>NC_134163.1:1267500-2517500 GCF_033958435.1 Carettochelys insculpta | reverse complement strand
CTACAGAGGGAATGCTCAGAATTAACATTCCTATTCAAATTCAACACAAACACATGGTTTGAACAGGGACAGCAATTACCTGACGCATTATAAGGACTCTTTTACATACTTTGATGTTTCATCTACCTCTTGACTTCCCCACCCAACCCCCACTGTCCCTCTGCTCTTCTGATTTGCCAACCTTGTTAACAATTTTTCTGATTTGTCAACCTCGCTAACAATTTTTGGACCTCTGTGCTTTATATTTCGAGTCTGTTCTGGTGCGGCTATGATCTGAAGAAGTGTGTCTGTCTCACGAAAGCTCATCACCTAATAAATTATGTTATTCATCTTTAAAGTGCTACATGACTGCTTGTTTGTTTTGATAAGACATTAAATAGTGTGTGTGGATGAAGCTGCCCTGGGGGCAGGAAGGAGGATATGCACTGAGATAAATAAAGGTCTCAGTTAGGAGAGCAAGGTTCTGAGCAAGCAGAACATGAAACAATTGACCTGCCCTTCTAAAGCATCCTAGTAAGTATTAAGCACAGGTGTAAGCTACCTAGTCGATAGAGGATGCATGGCATCTGTGGCCACAAGGCACCTCAAAGGGAACAACAGAGATCAAAGGAAGAGAGAACTATTCTAAGAGGCAACACATGGAAAGGATGCGGCATTCCTTTCTCAAAGACACAACACTTCTATCACATAATTTTGAGTCAGTACAGGTGAACCCTCGATTTAATGGGCTAATGAGGGGAGGGATGTCCCTTAACCCTGAAAGTCCATGAAAAGCAAGGACTCAGTGTATTGGACTTAGCACCTCCGACAATAAATGAGTGACTCACCAGAGCCACTGGATCCACCACGGCTAGAGCTGCTGCAGCCTGGACTACCGCTGCTGGAGCTACTATATGCTCCTCCTGCCTGCCCGTGTATATGCCTCACCCCCAGTGAGAGGAGTGTGTGGCAGCTCCAGCAATGGTGGTGGCCCAGGCTATAGTGGCTCCTGCAGCCTTGGTGAGGGTGGCTGGTAGCTGCGGCGGCTCCTCCGGCGAGCTGCAGTTACGCTTTCTTTGCAGGGGTGGGAGCTGGTGGATTTAGCAGCAGACTTTGGGAACAACGGGAGGGCTGGCGGACATCCATTGTTCCCGAAGTCCACTAAACCGGGGTCTGTAGAATCGAAGGTTTACTGTACGCCCAGCATCAGTATTGCTGTGTGTGAGCCTTTAACGGGCCAAAATCATTTCAATGTGGAGGCCAATAGTACTTCTCCTGAGTTCTTATTTTCATGGAGAAACATCCTCCTGTATCCCACAATATTATGCTCTGCCTTCCATAAAAAAAAAGTACCTTGTCATATATTCCCTTCTTCAGGATCTTTTCAGGCTTGTTTAAAGATTCTGGACTCTTTCTTCCAGAGGCCTAAGACAAAAACAAAAACAAATAGGGTGGGTTTGTAACCAAAAACAATTCAGGAAAGGCAGACCTGTAATGGTTTGACAGCATGATGCAGGGGTGAAGGCAGAGAAGGGAAACGTTTCTCCATCATTAAGTATGATCAAAAACTTGAAACACTTGCTGCTTTGATTGACTTGGGCAAAGGTCATGATCACAACATCAGCAGCTGTGCAACTCAGAGTGACAGCTCTTATTTTTCACAGTGCTGGATAAGGAAGTGAATGGTATAAAAAACAAAAAAAAAAATTAAGCTTACAGATAAAAAAAAAACACTCATGATGGCACTTGTAAGCACAGGCAAACTTCCACACTGCTAACAAGCTAGAGAGAAGCCTGTCAGGAAACCACAGGAGTCATGGTTTATTAGGCATTAGACCATTTTTCCTAGGAGTAGCAATGAACTGTTGCCCTCCCAGGTATGTCTAGAATTTTGTCCATTTTTCACTGGCTTGTGATGTGGTTTCTGTCCCTTGACAAATTAATCCACAATTCAAAAGGTCTTAATTAGAAAACTATTTCTGATATTTATAATGCATTTTCCACTTACTAGTTTAACAACATTATTTCTAATGAACCTTTCAAAAATTTCTTTCCATCTTGGTGTTTTTGTCCAGGCAATCTATAGTTACCATTTAAGATATACCAATGTAACGAATGGTATGACAAATTTGGTTACAATATAAAAATTAATCAGCTCTGAATTCGATCCAATGTGTTGCCCTTTTGCTGGCAAGATGCAGAGAACTGCATGTAATCTGCTACGGTCTCATCACTGCTGCAATCACACACTTTGCGACTTGAAATTCCAACATAAAATCATAGAATACTAGGACTGGAAGGTACCTCAAGAGGCCATCAAGTCCAGTCCCCTGCCCCAATGGCAGGGCCAAGTACTGTCTAAACCATCCCTGATAGACATTTATCTAACCTGTTCTTAAATATCTCCAGTGATGGAGATTCCACAACCTCCCTTGGCAATTTATTCCACTGTCTGACCACCCTGACAGTTAGGAACTTTTTCCTCATGTCCAACCTAAACCTCCCTTGCTGCAGTTTAAGTCCATTGCCTCTTGTTCTATCCTCAGAGGCCAAGAAGAACAAGTTTTCTCCCTCCTCCTTATGACACCCTTTTAGCGTCCAGCTGAGAACTGTACTTAATTTGCTCTCCCTCACCACACAGCTCTCTTGGCATTGCTGAGTTCTAAGGAGCCACATTTCATGGTGTTAAGTATATACTGTACAACTGATCACTTCTGACTCAAAATAATTTATCGGCTACTGTTACAATCAACTTCAGGTTACTATAACTGAATATATTATTAAACTTATTCCTATTTTCCAGTTTGCTTAGTGTGTGTGTAGTCAGTCTGCCTTAGGGAGAACACAAAATTAAGAAGTCAGAAAATATGAACATTAAACCATGGAAATTTGCAGGGAGTCTTGTAAGTAGGCATAGCACCTGGAACTGTGAGCACTGAAACCGACCAGATGTGAAGTTGATTGTATTCCCCCCTCCACAACTGAAATGAGCCCTTTAAGGGCCTAGTCCTGCACTTCCTTCCACAGCCAAAGCTTCCAGGGCATTCAGTCTTGCCTGTTTAAGGAGATGCAGATCCAAGCCAAAGCTAACAACGGCACACTGTGGCGATACCCATGTTGCAAGTACCTTATTATTAGTCGGGGGCAGTTTCTGGCTGGGAGGGGGTTCTCGACTGGGCAGACAGGAGTCCGCACTGTTGTCACTGTCACTGTCACTGAGACTCAATCTAAAAAGCAAATAGCATGGAATTAACATCACAAGTGATTAGGAAATGGATATTTGGTTGTAAGAGAAATACATGGATCAAAAATCTTATTTTCATAGTTAAGTTCTTTTTGGTCAATGCCTGGCTCAAATGCAGGGCAATTCAGAATAATATATTCTAAATTATGACACACTAGTGCTCCTGTACAGAAACTCAATGCTATGTAATGCTGGTGGTACCGTACGCAAGTAGCATTAAACATTTACAATGAATAAGGAGAAAAACCACACAATTTCCACTGAAGACTCATCCTCTATACAAACACGCAAAACCACCACCACACATCAACTGTATTTAAACAGGTTGCCTATAAATGGAACAGACCCTTTAAAAGCTCCACACGCTTTTTAGTCTTGGTGATACAGCAAGAAGCTAACCAAAGTAGTGTATTTTGTGGTGGAGAGAGAATCCCATTCAAAACCTACAGCTGCTTCTTTGACCAAATTCTTGAAATCAAAGAGTTCAACATGAGATTCAAAATGCTGAGGGGAAAAAGACAAAACCCAGCCATTTCCCCTGATAAAAGCAGGAAATGCTTTTGCCCCACTCCCTTGTGGGTTATCCTGGGAAGGTGCAAGGCTAAGGGAGAAAACCCCGACAGAAAATCCAGAGGGGAGTCCTAAGGCGGTTCTGTGCCAACTCCTGGCATTGACCTGGCAACTCCTGCAGCTGAGTTGGTACTAGACATTGAGGTTATCCTCTCCTTTGGACTATATCAGTAAAGCCGAGAGGGGAACACTGGCGTCTGGGCAGCCCAGGGTCCCAAAAAAAAACCTGCCCAGGCTGGTGCCTGGAGAGGTACTCCAGCATTGCTTAACAGTGTTGAACCAACAAGGGAAGTAACAGATACCAGTTATAAGCTCTTGCTTGATTGGCCTAGAGAACGAGCACCAGGGATTGCCTTCGACAGTGGGAGAGAGCATCACATCTCACTGGACAGTCACCGCCCGCCTCAAGCTAGGCAGCCCCCAGCCAGTAGGGTACTGTCCTGCCACAGTTCACCTGCCTCACTGGGAGTGTGAGGCTTAAGGTTCCCAAACCTGATAAGTGACTGACATTTGAGCACCAGGCAAACCAATAAGAAAAATCAACAAGAAAAGGAAACCATCAAAGTTTTAAGCTTGCTTGTTGGAACGTGCAGACCACGCTGACTGGTTTGACTGAATATCTTCAAAGACATCAGTGACACCCGAAAGACCACTGTCATCAATGAGGAACTGAAGAGGCTCCAAGTTGACATTGCTGCTCTGCAAGAGACGCAACTTGCAGATTCGGGATCTCTAAAGCAAAAGGACTACACCTTTTTCTGGCAGGGTGAAGCCCAAGAAGAACCCAGGGAGCATGGTGTTGGCTTCGCCATCAGAAACACCCTTCTACAAATGGTGGAATTAGTCATAGGTGGATCAGAAAGACTCCTTCAGGTCATACTTCAAACTTGCACCAGTCCTGTCCACCTGGTCAGCGCTTATGCTCCAACCCCGTACGCCGCACCTGAAGTAAAAAAGACAAGTTCTATGACGTGCTTAGTGCTGCTATAGCGCAAATACCTGCTCGCGAACAACTGTACATTTTGTGTGACTTCAATGCAAGAGTTGGAGCCGATCGTGACTCATGGCCTTCCTGCTTAGGCCACTTCGGTGTGGGAAAAATGAATGAAAACGGACAGCGTCTTCTTGAACTTTGCATGTACCACAATCTGTGCATCACAAACACATTTTTCCAAACCAAGCCACAGCACAGTGTCATGGAGACACCCACGCTCAAAACACTGGCATCAACTAGACGTGGTCATCGCTAAATGTGATAACCTCAAAAATGTCCTTCTGACATGCAGCTATCATAGTGCCGACTGCGATACAGATCGCTGGACAGTTTGCGCCAAACTCAAGGTGATTCCCAATAAGATGCACCACTCTAAACCAACTGGAAGGCCCCGCACTGATGACCGAAAGACGGCAAACTTAGAGAGAGCTGAAAAATTAAGAGACACCCTCGTGGAGAACTGCGCAGCAGCCCTGGGGTGCCGATGTGACATCCAGATGGCAGCATCTGAGGGATACAATTTACAACACGGCCTTGTTGGTGTTTGGAAGAAGAGCAAGAAACACAAATGACTGGTTTGAAGCTAACTCCGATGAGATGATTCCAGCCATTGAAAAGAAGCGCACTGCACTCCTGGAGTACAAACGCTCGCAGAGCCAGAGTACCCTGCAAGCACTCAGAGCAGCCAGAAAAACAGTACAGCAGACGGCCAGGCTCTGTGCCAACAACTACTGGCTTGAGCTATGCAGCAGCATTCAGACCAGTGCTGACTATGGTAATCTCAGGGGAATGTACGAGGGCATCAAGAAGGCATTAGGACTCACCCAGAACAAGATGGCACCTCTCAAATCCAAATCTGGTGAAGTCATCGCTGACAAAGTCAAAGAGATGGAGCGCTGGGTCGCGCACTACTCTGAGCTGTACTCATGCGAGAACATTGTGGTTGATACAGCCCTTGATGCTGTCAAGCTCCTTCCAGTAATGGACGAACTAGACCAGGAACCAACTGTGGATGAACTGAAGAAAGCCAATCGACAGCATAGCAGTAGGAAAGGCCCCGGGCCAGGATGGTATACCACCAGAGGTAATCAAGTGTGCCACAGACAGACGCTCTCCTGGAACCCCTACATGAGCTGCTGTGCTGGAGAGAGGGAGAGGTTCCACAGGATATGCACGACACTAACATTGTAACCTTGCATAAGAACAAAGGAGACAGAAGTGACTGCAACAACTACCGTGGAATCTCCCTCCTAAGCGTCACTGGTAAACTGTTCGCTCGTGTCATCCTTGGCAGACTCCAGAAGATTGCTGAGAGGGTGTATCCCGAATCACAGTGTGGATTCCGCGCAGAGAGATCTACCGTCGACATGGTCTTCCCTCTGAGGCAGCTGCAGGAGAAATGCAGGGAGCAGAGGAAGCCACTCTATATTGCCTTCATCGACCTGACCAAGGCCTTCGACTTGGTCAGCAGGGATGGACTGTTCAAACTGCTCCACAAGATAGGCTGTCCACCACAGTTACTCAAGATGATCCAGTCTTTCCACGAAGACATGAGAGGAACCATCCAATATGACGGCACATTATTGGATGTTTTCAGCATCAGGAGTTGCGTCAAACAAGGATGCGTCCTTGCTCCAACACTGTTCGGGATCTTCTTCACGCTCCTCCTGAAGCACGCCTTTGGATCTTCAACAGAGGGCATCTTGCTGCACACAAGATCTGATGGGAAACTGTTTAATCTTGCAAGGCTGAAAGTTAAATCTAAGGTGTGGGAAGTCCTCATCAGAGATATGCTGTTCGCAGATGACGCTGATGTAGTGTCACACACAGAAGACCAGCTTCAGAAACTGCTGGATCAGTTCTCCAAAGCATGCAAGGTCCTCGGGCTCTCCATCAGCCTAAAGAAGACAAATGTACTTGCTCAGGACATTGCTGAACCTCCATCAATCAGCACTGACAACTATACGTTAGAGGTCATCCACGAGTTCGTTTACCTCGGGTCCACCATCACTGACACCCTGTCGTTGGACACTGAGCTAAATAGGAGGATTAGAAAAGCAGCCACAACTCTGTCCAGACTCAGCGAGAAAGTGTGGAATAACATCAAGTTGTACACCCACACCAAAATGCAAGTCTACAGAGCCTGCATCCTCAGCACCCTCCTTTATGGCAGCTAGTCTTGGACCCTGTACGCCCGCCAGGAAAAGAGGCTGAATGTCTTCCACTTGTGCTGCCTCAGGCACATCCTTGGAATATCGTGGAAGGACAGAGTGTCCAACACCACCATCCTTGAGCAAGCTGGAATCCCAACCATGCACACCCTCCTCAGGCAGCGGTGGCTCTGCTGGCTTGGCCACGTCCACAGGATGAATAATGGAAGGATTCCAAAAGACATCCTGTACGGCGAGCTAGCCTCCGGCAAAAGACCTCCTGGATGCCCCCAGCTGCGCTACAAAGACGTTTGCAAGAGGGACCTCAGGGAGATAGACATCGAGCTGGACAGCTGGGAGGAGCTGGCAGATGATCGCAGCAGATGGAGGCAGGAACTATACAAGGGCTTTCAGAAGGGTGAGATGAGGATCAGACAGCTAGCAGAGGAGAAACGAGCCCACAGAAAGCACAGTAAGGACCTGCCAGACACCCATTACACATGCAACAGATGCAGCAAGGACTGTCCCTCTCATGTGGACCTTCACAGTCACAGCTGACGCTGCAAATGATGATCCCAAATGGAACTACGAAGGGCGCAATCCATAGTCTATGTAGACTGAAGGATGATACTACTACTGCTGCTTTTGGCCTGTTCCTGCAGAAACACAGTCTAATCAGCCAGATCCGGAGTCAGGCTTTGAGTGAATTTCTATTGCCAGTCCACAGCAGAGGCCCTCTCCCCCCGCATGATCACAGGGCAGAATATGGTGTTTAAAAATAAAGCTTTGGAAAAAATTTTCAAAACCCCCTAAAGAAGTTAGGAACACAAATCCCATTGAAAAGCATTCAGGCTTGTGCTCCTAAAGCCTTTATGCTTCTCCTTAGTTAATGACTGTTTCCATCTGGTGTATTTAAGCTGTACGTTCGGCATAGTTCACAGGCTGTCTCTTTTCTGTGTTTCTATATCATCCAGCAGAATAGGACACCTATCTTGAATTGCATTTTTAAAAATAATCAATATTTACTACGCTACAACTAACAATCATTTGTTACCTTAGCCACACCCAGCATCACTGCACAGAAAACTTTGCTTCCTTTTGGTATCCCTATTATTTCTACTCTTCATCACTTTTCTCTGTGCCCCGCCCCCCCAATACCTCTCCAGCCCTTCTCCCCTCTGAGGTATCTTCAAAATCCCAGTGACACTCTCAACATCCATAGGTTTCACTCTATTAACACTCTAGTAAGATTAAAAGGAAAGGCGAGATAGGAAGTTTATTTAATTATTTTGTACGGTGCCTAGCACCACAGGGCCTTGGTCCATCACTGGAGCCACATGATCATAGAATCATAGAACACTAGGACTGGAAGGGACCTCGAGAGGCCATCGAGGCCAGCCCCCTGCCCCAATGGCAGGACCAAGTACTATCTAAACCATCCTTGATAGACATCTATCTAACCTGTTCTTAAATATCTCCAGCGATGGAGATTCCACAACCTCCCTTGGCAATTCCAATGCAAATAATGTCACAGGCTGCCTGTGGCCTCAGTAGGACAACACTGCATTGGTGGAAAGTTTAAGAGGTTTTGCAACTGTGAGGACTAGCAGCTTTCATTGAAAAAGCCTGTTCCTCACTGTCTTATTGGTAGGGCCCAACCAAATTCACTGTCGTGAACAATGTGTCACAGCTCTGAAGGAAGCACCAGCGCAGAAGGAATGGAAGCAATATAGCAACCCCCACCTACAATAACCTTGTGACATCCCCCACCCACCTCCTTCTGATCAAGATCCAGACAACACTGTAGCATTTCAGGTTTAAATAGTTGAAATAATTACCTTCTAATTTGTAAAATCCTCTAACTGGAAATTTGGTAAGGTCCTACTTACTGGCCATGTCTGAAATTTCAAATGCTTTGGCCACCTCCCTTTCATCTCTCTCCTCTAATTCTTCAGGTTCAGGGTCTGTCCTCTGTACTCCAGTGAAACTGCTCTCACAAGATTCTACTGACTTCTTCCCTTTCTAGTCTAAAGGGCTTTTGACCATATCAATTCCACTTTGTTGACCTTAAGTCTAGCAGCCACATAACACACTTCACGGCCCCCTTCTTGAACACTCTGTGCATTTGCTCCTTTCAGAAAACCATCATTCCAGCACTCATGCCTGCGACCTCATTTCCATTCTCTGATAAAGTTATAGTCAGAGAAGTTAGACATATAAACATAACCAAAATGAAGAGATGGCTAGGTGCCTTTCACCCTCTCATCACCTGGAATCCCGACTAACTGGATTGGCTTTGACTGTTGCCTCTTCTTCAGAAGAGGAGTCATCATCGTCTGATTCTTCCGACTGTAGATCCTCTACCATGGAGCGCAGTGGGCCTGAGATTAGAAATAAAGGAATGCAATTTAATGCAAGTGCAGTTTGTCTTCAGCAAGATTGCTACAGAACCCTATTTAACTGCTATGAGCTAAATTTGGCTTAGTTTATCCCTAAGGAAACCCAGAAGAATCATGATTTCTTGGACAGGTGTCACAGATGTTGAAGTTCTATTCAAGGCAACATCAGCTTGTGTTTCTCAAGACCGAAGATGAGTTGGAAATTCAGTTTTCTATCACAGTTCACTGAAAAAAGGACTCTAACTTCTTTAAAAAAAAAGGTTTTATATAAAAATAAAGATTATTATATAGATATATATTGAAGAATTTTCTACTTCACTCAAGTCAAAACAAAAGCAGAAACTTTTCACATTGTGCGTGCCAAGCCTAAGTTTTAAGGGTCCACCCAAGAGGTAGCATTTGCTTCAGCACAGAGTTTGTTATTACTGTTGAAAGTAATGGCAAATGTTCCATCTCTTGGGGTAAGTAAAGCTGGACAGAACAAAGCATTGGAAACGTAATAAAGGGAACAAACCTGCACTGGCAAGGGGATGAACTTAACATAACTAATAGTTCTTTTCCAGCTGCAATTTCTTTTAACTGGGACAAACTGAGTTTGTTGGAGAAAGTCATATGCCTGGTGATGTAATGAGATATGTTATACAGCACCGAACAAATTTATGAACTAAAATCTTGTAAGCTGAACAGATCACAAAAATCTTTTTTTTTAAAAGAAAAAAAGCCAGTTTCAAGTATATTCAGTGCCCAAGATTAACTACCAAAGCAACAAATATTTGCTCAAAGCAAATACATGTTACACTTTTTTCCGTTGCGTAGAACACAGTAAATTCAAAAGCATCAATTCCATTCAGCAAAGCTAAGTTACATCCTTGGCCTTAGATAGCCTCAAGGAAGCAGGTTTAACTTCTGCCTGCGGTATAGTGCTGTAAAAAGGAGAACACGAGAATGTCCATGGTGGGGCAGACTGATGGTCCTTCTAGCCCTGTATTCTGTCTTTCAATGGTGGCCAATGCCAGACGCTGCAGAGGGAATGAGAGAACTAGACAATCATGAAGTGACTTACCCCATCACACAGTCCTAGTGTCTCACAATCAAAGGTTTAGGGATACCCAGAGAATGAGATTTCACCCCTGAACACCATGGCTAATAGCCATTGATGGAGTTATCCTCCATATCTTTCTTTAACGGAATTGTGTTTTGAATCCAGTTACACTTTTGGCTTTCACAACATCCTCTTGCAACAAGTTCCACAGGTTGACTGCATTGTGTGAAGAAGTATTTCCTTATGTTTTAAAACTGCTGCTTCTTAATTTCATTAGGTGACCCCTAGTTCATGCATAATGCAAAGGGGGTAAACAACACTTCCCTTGTTCACTGTTTGCACATCATTGATGATTTTATAGACTTCTAGCACATTCCTCCCTCCCCACACCACTTAATCTCAATGAGATCCTCCTGGGGAATTCCTGGACTGCAACATACAGTACAAAAACCACTTTATACAAATCAAGAAAGAAGATTTATGAAAAGATATCAATTAATGCAACACACCTTGACTGTGGTTCTGAGATGGTTCAAAATCTGAGTCAGAACTGGAGTCTGAGCTGGAACTGGAGTTGGAAGGACTGGAGTGGACAGACTTCACCCCCCATAGAAGGTAAAAGAAAAGGGTAGGGGGAGAGAGGAAAAACGAGTCTTAAGCTTTCAATCTACATACAAGACAGATCAAAATGCAACATAGTTTAGCAGTGTTCAAGAATTTCACAACACTCCATTCTACATCATTTCATCTACAGCAAGATTCACTCTTTAAAAAAAACATATGATGTGATTTCAATTAATTCATGCTCGCAAAAGATTCTGGACTATGATGACCAAATGCACCAATTTTAGGGGCTTTGTCCTAGATAAGTAACTGTAACCTGCATGCTCCTAAAACAAAAAAGTGCCCTGGTTTTTCCACACTTGCCATCTGATCACCCTATTCTGGGCTGCCAGCTTTTGAGATTATCACTAATGAGTATGAAACCATCTCAAAAGTCATGCAATAGCATGTGACAATTGAGATGTGAAACTGGTATTTTCACCGTGAAAGAGAAAGTGCAAAAAATAAACTAGCATAAAACATAAAAATAAATAGAACTACATATTTTCATCTTACATAAAGTTTTTCAAGAGTGCCTAGCAGTGAATGCTTTATAAGAAAGCTGTGATTTCGCTCTAGTTTAGATTTTTACAGGAAAAGAAAAAAAGCCAAGGCAGATAAAAAGGTTTCCATCTTTTAGAAAACGGACATGAGAACAATTAAAAACATTCCCCTGCATTGTTTGCAACTTCCAACACTGAGAATCTGAAAAATGAAACTGACCAGATGAAATAAACTTTACTGACACTTGCCCAAACAGAAATGCAAGAAGCAAATGGTATAAAATTATGACAAATAAATAGGTTATAATAGGTTATTTATATTAGTAAATATAAAGATTAAGTATTAAAATGTTTTCAGAATATTTCATAAAGCATCAGATATTTGCTGAGCACTCACTTTCTTTAATAACAGAGACCACAAGTGTCAGAGGTAGCCATGTTAGTCTGTATCCTCAAAAACAAGTAGTCCTGTGGCACCTTAAAGACTACTAGATATTTTGGAGCATCAGCTTTTGTGGCCAAAGACCCACTTCATCAGATGTATGAGTCTCAATGGTTTTGGACACACACATTTTATGAGTCTCATGCATCTCACTTTGCTCCAAAATATCTGTTAGTCTTTTAGGTGCCACAGGACTTCATGTTGTTTTTGAAGACACCACAAGGTGGCAGTCTAGGTTAAATCAAGCATTCTAGTCCAAAACAGCAAAAAGTAAAAAGAAATAAAATGAGCTATTGTAAGGATTATTGTTAAGAGACAGTCTTTTGGGAATAGAGCTATCTGAAGTCCCTCTAGGCACAGAATGCAGTGCTATTTCTTAGTAGTTCTGCCAGGAAAAGACAGTTACCTGTTCTGTTACTGGTGTTCTTCGAGATGTGTTGCTCACGTCCATTCCAATTTGGGTGTGCACCGTGTGCATGCCCAGTTGTCGGAAGCTTTTTGCCCTAGCCCATAGCCTTAGGGTTGGTGCGGTGCCCTATGGCCACCCATATAGGCAAAGCCCGCGCCGCCCCCCCACTCAGTTCCTTCTTGCTGGTTACTCCGACAGAGGGGAAGGTGGGAGGGTTTTGGAATGGACATGAGCAACACATCTCGAAGAGCACCAGTTACGGAACAGGTAACTGTCTTTTCTTCAAGCGATTGCTCGTGTGCATTCCAATTTGGGTGCATGCAAGCCAATGCCTAGGAGGCGGGGTCGGAGCCCCGAAAGGAGTGCAGGACAGCCCTGCCCACTGCAGTGCCTTCCCGTGCATGCTGCGTAACTAAATAATGCGCTGCAAACGTGTGAATGGAGGACCAAGTGGCTGCTCTGCAGATGTCCTGGAGAGGGACTTTGGCCAAGAACACCACAGAGGACGCCTGTGCCCCTGTGGAGTGCGCCCTGATTGGCGGAGGGGGAACTCCCAGCAGTTTCTAACACTCACTGATACAGGCCACTATCCAGGAGGAGATCTGCTGAGAGGAGACTGGATGCCCCTTCATCCTGTCTGCCACTGCAACGAACAGCTGCTGCGACTGCCGGATGGGTTTGGTCCTGTCCATATAGAAGGCCAGTGCCCTCCGGACATCCAAGGTGTGTAGACTCTGCTCCCTAGGGGAGGCATGGGGCTTTGGGTAAAACATCAGCAAGGTGATGTCTTGGTTAATATGGAAAGGGGAGACCACCTTAGGCAGAAATGCTGGGTGGGGTCTTAGTCTAACCTTGTCTTTGTGGAACGCCGTATAAATTGGGTCCACCCTCAGGGCCCTTAGCTCTGACACCCTTCTGGCTGAGGTAATGGCCACCAGGAATGCCACCTTGTAGGTAAGGAACAACATAGAACAAGAGGTGAGAGGTTCAAAAGGGGGAGCAATCAACTTACACAAAACCAAATTAAGGTCCCATGTTGGCAGAGTGGCCCAAACCTGTGGTTTAACTCTCTCCATTCCCTTCATAAACTGTTTTTACCGCCGAGTCTGAGAAAACCAAGAACCTCCTGTCCCCTGGGTGGGACGCCAAAATGGCTACCAGGTGTACCTTTAGGGAGGATACTGACAGCCCTGTCTGGCTCAGAGCCAGCAAGTAATATAGGACACTTGGTATTGGGGCCTCTCCAGCGGACTTCCACTTTTGGGTGGCCCAAATGGTAAATCTTTTGCATTTGGCTACATATGCTACCCTTATAGAGGGTTTCCTGCTGTTCAGCAATACTTCCCTGACAGGTTTGGAGCAGGCCAGCTCAACCGGTCTCAGCCATGGAGCCTCCATGCTGTGAGATGCAGCGCTTGGAGATTGGGGTGCCGCAGTCTCCCCTCCTCCTGTGTCAGCAGGTCTGGGCGCAGTGGAAGCGTCTCCGGGGTGTGAGTGGACATCTCCAAGAGGGCTAAGTACCAATGTTGTCGAGCCCAGGCCGGGGCCACCAGGATTACTGACACTCGGTCCGACTAAATTTTCAACAGCGTTCAGTAGATGAGCGGTATCGGTGGAAAGGTGTACCGCAATGGGCCTGACCAACGGATGCTGAAGGCGTCTGCCCAAGAACATGGACTTCAGTTCTGGTAAGAGCAGAACGTCCTGCACTTCACATTGAGATGCGTGATGAAGAGGTCTACCTGGGGACGTCCCCACCCCTGGAAAACTGAATTCAGTATTTCTGTGTGTAATGACCACTTGTGGTCCACGAAGGACCTGCTGAGGTGGTCCGCCAGAGAGCTGCGAGTCGCAGGCAGGTAGAACGCCCTCAGGAGAATCTGGTGCTGGATGCAGAAATCCCAAAGCGCTAGGGCCTCTAGACACAGGGGCGACGAGTGTGCACCCCCGTTTGTTTATACTGTACACTGCTGTAGTGCTGTCTGTGCTGACTGCCACGCAGTGCCCCTTCAGCTCGTTCTGAAACACTTCGCATGCCAGACGAACTGCTCTGAGCTCTCGCACATTTATGTGGAGATAAGCGTTGGTTTTGCCCCACAGGGCCTGTGTCTGGCGGTCCCCCAAGTGTGCTCCCCAGCCCAGGTCTGAGGTATCTGTGACTAGGGAGAGGGAGGGTTGTGCGGGACTGAAGGGCACTCCCATGCAGACTGACCCGGCCTCCAGCCACCAGTGCAGTGCTGTCAACACTTCAGGGGGCAGTGACTAACTTGTCTATGTTGTCCCTGACAGGTCTGTATACTGAGACGAGCCACATCTGAAAGGGGCGCATTCGTAACCTGGCATGCTGGACTACGAACGTGCACGCTGCCACATGCCCCAACAATCTGAGGCAGCCCCTGGCCGTTGTGGTTGGGAACCTTATTAGAACTTGGATGCAAGACGCCATCACTTGGACCCTGCTGTGTGGCAGAAACGCTCTGGCTTGCTCTGCTTCTAGATGTGCGCCCACGAACTCCATGACTTGAGTCAAGGCTAGTACAGACTTCGCCTCGTTTACTAGGAGGCCTAACATGTCCAACGTTGTTCTTATTAGCAGTACTTGTTTTGACACCTGTCCTTGTGACTGACCCCGATCAGGCAGTTGCCTAGGTAAGAGAACAGATGCACACCCTGCCTGCGTAGGAAGGCTGCCACTACTGACATACATTTGGTAAAGACTCTTGGGGCTGAGGAGAGTCCGAATGGGAGGACTGTGAATTGATAATGGTCCTTCCCTAGCACAAATCTGAGGAACCTCCTGTGAGGTGGATAAATTGCTACATGGAAATATGCATCCTGTAAGTTGAGAGCGGCAAACCAGTCCCCTCGTTCCAGCATTGGGATAATTACGCCCAGGGATATCATACAAAACTCTCTTTTTTACAAATTTGTTCAGGTTTCGTAGGTCCAAGATTGGCCTCAGCCCCCCTTTCACTTTCGGAATGAGGAAGTAGTGGGAATAGAATCCCTGCCCCTGGAATTCCTGGGGAACTTTCTCTCTAGCCCCCTTTTGCAGAAGGGTTCCTACCTCCTGTGTGAGAACTATCTCGTGAGAGGGGTCCCTGAAGAGGGACGGGGAAGGGGGTTGTGAAGGGGGGTAAGAAGAAAATCGTATAGCATATCCCTTTTCTACCGTGCGGAGGACCCATTGTTCCAAAGTTATGCTGCACCATGCAGGGTAGAATGGGGATAGGCAGAGTGAAAATAAACCCTGGGCTGGAACTATGGGAGTGGATGGTGCATCGCTCCTGACTGCCCCATCAAAATTGGTGTCTAGGCCCAGGAGGAGTTTTAAGGTGGCCCTGGTCCTGTGTTTGGCGATCCTGACACCTCCTATTATGGCGGCCCCTTCTCCTGTTCCCACCCTGTTGCTGCTGGGGGAACTGCCTGAACTGGGGCCTAGGGTTAAACTGTCTTCTCTGTGTCACCAGTGTATATAGACTCAGTGAGGGCAGTGTAGACCGAGAGTCTTTCATGCCATGAAGTCTCTTATTCGTTTTTTCTGAAAATAGGGAGGGACCTTCAAAAGAGAGGTCTTGAATGGACTGCTGCACCTCTTGTGAGAGTCCTGAGACCTGAAGCCATGTTCCCCTTCGCATGGCAATACCTGAGGCCATGACCCTAGTGGCTGCATCAGCTGCATCTCGGATGGCCTGCAGTGCTGCTCTGGATATGAGCCTCTGCTCCGCTACCAGGGCCCTAAGTTCTGTCTTGGCGTCCGGTGGGAGCAGTTCAGTGAAACGGTCCATGGAGCTGGCCGTATTGTACGCATTCCTGCTAACCATGGCCTGCTGGTTAGCAATTCTCAACTGTAGACCACCTGTGGAGTAAACTTTTCTACCATACAGGTCCGGTCTTTTGGCGTCTTTGTTCTTGGGGGGAGGGCCCTTGAACCCCCATCTCTCCCTACTGTTCACCGCATCCATGACAAGGGAGTCAGGGGGAGGATGGGTGAACAGATGTTCATTTCCCTGTGCCAGGACAAAATACCGGCGTTTGTTTTTTCCAAACTGTGGGCAAGGCCGAGGCTGGGGTTTGCCACACTGTCTTATTTGTGTTGGCAATTGTCTTTATAATGGGCAATGCCACCCTGGACGGTCCAGAGGTTGAGAGGATGTTTGTGACAGGGTCTACTTCATCCCTGACCTCTTCCGCCTGTACTCCCAGACTCTGGGTGACCCTCCTCAATAGTTGCTGGTACACGCCTCCATCCTCCAATACTGGGGATGCAGAGGATCCAGCTAATGCCTCATCTGGAGAAAACGAAGATGTGGTCAACATGCCCTCTAAACCCATTGGTACGGAGGATTCCGGCACTGCTACTTGAGTCCCCGGCACCACAATCTGGTGCCGTGCTTGGTGCCTGGAGAGGAGGGCCCCCTAGTGGTCCCTGGTATGGCGCCATGAAACTAGGGCCATTCTGCACCTGGGACGGCACCGGTTCGGTTGGCGCCGGTGCCCACTGCACCACAGTTCCCAGTGCCTGTATGGGTGGCACCCATGCCTGGGTCGCTTCTAACTGTCCCAGTGCCGATGTCGACGACGTTGCCGGAGCTGCCATCGATGCCAGTGCAGATGACTCCAGCTGCTCCTTCAGCGGGGCTCCTGGAGATGCTGTCAGTGCTGATCTCGGCACCTGGGGAGTGCCCGGCACCCTGAACGGGAGTCCTGCATCTCACCCTTGCTCCTCATGGATCGCCCATGGGGTCCAGAAGGGCCATTGTGGTGCCCCCGATGGGGTCTTTGCCACTCTCCTTCCAGGGTGCATCAGGAGTGGCACCAGTGCACGCTGTGTCAGGATGACCTCATACTCTCGCTCCTCACCAAGCTGGAATAAAGGGAGTCCGATTCTGATGTGGACCCTGACGCTGATGACCATCATGGTGCCAAGGGTCCCGTACCTTTCATTGGCTCCTGCAGGCTTTGTCCCGTTTGCACAGTGCCAATTGATTGTTGGGGTCCCACCGGCGTCGGAAACCGTGCCGGGGTCCCTGAAGCCTGACCCGGTGTCTGGAGCAAGGGTGACGAAGGTTCATGGTGCAGCGTTTGTAGTGGCACCGTAAATTGCAGGAGGCCTTGTGCTGCACTAAAGGCCTCCAGCATCCAGGACAGTCTGGGAGAGCGCGGGCTCCTGCCTCGTGCTGGAGTTGATGCCCGCACTTTGTGACCTCGCTCATGGTGCGATCTGGCGGACTCTCCCGATGCCTGTCTTCGCCCTCTTCTTTCTTGGGAACAGCCCCGGTCCTGTCTCCTCTTCTTATGAAGCACCAGAGACTGGCTGTTATGGCGCCAGGAGGTGCTAGGCACCGAGTCCAGCTCTTGGCACCGGGAGACCTCTGACAGCACCAATGGTGCCGGAGCGCTCTGCACCGAAGATGTGGTGCTCTGCGCTCCTGCCGAGGAACCCACCAGGCACAAGGCTGACTCCATCAGAAGAACTTTCAGTCTTTGAGCTCTATCTTTTAGAGTTCTGGGTTTGAAGGCCTTGCAGATAGAGCCGCGCTCTCGGAGATGAGTCTCACCACGGCAGACCAGACAAGCTTTATGAGAGTCATTTTTGGGCATACGTTTGCCACATTTAGAACAGTTTTTAAAACCCAGAGAGCCAGGCATCACCTGGCGCGAAGGGGGTTAAAGACCCACCTCGGCTTACTAAGTGCTCAGGGCACTATTTTCCTACAAAGACAACAATCTAAACTATTTACAACTAATTAAAACAACAAAAGCTACCAGCGAACTCTCAACAAGAGTTAAGCTCCAGCAACCACAGCGGCAAGCAGGAACTGAGCGGGGGGCAGGTCAGGCGGTGCATATATGGGTGGCCATATGGGCCCCACTCCAGGGGGTGCCACACGGACCCTAAGGCTACTGGCTGGAAGCTTTTTGCCCTAGCAACTGGGCATGCACACGGCGCATACTCAAATTGGAATGCACATGAGCAATCACTAGAAGAAGAAAGAAGTGTTTTCATTTAGGACATTATTCAGCACATGCATAGCGGCCTATATTCCCCCAAACTATTGCCAAAGAAAACGTCGTGGCTTCTGGGCATGAGAGACACCCTACCTGGGATTATTTTGAAGACGTTTGTTCCCTGGGTAAAAAAGGAAATCATGTTAAGGGAAGCAGGGCGAGAAGGAGATGAACGGCTTAACTGCAAGAATGGAACCTTACAAAGAAAACTGCTTATTGGAGAAAATGATGTGAACAAAGATGTGGCTATGGCTGACTGGATCAACTACTAAGTAACTTAAATAATTCACTTTGCAATGCATCATTCTTCAAGACACTCTCTATGTCTTTTAGTGTAAATGTGATTTGACAAGCAGATTCCCAAACTGCTGGGTTGGATGTTACTAGGAAACAAAAAACAAAACAAAACAAAAACAGAAAAACAAAGAAAAGTTTAGGTTAGCCAATCCTTATAGCTCGTTTAGTCAGTCAACTAGGTTTAATTTAAAATCCATCACTCATGTATACAATACACAAAGCTGCAGAAAGAGAAATCGAGAGATGCCAGTTGCTGCCATGTGTCACTTTCTTATTTTATACTATATAATACAAGCCACTTATTTTGGAACATCGTGGCCACAGATCATAATCGTGATGCCGTAACTCTAGTCACTATTTTACTTCAGCATAACTCAGCTTTTCCAAGGGAATCCTGTCCTGTATCTGTTTTCTCAAAAAAACAATTGCTGGAGAATGAGTGCACATGGACCCTGATGAGGTGCACTGACAGTTCATTAACGCACATTAATCTAATCTTTTTGGAACTAGGACTAGATCAAAGACCGTATACTAAGCCTACATTTTTCCATGAAGAAACCCAAGCAGCATGCTCACCAACCCTCTCTCACCTCTGATTTAAAAGAAGTTTCATCCTCTGAATTTGATTCCTCCATCTCAACTGGTTTTTTAATCTCCTTGGCTTCACTTTCAGATTTTACTTTTTCCACTTTGGCATTCATCTTCTCCTTGGTTTGTTTCTTTTCTGGATATGAGGAAGACGAGGTTCGGGGAGAAGTTCCTGGGATGTTTTTCACAGCTTTGGAACTGCTCTTTTTTTGCTTTTTGGCGCTAGGCTTTGGTGACTCCACATTAGAGGGCCTCTTGCTTGAAGATTTTGGCTCTGGCTGTGGTCCACCCTTTGGAGAAGTGTTCTCCAGTTTGGTCTCCTTCAGGGCCAGTTTTGGTTCCTTGAAAGCAGCTTTAGGAGGTGCTTTCTCCTCCTTAGGTTGCTTATTCTCAGCTGGTTTCCTAGAGGAATCTTTCAAAGGCTTGCTTTGTTCTCGTTCAAGGTCTTTGGAGGAGCTTTTACTCTCTGAATCTTTCCTTGGCCTCTCTCTATGCTCCTTGGTGACTTTGTGTGGTTTGGATGCTTTACCACTGTCCTTGTTTGCATCCTAAAATTTAGGGGCAGAACACACAGCATTGTAAAAACCGGAAATGCAGTACAGCACTATCATCCAAATTTGCACAGACAGTGGTCGTGACTCCTTTATTTTGTGTAAGTGTTAGGCACAAAGGGAACTTTTCCATCAAGCTATCCTTTTAAAGCAGGCAAATTTTAGGAACAATTACTTGAAAAAAGTAATAGATCTTTTACCCTGCCAGAGTAAGCTGTGATTATATCTACTCCCCTCCAAAAACGTATTTCAGATCAAGTATTACACTATGTCGGATCTTAGAAAAATGACTGAGCTCTCTGTCACTTCATCACAGCCAGGGCTTCCTGCCACAGCAGATCTTTAGCTTGATGAGTAATAGACCTGCCTAGCTCAGGGAACAGGAACACATCATGAGGAGTCATTTTCCTCTGCCACTTTTGGATGACTGCCCCCAATTAGCAGAGCCCTGCAAATCCACGGGTATCTGCACGTGCAGATGTGGATGCACATATTCACAGATCATTTTTTAGATGTGGTTACAAATTTTTTATCTCTGCAGGGCTCTATTTAATAGTTTACCTGTGCTACTCTGTCATCATGGAAGCAGGAGAGCGAGTGGGTGAGGCATGTTCAGAATGAGAGAGAGTTGAGACAGCATCCGTAATTTAGGCCACATCTATACTACTCCGTAAGTTGGGAAAACTTCTCATTCAGCGTGTGAAAAAAACCTCACTCCTCCAAGCGATACAGCTTCAACGGAGTAAATGCTCATGTACATACAGTGCTATGTTGGCAGGAGACATGCTTCTGTTGACATAGCTACTGCTACTTGTGTAGGTGGTTTTATTATGTAAGCAGGAGAGCTCTCTCCCATCAGCACAAAGTAGCTACATGAGCAATCTTACAGAAGCCTTCGTCTCTCTCTACCCATTTCAGTAATTGCTATCTAATTCCTGTCCCAACAAATAAAATCAGACACTATTAGACAAGCAATACATGATTCAAAATCATTTTTTTCCTGTTGCATCATGTAAGAAACAGGAGACATAGCCAAATTACAATAAGTTTAGCGGAAAGGAGAAAAACAGTTAGTAGAGCTGAATTGCAGCACAAAATGAACTCTTTGGCCATTACAGAGATGAGCTGGATGAGGTAATACCTTTGATTGGACCAACTTCTGCTGATGAAAAAGACAAGCTTTTGAGCTGAGACAGAGCTTGTCTTCAGGTCATCTGAGCATTCTATTTGGCCATTCATTTTTGGGGCTATGTAGATCGACAGAATACATGTAATCTGCTTCAAGGCACAGTGCCTGTGGAAAGCATGAGAGAAGTGCCCTTCCCATGTACAAAATCCTATGCAAGGTCAGCTGCATCAGACTGGTTAGAACATAAGAACGGCCATACTGGGTCAGACCAAAGGTCCATCCAGCCCAGTATCCCGTCTGCCGACAGTGGCCAATGCCAGGTGCCCCAGAGAAGGAGAACAGAAGACAATGATCAAGTGATTTATCTCCTGCCATCCATCTCCTGCCCTTGTACTGAAGGCTAGGGCACCATACTTTACCCCTGGCTAATAGCCATTTATGGACCTAACCTGCAAAAATTTATCGAGCTCTTTTTTAAACCCTAATAGAGTCCTGGCCTTCACAGCCTCCTGTGGCAAGGAGTTCCACAGGCTGACTGTGCGCTGTGTGAAGAAAAATTTCCTTTTATTAGTTTTGAACCTACTACCCATCAATTTCATTTGGTGTCCCCTAGTTCTTGTATTATGGGAAAAGGTAATTAATTTTTCTATATTCACTTTCTCCACACCATTCATGATTTTATATACCTCTATCATATCGCCCCTCAATCGCCTCTTTTCCAGACTGAAAAAGTCCCAGTCTCTCTAGCTTCTCCCCATATGGGACCCGTTCCAAACCCCTAATCATCTTAGTCGCCCTTTTGTGAACCTTTTCTAATGCCAATATATCTTTTTTGAGGTGAGGAGACCACATCTGCACACAGTACTCAAGATGTGGGCGTACCATAGTTTTATGTAGGGGAAGTATGATATCTTTTGTCTTATTATCTATCCCTTTTTTAATAATTCCTAACATCCTATTTGCTTTACTAACTGCCGCTGCACACTGCGTGGATGTCTTCAGAGAACTATCCACTATAACTCCAAGATCCCTTTCCTGATCTGTCGTAGCTAAATTTGACCCCATCATGTAGTACGTGTAATTTGGGCTATTTTTTCCAATGTGCATTACCTTACACTTACTCACATTAAATTTCATTTGCCATTTTGCAAATTTTGGTTCAGACTGAAAGTGAATTTCACCCACTTCTGGAGCCTCAGGGAACTAGCTATTGCCGCTGGCAAAAAGAGCAAAATCTTCAAGCTACGGGCTTGATCAGGTGCAGGATCTCTTATGCCTTTTACATGGCTCTCTCAGGCATTCCCACTGCTAGAGTAAGTTTTGATTCTCTAGTCAACCTCTCCCTCCTTCCGCAAGGTTGAATTCTTCAGGGACTCTGACTATACCTAACACATGAGGCAGAGTAAATGATGAATCCAATTATTCTATATCCCGTGATAAGAAAATAAGTTTAGCAACTGGAAATGACTGAAGAAGAAAGCTGTACTAGCCTCAGTTTGACAACATCAGTTCTATCAGCTGAACATATAGGCTTAGCTCACAAAATATTTACAAATTTCATTTGATTTAATTTAAAACAAATCTCTTCAGAGAGATCAGGAAATCAAAGGACTTCTGGACTTGGATAGACAGAAACAGGACCAGTGGACTTAATCGGACTCCACTAGGGTTCTAGGAATTTCCAAAGTACTCATTGCTATAGCATGTAGGCATTAAAAGCCTGGGTGGGTGAACTACTATAAAGGAAGCCTAGGTTCCCAGTAACAGAGATGGCCATGCTAATCTATATACTATGAAAACAAAAAAGCAGTCCCGTAGCACTTTAAAGATCAACAAAATAATTTATTAGGTAATGAGCTTTCATGGGACAGACCCACTTCTTCATATAGGTTCCCAGTAGGCACTGAAACGTTAGGGTTACCACCTGCTGCATCACCTCCATTAAAAGCCGAGGAAATCACAATGCCCTTGCTCAGAAGGGAACCCTACAGCACAAATACCACCAACTACCCAGGGCACTACCTGAAGAATGTATGGAAGAAAAAATCCCAGATGTTAAGAGTAAGTAACCAGAATTAGTAACTATGGAGGAAGCTTCATTTTTAGGTGCATTCCCTCTATTCCAATGCTCCAAAATAAATACAGCACAGCACGCCTCACTGACCTTTGACCCATGGGATGGTTTGGTCTTCTTGGGATCAGAGAAAGCAGACAGAGGTATTGTGGGTAACATAGGGTAGTCAGGACTTGGCCTGGACACCGTTTCTGCTCCTTCTGGCATTACCATCACCTAATAATAAAGAGAAATTATTTACAAGTAAGGAGAAATGTTCAATACTTTAACATGAGCAAGTGACTTATGATAATTTCAGGCTACTATTTGTAGGTCTTCTTTCCCATTAAAGATGTAAGATATTGCCTGTTAAGATTCAGGAGCTCTAATGACAATGTCTAAAGCAGACAACACTCAGATAGAGAAAGCTGGGAGCCAAGATGCAATGCCAAGTTTCATTTCCACCAAGGGGAACTTCAGCAGGATGCCTAGCTGAGGCTATGACCAAGAGAGGCTGGAGACACCGAGAGTAACACACACCAGTTTCTTTCATGCCCGAAACAGTTTGGAGGCAAACTGGGGCACCAGGGAGAGCAAGACTTCACAGAATATGAGATAGCTGGAATCTTTCAGCAAAAACCATCCATGGAAGCCAAATAACTGGGAAGATCAGAAGGACATGTGGACAGTCATGATAGGCCAGAATGTCTCAGGCTCCTCTATACGTAGCTAAAGTTATTCCACTGAGAATTTGGGGCTGAAACAAATCTTTTTTTCACATTTTGTGCCAATGACCTTTGGGACCAATAAGATTTTTGATGCGTCATATCAAATGTGACTCTCAGTTGATATGCCCAATTTCCAAATAACCACCCAAATATAATGCTCCTCCTATACTTGATTATCTCAGAGATGGAGCAAGTAAAATGGATGACAAAAATCCTGAAAAGCGTAAGTGTCAAAAAGCAAATAGCAGTCGATGCCATGCTATAGCTGAACTAAGCCTCTTCCTCTTTATCCTCATGGCAGGAGGATGTGTGACGTGGGGAAGTTCTGGACAGAATGACTAAGAATTTAGTCAAGTAAATTAATAGCTCCTCTTCTGGGATCTTCTGCTTACAGACAAACTTTCTCATGGAACAAGATTATTTCTATCATCCAGACCAGAGAGCCGGTTTTAAGTAGACAACAAGTAATTTAGGAATACCTGGACTGCTAAAATGATTGACCGGAATGAAACGATGTATCAGGTGTGACCAAAATTTTTGCTACATAACTGCAACTGAAAGACTAAAGGGAAAGACAGAGAATATGAGAACCCTGACTGAATTTGCCAACTCTCAAAGGGAATGTGGGTCAAGGTAAACTTCTTAGACCTTGCATAATAATTTGTCAATATCCAGTGAATGATTCATTGGGTACCATTTCCACAGAACCAGGTATGTACCCATTGTGGCTACCCATGTCTATTATTACAGCTTTCCTAGCTAGCCTTATCTCTGTAACTTTACTTTTACTTCCACTTTTCCCTATCTTACCTGCTTTCACTCCTTTTTACCTTCATTTGCCTTTATTCTCCATCACAGAACCTTGATACCCCATGTTTTCTATTCTCCTTTAACTCCATTTCCCTCTTTTTCTGCTTCTCCTGGCATTTGGGGCCTCTACTTCTTTTTCATTCCCCCTTCCCCGCCAACACATGCAGGGAAAGAACGTTTTCTCACATGCAGAGACAAGTTCTCCTGTTAGACTGCTTTAAACAATCTGGCACGCAGAACTTATCCCTGACTCTGCTTCCCAAGTGACATTCAGCTGATGCCAGAATTTAGGGGACACTTACTGGCCAGAAGCGTCAACTATTAAGCCTGCTTGTGAGAAAGAGGAATAGGGACAGTGCAGAATCCATTTTCCCCCCGCCTTTGAGCCTCTGTAGTGGTGCATTTGGAAGAGGTTATTGACACCAACCAATTCACAAAAGAAGTTCACACAATCTGAGAACAGCAAGATGGACAAAAAAGAAGTTACTGTCCACAGTCTGGTTCCTGCAGTCACGGGTTTATGGCCTTGGCAGAGCGTACAGACAAATTTTTAATAAAAATACAAGTGCATCAGCTATCCATACAAGACATCTTGCACACGCTAATGATGAAGTTAAGTCACCAGAACCTGAATCAAGGATGGCCCCAAGACAAATGCAGCAAGTGACCAGTTGAGATGGTTTACAATAAAGGTGTACAAATAGCTAATTTAAATCAGAAAACATCTGGCTCTCAAGTACAGAGAAAACCCCCAGGACAGAATTAGCAGGCGACAACTTTTCACTAAAAGTCTCTTTATATTCCTTGTTCTTCCTGCACTCACCCCTCCAGCCTTAATAAGTTTGCGTCTGAATTCTTTTGTAGGGTTGTTGAATGTCAGTTTCTCACAGCGGAGGTGGTTCACAGGTGGGTTTCCCTCCAGATTCAGGAAAAGGTCATATGTGAAGCAAACTTTTTTCGGTTCCTCCTAAAACCAAGAAAGCAGAAAACTCATGAAAGGTTTTGGCAAGTGTACTAGTTAAGAGGTTTCAAATGGTCAGTCCTAGGAATGCTGAAAACACGCTTGAATGAATGTCACATTCATAACAGCGTTTTACATCTTGGGCTCAGAGCATTTTCAGAAATTAAAGTACCAATGTCTCATTTTCCAGAATGCCTTCCTGCAATTTCAAAATTGCAGTGGCCAATACCCCAAACCAGAAACCTCAGACAAATTTCTCCTTAAGTGACAATCTACAGACAAGGATATTGATTATGACCTGTCATAACTGATTGCTTACAGGGATGCTGCTCTTTGTAAGGCATTCCAAGAAAGAAGCACAAATTTCATACATTCCACTCCATGGCACAAATGTAGATTCAACTTATTCAGCCTCTTTGGAGAATAATGGAACCATGAAAAACACACTTGGCTTTATCACTTACAGAAAAGACAACTCCTGAACCCCAAAAGAATGAGGGTCCTAGAAAGATTAGTCACAGTGAGGAGAAGGAGTCCTACCTTAGCAAAATCCCTCTGAAAAACACTGAATGAGAGGAGTGGAAGCTGATGAATGGTCAGATGTCCTAGTCCTTTCATGTTTTCAAGTACTGTAAATGACCCATCTTTAACTGATGAAGTCTGGCACTTGGATACACCTCAGAGGCTGTGGCTACACTACCCCTCCCTTTCAGAAGGGGCATGTAAATTATGGCCATTTGAAAATGCAGATGAGGTGTTGATATAAATATTCAGTGCCTCATTTGCAATAGTGACCACCTGGCCAGATGAAAATGCTAATTTTGAAATAAAAAAAGCAATAAAACTTGCTGTGTAGCCAGGGTTCCTTCAAAATGGTGCCCTGATTTTGAAAGCAGCCTTCTTTCCAAAACTTCCCTTGCTGAAATTTAAGCCCATTGCATCTTGTCCTATCATCAGAAGTTAAGGAGAGTAATTTTTAACTCCTCCTTCCTTGTCACAGCCATTTATGTACTTGAAAGCTATTATGTCCCACTTCACTCTTCTTTTTCCTAGACTAAACAAACCGAATTCTTTCCATCTTCCCTTATGGATCAACATTTTCTAGACTGTAATAATTTTTATTGCTCTTCTCTAGATTTTTTCCAGGCCTTTTCTGAAATGCAGCACATAGAACTGGACACGTCACTATATCTGAGGCATAGTCAGCAGACTAGAGCAGAAGAATTATTTCTCATGTCTTACTTAACACTCCTGCTAATACATCATGGAATGTTTGCATTTTCACACTGTTGACTCAGATTTAGATGTGGTCTACCATGACCCACAAATCCCTTTCCATAACAGTCCTTCACAGGTTGTCATTTCCCATTTGGTTATGTTTGAAACTGATTATTCCTTCCTAAGTATAGTGCTTTGCATTTGCCTTCATTGAATTTCACCCGATTTACCTCAGACCATTTCTCCATTTTGTCCATATTATTTTGAATTATAATCCTACCTTCCAAAGTTCTTACAACTCCTTCTAGCATGGTACCACTCACAAACTTTATAAATGTACTTTACATGCCATCATCTAAATTGTTGAAGCTGCTGAACAGAACTGATTCCTGCAGATCCCCACTCATTGTGCCCTTCTGGCATGACTGTGAAACACTGAAAACTACTGTCTGAACAGTTATCCAACCAGTTTTTCCAAGCACTTTATAGCAGGCTCCATCTAGGTTGCACATTTTTAGTTGGTTAATAAGATGGTAATGTTAGTAGGGCTTTTGATACAATCTAACGTCTAGATAAACCATACCTAGCACTTTCTCTGTCCACACAGCATGCTACCCTGTCAAAGCAAGCTATCAGGTGGGTTTAACACAATTTGTTCTTCACAAATCCATTCTGTTACTTATTAGTTTATCATCTTCTAGGTGTTTGCAAACGATACCTTAATTATTTGCTCCATTATCTTTCCCAGTACAGAACTTAAGCTGACTGATCTGTAATATCCTGGGTTGCCCGTATCTCCCTTTTTATAGGCAAGCACTACATTTGCCCTTTTCCAGTCTTCTGAAATCTCTCTCATCTTCCATGACTTTTCAAATGGCTCCTAGGATGTATTTCATCAGGCCCTGATGACTTGAAGACATCTAATTTACCTAAATAATTTTTAAATTCTCTTCTCATTTTAGCTTTTGACCCTATCTCTTTTTCATTGGCAAATCTCCATGTTAGGTCTCCAACTGGCACCAGCTTTCTTGATGAAAACGGAAAGTAAGTCATTAAGTACCTCTCATTTCCACATTTTCTGTAATTTTTTTTTCCTTTTTGTTGAGTAAGGGCTCTGTCTTTGGTCTTCCTCTTGCTTCAAATGTATTTGTAGAACGTTTTGTTACCTTTTATGCCTCTAGCTAGTTTGATCTTGTATTTAGCCCTGGCCTTTCTAATTTTGCCCCTTCTTATTTGGCTTATATTTTTAGTCATCCTTTGTAATTTGACCTAGTTTCCACTTTTGTAGGACTCTTTTTTGATTCTTACAACATTGAAGAGCTGGATGAAGAAGGCGGCGGGATTTTTAAAATCCCAGAAACCCCTAAGGTAAGTTCCGGAGATTCCAGTTTTGCAGTGCTCTGTTAAACAGCTGTTGGTATCAAATGAGAAAGTGAAAAAATGTGTTTAGTAAGGATGCCACGTTGTAATTTTCTTAAATTTTGTCAAATAACTCAGTGGTCTGAGCATTGGCCTTGTAAACTCAGAGTAGTAAGTTCAATCTTTGAGGTGGCAATTAAGGGGGCAAAGAAAAAAACTTGTCGTCAGGAATGGTGATATAGGTCCTGTTGTGACTTCAGGGAACTGGATTCAATGACCTCTCAAGGTTCCTTCCAGTTCTATGATAAATATGGAGATATACCTATTTAACACAGGTTTTTAACTCCATTTTTAAATAAGGTGTCATATCAGAGAAGCAACTCCAAGCAGCCTTGAACCAGAGAGCTGCTAAGCAAGTATCTTTTTCTTCACTGCTGTCTTTGCTGACACATAGAGCTTAGAGGCCTGAGGGTCACAAAATATTAAGATCATTCAGTTCTCCCCCCTCCTCTCCCCCCGATGGGCTCTCCAAACACACACCTAGGAAACCCCAGAAGCACATCTGCAACGATTTATTTCAGACTACTCACCTTCCAACTGTAAACTGAAAATTCCAGATACGTCTACAAAGCTAGACTTCAACATCACTCTTAAGAAGAAAGTAAAGTTTTGTGTTTTTTCTGTCTTGAGTTGCTTTAGGTGCACAATTGCATGCACTGCTGCTCTTCTCTCAGACATCAACTGCCCGTGGCATGAGGACTCGGCACACTTTTACTTGTGTTGTTGAGATGAGCTGGTAACATTGTAGGCTCAAAGGATTCCACTATATAGGGCCCAGTCTCTGATGCTGGTAAGTGTGCCACAAAAGGAAGAATCAACTAGCGACATTCAGATAGATATGGGACAAGATTCATTTCGAAGAAGTGACACACAGGTGCACAAGGGGAATAGCAAAAAATGTTCTCAGAGTCCAAATCCTTGTTAAAGGGACAGATCTCCTACCTCTTCAAGAAAGCAGTTAGCATGGCTGTTTCAACAATGTCTCTACAATGATAAAACTTGCTTGAACATATGTTCAAGACCAAGGGTTAACTCAGCCCTCAAAGCTGTTAATCTTGTGTGGATCTTTTCAATCAGAGCAGCAGTTCCCAACCTTTGAGAGGGGGACCCACTTTGACAATTCAAGATGAATGTGTGACCCAAGGCAATTCAAAACTGGGGTAGGCGGGGTAAGAAGAGGTTCTCTCAACCCGGCTTAAACCCCTCTCAACACCAAAACACCCCTGCCCCCTGCCTGAAACCCCTCTCAACCCCTCTCAGCTAGGTTTGCCAGATTTTTGGAAAACTTACGCTGGATAGGCAGCACCAACGATGGAATCCCTGGCCAGGGCTGTCTGTTTCACATAAGACTTCCAAAAACTTGTGGGAACGCTGGCAGCCCTGCAGTTGGGAGCCAGATGAGGCATGGAGTCCTGGCTGGCTCTCAGCTCCGCCACCCCCATTCACAGGCTTAAACCCCTCTTAGCTCCCACCACTGGCGCCCCCCATCCCCAGACTTAAGCCCCTCATCTCACACCACTGGTAACCCCCCGCCCCAGGCTTAAACCCCTCTCTGCCTCCTTCTCTGCTCCCCCCATCCCCAAGCTTAAACCCCTCTCAGCCTCCTCTCCTACCTCACACGAGTTCCACACACTGCCGCTACTGTCCCCACTGCTCCTTTGCTGGGCCACTGCTACCGCTACCACCTCCTCCGCACGTCTTCTCCAGCCATCCTACTCCCTTTCCCCACCTGCAGCATAGGCAGTTACCTGCCCTGCTGTGCCGAAATGGGACGCCATTTAATTGGTTTAACGGCTGGATCTCTCCTGTTGGCTATTAAGCCAATTAAATTGAGTTTCATTTCAGTGCAGCAAGGCAGGGCAGGGACTGGGAGCTGGAGGAATGAGCGGCAGCCGAGCCACCCAACCAGCGACCCTTACCATATCTAATTGCGACTCACGTTTGGGTCCCAACTCATTGCTTGCAAATCCCTGAATTAGAGGCTTTGGAAACTGAGGCTCTGTCTACTCCATGCACACAACAATCTCTCTACACTGACACCACTAAAACAGAAGATCAGAAACAACCTAATGTTAAAACTTAAGATATATCCTAATCAACCTGCAATCAATTTTAAGTCCCATTCAATGCATACCTATGCTCTCTCACCTGTCACTTCTCTGCTCACGTTATGCTTGATTCTTCACTACTGTAGTATCCACTTGCACACTATCGGTTATCAGCACCTATTCTTCATTAGTTGCTAACTTTTTAAAACACGTCCTTCCACTTCCCTCCACTTGGGCAAGGTATTGTGTCCCTGGCCACAAGATATAACTAAGTAACGAATCATTTCACCAGTGTTGTGTGCACAGAATTTTAAAAACCACTTTGGAACTCTATAGAATGCAAGGCTCTAGATTAAGAAATTTAAAATACTAAGAAAGTAGCACCATAATTACTTAGGCAATGTCTCTACCTACACTATGGACCATACAGCACTACAGCTGTGCTGTGGTAGCTGTGCCATTAAGATTTCCTGTGTGGCTGCTGTACGCTGAGAGAAGAAAGCTCTCTCTGTAGCATAATTAAGCCCCTCCCAGTGGGTGCATCTACACTTGCATTCCTCTTTTGAAATAGGTATGTAAATGAGGGAAAGTAAAAATGCAAATGAGGTATAAATTTGCATATTTGACACCTCATTTGCATATTATAATTTCAAAAGAAGAAAGCCAATGTAGATGCTGCTCTTTCAAAAGTAAATCCCATCTTCCCTTTATTTAATGGGAAGGATTCTTTCGAAGATGGGGTTTACTTTCGAAAGAGCAGCATCTACACTGGCTTTCTTCTTTCGAAAGAAGCTCTTTTGAAACTCACCCTTTGCCAGAGACCTAAGATGGCACATGGTCATCTTTCTGTAACCAGCACATAATGGTTTTCATGGATTGGACCCTCTATCCATGGTCGTATAGCCTATTAGACTGCTTCTCAACTCAGATCTGTGCAATTGATCATTATAGAGTGATTAGTCTAAGGCATTTCTGTTGCTATTCTAGGGCCAGCTGCTCAAGACACTCAAACCCACTGAGGTATGGACTTGAGCTACATTTATACTATGAGATAAATTTGATATTTAATAAATTCTATTTTTAACCTTGTTCTTACGAACTCGACTTTAAGTATCCACAGACCTCTGGAAATCTGACTCATCGTTTCCATCGAGTTTCTGAGTCCCCATTGCCTTACCCAAGTTCGACTGCTTGAGCAATGCATTGCTGGTTTGGAAGAGGAAATCTTTCAACTGTGGTCCAAGAAATCACAAATGCTGGCTGCCCTGAATCCACTGATGACAAAGCATCGGTTTTGGACTCATGAAACCAGCACATGCTGGTGGGACCACACCGTTTTGGAGTCTCGGGATGACCAGCAATTGGTGCAGAACCTTCACATACGCAAGTCCACCTTTATGGAAATTTGTGGTGTGCTCGTCCCCAATCTGAAGCGCAGCTATACAAGAATGAGGGCAACCTGAACATTTCAGAAGTGAGGGGCAATCGCTCTGTGGAAGTTTGCAGTACCTGGCAGTTGCTGGTCAGTGGCGAATCAATTCGGGGTTGGCAGATCTACAGTGGAGTCCATGATGATGTAGGTGGCACACGCATTCTGTCCGCTTTCCCTCAGGAAGACCCTGACCCTTTGAGACGTAAAGGCCATACTGCATGGCTTTGCTACCAGGGGGTTTCCTAAATACGGTGGGGCAATAAATGGCATGTGCCTCCCCATCATGGCACTGGACAACCTGGCCTCTGAGTATATAAACTGAAAGGGATACTTCTCCATGGTGTTGCAAGCATTGGTAGATCACAAATGTTGTTTCACCGACACAACGTGGGATGGTGCGGGAGGGTGCACAACACACGCAATCTTCAGAAATTGTGGCCTGTACAGAAAGTTCATGGATGGGACTCTTCCCCCACACTTAAAAAAATCATCAAGATTGGCGACTTGGATTGGCCTATTGTAATACTGGGCTACCCTGCTTACCCTCTGCTCCCCTGCCTTATGAAGCTGTGCACAGGAGCCCAGGACCCCAGCAAGGAAAACTTCAATCACAGATCCAGCAGGTGCAAAATGCTGGTGGAATACACCTTTGGCTGTTTACAAGCAAGGTTCAGATGCCTACTGACCCGTTTGGACCTTTCTGAAACTAATGTTCCCACCGTGATTACAGCATGCATAGTTGGGATTGTTCAGATTTTCCCAGATAAACATGTGACTAAGAATCTTAATTTTATAAATTATAATTAAGGCTACATTTTAGTCACAGATTTTTTAGTAAAAGTCATGGACAGGACACATGCAAACAAAAAGTCATGGCCCGTGACCTATCCATGACTTTTACTACATAACCCTGTCTAAACATTGAGTGTTCTGTGGCAGCAGGGTAGCCTAGGGACACCATGGCAAGTGGACCACAACTTTGCTGCTACTGGGGTGGGGGGAAAGTTGGGTGGGGGTCCATGACTGGCATCCCTTACTGGTGCTTGAGAAAAAGGGTGAGAGACAGGGCCCCTGAGCTGCTCTCTGCCCCAGAGCACTCAAGATTTAGTCAGGAGTCTATACTACACAACAGTTCATGGCCATGACTTTTACTAAAAATACATAACTCCATTGAGGTGAATGACACTTAACAGATAGAAAATAAAAGAATCACAGGTGCGTACAATCACTTGTGTTCTAACATTTCTGGTCTTTCCACTGAAAGAATATAAGACAATTCTATTTTATTGCCTAAATTCTTATGCTTGTGTTTATCTTACAAGTTTTAGTAGTATTTTTATATGCTGTGCTTTCCATATATGCATTTGCTTTTTACATAGTATAAAAATTTACAAAGTACCTTAGAAGCCCTTCATTTTAAGCCAAATCTTTCTTGGAGCAGTAAAAACACTTATAGGGTAATGTTCAGATCCAGGTGTACATTTACTCTCCTGTCAACTCTTACAGATGCTGAGAGGTACACTGTCCCATATAAAAAAAACTGCTGGATTTGACAATACCTCTGTCAGATAGAGTGATATGGATGTGCAATGTATATACCTCCTAGAACACCTAACTGAAAAGCAGCAGGATATGCAACAGGAACACTTAGGCTGAGGAAACATACTAAACAAAAACCAGTCCATCCAAAAAGAAAATGCTACAGAAAAAGCAATAAATATGAATTTAAGATGAGCACAAAAATAAAAAAAAACTGCTCTGTTCATCACCAGCACTCTAGAAAGTGTTGCAGGGCTAATAGAGAAACAGATATGGAAAGGATAGATACTGAAAAATACATGTCCATAACGTGTTCTGATCTAAAATGCAGATAAAATGGTAAACTAAACTCTTGTTCTTTTCAGTGTGCTATGATTAAACAACAGATGAAAAAAGTCTAATCTCTCTCTTCTGAACCACCAACCTGTACAAAAATGTTCCCCTACAGCATCTTACAGTGCGTACTTCAGTAGGGTTTTAAGTGTCTCAGATAAATGGTGTGTATATTTTACATTCTAGATTTAAGTGGGTGCTGTTCTGATAAATGCATTTAGACACAACAAGCAGGCTGTGAGATATTTCAATACAATCAGATTTCTGAGGAATGAGTAGGAGAAAGATTGCAATGCATTTACTGTAACCAGTTCATACTGATCCAATTACAGGAAGAAACGGAAAGGGTTTAAAATAGAAGTGGGTAGTAAGCTAACATTCTCAGTCAAATAGTCCCATATGAATTGGCAGTTACTATTAGTCAATTTCGCTTTCACAAAACCTTGTCATAGAGTCTGCAGACAACCTTCCATTCTATTTTCAAACTTGATTCCAGAGGTAGGGGCTCTGGCTGATTAGCAGTATTAGATTAGTAAAAGGAAAGACTCCCCTTTATGGTGTGAAAGTCTTACTGCATACAGGAGCTACTCTAACATTCTGACAAGTATCAGAGGGATGCAGATATTAGTCTATAACTGCAAATGCAGCAAGGAGTCCTGAGGCACCTCAAAGACTAAACATGTTTATTTGGGCATAACCTTTCATGGGCAAATACCCACAAAATATTGCGAAACCTTTTGCCCAAATAAATCTGTTAGTCTTTTAGGTGCCACTCTGATATTATGGAGAGTTCATATTATCGGGCTTCAGATCATTAGAATCTTTTACCAAATCAAATGGGCAACAAAGTTTGTAAAAATGCACTCACCCAACCCAATGAACCAAATTACAGCACGGGGAAAGTGAACACACACAGACAGTCATGGCATGGCCACATAGGATGAGGGTAAGAACAGTTCCCAACACCACCCTCAGTCATCTGCCATCTCAGGCTATGTCTACACTTTTGTGGTAAACTGATGAAAATTACACTACTCAGCTACATGAACAACATAGCTGTAAGTCAACATAGTTTAGGCTGACTTACTGTGGTGTCTGTTGCATGCTGTATTAACAGGAGATGCTCTCCCATCAACTTAACTTACTCCTCTCATTTCTGGTGGAGTACCAGAGAGCACAGCTGTCAATTTACCAGGTCTTCACTAGACGAAGGATCAGTCCTTCGGTAGTGTATACACAGCCTCAGAGAGGCACCAGAAGTAAACCTGCTTCCGCTTCGGAAGAGTCAGCAGCCTCGGAACCACCAACTCTAACTGGACAGTGTGAAAATGCAGAGGAGAGAAAGCTCACAGGCTCCCTTCTAGCAGGGTGCCCAGAAGTCTCTGACGAAGTTAATTCAAAATACTCTCAAAGTGCGATATTCCAACAGTGCTCAATGGCAGCATGTTTCGTTATGCAAAAAAAGAGCATACTGGTTCCAAGAACTACCACCTCCTGTCTTCGCAAAAAGTCAGAAATTAACCAGAAGGGAAATAGAAAGAGTAAAGAGGAGCCATTAAAACCTTGAAATTAAACAATATTCATTTAAGTGAATTCTGAAAAGATCTACCTTCCTGCATTAGGAGTTCATTACTTCTCCAGTTGTTTCCACTTTCAATAGTCTTTAAAAGGCTGAGGGGCAGGAAAGTGGTATAGCTACAGAGCCTAAATTCTTTGTGATTCTCAATTCACCCATAGAGAGCAATATGATGGTCAAAACTGAAAAGCATCTCAGCCAGCAAAGCAGACACATTTCAACCATCTGTCAAAACTGTCCAAATCCAGAGATTTTAATATCATGACACCAGTGTGATCCTCTTGTCTGACCTTCTGCATATATACAAGCTACACAATGTGTTCTTAAGTGATTCCTGTAACAAACCCCAAACTGAGCTAAAGCAGGGGTGTCAAACGCATTTGAAAGTAAAAAAGCAGTCAAGTAGCACTTTAAAGAGTAACAAAATAATTTATTAGGTGAGCTTTTGTGGGACAGACCCGCTTCTTCAGACCACAGCCATACCAGTATGCAAAAGAGCCACTATGATGACCCAGAAAATTTCCATCCCAGTTCAAACCATGTGTTAATGTGTTGAATTTGAATATGAGAGAGAGTTCAGCAGCCTCTCTTTCAAGAGTGTTGTGAAAATTCCTCTTCAGTAAGATGCAAACTTTTAAGTCATTAACAGAATGGCCCACTCCATTAAAATGCTGGCTGTACCTTAAGATACATTGATGACAACTTTATGATTTGGACCCATAGTAGAGAGAGACTAGAAGAATTCCACAGAGACTAACAATCTGCACCCAACCATCAATTTATGCCTCAATTACCCCACGCAAGACACACATTTCCTGGACACTACAGTACAAATCAAGGATGGCCTGATCGGTACCACACTGTACTGGAAACCCACTGATTGCTATACTTACCTACATGCTTCTAGCTTCCATCCTGCACACACAGCTAGATCCATTGTTTACAGTCAAGCCCTTAGGTAAAATTACATTTGCTCTGATCCTACTGACAGAGGCCAAAAACTAAAATATCTTTACCAAATATTCATAAGCCTGAATTACCCACCAGAATTAAAAAAAAAAAAAAAAGGCCAGACGAATACCCAGAGACCAGCTACTCCAAGATAGGCCCAAAAAAGCCAAGAACAGACCACCGCTGGTCATCACCTACAGCCCCCAACTCAAACCACTGCAACAAATTATTAAAGACCTACAACCTATCCTTAATCAAGATGCCACACTCCAAAAGGCCCTAGGTGACAGGCCTATTCTCTCCTACAGACAACCTCCCAACCTTATGAGGATTCTCACCCACAACCACAGTCTATACCACAGGAACACCAGTCCTGGAACTTTTCCTTGCAACAAAGTCCACTGCCAGCTTTGTCCACATATCTACTATGGAGATACCATCACTGGACCTAACCAGGTTTATTCACAGAATCACAGGCACATTCTCATGTTCCTCAACTAACATCATAGATGCCATCATGTGCCAACAACGCCCAACTGCTTTGTAGATTGGACAGACTTCAAACTCTTAGACGAAGAGTTATTGGGCACAAAACAGACATCAAAACACTCCTGACCCACAAACCGGTTAGTCAGCATTTTAATGGAGTAGGCCATTCTGTTAATGACTTATAAGTTTGCGTCTTATTGAAGAGGAATTTTCACAACACTCTTGAAAGAGAGGCTGCTGAGCTGTCTTTTATACTCAAATTCAGCATATTAACACATGGTTTGAACTGGGACGGGAATTTTCTGGGTCATTATAGGGGCTTGTTTGCATACTTGGCTTAATCTAATTCTTGACTCCCTCCGCCCCACTACTCTCTGATTTGCTCACCTTGATAATTTTTTTCCTGATTTGTCCACCTTGATTACTAGTTTTGGTTCTCTGTGCCTTAAATATCGAGTCTGTTCTGGTATGACTATGGTCTGAAGAAGTGGGTCTGTCCCATGAAAGCTCACATAATAAATTATTTTGTTAGTCTTTAAAATGCTATTGACTGCTTTTTTGTTTTGATAGTATATAGACTAGCACGGCTTTCTCTGTTGCATTTGAAAGAGAGCCAAATTCCATATTTAATTATGACCCAAGAACTCTGGTATAAATTCACAAATATATATGCCTGCAATGAATAGCTAACCTGCTGGTGAAATCAGGGGGTGTGCACAGAGATCATGAGGATATAAGAGTAGTGCCTCAAGTTATGTGAGGGTTCTGTTCCTGCACACCCTTGTGTAACCAGAATTTCACATAAGCTGGGGGTGGCATTTTTCCCCCCCACCAGAATGCATGTTCTGCATCCGAGGAAGCAGAAGGAGCACTTGGAGTTCCGTTTGGAAGGTAAGTCCGTGGGTGGGGGGAGAAGAGGGTGTTGCAGAGGGTTAGGCCTGGGGTGGATTAGTGATGCAGCAGGGATGGGGGGAGTGGAACTGAACCAGAGTCACACATTGGGGGAGGGGGGGTGTCGAGCTGGACTGCTGGGGGCGGGGAAGGAGGCAGTGAGCTGGAGCCATGCTTGGATGCTAAGTCGGGCTGCGGAGGGCTTGAACTAGGGCCGTGGAGGGTTGACCTGGAGCTACAAGTGAGGGGTGGTGAGCCAGAGCCAGGTGCAGGGGGTCTGAATTGAAGTCACACTGAGGAGGTGACCCAGGCTGTGGAGGGTTTGCATCACGCCGGGAGGGGGTTGAGCCAGAACCACGCACAGGGGGTGATGAGCCAGGCTGTAGAGAGTTTGAACCGGGTCAGGTGGGGGGTTGAACTGGAGCCCCACGTGCAGGGGTGATGATCTGGAGCTGCATGCCGGGGGTTTGAACTGCGGCCAAGGCGGTGAGCCAGAGCTGGGCACGGGGGTTGAGTGGGGTGGGAGGGGGGCTGAACTAGGGCTGCACAGAGCCAGTGGGGGGTTGAATGCAAGTTAAGTGCAACTCAAAAATCACACATTGAGGGTTTACCATAGCCTTTGAGCAAATAAACACGTAGCTATTGCTTTGTTCAGTGCCTTAATATCACATTCACCACTCAGTGAGAACACATGCTCCCCTTTAAGCCAACAGTAATCTTTAGAAGGCTATGTGGATACAAAATTGATACCCACAGCAGATTTGCTATCTGTAAACAACAGTCCATGGATATTACATGGCTATCAGCAGATTAGCAGGGCTCTAGTACTCTGCCCTCTTCCTTCCTCTTTTCGGTTTCTCCTGCACTTCCAGGTCGTCAGGTTTTTCCTCTCTTCTTCACATCTCCTCCTCTACAGTAACAATTAAAATGGCTACCATTTTCCACTATTCTCAGGAGAAAAAGAGAGGTCAAACTCTTATCAGTTAAGATGACCACCATGTCTCTAATACCAATGAAGGAAGAGATTTAAGCAGTCCTCTGCAAAGAGGGTCACCATCTCCCATTTTTCCCCAACGGGGTGAAACCAAGCTATATTCGAGGAAAGTCTCAGCTACCAGATGGCAAAGAGGGGACACATGAGCGTGGGAAGAGGGAAGGCAAGTCAATATGTAGGGTAGGAAAGACAATCAAATGTAGATGCATTAGAGCCCTGGGATGGCAAGAGAGAATGTGAGGAGATGGGGGGAGGAGGGCATGTAAAAGACAGGTGATTTATAATGCAGCATGGAGGGAGAATGCAAATGGGCTGAAAGAATGGGAAGAAGATGGCAGCAACAAGGGAAAGACAGCAATGAGAGAGAGAAGTAAAGAGCAAGTTCACCCACACCAGGGATCAGTAACAGAGAGGGAGCCATGCTAGTCTATATACTATCAAAACAAAAAAGCAGTCAAGTAGGACTTTGAACACTAGCAAAATAATTTGGTGAGCTTTCGTGGGACAGACCCACTTCTTCAGACCATAGCCAGACCAGAACAGACTCAATATTTAAGGCACAGAGAACCAATAAAAGTAAGGACAAAATCAGAAAAAAATGATTAAGGTGAGCAAATCAGAGAGGGGGGTGGGGTGGGGGGAAGATCAAGAATTAAATTAAGCCAAGTATGCAAACAAGCCCCTACAGTGACTCGGAAAATTCCCATTCTGGTTCAAACCACGTGTTAATATGCTGAATTTGAATATAAAAGACAGCTCAGCTGTCTCACTTTCCATAGTGGTGCAAAAATTTTTCTTCAGTAACATGCAAACTCTTAAGTCATTAACAGGATGGTCCACTCCATTAAAATGTTGACTAATCGGTTTGTGGATCTGGAGTGTTTTTATGTCTGTTTTGTGCCCATTAACTCTTTGTCTAAGGGAGTTAGTCTGTCCAATATACAAAGCATCTGTGCATTGTTGGCACATGATGGCATCTATGATGTTAGCTGAGGAACATCAGAATGTGCCTGTGATTCTGTGAATAACCTGGTTAGGTCCAGTGATAGTATCTCCAGAGAAGATATGTGGACAAAGCTGGCAGCAGGCTTTGTTGCAAGGAAAGGTTCCAGGACTGGTATTCCTGGGGTATAGACTGTGGCTGTGAAAATCCTCATAAGGTTGGGAGGTTGTCTGTAGGAGAGAACAGTCTGTCACCTAGGGCCTACTGGAGTGTGGCATCCTGATTAAGGATAGGTTGTAGGTCTTCAATAATTTGTTGCAGTGGTTTGAGTTGGGGGCTGTAGGTGATGACCAGTGGTGTTCTGTGCTTGGCTTTTTTGGGCCTATCTTGGAGTAGCTGGTCTCTGGGTAGTTGTCTGGCCCTGTAGATTTGTTTTTGGTGGGTAATTCAGGTTTATGAATATTTGGTAAATATTCAGGGGTCAGGAGACTCTTCTCCAAACAGCCAAGGAGAGGACCTGAAGTGGGTGCAGGGAAGGGGAGGTGTGTAGCTTTCACCTAAAAGCTTTTAAAAAAAACAGAAGGAAAAGTCACAAGCTTTGTCTATTTAAAGTCTCATTATTGTTGTGGGTCTGGGCAAAGCTGCTTCTATCCCTCATCCTCACCCTGCTTCAATCCCGACTTCTCCTTACTTGCCCTTGCTCCCCACATTTCCCATTCTCAGGGCAGCGGCAGTCTTGGACAGAAAAAGCTTCCAAGGGTATGTCACAGGAGCTCCCACTGTAACAAAATGCAGTAAAATTTTTGGAATTGCTGACTGACTCATTACCGCTTCACTAATAAAGATCAAAGCTCCACAAGCAATGAGTAAGCAGACAAACACATCAAACATTCACAGATAATAATGTTGAGAGAAGGTAATATGGTGAAAAGGGTTGCAGAAGAAGAGGCTCAAGGTAGTTTCGTGTATTCAGTAAAGGAGGTGCTGGAAAGCTAAACTGATGTACCGAAAACCTACTGATCGCTATACTTATCTACACCCTTCTAGTTTCCATCCTGCACACGTGACTAGATCCATTGTTTACAGTCAAGCTGTTAGGTACAATCGCATTTGCTCTGATCCAACTGACAGAGACCAAAAACTACAAGAACTTTACCAAATATCCATAAACCTGAATTACCCACCAGGAGAAGAACAAAAACAAAATCGACAGGGCCAGACGAATACCCAGCTACTCCAAGATCGGCCCAAAAAAGCCAAGAACAGAACACCACTGGTCATCACCTACAGCCCCCAACTCAAACCACTGCAACGAATTATTAAAGACCTACAACCTATCCTTAATCAGGATGCTACACTCCAGAAGGCCCTGGGTGACAGACCTGTTCTCTCCTACAGACAACCTCCCAACCTCATGAGGATCCTCACTAACAGCCACAGTCTATACCCCAGGAATACCAGTCCTGGAACCTTTCCTTGCAACAAAGCCCGCTGCCAGCTTTGTCCACATATCTTCTCTGGAAATACCATCCCTGGACCTAACCAGGTTACTCACAGAATCACGGGCACTTTCTCATGCTCCTCTACTAACATCATATATGCCATCATGTGCCAAGAATGCCCAGATGCTTTGTAGATTGGACAGACTTCTAACTCCCTTAGACAAAGGGTCAACGGGCACAAAACAGACATCAAAACACTTCAGATCCACAAACCAGTTAGTCAACATTTTAATGGAATGGGGCACTCTGTCAATGACCTAAAGGTAGGTGTGTTACTGAAAAGGAATTATCGCACCGTTCAGGAAAGGGAAACAGCTGAGCTGGCTTTTATATTCAAATTCGGCACATTAACACATGGTTTAAATCATGATGGGAACTTTGAGTCACTATAGGGGCTTGTCTGCATACTTGGCTCAATCTAATTCTTGACCTCTGCCCCCCCCGCCACTCTCTGATTTGCTCACCTTGATTATCTTTTTCTGATTTGTCCTCCTTGCTTACTGTTTTTGGTTCTCTGTGTCTTAAATATTGAGTCTGTTCTGGTCTGGCTATGGTCTGAAGAAGTGGGTCTGTCCCACGAAAGCTCACCTAATAAACCATTTTGCTAGTCTTTAAAGTGCTACTTGACTGCTTTTTGTTTTGATAAAGTATTTTTGTGTGAAATACAGTAGTTATCACAGGGATAAGGTCTCTGCTCATGCATGGGGAAGCAGAGGTTATGTTCTGTTAGTGGTTTAACTTTTCATTTCGTAGCAATTTTGGTTTTGTTTCAGCTATCTTGTTTGTAACAAACCCAAATGGTGCACATTAGCTTTTTTGTATAGTAACAAAACAAAGACAACACTCAATACTCAGTCACAACAAAGAGTTAATGTGACACTGAACATAAAACCAAAAAGTGTGAAATTAGTTTGAAAAATCCCTACTTTCTGTAAACTTCTTTAAGCCACGTGGATAGGACTTTTGAGGACTGGACTAAACTTTATTTTCACTGTATGCAATTAATACTGCATTTTAACTTTCACGTTGTTATTGTTCATTCTTAATATTTAAAGTCCTCAGTATTTTGTTTTGGGATGAGCATAAATTCAGACCTATAATATCTATTATTAAGCGTGAATTACTATGTTCAAGACACACAAGTCTTAACTCTTTAGATTGAGGGCATGATTTTTAACAACAGGACAATCTTTAGCATGGAACCTATTATACCAATATAAAAGGTACTTATTGCTTACCCCTGCATGGCAAGACATATAAGTTATTCCTTTATACACACTTTTACAGCAATATAGCTGCATCCCCACTTGGGAATCCGTACAACTAGTTACACCAATTTGCTACTCTCTCCCTGTACTAACTTTCCATATAACTTTCTCTCTACCAGATTGGAGTGTTTCCTTCCAAAATCTGGCAGAATGCTTGTTATAGCATCCAGCAATCCAGTCAATTTCTCTTTATCAGAACAAACACACATAAAATGGTCACATAATTTAGCAACTTTTTGCCAAGCAATGTAGCATTCTGGTGTGGCTCTAAACAAACAAAAACCAATTACATGAATAGGACTCTACCTTATTTTTGAAGTGTACTTCAATGGGCATAATGAAACCAGCATAGCCAGACTCCTCCACTTTGTAAGGAGGCTCCTTGCACACTAAGAAGAAAGCAGCAAAATAAATGTTAATTTCTGACATAATGCAATGATATCCAAGATCAGAGAAATTACACAGAAGAGAAATGAGCTTCTAACAATGAACAGAAAACCACTGACGCTTATCACAACGCAGAACAAGATCGTGTGCTTAACTGGGGATAGGAAGTGCTCTCCCACAACTGTCAAAAGAAGAAAAGGTTACTCACTTTGTGCAGTAACTGTTGCTCGAGATGTTTCCCCTATCTGTGCTCCACTTCCAGTTCATGGGTGCCTTTTGAGCCCTTGATCAGAGATTTTCTGTTAGCAGTGTCTGTTTGGCCTGCACATGCACCCTTTACAGCCTCATATGACATGACAAGGTTATGTAGAGCTGCACAGGAGAACTAGACAGTTCTTTCTGAAGCTGAGCATCCGGTAAGAACCACCCAAAACACAGGGAAGAGGAGCAGGTAGTGGACCCTCCACAAAGGACAAACATCTTAAAGAATCACAGTTATTGCACAAAAGTGAGTAACCTTTTCTTTGAGTAGTGGCCTTAGCAGTTCTCTACTTCACTTAATTGTGAAGCTCCCTCCTCCTGCTGAGGATGGTGTTCAGGAGTCAAGTACAAGACTGAAGATAGTACAACAAAACCAAACAGCTCATTGTATCTGACAGGGTGGATCAAGATATGGCCTTTAGAATAGTATCTCTGCATCTCTCAAACACTGAAATACGTTTAACACACACCATGAAAGTTGCCCCTGAATTGACAGAGTACGCTACACTTCTTCTCAGAGACAACACACCAGCTGCCTCACAGAAAGCGGTAATATACCCAGAGATCCATTTTGACAGTCTCTATGATTCAAAGTCTGTGAGATTTCTAAAGCTGCTTGGTACTATACAGAGAAAAAGTCAATGCCTGTCATACATCTAATGTATGAAGGAAAGTCTTCCACTGAGATTTACGTGGTTTAGAAAAAAAAATACCAGTGGATAAATAGACCAGTTAAGATGGAAATCTGACTGCACCTTAGGAAAGAACTTTGGGTACATGTATATGGAGGCTTTTGTTCTTGAAAAAAATATACATGAAGGGTCTGTCAAAGCTCCAATTTCCTCCATCCTGCAGGCTGACGTGACAGTTACTAGAAAGGCCAGCTTCATAGATAAAAGAAGCAGACAGATCGCTATAGGTTCCTCATGTGATCTCCAGGCTTAAGTGCACAGCTGAGATGCCAAGACAGACCAGAGTTCTTAACCTGAAGGTAAATGATCCCCCAGAACCGTAATAAATCTCAATGACATATGATGATTAAAAACAGAAAACTCCTCTAGCAGGGAATGAAATGTTGATATTGTGGAAAGCTGAACCATACTACAACTAAAGAGAGATCAGGCTTATTAATTAAATTCAGCAGATAATTCAAGGTGGCTGACAGAGAAGATTCATGCACAAGGCATGACGTTGACACCAATGGTTGAACCTCTGCCAATTGTGAAGGTAAGTAATTCAAGATGACTGTCCTCTACTGTTTAGAAATACTTGTAGTCCTGTCGAACAAGTGAACTCTAATTCAGCAAACCATATAAAAGCCATGCTTGGAGACAGAAGATCCCCAGGTTGGGGTGAAGCATACAACCCACATCCCAGGAAACGAATGAGGGAGTGTGAGAAGCTTGTGCACCAGTTGGACACAGTGGGGAGCAGATGAGGATAACCAAGGTTGTGTCAGCCTGGGTCAGTACTAGGAGGAAACCCCTAGCCACGTTCTCCCAGATCTTACTCATCACTCTTAGAATTAGTGGTAAATGAGGCAAATGCACAGAACAAGCACCATTTGTCCAAGGAAAGAGAACCTCCCAAAAGAAAGGTAATGTAGGGGTCTTCTTGAGCAGAATAAGGGACACTTCAACAGGTGCACCATTCTTCACATCTAGAACACAAAGAACCGCCCCCCCCGGAATATCCTGCAAAGGATGTGAAAGTCCATTTCCTACTCATAGTCCTAGAAGACGCTCCTCCTGAGCATATTGGCTGTGACTTTCTGAACGCCAGGAAGGTAACTAACAATCTGATGGGCTGATGCATCAGTTCAAAACTTCATAGTTTCAGCATATAGGAGCTGGTTGATACAAAATGCGCAAGCCACATTGTCCATCAGGATTTGGATTGATTTGCCCTTAACGAGGGGTAGGAACTGAAAGCAGGCATTTCCGATTGCCCCGAGTTTTAACAAGCTTATGAGAGACCAGTTTCCTGAGGTGGTGCTCTGCCCTGAGTCATGTATTGAGGTGGTGTTCCCACTATAAGAACGATGCATCCATTATTACAGATATTGTTGGAACTGGAAGGACAAATGGACATCTGTGCAGACACTGTGCTGATCTTTCCCCCTAGTTCTCCTTGGTAGATGGAAACTATAACCTGTTTGTCCAAGCTGTCTCCTAAGCCAGAAGTCAAAAAATGAGGCATAATCTTCATCACAAAGGTGCCAGGTGCAATATATGACCCAGAAATTACAAACTTTTTTACTGTAATATTGGGAATTCCTTGAATTGTCCCAACAAGAACTGATGAAATTATGAATCAGTCTGTTAGAAGGATGGCCCAGTTGCCAGTTAGTCCAAATATGCCACTATGAATTGTATTCACTGTACAGGGGCTAAGTTGCTGGGTTTTTTATGCTTAACTGGAGATCCAGCTGAAAGAAAGAGTGCGGTCTGAGTGGAAGAGTTAGTACTTCTTGATAAGACTAGCCAGTCATCAAGATACAGGAAGACTAAAATTACTTCTTGGTGAAGGTAAGCAGCCATTACTGCTATAGCCTTCAATACCACCCATGGTGCTGCAAAGAGGCTGAAGGGAAGTATTCAATATTGAAAATTGTACCGGTCCTTGGTTAAGTGAAAATATTGCCTGTGTGCGGGATATTTCACAAGACAGAAGTAGGTATCCTGTAGGTTGAGGATGGAAACTAATCTGTCTCTAGAGAAGGGATTATAACTGCCAGAGTCACCAGCTGGGAAGGTTTGCAACTTTACAAAATGTGTTCAGTTGTCTTAGATCTACATCAGCGTCAACTCTCCATCCTTCTCAGGCACAAGAAAATACATTGAGTAAAACGCTTTATTCGTCAATGGATGGGACCAGTTCACTGGGTCCCAAACAAAGGAAGGAACATAATTCTTGATTCAATATAGTCTAATAGAAGGGGTCCATGAAGAGGAACTTGAAGTGGTTGGTGTGGCATGATGTTACGACCAACTTGTCTGTTGCAATATGCTTCCAGACCTGTAGGAAATGGGAAAGGCAGCCTCCAGAAGTGGGAAGGTAGGCAAAATGTTGCAGCTTACAAACTAAAGGCCAGGGAGGAGTCAAACTCCCAACCAAGTTGTAAAAACTGCTGTTTTAATAATGGCTGTGGAATAGCTCAAGGCACATGGGAAGCTTTTTTCCTCTGGCTTCCACTCTGCTAGTGTGTTCAATAGGTCTGTAAAAAGCAGAGAACTGTGCTGCCTGTGATCTCTGAGCAGTCTGAGACCTGCTACATCTCCTCATATTTTACAAGAGGCTATATATCAAAACATCTCATGGTAGCCTTGAAGTCCTTCAGGGTGAGCAAGGACTTGACCACAGTTCCTGAAAAGATCTTCTGACCATATAGAGGAGAGCTCCAACTGTACTCTGAACCTCTCAGGAATCCTGACAACTGGAGCTACATTGCCCTGCACATGACAACTAATGTGAAGATGCATCTGGCAGCAGTGCCTACAGCCGGCGTGACCAACATGCTAGCCACTAACCACATCTGCTTATTTGGCCACTCAAAGGTGACTAGTTCGATTGAAAAATAAATTATTTTCAGAATAACGTGGCTAGTTCACTATAGTGGTGACTGCTTCACAAATGAGCTGAACACCATAAGTCTACAGCATTGGAGGTTGCTTGGAGAGAGGTTTTGGCTAATAACTGGCACTCAATGTCAGCATTGAAATGTTCTCTATGCTTCTCTGAAAGAAGTTCATAAGAATGCAAACTTGCTGTAATTCACGTAGTCATACTTTGCCATGATTGCCTGAATTTTCTATTCAAAATTGGAGACTTGCAGATGAGGACATCCATTCATAAAGGTCTAATCTTTACTGGTGTTTGCCAGAAAGCACAGATGTAGAATTCTCATATACCCTGCTCATTTACAGAACCCAGAACAAGGGAGTTAGGTGGGGTGCTAATACAAAAATTCTGAGTCTGGATGAGTGGGCAACATAGCAGGTTGTCACTCATTTACAAGTTGCCAGAATGGTGGCAGCAATTGTTCCAGTCTTTGCTGGATCCAGGCGTGCTTGTGCAGAGGGTGCTGAGATTCCACAGGAATACATGTGGGTAGATTAGATTGCATGTAGCATGTGGAAGCAACAAGACCCCTTTGGAGATTTTCACCAGAAGAAGAGGGCTTGGACCTTCTGTCACAATGGCCATAAATAGTTTCAGCAACCTGCAACTGGAGTGAGCCCTGTGGAGGTAGAATGTCAGCACACAGCAGATATCAAGGGAATGCAGGACCCAGCCTTTGTGAGAAACATGCGGTTTATGAAAACAGACAGGAGGATGCACTGATGTAGGTGGAACTCTGACGATACTTTTGGGAGGCATTTGGAGTGTAGTTGTAAGGACACTGTCCTTGTGGAATACAAATGTAAGAGGGGTCTGCCATCATAGTCAGCCTCAAGTTCACTGACCCAATCAACTGAGATTCCAAGAATACCTCCTCCATAGAGAACACAGAGAAGAATCACTTTGCCAGCAGCTCAAAGGTTGGCTTCATAAGGCTGGAGAAAACAAGCCTAAGGTCCATTGGGGCTGTGGGTTTGAGTACTAGTGGTCGAGTACGTAAAAAGGAAAGCGCTGCCCCCTCAGAGATCTGGGCCATGTTCTGTGGCTCCCTAGGGTAGTAAAGCATCCATTTCTTACTGGAGAATGGATAGATGGGGAGAGTATGCAGGGAGGGAAGTAATCAGAGGTGCAGGGAATGCAGGGGGAGGATGAGAGAAATTCTGTGGAATACCTGTGGTGAATGATCTTAGGTACATAATTGTTCATATTGACCTTCCCCAACTGTGAGCAAATATGGAAAGATGGCACTGATCATCAGCATGTCAAAATTTAGCTTTTAACTGCTGGTGGGAGGTCAAAGAGAGGGTCACATCAGTTGTAGAAGAGACAGAGGAGTGAGGTTCTTGAGAGCAGTGCTACTGCCTATGTAGGTGGAACTCCTGATGCTGGATAGACTAGATAGGAAACATGGAGGCCGAGGCAAAAATACACACCAAGGGACTGTAATGCTACCCAGGATTCCTGCAATAAGTGAAGGGATTTACCTGTTTTGTCATGTAACACTCTTTTCTCATCAAAGAGGAGGGCCTCAACTGTATTTTGGATCTCCCTGGGCAAGCCACCCAATGAAACCTACAAATGGCACTCACATGAGTTATGCAAAGAGTTAGATGATTTCTCTGCAACCACAGCCAACGTTATTGGGAGGAGCCCCCTCTCTATCCATGACTGAAATGGAAGCTATTGGTCTGGTGGCAGCTATTGCCAGAACTCTGCTAGCCTTACATAGTTATGAGAATCATATGCAGTTAGAGCACAATCTGGAACCATGAAGCTGCTGAAGAATATACTTTCTGCCTCAGCAGGTCCAGGTGTTTTGCTGTCTGGTCTGGACAGGTCAACTTCTGCTGTCACATGGATGACAAAAGCAGAGGGTGGATGGGAAAAAAAAAACCCTTATAGGTACAAAATACTTCCTCTGCCCTTTTCAGTGTCAGGGCAGAGGTGGCAAGGGTATGCCATACAGCCCATGCTGGTCGAAGGATGGTCCCATCAAAAGGTAGGGACACTTTAGAGTGCCCCTGAGATTGGAGAATGTCCAAGATCTGATGATATTGGTGTTGAACCTCTTCTAAGGCAATCCCCAGTTCTGCTGCTACCCTCTGGAGCAAATCCCAATATTGCGAGTGGTTGTCTGGCAGAAAAACAAGAGGTAAATAAAGTGCTTCAATAGTGAAGAGCAAGCAGTGGTTGGGAATGGCAGAGCAGACAGTATCAGTTTAACAGCTGCCTCGAGAGAGAGAGCGCGAGCGAGCGCGCACGCATTCCGGACACATGGTTACCAGAGTCACCCATTTAACCTTGTTATCAGGCATGCAGTAAGCTTTACCCTCCACTCAGGGAAGCGTGTGTGCTGGTCCAGCCAGATCCACACGCAACCTCTCACCTGGCATGGAAAGGAAAAGCTGAGGTTGGGAGAAATCTGCAGCAAGGACCTACTCTTGTACTCATGAGAGGTTTCATGTTGGAGCCTATCTGTCATCCGTACCAACGGATCTGGGACTTGCAAAGTGCTCAGAGGGTTATTTATCACTGGTGTCAGCCACTGTACAAGGGGACAGAGTTCAAGCTCTGAGAGTGCACATGGTTGCAGCTTACTCAGTTAGAAACTTACAGTGGTGGAACTCCCAAGCTTCCCAAATTTGGGGTGGGAAGGATTTACAAACAGAGCAGACAAATCATGATGTGAGCCTCACCTGGGTGCCAAAGCCACCTCTGGGGCTTGTCACTCACAGAGAATGGATGAGGGCAGGAAACTGATTTTAAAACCCAGAATCCAGGGCATAGTTTAGGGCAGAAGACAGACATAGATGAAAAGCTTCACTAAATTACCTTCTACTCTAAAACTACAATTATATACAACAATATACAACAAATGGACAAAGGTAACTCTCTTTTCAAAAGTTAAGAGCACTAAGAAAAAGAGGTTCCAAATTAAACCACGTGGCAGAGAGACAGAACAAGAGAAACATCAATCCACACATACTATACCCTCAGCTGCAAGCAGAAATGATGCAGTAGGCACGTGCAGGTCAGAGGACGCCGCTAATAAACACTTGAAACCTCTGGTACATTCCACGCATGTGCACTTGTGTATGAAACACATTCATGGGCCATCACTCAAGAATTTTAAATTATTAGTTTGATTAGGAAATTGCAATTTCCTCAAATCTAGCACCACACAAATTAATTTCCATACTCTTATTCCATTGTAAGAGTGCCAGTCAATGTAACCCAGTAATTCCCTGCATTCTCTACAATAAAAGAAACTGTTTTAAAATAAGGATTAATTGACTTATTTTAACTATGGTTTTACATTAAAATCCTAGCATTAAATGAGTTCAGATTTTTAGACTATTTGGCAGACAACTTTTTCGGTTACTAAATTGTTTCTACAATATTTTGAAGTTGTTAAAATAACCCATTAACAGTGTGGTCCCGCACTTGCCAGGTAAAGAAAAGAGTCATTTGCAAAAACCCTTCAGGCCAGTCTGAGAATGGTACGGATGAACTGCAAAATCTTTCTATTCTAACCCCTCTTTGGTGAAGAGAAGATTTTAAGGAAAATGCGAATCAAGGAGGAGGAAACAAACTACCATTTTTAGAGCTGGGTGACATAGTAACCTGGTTAGCCAAGAAGTATGGACATCATAAATATGTTTGTTATAAGGTGGTTATGCTGGCTGACAAGATTCTCAGCACAAGCTACAACTTTTATTCAAGTCTTGCTATAAATGAGTTTCTGATTCAGCAGTCCAGTTTCCTGTCAGGCATCAATTTTATTACCCCCAGCTTGAGGCAGGCATGTATTACCTGCACAGGTTAACAGCCGGAACATCCACCTTTCAAGCTGCTTTTCACAGCATGAGAGCATATCCTTAAGACAGCTGTATAACCACCAGCAGCACATCCTACCATGTAACATGACAGTCATTTGTTCCCGTTCTCTTGACATTAAGTGCTCCGAGAACAGACATATACTGATGTTTCATTTTTTTTAAAAAAAAAAAAAAAAAAAGGAAGGAAGGAAGGAAACATTTCACCTTCGACCTTCTCACTAGAGGAAAGGTCATATTCTTCTAATCTTCCTCAAACAAAAGCAGCAAAGCTCATGACTCAAGTGCATGCAAGGTGTGTTTTGTTCTTCCTTAAGAAAATGTTGTACAGAAACAACAGTGCAACGCCAGACCAAGACTGCAAGATCATCCCCCAGAGAAAGGAGACCGCATGCTGGTTAAAATGCACACTCACCACGTTTGGGTTTAGGGAAGCTCTCATGTAGCCGAAAGACCACCCTCTCCACAAAATGCTGGATGTCGCATTGTTCTGGGCCACGGACAAATACCATCCAGTCATGCGTAAACCCTTCGGTGGTGGGCTTTTTCCGGAGTTGGGCTCGGTGCCCTAGCTCCAGCTTCACCTGCACTGTGCACTGGAAGGGGAGAAAGGTGTGGGGCACTGGTCAATATAGGCCAGATGATATTGTTTTACAGAGCTTCCACATCTACAGACAGGAGGTACTAAGTAGCAGGACAAGAAGAAAATAAAGTGTCTATTACAATGAAATTAAGTTGCCACAGAAGATCACAGTGCTTTCTTAAAACTTAGTTGTGGCCCCTCAGAAAAGTGACTGTGAAAATGGTTTCTAACATCCAGGATCTATTCAGCACAGCTATAGAAGACAGATATATCTATTAAGTTGTAAGTGAAGTTTTGACTCAAAAATGTTTATTACTCAGGCAGGCAGAGGCAAAATTACTGGATACGAAGATCCCAAGAGTTTACACCATTAACCTTTGATTCTTTTTCTCTAAGATAAAAAGCTTTTTAAATTTTTCTTCCCATCTATCACCTGCACCATCAAATACTTTCAAAGATCAGCAGTTCATGCATCAACCATAAAATACAGAAACCAGCTCTTCTAATGGCTTAATCCATTTTACCAAAGTCTGTCCCTTGAGTCACCTTCCTCTTAAAGTTATCTTGCCTGGCCATTTTCATCTGCTCATTGGGACCTTTCAAGCCCATGAGCTGCACATCAATATTAAAGATGAAGGTACTCTGTTGTCAGATATTTCTGTCCCCTAACAAATGCTTCCCTTTCCTGAGGCTTAAAAATCATGAAAGTACAAAGAAAGAGGCAAACTGAGTTTTAATTAATACAAAGGAACATAGTACATAGTGATGGACCACTGTGTAGCTGGTCTACCTAAATTCTGACATCCATGGAGTAAGTGCTTTAAAGCAAGTTCATCCGGGATATTTCCCATGATGTTCAAACAGGAATTCCCCCCCCCCAACAGATTTGCGGTATTCTGTAGTTTCAACTATACATTAAATTGTGCTAATATATTGAACACGTACTATTTTTCACAGAAGTATAAATGGCTATCACCCTATGGAGTTTCCTCAGTTTTTATGAGGGAGAAGTCCCAAGGACGTCTCACCTAAAGCTATTTAGATGAGGGGGAATATTAAATATAGAAAAGAACTGACCCGAATGGGAATTATTCTCTACTTTCTCTTCAGGTCCAGGACCAGTTAATAGCTGAAAGGAAATCTAAAAAAAGATGTCCCTGCCCAAAATACTTGAATTTGCCTCATTTGAAATTATGGAGATTTTTCTCATAGCCGCAGGAACAAAAACCCTGTTCAGTTGGTGACAGTGGGAATGAATACATTACACAATATTTTACTGAAAGCCCTCATCTCTTCCCTCTAGTTCTCTTCTGATGTTCTAATTATTTTAAAATCACCAACTCTGTGGGTTTTCTCTTCCTTTTGCATTATCAATCAAGCACTAAGTGATTATTCCATATGATTTTATAAGCCTCTACTTGTGTGGAAACATTACACTCCAAAGAACACACAATGTACATGTATCAGAGAGGTAGCAGATTTAGTCTGTAGCTTCAAAAACACCACACAGTCCTGTGGTACCTTACAGACAAACAGATATTTCTTAATCTATAAGGTGCCACAGGACAACAAAGTACATGGATGCACATGAAAAAACAAGGGGATAAATGACCAACCTACTTTAGATTATCTGAAATGAACTTCTAGCCCAGACCTCCCATTTGGCTGAGTCAGATGATGCCTGTTCTGAGTATACAGGGTCTCCCTGAGTTACATCACAGCTGATAGTACTACCTCTTCCCAAATGGTAGGGCAAAAGCACTACTGCCATTATGAATTCCCCTCAAACACACCTGCGTAAAGGAGGGTTGCAGGGCAATAATCTTAATGCTGACACTGCTCCTCCCACAAACTAATGCAGAGAAGGCAATGCCCCTGCAGACCCAGTCGCTCTGCTCACTCACTATGGGAAGGGGCAGCATACAGCGCACTGCAACTAATACTGTCCTTCCCAGAAGTCTGAGCGAGGGAGCAGCAGGCCTGCTACTATCTGTTACACCCATTCCCATGTCTGGGTTGGCTGAGAATTGGATACAGGCTGCTGATGCCACGAGAGGTGGGGGATAAGGGGGAAGGGCAGCTGCCCCATGGCCCAGTGATTTAAAAGGGCCCATGGCTCTGGGTTGCCATTGCTGCTACTGTGGTGGCAGCTGCCAGAACCCCCCATGGTGCAGTCTGGGAGGCACTGAGAGCTGGCCCAGGAAGGTTAGCCCCCTAGCCCTGCCACATTTGCCTGAGCCCCCTCTACATGGCCCAGGCCCCAGCAAAGTCAGTTGCCAGCCCTGTGTATCGTCCCCCGCCATGTCCATAAAATGGTGAGGGAACAACAGCCCTGCTGCTGCCCTACTCTCCACTCCCCATGTGTCTCAGAGGCTAAATAGGATGCTCGCAAGGTCTGCTGCTGAACCTTCCCCCAACCATTACCTCCTGAGTGGACTGCCCCACTACTTGTGCTACCCATCTCTGCCCCCTTGTGCCTCTTAAAGGACAGAACAGCCCCATAGCTGCTCCTTGTTATATTTCTGCAAAAACCCCACTGCTGCTCCCGCATTATAACTCTGAAGTGATGGGACAAATGCTACTTAACTCTTAGTTATGCCACTGGGAGATGGGCATCAGCACCAGTGCCATTCCTGACCACCCCCCACACCATTATACCACTAGGTAAAGCAAGGGGGTGGCAACAGCCCTGCTCCCACTCCTTCCCTGTCCTGTTATGGCTCTGAGGGGGGCCAGCAGTGCTTGATTTATTATGAAAGAGGTGTAAGGACTCAATCAATTCTTTTACTTTCATAACTGATGCAACAACCAGGCTATGACCTACCAAGCCCAGAAGTGCCAGGTCTAGAACAAATTACGCAGTTCAGGAAGAAGAGACCCCCACTGCGGCCCCTCCCCCCAGCCATGAGTCTGAGGGGAAGAGAAGCAACAGCCCCGCCGCTGCCCATTGCCCAATATGCCACTGCGGGGCGGGGGGGGCAACTGCCCCTCCCCCTTTGATGACTCGGAGGGGGCGGGGGAAGACAGCCCTTCTACCACCTCCCCCCTTTGTACCTCTCCGGGGAGCGGGAGACAATCCGCGCTGCTGTCCCTCCGCCCCAAATAGCCTCTGAAAGGACGGGGGCAACGACCCCTCCGCTGCCCCTCCTCCACTTATGCCGCTGAGGGGGCGGCGGAGACAACAGCCCCGCAGCTGCCCCTCCCCCCACGCGCTGAAGGGCGAGGGGCCTCTCGGCCCTGCGCTCCCCCCATGCGCAGGAGGCCTGACTTCCTCCCCCTCACCTGATTGTCCATGGCTGGGCCCGCTGCTTCCCCGGCTCGGCCCCGGCCCCGGCCCCGGCCCCGGCCCCGCCCCTCACGGCCCCGCCGCGGCCCCTCGCCTCATTGTGTGTCACTCACAGGCACAGTCCCTGCCTCTCCCCCCGCCCGCCCCACGGAACCGGAAACAGACGCGCCAGCAGAGAGACAAGCCCCTCCACCAACGGGAGCTCACCGCGCACCACGGAGGCGGAGCTTATGCCCGGATCACCGCCCTCCCCGCTCCCTGCACCAGCTGACTGGCCGGCCCTATGGCCAATCGGAGGCGGGCGTGTGTGAGGGGCGTGGCCAGCAGGCGCGTTGCTGGCTCGGTCTGGATGCGGCCCGCCGGGGTCTGAGGGAAGTGTGGAGCGGGGGCCCTGGGCCCGCGGACGGGAGGGCGAAGGCCGAGCCGGGCCCAGCCTGGCTTCCCTCCGCTCGCCGCGTGTCCCAGCCTGCCCGGCCCAGCTCCCGGCGGCCCTGCTTCGGAACGGCCCCGCTCCAGCCCCTGGGCCGCTGCTCCCGGGGCCACGTGCTTGCACCCGCCGTGGGGCCGGCGTTCTTCAACCGCCCGCCGCACCCTGCGGGGCCCGTGTTCCCCTCGCGCCATCTACCCCAGCCCTGGGGGCGGTCCATGGTCTCACCCGGTCACCAGCCCTCGCCAGGCAGGCCCCTGTGTCCGTCGCACAACGTGTCACAGCCCCAACGCCCTGTGTTCCCATCCCAGCAGCTACCCCAGCCGGGCAGGGCCCGTGGTCGCCCGCAGGCGCCATCGCACCACAGATGCTGGAACTCTGGGTACTGTTGCACCCCTTGGCTTGATGTGGTTTCCCTCACGTGCAGGGCTTGCCGTTTGCTTCAGTGGGGCTCAGCCCCTCGCTATACATATTGTTCCAGCACTGCTGCCTGCACGAGCCCTGCACAGTCTGTCTCTCAGCAGGTCCCCTCACACCAATGCAAGAGCTACACCTCCTAATATGAATCAGCCCAGTTCCGCCAGCCGAGGATCCTCAAAACACAGCACTCCGGAAATAGTACTTATCCCTGGTAGCTCAGTCGTTTGAGCAGCGGCTTCCTAAATCCAGCTTTGTGAGTTCAAGCCTTAGGTCATTTAGCAATTAGGGCAAATAGATGTCAGGGATGGTGCTTGGTCCTGCCAAGAGGGTGGGGGATTGGACTAGTTGACTTCCTGAGGTCCCTTCCAGGTCTAGGAGATGTGTATCTCCATTGGGGGGCGGGGGGTGGAGCCATGCTGGTCTCATAGTTTGAAGTGTGTTATCTTAATGTGAACTGCCCTTCATGTTCCATGCAGACAGCTAATTGTAGTCTAGGAAGTGCATTGTGCAGTTGATTACTGGGCATGAGACAAATGGCCCAGAAAAGTTGGTTGTATGATTTCTGTTGCATATCAGGAAGCCCTGCCAATGCAACATCACACAAAGTGACTCCTGCAAAATGAGTAGTGAACCACAGGCCCGGCTGTGTTATCAGATGCAGCAGTTACTCATCAAGGTGCCTGAAAAGATCTGTTGTCTCAGGCATGCATTCTCTGAGAAAAGACCCTCAGATGTGGTTCTCAGCACTGCTGGAGAGTTTGAGTTTCATTTTTAAAACCAAAAAACCAGGAGTTCTTATTTTTTTAATCTTGAACAAAAGATATTATCTTCACTTGTGTAAACCTCCCAATAATCCTGACTATCATCACATTTTGGAAGTTTGTTGAAGTCTGTAGGGGAACATACAAAATATGTCACCCATTGTCGTAATAAGGATGGGTAATTCATAGGGAAGAGGCAGGGATGAAAGTATGGGTAAGATTAGTGACAACTGCAAAAATGTACAAAATCCTAAATTATTCTAGGCACAAAAATAAGTTAATTAGCCTGATGCCAGATGTTTACAGAGCAAAATAGACTAGAAATGTTTAATCTGAGTTGTCAAAGTAACAGTCTCCATCTCTTTTCCTAGTTGGAATTCTACTGCTATTTTCCACTCTACATTTTACATGTTTCCCTCTGCTAGAAAGGGGGTCTCAAGACTCTCTCTTCTCCATCAGGGTGGATAAAAATTGATATTTCATTTTTAAAAAAATCATCAATAAAATACTAAATTTCTAATTTAAAAATAACAAATAATTAAGTTAATAACAATAAATAATAATTTAATTTCCTCACAAATATACTACATCTACACTTACAGTATCATAAAAATGAATTAATGGCTCTAGTCTGTCCGGCCTAACTACACGCTCTTCCTCCTTGAAAATCTAGGCTTTCAATTTCTGTGATGTACAAATTAAAACCCGAACTGGATAGGATTGTTTTTGTTCTGTGCGTATGTGGTGGAGGACCTTAGCGAAGCATGGCAGAAGAGTAAGTTAAGCCATTGTCTTAAAGACAGACAATGTATAGAAAAGGTTGGAGGCAGCACAGGAAGGAACAGTGGAGCGTAGTGGCAAGAGAAAAGGGAAGACATTATTCAGCACACACACAGCTCCCTGTATTCCCCCCATGCTTTTGCCAAAGAAAAACTGTCATGGCTTCTCGGATAAGAGAGACCCTCTCTGGGAGTATGTTTAAGAAATGTTTTTTCCCTGCGTAAAAAAGGAAAATGTCAAGTGAAAGCAGTGCAAGAAGATGATGCAGAGCATAGAAAAACTGCTTATTGGGAAGAACAACGTAGAGTCCTGTTCCACCTTAAGGCTGACTGATTAGGGCATAAGCTTTCATGGGTAAAACAGCAGAGTTACCTCAACTGTTCTCTCTAATTCAGCTCACACCCATACACAAACTTCTAACTGGAGTTAAGTAGTATTTTAAGCTGAGGGCAGGGGTCATGGAGGAGTTGAAGCTGATGTGACCACGCTAGTAACACTATGAGGACGGATGCAACAACTTTTGAGTACCTAATTCAATTGCTCTGTACTGTTAATCACATCACTCTGTGGCACTCCAGTGGTGTTTTGAATATTAAGGGTGTGTCTTCACATACAGCACTGTTGAAGGCACGTACCGCAGAATCAGTAGCTGTGTGGATGGGAGAAGCTCTGCTGTTGACACAGAGCAGTGTACAAGGGGGTTATGCTGATATAACTACATCATTCTGGTGTGGAATTCTCCCACCTGTAAGGGACTTAGTTACACCAATATAGGTCCGTAGAGTGAACCTGGCCTACCTGAAGATAGCAGTATCAGTGAAGACATGTCCCTGAGTGCCATCCTGGGCTATGTCTACACTACAGCGATCTGTCGACAGAAGTAACTGTCGGAAATCTTCCATCAACAGATTGCAGCCAGACAACAAAGCAGATTGAAAAACTGATCTGCTCTGTTGACAGAGAGCATCTGGACTGCCTGGCCACTCTGTTGACAGAACGGCCAATCGGAAGCACAGCAGTCAGGGTTGCCTGGTGTCCCAAAAGGTTTGTCTGTTGACAGAGGGCCCCCGGAGCATCCTTGCTTGCTTCTGTTGACAGACTGTTGAAAGAGGCGTTCTGTCTCTTGGGGGAATGGCAGAATGCTATTTACAAAAGTGCTGCATTCTGTCGATTCACTGTTGACAGACCACATTTGTAATGTGGATGCTCTGCAAGTTTTGTCGACAAAACGCCAGTTTTATCGACAAAACTCTCTAGTGTAGACACAGCCCATCAGTGCACTAAGCAACACAAGTAACATCTGTCACAAATTATTTGTTCTTTGTTCATGAGACTACAGCACTTGATTTTTGGAATGTAGACAAGACCTGTGGTGTTAAAAATATACACAGTACAGTACCTGAAAGACAGGTTTAAAGCACTATGCCTGAGGTATTAAAATATTAGAATCATAGAATCCTAGCTCTGGAAGGGTTCTTAAGAGGTCATCAAACTCAGCGTCTTGCCCAAAGCAGGATCAACCCCAACTAAACCATTCCAGCCAGCATTTTGTCAAGCCAGGCCTTAAAAACCTCTAGGGATGGAGATTCCACCATCACTCTAGCTAACACGTTCCAGTGCTTCACCACTTTCCTGGTGAAATAGTTGTTCCTAATTTCCAACCTATTCGTGCTACTCTTTAACTTGAGATTAGTGCTCCTTTTTCTGCCATCCATCACTATTTCGAACATCCCTCTCCCTCTCTTTAGAGTCCCCTTCAGGAACTTGAAGGCTGCTATCAAATCACCCCTCACTCTTCTCTTCTCTTCTGCAAATTCAAGAAACACAGACCACTCAGCCTCTCTGTGAAGGTCATGTGCTCCAGTCCCTTAGTCATTTTTGTTGCCTTTTGCTGGACCCTCTCCATCCTTTCTATACTGGAGGGGCCTGGAACTGAATGCAATACTCCAAATGTGGCCACACCAGTGCTGAATAGAGGTGAATAATAACTTCTCTAGATCTGCTGGAAATGTTTCTCCTAATGCACCCCAATATGCTGTTAGCCTTCATGGCTACAAGGGTACACTGTTGACTCGTGTCCAGCCTCTCATCCATTGCAATCCCCAGATGCTTTTGTGCTGCACTGCTGCTTAGCCAGTCAGTCCCCAGCCTGTAACAATGCTTGGGATTCTTCCATCCCAAGGGCAGGACTCTGCATTTGTCACTGTTGAACATGGGGACATGGGGAAGTCAATGGATGTGATACACCTTGGCCGTGTCTACACTAGCCAAAAACTTCGAAATGGCCATGCAAATGGCCATTTCAAAGTTTACTAATGAAGCACTGAAATACATATTCAGCGCCTCATTAGCAGGCGGGCGGCTGTGGCACTTTGAAATTGACATGGCTCGCCACCGCACGGCTCGTCCAGACGGGGCTCCTTTTCTAAAGGGCCCCAGCTACTTCAAAGTCCCCTTATTCCTATCTGCTCATAGGAATAAGGGGACTTCGAAGTAGGCGAGGTCCTTTGGAAAAGGAGCCCCGTCTGGACGAGCCGTGCGGTGGCGAGCCATGTCAATTTCGAAGTGCCACGGCTGCCCGCATGCTAATGAGGCGCTGAATATGTATTTCAGTGCTTCATTAGTAAACTTTGAAATGGCTATTTGCATGGCCATTTTGAAGTTTTTGGCTAGTGTAGATACGGCCAAGGTGTATCACATCCATTGACTTCCTCATGTCCCCAGAGCCAGTTATCTCATCATAGAAGCTAATCAGACTGGACAGGCAGGACTTGCCCTTGGTGAATCCATGTTGACTACTCTTGATCACTTTCCCTTCTTTCAAGTGCTCCAAAATGGATTTCTTAAGGATCCCCTCCATAATTTTTTCAGGGACTGAGGTAAGGCTGACCGGTCTATAGTTCCCTGTGTAACTGTAGAAGCACTGAGCCCACTGATAAGGGAGAGTGAAGTCTCTATTCTACAGCCTTAGCTGAGAGCCAGCTGGCTTTTAGCTCTTGTGGTAGAGCACAGGGCTTTAGCCAGTAAGGTTGCAGGTTCATTCCCTCCTGGAGACAACCTGGGTGCATTGGTCTTATGCCTGGATTGTCCTTCTTTTCTTTTCTAAAGATGGACGCTATATTTGCCTTTGTTCAATTCCCTGAGACCCCTCTCAATCTCCACGAGTTTTCAAAGATAATGGCCAAAGGCTCTGCAATGACGTTTGTCAGTTCCCTCAGTACCCTTGGATGCATTAAATCCAGTCAGCACTAACTCAGGCTGGGTGTAAAACATAGATCCATCCAGCTACATTCCTGAGGGGATGCTGTAGTATCTGTAGTATAGACACAGCCTCATAGAAAACAGTCTTACCAACATTAGTTCCTCTAAACCCTGCCTTTTCTGTCGGGGCAGGGAGTCTCCTCCATGGACATGCTTATCCCTGTGTGCTTAATGAGATTTGAAGAAATCACAAATGGGGAATAGTTGCATGAGGAAAGGGGAGTGTAAAAGGAGTTTAATGTGCACAAATCATTAGACAAGGCATAGCTAGTAGACAGATTAGACCTCTCCTTGGTTATAAATTTATGGGGACATCCCAAGTTAAGGAGTTGTCAGCTGAATGTCTCAGCATCCAAGACGACCATGGGCTGAGCCTCCATTTCTTTATAATCTTTCCATCAGCTTCTGGTTTTTGCAGAGGGTGATGCAAATCCAATTAGCTTCTTTTTTTTGATTCATATTCTGGTAGAGATGCTATTTTGCTGCCATCTACAGTGGACACAGTGCTCATGGATAAGAAACAGAATAAAACTAATTTGCATATTGATATATGCAGATTATGTGCGGTAGATCTCCTGAATTCTTGTTTAGTTTTTTTCTTTCAGCTTCTCTTCTGAAATCCTTGACTTGGGTCTTTCCCATAGGAGAGGACTTTACTGAAGAATTCCCACCTGTTCTCCCCACAGCCTGTGAACTGATGGGTGATTGTGTAGCAAACCAGGTCCTAAACTGTGATTCTCATTGGTTCTACTATCAGATAAACTTGTGTTAGAACCAGAAGGGATATTTTTGAGAAGACTGTCTCACATAAACCCTGCCTCAGTGTGCATGTGTAAGAGGAAGAGGGAATCACAGATTCAAAGGATGGAGAAGACCAACGGGGTCACTTTGTCCAGTGCAAGTGGAAAGATACCAAGAACACACTAATCTCCAGCCCTTCCTCGGAATGTGCAAAATGGACCTCAAACAAGTCTTCTCTGCCCCTTCAGCTGCTTGTGCACCAGACAGATCCCCATTACTAGGGCCCTACCAAATTCACAGCTATGAAAAATGCATTGCAGACCATGAAATCTGGTCTTCCCCATGGAATCTGTGGGTTTTCATGTGCTTTACCCTTTTACTTTACAGATTTAATGGGAGAGACAAGCCTTTCTCAAACTGGGGGTCACAGCCCAAAAAGAGTTTGGGGGCCATGTTTCAAGGGTATGATTGTAAGGGGGATGTGATGTTGTCACCTTTACTTCTGTATTGCCTTCAGGGCTGGGTCACTGGAAAGTGGGGATTTCTGGCCAGGAGCCCAGCTCTGAAGTCAGTACCTCATACAGCAGCAGCACAGAAGTAAAGGAGGAAATACCACCCTACTGCTGCTGAGCATGGCACTTCCTTTAGAGCTGGGCTGCCTGCCAGCAGTCAGAAAGCTTCCTTCAGCAAGGGGAGGTTCCTTGGAGTGGATCTCATCTGACCTGGGAGAGGCCCTGGAAGGGAAGAGGATGTCTCATCCCTCACCAGCCAGGCAGCTGGACCCTGGGTATGGTCGGCGCCCTCAGTCAGGGAACTCCCAGCCCTGCTTCTCCCTGGCTCTAGTGTGTTTATTTCTGGGCCTACATATTGATTTCCCAGACACAGCAACAAACACGGACTTGACATTCTTCTCCTCACATACAATGTTGGATGGTGTTGCTAGTAATGATGTTACATCCCTCCCTTACACACTTAGCAAATGTTTCGAACCACAGGTCAAGAAAATATTCAATTTCTGTGGGCAGACTGAGAGGTCATGTGCAGCTTTGGCTCACGTATCATTCTGCGTAGCCCTAATTGTTATCGGTTCATGCCACAGTCTTCAATGGAGGGTACTACGTCCAAGGGATGCTTCCATTTTGGCTACCAGAGAGAAGCTGCAAACAAAGGATAGTGAAAACAAGAGAAATCAGCTGGCAGGTGAAGAAATTTTGGTTCTGTAACCATAGATTCTTCTGGTGTTAAAATGCTCCTTCTTGAGGCATGCAGAACATGCCTTGGGTGGCGTGACCAGGAGTCATCACAAATTTGATCTGCTGGCTGAATCATTGGCTTCCCCAACCTGTGCCAGATACTGACAGGGAATGCAACAGGAATGCAGATCCATGCCCTCTGTTACAGCATTGATACTCAGGGGCTCCTGGTATATTAGTGTATATTGCAGCCAGGATGCTACATGGTATCTTATGGGCATGTTAATTCTTAAACATAAATCAACTGCTCATTTCCCACAATATTTTTCCTTCTCTCAGGAATTATTGTTTAAAATGAATTGTAAAATGCCTCTTCTTCACCCCTCCTCCCCCATTCACAAGCACGTCTTTAACTCCAGCACAGAGCACCCTCCTTATTAATAGCCAAGAACTTGGATTGCCAAAAAGAGACTCCTAACAACTGTGAGCTGCATCTGGGGAAAATTACGGACAGCTTGAAAATTCTTCTAGTCCCCCGATTAGCGAAGGGCTCAGTAGAGAAAAGAAACACAAATGAGCAGGGAAACAAGCACAGGCAGCTTAACTGAGTTCTTCTGTGACAGAGAAAAATCTAAATGACAGTGTATTATATCAGCTGGAAAATGCAAAGGGCGTTAAAAGCACAATCTTCCTTGCCAGAAGGATAAGAGGAATTTTGCTTAGTAAGTAGGAACACAATGGAGTTTATTTCCTTCCTTCAGTGCATTTACTGCCAAGGAGAAGAACCAGCTGCACAGTCTTGAATACACCATGTCCCTCACCGATGTCGCATGGGCAGCACAATGTCCCCAGACTACCATGCTTCTATTCTGAATGAAAGGGACTAGCTTCAGGGGTAGAAAGGCATCCCATCAGTTTTCACTTCCAGTCAGCCCTTGACCTCTCTGCTTGAGCTGGCCAGTTAACAGCGCTGAGACTGGTTTTACAGTGGGGGTATTTGTCTCTCCACTGGGGGTTTAAACCGAGCCCCACTAGCTGATGTTAACTAACTGAGTTCGTTTACCTCGGGTCCACCATCACTGACACCCTGTCATTGGACACTGAGCTAAATAGGAGGATCGGAAAAGCAGCCACTACTCTGTCCAGACTCAGCAAGAGAGTGTGGAATAACAACAAGTTGTACACTCACGCCAAAATGCAAGTCTACAGAGCCTGCATCCTCAGCACCCTCCTTTATGGCAGCAAGACTTGGACCCTGTATGCCCGCCAGGAAAAGAGGCTGAACGTCTTCCACTTGCGCTGCCTCACGCGCACCCTTGGAATATCATGGAAGGACAGAGTGACCAACACCGCCATCCTCAACCATGCACACCCTCCTCAGGCAGTGTCGGCTCCGCTGGCTTGGCCACGTCCACAGGATGAATGATGGAAGGATTCCAAAAGACATCCTGTATGGTGAGCTAGCCTCTGGCAAAAGACCTCCTGGACGCCCCCAGTTGCGCTACAAAGATGTCTGGAAGAGAGACCTCAGAGAGGTAGACATCGAGCTGGACAACTGGGAAGAACTAGCAGACGACCGCAGCAGATGGAGGCAGGGGTTACACAAGGGCCTTCAGAAGGGCGAGATGAGGAACAGACAGCTAGCAGAGGAGAAGCGAGCACACAGAAAGCACAATAAGGACTTGCCAGACACCCACTACATCTGCAAAAGATGCAGCAAGGACTGTCACTCTCATGTGGGTCTTCATAGTCACAATAGATGCTGTAAATGAAGTCCTCAATTGAAACTTTAAAGGGCACGATCCATAGTCTATGCAGACTGAAGGATGCCTACTACTACCTGATGTGTGTTCCACAGAGTATTAAACAACTGCAGAGCAATTACTTTTGGTTGCATCCTACAGACTTAAGCTGGATTTGAACCAGTGATGGTGAGGCACCATCTATGTTTGGTCCTTTGAGCCAGCCAGATCCTCTACACTGAATGTTTTACTGCGTGTCTGTGTCCAATACTGAACGTGAGATGCAATGTGGAAAGACCTAGTCACATGACTGGCACTGGGCAGCTTATGCCATTCTGATGGAAAGGGAGCATGGCAGCGCACTGAAGCAACCACCTTCAGGTGTGTCCTTCCGGCTGATCCCTGGGCTAGCACTGACGACAGTCTCATTGGAAGCTGCCCAATTGCAGTTTAAGACTGAAGCAGCCTGTAAGCACTATGTACACTGTTGAGAGTTCACCTAGGAAGGGATCTCCCTGATAGCTTATAATCCAGTCAAACATCATCGTCATCCATAACAACAACCGGGGGCTCAGCGCTTGTTGGCGTCCGATGGCTCCCTCCCTATTTCCTTACATCTTTATCTGTCCAGTGCAGAGTGGCTTAGTTTCTGTACACTAGCTCTGCACCAATCTATTATATCATCTCCCCATTCTCTGTGGGTTCGGCCTCTCCTATTCAAACTGTCCATTTTGCTAAATACCAGAGTCTTGATTTCTCCTTCCTCATTCATTCTGCAGATATGCCCAAATAGCTGTATCTTCCATTGTACAACCTTCTGCAGTAGATTCTCTTTGGGCTGTATCTTCCTGTATAATTCCTCATTTGTGACCTTATGCACTCACCTTATTCTCAGGATCTTGCTATAACAACTCCTCTTGAACACCAATATCCTTCTCTTCAAATCCTATGTCTCACTTCCATATGACATAGTAACAGAGAGGTGGCCATGTTAGTCTGTCCTCCAACAAAACAAAACAGCAGAAATGTAGCACTTTAAAGACTAACAAAATGATTTATTCAGTGATGAGCTTTCATGGGCCAGACCCATTTCATCAGATCCTCTGTACGTATAAATGTCAGTCTGTATTGGAAATGAGATTAATCTGAAGAAGTGGGTCTGTCCCATGAAAGCTCATCACCAAATAAATCATTTGGTTAGTCTTTAAAGTGCTACATTTCTGCTGCTTTGTTTTATCCACATAACATGCTGCTGAATACACACTTTTTCAAGACTTGCAGTTTCTTTCCTAAGGTAATCGCTTTGCTTTTCCAGATCTTATCCATTGCCTTCAAACTCTCTCTTGCTTTGACTGTTTTAGTCATTGTTTCATTATGTTGCTCCCCAGATGCATGAACTTCTCTACGTTCTCTCGTTCGATCCTGTCTACACTGGTTTTCCTTCCTATTTCCTTATCTCCAAATACTGTTGTGTTTGTTTTATCAATGTTCATAGACAGTCCATACCGCTTCCCTTCCTTGTTTAGCACCTGCACCTTTCTCACTAGCTTCTCTTCTTCTTCTCCGATGACAACTATATCATCTGCAAACCTCAAGTTGTTGCTACTCATCCTGTGCACAGATCTCCCTTCTACCTCTTCCTTGATCTTGTCCATCACTTTCTAGGTGCATGATGAAGATACTCAGCGATATTGGATCTCCTTGTCTTGTACTTCTACTCGTTCTAAACCAACTTCCTGATTCTCCACATGTTCTCACAACTGCCTCTGCATTGTCACTGATATTCTTCAACAACCATATCAGTCTGCTATCTATTCCGTATGACTCCAACTTCGCCCAAGTCATTTTTTGATGTATATTAAGTGCCCTCTGATAATCGATGAAGCGATCGTAGATGTCCTCGTTCTTTTGTCGAGTTTTCTCCGTTATCATTCTTAGTGCAAATATCTGCTGTATGGTACTATCTTTCCTGAATCCCGCTTGCTCATCCGCTAGTTGTTCTTCTATCTGCGATCTTAGTCTCTCGGTCAGTGTCATCAGCAGCACCTTGTCTAGATAACTCGTTAGAGCAATCATTCTGTAGTTCTTGCACTCCAACGTGCTTCCTTTTTTGGCTATTTTCACTAGCACAGATCTCATCCATTCCTTAGGTGCTGTCCCTCCTTTCCATGATATATTACATAGTGAGTGTATTTCCTGAATCATACTTTCTCCTCCATACTTGCTCATCTCTTCCATGATCTTATCATTTCCAGGGCTCTTGCTGTTAAGTTGTTTCCCTGCTCTTTCTTCTTCCTCCTTCGAAATATCAGTCAAACTCTTGATGCTCAGCGGAGATGTCTCTTTCAGTTCTTTGATCAGTCCCTCCGAGACACTCGGGTCCAACTGTGCTTTGTCTCTTGTCCATCACTGCACAACCTTCTTCTTATTAATGAGAACCTCATCGTTCTTGTCTTTGATCATCATCTGCATTGTCTGCCACTTCCTATTAATAATCCTAATCATTTTATACAACTTCCTGTATAAACCTCTCCATATCTTCACACTGCTCCTCTAGCCATTTTACCTTATCCTTTTTTTCCACTCTCCTTACCTCGTTGCGTTTCACTCTATATCACTGTTCTGCTCCCTTGGAAACCTCCCTTCTGACCCTCAATGCTCTCTTGGATCAACTTCAGTGTCTCCTGCGTAATCTACTTCTTAGTGGTCTTCTTTTGGAACAGTCTGCTCAATTACCTCTTCCATAGCTGTGGCTGTCCCTTCAATGCTCTTACCTAGGTATTTCTCTGTGCCTGCGTTACTAATCTTCTCTTTGAGTGTTGCTCTGTATGCATTCCCTATTTCTTCCTCACCTAGCTTGCCATGTCTCTTCTTTTCTTCAACTGTGTCTTACACTTTCTCTTGAGTTTTATCTTGATGTTTGTGATCACTAGACTGTGGTCCAAGTCTATATCCACTCCTTGGAAAGTTTGGCACGGCTGTATCCTTGTTACCCATCTTTTTCTTATCAAGATCCTATCTATCAAGTGATTGGACTTCCCATCACTCGATTGCCATGCCCACTGCCTACAATCCTTCTGTTGGAATCTCATGTTGCAGATCACCATTTTGTGTTCCATAGCAAACTCAAGTAGTTTCTCACCTCGTTCATTTCTTTCTCCATATCCAAACTTTCCCATGACACTCTCCCAGCCTTCATTATCTGTTCCAACCTTTGCATTCCAGTCTCTGATGATCAACATATCTGTCTTTGGTATCTCCTCCGGCATCTTTGTCAAGTCTTTAAAGAATAGCTCAGTCTTTTCCTCCTTACTGTCTAACGTGGATGCATATACCTGAACAACCAAGATGTTGAACGGTTTTCCTTCGACTCTCACTACCATCATTCTTACGCTCACTGGATTGTATCCTGACAATTCTCCTCTAGGTCTTTTGCTAAGAAGGAATCCGACTCCTGCCTCATGCTTCGTTTCATTCCCTGACCAAATGACTTCACAGCTGCACATCTCTCCAGTCGCCCACAGTGTTGGGACGTTCCATGTTCCAATTGATAGTATAGGGGTTAGGAGTAATTTTCTTTCAGTAGCCAACTTATCAGCTGAACCCCAGTTGCTTGATTGGTGCTGCAGACCTTGTTTATCTGGGCAACAACTGAGCCAGCATCTTTTAACAGTTAGTGTACTGGCATCAAATTTCATTCGTATTGTTTCACGATCAGCGCATTGTCACTCATCTGACCAACCCTCCTCCTTTATCTAGGCTTGGGACTGGCATGGAACCCTAGGCTATGTCTACATGTGAAGCCTACATCGAAATAGCTTATTTCGATGTAGCAACATCGAAATAGTCTATTTCGATGAATAATGTCTACACGTCCTCCAGGGCTGGCAAAGTCGACATTCAACATCGACGTTGCGCAGCACCACATCGAAATAGGCGCTGCGAGGGAACGTCTACACGCCAAAGTAACACACATCGAAATAGGGTGCCAGGCACAGCTGCAGACAGGGTCACAGGGCGGACTAGCGCTTCTGGGGCAACAGCTAGCCGCTCCCTTAAAGGGCCCCTCCCAGACACACTCAGCCTGCACAGCACGCGGTCTGAGGAGCCATAGGCACACAGACCCCGGGCAACACAGGCATGGACCCCCAGCAGCAGCAGCAGCAGCAGCAGCAGCAGCAGCTAGAGGTCCACCCAGCCCTCCCGGCAGGAGCAGGGCTCGCCCTGATCCATGCATTGCGGGAGGCAGCTGAGCACCTCCTTGCTACACCGGAGGAGGAGCTGCCCCCAGGGCAGCAGGGCTCAACCCCCAACCCTGCAGCACCCCGCCCCCACCCGCCCCGCCTCACACGCTGGCGGCTGTGGAGTTACCCCACCAGCACCAACTGGTGGGAGCGGCTGGTGCTTGAGGAGTGGGACGACGACTGCTGGCTCAGGAACTTCAGGATGAGCCGGCAGACATTTATGGAGCTGTGCCAGTGGCTCACCCCCGCACTCAGGCACCAGGACACTGCCATGCGGCGTGCCCTCCCTGTGGAGAAACGGGTCGGCATCGCTGTCTGGAAGCTGGCCACTCCAGACAGCTACCGATCTGTGGGCCAGCAGTTTGGTGTCGGCAAGGCCACCGTCGGGGCTGTCCTCATGGAGGTAAGAGGACCCACGGAGGGAGGGCAGGGCAGGGGAGGGGGGCCTGGGCAGAGGAGGGCAGGGCAGGGCAGGGCAGGGGAGGGCAGGGCAGAGGAGGGCAGAGGAGGGGAGGGCAGGGCAGGGCGGGGGAGGGCAGGGCAGAGGAGGGCAGAGGTGGGGAGGGCAGGGCAGGGCGGGGGAGGGCAGGGCAGGGCCACGCACACCCTGCTCACCCCTCATTGGTGCTCTCCCATGTGCTTTCCCTGCAGGTTGTGCGTGCCATCAACGTCATGCTCCTGCACAGGCTCGTGAGGCTGCGGGACCCAGATGCCACCATCGCGGCCTTTGCCACCCTGGGCTTCCCCAGTTGCTTCGGGGCTCTGGATGGGACTCACATCCCCATCCGCGCCACGCATCACAGTGGAGGACGCTACATCAATCACAAGGGCTACCATTCTGTGGTCCTCCAGGCTTTGGTGGACAGCTGGGGCCGTTTCCAGGACATTTATGTGGGCTGGCCTGGCAGCACCCACGACGCCCGGGTTTTCTGGAACTCGGGCCTGTGCCGCCGGCTAGAGGCGGGGACCTACATCCCCCAGCGGGAGCTCCCTGTGGGGGACACCACCATGTCCCTCTGCGTCATCGCAGAAGCGGCGTACCCCCTCCGGCCCTGGCTCATGCACCCGTACACGAGCCATCTCTCTGCTAGCCAGGAGCGCTTCAACCAGCGCCTGAACCATGCACGCCAGGTGGTGGAGCGCTCATTTGGCCGCCTGAAGGGACGCTGGAGATGTCTCCTGACACGCCTGGATGCGGGCCCCAACAACATCCCCCAGATTGTGGGTGCCTGCTGCGCCCTGCACAATTTGGTGCAGAGCAAGGGGGAGGCCTTTTTCCAGGGCTGGGCTGTGGAGGCCGGCAGGGCCGATGTGCAGCCACCCGCTGCCCCCAGTCTCCAGGTGGACCCTGAAGGGACCCGGGTCCGGGAGGCCCTGCGGGCCCACTTCGATGATGAGGCCGCGGGGTGAACTCTGCCAGGCCCCCCACTGCCCACCCCTTCCTCACAACACTCCCTGCCCCAACGCCCACACCATGGAGCACCCAACCGCACCCCCCCACACTTTTCCTGGACAAATGACAACACGCACTTGTGGCTGAACTTAAACTGGTTTTTCTTTGAGAACTTTGTTTTTTTGGAACTAGAATTAAAACAAGAACAAACTATACACAAGATGTGTGTAACAAAAGTAATGTGTACAAAGAAAATGATAGTAATAAAAAAGTTTGTTCACTAAAAAGAAAACCAGGGATGATAAAGGGGAGAAACTATTTACATGGGGGGGACGGGGCAAAGGGGGAGCCCAAAAAAAAGAGAACTAAAACTGTCCATCATTGTCCTTTTTTAAAAATCAACTATATACAAGGGGGGGGGGCCACGTCCCGGGCCCCACGCCCCTAAAGTCCGGCACTGGGGGTGGGCGGCCGGGAGCCCTGCCGCGGCCGCAGCTCTGTCCGGGGCTGGCTGGGGGCGGGGCAGGGCAGACCGGAAGATATGCCCGGTGAGTCTCAGCTGGCTCCAGGGGTCCCTCGGCGGTCCGGCCCTCGCTGGTGGATGGCGGGGCAACAGCGGACGGGACGGTAACGAGCGGAGCAGCAGGTGGTGCGGTGGGTGAAGCAGTCAGGGCGGGCGCTGCAGCGGCCGGCGTGGCATGGGGGGCCAGGTAGTCAACAAAGCAGTTGAAAGTGTCCATGTAGGCCCCCCATGCCTCTTGGCGCCAGGCCAGCGCCCGCTCCTGCAGTTCGAGGCGGCGTTGCTCCACCCGCAGGCCCTGCTCCGCCACCTCCAGCTGCCGACGGTGGATGGCCAGCAGCTGGGGGGTCCGTCACTGTCGGCTGGTGGTGGTGCGGGGTCCGCCGTCTAGCCCGCCGTGGGGCCGGTTGGTCCTCGGCCAAGGGGCTTGCCTGGAGCGATGGCCCCGGAGGGGTCTCCGGGACGACTGATGCCTCGCCGGCACTCTCTTCCAGTCCTTCCGATGGTGCAGCTGCGGGACACAGGAGAGGAGTGGGGGGAAGAAGAATGGAGACAGGCGTTAGTGTGGGCCCCGAGCCGTGGCCTTTGTCCCGCCAGCCCTGTGCTGCAGGTTCCCCATCCCCGTCCCCGGGAGATGCTGCTGTGATGGATGGGGTTCAGGGGTCCCCCTGCACTGCACCCCGTCCTCTGGTGGGAGCGACTCTCACTTCACTCCGCAGGGTCTGACAGGAAAGGTTTCTTAGGCCACAGATGCCCAGTTTCTCCCAGGAGTGACAGCACCAGCTGTCAGAAGAGACAGTCCTTCCAACCCGTCCTGGGGAGAAGACCCCAAGGGGTGCCCCTCTGGGGTGTAGCTTTCCCCCTCCTCAGGCTGGCGGCCTTCCAGCTCTCCCTTCCCCTAGCCTCTACCTGCGGCCCCCGCCCCCCCGCCCGTTTCAAAGGCAGCTCGGCTCCTCCCTCCTCTTTGTCCAGAGCAGAGGTGTCACCTGCCAGCTGTAACCCCAGGATCATCCTTTGCCCCTGGGAGCTATTCGGCTTTTGTTGCTCATATCTAGCCTGAGTCTCCCTTTTGCACTCCCCCCACTCCATCACATGCTGCTGCTGCTGCTGCGGGGTGTCCCACCCCCTCCTCCCGGGGGCCCCTCGAGGTTCCGCTCCCCCCTGCCCCAGGGATGGGGCATGGCACTGTCATGCGGTGTGTGTGGGGGGGCAGGGGCTGATGCACTGCTGTGAGGGACATGGCCCTGCTGTCCTTGGGGTCATGGCCATGTGAGCATGTGGGGGGCCCTGGACACATATCTATTACCCACGCCCCTCAAGCTCAGGGGTGTACACTAGAGGGGGGTACACACCTGTCGGTCCACTCCCACGGTCCGGAGATCCCCGGGGGGGCGGAGGCCCGGCTGCTGCTCCGGGATGGCAGGAGGAGGATCTGCAGGCTGGATTCTGCGGAGGAGGAGCCCCCCTCCTCCTCCTCCTACTCCTCCTGCCGCGATGGCCCAGGGGTGGGCTCCGGGAGGGGCCCCTGGGGTGCGGGGCTTACCTCCGGGGCGGACTCCGGCTGCAGGGCCTGCTGGGGCTCGTCGGCCGAAGTATCAAGGGTGGCTGGAGGGGAGGAGATGTGCCGGGGGCCCAGGATGTCCCTGAGCTCCCTGTAAAAGGGGCAAGTGACGGGGGCGGCCCCAGATCGTCGAGCCGCATCCCGGGCCCGGGCGTAACCCTGCCGCAGCTCCTTAACCTTACTCCTGACACGGTCAAGAGTGCGGGCAGGGTGACCCCAGGCGGCCAGGCCCGTGGACAGCCGAGCGAACGCATCTGCGTTCTGCCTCTTGCTCCCCATTACCTGGAGCACCTCCTCCTCGCTCCAGAGCCCCAGCAGGTCCCGCAGCTTGGCCTCTGTCCAGGAGGGGCCCCGCTGCCGCTTGCCAGCCTGGCTGCCGGGCTGGCTGGCCTGGCTGCTTTGGCTCCCCTGGGGGGGGGGCTCCCCTGGGGGCGTTGGGGGGGCTGCCGGGCAGCCATGGCAGGTGCTGGCCCTGTTCTGGGTGGCTGAGGGACGTGCAGGCTGGCCGCGTGTCTAGGCTGCTGCCTGCACGTTCCCCCAGCTTCCTGCACAGGAAGGGAGGGGGAGGGGACCTTTAAGGGGCTGCTCCACGCGGCCACCATTGAGCTGAGGGACTGGAGAGAGCGTCTCTCAACCCCTCAGCTGATGGCTGCCATGGAGGACCCTGCAATTTCGACGTTGTGGGACGCGCAACGACTACACGGTCCCTACTTCGACGTTGAACGTCGAAGTAGGGTGCTATTCCTATCTCTTGATGAGGATAGCGGCTTCGACGTCTCGCCGCCTAACGTCGAAGTTAACTTCGAAATAGCGCCCGACGCGTGTATCCGTGATGGGCGCTATTTCGAAGTTAGTGCTGCTACTTCGAAGTAGCCGGCACGTGTAGACACGGCTTTAGAGGCTTCATGGTGGAGTTCAGTCAAACACCCTCATGGAAAAAACAGGTTGCAAGAAGTCGGATATTACTTTCTATGGAGACTGTATTACCCTACTTCCTAAAGGCAGTGGCCAGCAGCTGGGTCGGAGAATCAGAGCAGTGCTAAGAACTCTGCCCATGGTGAGCAGTTCGCACAGCTCAAGGAGGAGCAGTGTCCAAAAAAGAGGTTTGTTTCACTGCTTTGGTATCAGCTTCTGAAAACACCCAGTACAAAATATTCCACCACCAGGGAGTAGAACACTTTGTGGCCATTGTACTTACGATGGCTGGTGTTGGCCCATATTTTGGAGCTGGGGTCAGCAACCCCCAGCATGTGCCAAGAGTGGTATGTGAGCTGATTTTCACTAGCACACAAGACAGGAGATCAGCCCCGCCCTTATTCTTCCATGCAGCAGGGGCACAGAGATCCTCAGGCGTCACTCTTTTCCTGCAGGTGCACACCATGGTGAGTGGAGCAGTCGTGGGAAGTTGGGCACATGTGGGCCCCACCTGTGAGCTGGCTGGTGGAGGGACAGGGCAGGCAGGCAGGTGGGCTGGGCTGTAGGTGTGGGGTGGTGCCGAGCTGCTGGGAATGCGGAGCTGGGCCCTTCAGGCCAAAGGGGAGGGAGGGGGTGGAGCTACTTCTCCTGCTGTACGTTCCACCTCCTCCCCCTGCCATCTGCCCCCCTCTTCTCTGGGGAAGGGGACTGACCCCTCTGCTCCCTCATCTCTGCCATCTGCCCCTACATCCCTTGAGAATAGAGACTGAGCCCTTCTGCCTCCTCATGCCTTCCATCTGCCCCGCAGGGACAAGTATAGAGTCCCTCTGCTCCACCTTGCCATCTTCTCCAGGGCAGGGATTTTTTAGTCCCTCTGCCCCCACCTCTGCCCACTTTCTGGGATGGGGGCTGAGCCCTCTTGCTTTCCATTTGTGCCCTCTCTTGCTACTGCACCAATCACTGCCCCCATCCTTCGGGCAGGTGGTTAATTCCAGTGAGGCATTTGGAGGTTCTACTTCCCCAGGGCTGTCCAGTTCCTTTCTGCAGCTCGCTTGCCCCCAGAACATGCCAACCTCACTTCTGCACACCAGAGCTCTCCCTCCTGCCATCAGCCACAGTAAACAGTAATGCTCTGAATCTGCATGTATTTATTAATGAAGATGTTGCAAGTGGGACTATTAGTGACTTTAAAAAGTGTCACTGGCACTTGGACCATACATAGAGATCAAAAGGGCAAATTTTGGCACTCTGCCTTGTGTAAGGAATGTGCCAGCAGGAGCTCAATACTGCTGAAGGATATGGAGAATGTGTCCTTCAGAGATGATGATTTGACTGAAAATGCAAAGGTGTGCATATGTAAGGTCTTGTAAACAAAGCCTGATGGGAGCAGGTGAAACAATGAGCTTTTATCTATTGTAAACAGCATGTTGTTGTAAAGTCACAATTGATGCTGTTACCCAGTGTAAGAATTATGGAGTCTCACCAATGCTTGAAGTTGTTGTAGGGGTACAGGGCAGTCATCACTGCTGCGCAAGGTATGGATTGCAGAGGGCTCCCTCCAGCTAAGCATTGTGTGGTGAAAGGAGGGTGAGGGATAGTGATTGAACCAGCTGGCTGGAAGCCTTTTGGCTATACAGCTGTAAAACTGGTTTGACTAGTTCTCTCCTGCCATTGTTCAAAGATAGATCTGAAGATGGGTTTATAGTTATTCTGTGAGCATCCACCTTGGTGGATGCTGAGATGCTGTGGCTAGGTGCAGAGCTGAATACCACTATGAGTTGAAATCACTGGTAGCTGAAGCTAAGGAGAGCTGGAATCGCTGAAACTCACAAGACAGCAGCGGGCGACCAGCAGCCAGCCGGCAGGAGAGACCGGCAGACAGCTGGTGGGGCAGCTGGCAGGGGGCAAGCAGAACGCCAGACCAGAGCAAAGGTGGCATTGCCTCAGTTTCAATGAGGCAATGCATCAGATTAACGTGTCAGGGCCTGCATAACCTGGACAGAGTTGTAAGTGGGGCATTTGAAGTGGGGTATGGAGAAAGTTTGGGTGTGTGGATTGGCTGTTTACACTGTTGGGCTGGTGAGCCTGAGAGGCAAAGGACACTGCTCAGTCCATTTGAGCTGGAACAGTTACATGAGGATTGGTTATGAACTCTGGGTGTGGTATTTTCCCAAGCATACATTAATTGACTTTTCTGCCTGGTTCATTAAAAGTTTATTTTCTACACTCAGACTCTGTGCTTGTGAGTGGGGAAGCATTGTCCCTCCAAGGCGCCCAGAGTTGTGCGAATTTCCCAGGCTATTGGGTGGGGGCTGGAGCCAGTTCTATGTGAGATGGATGAAAAGGAACCCCTAGATGTTGAACCTGACCCTGGTTGCTGCCGACTCCTTCTGGCAGAAGGGTTACACTTGGATAGGTGGCTGACCCCCTGTTCTGGAGTGTAGAAGCCCCTTGACTAGGATACACATGCTGGCTGGTGGTTTGGAAGTTCTCAGACAGCATGGGTTGATGGTCCTCATGCTGGCTGATGTTTCTGATGCCCCAAACCCTAGCATCTGCACTGGGTACCCACATGCCTCATAGCGACTGTAATTTCTGGTACCGGTGGAGATCCAGTGTGGCCGTGTGGGTTTCTCGGCCCTCACGGTGGTTCCCGAGCATCAGGGCAGCATTTCAGAGCACACAAACCTCAGAATTGTTGGAATTTCGGAGATGCCTCAATCCCAGGATGGCAACTTGGTGCTGGTAGTTCAGACTGATGCTAGGGCGTCCAAAGCTACAGATCCCAGTATGGCATCCTAATGCTTGTGTCTCTAACAGTGACTGCTGTCTCTGGTGCCTTGTAGGGAGGTCAGTTCAGCAGCACAGCACTGAAGCACAGCAGCTCTCTAGGTATTGGCAGCCCATGTAGATATGGGACATATGTAATGGTTGCCATAACAGGGATCAACCCAGGGGCCTCCAGAGCTGTAAGCATGAGCTACTGTTGTTTGAACTGCAGAGCCAGATTTCCCTATGTCTGCTGTAAGAAACACTTGCCAGTGGGTTATATATCTTTCTTATACATCACCTGTTAACAACTTAAAATTGTGCATTTGCATATAGGGATGCCACACCCCATATTTTTATAAATATATGTTTTTGAATCTGAATGTGCACAATTTTGAATATGCTTTATACAAAGTCCGGCGCGTGACCTCTCACTGGAAAGCTCGTAATCTGTTGAATGTGCATATTCGATTTGTGTGCATGTATCATTCTGGTGTGTGAAGTTAGAAATATGAAATGTAAACCTGCTTGTTAAGCTTGGGGTTTGTTGACACTACACGGCTTTTAGACACAAGGTAAAAGTCAGCTTGTGTGAATGTTGGCTCTTTTGTCGTCAAGCTATTTCCACTGCTAGCGGCAGGGTTTCACTTTGTTGACAGTAGAGTGCTCCTGCAAACAAAGCTGCAGTCTCACTCCCACTTGCACCAGCAAGACTTTGTTGTTTATTGTAGGAGGGAAACACTGATGGAAAACAAAAGTTTTGTCAATCAAGTGCAAGTGTAGACCTAGCCTAAGTCGCCTAGTGAAAACCATTAGTGGTGCTTAAGGAACATGATGGCCCGGTGCTCAAAACAACAAGCCGTAAATAGTTCTGCTTTTTCTGTAACCCCAAACTGTGGCTGGTTGTGCAAAGACAGATGATTGTGACAGGGTGATTGTGACAGATGATTGTGACAGGGTGATTGTGACAGACCAACCCCACACTAGTCACGGGGTGGGGACGAGGCTTTCTGGATAGAAAAAGCCCCTCCTCCACTGCCCTGCTGGGCGTGCTTCAACTGCTGCCCTAGTATAAAGGCCAGGGAGGCCAGTTGGGGCTGGCCATCAGAGGGGAAAGAGCTCCTGCCAGAACATGCAGCAGCAGCTGGCCAGGGAGGAGCAGCCAGAGCTGGAGCAGCGTGCCTCATTTGAGATGGAGTAGGAAGCAGCCCAGGGCAGGGAACTGGGAGGTAACCTGGGAGATCAGCATGTTGCAGTGTGGGATCCCCACTGAGCTGGTGGATGGGGAAACACTCACCACCAACAGGGCCCTGGGCTGGAGCTTGGTGGAGAGGGAGGGTCTGAGCTTCCCTACCGCCACCCCCTGTGACCCTGAGGAAGGGGGAGCACTGGCTAGGCCACTGAGCCCTGTCTGTGGGGATATGGATTAGATCACGGGGGTCTGAGGATGGTGGGAAGGTCCTCCGAAGAGACGTGGGGCTGGAGGCTCCACCACAGTGACCATGCCCCGGTGCTGGAATCACTGTGAATTTTGCACTCTTCAGATAAAGAGGGGCTGGTGAGGGAGAGGGAGAACTTAGACCAACGATTCCCACCCTGGGAAAATTCACTTTAAGGGATGGGGAACAGTCAATGAGCATCTTCAGCGGGCTTCACAGACTCCCTCCATCGTAAGAGGACACAAGAAGTGACCTGGAAACAAAGAACTCAGCTGGGCTCAGGTCAGGTGTTTCTGGCTTATGAAGAACTGTGCCTGAAATAAGAGCCAGGATGAAAAATATGATCTGGAACAAGTTCTCTTGGTGTGCTGGGCTTAGCTGGAGTGTTTCATTTTACTTTAGCGTGGTGGGGTGGGATGGCCACCCCACTAACTGGAAGGGGAGGACCCCCTTCCGACAGCCATTTTGTACAGAGCTCGGGCCCGCCCAGTCACCCGACCCGAAGTCAGGAGGCGGGACCAGGACTATAAAACCACAGCCTGAGGCCTCACTGGGGGCCCAGCCTCCAGAGGAGCGAGAGGTCAGCTCGCTGCTCCCAGCTCGGTGGGGAGGGCTAAGGACCTGCCCAGAGCGGCAGGCTGGATTGGGCCCCAGGACCCTGTCACCGTGGGAGGGTCCAGAGGACCCACCTGACCCTGAGGAGCAGCTTCAGCCTCATCGCTGGTCTGCACCGAGAGTAAAGCTGAGGCAGCGGGATTTGCAAGCCACAGAGGCCTCGATTGGCTCACCAGCACCCCGCCAGTTGGGGAACCCTCGAAATCCCGACTGGACCCAGGTATGCCTGGAGGGGGAGGATGGAGCTGGCCTGGGGTGGAGAGGACCGCTAAAGGACCAAGGGTCAGCGTGTTGCGGTCTGGATTCTCCGCTGACCCACGCAGCAGGTGGCACTGCTGCAACCAGGGCCTGGATGTGGTGAAGTCTCCCCCCGACCTCTGCCAGCTGGGGCAGAGCGCTGTGGGTGTTTGCCGCCCTGCCCCTAAGCGAGGCCTGGGCCCTGACGCAAGAGCTAACTTTCTCCAGCCCCTGCCTGAGGTAAGGCCGGGGGCTTTTGAACTGTTGCCTCTCACCCACCTGAGGCAAGGTGGGAACCCCCCCGAAAGGGTGGCTTGGGGGTTGTTTTGGACATTTGTGGCAGCGGGGTGGGACAGCCGCCCACTGACCCAGAAGGGGAGCAGCCCTTCCAGGAGCCGGAGCCGGAGCCGGCTACGTTTAGCTTTGTAAGTTACTTTGATCAATCTCTTTTCACTTGCAATCACTTAAATCTTCCTTTTTGTACTTTGGTTTCTGAGGCCCGCAAGGAGCCGCCCGGAAGTGCAGGGCCTTTTAGAGATGGCTGTGGGGTCTGTCACAATTGATGATATAAGGAGTGAACCTAATCTGAGAAGGAGACACATTCCTAGCTGTGTAAAGTCTGCAAAGCTGGTTTTGAGGGCGTTTTAGCTCTTGTGTGTTCTGTGTAAACGTGAAGTGCTGCACCATTGTTCCTGACATTGGGCACCATCAAGGGGAGTCAGTGGGTGAAAGTAACTCACATTTCTTACAGGTATTGTTCTCTCCCTCCTGGAGGAGGGGGAAAGCAGGGGCTCAGGGAAGAGGGTGTGGGGGATTGCCATGCAACAGTAGCTGTAAGAAATTGAAGTGAAGAGTATATAGACTGAGTGATAGTATGTAGACTAGCACGGCTTTCTCTCAGTTACAAATGGAGCGTGGGGTGGCTCAGGGAAGGGGAGTAGATCAAAGCCCTGGCCATCCCACCTGGCTGGAACTGGCAGTAGAGCTTCCCTGCTGCTCTAAAATGTTGTCTCTCTCTTGCTCTCTGTGTTGATTAACTCTGTTTTTGCATCATTTCTTGTTCCTAAATCTTTCTCCCTGTCTCCTGCTCCTCATGGGGGAACTGGACTCTGAAACCTCAACTTATCTTGCAGAGTCCATCAGCTGTTCTTGCCTGCCACCTCCCTGCACCTTCCTGAACACATGGAATAAGATCAGATGCTAAAATAGGGAAAAGAAGAGTTGTCCATCATTTTTAACTTGTTCAAGTCAGCAGGGTCTGATGCAATACATCAGGGGTCTCTCACTCAGTTTAACTTAGCGCCAGGCCTCAGCTCCACCTAGCAGGCCAGTGGGCACCCCTCCCTGGCAGGGCTCTTGGGGTGGGGAGGTTTCTTTGCATTCCCTCTGTCAAGTCCACCAGCCCAACCTGCTGTCCCCTAAATGATTAAACCCCCACTGGGGGCTCCCACCAGCACCAATAGCAGAGCTACAGTGACTTCCTGCTGCTAACTCCATCTTGCTGTCAGCATGTCCCCATGGCCTTGGGGAGGTGTGTGTGGAGCTGTCCTGTCCACAGGTGTAAGCTGTGTGACTCAACTCATTTTGGCTACGTCTACACTAGCTCACTATGTCGAAGTAGCCTATTTTGAAGTAAGGACATTGAAATAGGCTACTTTGACGTGTATCGTCTACACGTCCTCGAGGGCTGGTGCCGTCGACATTCCACGTCGAAGTAGTGACGGGGAACATCGAAAGGAGCGTCCCCAGAAGGAAATGTGGAGCATCTCTCTCTCTCACACACACGCACAAGCGCTCCCCATCGAAATAAGGGGCCAGCAAAGCCCCAAGCTGCTCCCTTAAAGGGCCCCTCCCAGACACACTTGCCCTGCACAGCACGAGATCCACAGAGCCGACAACCAGTTACAGACCCTGTGCATGCAGCATGGACCCCCAGCTGCAGCAGCAGCAGCCAGAAGCCCTGGGCTAAGGGCTGCTGCATGCGGTGACCATAGAGCACCACAGGGGCTGGACAGAGTGTCTCTCAACCCCTCAGCTGGTGGCCACCATGGAGGACCCCGCTATTTCAAAGTAGTGGGATGCGGATCATCTACACACGCCCTACTTTGACATTGAACGTCGAAGTAGGGCACTAATAGCGATTTCGACGTCTCACCGCCTAACATCGATTTCAACGTTGAAATTAGCATATGGCGCATGTACACGCGATGTGTGCTATTTCAGCGTTGTGCCGGCTACTTCAAAGTAGCTGGCTAGTGTAGACGTACCCTTTGTGAAACTAACTAGATAGCTGCAATGCCAACTCTCCTGATTTGATCACAAGCCTCCTCGTAACTAGGGCTTTCTTTTTTTTTTTTCTGGAAAGCCCCATCCACATTATTAGAATTAAGCCAGATCTGGGAACTGCTGCCTCATGCATTGCTGTCAACTGTGATTGCTCTGACTCAGTAGTTCATGTTTTCTTGTCGGTACATGATATTAGAAGAGAATCCAAGCTTCTTTTTTTTCTCTTTTGGTTTGTGGAGGAAAGCTAGAAAACATGTCCTGAGTTCAGCCAAAGTCTTCAAACGCCAGGTGCCAGATGAAATGCCCCAGTGCACTTTTACCTACGATTTCCAGAGGCTGTTCTCGTTTTGGGGTTGGAGCAGGAGGCTAATTCATGAGCTCTGAACGCTTGGGGTTGGCAGCACACTGCATGCAAGTCGATAGTGTTTTTCCCCCTGAAACTCAGTCCTCTCCTTGACACCCCCATGTCCTCACCCTGGGATGCTCCTGTTCCCCTGCTAATGTCCACACCCTCACATGGGGATCCCGCTTGCCCCCTCCCCAGTAACATCCACATCCTTGTACTTGGATCTCCTGCCTCTGCCCAGGGTAACCCAAAGTGAAGCCCACCAATTCTGCTCTACTGGCTGCAGAAGCACATCAGCTCAGGTGGCTCCCTGGCTGGCAGTTTACTTCATGGTGGAAGCAGCTGGCATGGCTTCCCAGGCCAAACAGTACAGCTGGGACTATGTAGGTACTGGGGTCTGGATGCTGCTGAGAGCTGTGTGTGTGTGAGGGTCCCCATGGGCCGCCTCACTCTGGGTGGCTTCCCAGGCAGGCCTGATTAAATAAAACTATTTTGCAGGATTGGGGAATTACTCAGGCCAGGAGTTTGAGATTTTTGCAATGCACCCTATAATACTTAAGAAACTGACCAAAGAGATTTCTGAATCACTAGCAATTATCTGTGAGGACTTTTAGAGGATGGGAAAGGTCCCAGAGAATTAGAAAAGGGCACGCATAGTATCTATCTGTAAAAAGAGGGGTATTAGACCAGGCAGCCTAACTTTGCTACCCAGGCAGATAATGGTGGAAATAATGTCTGTAAGCACCTAGAAGATAAATAAGGTGACAAGTAGCAATCCATAGGACTTTGCCAAGAACGGATCTTGCCAAATCAACTTAATATTCTACTTTGACAGTATAACAAGCCTGGCAGGTAGGAAGGAAGCAGTAAATGTGACATATCTTGACTTTAGTAAGGCTTTTGATGTTATCTCGTATGATCTTTCCAGAGAGTAACCGGGGGGCTTCTCAGCACATCCATCAGCCTGCCTGGGTTTTGGTCACACCCCCAGTTGTGACTGATGCTTGTGGGACCCACTCCGGTGCAGGCACCTCCTTTAGAAAGTAGACCTGCTCAGATCACAGGCCTAATTACAATAGGATGCTTTTGCTACTGGGTCTGTCTGCAGCAACTTGCTGAGTCTGGGGACTGTTGCTCGCCTCCACCCAACCCTGTCTGCTTCCCTGCATTGCAGCTCTATGTCTGACTCTCTGGGCCTTTGGAAATACCCACCTCCACAGCTCTTCCAGGCAGCCCCTCCAGGTGGCTTGGGAACCACTGATGACCAGTTCTTCCCAGGCCAAGTTATCTGGTGATGGTGTTTTGGCAGGGGTAAGGGGAATAAAGGCCTGTCACAGAGAGTGGGGTCACCAGACCCTGCACCCCATCCATAATCAGATGTGACTGTCATTCAGCAGGGAGAACAGACAGGTTATTAGGCGACAGACAAGGCGTAGAACAGATTTGTCAGTACAATCCATCTTGGGGAGAGGGGGCCCAGAGGGGCCCTGAGCCAGGGCCCTGGCCCTCCTTCCTTCCCCTCCAGTCAGCAGAGAGGTCCCAGCTCAACTGCCCAGTTCCAATTCAAACCAGCCACCCTGGTTTGGGGGGAGGATAGCTCAGTGGTTAGAATATTGGCCTTGTAAACAGAGTTGTGAGCTCAGTCCCTGAGGGGGCCTGGCTAGGGCAGGTTAGATTCAAAAACAGAAAATCAGTTAGGTTCTGCCATGAGGGTGGGGGACTGGATTCAATGACCTCTGAAAGTCCCTTCCAGTTCTATGCAATACATAGATATCTCCATGTTTCAGCCAGGCCTCTCCTGTGTCCTGAGGAAGAAAGGTGCCACCCTGGTTGCCTAGGCTACAATTGGCATGAAGGCCCATTTCATACCTGTGGGAGGTCCTCGCACAAACTCCCATCAGCAGCTATGCCCTGATGCTGTGCCTAGAGAAGCTGAGGCACCCACCTCAGGTTACTGCAGGGCAGTAGGAAACACATGCAGCCTAATCAGGGGAATGCAGTCCTCACACCCGGCTTCATCACCAAGCCCTCCTGCGCTTTTGAGCTGGGGTTGGACAGCTCTTTTGGCAGGGAAGGTGCCCAGCAGGCAACCTTTAAAAGTGACCAGAAGTTATTACTAGGCAGCAGAAGAATGCAGTGGAAGTGCCGTGTTTGTGCAGAACGAGCAAGAGAATTAAATGGGGAGGAAAACTGAAAGGGGGAGTGTGTGACAGGGAGCGACAGACAGACCTGAATGCGATATGAGAGACAAAGGGAGGGGAACAGACAGGGAGACACACACGCTGGAACAGAGAGCACAGCAGGCCAGGCAGACAAAAATGGGGGATCTGATTCTCATTTTCCTGCAGTTTGTGCAGTCATTTGACTAGGGGAAGTGGGTGTAAAATTCTGCTAAAGCAGAGAGGCAGCATTCTCCCCTGTATGCGTGTGCACAGGGCAGCAGAGAGTTCAGGCCATGGTTTCTTTTCTTGCACCTTTGCCTCTCTGTAACTGCAAACCTTTACCTAATTTTCCATGCAGACCTGACATCTAGTGGCTGCTGAGGGGGTAGTAGAGGGACCCAGCAGGGCTGGTCCTGTGAGCACAGGAGCTCCCCTGGCACTTGTGCACCATCCCTCTGGCACTGAGGCAGGTCCCCTGGAGCTAGCCTAGTGTCGCCGGAACGCTGGCGTTCTTAGGGGTCTGTTGTCTAACCCCTTCCAAAGCCCCTCAAACACACGGAAGCACTTGCTGCCTGCTGACATATCTCTGCTGTTGCTGCAGCTGCAGGAGACCAAAGGAAGAAGGTGCTGACGGTGCCCAGTGCGGGGGCAGGGGCGGGGGCGGGAGCGGGGGGCACTTACCTGGCTCTGGGCTGCAGGAAACCCCGTGGGGAGCAGCCATTGCAGCAGCTGCTTCCCATTTGGAGCCACTTCTTACACTGCCTGCAGAGATCTTACTGCCTGTGCCCTCCATCACCAGCACTCCCAGCTACCTCGGAGACACCACTGACTTCCTGTGGAAATTACGGACCATCCAAAACCTTCCTGACAACACCATCCTGGCCACCATGGATGCAGTGACTCTCTACACCAATCTTCCACATGAAGCTGGACTACAAGCAGTTAGGAACATTATCCCAGGCGCTACCATGGCAAATCTGGTGGCTGAGCTACATGACTTTGTTCTCACCCACAACTATTTCTAATCCGGGGACAATTTATACCTCCAGATCTGCGGCACTGCTATGGGCACCAGCATGGCCCCCAGTATAGCCCCACATTTTTATGGCTGATTTAAAACAATGTTCCTCAGCTCCTGTCCCCTATTACTCCTCCTTTACTCATGCTACATTGATGACCTCTTTATCCTTTGGACCCACGGTAAAGAGCCTCTTGGAGAGTTCCACAGAGATTTGAACAACCTGCACCCCACCATCAGTCTCAGCCTGGACCATTCCATGCGAGAGATCCATTTCCTTGATACCACAGTTCAGATCATTGATGGCTGAATCGATACCACTCGCTACCGGAAACCCACTGACCGCTACACTTACCACCTACATGCCTCCAGCTTCCATGCAGGGCACATCACATGATCCACTGTTTAAAGTCACACTCTTAGATACAACCGCTTCTGCTCCAGTCTTACTAACCAAGACCAAAAACTTCAAGATCTCTACTAGGCATTCATGAAACTTCATTACCCAATGGGAGAAGTGGTTCTAAAATAAAATAAAATTGACAGGGCCAGATGAATACCCAGAAACGAGCTGCTTCTGCATAGGCCCAAGAAGGTCAATAATAGAACACCTGTAGCCCCAACTCAGCCCCACCAAACAACCTGTACTGGAATGTGATGCTGCACTCTCAGACCCTGGGAGACAGACTTTTCTTTCCTACAGACAACTTCCCAACCTCAGGAAAATTTTCACTAGTATCCACAGGCCACACCACACCACAGAAATACTAATCCTGGAATTTCTCCCTGCAACAAACCCCATTGCCTACTCTGTCCGCATATTTACACTGTAGACACCATCACCGGACCTAACCATGTCAGTTACATGATCAGGGCTCACACTCCTGTACGTCTAGCAATGTAATAGATGCTATCGTGTGCCAGCAGTGCCCCTCTGCTATGTATAGAAGACAAAGCGGACAATCACTTGGCCGAAGAATGAATGGACACAAATCAGACATTAGGATTCTGCATACACTTTAGCATGTCACTGAGCATTTCCATGGAGCAGGCCACAGCATTCAAGACCTGAAATCCTGCATCGCAAAACGAATGACTTTACCCCCAGATTACAAAGGGAGACATCTGAACTGGAGTTCATTCTCCAGTTTGATACTTTACACCCTGGGCTCAGCGAAGACAGCAATTGCCTCACGCTTTTTTGTTTTGCTTGTGCAGGGCCCGGGCTCCCCAGACAGCCTGGCTCCTGGACGGCATGGCAGTTCCCAGCCCACAGAGAGATGAGCTGATAACCGTGTCTGCTTCTCAGACCAAACAGCCTTCCTGAGCCCTCAGTGTGTCCCTATTTCACTGCAGTTGGGCGAGGTCTTTGGTAACAGCAGGGAGACTACGGCAGCCAGACCATTTTTTGCCTAACCTCATCAGTGTCATTGCCACACAGAAAGGCCTGGGGACATGTCCATGCCCACTCCCAGCCAGCTCCATTGTGGACCAAAATCTTCTGCACCATGGCTGAATGGGAAAGGGCGGCGTAGAGGCTGCGGCCGGGCCTCTGCCAGAGGAGGCTTTAACTCTACTGTCCAAAGTGCCCAAAATGCTTTACCCCAGTCAATGCGCGAGTTCAGCATCGCCTGGCCACACGGCAAGGCAGCCTGCCCCTCTCTGAGCAGGCAAGCAGAAGCTGAGCTACCCTCTGCGGGGTTAGGATCAGAGTGTTGCAATAAGGGCAGGACCCCAGTGGGAGAGGCAGGTCAACCTCTAGATTCCAGCTCTTCCAAAATCTAGCCCTCCCGAACAAGGTGACAGAGAGGCTTTGGTGGAAATGTGTCCATGTGGGTGAGAAATCAGGGTACAGAGATGTCTTCTGACATTTATCAGTGTGTCTGTGGCTTTAATACACAACACTTAGGGGAAGAATCACATTCATCAATAAATAACAATGTTAATCGGAGCAGCTCCATGCCAGCTGCCAGCACTTTGGCTTCTGCTTCATTAATGTGATTGCTCCAGCAGGGGTCACCCCCTCTCCACTGGGGATCAGTGCAAAGTGTGAACTTGGGAAAACACGATTCTTCTGACCAGGCAGACTTCCCAATCAGCGCCTGCAGTAGGTGCTGCTCCCCAGTCACCCTGGTGGCATCCAAACAGCCATTCCAAGCAACAGAAATAGGGATGTTGGTACTTTAGCAGCAAACGGCTGTGCGCTGCCACGCCTCCCACTCCCCATATACTCCAGGGCTGTGACCCGCAGCACCTCCTCCTAACACCACTTGCGACGTTCCCTCAGGGTGAGATATGGCAGCGCGACTGGCCAGGAGTCACCAGGCCAGTACGCCAGCTCTGCGTCATAGGAAGGTATCTCATACCGAGAATGGAAGTAGGTGAACAAGGGGCAGCAGTAGAGCAGAGCGAGGGATATCAGCACATGCCTGGCAAAGAAACAAAGAAGGGGTGTGAGAAGGAGGCAGCAACACCAAAGCTGGGACATCTGGCTCTGTGCAACGAGCTGCCCCCCGCCCCGGTGGCAGTGGAAAGCATTCAAACCACACTGTCGCTCCAGGAGACTGTGAACCAGATTTGTACACCTTGCTGATTTTGGCTCTGTGGAAGTCAGGGGCCATGTAACACCCTCTGAGGCTTAAGCAGTACCCTCTTCCGATTCTCGCACCAAAGCCCAGTCCACCCTGAGGAGGAACTCATGGCAGAGTCCTGATAATGTCTACAAGCCACCAGGGTCTGATGAAATGCATCCTAGAACACTCAGAGCTGATAGCTAAAGGTTTCCATACGTCCTCTATCATCTTTGAAAAGTCATGGAAGTCAGGAGAGATTCCAGAAGACTGGAAAAGAGCAAACATAGTGTCTATCTATAAAAAGGAAAAAAAAAAAAAAACAACCCAGGAAACTACAGACCAGGCAGTTTAGCTTCCGTGTCAGGAAAGATAATGGAGCAAGTAATTAAGGAATACATCTGCAAACATCTAGAAGAAAATAAGGCAATAGGTAACAGCCAGCATGGAATTGTGAAGAACAAATCATGCCAGACCAATCTGATAGCTTTCTTGGACAGGATAACAAGTCTTGTGGATAAGAGAGAAGTGGTGGATGTGGTATATCTAGACTTTAGTAGGGCATATGATATGGTCTTGCATGATCTTATCAATAAACTAGGCAAATGCAACTTAGATGGGGCTTCTATAAGGTGGGTGCATAACTGGCTGGATAACTGTTCTCAGTAGTTATTAATGGTTTGCAGTCATGCTGGAAGGGCAGAGCAATTGGGATTCAGCAGGGGTCTGTTTTGGGACAGGTTCTATTCAATATCTTCATCAACAATTTAGATATTGGCACAGAGAGTATGCTTATTAAGTTTGCAGATGATACCAACTGGGAGTCGTTGCAACTGCTTTGGAGGACAGGGTCAGCATTCAAAATGATCTGGACAAACTGGAGAAATGGTCTGAGGTAAACAGGATGAAGTTTTAATAAGGACAAATGCAAAGTTCTGTACTTAGGAAGAAACAATCAGCTTCATACTTACAGAATGAGAAGCAACCATCTAGGAAGGAGTACTGCAGAAAGTCATTTAGGGGTCATAGTGGACCACCAGTTAAATATAAGTCAACAGTGTGATGCTGTTGCAAAAAAAAAAAAAAATATGGGACTCATTTCCAGGAGTGTTGCGAGCAAGCCACAAGAAGTCATTCTGCTGCTCCACTCAGCACTCATTGGGGTATTGTGTCCAGTTCTGGGCACCACATTTCAAGAAATGTGGAGAAATTGGAGAAGGTCCAGAGAAGAGAAAAAAGAATGATTAAAGTTCTAGAGAATGTGAGCTATGAGGGATGACTGAAAGAACTGGGCTTCTTTAGTTTAGAACAGAGAAGACGTGATAGCTGTTTTCGAGTACCTAAGGAGGGTTACAAGGTGGAGGGAGAAAAATTGTTCTCCTTGGCCTCTGAAGATAGGACAAGGAGCGATGGGCAAGGAGGTTTAGGCTGGCCATGAGGAAAAACTTCCAAACTGTCAGGGTGGTTAAAAAATGGAATAAATTGCCTAGGGAGGTTGTGGAATCTCTAGCACCGGAGGTATTTAAGAGCAGGTTAGATAGACATCTGTCAGGGATGGTCTAGACAGTGCTTGGTCCTGCTGTGAGGGCTGGGGACTGGACCTGATGACCTCTCGAGGTCCCTTCCAGTCTAGCGTTCTATGATTCTATGTGGTGGATGCTAGAAGAATTTTGCTCAGTGTGGCTAGAGTTACGGCGTCCGATCAAAATCAAATGATGAAGAAATCAGCTATTATCTGGCACAGCTCAGGAACATTGTATGTTCTGGCTGTCAAGAGCCCTAACGTATAGCTGGGTCCACAGGAGGGTTTGAAGATGTTCCCTGAGCTTTGAACAAGTTGATGACCGAGGCAGCTATAAATCCTGTGGGATCAAATTATTATCCTTCTCCTTCACTGTTGTTTCTCAGGGAGCCACATCACTTATGTTCTCTGGGTTTTCTGAATAACCAATCCTGCAGACAGAAAGCAAACAGCATAGACTGAGTCTGTTCTGGTATGGCTATGATCTGAAGAAGTGGGTCTGTCCCACGAAAGCTCATCACCTAGGCTACGTCTACACTAGCACACTACGCTGAAGTAGCCTATTTCGAAGTAAGGACATCGAAATAGGCTACTTCGACGCGTATCGTCTACACGTCCTCCAGGGCTGGTGCCGTCAATGTTCAACGTCGAAGCAGTGAGGAGGAATGTCAAAAGGAGTTGCCCCGGAAGGAAATGCAGAGTGTCCACACACACAAGCACTCTCCGTCAAAATAAGGGGCCAGCAAACCTGCGGACAGGGTCACAGGCTGTATTAGCCCTGCTGGGGCAAGAGCAAGCCGCTCCCTTAAAGGGCCCCTCCCAGACACACTCAGCCTGCACAGAACGAGGTCCACAGAGGTCCAACAACCGGTTGCAGACCCCATGCACACAGCATGGACCCCCAGCTGCAGCAGCAGCAGCAGCCAGAAGCCCTGGGCTAAGGGCTGCTGCACGCAGTGACCATAGAGCCCTGCAGGGGCTGGACAGAGCATCTCTCAACCCCTCAGCTGATGGCTGCCATGGAGGACCCCACTATAGCAACATAGCGGGACATGGATCATCTGCACACGCCCTATTTTGATGCTGAATGTTGAAGTAGGGCACACTTCCCGTCTTTGTCTAGAATAGCGATTTCGACGTCTCGCCGCCTAACGTCGATTTCAACATCGAAATAGTGCACGGAGCGTGTAGACGCGACGCGTACTATTTCAACGTTGTGCCAGCTACTTCGAAGTGGCCAGATAGCGTAGACGCACCCCTAACTAATTATTTTCTTAGTCTGTAGAGCGCTACTGGACTGCTTTTTTGTTTTGATAGCATATAGACTAGCACAGCTCCCTCTCTGTTCCTAATCAGAACAGTGTAAGTAAAGGTCTGCTTGATAAGAATGTATTTGGCTAGTGCCAAGGACTCAAGTGGTGGTTAAGCAGTTGTTAGCTCTGAGTGTTAAGTGGTGCAAACCATGCAATGAGTTTTGTATAAGTAAAGACTGAGGCCTGATCTGTATGCACAGTGCTTCTGCAACAACACCATTGGCTGATTCAGCTGTGCTGCTGAAGCACCTCTGGTGGAAAAGCTCTGTGCTGAGAGCAGGGAGCTGTCCTGTCAGCATAAAAAGCCACCTCCACAAACAGCAGAAGCTATGTCTGCAGGAGCAGCTCTCCTACCAACAAAGTGCAGTGTACAAGTGCTTGTGAAGGTGTGACTTTTGTCGCTCAGGATGGCATATTTATATCCCCACTGACAGGCTCTGCTGCCATATGCATAGGTAGTGTAGATAGCCTCTGCGTAAAAACCGAATTAGGACCTTGCGATGCAGCCCTTGTTGCAGAAAGTGTCATTAATACAGCTGTTCAGCAACGGGCATTTCCGCCCTGCAGGAAGTATCCCACTCCTGACGCACATTTAGTTACAAACCGGAGCAAAAAATCGGCTGTGAGAGTTCCTACAGAGCAGACATTGCCAGGGAAGTCCATTTCAGGAAACGTGTAAGAGAACATTTTAAACCCCACTGGGCAAAGCCCGGGAAGCCAGCTGCCTGGGGTGCCTGGCGCGTGGCAGAGCTGCAAGAAAACCACATCAATCTGTTCTCCTGCATATTGAGCTGTGCCTCTTTGAGGTTTGGTCTGCAGGGGGAAATGAGGTTGGTGCATTCAGCAGGGCAGACAGCCGCTGCAGATCCTGGGGCAACATGTAGGGGACAGCTCTGTGCCCTAGAGGGGCAGGGCCTCAGGCAGGGGCCAGCCCTCAGCACCACCCAGACTGCAGTGCTCTAGCAGTAATTCAGCGGGGCCCAGGGCTCCGGCCACTACGACAGCAGCAGCAGCAGGGGTGGCCAGGAGGCCCAGGCTCTTTTGAATCACAGGCCTCAGGGCTACTGCCCCATTTGCTGATTTCTCCCCCCCGCAACCCCAATTGATGGGACTGACTGTTGCTCAGGGGTGTGAAAAATCCACACTCCTGAGCATTACAGTTAAACCAGTCCCTCATCCGCCCACCACTAGGCTGAGAGGAGAACTGTCCCATTTACCTAGCTACCCTACTATCTCCAGGGCGGCAGAGAAGCTATCCCAATGGGAGGGCACCTCCTGTCAGTGTAGTGTCCCCCAGTGTGCTATGGTGGAGCAGCTGTGCCCTTGTGGTGCGTTACAGGTTGACAAGCCCTGACTACCTTTCTCCGACCAGGCAAGGAGCTCTGGGTAGCTGAAAAGCTCATCTCTGGCACTCACGGAAGTTGGCCGATCAACAGTACTCCCTCTCCCACCTTGCCTCTCTGGCTTTCATAGAAAAGTCTCAACAGAATTGACACATTCCAGCAGAACGCTTCAATTCCACCAAATCGGCATTTTTCCAACAGCCAACTGCTCCTTCAGAAAAACTGCAACCAATTCCGGGAGTAAAGATTGAGGCTGGGATTTTCAGAGCAGACCAAGGGAGCTAGGCACCAAAATCAAATGGGATTTAGGGACCTGATTCCATTAGGTTCCTTTGGAAATCACAGCTGAAAAGAATTAACAAACGAAGATGAGTGGAATATCAGGGTTTTTTTAATCAACCCTAATATATATCATATATATAGCGGACAGAGAGCTGCAGATGGGAGTTTAAGAGGGAGAGCAAGTGATCCAGCCGCTGCAGAAGCTACCAGGTGAGAGCGGTGGCTTTTGGGGTGAGTGAGTGTGCTTAACTGTTTGAATCTATTTGAATTTGAACTGCCATTTTGATTTCAGGCGGGTCAGTTTCAGTTTCAGTTTCTGTGGCAGCTGGGACTGCCTGCCTGACCTTTGTTCCCCTGATTGGCCTTCCCCTGTGTGACTCACATGGGGAGGGTCTGACCCAGGCCAGGAGGCTTTAAAAGCCAGCGGCAAGGGCGACCAGGGGAATGTAGTGGACAGGGAGCTGCAGACAGGGGACGTTTAAGAGGAAGTGTGACAGAGGGAGGCCTACGATGGTCAGGAAGACCTGCAACACCTGTGCCAGCACTACTGCTGTCTCCTCCACCTGTGCCTGCAGCCAGCCAGACAGCCTGACCATGGGTGCCTCTACCCAGATCCTGGTGTGGCTTTGCAGGGACTGTAGCTTGCAATTCCCACTCACTGATATCCAGGCTGGGGGGACCATCCAGTGTGAAAGGTGCCTGCTGGTGGAATCTCTCAGGCAACAGGTGGAGGAGCTACAGGAGGAGAAGGCCAGGTTGAGGCGTATCCGACTCCATGAGCAGTTCTTGGATAGTATTCATGTGGAGTGAGCTGAGGTAGCTGTCCCAGTGCACAAGAAAGCTGAAAAACCACTGGTGGAGGAGGAGATAGATCAGGGTAGACACTGGCAGCTTGTTACTTCTGGCAGCAGGCAGTGTTCTAACCCTGCTCAGAACCCTCCCACTGGGGTACTGGGAAACAGTTATGCTGTACTGGATACAGGAGACAACGAATCGCCCCGTACAGCAGAGGAGAAGCCTCGTACCCCAAGGCTGGGAAGTCTGCTGCCACCACTGCGAGGAGGAAATGTAGAGTAGTGGTGGTCGGGGACTCTCTTCTGAGGGGGATGGATGCGCCCATCTGTCGCCCTGACATTTCATCTCGGGAGGTGTGCTGCCTGCCTGGGGCCTGTATCCAAGATGTGACGGAGGCGTTGTTGAGGATTATCAGGCCCTCTGACTACTATCCCATGCTTCTCATCCACGTGGGCACTAATGATACTGTGAGGTATGATGCTGAGCAGGTCGAGTGACTTCAGGGCTCTGGGGGCATGGGTGAAGGTGTTTAGGGCGCAGGTGGTATTCTCCTCAATCCTGCCTGTCAGTGGTAGGGGCCCAGGCAGAGACAGGTGCATCCTAGAGGTGAATGCCTGGCTTCGAAGATGGTGTCACCAGGAAGGCTTTGGCTTCCTTGACCATGGGATGCTATTCCAGGAAGGACTGCTGGGCAGGGATGGTGTTCACCTTTCGAGGAGGGGAAAGACCGTATTTGGACACAGACTGGCTAACCTAGTGATGAGGGCTTTAAACTAGGTTCGACGGGAGCAGGGGAGCAAAGCCCACAGGTAAGTGGAGAACATGGAAACCTGGGTGATGGGTCAGAAATGGGAGGCAGCATGGGCAACAATGTCAGAGTAAAAAGAGGGTCAGGGCAAAACAGGGAGGCAAGATCTAATCAATGTCTTAGATGCCTGTATACAAATGCAAGAAGTCTGGGTAATAAGCAGGAAGAACTGCAAGTGCTAGTAAATAAATACAACTATGACATCGTTGTCATCACAGAAACTTGGTGGGATAATACACACGGTTGGAATGTTAGTACTGAAGGGTACAGCCTGCTTAGAAAGGGTAGACAGGGAAGAAAGGAGGGGAGGTGTTGTCTTATATATTAAAAATGTACACACTTGGACTGACGTGGCGATGGACATGTTGAGAGTCTCTGGGTTAGACTAACAGGGGTAAAAAACAAGGGTGATGTCCTGATAGGCATCTACTATAGGCCGCCTAGCCAGGTGGAAGAGGTGGATGAGGCTTTTGTTAAACAACTAACAAAGTCAAGCAGGGCCCCAGATTTGGTGGTGATGGGGGACTTCAACTATCCAGATATATGTTGGGAAAACTAATACAGTGGGGCACAGCCTATCCAGTAAGTTCTTGCATTGTATTGGAGACAATTTTTTATTCCAAAAGGTTGAAAAGCTACTGGGGGGAAGCTGTTTTAGATTTGATTTTAACAAATAGGGAGGAATTGGTAGAGAACTTGAAGGTGGAAGGCAGCTTGGGTGAAAGTGATCACGAAATCAGAGTTCACAATCCTAAGGAAGGGTGGAACAGAAAACAGCAAAATAGAGAATGGATTTCAGGAGGGCAAATTTTGGTGAACTCAGAGCTGGTAGGTAAGGTCTCATGGGAAGCAAAACTGAGGGGAAAAACAGCTGAGGAGAGTTGGCAGTTTTTCAAAGGGACATTATTAAGGGTCCAAAAGCAAGCTATCCCGCTGTGTAGGAAAGGTAGAAAATATGGAAAAAGACCAGCTTGGCTTAACCAGGAGATCTTGCATGATCTCAAAATAAAAAAGGAACTGTATAAAAAATGGAAACAAGGAAAAATTACAAAGGATGAATATAGGCAAACAACACAAGAATGCAGGAGCAAGATTAGAAAGGCTAAGGCACAAAATGAGCTCAAACTAGCTACAGGCATAAAGGGAAACAAGAAGGCTTTTTATAAATATATTAGAAACAAGAGACTGGGTAGGGCCATTCCTCAGTGAGGAGGGAGAAACAGTAACAGGCAACTTGGAAATGGCAGAGATGCTTAATGACTTTGTTTTGGTCTTCACTGAGAAGTCTGAAGGAATGTCCAACATAGTGAATGCTAGTGGGAAAGGGGTAGGGTTAGAAGTTGAAATAAAAAAACAAGCTAAAAATCACTTAGGAAAACTAGATGTCTCCAAGTCACCAGGGCCTGATGAAATGCACCCTAGAATACTCAAGGAGCTGATAGAGGAGGTATCTGAGCCTTTATCTATCATCTTTAGAAAATCATGGGAGACAGGAGAGATTCCAGAAGACTGGAAAAGGGCAAATACAGTGCCCATCTATAAAAAGGGGAATAAGAATAACCCAGGAAACTACAGGCCAGTCAGCTTAACTTCTGTGCCAGGAAAGATAATGGAGCAGGTAATTAAAGAAATCATCTGCAAGCACTTGGAAGGTGGTAAGGTAATAGGAAACAGCCAGCGTGGGTTTGTAAAGAATAAATCTTGTCAAACTAATCTGATAGGATAACGAGCCTTGTGGATAGGGGAGGAGCGGTAGATATGGCAAACCTAGATTTTAGTAAAGCATTTGATACAATCTCTCATGATATTCTTATAAAAAAACTAGGCAAATACAACTTAGATGAGGCCACTATAAGGTGGGTGCATAACTGGCTGGATAACTGTACCCAGAGAGTAGTTCTTAATGGTTCTCAATCCTGCTGGAAAAGTATAACAAGTGGGGTTCTGCAGGGGTCTGTGTTAGGACCGGTTCTGTTCAATGTCTTAATCAATGATTTAGATATTGGCATAAAAGGTACGCTTATTAAGTTTGCAGATGATACCAAGTTGGGAGGGGTTGCTGCAGCTTTGGAGGATAGGGTCATAATTCAAAATGATCTGGATAAATTGGAGAAATGGTCTGAGGTAAACAGGATGAAGCTTAAGGACAAATGCAAAGTGCTCCGCTTGGGAAGGAACAATCAGTTTCACACATACAGAATGGAGAGAGACTGTCTAGGAATGACTACAGCAGAAAGGGATCTAGCGATTATAGTGGACCACAAGCTAAATGAGTCAACAGTGTGATGCTGTTGCAAAAAAAGCAAACATGATTCTGGGACGCATTAACAGGTGTGTTGTGAACAAGACACGAGAAGTCATTCTCCCGCTCTACTCTGTGCTGGTTAGGCCTCAGCTGGAGTATTGTGTCCAGTTCTGGGCACCGCACTTCAAAAAAAGTGGAGAAACTAGAGAGGGTCCAGAAAAGAGCGACAAGAATGATTAAAGGTCTAGAGAATGTGACCTATGAACAAAGGTTGAAATTGGGTTTGTTTAGCTTGGAAAAGAGAAGATTGAGGGGACATGATAGCGGTTTTCAGGCATCTAAAAGGGTGTCATAAGGAGGAGGGAGAAAACTTGTTCTTCTTGGCCTCTGAGGATAGAACAAGAGGCAACGGACTTAAACTGCAGCAAGGGAGGTTTAGGTTGGACATTAGGAAAAAGTTGCTAACTGTCAGGGTGGTCAAACAGTGGAATAAATTGCCAAGGGAGGTTGTGGAATCTCCATCGCTGGAAATATTTAACAGGTTAGAGAGATAGTATTTGGTCCTGCCATTGAGGCGGCGGGGCTGGGCTCAATGGCCTCTCAAGGTCCCTTCCAGTCCTAGTGTTCTATGATTCCACCAAAAAGTCTCTTGTGCCCCTCCACTGGGTACTTTCTGATCTCCTAACCCCTCAGGCCGTCTCCAGCTGTTCTATTCTCAACCTAGCAAGAGGTTTTCCCCTTGTGAAATAACTAACTCCCATAGCAACTTATTCACTGAATCAGAGCAGCCACTCTTACCAGAAGCTGTGAAGGTAACAGAAGTGAAGCCTCTGCCAAAATCCACAGAACCACTTGTCACTTATCCAGCAGGTAATGGCTAGCACCCACCACATGACCATGAAGGCAGCTGTGCGGTGAACACGAGGGTTGCTGCTCCTGGGAGAGAGGACAGGGAGAGACAGATCTGTTAAGGTTAGGAGAAAATTGTCCTTTTGGTGCAAACTACATTTTAAAAAACACCCCTTAGATTTATTTTGCCAGCCCCGATAGTCCAGGGCAGGGCTTGGCTGTTTCCCATTGGAAGTGGGCAAACCGCATTGTCCTGCTGTTCCAAGCACTATTTTATTTATGTAGATGGTGATGTGCAGTACTTAATTTTTTGCCAAGCCTGAGCCCCTGCAGCCTGGGCTTGGCAGGTCATAACCTTTACGCTTGCCACAACAGTGGTTAAAGTAAAAAGTTAGCTTGAGCCCCAGCACCATTTTAATTGCAAATGAAGCACTGGGAGTGTGTTTGGTGACAATGAAATATGCTGTATTAGAACCCAGGGGACTTAGGTACCAAGTCCAATTGGAATTATTCTGGCTTCTAACTCCCTTTGACTCTTTTGAAAATAGCAGCCTCTGCCCCCTGAACAAGTACAGCAGGGGCATGGCAGTAGTGCGAAGGCACGATTGTAGCATGGGCAGGCATATTCTCACTGTCTCTGATCTGTCTGGAACTAGGTCAAAGGTGGCTCCCATAGCACTGGAGCTGGCTGTTCTAATTTGTCCCCAGGATTGTGGGAGAAAGGGTCAGGCCCACCCGTGCTGGGCTGCTGGGCCTTTTCTGCTATTGTTACCTAAGCTAGTTGTGAGCTCACTGGATCAAAGCTCAGGTGCAGCTACATGAGCTGCACCTGTAACTCCAGATTGCCGTGTAGGCATACTCCATAGGCTAAGTCTACCCTTAAAAGATTAAAGTGCTGCAGCGGCAGTGCTTGGAGAGAACGCTTGGCCATGGCACTGGACTTGCACAGCATTCTGTGTAAGCCACCTAATCGAGGGGCATAGCTCCCAGCATGAGAACTGTCTTCTCGGCCACATTCTGGCACAGTAACTTGTTGCGCTTAGAGGGGTGTTTCTTCGCACCCGAGCAAGAAAGGTGCAGTGTGGTAAAGTGGCCATGTAGACGTGCCTGGAGAGTCCATTGGTGCCAGTTGTGCTGGCCATTTCCTGTGCTTGGGCTTTGGCCATCGGGAGCTGAGATCAGAGTCATTTTAAAGAAGCCATCAAACAGCTGCAAATTGGGAACACCAAGTGCTCTTCACTGCCTAGCTGGATTTGAGCCACCAACCTACAGCTAAACGTTCCCTTTCCCAGCTCACCAGATCAATGGCCGCCAAACTTCTTGGCGTCACCCCCTTTTTGGTTTTTGAGAAACCCTCACAACCCCCACCTCTTTACCATTGTCCAACCCCCATTTTAACAAAACATTCCACTTGTAATTTAAAACAAACACAAACTTGATAAACATCTTATTTGAAATTAGAAATAAACAGAAATACTTTAAATTTTTGGGTCTCGAAACTAACTTAACATCAGAAATAGAAGAGAAAGCGAATTGAATGTGAAGTATAGTGCTACATTTTCTTCACGAATTGGGAAATCCTACATTTGAAAGATGAGTGTGCAACACAAATTGTTTTTGACATCCACTCGATTTCTTTGTTTCATTTTGAATGTGATTTAAACTTAAAGCTTTTTTCAGAGGTACATTGACAAAAATGGAAGACTAATACATAGCGCTCCTTCTCCAACTTTCAAGTACCTTGGGAAATAGTTTATCCGAAATTCCTCCAAGCTTGAGTTTGTGAAGTTATCTTTCACACTTGAATCCTATTTTACTTTGAGTACTGTTCTTGCAATACTTCTGGTAATGAATGAGCATCAATGTTGAATGGAGTGCGTACTAATTTATGAATGGGGCTGCTGGAAAAGTTGTACGGAAAACAGGTGAATTTGTCAGCCAGGCAGTCCAGATGAAACACAATTTTGTTCTTCACATTCTTTTTACAAAGTTCTTGGAAACATTCATTTTTAGCGAATTGATAAAAATGTTGGAGAAGACAAAGTTAGGTGTCTAAACTGGTTTGTTTGCAAAGCTGGATTTTTTCTTCCATAAATGCTTTGGCATCATGGTGTGCTATAATATTTGCAGCCTTGTTTCCTTGCAGCTTCAAAATGAGGTTGTTCAAAGATTCAAAAATGTCCACAAGGTACATCAGTGAAAGTTGAAATGTTTGGTCTATAAACACATGAAATAATTTTTTTCTTCTGTTGATTAAGGAAAATTTCCACTGTCTTTCAATTGGAATAATCTTGACAGCATGTTACCTTTCCAAAGCCATCGTAACTCTGTGCGAAACTAAAGTTTTATGATCCACTCCCAAATCCATGCAAAGAGGAGCAAAAAGTCCCCTATTTAAAGCAATGTTCTTCACAAAATTGACAACTTTAATGGCTAACTTTAAGTCACATAGGTCATCTGGAAGGGTTTTGGCAGCCAATGCTTGTCTTTGTATGAAGCAGTGAGTTGTGGTTAGGGCTGCATTTTTTTCTTTCACTAATGTCACAGAGCCAGGAGTTACTGGAGCACCGTCTGTGCATACATCGACCACTTTTCCCCAGGAAAGTCTATATTCTTCCAAAAAAAGTCAGAAATTGTTTTCATAACACCAGCAGCCTTTAATGTGGTTGTCAATTCCTTCGAAAAAAGTAACTCTTTCACAGTTCCATTGTTAATGAATTGAATGTAGACAAGCAACTGTCAGCATTGTGCTACCTCAGTGGGTATCGTCGCATTGAATTGCAAAAAAAGGAGACGCCAACACTGCCTCCACAACTTGAAGTTTAAGATCTTTCGCCAGGTCAACGATGCAACATTTCATGGGATTGTCAGAAAGCAAAATTTCTGACAGTTTTTTCTTGCTTTCAGTACCAAGCACAATACCAGCTGCTTTCAACAAGCAATGGTTCATGAGAGTTTCTGCAATTATGTGCGCTTTCTTGGCGTTATCGATAACCAATGACCGTTTATAAGATGCTTCTACTGCTTTGGCCGAGGCTTGCTGAAAAGCTCCAGTAGTGTCCAGCTTCATGTGTTTCAAATTTTGAAGTTTAGCAGCAAACACTTGTTTGGTTTGTCTGTCAAAGTGCTGTGTTTCTTCGTCATGTGTTGCTCAAGATGACTAGGCCTCAAGGCATCATTGCTGAGAACTGTGGCATACTATGCACTGAGAATCATCGATTCCCACTTCCTACCAGGACAGTGAAGCCATACTTAATGTGGTCTTCATTGTACTTCCACTTCTTAATCACAGGCATCATATTAATTAAACATCTATAAAAATAACTTTCCTGATCTGTGTGAACAGGGGCCAGGGTATGTGTGGAGGGGTCTGAGCGAGGGGAGGGGACAGAACTGCTGGTTCCTCAGGGTCCCACAGCCGTGCGCCAGGTCAGGCGTCTCGGCAGGCACCTGCACAGCTTGCTCTCCCCAAACAGCTGTGTCTGTTGCCTGCTGGTGACTTCCTTCCACCTGCTGCCTTGCTGCGCAGAGGGTGGGGCAGGGAGTGGGAGTCCTGGGCCTGTGCCAGCTCCAGTTGCTCAGGCAGTGCACGGCTGCCAGGGGGAGCGAGGAGCAGGGCATGCACTGTCTGAGCAGTTGGAGCTGGCGTGGACCTGGGGCTCCTACTCCTGCACAGTCCCCCCATGCAGGAAGGCAGCAGACCCAGCTTTTCAGGAAACACACTGGCTGTTTGGAGATGGGAAGCAGCACACGCACTTCCCCCAGCTGCATGTCAGAGCTGGCATCTCAGGATGTTTCCTCCACCCGCCTGCACACCTCAGGAAGCCAGCACTACCTCCAGTTTCCCAGGAGGTAACAACCAGCATGGGCTTTCTCTTGGGGTGGGGACGACTGATGGGAGAGAGGGGGGCAGGATTGCCTCAGCCTCCCCAGGGGGCACACCTATGCACTAGATTCTGAGTAGCTTCAGAAAAATCATGATTCATCCTTTCTTGCTCAGGTTGGTGACCCTGAAGCTACTGACTGTGGGACAGCAAAGCCTGTGTCAGCTCACTCTGAGAGGCTGTCAAACCAAAATGTCATCAAGTAGGTTCCAGCCTGATCCTTAAAACAAAGGCACATTGTCTCTGTCCACATTTTGGTGGGTTCCTCTCTCCATTTGCAATAAGATTTATTATTCCCTTATTCTCCCAGGGGTGTTGCCAGTTTGGCTGAGATGGTCCCTTGGCATCTTGAAGCATCATCAGTGTCACCTCTCATTTGAGCTGGATGGGCCTGGGAGCTTAAATTCATTGTCTGCAAGAGACTAAAACCCCGAGGGGAATTGAGAGTGAATCTATCGCTTATTACACCAGTGCCTACTAACTCCCCTCTCCCGAAGCTTTTTCCTCCTTTCTTCCAGGACTGGCGAGGCATGAACAAGACACTTCACCCTGCAATATGAGTTAACTTATGCTAAACAATCTTCTCCGCCTGTGGTCAGTGTGTTAGCTGGTAGCTCCAGAAAGTGACGAGTCCTGGGGCACCTTAAAGGATAGCATTTATTTGGGCCTGAGCTTTCCTGGGTCAAACCCTCCCTGTCAGATGCACTCCAGTGCAAGGCTGCAAACAAACTTTCTGGCAAGGAAATCACCATCTTACTTTTTCAGCTCCTGGCATGTTAAGTACAGGAGGTGGAGGGAAATGCTGTTGAGCAGGTAAGCATTGAAGACGGGTTTGATGAATGACATCAAGCTGCAAACGCCAGTAGAGGTGCCAACCAGCCAGCCAAACTGCGTCCTGACGAGAAAGGGGAGATGGACCAGTCGGGGTTAGTAACAGGGCAGGGACACTTCGCTGCAGGGCAGTGAGGAGGTCTCCCTGCCACTTGCTGAAAGGGTTAAGAGGGAGGAGCTTTTGTCCCTTTCTAGCACCTGTCAGTGTTTTGCACACATGAATGAATTCAGCTTCCCCAGGGGCCTGGAGCTGTTAGTCCCCTGGTACAGAGGGTGAACCTGAGGTGCAGCATGGGAAGGTGACTTGCCCAAGGCCTCCTAGGGACTCTGGTAAAGCCTAGCTGAGTTTGACTAACCAATACCCCAGCACCAGCTGAGCCACTTGCACATGCTCAGCAGGATCGCAAGTCTGCCCAGGCCCACCATCTCCATCGGGGTCTCTTCATAGATCAGCCAGGGGCAACCCAGGCTAGAGAGTGGCCCTCCTTCATCCCAATGGCCACATGATGGCTGTAACCAACACGCTCTCCCCAGACAGGGTAGTTTTGCTACCGGCACTTGTGTACCTAAAAATGGGGGGTTTGCTAATTGAACCACAGCAGCACTTTGCCTGGATGCAGAGGGGGCACATGGCTCACAGTCAGTGTTGTGTGCAGTCAGCTCACACCTCACTCCATCTGCCCTGGCTCAATCTGTGTCACTTTAGTAATAGCAGTAGGAAAAAAATGACGTGGATGCAAACTGGGGGACCTGGCAACCCTGCACATGGGCAGCGGGAACCAACTGTCTTGTGGGCCACACACAGAACCCACATGCAGCCCCGGGCAGTAGCACCTCAGGGGGGGCAGGCGACTGGCACTGCCTGGGAATTGCAGACACTTCCAAAGTTGCCCTCAGCCCTTCCCCTAGAGGGAACAACAGGAAGTGGGGTGGGAGCAAGGGAAGTCTCCCAGTCTTGAAGGCTACTGGGGTCAGGCTGTGCTGGATCACTCCTACAAAGCTGTTCTGACAGCTACTGGTGAAGGTCCCCTAGGGACTTTTATGCCAGCTGTGATTGCCAGAGCAGAGGAACAGATCCAGCTCCCCCAGTGTAATGCCACTTGGGACTTTCCCCATTCTGGGAGATCCTCAGCTGCCAGGTCAGGGCAGCCCCAGGTCTGCTTTGGACTGCCAGAATGGCTTCAAGTGGGCTTACGGGGTAGCGGGAGTTAGCCCCTGAGTTAGGACACCTACCTTTGCCAGCTTGTCTCATTGTGCTTCCTTCTTTCTCTCCCCAACACACTGCACAGGCTGCCCTTGGCTTGGAAACCCTGTGTGTTTTATTAACTGAATTGCTCTTCGCAGGAGGGGGTGGGCAGATTTGCCAGCCACTGGGCAAGGTCAGGGAGGGGTCAGCTTCACGCTCCTGGAAGAGACATGGCCTTAGGTGGAAGGGGCAGAGCTGGGGGCAGCCAGCCCTGAGTGCTGCCCAGAGAGTGCCATGCTGCCCCCCCGCCCAGCCCTGAGAACCCTCAGAGCATGTCACATGGTGCTTCAGTGGTGATTTAAAGGCCCAGGGCTCCAGTTGCCGATGCTTCTGCTGTAGCGATGGCAGCGGCTGGGAGTCCTGGGACCCCTTGAATGTATGGGCCCAGGGCAACTGGCCCCCGCCCCCTCCACAGGCCTGGGTCTTGAGGAAAACCCATTGTATTCCCAGGAGCTTCTGCAGGAAGGGAGAGGAGGCTGAGCAGCTGAAATCTGCCCTCCAGCTGCTGGGCTAGGATGGCCAGCTGACTCCCTGCTGCACCCGAACATGCCAGCCTGCTGCAGCTGGTTGTGAGTGACTGAGCCTGTGGCACAATCTTGTGCTCCGTGGCCCTCTCCTTCCCCAAGCCTGTTCACCATCGGAAACTCCCATCCAGTCTGTGGTCAGGACAGCCCTTCAGCAATGTCTCAGCCAAACACCCCTGCAGGTTCATGCCGTCAGCCTGCCCTGCAGAGCCCACCCGACCCCTGCCTCTCACCGCCTGGCAGTCTCACGACCTGGAGCTCTGGGTGTGCTGTGTGCACCTGGAGAAGCCCCAGACTGTCACCTGAGCGGCAGCTGGACTGAGCAACAGAGCTGAGTCCCGGGGTACGAGGCTAAGAAGAGTCTCCCCCGAATGTTGTGACTGAGGGGAAGAGGGGCTTTCCCACGCAGCTCCCCGATGGAATGGCTTGTCTGGCTCCTGAGGTGGGCACAGAATGCTTGGAGATTCCTCAAGGAGCAATGAAAAGAAGCTGCAAGTGGGCCCTGCTTCTGCTTTGTGGGGCACGTAGTCCTGCGGGGCCAGTGCAGAGGAGCGTCAGTAGGAGTGGTGTTCTGCAGGCTTGAGCACAGGGGCAAGAGCTCTGTCTCTAATAACAGCTCTGGACTGCCCCGCAAACCCATTCGGACTTTGCCCCTTGCGGAACAACAGTAGAGCTCGGGGGTGGGGGCTGCGTTCACATGCAAAGCCCTGTCTCAGTCTCTGCGGTGAACTCCCAGTGACCTCTTCCTTTGCCAGGGAAGAGCAAACTCCCCATCCCAGCCAGCCCAGCATGGCTACGTCTACACGTGAAGCCAACATCGAAATAGCTTATTTCGATGAATAACATCTACACATCCTCCAGGGCTGGCAAAGTCGATGTTCAACTTCGACGTTGCGCGGCACCACATCGAAATAGGCGCAGCGAGGGAACGTCTACACGCCAAAGTAGCACACATCGAAATAAGGGTGCCAGGCACAGCTGCAGACAGGGTCACAGGGCGGGCTCAACAGCAAGCCGCTCCCTTAAAGGGCCCCTCCCAGACACAGTTGCACTAAACAACACAAGATCCACAGAGCCGACAACTGGTTGCAGACCCTGTGCATGCAGCATGGATCCCCAGCTGCCGCAGCAGCAGCCAGAAACCCTGGGCTAAGGGCTGCTGCCCACGGTGACCATAGAGCCCCGCAGGGGCTGGAGAGAGAGCATCTCTCAACCCCCCAGCTGATGGCCGCCATGGAGGACCCGGCAATTTCGACGTTGCTGGACGCGGATCGTCTACACGGTCCCTACTTCGACGTTGAACGTCGAAGTAGGGCGCTATTCCGATCCCCTCATGAGGTTAGCGACTTCAACGTCTCGCTGCCTAACGTCGAAGTTAACTTCGAAATAGCGCCCGACGCGTGTAGCCGCGACGGGCGCTATGTCGAAGTTAGTGCTGCTACTTCGAAGTAGCGTGCACGTGTAGACACAGCTCATGAGGGGCAAGCGCCGTTTCGTGGGATGTGGGCACTGTACAACACCACAGCCAGGGTCATCTCACTGGCCTGAAGGGGGCAAACAGACTGCCCCCTGCCCCTGCTCTTAGCTGCACTGAGCAAACCCGAGCTGCCCCTGTGAGGCTGCCCGAAGCAGCCCCGGGGGCGCTCATGGGTTTTATTGCCACTTGTTTGCTAACAAGCAGCACCAACACTAGTCTGATTCGGAAATGCCCACTGGGGCCGACCAGTCCAGCAGGGCTGGGGACCTGGGGGGCCAATGGAAAACCAGAAGGAACAGGAATAACATAGTGACAGAGAGGTGCCTGTGTCAGTCTGTATTCTGTCAAAACAAACTGGCAGGCCTGTAGCACTTTAAAGAGTGACACAATAATTTATTAGGTGATAAGCTTTTGTGGGACAGACTGAAGAAGTGGGTCTATCCCATGAAAGCTCATCCCCTAACAAATTATTGTGTTAGTCTTTAAAGTGCTACAGGACTGCTGGTTCGTTTCGATAGAATAAAATAAACACTAAGGAAAATAAACACGGACACCCTCACGGCTCTTTTGTGGCTGATTTGGACTTTCCTCCTGCCCTGCACTAGTTCGGGTTGCCACCTGGCCAGTGTTTACCTGGCAGATTTCAGCTTCTGTGTCCGAGTGCCAGGTAGGGGTTGCCAGGTGTCTGGTTTTCAGGGACCTGCACTCTAAATGGCACTGGGACCAGAAATCCAGTTACCATGGAGCAGGGACGGTGATGGATCATTAAACTGTGCCAGTCTCTGCTCAGTGAGGGCTGCTTCCTGCGTGCAGATGGGCTCCATGAGCCAATCCAGCAAGCACTGGGGAAGAAGGGGAGAGAAGCAAGCAAAGGGTGCAAGTTTTTGGGGGCAGAGGTGAAGAAAAGGCCTGGGGGAAGAGGTGGGACCTTGCAGGAAGAGATGGGGCCAGGGGGCACCTCAGAGATCCTCTGGCTGCCAGGACCGCAAAAGGTGACAATGGCTGGGCTGTTCAGAGATCCTTTCTCACTTGTTGCAACAGGATCACCTACATCTGCAGTGCCTCGACTCCAGCCAACAGCCTGGAGACTTTGGCAATGACCTCAGGCAGATTTGGACCCAAGTTTTTGTTCTTGGGGACTATGCCCAGGGACAGACAGAGCATCCTCTTGCATACCAAGCTGCAGCCATATCCCTGAGTCCAACAGAGTGACCATCTGGGTATGGATAGTATTGCAAGGACAGTTACAGAGAGGTCACAGGCGTCCAGAAATTAATCAGGACAGGAAATGAGGCTTTCGTGATAAGAAAGCAAGACAAGAGGTGCTACAGGGGAAGAGTTAGCAACTTGTGTGTTGAGGTTCCTTAATTGTCAATATTTTTCCAACCACTGTTTTACTGGTAAAGCTTTTTCCTTGCCATGTTCTCTGACCCTGGCCTGTGGGCAGCCTTTTGGTTTCCCATGAAAATCCAGCCAGATTTGGCTGAGTTATATGCTATTGAAAAGCACTATTTACTTGTGCCCTCTAGAGCGTCTTATTTACTGCTAAAAATATCCTAACATCCCATCAGTACTGAGCACGCTCCGCAGAATCTCCCTGAGCCATGCGGAAGCAGGCATCGTGAACTAAACCCCCCATGGGACAGCACACAGGCAAGCTTTATCCTCATGCTTTCTGCCATCAAAATACTCCTCGACTGTGGCCTAGTGGGCTGGGAACTGGGAGACCATGGCTGCGTCTACACGTGCACGCTACTTCGAAGTAGCGGCAGTAACTTCGAAATAGCGCCCGTCACGTCTACACGTGTTGGGCGCTATTTCGAAGTTGAAATCGACGTTAGGCGGCGAGACGTCGAAGTCGCTAACCCCATGAGCGGATGGGAATAGCGCCCTACTTCGACGTTCAACATCGAAGTAGGGACGTGTAGACGATCCGCGTCCCGCAACATCGAAATAGCGGGGTCCTCCATGGCGGCCATCAGCTGGGGGGTTGAGAGATACTCTCTCTCCAGCCCTTGCGGGGCTCTGTGGTCACCGTGGGCAGCAGCCCTTAGCCCAGGGCTTCTGGCTGCTGCTGCTGCAGCTGGGGGTCCGTGCTGCATATACAGGGTCTGCAACTAGTTGTTGGCTCTGTGTATCTTGCACTGTTTAATGAAAGTGTGTCTGGGAGGGGCCCTTTAAGGGAGCGACTTGCTGTTGAGTCCGCCCCGTGACCCTGTCTGCAGCTGTGCCTGGCTCCCTTATTTCGATGTGTGCTACTTTGGCGTGTAGACGTTCCCTCGCTGTGCCTATTTCGATGTTGGGCTGAGCAACGTCGAAGTTGAACATCGACGTTGCCAGCCCTGGAGGACGTGTAGACGTTATTCATCGAAATAGCCTATTTCGATGTCGCAACATCGAAATAAGCTATTTCGAAGTTGGGTGCACGTGTAGACGTAGCCCATGTGTCATAAGCCTCATGCCTTACACCAACTTGCTCCTGGGTGCTTGGTCCTGCTGAGAGGTCAGGGGACTGGACTCGATGACCTCTCAAAGTCCCTTCCTGTTCCAGTGTTCTATGATTCTATGAACTTATAAACCAGCATTCTTGCCAGGACCTGGAGACAGTAGAGCTCCTAACAGTGGTTGGGAAAATATGAAGAAAGGAAACATTCAGCAACCTCAGCATAGCGGTTGCTGGCCATGGAGAGGGTGTACAAACAGGGGATAGAGATTAGGTCTCCAACACAACAAACCCAAGTCTTCTCCACTCAGCCCTGCTACATTTAAAAACAATCTTGTCAGATCTATGTGGTTGAAATTCTCCGTGTTCAGCCTCCTGGTAAGGTTTGCAGTGACAACCAGCTCCAGCTGAGCTGAGTTCTGAGGAGCGAGGATGGGTCCACTGACGGACCTGCTGCCTGTGCACAGTGAGGTTTCTGGTTCCCAGTACAAATGATGGGAACTTGTAGGGTGTCTCCTTTTGGCAAGGCTGACTGCTGAACGGGGGACTCTGCAGGTCAGACAAGTCCAGTAGAGTGGCCCAACCCACCCAAAGGCAGCTACTGGAACTGGCACTCATGTGCCCCACCCAGGTCCTACCTGTCCTTGATGAATCCTGGGAAGTAACATTTTGGGAACCAAAAGATGTACGTTAAGGCGAGAGTCCAGAGGATGGAGAGCTCGTCCAGCAGCTGTCCCACGTAGCTCAGAGTCACGTGATAGTATGTAGAGAAAATACCTGCAATGAGTGAGGCTGGTTGTGTTCATAACCATAGCTGGGGTTGGTCCTGCCTTGGGCAGGGGTTGGACTTGATGGCCTCCTGAGGTCTTTTCCAGCCCCAGGAGTCTAATCTGCCTCCTTCCAGCTTGCACCCCACCCCCATCCCGAAATACAATCCACTGCATTTCCTTCGTACCAGAATCTCCAGGTCTCTGCTCTGGAATGTCCTGTAGTTCAATTCTGTCCCACAAGCCCCATTGCAGGTCTTCTCCCTCTGCCTGCACTAGGCCAAACCTTTCAGGGTGGGATGTGTATGATGGAGACAGGGTCACCATCACGCTTTGTGAAGGATGCTCTCCCCATGGGGCCCTGACTCAGGGCAGTCCTAAAGCTCTTGTCTAGCCTGGAGCATGTCCCAGTGCAGGAATGTGCGTAAAGTTAACCATGTACTTATGAACCTTCCTGAATCACGGTCTCAGCCCATGGGGAAGTGAGTTGGAGAAGACCTGCAGGAGGGGCTGTAGGAGGACAAGGAACTGATCAATCTCTCTCTTTTTCACACTTCCCATAATCAGAGAACGAGGGGCAGATCCAAAATTCAGAACCCAGCTCTTCCTGAAGCATCGGTGGGTGTGTCTAGGCTGTGGCAGAGGGGTGTAAATCCCAGCTCAGGCAGACGCACATGTATTAGCTGTGCTCAAGCTTCCAGGCCAAAAGTAAGAGCCTGATGGCAGTAGCATAGGAGACACCTTGGGCCGGCCACCCAAGCACAACCCCCTCTGAGGTCCTAGGCGCAGGCTTGGGTGGCCACATGGCTACTCTGGTGCACTAGCCCGAGGAAAGCGAGCATGTGTGTGCACCCCCCAGCCGCAGTGTTGACACTACCACCCCCCTTCCCCCTCCCAGCCCGCCCGTGTATAAAAGGGGTCAGTTGTCCTGCAGGTCCCCAGGACTCTGCTGAGAAAGTTTGTCACCCCCAGGAAAACAATCCGAGGGCTGCATTCTGGTGCCTGTTTTGGTGATATGAAGGGGCCGGGGGTGAGGGGAAATCCCTTGCTGATTCTCAGAGGCCAGACTTTTAGGACCTGGGCTGAAGAGCTAGAAACAGCAGTTTGGCCAGTTCTGCTCGGGCAGGACCCTAGACTCTGAAACCCAGAGCATCCCTCAGCCTAGGCTCTGAGGCTTGTTGCCTTTTCAGTGTAGCCATGCTCTAAGCTGGAGCCTGGAGCTACACTTGTCCCCCCGCCCCCGTGGACTCTGCCCACAGAACAACATCTCACCCCTTGCCACTTACACTCAGGTCCTGTGGGAAGTGAAAGCAATGGGGGCTCTGTTAGGGCGTGGCTTCCCAAACTGGGGAGCATGAGGGAATTCCAGAGGGACACAAGGCAACCCAGCCCCCCCATAATTTCCCCCACCCAAAGAAAGAGTCGGCCTTTGCTTCCAGCTCTCAGCCGCTGCCATTTTACGTGGTGACCCAGCACAGCCTCTGTAAAAAGCAGGCAGCTGGCGAAGACCCCATGTGGAGCTATCTGCCTCCTGCAAAGGTGAGAGAGTGTTGGTTGAGGGGAGGGAGGAGGAGGTGTTAGATGGGGGGCCTGGGGCTGCCTGGCTCAGGTGATGGGGATGGAGTAAAAGCCAAGGGCTGGTGGTGTCTGGCTTTGTGGCAGGGGAGGGGCTCGACCTGCCAGCAGGCTTGTGGGACTCGTGGGGCTTGGGTGGCTGGCTCATCATGGGGCTTGGGCTGGTGGCTGGCTCCTGCAACGTGGGGCTTGGACAGCTGGCAGGTGGGCGGCTGGTCCCAGCAGGATGGGGTTCAGGTGGCTGGCCCCAGCAGTGCGGGGCTTGGGCTGGCAGGTGGGTGGCTGGCCCCAGCAGCGTGGGGTTTGGGCAGCTTGGGTTGGTGCGTGGGCAGCTGGCCCTGGCAGTGTGGGGCTTCAGTGGGTGGCTTGGGTGGCTGGTGGGTGGGCAGCTGGCCCTAGGAACAATTGGCTTTGGTGGCTTGGGCTGGCAGGAGGGCAGCTGGCCCTGGCAGCGTGGGGCTTGGGCGGGCAGCTTTGGCAGCTGGAGCGGGTGGCTGGCCCCGGCAGTGCAGGACTCAGGTGTCCGGTTGTGGCTCTGGCAGCGCAGATCTCAGATGGGAATGTGGCTGACATGGGCAGCTCTGGCCACTGGCGCGGGGCTCAGGCAGCTTGGCAGCTGAGGCTGCACCAGGCACCCGCAAAGGGCCAAGGAAAACTATTTGTGCTAATTTTTAATTTTAAATTACATTTTTATATCAAATCTTTGTGTTTATTTTAAGTTATGAATTGAATTTTTTGTTAAAAGGGGGTTGGATGGTGGTAAAGAAGAGGTGTGGGGGGATGATGGTTTCTCAATTATCAACAGGCAGGCGTGATACTGAAAAGTTTGGGAACCACTGTGTTAGGGTTTTCAATAGCCCTGTGCCATACCGATTAACAGGAGCATGCCGGAGAGGGTATATGCCGACAGGGGACACTGCTGAACATATTGGTGATTGAGGTACAGCAAGATGGGGAAAAGGAGGAAGAAGCTCACGTTGCTGATCTGAAAAACAAGCAGCACACACAGTCAGCTTAAAGGGCGAAGGACCCTCTGTCAGCTTGGCGGATCCCCTCCCGTGCCTCTGATTCCCCCTGTGTAAATCTGATCCCCACCTCAGGTGAAAAGCTCTGTGCGAGTGTGCGGCATGGTTAAAGGTGCACAAGGCAAAGGAGCCAGTCAGACAGCTGGGTGACTCATGGGTGGCGCATGGGAGAAGGCTGTATTCTTCTGACTGAAGTCAGCTGGCAGCCTTGGGCCAGATTCCCAGTGTAACTCCATGCCACTCAATGGAGACAAGTCAGGAGCTGGTCTGGCCCTGTGAGATTAAACTGGTTTTTTTACTCAGGCAACCCACAGAGGCTCCAGAACTCCCCACCTAGTGCATCTCGCTCTCCTCCCTTGACTCCTTCCCCAAACTCCTCTTGTACCACCTGCTCTATCCAGCTAGCACCAAATGCACCAGGGAATCTGGGTGGTGTTGGCTGGGAAGGATGAGCTTTGCAGAAAGAGGCCAGTGAGAAGCCATAATGAGGAACAATTAGCATTTGCAAGGGAAGTGGATGGGGCAGGGCCAACAGCAGGAAGTTAGATGGGCCAGGGATTAGGCTGGGGCCAGAGTAATGGTATATTACCTGGGAAGTTCTCTCTAGGGCAGAGGGTAGGGAGAGAGGTTGCAGCTATTCACATGGATCCATTGATCATACTTTTAAAATTCCCATGACAAGGTGACTCTTCCCTTGGGCTTTGGGCCAAGCTAGCTCTGCCCTGCTGTGCTGGTAGCCAGTACCAAGCCTGAAGGGAGAATGAAAGGAGAGTGCCTGTGTCTGGTTCAGTCCTGGGGCGAGGCGTTTTAGCTGTCTTACAATGTGCAACAAGGGTTTTGGGCAAGAGAAATCCTTTGTGATGCTGATGTTGCACGAGGAACTGAGGGAGGTGGAATGTAGCAAAGCCACCAGTGCTAACAGCCTGACTCTTGGGAAAAGTGCTCCCAAACCTCTACAGACCACGAGGCTCTGCAGCATGGCAATGCATCTCCTCCAAAAGGTAGTATCCTCGGGATGTACCTGTTAAGTGCTGAGCCAGAGGAAAGGGAGCCAGATGATGAACTACCAAGGTGACTACCTGCCTCGCCTAGGTGATGGTTCTTTTGTCTCCCGTCTAGATACTAACTTGGGCCCTGCCCCTGCAGTCAGTTCAGCAGAGGTGGACCCTTATGTCTGAGTGGATTCTGATTCATCTCATGATCCCCCTGAGTCTGACTGCAGGATCTATCTTTGCTGATCTTATGCAACCCAAAGAGTCTTGAGCTCAGGGTGACATGGCTAGAGGCTGCAATGAGGTTGGTAGCGGTATGCTGCACAAGCTAGCAAACTTGTGATGCAAATGTTGACTCTCTCCCTTAATATCTGTGGATTAATCATGAATCTTTGTGAAACAAGAGACTTTATTTACAGTCATTTTCAGGCCAAGGATATCTGCCTCTTGTTCTTACTTAAAACCATTAGGCACCCTTTTCTGCTCCCTTCCCAGCCTGGCCTAGGCTATTAGCCAAAGCTAGACTGGAAGAAACCTTACCATTCATGTCCTCGGGTTACTTGTGACACAACTGACACGAGGAAGTACTAGTCCCACAAGTGAGATCAGAGGCAAACTGTTCAGCAAAGGCAGAGAAAGCATCCCAAAGATGGAAAAATAACCCACAAGCTGTAAAACCATTAGAAGAGGCTCCTGGAGAACAAACAAAGGGCAAATGAAGAGCGGGTGTGCACAGAAAGGATGGCAGAGAGCAAAGGTGTTGGAAGGAGCCCTGTTTGCTCCACCACGCACTCAACAGGTCCTTCGGAATGGTGGATGTTTAGGTGATGAGCCTGCGTGGGCCAGACCTACTTCCTCAGATCTGGAGATAGGGCGGTACTGGAAATGTTGCTGTGAGTGAATTGGCATGATGATTATATAACACAGAGATACAAAAACCATTGAAATAGAAACTGACTAATCAGACAATAGGAGAGAAGGTGGGGCTTAGGAGGGCGAGGCAGGGAGAGAAAATGACTAACTGTAAGCATCTTGCCTGAGATCACTGCGAATTTCAAAGATGGGGAAGCTGTCTTTGTAATTTGTAAGGTAATTGCTCTCTCTCTTAAGACCAAGAGTCAAAGTATCAAATTTGAGCATAAACTGCAGTTCATGTTTCCCTTTGTTAATCTGGTGTTAAAGTCTCTGTGTTGTAAAATGCATATTCTCAGGTCTTTAATAGTATGGTCCACTCTATTGAAATGCTCATTGACAGGTTTATGTGTATTCAGATTCCTAACGTCAATTGCTCAATATCTGGATGGTGGTTGATTTCAAGCCGAGTGCCCCAAGGCTCAGTTCTGGGGCCAGTGTTGTTCAATATCTTTATTAATGACCTTCATGAGGGACTGGATTGCACCGTCAGCAAGTTTGCAGATGACATTAAGCTAGGGGTAGAGATAGGATCCAGAGCGACCTGGATAAATTGGAGGATTGGACCAAAAGAAATCTGATGCAGTTCAACGAGGAGAAGTGTAGAGTCCTGCACTTGGGACAGAAGAATCCAAGTCATTGTTATAGGCTGGGTACTGACTGGTTAAGCAGCAGTACAGCAGAAAGGGACCTAGGGATTATGGTGGATGAAAGGCTGGATATGAATAAACAATGTGCCCTTGTAGCCAAGAAGGCTAACGACATATCAGGGTGCATTAGCAGGAGCATTGTGAGCAGATCTAGACAAGTGATTGTTACCCTCTATTCGGCACTGGTGAGGCCACATCTGGAATATTGTGTCCAATTTTGGGCCCCCCCAGCATAAAAAGGATGTGGATTTGCTGAAGCAGGTTCAGCGGACAGCAACTAAAATGATTAAGGGGCTGGAGCATGTGACCTATGAGGAAAGTCTGAGGGATTTGGGCTTATTTAGTTTACAGAAGGGAAGATTGAGGGGTGATTTAATAGCAGCCTTCAACTTCCTAAAGGGGGCCTCTAAAGAGGATGGAGAGAAGCTGTTCTCAGTGGTGACAGATGGCACAACAAGGAGCAAAGGTCTGACAGAAGGAGCGGAGGTTGGATATTAGAAAAAACTAGTTCATCAGGAGGGTGGTGAAGCACTGGAATGTGTTGCCTAGAGAGGTGGTGGATTCTCCATCTGCAGAGGTTTTTAAATTCCGGCTCAACAAGGTCCTGGCTGGGATGATTTAGTTGGTGTTGATCCTGGTGTTGATACAGCCCTTAATACCTTAGCTCCCATCCCTTCCGGGGCACAAAGCAGGGCCCACCACCCCACCTTGCCCAGGGTCCCAGCAAAGCTGGCAGCCCCACTGACTCTGGGACTTTGCTAAAGTCAAAGTTTATCATGTCTACCACTCTCTCCATGCCCCTAGAGTCCGCTATCTCAGCATCAAACGCTGCCAGGTTGCTCAGCCATGACCTACTTTTGGTAATTCTATGGTGAAACTACCCTGTCTATAGCTCCCCAGATTCTCCAGCTTAGATGGGCACTGAATTCACCTTTTTTCAACCATCCAGGACCTCCCCCGATCACCGTGAGTTTTCAAAGATAATGGCCAGCAGCTCTGCAATCACATCAACCAACTCCCTGGACAGTTAGCCTTAGCACCACCCACATCACAGCGCTTGCCCCCTGCCCCCGACTCCAGCCATGCAGAGCGGCCCTGCTGCAGTAGTCCAAAGGGGCCTGGGTCTCAGGCTGCTGCCACTGCTGAAGTAGCAATGGGAGTAGCTAGAGCTCTGGGCCCCTTTGAAATGTCCCCCTTGCCCCTCCCTGCCGTCAGAGGCCCTGGCCTTTCCCAGGGAGTGATGGCACTTAGACGCTCACAGTCCTCTTGACATCCTAGAAGGGTTTGTGAGATTTCCTACAAGCTGCTGCTACCAAGGGCTGTGGGATTACTAATAAAACACAGTTGCCGCTAGAGACTTCAATGAGATCAGGGCCCCCTTGTGCTGGGAACGTCACAGACACCTCTTGGCTTGGCCCCAACCTAGGTGGACATGAGTCAGAAGGGGAAGCACCTTGCCAAAGGTCACATTTCTTGCTTCCCAGGCCCGTGAGATGACCCCCAACCATGCTACTGACCAGCAGAGCACTCCCCAGAGTGCAGCACGACTGTGGAGGTAGATGAGAATTCCACTGAGGGGCAGAGGCTCACCTGGAGGAAGCTGACTAGTGTAGACACACTATGCTGCTATCGGTCACACCTGTGCAGTCCTCACAATGACCTGACCAACAGTCCAGTTCTCTAATGTAGTTGCTGCCACTTGCACGTGGAGAAGCCCCAGGGTAACTGAGACCAGAGACTAGCCAGGCCTTAGACCAGCATATCCTGGTCATAGGTGTATCTGCCACAGCAATTTGGCAGTAGACAACTGCAGCGCCAGTTGGTTAGAGCACTGGGTATAACAGCCGGTGTGAGAGGCATATGCTGTCTAGCTCAGCCTGAATTCCAGCTTCAGCTCTAGTCCCTCTCGCTAGCTGCAAAGAAATTCACAAGAAAGTTGCTTTTTGGGTTGAAATTTTCCATGCTGGGTCTGAGCCTTGGAGCCATTTAAATCAAACCAAGCCAATCGAAAGTTTGATCCAAATCAGTTCACTTTCACGCATGAAAAGCAAAACAGGTTTCTCTTCTCCTCCCTCAGCTGGGCCAAGATTCCTTTGGAAAGATAATGCAGCAGCCTGGCTGTGTAACCATCCTAAGGCCTCTTCTCCGCCCATGGCTGGAACTCCCTCTTAGACACGCCTGGGGGGACTCTTGCTGGAACAACTGGCATTAATTACTTTGCTCAATCAGACTCTAAGCACTGTACAGCCAGCCAGGGGAGTTCTGTCACTAGGGGCCTATTTGCCGAGTAGGTGCCTGAATCCCTTTAAAGATCTGGCCCAAATTCCTTACCCTCAGGTTCCCACAGTTTTGGCCTAGCCTTGCTCCCACTGAAATCGATTGCAAGTCTTTCCCTGGCTTTGGGAAGAGCAGGAGCAGGGTCTAAACACAAGTGGATACAAGAGTGACTGATTCTAAATGATTGCTTGGTTTTCATCATGTATACAGCAGTATCTAATTCCCACTTATTTACTTTTCTCTCTGTGTGTAAGTTTACAGCTATCCAGCAGTCTTGGAAATATTGATTTATGGCTATGGGCTTATACTGTAATTAGCATGATAACTGACCAGTTATGATTGAGTATTAAGTCTACAGAAACTAAGACACACTGCACTGGACAGGGAAAGATGGAAGGAAATAGTGAGAGAGGCATCAGACGCCAACGGGTGCTGAGCCCACAGGTATTGATGATGATGATGATGATGATGATGATGATTAATAATGTGTCATAATGTGGTCTGAGCCCAGACTTGGGAGACCGGAGACCTGGATTCATCTGTTCCTGCATCTGCCACATGCTTACTGTCTTAACTTCCTACAAATCACAGAAATAATGTAAAATGAGATTAGGAATCAAAAACGGGTCCTGAGAGAACTGTATTTGTTGGGTACAATTTTAACTGTGGTTTCAGGCCCTTCTGGTCTTGGGCTTGTTTTAATAATACACATCTCATAGAATGGGAAGGGACATTGGGAGGTCATCAAGTCCAGTCCCCTGCTCTCTAGGCAGGACCAAACACCATCCCCCTTCTTTAAAAAAAAAAAAAAAAGGTAGTCTATTTTCCTAGCCCCCTACCTAGCCCCCTCAAGGGGTGAGCTCACCACCCTGGAGTTAACAGGCCAATGCTCAAACCACTGAGCTATCCCTCCCTGCCTTTGTATCTGACTATGATACCAATGGGGGACTAGTTAGCAACACTAGTTCCACAGATGCATTTGCAAAGCAGAGACTAGAGACGGAGTTAGGGCAGTAGCTGTAGCTATGTAAATGTTATAATTGCATCTGCCTCAGTCTAGCATCTTTCTCAAAGAATAACTGACAGCTAGTGTAACTAGAATAATCATTGCCTGCCTGTGCCTAGGGTCTGATTGCAGCAAGCCCCACTCCAGTTCTAAAGAAATGAATGGCAACAACGAACAAGGCCCCAGACACAGTCAGCTTCCAGTCTGTTGTGTGTGGGGAGGAGGTGGCCAGGCATAAGCAGCAAAAAAACAGGTTAAGCACCATTTAGAAAAGCTGGACATGCACAAGGCCATGGGGCTGGATCTAATGCATCCAAGGGTCCTGAGGGAGTTGGCTGATGTGATTGCAGAGCTGCTGGCCATTATCATTGAAAACTCACGGTGATCGGGGGAGGTCCTGGATGGTTGGAAAAAGGTGAATTCTGTGCCCATCTAAGCTGGAGAATCTGGGGAGCTATAGACAGGGTAGTTTCACCATAGAATTACCAAAAGTAGGTCATGGCTGAGCAACCTGGCAGCCTCTGATGCTGAGATAACAGACTCTGAGGGCATGGAGAGAGTGGTGGACACGATAAATGTTGACCTCAGCAAAGCTTTTGACATGGTGTCCCAGAGTCAGTGGGGCTGCTAGCTTTGTTGGGACCCTGGGCGAGGTGGTGTGGGGGGCCCTGCTTTGTGCCCCAGAAGGGATGGGGGCTATGGCAGAGAGGGCAGGGCTGGAGTAGGCAGCTCTCTGCACTGCCTGGACTGCAGTGCCCCTCCACCATGCAGCTCTCTGGCAGTGATTTAAAGGGCCTGGAGCTCCAGGCCCTTCTGCATCACAGGGTCAATTATCATCTGCCCTCACCCCGCCCCTCATTGGCAGGCCTGACTTGCTGGCAAGTTAGAGGTGTGTCTTGGATGAATGGACCATGAGATGGAGAGAAAGCTGGCTAGATCAGCAGTTCAGGGTCTGGTTGGCAGCCAGTATCAAGCGAGCTCTCCAAAGATTGGTCCTGGGGCTGGTTTTGTTCAACATCTTCATGATCGATCTGGAAGGTGAGTTGGTTTTCACCCTGAGCAAATTTGTGGATGGTACTAAGCTGAAGGGTGGGTGTAGGTAGACATGCTGGAAGGTGGGGCAAAAAGGGTCCTATATAGGCTGGTGGTTTGGGCCCCATCTGGGGGCTTGGCGGAGACCCTCATTCAAATCTCTGTCCTGTCCTGAGGAGAAGCAACTTGAGCTCTTTAATGGGCAGCAGCTTTAAAACAAACCAAAGGAAGTTTTCCTTCACACAGCTCTCAGACAATGTGTGGAACTCCTCACCAGAGCAGGTTGTGAAGCCCAGGACTTTGCTGGAGTTCAAAAAAGAGCTAGATAAATTCAAGGTTTGGTTCATTGAATGGAGTCCCTGGCCTGTTTCTCAGAGGCTGGCAGTGCGTGACAGGGGAGGGAGCCCTCAATGATTACCTGTTCCCTTCACTCCCTCTGGGGCACATGCAGTTGGCTGCTGTCAGAAGACAGGGTGCTGGGCTAGATGGACACCGTGGCTGTTTTATGGATACGGTCCAGAAAAATTGACCCAGTGACCAAGACAAATTGGAGGTTAGGGCCAAAATAAATCTGATGAGGTTTGACAGGAACAAATGCCAAGTCCTGCAATTAGGAGAGAAGAATCCCAAGCATTGTTACAGGCTGGGGACTGATTGGCTGAGCGACAGTTCTGCAGAAAAGGACCTGAGGATTATAGTAGAAGCTGGATATAAATCAGCAGTGTACCCTTGCTGCCAAGAAGACTAATGGAATATCTGGCTGCATTGGTAGGAGCATTGCCAGCAGATCAAGGGAAGTGATTAGTCCCCTGTGTTTGACACTAGTGAGGCACTGATGAGGTCACATCTGGAGTATTGTATCTAGTTTTGTGGGCCCCATTACAGAAAGGCTGTGGACACATTAGAGAGAGTCCAGCAGAGGGTGACGAAAATGATTAGGGGAATGGAGCACATGACTTCTGAGGAATTTGGGCTTATTTAGTCTGCAGAAGAGAAGAGTGAGGGGGGTATTTGGTAGCAGCCTTTAACTACCTGAAGGGGGGCTCCAAAGAGGATGGAGCCAGGCTATTCTCAGTGGTAACAGATGACAGAACAAGGAGCAAAGGTTTCAAGTTGTGGTGGGGGAGGTCTAGGTTGGATATTAGGAAAACTATGTCACTAGGATGGTGGTGAAGAATAGAAATCTCTGACCTAGAGAGGTGGTGGAATCTCCATCCCTAGAGGTTTTTAAGGCCCAGCTTGAAGTAGAGTTTTCTACTGAACCTCTAGTCTCAGTGGCCCCAATATTCATAGTTCCATCCCTCTAACTTCCCCCCGCTGAGTGAGCAGGGAGCAGGATTAATCTGAGTTACGATCTGGTCCTGCTCCGCTCTTGGGGGCCGCATCGTCAGCGTACGTTGTAAAGTGCTAATCCAGCCCTTCCTGTCCGGTCGGGACTAGGTGCATAAGAGCGGCCAGACTGGGTCAGGCCAAAGGGTCCATCTAACCCAGTGTCCTGCCTGCCAACAATGGCCAATGCCGGGTGCCGCAGAGAAGTGAATCAACAAGTGATCCCTTCCCTGTCACCCATTATCGGCTTCTGGCAAACAGCAGCTAGGGACTCCATTCCTGCCCAGCCTGGCGAATAACCATTGCGGGACCTGTCTGCCACGAGTGTATCTTCTGCCCAGGGAAAGCACCCGGGCCTCATCAAGCGAAAGGAAGGGACAGGCGCTGGCCCTTGTACGGTGGAAGGTGGGGTTGCCTGCTGACCGGAGAGAGGGCCGGAGCTGGCTAGGAGAAGGGTCACTTCCAGAGGGGGGGACCAGCGCAGAAGAAAAGCTCTGAGCGTGGTAGATGTCAGAGCTGAGGAGGAACACTTGTGTGCAGGTGCGTGACTTCATCTGGGGCCTTCATGGGTATTGTCACGTGGCTGAGTTACTAAGCTGGCCTCGGCCCTGAGGGGTGTGAGGTTAACCTCGGGGGAAGCCTGTTGATAACGTCTCCCTGAGCGATGGGGAAGAGGGAGACAGGCCTGGGCGGTGAGTCACCCTTACGCACTGCAGCAGGCGCGCCCGTCCTTCCTGGTTGCCGCTCTCTCTCGGACTTGTTGCCACTGTTGTAAGCAGCACATAGCAGAGCTCCTAGGAAGGGGTTTGATGACCTTTGGCCCGGGAAAACGATTGTCTGTTTCGTCTGCCCCTGTGATCCAGGCAGTGATTGCCTCAGGGTTGGATTACTACTGCCTGCTGTCCCGGGGGGGGTCAACCTAGAAACCTGCAGGATCCTGCAGCCTCCTTACTTTGCAGAGAATCTTGCCACAGGAGAGCTGGGCTGGGATCACCAATTCCTGTCCCAGGGACCTTTCCACTACCCTTAGGTGGCTGTGATTTTGGTCATGTGGATGGGTAGGTGAATGGCCCTGTACGCTGTCACCAGCCCCACCCTAGAGTCATGATTTCTTCTGAAATGCTCTTCTGATCTTTAGCCACCCTGGCCTCATGCAGCCCAGCCACACCCTACAACAATGGGTCAAAGCCGTGTTTGCTCCTGGTAGCCTAGCAGCCACTATTATCACCAGCGACTCAGTCCAATGTTTGCCAGCTGGATAACGTACAATAGTCTGTTGAATGCTGTATCTGGTTACTAGAGGCTGTGCTGCATTGTGTGGGTGTGGGTCTGTTTGCCCTTGCTCAACCTGAAAGCATGAGCATAGCCCCAACCTCCACAGAACAGTACCATGGGGGAGGGGCTGGCTCAGGGTGGGGTGGCCTTCAAGGTGGAAGTATGGCAGTCACAGGTGTATGCAAAGAGGAGGAGGATGGCCCTGATTTTCCTGGCGCTGAGAGCTTGATCTGAAGGGTACTGAGTACTCAACTCCTGCTGATTTTTCTGGAGTAGCTGTGGGTGCTCAGCACCTTGCAGGATTGGGCTCTGACACCTGACTGTAAGTGCATGGTTCAGGAGAGCGCTAATGAAGGTTCTTATATCTGCTCCCTGTCAAGACAGTCCTTCAGCATGCGCCTCAGGCCCTGGGACTTGCCACCACGCTATGGGATTGAAGAACGTCCTTGGTCAGGGTTGGCCACCTGCAGCTTTGGGGCTGTGTGCGGCTCTTTTAGGAGTCATCTGGCTGGGATGACTTAGTTGGGGTGGATCCTGCTTTGGGCAGGGGCTGGACTCGATGACCTCCCGAGGTCCCTTCCAGCCCTGGGATTCTATGATTTGCAGCTCCGGACGCTGTGGCTCCCTGCCCTGCCACCACTGAAACAGCAGAACTACATTAAAGTGGTTTAACAGTTGGCAGGGTGGCAGGAGGGATCCTGCCCTTTAGGGGTTAAGCCTGGGGATGGGGGTGCAGCTTGAGGATAGGGGGGGACGTGTTTGGGGGCTGAGGGGGTACAGCCGGGGAATGGGGTGTGTGGTTGATGCAAACATTGCTCCTTCCTGCTTAAGAGCCTATCCCCAGGCGCAGCGTTTTCCTTGTCCTCATTTGCTCTCCAACCCAGGATGAAAGTAATTTAAACTATTTAACTGATACAAATCAGTGTGTGTGTGCGTGCACACGTGCGCGTGCATGTGTGCGTGCACTGTTATTAAAATAGGGGTTACAAGGAGCACAGTTTGATGTTAATCATTCAGGACTGTCTCGTATTCACGTGCATTGTGGCTCTTGTAGTGTTGATATTGTAACTGAAGTTGAAAAAGTGGCTCTCCTTGCTATTTGTGTTGTAGACCCCTGCATCAGGTGCTTCTCAGCATCTTCTGGTGCCTACAAAGCTTTAACACTCTGGCCTGAAGAGGGGTCCAAGTCTCTTTTGAAAATGGGATGTGGCTCCTTGTCCCATGAGCACGCTTGGCATCCTACCTTTGAACTTATTTGGGTGATAAAAATGTGGAGCAGAGACTCTTCATAGAATCATAGAATACTAGGACTGGAAGGGACCTTGAGAGGTCATCAAGTCCAGCCCCCTGCCCTCATTGCAGGACCAAGTACAGTCTAGACCATCCCTGATAGACATTTATCTAACCTGTTCTTAAATATCTCCAGAGATGGAGATTCCACAACTTCCCCAGGCAACTTATTCTAGTGTTTGACCACCCTGACAGTTAGGAACTTTTTCCTAATGTCCAACCTAAACCTCCCTTGCTGCAGTTTAAGCCCATTGCTTCTTGTTCTATCCTCAGAGGCCAAGAAGAACAAGTTTTCTCCCTCCTCCTTATGACACCCTTTTAGATACCTGAAAACCGCTATCATGTCCTCCCTTAATCTTCTTTTTTCAAAACTAAACAAGCCCAATTCTTTCAGCCTTTCTTCATAGGTCATGTTCTCTAGACCTTTGATAATTCTTGTTGCTCTTTTCTGGACCCTCTCTAATTTCTCCACATCTTTCTTGAAACGCGGTGCCCAGAACTGGACACAATGCTCCAGCTGAAGCCTAACCAGTGCAGAGTACAGCAGAAGAATGACTTCTCGTGTTTTATTCACAGTAAGTAATGGTAGTCCATCAATCCAGTGATGACAAAAAACACAACACACCTGTTAATACATCCCAGAATCGTGTTTGCTTTTTTTGCAACAGCATCACACTGTTGACTCATAACTGATTGTTCCTTCGTAAGTCGAGCACTTTCCATTTGTCTTTATTAAACTTCATCCTGTTTACTTCAGACCATTTCTCCAATTTGTCCAGATCATTTTGAATTTTGACCCTATCCTCCAAAGCAGTTGCAACGCCTCCTAGCTTGATATCATCTGCAAACTTAATAAGCGTACTTTCTATGCCAATATCAAAATCATTGATGAAGATATTGAACAGAACTGGTCCCAATACAGACCCCTGCGGAACCCCATTTGTTATACCTTTCCAGCAGGATTGAGAACCATTAATAACTACTCTCTGAGTACAGTTATCCAGCCAGTTTTGCACCCAGCTTATAGGAGCCCCATCTAAGTTGTATTAGTGTAACTCAGGATTTTTTTGGAGGCCCGGTTGGAGATGCCTGCCAGGAGATGGGTTTTCAAAGGGCAGATTGTGCCGTGCTACCACAGAGCAGGCCCCTCTCAAGTTCAGGCACCCAGTGTGGCTAGTCACTTTGCAAATGACTATCTGAACCCAGCTCAGCTCTGGGGTAAGAAGGTGCAACACCTCCTTGAAATCTGTAGGATATGTGTTCACTTGCACAAAGGTGGAATCTGTCCTGGGGACTTCGAGCTAATGTCTGGTCTGTAGCTGGCAGTCTACCCCCAGCCTGGAGAGACAGGCTCCTGGGAGTGGCTAATGCTAGCACAGTGGAGGTTGTGGGACGGGCAGTGGCTCTGCATGCCCACCAATGCAGGGGCTCAGACAAGTCGCTAACCTGAGCCCCTGTCCGTGCTGCAGTGCCCCTGCTGCTGTTCTGAGTGTACTCACTGGAGCAGAGCTAGTGCAGGTCAGTCTGCGCACGTGGCTCATGCCCAGCTGCAGTGGAGATGTACCTGGGCTTAGAGGACCCCGTGCCAACCGAATGGCTCAGTGATATCTGCAGTGGAGCGGCAGCAGTGGCTTAGCAGCAGGGCAGCTGCAGAAGCATATGAAGAGAATTGGCATCACACAAGGAAGAATTGCTCTGTGGGTGATGGGAACAGCCAGAATTAGAAGATGAGCTTGGGGAAGGCTACAAATCCCTGTACTTCGGGTGTTAAGCCAGCCCAAGACTATAGGGGATGGAGGTCAGGGGTTAGGAGGATCACTCTCAGAGCGAGGACTGGGTGTTAGATGGGCCCCTCATACTCCATCATCTGGTGATGCCTGTGCTCAGAAGTGTGGTGTGGAGACGGGTTGTTTGTGCATTAACGTTCTCTGCCTGGACCTTAGGTTCAGCAGCTGGCTTGCAGCAGTTCAGCCACACGTGCTTTTTTTCTCTGTGCTGCATGCATTTGGCTGTGGCGTATACAGCAAGTGGCAGAATGCCCACAGGACTGGACAGTGGATTTTTGCAGAGCTCATTGAGTGGGAACCCTGCCCATTCCCCAGCTCCAGCTGATGCTGGTGGCACCTCACTTTCATCAGCAATAAATAGCCCAGGATTTACCTGGAGTTGAGGATCCTTTCTTTCCAACCCCACTTCCCCAAAGCCCTGATAAAGCAGATGGGTGCCTGGAGACAGCCACAGCACAAGCCTCCTTCTCAGCCCTGCCTTACTTACCCCATAGCCACTGGCTTGTTCCCTCTTCCCTGAAATATACACAGCCGGCAGCATTTGCCCCGAGCCCAGGGATGTGTGTGAGTTTCATGGACCCTGCCCAACAGTGAGTTCTCCCCACCCACCTGCTCTCTCACTCACTGTGTTGTAGTACTCGGCGATGACCTCAGAGTGCTCAAAGTTCCCTTCGCACCAGTCGACTTCGGAGGTGAGGTAGGCGAATATGCTGGGCATTTTGGGGCTCCCTTTGCCAAGGGAGAGAAATGGGTCAGGTTGCTGCTGGAGAGCAAGAGTGCACTGCACACCCCCGGGGAGGAGGCAAAACCTGCTCTGCCTGCCCTCCCACAGCATGGGCACGTGAACAGAGCTGCACCAGCCAGTTTGAGCAAAATGCGAACATCCAAACCCTTAGCTGCCACTTGCCTTGTAAAACAAGGGTGTGGCCCAGGTTACAACCAGAGATAAGCCTGGATCCACTCCTTTGCCCTCCTCCTCTTTTCATTCAGGCCCAGATCCAAATGCTGCAAATGAACATGGTCCTTATCATGGTGCAAACCAAAGACTTGGACCCAAAGTCCCCCTGCTTGGGGGATGGTGTTTGAAGTCTGGACTCAGCCATTGTGGCACAAGCCCATATCTAGTTACAGCGGACAAGACAGGAAAGGCTGAACCACTTTCCCACAAGGCACTACCACCCCCTGCTCCCCACTTGCAGTTATGGGAAATTGATCTTGCGAGCCAGGCACCCCTCAGCCTAAAGCAAAATGAGAGAACACCAAGGCTGTGGAGAAACTCTTTCCTGACCCTAAATCTGGCAGCCAGTGTACACCCCCCCGCCCGAGGTTAAGCGTCCCAGAGGCCAGATTACTCCTGCGTGAAATTTTCAGGTGTCCTTCAGGCTTTGGGACCCTTTGGAGCTGTGACTGATGTTCAGCAGAGCTGGGGTGGGCTGCACCCTGACTCTGGGTCCCATGGGCTGAGCAGGGATTCTGTGTTTGGCTTTGCATTATGTGAGATGCCCATTTAAGAAAGGGAGGGGGAGGCGGGGAGTGGGGAGCTCCGGAGATCAGAGGAGCCAGAGGAGCTGAGAACAGCACTCAGTTTGCAGAGCCAGGCTGTGGCTTCACTAGAACTGCTGCTGTGGCAGCAAGAGAAGGGGCAGGAGTGAGGGCGATAAGAAAACGTTTCCCTCATCCTAGCACTGTCTATGCCAGGGATTAGGTCACTTCAGTTACAGCTCAGGGGCGTGAGTTCTTCACACACCTGAGAGACATAGTTGGGTCAACCTGACCTTTTATGGAGACCTGATCTAAGTTCCTTCTCTTCTTGATATTCAGCAAATTGCAAAATGTATCTTCCTTTTCCCCTGCAGCTCAGGAGCTGCCTGTCGCTCTAGGAACTCCCCACATATAAGCACAGAAGCAGCTGCCAGCATCTCTCCTGATTGTCTCTCACCAGGCACAGAATCCTAGAACTGGAAGGAACTTTGAGAGGTCTTCGAGTCCAGTCCCCTGCCCTCTTCTAGATTAGCCCTGGTCTGTCTGATCTGCTCTTAAATAGCTCCAGTGATGGAGATTCCGCAACTTCCCTGGGCAATTAATTCCAGTATTTAACCACCCTGGCAGTGAGGAAGTTTTTCTAGTGTCATGGCTCCCCTTATTAGGTGCCTGGAGGAGATGCACGTGTAAGGTGAGGAGGAGGCCTTGGGGGCAATAGGTGAGAGTGGGCAGTGGGGCGAGGAGAGGGGGTGGGGGAATTTGGGACATACAGGGCTGTGGCCACCAGAGAAAGAGGCAAATTTCCCCAGCTCCAGGGCTGTAGCCGCTGGGGCGGGTGCCCCCCAGCCCCCGCTGCCCTGCCCCAGCTCAGGGCTGCCACTGCAGGGGAGAGAGGAAGATATCCCCCCTCTTTCCCAGCTCCATGGTTGCTGGGGTGGTGAGATTCCCCTCTCTTTCCCAGTCCCAGCTCAGAAGCAGCTGCGGAGGGTGAGAGACAGTTCTCCCCAAATTATTCCTAAATCTGAATGGAAATCACTACTCCGGACAAGATTTTTTCAATACAGCGCTTTTAGCCAAAGTGCTTTACAGTAATTAGCTAACAGAACAAACATTTGGAAAAGTCACGACGTGGTCCTCCGAGACTCCACGGATGGGTTTTGTCCTGCTTAGAGCAGGGGCTAGACTTCATGGCTTTTTAGGTCTCTTCCAGCTCTATTGTTCTATGATTCTATGACTCTCTGCAATTTTCCATGGTCCTACAGTGACCACTGGTGGTAACATAAATCCAGTCGATTTACATTAGGGCATAAGACTCCAAGTCCAAAACTGACTAAATACACAACAAAAACTAAGTCCCTTAGTTTCATTTTACACAGTCTAAAATGGGGAATGATAACATCTCACATTGACATAGGTGTTTGGAAGATTTAAAGCACTTAAAGGATGAAAAATACATTTGATTTCTTTCTTCCTTTAGCCTTTTCAATTGTAATGGTTAAAGAACAAAGGGAAAGGACAATTCATATCTTGATGGTGTTTCTTGAAATTAGAGATTCAGATTCTGCTGCCACTTACATCAATAAAATCCAGAGGAAATCCAGTTAGTGCAATTTCTCCAGGTTCATACTAGTGTAACCACAACCTGAATTTGATTTATTTGCATCCCCTGGCAGAAATTCAAAGGGAGAGAAAATAGGAATGTAATGTTAAACAAGACCTCACCTAACCTACTGCACCACAATAATAGAGAAACCAACCTGTGGGAAACTTCCTTCCTTTATGTTTTATGACCTCTCCACCTCAAACTAACGCAGTTCCTCAGGGTGGGTGGGAATGCAACTCTAGGAATAAAACAAAACTTTTGAGGAGTAGAGTAAGTTTCTCCCAGCAAAATAAACCTCTGTCAGCTGTTGGCTAGAGGGCTGTAGAGAAAATTCAGGGATTTCTTCACCTGAACTAAGACAAAGTGACGGGGAAAAGAAAACTGAAGCAATACAATGGAACGAAGCTCTAGGTGGGTGCCTCACCTGCTGGTTACTACTTAGTTGGGTCTAGCTTACCTGCATTCCCCTCACTCCACCCAAAGCTGCTTTCATGTTGAGCCCCCAGATATTGAAAGCTGGAGGTATTTCTTGGCAAGGCTGGAGTCTCTCACTCCCCGCCCTACACTCCAGTTCTAAAGGGGCACCCACTATGTCAAGTCATGTACAGCAGCAACCAGGAAGCATGAATTGTACTCACTATTGCTCTGTCTCTGGGGAACACCTCCAGAGAAGAAGGCAGCACCTTCCCTCCAGACCTTCCGATGTGCCTGCCAAAGAGATTGTGTTGGCTGGAGGGTTTAAATCTCCAAGCCAGAGGTGAGTGGAGAACATGAGCTGGGAAAGCAGATGCAGTTGTAGTCAGAGAACCTTTCAAAACTGCTTTGCCCATCTGCATTCACACACAGCCATGATCATCTTTTATGTTCCAATGCTCGGGACTCTCCAATGTGGATTTACTGGCACAGCTGGTTTTAAAAAATGACAGTTTTCACCAAAACAAAAATCAAACTTTGAAGTTGTTTCCATTTTGCAGTTTGAAGAAGAAGCAATTTAAAAAAAAATTGTGTGAGACAGCCAGATATTTTTATCATTCTAATTTAAATTATATACATAATAATATTATTATTGATTAACGACTTTTTCACATACAAAAAAAAGGGAACTTGGGTTCGGGGAAAAAGAACATTTTTGCTTTTAACCATAAGCCATTTTGATTTTAGATGTCACCAAGCAATGTGGCAAAGGAAAATTTCCCAAAAAGTCAATTATTTTTGCAGATGTTTCAATTAAAAGACAAATTTTCCAAGGAACTCTTTTTCCGAGAAGAATGGTGACTAGCTGTACTTATCAGAGAATGTATTACTGCCAGCTAAGCAGCACAGAAATCACTTGATTTGTGTCCTGTCCTTAGCTACTTCAATGGAAGGATAAAGAACCCCTGCAACAATAGGATAACCTGCCTGTTTCCCCCTGACTCTGCCATTTAGGGTCTGGCTCAAAGGGTTTTGATCCCTTTCAGATAACTGGATGTAACCTCAAGAGGGCATAAAGTCCAGTTCCCTTTATAAACTTCCTGTGTGTTTATTATTTACTGTTCTCACTTTGCATATTCTTGTTGTCCAGTCCTTTTTCAAAAGAAGTGACCAACAATCATGATGGTGTCAGAGAGGAACCGTGCTAGTCTGTATCTGCAAAAACAACAAGAAGTCCTGTGGTAATTTATAGACTAACAGATTTATCGTAGCACAGGCTTATGTGGGCAAAGACCCACTTCATCAGATGCATGAGATGCCTGTGAAGAAATTGGGATGCCTACGAAAGCTTCATCATCATCATCAATAACTGTGGGCTCAGCGTCTCTTGGTGTCTGATGCCTCTCTCACTATTTCCTTCCATCTTTCCCTGTCCAGTGCGGAGTGGCTTAGTTTCTGTAGACTAGCTTGGTACCAATCTACTATATCATCTATCCATTCTCTGTGGGGTCTGCCTCTCCTATCCAAACTGTCCATTATGCTGAATACCAGGGTCTTGATTTTTCGTTTGCCATTCATCCTGCAAATATGCCCAAGTAGTTGTAGCTTCCGTTTTAATAACCTTCTGCAGCAGGTTCTCTTTCAGCTGTATCTTCCTATATAATTCCTCATTTGTGACCTTCTGCATCCATCCTATTCTCAGAATCTTTCTATAACACCTCCTTTCAAACACCAATATTCTTCTTTTTGAATCTTTCGTTATCACCCATGTCTCACATCCGTACAACATATGCTGCTGAATACACACGTTTTTAAGACGTTCAGCTTTGTTCCAAAGCTAATTGCTTTGCTTCTCCAGATCTTATCCATCGCCTTCGAAGTCCCTCTTGCTTTCTCTATTCTAATTGCTATTTCCTTCTTACATTCTAGATCATACGTTATGTTGCTCCCCAGATATGTGAACTTCTCTACATTTTCTAGCTCAAAACCATCGACACTGATCTTCCTTCTGTGACAAAGTCCCTTGTCAGCCTCTGTGGGTCCCTGCGCTTCCTGGCAGATCTGTGCTGCCTCAGAGACTCACGGAGGCCCCCCTTTTGCCCAGGCCCTTCCAAAGGCAGGGGTCTCCGCTGAGCGAGCCATCCTCATCATAGGCAGGACCAGTACAGGGAGAATAATACCAGTCCCCTTGAAGGCTCGCGCTTGCTCCAGTAAAGTGATCCCTCAGGGGAAGGGTGGGGGGAGTCCAGACCCACCCTCTACACTGGACTGCGGCCCAGGGTCTCTATGAGAACAAGAAGCAACTGGCAGGACCTTTACCCCTGCCCCAAAGTAGTAGCATCATCCTGGGCCACTTCGCCCACCACTTCCCCGTGGTACCTTTTCACTGTGCTCCTCTGGTGCACGTCCCAAAACCTTCCCCCCGCTACCAGATGGGGAGCCTTTTATAGGCAGCACAGGACCTATCTGACCAATGAAGGTCTGGGCCTAGACAGGGAACAGAAACGCTCTGTCCTCTAGGCTGCAGGGCTGCCGCGGGGATCCCATTTAGGGAGCCGCGCGGTTGGGAGGTGGGCAGCCTTTGGCTGCTTCAGGCCCCCTTCTGGGCCAGCTTCTCTTCCCTGCCTTAGGCGGGCTGCTTTCTTCTCCCCCCACCCCACCCCTCCCAGCTACTTTCTTCTGGACCTGCTGGGTGGGTGGTGTGAGGGGGGACTCCTACTGCCCTGCCTCTTGGCGGGGAGGGGGAACCCCCCTTCCATCTTCTGGGGGGGACTCTGGTGGCCCTCTACTTGGGCCCACCTTTCCATCCTCTGGCCGCTGCATCCTCACTGCTCCGGAGGAGGTAAGGGGCTTTCTGGGGCGGCGGCTGGGCTTCCCCCACAGCTTGCTGCGGAGTGGCTGGGGGTGGTGAGTTTGGGTGGGGGGTGGCTGCATAGTTGGGGGTGGGGTGTTAGGGTGTGGTCCCTGCCCCACCCCTGCAGCCACCGCCTCCTTCACCGCCCTGCCCCGCCCCCTCCACGCCCAGCTGCCGACGGGGCCCTCCCCATCTGAGCCCCACCTGAATCATCTGCCCCTTCCTCCTTCCCGCTCCTGTGGGCTCTGCAGTGGCTGCTCTGGGCCCACCCTCAGGCACCCGTGGGCACACTCTTCCCCCAACCCCCCTCTCCTTTGGTTGGCTTTGCCACCCTTCCACCTTGCCCCCCCTTCCTTGTGCCCACGCTCCCCCCCTCTTCTGGTAGGTGCCTGAGCCCCTCCCCTTCCACTCACTCACCTCCCCACACTTACAAATATTGAATCCCCCCCACACACACAGCCCCGTGCAGTAGCAGGAGCCGCTTCCCACCCTGTGCTCGGAGTTGTGGCCCCCTTGCACCTCCTTTTCCTCCCTCTCTCCTCCTGCCCCACCCCCTCCTGGCCGGGTCCTCAGCTTGGCTGGTGGGGGAGGGGTAGCCACGTCCTCCCCTCCTCTGCTCTTTCTTAAAGTGCCCCACCCCAATAAATTCCCTCGCCCTTGCACCCCTCACCATGGCCTCTGCAACCACCAGGGGACTATCTGGCGATGCCCCCCTCCCTCTTCCCTCCACTGGCACCCCTTCCACCTCTGAAATGGCGGCCTCCTCGTCCAGGGCCGCCGGGGTCCTTGCCATCTCTTCGGCCGAGGGCGCGGGTGTACGCTCTGGGGCTCCTACCACCCCCGCCGCGGCGTCCTCCGGTGACCCCACCCCGAACCCAACCCCCCAAAAGGGCAGGAAGGGCCAGGGGAAAAAGAAAGGCAGGAGCCCCTCCCGAAAGGCCAAACCTCCCGTGGCGGGGGCTCTTACCCCAGCTGCTGCAACATCTGGCACAGCTCCCCCTTCTCCCTGCCCCTCTGTTCCCACCACCGCACCTGGGGGCTCCGATTCTTCGGCCCCCAGGTCGTACGCCCAGGTGGCGGCTGCTGCCTCGTGCCCTGCTCCCTCCGCCTCCGCCAGGACTACCATCCCCGACGGTCGCGGCCCCTTCCCCGCGCTCACCAGGAGGCACGGAGTCCACTGCCTCCTGGTGGCTGCCTCGCCCCACGTGGAAACCTACGTGCGGGCGTTGGCACGGGTGGTGGGGTCCGCGGCCGTGGTGGCGGCCTCCCGGATGTTTGGGAAGATCGTCTTCTTCCTGGCATCGGAGGCCGCCGCCCAGGAGGCGCTGGAGAGGGGCTTGGTGGTAGGGGGCATCCACGTGCCCCTGGAGCCGCTGGAAGACCTGGGTGTGCGAGTGGTGTTCTCCTCCATCCCACCCTTCCTCCCCAACTCCGCCCGTCTGCCTTTCCTCGCTGCCCTGGGCCGGCCTCTGTTGTTCCTGAGCCCCCTCCCCCTAGGCTGCAAGGACCCCACCCTTCAGCATGTGCTTTCTTCCCCCCGGCAGGCTCGGGTACAACTGTCGCCAGTGGCATCACAGGGTGGGGTAGCCCAGGAGGGGGCTATACTGGTGCCCTATCAAGGGGCCCAGTACCAGGTCTTTTACACCCGGGCCTGGTGTTTCGTGTGCCGGGTGGCGGGGCACGTCCGGAGGGATTGCCCCCTGGCCTGGTGCAAAGAGGAGCCCGGGACCTCCTCCAACCTGGGGGGCGCCAGCCACAAGACCGGCGGGGCCCTGACCACGACAGGCCCTGGGACCGCCCCTCCTCCTCTTGTCCCGGACAGATCCATCGCCGCTCGGGCATCGGAGGGCGCCCGGCCGAATGGTCCCGGGCAGGAAGAAGTGGGCGCTGGCGCCCCGAGTGGGCACAAGAGCCGGGCCCACGGAGGAGAGGGAGGCAGGGATGGCAGCAGGACCTGGGCAGGGCCCACCCCAGGGTGGGCCGTCCCCTCCCCCTGCTGTCCCGGCCTCTCCTTTCCTCCCTCCCTCCTTGCTGCCTTAGTCCCCTGGCCCTTTCTCCTCTGCCGCCCAGCCCCCCTCCTCGGAGGACTGGGTGCTGGTAGGGGGAAAAAAGAAGAAAGGAAGTGCGCACGCCCGGCACCCCACCCCGTCAGAGGAGGGGGCGGGCGTGGCCCGCAAAGCACCAAAAAGAGCCGCCAGCCCCAGCCCGCCCACCGAACCCCCGGCCACTGACCGTCTGCTGGGGTGGCTGGAGTCGCTGCGGTGGCCATAAAGGACACCACCCTTTCTGCCCCGGAGCCAGAGCCTCAAAAACCAGAGATCGCCTCCGTCGCCCCCTCACCCTCCTCCGACACCCCTCCGGCTGCTGCCCAGCTTGCCCCTGCGGAGCGTCCAGAGGAGGTGAGCCTCGGCCTCGCCCTCCTCTCGCAGGAGGTTGAGGCCCCTGGGTCTCACCCCGGCGGCCCTGGACACGGACAGCCTTCTATTGGAGGCCTGTGGGCCATCCCTCTACTCCCCACCCCCCTCACTCCCCCTTTCCCCGTCCATTAGCACCCCTTTAACTGCACTCCTTCCCTGCTCCGGGACGTCATGGAGTGCGGCCCCGCCCTCAATCGGGGATGACCTCCTGGCGGGGGTTGGCCAGCCCCCGGACGCCCCGGGAGAACTGGTGCTCTCATTATGCTCTCCCTCCCCTCTCGGACCTGAAGACCCTACCACCATTCCTGCCACCCCGTCGGTGCCCGCCGCCGAGTACGTGGGCACCTTGCCCCTAACTCCAACTCCCCTTCCACCGCCTGTGGAAGTTCCCCCTCGCGAGATCCCCTCCGCCCCCATCCCAGCCCCTATTCCCACCCTGGCCCCCCCTCCACCCCCACCCCTGCTCCCCTCTCCAACCAATGTCCCATCCTAAAACATGCAACCCTCCCCCCTCCAGGCCCTCCCCTTCACCCTCTTCCACCACTCCTGCCCCTCCCTCCTCCCCCTGCTCCCCTTTCACCTCCTCCCTCCCCTTCCCCTCCCCTTCCCCCCCCCATCCTTCCCACCTTCACCCTTCCCCTTTTCACCCCTCCCCTCAACACTTGTCCACCCATATCTGCCCCCGAGGCTGCGATCACCCAGGAGGCCTCTGCTGCACTGCCCTCTCCCAGCACCTCCAGGGCTGCTCTCCCTCTGCCGCCCCCATCCCTCCGGAACCTAGACCCCACTCCCCGCTTCGACCTTTTTTCTGGCTGAGGGGCCCATAAGAAAACGGGGCTGAGGGGCCCCCGGCCCCGCGAAATCCCAGCACCCCATGCGCTGGCGGGCGAGATACGCCAGTTCTTGGATGATGTACGCGAGTCCAAGAACAAGGTCGCTCTCGCCCTCCAGTGCTGGGATGACTTCCACGCCATCCTAGAGTCCGTGAGGGTCCTTCTAAAAGAGGGCAAGGGGACCGGGAGGAGGGACGCCGTGGCCTACCAGTGGGCCTGTAGCTTCCGTGACGCCTTAATTACCTTCGGCGTCAGTCACGGCTTGCTGCGTGGCCCCACGGGGGCTGTCAGCGCTCCCTCCGGCGAGGATCCTCCCCAGCCCTCCAAATGGCGCCGCTCGTCCGTGCCACATTAAATGCCAGGGGCTGCGGGTTGGGTCTCCGCAGGTACCGAGTGCTCTCCTTCCTCTGGGAGGGGGGGTACTCGGTCACCTTCTTGCAGGAGACCCACACTACTCCAGTCACCGAGGACAGCTGGCGGCTGGAGTGGGGAGACGGGGTCCACCTTAGTCACCTCTCGGCCCATCGGGCCCGGGTAGTGACCCTGTTCTCCCCAGACCTGCAGCCCGAGGTGCTGGGGAGAGTCAAGGTCATGCCAGGCCACCTTCTGTATCTCCGGGTGCAGGTGGAGGGGCTGCCCCTCCACCTCGTCAATGTTTATGTCCCAACATCCGGCCCGGAGAGAACATCCTTCTTCCAGCAGGCAGCGGCCTTCCTCGACTCCATCAATCCTCGTGAATGCCTGGTCCTCGGCGGGGATCTTAATTGCACCCTCGAGGAGCGGGACCGTACGGGGACGGAGCAGTGCCAGGCCGCTGCAGACATCCTCAGGGAGCTCATCAATCATCTCTCCCTGGTGGATGTCTGGCGCAGCCACCACCCGGACAAAGACACTGTCTTCACCTACGTCCGAGTGGTGGGCCATAAATCCGTACACTCCTGGTTGGACCGCATCTACATTTCCCGACACCATGTCTCTCGGGCCCACTCCTCCAGTGTGCGGCCGGCCCCCTTCTCGGACCACCACCTGGTGGCTGTGAAGGCTTCCCTCTCTCCGGGGAAGCGGGGTTTGGCCTATTGGCATTTTAAAAACAGCCTGCTGGAGGATGTGGGCTTCGTGGCGTCCTTCCGGGAGTTCTGGCTGGCCTGGCACGGGCAACGGCACACCTTTTCCTCGGTGCGGCGGTGGTGGGATCTGGGAAAGGTGCGTTCGCGGCTTTTCTGCCACGACTATACCCGGGGGGCCAGCCTGCGGCGGGATGCGTTGATAGGACAGCTGGAGCAGGAGGTTCTTGAGCTGGAGAGGCGCCTGGCCACCAGCCCCGGGGATGCATCCCTCTGCGGCACGTACCGGGAGAAGCGGGACGAGCTCAGGGCCCTCGATGCCCTTCGGGCGCGGGGGGCCTTTGCGAGGTCGTGGATCCAGCTCCTTCGGGAGATGGACCGTGGCTCCCGCTTCTTCTACACCCTGGAGAAAAAGAGGGGTGCCAAGAAATATATCCTCTGCCTCCTCGCGGAGGAGGGCACCCCTCTTACGGATCCGGCAGAGATGCGCGAGAGGGCTCGCGCCTTCTACGCCACCCTTTTCTCCCTGGATCTGACCGACGCCGACACCTGCAGAGTGCTTTGGGACCAACTCCCTTCAGTCAGCACGGGCGACCGGGAGCAGCTGGAGCTTCCTCTCACTCTGGCCGAGCTCTCGGAAGCCCTCCGTCTCATGCCCACCAACAAATCCCCAGGCATGGACGGGCTGACCGTGGAGTTCTACCGCATTTTGGGACGTCCTCGGCCCAGACCTGCTCAGCGTCTGGGCCGAGTCCTTGCAGAGCGGGGTCCTCACCCTGCTGCCCAAAAAGGGGGACCCCTGCAACCTTCAGAACTGGCGTCCCATCTCGCTCCTCGGCACAGACTACAAGATAATCGCCAAAGCCATCTCCCGTCGCTTGGGGTCCGTGCTGCAGGATGTGGTCCACCCTGACCAGACCTACACCGTCCCGGGCCGTACCATCTTCGATAACCTCTATCTGGTCTGGGACCTCTTGGACCTCCGGTGTAGGAATTCTCTGTCGTTTGCCCTCCTGTCCTTGGACCAGGAGAGGGTGTTTGACAGGGTGGACCACGGGTATCTCCTGGGCACTCTGCGGGCCTTCGGCTTCGGACCCCATTTCATCGGGTTTCTCCAGGTGCTGTACACAGCCTCAGAGTGTCTGGTCAAGCTCAACTGGACCCTGACCGCTCCAGTCAGCTTCAGGCGAGGGGTGCGTCAGGGCTGCCCGCTGTCAGGCCAGCTCTACGCTCTGGCCATTGAGCCCTTCCTCTGTCTCATTTGGCGAAGGTTGACGGGGTTGGTGCTCTGTGAGCCAGAGCTGCGGCTGGTCTTGTCGGCGTACACCGATGACGTGCTCCTGGTGGCCCAGGACCCGGGAGACCTGGTGTGGTTGGAGGCCTGCCAAGCCATCTACTCGGCGGCCTCCTCTGCCCGGGTCAACTGGGTCAAGAGCTCTGGCCTGGTGGTTGGGGCTGCATGGCAGGCGGGCCGCCTCCCGCCCGTGCTTCAGGCCATTCGATGGAGCGCGGGTCCACTGTCCTATCTGGGCGTCTTGCTATCTGCCACGCATCCTCTCCGCCAGAAAACTGGCAGGGTTTAGAGGGCAGGGTGGCTGAGCAGTTGCAGGGGTGGGCGGGGCTGCTCCAGTGCCTCTCCCTACGGGGTAGGGCATGGGTGCTTTATCAGTTAGTCCTGTCCATGCTCTGGCACCAACTCAGCACCCTTGTCCCACCCCCGGGTTTCCTGGCCGCCCTCCGGAAGGTAATTCTGGAGTTCTTCTGGCCAGGACTGCACTGGGTCCCTGCAGGGGTTCTCCATCTCTGCCCCGGAGGAAGGAGGACAGGGCCTGACCTGCCTCTGCACTCGAGTCCATGTCTTCTGCCTCTGGGCCCTGCAGGGACTCCTCAAAAGCAATAGTGCAGGTAGTCCGGCGTGGAGCACGCTGGCGCACGCTTTCCTCTGTCGCTTCTGAGGGCTGTGATATGACCGGCAGCTCCTTTATCTGCCTTTGAGAGGCCATCCGCGAGACCTTTCGGAGCTGCCAGCCTTCCACCAGGACCTCCTCCGCACCTGGTGGCTGCTTGCAGCCTCCAGGTGTGATGGAGTGGAGGATACCTGTGTGTGTGTATGGCTCACAGAGGGTGTGGGGCTCCTGCTGAGGGTAACCTTGATGACCAGGTAACACCTCTGGGCTGCAGACAAAGGAGGAGGTGGAGCCTGAGGGGTTTGAATTGGAACTGGGAGTTGGGAAGTAGTTAGTCTGGGCTGGGAGAGAGAGAGAGACAAAGGAGGGGGCAAGGCCCCAGCTCTGGGGGCCCCTCGGGGCCTCCTCTCCCCAACATGGATTGGACTGTCTGTCTCTGCCTGCTGTACTGACTCCTCTGTATGATGCTGTGTCCTGTCGGCTAATAAACCTGCTGTTTTCCTGCTGAGTGAGAGACTCTCCTGCCTGCGGACAGGGTGCAGAGCTTGGGGGACCCCAGAACCCCATCACACTGGTGTCAGAAGTGGGATGTTCTGCACCCCGAGGATGGAGCATCCAGCAGTAAGTGACCGGGGCCCCGGAAGAAGTGGGGCCTGCGAGACCCAGGTGTGCTGAAGGGCAGTGAGGTGCAGTTCCCCAAGGCGGAGGGGCCTGCGGCCGAACCCAAGCAACTGCGGTCGTGGTCCTCGAGAGGGGGTGTCACACCCGCGGAGGGGTTACTCCTGGGAATCTGTTGGAGTCGGTCCCAGAAGGTGGAGGGGCCGAGAGCCCAACCCCCAGGAACAAGTGACCCCTGAGGAGGCTGACGCTGAATGAGTTCTTCCCAAGACAGTGTGCTCATGGTCCCTGACAGCGGGTGTCACACTGAAGAAGGGGTTCTGCTGGGAGTCTGTTGGAGTCGGTCCCAGAGGGCAGAGGGGCCTACGGCCTAACCCCGGGCAGCTTGTGACCCGCAAGAAGCCTGGCACACTGAAGGGATTCTTCCAGGAATCGTGGGGTGCAGAGGGCATCAGCCTGAGAGCCTGCAACCATGCTGAGCAACTCTGCTGTGAAGTGGCAGCACCTGGAAACCGAATCGAGATTAAAGAAGCTGGACAAGGCAGCGTGGATGTGCAGTGGCGGAGCTGAGGGCTGGGGAGAATCCTGCAGAGGTGAGCCCGAATCGGGGCAGGGAACCCTGGACTGCCTGGAGCTCTGAACCGAGTGGCCTGCCACAGCTCAAGGAGGGAAGGAGCGATTCCAACCCATCATCTACTAGTGGCCAAGATAGACCTGTGAAGAGGTTTCCAGGCCTGGGCCGAGGAAGGTGCCTGTGTGTCTGTGCAGGAAAGCAGCTTGTCCACTGGGAATGGCAAGTTGTCTGTGAGAGAAGCTGCTTCACCTTCTGTGTGTGTGTGGAGACCAGCCGGGGGACTGGGACAAAGGAGAGAGTGTCTCCCATTGTCTGTCTGTGTTGAACAGCAGCAGCAGCCTGGGGAGAGAGCAGAGCCTGCATTTGGAAAAGGTGCCAATGAGGAAACTAGCCCATTGTCTGAGGAGGATTCCCCAGCCTGGGGTGGCTGGAGAAGGATCCACCAGAAAAGAGCATTCCAGGTGTGTCTCTGAATCCAGCCATGGGGGCTGGAGCAGAGGGAATGGCTCTGGGATGGGCAGTGGTGTCCCTGCTAAGGACACTGGTCCTTGGTGCAAGAAAAGTGCTTCTGCTTCTGGGGAAGTGAATCCTTTGCCTGAGCCTGTGGGGGCTCGAGATGGAGCCAAGATCCCAGAGCTGGATCTGAGGGCAGCTGAAGCCCAGATGGGAAGTGGGCCTGCCTCTGTGTCTCTCGGGGGGATGATGCTTTAACTCGGTCTGATCCAGTTAGTATCATCAGGGAATCCCAGAGACCAGACGATTCTGGTACTTGTTCTTTGCCTGATGCTGAGGTGTTACTGGGAGGGGGTGAGAGGGCTCTCTCCTACCAGAGTCACCCTCTCGCCAGGACACAAGAACAGACGGGCAATGGAGTTACGCTGACTGATGAAGATAAAGGAGCTGGTAGCAGAAGGGAGGAAAGGGACCCTGACCTTCTGTCCGGTGGTACTGGCTGTCTGCCTGGAGGGGGATTACGTGGGAATCTGCCTACTGGGCCAGAAGTGATCCTGGGCGTAGGTGAAACCCAGGAGCTGGTTGTGGCTCAAGGGAGCAGTGCCCCTGTGGAGCCAGATAGGGGTGAGTTGTTGGCTGGGGGAGCTCTTGAGGAAGAGAATTTCCCTGAAACTTTTCCTGACCCGTCTGTGGGGACTGCAGAAAATGGGAGTGAGGTGAAGGAGACTGAACAGGAAAGGTGCATATCTGTAAGAGCCAGAGCAGCCCTTTGCCTGGGGAGAAGTTTGTTTCAGCTCCTGATGGCCAGGACCTGCCTGAGTGTGAAACCACTGGCTGTGCTCTGCAAGGGTCCAAAGCAGGCAGGGTAAAAGTTTCTCAGGAATTGGAAGCTGGTGCAAGTAAAGTGAAAACTATCAGGGAGTGTGAGCAGCCCTGTGAGAACCAAGTAAAACAGCTGCACAGCCAATCTCTGTAGGATGCAGGAGAGGTTCAGCAATTCCCCATCTCCAAATGCTAGAAACACTTATATTCTCACACTGGACTCCAATTCTGATTCCACGGCAAGGCAGAAGTTGGAGGTAAAAGGACAAAGGAGCTGTGGGCCTGGTGGGCCAGTAAGGGATAAACAGGGATTCCTTCATGTGGATTCTGCGTCTGGGACTCACAAAACAACTCTCAGGCTACGTCTACACGTGCACCCAACTTCGAAATAGCTTATTTCGATGTTGCGACATCGAAATAGGCTATTTCGATGAATAACGTCTACACGTCCTCCAGGGCTGGCAACGTCGATGTTCAACTTCGACGTTGCTCAGCCCAACATCGAAATAGGCACAGCGAGGGAACGTCTACACGCCAAAGTAGCACACATCGAAATAAGGGAGCCAGGCACAGCTGCAGACAGGGTCACGGGGCGGACTCAACAGCAAGTCGCTCCCTTAAAGGGCCCCTCCCAGACACACTTTCATTAAACAGTGCAAGATACACAGAGCCAACAACTAGTTGCAGACCCTGTATATGCAGCACGGACCCCCAGCTGCAGCAGCAGCAGCCAGAAGCCCTGGGCTAAGGGCTGCTGCCCACGGTGACCACAGAGCCCCGCAAGGGCTGGAGAGAGAGTATCTCTCAACCCCCCAGCTGATGGCCGCCTTGGAGGACCCCGCTATTTCGATGTTGCGGGACGCGGATCGTCTACACGTCCCTACTTCGATGTTGAACATCGAAGTAGGGCGCTATTCCCATCCCCTCATGGGGTTAGCGACTTCGACGTCTCGCCGCCTAACGTCGATTTCAACTTCGAAATAGCGCCCAACACGTGTAGACGTGACGGGCGCTATTTCGAAGTTACTGCCGCTACTTCGAAGTAGCGTGCACGTGTAGACGCAGCTTCAGAAAGCAGTTTGGTTTGCAAATTTCCAGACTGGCTGGAAGGGGGCCGTCTCCCTGAGATCATCAATGGCCCAGCTCTTGTTAGAAGGGAGGGCACACCCAGAGAGATCAGATTTCCACCCCAGGGGGCAAGGGAGAAGATTAGAACTTGATGGTGCTAAGAAAGGCCTCAGCCATTTAGCCCCAAAATACCAGATTCTCAAGGAGGTTACACAAAAGTTGTGGTCTACCAAAGAGCAACGTAAATGTACAGTTGCAATGGGTTTGTTCTGTTACTCACGCTGACTGCTGTAACCAAGGGGTGCTGCTACCAAAAGCTGTAGAATTGTACCATGCACTGAATGTTTGAAAAGAGCCATGTGACATGATGACATTGATGTAGAAGCATGAATTGTATGTTGAAGGAGTCTGTAACTCTGAAATGTCACCATTGTTCCCTGTAACTAGTCTTGCAACCTCTGACATGAGAAGGAACATTCCAAACCTATTGTGTGGCATGGAAGGGGAAACTGAGGCACACAGCCATTGTGGTGGTCTGGCTAAATACCAAGGGTGGAAGCATTTGTACGTTCCGTTACTGGACTGTAACTGAATTCCAGACATTGGCTGGAGCAGCTGTATGGACTGGTGGTCAGATGGGGCAGGACCCAGACCACAAAAGACCTGTTTGATCTGTTGGTGCTGCAGCATCTGTATGGGCTCTGCCCGCCCGACTTGAGAACGTGGCTGACGGACCGGGGCCGAAGCAGGGAGACCAACCAACCCAAGGGAACTAAAGGGACTTGCCCGGCTGCATCACATGAAAAGGGCCAAGACCAAGCTCCTGACTTGGAGCCTCCCCCAGCAGGACTATGACGTGGAGGTGGTGCACATCGAGGGGAGAAGAGAGAGTACAGCCGATGCCCTGTCACAAGGGGAGAGCCCCGAACTTCCCCGGGTCACCAGTTGAGTGACCCCGCTCAGTTCGGTCTGGAAGGGGGGAGAGATGTGATGGAGTGGGGGATACCTGTGTGTGTGTATGGCTCACAGAGGGTGTGGGGCTCCTGCTGAGGGTAACCTTGATGACCAGGTAACACCTCTGGGCTGCAGACAAAGGAGGAGGTGGAGCCTGAGGGGTTTGAATTGGAACTGGGAGTTGGGAAGTAGTTAGTCTGGGCTGGGAGAGAGAGAGAGACAAAGGAGGGGGCAAGGCCCCAGCTCTGGGGGCCCTCGGGGCCTCCTCTCCCCAACATGGATTGGACTGTCTGTCTCTGCCTGCTGTATTGACTCCTCTGTATGATGCTGTGTCCTGTCGGCTAATAAACCTGCTGTTTTCCTGCTGAGTGAGAGACTCTCCTGCCTGCGGACAGGGTGCAGAGCTTGGGGGACCCCAGAACCCCATCACACCAGGTCCTTAGGGGCCGCCGCGGGGGAAGATCTCCTCGTGGAGCCCCTGCTACACAACCCCTACCTCCGTGTGTAGGCGGCGGAGTCCCCCGCAGTGTGCCAGAGGCTGGTCCTCGGTGGAATCACCAGGGTCGGAGACCTCCTGGACTACGACCGGAGAGACTGGCTGGAGGCCCCGGCGCTCGCCCAGCGCATGGGGCTCTGCACCCTTTGCTCTCCCTGGTGCATACTCGAGGAGGTGAAGGGTGCCTTGCCGCCTGCTGCTCACGTCTACCTACGCCGGGGCCTGCGAGAAGGTGCATCCCATCCCCCTCTTACTCCTGGCCCTCCGGACCTCTCTGTGGGCCCCCAGCTCTGCGAGCCTTCCCGCCCCCCTCCCCTGCATCATCCCAGCTGGCTGCATGCCTTGCAGCCGGTCCCCTTCCGAACCGCGCCCTGACGTCATCTATACACGCTCATGCTTCACACGCTCCACTTCCCCACCCTCATGTCCCACCCAGACCACAAGTGGCGGGATCTTCTACCACCTTCAGAGGGTGGGGAGCCCTGGTGGGCCAGCCTTTATTCTACCCTGGTTCCGCGGCCCGCCGGGGACATCAGCTGGAGAATTCTTCATGGGGCGGTGAGCACGGGCATGTACCTGGCGCGGTTCACCCCGCTCCCGGACACTTGCTTCCTTTGCGGCACGAGGGAGACCCTGGCGCACATTTACATTGAGTGCGCCAGGTTGCAGCCTCTCTTTCGGCTCCTCCAGAACCTCTTGCTGAGGTTCTGGCTGCACTTCTCCCCTCACCTTCTTATCCTTGCCCACCCTATCCGTGGCCCCACCAAGTCGCGGGACCTCCTTGTCAGCCTCCTCCTGGCTATGGCCAAGGTAGCCATTTATAACACTCGGGAGAGGAGGCGGGGGCGGGGGGGGAGGCCTGCGACTGTGGGGCCTATTTCTGCTCCTCTCTCCGCTCACGAATCCGGGCAGAGTTCCTTTGGGCGGCGTCCACTGGCTCTCTTGACACCTTTGTGGGGCAGTGGGCGCTGTCCGGGTTCTCTGCGCAGTGTCCCCTTCTGGTTCCCTCCTTTTAAACCTTTGACCTCCACTCCCGTCCCTGTTTTTTTCTTTAGATGTCCCCCGCATTTTGTTGGGGCCATGACCTTTTTTTAATGGGTCCCCTCTCCCTCTAAGAGGAGCCTTTTAGTCGTGGGTGGGCTGTGCCCGCCCACTCCATGGATCCCCACAATAGGACCCAGTCTACTGTCCTTCTAGAAGGCTCCAGAAGCTTCCAGGTAAGGGTCTACTGCCGGGTTTACCACACTTCCTATTTCCTTATCTCCAAATACCATTGTTTTATCGATGTTCATAATCAGTCTGTACCACTTCCCTTCTTCGTTTAGCACCTGCACCGTTTTCGCTAGCTTCCCCTCATCTTTCTCAACGATAACTATATCATCTGCGAATCTCAAGTTGTCAATTCTTTTCCCATGTGCAGATATCTCTTCTGCCTCTTCCTTGATCTTGTCCATCGTCTCTCCAGACGTGTGTGTCGAGGCAATTATATAAAAATGGTAAATTGGTAGCTGAATTGAATGCCTCGAGTACTATTCTAGGGGAGCAGGCTTGGCTAATCTTGGCCTGGCCCGAATAGCCCGGATATAACCTGCAGGTAAGTCCAGACAAACACTGATTCAATTTGTACCTGTGCCCAGGGGATTGAGATATAATGAGGAGTGCGGGGACAATGTTTAATTGCTACAAATCAAAAACAGTTTATTATTTCACATACAACAGCAAAATACAAACACACAACAACAGTAACAAATAGAAGATATGAAACTTATTGTTTTAACTTACCGTCAGTAACATAGTAGATAATTTGGTTGTCACAGGTCACAGTACTCTGCTGTCAGGAATAACTGAAAGGTTTGTTAGTATGTATCGGGTTAGGATTGGCTGGAGCACCTTGTACCCACCAGAAATATGTAGGCTAAAAGCCTTTAAGATATTTGGCTGAGGTGCCCTAAAGCTCGGTTTGAGCCGTATTTAGGCTTTCGTGGCTGGTTTGGCCAGGGCCTGTTTGTCCAGTCAGTGGGTTGCTAGGCCACTGCTGGGTAATGTAGTGCAGGGTTTCCCTGTCACTAGATAGTTATCCTGACATAGATAATAATTAGATTATATAAACACTATTTTCTATATCTCTCTATACCTATATTAAGATTAACTAGCTTACTTACATTAATATGATGTAAACAATTGTAATAAACAATTATAACAAGCAATAACAATTATAAATAACAGTTTAAAGAATATGGTCTTCAGCTTCTAGGGAGCCTGAAAAGCAGGGCACGAGGCCTTTATTGTACAGCAAGTGGCTGAGAGGCCTGCCACACTGGTGCAGGGTGCTGCATCCAACAAGGTCCTCTGTGGAAGCAGCAATTGATGGCAGCAAGTCAAGGCGACGCCGGCCAGGAGAAGATGGTCAGCGCCGGGGGGGCGCGGGGGGCGGGGGGGGCGTGCACTGAGGTGTTGAGCGCGCCGAAACAGCAGTTGCTGACTCCGCAGTTCCTCCTCAAATGCTGGCTCTCAGGTGGTGAATGGTGTGGCAGCAGACAAGGCTCCCCCTATACGGAAGTGCTGTTTAGTAGCAGCTGAACCTCAAAAGGCCAACAGTGCAAGTGATTTCAGCTCTGTGTTCAGCTCAGGTCAGGTCAGGTCAGGTCCAGTCAATCACACACACATGCTTCCTTCAAGGGATCCTCAGATTTCCAATGCTGCTGAGGTGTGTCCTTATATAGGCCATCCTCATTAGTATTCAGAGACTTCTGGAAGGATGCCCATATTTGTTAAGGGCCAGTCCCTTCAGGTATGATGGACCTGATTGAGGACTGCACCAGGTTTGAATTTTTGAACATAGAATGTCAGTTATGGCAGTTGGTAATAGAGTCTTATAGGGAAGTGATTACACACAATTTTAAGATAATTTCTGAGGTAAAATTTCAGTGATTTCTGTCCCCTATGCCCAGACAAAATTAGTAACCCTTTTGTTTAATCATATAGATGGGGTAAGCACACAATACACCTAAGGGTTATGAGCGTGGTCGCACCTGAGCAGTACACACCCTGTTCACAATCTCTACAGTGTGATGAAGATACTTCAAGATATTGGATCTCCTTGTCTCGTACCTCTACTTGTTTTCAACTGACTTCCCAGCTCAATACGTGTTCTCATCACTGCCTCCGCATTGTCATTGATATCCTTCAACAACCGAATCAGTCTGCTATCCACTCCGTAGGACTCCAACGCACCCAAGCCACTTTCTGATCTATACTGTCAAATGCCTTTTGAAAATTGACAAAGCAAGTGTATACATTCCTGTTCTTTCGTGGAGCTTTCTCCGCTATCAGTGCCAATATCTGCTGTATGGTGCTTCTATCTTTTCTGAACCCTGCTTGCTTATCTGATATATGTTCTTCTGTCTGTGATCTTAGTCTCCCCGTCCACGTCCTACAGTCCTATTGCTGGAATTTTGCGTTGCAGATCACCATCTCATGCTCTGTAGCAAACTCTAGTAGTTTCTCACCTCGTTCGTTTCTTTCTCCATATCCAAACCTTCCCATGATTCTCTTCCAACCTTTGTTATCTATTCCAACCTGCGCGTTTCAATCTCCTCCGATGATCAACACATCTTTCTTTGGTATCTCCTCCACTGTCTTTATCCAGTCTTTATAGAATAGCCCAACCTCTTCCTCCGTAGTGTCTGATGTGGGTGCATACACCTGAATGACTGAGATGCTGAACAGTTTTGCTTCAAATCTCAGTACCATCATTCTTGCACTTGCGGGTTTGTACCCTAATAGTGTTCTTCTAGCTGTTTGGCCAAGAAGGAATCTGACTCCTGCTTCATGCTTCGTTTCGTTTCCTGACCAAATGACTTGGCAGCCGCATATCTCTCCTGATGCCGTCCAACGCATCTCTGCCAGTCCAAGTATGTCGCATCAGTATCTCTCCATCTCCTTCTGAAGTAGGTCTAATTTTCCAGTTGCCCACAGTGTTCGGACGTTCCATGTTCCAATGGATAGCCTATGTATTAGTTGTAATTTTCTTCGGTAGCCAACTTATCGACCCAACCCTGATCGCTCGATTGGTGTTGCGGACCTTGTTTATCTGGGCGACGTCCGAGCCAGCATCTTTTATCAGTTAGTTGTACTGGCATCAGATTTCATTTGTGTTGTCGTTTTGACAGTCAGCTCGTCGACACTCCTCTGACTAACCCTCCTCCTTCATCCAGGCTTGGGACTGGCATGGAGCTCGCAGAGGTTTATGGTGGAGTTCTGTGAAAGCCTGTGCCCTGATAAATCTGTTAATCATGATGAGCTTTGAAAATGGATCCTCTTTAGCACCAAACGAAAACCTAGAAACTTCTGAAGGCAAAGTTACACACTGTACGTTGCTTTGTTCACAGAACCTGGCTAAGGGCTGTAGGCTGCTGGCTAAGGTGCCTTTGTCTCCTTGCAGTATGCTAAAACGGTACTCAAATTTCTAAGCACCTGGCCTCTTTGGTGCTGCTTTTCCATTACAAGCACCGCCCAGATTTGTACCGTAATCCCACAGGAGAAGTCGCATTTTTCCCATCGCAGCAAAACTGTGGGATATACATTACCCCTAACAAGGGAATTCATTTGTCGTCCTGTTTAAATGCAGACCTTTTCCTGGAATCTTGAGTACGGAGGTTGGGGATCATTAGTCAACTAATTTCTGGGTACAACGTATAATTTTCCATGTAACTCCTCTTCCATACTGCCTCCCTATGAAAAGAATATGGGTTTAACTAGAGTCAAATGCGGTGGAGAGGGTGATGAGAAGATACTGCCTCAGTGCCCATCTGTGTCTGCTAGTACCACATGCCTCCAGTGTTGGCTATGGAACACTAGGTGGTGGAGACTCTGAGTTGCCACAGTGACTTCTTTCTCAGCCTGTCTGGCAGGTGGGTCTTGTGCTCCTACTATGAGCCAGCTGGGGCAATGCCGTGTGCAGGGTTGGGAAGGAATTTTCCCCCAGGTCTGATGGCCGCTGATGTCAATTCAGAAACTCTTTCCAAGGACTGGAGGTATAAAACTGGCTTTTCATAGACTGTGTCCTTCTTGTTCCTCATCACAGAGATCCTTTGTCAAGGGCATTGCTCTTCCAGTTTGAAAAAGCGGGCAGCCTAGTCTCTGTGGATTTGCACAGTTAGGGCTTGTCTCCTTAGGGGACATGCACTCACAGGGGCATGAGGCACTCACCTGGCTCCACAGCCTTTCTTACACTGCCCAAGACATACAGGGACAGATTTGTCAAACTGGTCCCCAGCTGGTCCCAAGGTGCTGAGATGCAGAAGTCTCCCACAACTCTGAATGACAGGGAGGGGCCTCATACGCAGGCCTTAGAAGAGAGTCTCTCCCCAAGGACTTCTGCCACTCCACACCGTGCTGCCTAACACGGTACACGTGGGGGGAAAGGTTGGGAAGACTAAGGTGGCTGGAGCCAACATATCAAAGGTGAAAACAAGTGGTGCTAACGTCAGCCCTACCTGTCAGGAGCTGTTCTCTCTGCACAGCAGTAGTCCTCCTCCAAGCCAGTGCTGTGATTATTGATAATGTAGCACCTCCAAACTTTAACTGGGATGTGGATTCCATTGTGTTAGAGGCTGTCCAAACAGTTCCCATTGAGAAAAACTTACCACGTAAATAGACAAAGGTGGGCAAGGGGAAACTGAGGCAGGATAAAAGTCCTATTACAACAGGTCCCCAGCAGAGTTAAGAGTTGCTGCTTGGCCTCCTGAACCACATGCCAGTGCTCTGGCCACTAAACATACAGCCTCATAGCTGGCTGCAACTCCTAGCGGATCAGCTGTCACTGCCATACCTAAGCATTGCGCACAGTCAAGACGTGGAAAGCTGCAATAACAATGTCTGTTTTTTTCTCTCCAAGGCAGAGGGGTGTGATTGGCTCAGTAGGTTGCACGAGTTCTTCCCCCTGGCAGGGCAGGGGGTTCCCCCATCCAGACCAAAGAATCACAGGTTAATTTCTTCCCACAAAACAAACTTCCTCCTGCCTGACCTTAGCTAAGAGGCTGAGTGAGTCCAGCAATGGGCACTGCATTAGCTGGGATCTTTCCAGCCCAGGAAGCACTGAGCTGTCCCTGTGAGTCACTGCAGCACATCTGCTCCCACCCCCTGCGGCACCCCAAGTGGCTCCGCATTGTGGCAGTCCTTCCCTTATGTGTCTCTTCCTTCTGCGCTCGCTGCTGTACTCAAGGAGGAGCAGCTTCTGCTTCCAGCTGTGGAGGCGCTGTCTGCAATCGGTGCAGGTGATGGGCCCAAAGCTCCCACTCATCTTTTCCCCCCATGTGCAGAATATGTTCTGATGTGCACTGCTAGCGGAAACACAAAACCTAGCAGTGGACGCTCTCCTACTCAGTGGGCTGGGACATGACTCTCTCTTGAGTGGCTGCGCAGGTGACAGAGACCACTGGGTACTAGCCTGTCGTACTTTTGTTACAGAGTATTTTATAACACTCAGCACTTACCCCATACGAGGATTTCTATTCATGGCTCCGTGGAGCAGGGAACATGCTTCTTCTCTGTCCAGAAGCCACCTGCCACACAGTGGCCAGAGCGGAAATAATAATTAATAAACAGATCTTGAAGCTCTTTACAAAGCTGGAAGAAGCAACCCCATCACCTTGTTATGAGTATAGCTCACACACCTGATGCGTTTTCCAGGTCTGTAAGCATCGGTGGTGCTGAGCTGGGAAGGTCAGTGCCTCAGTCTCAGGGTGTACAAAGTGGGGAGCCCCCCTTGGGGATGTGTGTGTGTGAAGTTTCCTAAGTGGGGGGCTTTCAGCACGATCAGCTGTTGGGTCTCAGGCTCACCCACCTCATTGAAAATGTTGAAATCTGTGGCTATTTTGCTGTCGGTGGATTCCCATTTACATACCGAATGACAGCAGTTGTACATGCTACAGATTCATTTTCTCACACGTGCCCGTAGGGTTTTTATATGAACATAACCGAAATTTCACTACATACATTCGACCGGTGGCGGGGGAGAGGGGGTGCTACAAATTGCCGTGGCAAAAAATGGGGCCTGATGTTAAAAGTTTGCTGCCCCCTGCCTCAGACCTCGCAAAGGCACAGCTGGAGAGAGACAACGGAGACCAGGAAGATCACACTTCCTGCAAGGCGGTAGCCACATTAGTCTGTGTCTGCAAAAACAACAAGGAGTCCAATGAAACCTTAGAGACTAACAGATATTTTGGAGCACAAGCTTTCGTGGCAAAGAACCACTTCATCAGATTCTTCCTGCCATGTATGGCTTTTATAGCTTGAATGCCTGCCTGCCGTTTTCACATCATTGCATCTGTGCTTATGCAAACCGCATTACAGTTTGTCAGATCTCAGGTTATTTCAGGCCATCACTTGATGACTGGAAGGGTCTGAGAGGTTTTTCCCACCATTCCAGCTACATACAGCACTGTTGCCCAACAGGTCTGGCTGGTACTTTATTAGCCCCACCGTATGCAAGAAAGGCGCCATACCAATTAGAGCAGTAACATAATACAGTCTGCTGTGCCTTAAATCCATGGAGCCTTCACCCCAGAGGGATTTAAATTCAGATGCTTGATTTGAGCAAATAAATAATTAAAGCACCAACCTGATGTGAGCTCACCAGAATCAGGGCTTGGACAGGGTCTCATCCTGCTTTCTGTGTCCTCTGTAGCACTGGACATCCCAATCAGAGCACACCAAAGAGGGCGGCATGAAGCGAGAGGGTCAAAGAATGGGGATTTTCAGTGAGCTGGCAATTTAAAAGCAATAATTTGGGTTCAAACAAAAATAAAACTTTGCAAATATAGGGAATAAAGGTAAAAGATCAGACAAAACATTTGATTTTGATTGTGAGTTTTTTCATGTTTTGAAATCATTTTCATTAATGGACATTTTGAAAAGAAAAGCTGTTTTTAATTGAAAAAAATCAAAGGGCTTCATTTCTTTAAGATATTTTTTTCAAGCCCAGTTGAAACAACTTGGCAAAGTCCACGTACATTTGCGAAAATTTTGTCTTGCTAAACCGGAGGGGCAGGAGTGTGTGTGAGTGAGGGAGTTGTCCAAAAAAGCATTTTCATAGGAAAATAGCGCCAATTGCTAGTCATAGCAATGCCCATTGTTAGTCCTGAAGCGGGTCTTTGCCCATGAAAACTTACACCTCAAAATATCTGTTTGTCTGTAAGGTGCCACCGGACTTCTTCTTGCTAGTCATAGACACTTCTGATTCTGCTCTGTTGGATGGGCATATGAGATGCCAAGCAGAAATACCCATCTCTCTGTAGAAGAGTGGAGGAGTGATATCGAACATGACAACCTGGAGGAAATGGGGGAAGTTCTGCAACAGACAGCACTGAGGCAATTCATCTCTGTTTGCTCAGCCCTGCGGGACCTGATGGGTGTGCTGCGAGAGTGGCTTGCCATGGAGCGGCAGGCCTAGGACTGGGTGGCGGCCAACCTGGACTCCCTGACCCAGGCCGTGGTTGGCCACCTGGCACCAGCTGCTGCCCCAGTATGCACCACTCCCACCCCCACCCCACCATCCCCTGTTCCCCTTGTAACCTACCCGTCCTCTCCCCTTCCCCCTGTGACTTCACCCCCCCACCCCCATCTCCCATCCCACTACCCCCTCCACAGTGGCACCTCCCCACGAGCCCGACCTCAAGGCCCTGCTCCCACCCCACCTCCCCCCCAGTCAGCCTCATGCACCTGGCCCACACATTACTGGTCAGGGCTCACCAGCTGGAGGTCTTGCCTCCTGCCCTCCGCTCCCTGTGTGCTGACCCTGGCGAGGCCGCATGAACTGTGCCCCTACCTCCCTGTGCTGTCAGCCCTGGCCCAGCCTGGACACCAGGAGAAAGGGGCGGGCCTGGCTGACAGGGATCCCTGCCCTCGAGCCCTGTCCAGGGGTAAGGCCCCCTGCCTATACCCCAGCCGCCCGGGCTTGTGGGGTGCCTATCTGGGGCCGCTATGCCCCTGTAAATAGTTCTTCCCAGTCCCCCATTAGCTGTTCCCCCTCTTGCCTGTAAATAGTTCCCTCAATCATGGTGGGGCACAGTTAATGTTCGGTAAGTAAAGAGTTTATTGTTGAATTTTACCCTGTGTCCCCTGTGTGTGTAGGGTGCTGGTGGGGGGTGGTGTGCGCATGCAGGGTGGGGGGGTCACTGTGGCCCCCACTTGAAGGCCTGGCACAGGGCCTCCTGTACCCGCAACCCATTCTGCTGTGGGCCTGGCGGCACGGGGCAGCAGGGGCTGTTCATACCTGCGCCCCACCTTGGTGGCCCACCCCTGCATGAAGAGCTTGTGTTTTGCCTCCACCAGGTTGTGCAGGGTACAGCAGATCCCAACCACTGCTGAGATGCTGGGGAGGCCAACCTCCAGCCTGGTGTGGAGGCATCTAAAATACCCCTTCAGGCGTCTGAACGCTCGCTGTACCATATACCGGGCCTGGTTCAGCCGCTCATTAAAAACATCGTGACTAGGCTGTGTGTGCCCTGCGTATCATCAGCCAGGCCTGCAGGGGGTAGGTCGCGTCCGCGATGATGCAGGGCAGCATCGTCGTGTCTGTGCTGGGGAGCTCCCGCCAGGGGATGAAGTTTCCCTCGGCCATGTGGCATCCCAGCCCAGAGTTCTGGAACACCCTGGCATTGGGGGGTGTGGTTGGCCCAGCCCATGCAGATGTCCTGGAAGTGACTGTTGGTGTTGATGACCACCTGCAGGACCACTGAGTGATAGCCCTTGAGCTTTACATAGGCCCCGTGGCTGTGCTCTGGGGCCTGGCTGGCCATGTGTGTGCCATCCAGGGCCCTGAAGCAGTTCGGGAGGCCCAACTCCTCGAAATCCCGGATGGCATTGTCCAGGTTCTTGACGTGGACCAGCTGCCTCAGGAGCACCTTGTTGATGTCCCAGACTGTTACCCGCACAAATTTCTCATCCCTTCCATACTCAGGCACATAACACCTTTACCCAATCCATAGGGCTCAAGGTGGGACCCTGTTAATTCTAACTCCCACCCTCACCCAGTTCCTAGGGCTCAGGGCATAATTCCCTGCAGGTCTGCAGGATCTGTGCCACTGAAAAAGACTTACACAGCAATATTCTTATTCTCTATTTAGTTACAATTGCCAGGAAAGCAGATCACACGCTAAGCACATGGTATCATGCTCACCAATCCTGATAAGGCCAGCAGACTTCCCCTGCTGGGACAGACAAAGTCACTCTCTGGATGCTGGTTGCTACACTTCAGAGTCTTGGGGGTCTTTGAGGGGTGAGTCTTCCTTAAGGTGTTCCTTCTTTCATCTTTACAGTTTGATGTTCTTTTCTTTCCTTCCTGTTTAATATTCCATTATTCCCTCCTGCTTGATGTTCTGTTTTTCCTCCTTTTTCCTTCTTGGACCCCAGTGGTGAAACTTGAGTCCTGCTTAGCTATACCATGACCAATTATTGTACAATTTTACTAACCAATCATAACCTATTGTAACAGAATTACCTAACCAATCATAACCCACCATCTTAACTGATTTACACCTAACAAAATTAATTATACAGCAGACGGGAGCAATTACAAACCAGACAGAGAATATACAGAAAACAGTGGAAAAGTGAAGATAATCATAGAATGGTGATTCCACAACCTCAGCCATTGATGAGTCATTGCCTGCCAGATGGAATGCTGTTAACTAAAGAAGTCAGACTGTGAACAGGAGGCAGCCAAACAACTCTCCAATACCACATTGTACAGACCTCTCTCCTCTGATCCCACTTTGGAATTCTAAAAGAAATTACAACAATTAGTTAAGGAACTCCCTGGTGCTATTTGGGACCTCATTCACTCAGACACACCATCTGAGCCCCAGCCTGGATTATTCGATTTACTTGCCAAAATCCACAAACCTGGAAACCCCGGACACCCTATCATTTCAGGTATTGGCACCCTTACCACCGCACTATCCAGTTATATGGACTCCCTTCTCAAACCCTATGCCACCAACACTCCCAGCTGTCTCCAAGATACCACTGACTTCCTGAGGAAATTACAAAACATCAGAAAACTTCCTGACAATGCCATCCTTGCCACCATGGATGTAGAGGCTCTGTATACTAATATGCCACATGAAGATGGATTACAAGTGATCAGGAATATCATCCCTGACGTCACCACAGCCAATCAGTTATCTGAACTCTGTAACTTTGTTCTTACCCACAATTATTTCCAATTTGGGGACAACTTATACCTCCAGATTAGTGGAACTGCTATGGGCACTCTCATGGCCCCACAATATGCTAATACATTTATGGCTGACCTGAAACAATTCCTCAGCTCTCGTCCTCTATTACCCTTCCTTCACTTATGATACATTGATGACATCTTTATGATTTAGATCCATGCTATAGAGAGCCTAGAAGAATTCCACAGAGACTTTAACAATCTGCACCCCACCATCAACTTACGCCTCAACCACTCCAAGCAAGAGATACATAAGAACATAAGAACGGCCATACTGGGTCAGACCAAAGGTCCATCCAGCCCAGCATCCCATCTGCCGACGGTGGCCAATGCCAGGTGCCCCAGAGAAGGAGAACAGAAGACAATGATCAAGTGATTTATCTCCTGCCATCTATCTCCTGCACTTCCTGGACACAACAGTACAAATCAAGGATGGCCTGATCAGTACCACACTCTAGCAGAAACCCACTCATTGCTGTACTTACCTACATGCTTCTGGCTTTCATCCTGCACACACAACAAGATCCATTGTTTACAATCAAGCCCTCAGGTACAATCGCATTTGCTCTGATCCTACTGACAGAGACCAAAAACTACAAGATCTCTACCAAACGTTCGTAAATCTGAATTACCCACCAGAAGAAATAAAAAAACAAATCAACAGGGCCAGACGAATACCCAGAAACCAGCTACTTCAAGATAGGCCCAAAAAAAACCAACAGGACACCACTGGTCATTACCTACGGCCCCCAACTCAAACCACTGCAATGTATCATTAAAGACCTACAACCTGTCCTTAATCAGGATGCCACACTCCAGAAGGCCCTAAGTGACAGGCCTGTTCTCTCCCACAGTCAACCTCCCAACCTAATGAGGATTCATGTATAACGGGGCAGCTTGGTAAGAGCAGCATACATAACTGTCATATCATTGTCTGGACATTCATGACAATGGCTTCCAAAATGATCTCTGATGCACAGTGACCCTCAATATACTCTCCCTATTGCCCTGGTGTCTGCCTGTTCATAATTAGCCGCTAGGTGATCTGCCTCAACCTCCCTCCCTCCCACAGCCTATACCACAATAATAACAATCCTGGAACTTTTCCTTGCAACAAGCCCTGTTGCCAACTTTGTCCACTTACCTGTTCTGGAGATACCATCACGGGACCTAACCAGGTTATTCACAGAATCACGGGAACATTCTCATGTTCCTCAACTAACATCATATATGCCATCATGTGCCAACAATGCTCACATACTAGGCATCAGCTCATGGGAATAAGGGGACTTGGAAGTAGGTGGGGTCCTTTCGAAAAGGAGCCCCGTCTGGATGCGCCGCGCGGCAGCAAGGCGCGTCAATTTTGAAGTGCCGCAGCTGCCCGCATGCTAATGAAGCGCTGAATATGCATTGCAGCGCTTCATTAGTAAACTTCAAACTGGCCATTTGCGTGGCCATTTCGAAGTTTGGGGCACGTGTAGACGTAGCCTCTTTGGCAAAGAGTAAATGGACACAAAACAGACATCAAAAAACTCCTAATTCACAAATCTGTCAGCCAACACTTTAATGGAGTGGGCCATTCTCTTAATGACCTGAAAGTCTGTGTTTTACTGAAAAGGAACTTTAACAATCACCTACAAAGAGAGAGCGCTGAGCTCTCTTTTATATTCAAATTTGACGCATTCACACATGGTTTAAAGCGGGACGGCAATTAGCTGGCCTATTATAAGACTGTTTTACATACTTTGCTTTATCAGACTCTTGACTTCCTCCCTTTCCTCTGCCCCTCTCGTCCTCTGATTTGCCCACCTTGATTACAAATTTTCTCATTTGTCAACCTTTATTACTATTTTTGGGTGTCTGTGCCTTAAATATTGAATTTGTTCTGGTATGGCTATGATCTGAAGAAGTGGGTCTGTCCCATGAAAACTCATCACCTAATAAATTATTTTGTTAGTCTTTAAAGCGCTACTGGACTGCTTTTTTGTTTTGGTAGATGGAAGGTATGTGACTTGTAGCTTCACAGTTACTGACTGCTGCTCTTTCATCTGGCTGCAGATAAGCTATAGGCCTCTCAATATGGCTAGAGAAACCATATTGTTTATACTGTTACAGGATGACCTGCAGGGCATGGATAGGGCACGCTCATGAGTGTGGGGTTGGGTGCGGTGTTCCTGCCCATCCCCATCCCTACCCCTTGCCCCCTGTGTGCCTGTCTATCCCTGTCCCTGCCTCTGTCCCTGTCAGGGGCTGCCCCCCAGTTCCCAATAGTGCCCCTTGCCAGTGTGACCCCCACATGCAGTCTGTGTGTGACCCAGGCATGGCTTACCTCATTGAAGACAGCCTTGACGGTGGCCCTGTCCACCCTGAACTGGTGGCTGACAGATCAGTGACTGGGGTTGCCAGCTTCCAGAGGACGATGGCCACCCTTTTCTGGGAACGGGAGCACCAGCCTCAGGAAGGTCTCACGGTGCTGGAGGGCTGGGGCGAGCCCGTGGCACAGCTCCAGGAATGTCCCTTGGTCATCCTGAAGTTCTTGAGCTACAAGTCATCACCCCAGTCCTCCAGCACCAGCTGGTCCCACCAGTCGCTGCTTGTGGGGAAGCCCCACATGCGACAGATGACCCAGGGGACCAGGTGGGGACGTTACACCCTGAGGACGGCCTCTGTAAGGGTGGCTATTAGGGTGGCCACCCAGAGCTGTTGGTGCACAGAGTCCAGGACTACTGCCAGTGCGCCGGCCATGGCCTTGATGGGGAGGAACACTGTTCAGGGTTCATGGGGACCCAGGATGCCTCCTCCATGCACACTCCTTATGCACCTGAGGACAGGTAGCTGGCCCTCAGCATGTGCAGGCCGAGGCTTGTGGGGGGGCCCTTTAAAGGGATGGCAGGCAGCAGCCCCGGAAGGGCTCGTCCGCTGTGCAACCCTGCCCGTGGTGCTTCCTGCCCTGTGCTTTTGAAAGAGTGCCCTGAGATGTATGGATGCTCTCTTTCAAAAGTACATTGGGGGCCTTTTGAAAGGAAGGGTTGAATCTTCAGCCCCCGTTTTCATGTGTGGATGCTCCATTTCGAAACGCCGTCTTTTGACATTCAATTTCGAAAACCATCCTTTCGAAATGGAGCTGTAGTGTAGAAGCACCCCCAGGCACCTGAGAATGTGGAGAATGCGAGTCCTTACACCAGCAACTCATTTTCTATCTGTGTTCCCTGTCTCCTAAATAAAATGCACTCATACAGAATGACAGGATCTTTACTCATTGTGCCAACTGCATGGGGGTGATGGTGGTGGGGAGTTTATATGGGGCCTATGTAAAGCTCAAGGGCTATCACTCAGTGGTCCTGCAGGTGGTCATCGACACCAAAGGTCACTTCCAGGACATCTGCATGGGCTGGGCCAACCACACCCCCAATGCCAGGGTGTTCCAGAACTCTGGGCTGGGACGCCACATGGCTGAGAGAAACTTCATCCCCTGGCAGGAGCTCCCCAGCAGGGGCACGACGATGGTGGTCGTGGGTTTGTGTCTCACTTGATCTCACACTGATAGGCCACCTCCAGTTCCCCTGGCGGCAAAATGGGTACCCGGCCCACAGGAGCAGGGACATCAAAGGTGGATAGATGTGACCCTGGCCACACCCATCCCTGAAGCACAGCTAGATATGGAAACTGAGGTGCCTTAAACCACATCAGCCTTATGAGCTGCTTGGCCTGAGCTCTGTCAGGCCCTGACCTCTACCTAAAAATCAGTAGTGTCCCCCGAAGGGCATAGGTGGGAAGGAGATGCCAAGAAGGAGGATCTGCAGAGGGAGGGAAACATGTGAAGGAGGAGGAGGACTGGGGCAGAAGCAGAGAGGGACAAAGAACAGCTGGGAGGGGGAGCTGAATGGAAGGGTGGAAGCAGCCAGCAGGCCTGATCCGTGCCTTCCAGGGCCCATATGTTCCTGAGGATTTCGATGTGCGCCTCCTGTCAGGTAGAGTGCCGGGAGAAGGGCAGGGCCCGCTGTGGCGGGTGGTGGTCCACATTTACAACTCCCCTCATCCCCTGAAATTCCCGCCTATGGGCCAGGACTCTCGGGCCCATATTTGTCTCTTCTGATTTGCCCCTGCTTGGAGAGGTCTGAAATACGAGGCCAAGGGCTGAGGCCTCCTGGGAAAATTCCCTCTAGGTCAGTCAGCGCACAAGATGGTTTCTCGTCCCGAAAGCGAGCATGCCTGACACCTGCCAGAGGGAGAAAACTTGGCTACAGGGAATGATAGTTTGATGTGGCATGACAAGTGGTCAGATATGGGGCTACAGGGGCTGATAGTCGGATGCCGCATGGGAGGGAGTTGGATATGAGACTATAAGAACTGATGGTTTGATCTGGTATGGTGGGGGGGGGGCAGATATAGAGATTTAGGGACTGAAGGGCTGATCCAGACTGGACCCAGGCATATAGGGACTGATGGTCACATGGGCACAGCAAGGGATGGGGTTTGTGGGTATTGGTCTCTAATTCTAAGTCAGACGATAGAGGGCTGTACAGACTGATGGCTGGAGGTGGCCTCGAAGTGCGTTAGACGGGGCTGAGAGGCACAGCACTCCCTGGACAATCCCACGCGTGTGTACTCCTGTGGAGGAGAGGTGCAGGGGGCCAGGCCAGCCCCTTCTGGTGGCTCAGTCCCTTGCCAAGGGGGTGGGTGAGGACAGTGTGGCAGTGACAGGTCCAAGCTGGCAGGGGCTGTTGTGGGTCTGAGGCAGCGCACGAGCGTCTGCCGGCCAAGAGGGCGCAGAGGCTGGTCCAAGCCAGAAGGGGGCGCTGCGGGACCGAGGCGGCACGCGGCGGGTCCCGGCTGGCAGGGGGCGCTGCGGGGCGAGGCGGCGCGCGGCGGGTCCCGGCCGGCAGGGGGCGCTGCGGGACCCAGGCGGCGCGCGGCGGGTCCCGGCCGGCAGGGGGCGCTGCGGGGCAAGGCGGCGCGCGGCAGGTCCCGGCCGGCAGGGGGCGCTGCGGAACCGAGGCGGCGCGCGGCGGGTCCCGGCCGGCAGGGGGCGCTGCGGGGCCGAGGCGGCGCGCGGCGGGTTCCGGCCGGCAGGGGGCGCTGCGGGGCCGAGGCGGTGCGCGGCGGGTCCCGGCCGGCAGGGGGCGCTGCCTCGCGGGTTCCCCCTTTGTGTCCGTTGGCGCCTCGCTCTATATAAACGCGCGGCGGCGGCGGCGGCGCTCTGGGCTCAGACGGGCGCGTGGCGGGTCCCGGCCGGCAGAGGGCGCTGAGGAGCCGAGGCGGCGCGCGGCGGGTCCCGGCCGGCAGGGGGCGCTGCCTCGCGGGTTCCCCCTTTGTGTCCGTTGGCGCCTCGCTCTATATAAGCGCGCGGCGGCGGCGGCGGCGCTCTGGGCTCAAACGGGCGCGCGGCGGCGGCGCACGATGGACATGGAGAAGCGGCTCACGCTGGAGCTGCGGAACAAGAAGCCGGCGGAGGTGAGCGGCCCGGCCCGGGGGGGCGCTGGAGGGCGGGGGCCCGGCCCGGGGGGGCGCTGGAGGGTGGGGGCCCGGCCCTGCTTGGCGGCCGGCGGTGGAGGCGGCGCGTGGCTGCTCCGGGCCCCGCCGGCCTGGGCCTGTCCCGCCCCGCGCGGGCTGCGGGGTCCCCGGCTTTGCGGACTGGCCGTTCCCTCGCTGGGCCGGCGGCGGTGCTGCGGGGGCCGCCTGAGCGGGGAGCGGGCGGGAGCGGCGAGCCCCGCGCCGCGGCCCGGAGCGCTGGGACCTGCCCGGGCGATGCCGCTGCTGGGAGCAACGCGTCGCCCGGCCGCCGCCTCGCCTCCCACGCGGCGCACGACCCCCTCGGCAGGCCGGCGCACGTCCCCTGACTTGCTGGGTACCGGCCTGGGAGCGGGCGGAGGCCCCCCGGGCCGAGCCCTGCGCCCCCGCCGAGCCGCGGCCTTTCCGAGGCCGCAGCTGGTGGCCCGGGTGCGCGAGGCCGCCCGGGGCAGGGCCGCGTCTCCGCGGTTGCTTTGCGCCGCGCACAGGCCGATGACCCCCGAGCCCGCTCCTGCTCCTGCTCCGCCACGTGGGCTGGCGGCGCGCGGTGCTGCTGTGGCTAAGCTGAGCCGAGGGTGCCTGTTGCTGCGTAACGGGCGCTACGCGGGGCAGGGCCCCCCCGGCTTAGCTGCGCCCAGCGCGGTTCCCCCAGTCCTGCCGGGCCCCCCGGCCAGCCCCGGCACGTGGTGGTAGCTTTGCATCATCCCGCTTGTCCCTTCCGGGCCTCCCGCCATCTGGCTCCTCCCGCGCCGGTGCCCCTGTGGCATTTGCTCTTGGCCTCCTGCCCGCTCGGGGAGAGTTTGCGGGGGGCCTCGGCTGGCGGGGAGTAATGCGCCAGGTGCCTTGTGAGATCGCAATCGGATTCCACCCGTGCTCGGCAGGGCAGTTCCTGGTCGCCCACTCAGGCCTGGGTCTCTGAGGCCTGCCACGCCAGCCCCTTTCTTCCGTTGTGCCCCAAGCAGCTGGGCGTGGGCTGGGCAGCAAGGATAGGAGTTTTTGCTTCTCAAATTTGTTTGCCTGCCCGTGGTAGAGGCGAGCAGTTCACCTAGTTATGGCCTTTAGGGCTGTTCTTACCAGAGACTTTTTGTCTGGGTTTTCTTCAGGTAGGGAGTTGGCTGAATTGCCCTGGTAGGACTTTATTCAGTGAGGGGTCCAGGTAACACTTGATTGCGTTTCTCTGTTAAAATACAGAATGGTGTTAATTGTATTGAAAAGCAGTCAGGGAATGGGTGTATTCCCACTGAGCAAATTCAACAGTGATAACTGCTGGGATGAGGGGGTTCTGACTGGTTGTGATAGTCTAGGTGAGAGCCCAGGTGGCCTGTCACTGGCAAGCAAAATGAGTTGCTGCTCAAACTTGGCTTTTGTGGTGTTTTCTTAGCTGTTTCACAGCCTTGTTAGTTAAATGCTGTAGGTGACTGGGGTCAGATGGGAGTGGAGTTTGGGAGGCACTTGCCAAGGGAAGGGCTCGATCTTTGCTGCTGTCATGGTGGAGAGCCTGTGGGCTTTTTGCAGTTTTTAAAATAAAAATAGTCTCATGAAACAGAAGCCAGTGTGTGTTTCCCTTCACTGCAGCCCCGGGACCAAGAGCTTGGGAACACGTAGACAGTGACCATTAGTGTTCTTACCCTTTGTAGTCTTCATCTGAGCAAAATGAGCGCAATGCAAACAAAGTAGCAATGTGGCACATTTGTATTGTGGTAGCTCCAAAAGCTCCAATTGTGGGCCAGGACGCTGCTGTGCTAGGTGCTGTACACAGGTTGGCTGGTACAGCTCTGGTATTGTTCAGGCCTGGAATTGTGAGCATGCAGGGGTTGTGGTAGGAACCAGAGAGCAAACCGGACTGGCAGCCGAAGGGCTGCTCTTGTGGGAAAGAGGAGACTGAAAATGTTGATACCTTCCAATGATTAAAGGCGATTGAAATCATGGGTTCCAAGCAAATCTGCCTGGTAAATCAGTCCCTTGATGGTGCAACTACTGGGGCTGAGGTCAGATGGTGAGAAGTAATGCCAAATTCCTTATTGGGCCCTTAGTGAAAAGAGGGGACCACTCTGACCTGCTTCTTAATCTGCAGGAAAAACTGGTGAGGTAACCTGCAATTTGGAAGGGACTTAGGACCTGTTTAATACCTACTCTGGTTCTCTACTAGCTTTCCTTGTGTTTGGCCAGCCTTTTGGCTCCCTTTTCAGGTAGTCTTAAACTATCAGCCTCCTGCTGCACTCTAGAGTTAAACTGTTTCTTCAGTGTTCGTTTTGGGCCCTGAACTTTAATTTCCCCTGCAGACTTCCTGCTCCGATCTGCTATAGCCACCTTGATTCTAGCCAGTAGGATTCTGGGCAGAGGTAAAGGTCTAGACATGGCTGCTGGCCAGGTGCTAGACTTAGAATACTCCTTTGCAAGGCTATTAAAGTACAGGGGTTCCTGCTGCTCAGCCAAACCTCTGGGGAGTGAAAAGGAGCTTTCCCACATCGAAGGTTGAAAGTAGGGGTGGAAGTAAGAGGTGGTCCTGGTCAGTATCCAAGCCCTGGGGAGCAAGTGCTGACCCCCTCTCCTCCCTGCCCATAGTTTCTTCCAAGCCACTGGACTTCTCCACCTCCCCTTTCTGGAATTGGAGCAGCTGAAAAATTCACCTGTTGAAATGTGGGGGAGGGGGAGAAGTCAGGCTACTGTTGCTGGACTCTCCTAATGCAAATGAGTTTATAGAGAAATAAGAACACTGATCTTCCCCTTGCGTGCCCCCCACATGACAATATGTGGGGTGGAATGTCTCTGTAGAAGGAGATGTGGAGGTGTAAAGGGGCATTGAGCACTGAGGCTGGGTAGGGGAGATCCTTGCTGTTGGTCTCAAGGTGCACTTGCCCCAAAGAACTCAGGTCTTGCTGTGGAAATCTGCAGCAGGAGGAGTTGAACTCTTTGGGGGTGATTGGTGCAAACAGGCTGTTGAAGGGGGGCATGAAGAATTGGGGACCTTGGGGAGGGGCAATGACCAGACAAGTGAGCTGTGCTGCTCTAAGCGACTTCTCCCCTTTGCTGTAATCCTTAGCTGCCTTGACTGTTCTTTCAAGCAGCTGGCTGGGCTGACCCTTTGCTGTGCGGGGCTGTTGGTAGCTAGCACCTCTTTAGCCAAGCAAGAAATGCTGCCTCTGCCTTCTGGTTGGGCCAGTTCAACGGCTTTGGTGTTGGCCTGCTTACATCGTGTAGCAGGCAGCTGACTGAATCTTGAGCTCCTGCATCCTTCAGGTCCTTTGTCCTTCATGCCTGGGTTCATGTGCTGGCTTCCCTTTGCTGTAAGCACCAGGTTCTGCTTATAACAAAGCCTTCCTCTTACCTAGGGACAGACCTGCAGTCTCGGTGATCTTTGTGTGTGTCGGGGGGTTGGATCTTGCTTCAGGATTCACGAGCTCTGGCAAGCCAGTGTCTTCCTTAACTGATGTGGATCAACTTTTAAATAAGGCTAGAAACAAATAAAAACAATGGACATTAAAATGAGGCTGACTAGGGCTTGACAAAATACTTATTAGATTGTGGGATAGTAGGAGAGACAGTAATACAGGTGACCCTCTAGTCTGGCGCACTCTGGTCCAGCAAGATCTGTGGTCCTGCATGATTTTAATTGGCCATATGTCCATGTATCATGGGTGTGGCCAAGTTTCCTATGGTCCCAGAAAGTTTTACAGCACCTTTCCTGGCTGTTCTGTGTTGGTTTTTAGTTCCAATTTACCCCAAATGTCGAAGAGCCCGGTTAGCAGTGGAAGCATTGGTGATCCTGCTAGACAATACTGACCTCCTGTGGCTTGGCGTATTCTTTGCTTTGGCACCAGTCAGGTCTAGGGATGTTAGTGTAACCATAGGGCCGCTGCAGGTTGGGGCACTTTGGCTGGGCCAGAGTAGACCTGTCCACAACGGCCCTGGGGGTGGGAGGCTGTTCAAGCTGGGCTGGAGCAGTGCCCCTGCTGTGGACTGGGACTGCTCAAGCTGGGTGGCTGCAGATGGGGGATGTGCTAGAGCACTCCCAGCCACAGCAGCACCATGAGCTGCATCCCCAACTGCTCCCCCCATTTAATTGATTAACTGGTTAGGTTTAACACTAGGTTTAACTGGCAAATCCCATTTAATTGATAAAATATCTCTAGTCAGGTCCCCTTCAGCTCAACCTGTAGCAGGAGCTGGTATATCAAACATATAGCCAGCTGTGGAGTACATGGATCTTCTGCAAAATGTAAACTGTTTGCAATACAATGATCATTATTTTCTTCGTCGCTCATTACTTGTCTATGCAATCCCTGGCTTTTCAAATGCTGTAAGCAAAAGGCAGGTGGGGTCTTGGAAGTACGCAATGGCAGAGGGTGCCTTGCACTTACTGTTTCTCTGACGCTCTTTCCACTACCCGTTTTAAAGCTTCTTTAGAAGTGGTTAATGTTATCTGCACTGCTCTTGTGCCTGTTAAAGCTGCCTTTAAATGTGGGGTTAACAGTTCTAGAGTGGGTTAAACTCTGGTCAGTGTGAGCTGAGCAAAATTACTTGGGAAGTAACTGAGTGACTGGTCCACTCAAAAGCTGTAGTTCCCACAGAAGAGGTGGGATTTGGAGGATGAGTTAGGAGGGCATCAGTAGCTTTCTAGCCTGCTTGGAGGGAGCACCTGGGATAAGAACTTCTTCCTGGAAACTAAGCCTGTAGCAGGTGCTGGAGTACTGGACCAGGCCACTACCCCTTTCTGGAGTTCTTGCCATTGGCGTTTACCAATTTGACACACACTAGAAACTGCACGTGTGGCTCTGGGGTGCATTTGCATCAGTTGGAGGGTGTGGATTTTTGCTTTGGTGAATGTCGAGTGTACATAGTGGTGCAAATGCTGTTAAAACATCAGGGTAGAGGAACTGTCATGGACACTACTGAGCTGTTAGATGCCCTGCCCTACCCCCCCCCCCCCCCCCACCGGCTTGGGCGTAGTGCCCAAGGTAGGTGAGTCTGGCTTATGAACTTGGCTAGAGATGCTGTTAGGAAGATTCTTCCAGTGGTCTAAGAGGGAAACGCAGGTGGGTGGGAGAGGTGGGACCCACAGGGGATTAGTAACTAGCTAAAGCCTTGATTCAAATCTATCTGGAAACAGTTACCCTTTGAAAGCGCTTTGGTGCTTTATCTGAAACAAGCTGAGATGTCACTTCAGCTCTGTGTGTATCCCCTTGTTAACAATCATAGCTCTAAAGCCCTGACCCAGCTAGGCTATGGAGCTGGACCCTTGTCTGAGACGTGATCCCACCCTTTCTTGATGATGTGGCAGTGAATATTATGTCTGCTTGAGCTTTATCTGGGGATTGCCAGTTGGGCACCTCTGACTGACCTGAAGGTGACTTCTTTTAACAAACAGAGGCACATGGGCATACCCCGAACAGCTGGCTGGAGGGATTTATCTGATGACCTAGACTGGTGCTTTGATCTTAAACTGGACCTGTCCAGGAGCTTGATCTGCTGAATTAGTTTGCTAGATTAATACAAATGGATCTTAAAGCTGAGGCTCCTGCAGGTTTCAGTGATGTTGGCTCCTTCTCAGATCCTGAGTTTCTCTCCTTCCTCCTCCAGGTGAAGGAGCTGGTGCTGGACAACTGCCGCTCAGATGATGGGAAGATCGTTGGCCTCACCTCAGACTTTGAAAACCTGGAGTTCCTCAGCATGATCAACGTCAGCCTACTCTCCGTCTCCAATCTCCCCAAGCTCAATAAACTCCGCAAGGTAAGCTGAGGAGTTGGGTTGGTGCTGCTCCGATGGGAGGCTTTACAGATCTAACCATGATTCTTCTGGCAGTAGAGCTGTGCATACCTCCTAGTGAGTGAGTACTTCATCCCCTTGTGTAGCTGTTCTGGTTAATCAGACCTGCTTTTGTTTGGGTGTGCTAGAACTGCCTCTGGTGCTGGGGCTTAACCTTGTCTTGTGGTGCATTTTGAGCAAACATTAGTCTCAAGTAGAACATCAAAACTAGAGATGAGTTTTGATCTTGTCCTTCTCCCTGAACTTCCAGCCTTTTTCTGGTGCTGTAGCTATGTTAGAAGTGCTGAGCAAAATTGCTTTCTGAACTGAAGAACGTTTAAGTTGCAGTTAAAGCCAGTAAAGCCTTACTTCCTTCAGCCCATATGTATGGACCTGTTGCTAGTGGGTGCTGATTGGCTCAGCTGCAGTTCAGAAGCCCATGGGCTTTGTTTGGCACAGGCTTTCGTGATTTCTCAATTCTTGCTGTCCTCAGCGTGTCCCTCTCTGCATCTGCAGCTAGTCCATCAGCAACAAGTTTTTCCTGATGCACTGTCAGTGCTGCTTTGCTGCCCATAATGTTTATATGAGAGTGGGGATTAATCAAATAGAGGAGCAGTAACCAGCAGAATGCCTGTGTGGTCTCACTTAACAGTCATGTCCTTTTGGAGGTTGAAGATGCATGTCAGGTGGTGGTTCCCTTGATGCTCCTGAACCCATCTGCTGGGGAAGTGCTGTGCTCTTAGCACTGCCTGTGACTTTGATCCCAGAAGCAATGTGATCTTTGAGGCTTACTTTGTGATAGGAGCTGCCTGTTGGCTTCTTCCTGAGTATTCCCATCATGTCAAATACCTATTGGAGTGGCTGAATAGGGTGGACTAAGTTCCTGGGTGGCCACTGGCATTTTAAGCACCACCATGCTTTCTGTGAAGCAGTGGTTGACATCCAGGCAGCTGCCTGGAGTCTTGCCTGCAGTAAGCCCTTCTGCTGATGGCCTTGCTTGACTGTTTCACACCACTCCAAGGGTAGCTGATTGTATCAACTGGCCTTTCACTCTTAACTGGTGAAAACATGCTCCTTGTAGCTGAAATCCTATGTATTTTGTCAGTTTTTATTGCAATGTTTTTGGAGCTCTGTACTATGTCTGTACTAGAAATGCTATTGAGCTGATGAGCTTTTGTGGGACAGACCCACTTCATTGCCAAATAAATCATTTTGCTAGTCTTAAAGTGCTACATTTCTGCTGTCTTGTTTTGTAGCTGAAATGTTGGGCATTTCCCCCCATGTCATGCAGGTAGTGGAGAAGTAAATGTCACAGGTTTTTAGCATTAAATCTTAATTTGAGGGATCATTACTAGTATTCCATATGCAGCTGTGAGTGGGTGCTAGAGCTTCCTTCAGATGTGGTCACTCAGCTGCTTGTGTTGAGGAGGGTGTGTGTCAGGGCTGTACTTGAAATCTGCCCTTCCCTGATGCCATGTTTCCTTCCCTTTCCAAACAGCAAATACTCAGGAGGAGGCGAGGGGCTCATGTTCCTAGGTAGCCGGGTTTAATAGCTAGAAAATTGGGCCGGGAATCTAGATGACTGTTTTGGTCCATGCTGTGACTCCCTTTGTGGCCTTAGAGAAGTCCCTGATTATCTGCCAACCTGTAAAATGGGAGTAATACTCCCCTTTGTCACATGTGGAGACCCTCTATAGCAGTGCCTTTGAACACTTCCTCCTGGCAGCTGGAGCTGAGTGACAACCGGATCTCTGGTGGCCTGGAAGTTCTAGCAGAGAGGACCCCTAACCTGACCCACTTGAATCTAAGTGGCAACAAGATCAAGGACATCAACACCCTGGAGCCTCTGGTGAGTGAAAGGCCTGGTGCAGGAATCTCACTGATTGATGCTGTTTCCTTTTTGGGGATTGTGTCAGTGCAGCGGAAGTCAAACCATCTTGATAACTGTTCCAACAGCACTTCGTGGTTCTGATGTGAACCGACAAGTTGCCTAATATGTGACTGGGCTAATAGTTATTGACACCTCTGTCTGGAAAACCAGCAGCCAGTTGCTAAAGGAACATGAAATTGGGCTGGATGAGCAAATCTGTGGATATAGTTCTCAGTGTCCACCTGGGAAAGGACTGCTAAGGGGTCGGACGCAGTTTGAGGTAGGTGGCACCTGGGTGTGTCATGGCGGTGATGTGCGTGGCCCCCATGGGGTGTCTGACCTCAATCCAAGGACACGCTTCTACTGTGGGACATGAGCATGTCACCCTTGGTGCTGTAGCTGCAGATTCTGACTGACCTTCCCTATTGCAGATGCAAGATGCCCTTGCTGTGTTATCACATTGCCCTGAATGAAAAAGTTCATTCCTCCGTCATCCCCCACTTCAATAGGTCTGATCTGGGATGTGGTGTGGCAAGTGAGCTGGGCTGGGCTGTCCTGCCTTCCTCTCCCAGTGGCTCCAGCTGCTTATTTTACTCTTCTCTCAGACATGTTTTAGTATAAGGTGAAATACCTTCTCTTAGGAAGAGGTGTGTCTGACGCTTCCCAGGTGCTGAAGGTACAGGGTCTGCTACCTCACTGCATGCAGTGACTAAACCATTCTGGGTCAGCTTGTTCTGTGGTGTCCTGTAATGGCTACTTCCCCAGGCTCTGGGGACAGGGAAGTATGAAGTCTGATACCGAGCAGTCTTATAAAGGTTGCTGGAATCCAAGTCCCTAGCTCCCCTTTTACAGGGATATGGGGGGCACCTGGACTTTGGGCCTGGCTCTTTCCCCTGGCAAACTGAGGGTGGATAAAGAAGGTGGAGTTAACAGGTGGTTCTGCTTGTGGGGGTTAATGTGGTCATGGATCTCAAGTCCATTAATTGCTTTGTATCAAAGTTAGTGGTTTTCTAAGGGGGCACATGTTACAGGAAGTGTGCATGAAACATTCTCTTTGCTAGAGGCTAGGTAATAAACTACGTGCTTCAGGGACGTCCATGTCTCCTGCCTCCCTTTCTCACGGCAAGCTTACCGGAACTGTCAGCCTAACAAATCAATCTTTGCAGAAGAAACTGCCGAATCTGCACAGCCTGGACCTCTTCAACTGTGAGGTGACCATGCTGATCAACTACCGGGAAAGCATGTTTGCGCTTCTGCCGCAACTCACCTATCTGGATGGCTTTGATGCTGATGACCAGGAAGCCCCTGACTCAGACCCTGAAGCAGATGGCGATGGGCTGGATGATGAGTACGATGAGAATGGAGAAGGTAAAGGGGGTATGGCCTAGCTGTCTGCCTCCCACTGGCTTTTGCTAGCTGTTCACTACTGACCTCCTCATAATCGTGTGAGCTTACTACCCAAGTCTGGTCTTGCCTTGGTAATTCCCTTCCCCCAGGTATGACCTGGAAAACCAAACTAACTCTGATGCTTGTCTTCAGAACTTGCCTCCTGTGCATAGGGGCCAGTGGGACTGTTCTGGGTTTGTGCGAACTTGGAGAAAGCAACTGTGTATTCCTTGGCTTCCTGTCAGTGGATTGTGTGGCTTTGGGCATGGTGGTGGCTGGAGGAGGGAGGAGGAGTGCCACTGATGTGGTACAAGCCGTGCTGGCTAGAACCTCCTCATCTCCTCCTGTTGTGGTAGAAGGTGAGGAAGAAGAAGATGATGATGAGGAAGATGAGTTGGATGAGGAAGTCATTGAGGAGGAGGAGGAAGATGAAGATCTGGAAGGTGAAGAGGAAGAGGATGGTGTAGATGATGAGGTGAGCTGTTCTTGCTGACATCTCTGTGAGCCTTTGTGGCTGTTTGTGAATAAATACTCCCTCTGTGCCCTTGCTGTGAAAAATCAGTCCTGAGAAACTTTGTAATCAGCTTGGGTATGTTGTATCTTTGCCTGAGGCTAGTCCTCCAAAAAAAAGCTTTCTAGGTAGACATCTTCTTTGGGGGGTGGTTCCTAGATTGCTCATGCTGAAGCTGAGGATGGTATGAGGGAAAGATTTTGCTGACTTCTCTTGTGCTGTCTGTGTGGGGTAAGGGCTGGGATGAGGAAGGGGAGCAGGTCTCAGTTGCGAGGAAAGGAGGCTGCCTGTACTTCACCATTTTGAGTTCCCAGGCTGCCAGAGGGCAGCATCTCCTTGAAGTCAGACTTCAGGAGACCACAAATGGTGACTGGTGTGAAAAAATTAGTGCTCTAGTCACTGGATTGTGACCAACAAAGATTCTTCTCTTAACTCAAGGAGGAGGAGGATGATGAGGATGAAGAGGATGATGAAGGTGATGAGGGTGAGTAGACCTAATTCTCCTGAGGAAATACCTGTACTTGTGAATATGGATGCCCTAGCCTAGAGACTGATCCCCAGATTTAGCCCCATCTAGTAGGTATGAGGTACTGAATGTTGAGGGCATGCCCATCTACTCAGCACCCCTCACTCGCTATGTGTAAGGGAAGTCAAGAGGGAGAGTCTCCAATCAACCTCCCCCCAGGGGGCAATGCCGGAAATTCACCTGGAGGTCATCAGTTCCAGCTATGCTTTCCTTCACTGGAGTTGTGTATCTTAAGTTGAATTTCTTTTGTCATGTAGACCTGGCCTAAGATGCAGTAGTCAAAGGTAGCATTAACCATCCACAGTTCTGGTGCAAAGAGTCCATTTCCTTCAGGGGCTGAGCAATAATGCAAGACACGTCTCTCATGGCAAGGAAGTCTCGTTCAGGGTACACCTAGACCCTCACCGAGTCGATCTTCTGGAGTTCAATTGCATGCATCCCTACCAGGCATGCACAGTTGAGTTATTTGGGTTCAGCAGTCAACCCGTTCCCCCTCAGTATCGCAAGGAGTAAGTGAGGTCAATGGAGCCTCTCCTGTTGGCCTCCCTCTGAAGGCAGCCTGATAAGTCACTTTTAGCTTCACAATTGCTGTAGCTAGAATTGCTTATCTGCAGTTTACTTACCTGCCTAGTGTAGACCAAGCCTCACTTACCTTTGAACCATTGCTGTCCCAGAACTAAACAGGAGCATTGAGGTTGGGAAGTCAAGCACACAAGTCTGGCTTTGCGTTTCCTGGGTTTCTCCTCTGCAGCTAAGCGCATCCTATGTGTTCCATGGGACTGGAGCATTTGTACTAGCCATCAGTTCCAAACAATGCATGTGGTCTGACAGTCAGTTAACTTTTGACTTACTATGTGTTAGTCTTTCCAACCATCAGGCTACATTGATTTTTTTTGCCTTTGATTTACACCTGTAAGGGACAATACCTGTACTTTGCACACTTTCCAAAATACTGCTGCTTTGGATTGAGACCAAGCATTGCTCCACTGCCCAGGAAAAGATAGTTTAATATTAGAAGTAAATCATACCCCTGTCATAACACATTTAAAATGCTGTTGGTCTGCATCAGTGGGTTGGCTGTTCCTAGAAAGGATAGGTAAGTGGGTAATACACAGTAGTGCTCTGGAAGGAAAAGCTCCAGGGAAGCTCTGTCAGCACTTCTATAAAGTGCTGGGCTTGAAGCTACCAATCCTTTGGAATTTTAAATGAGGTCACACATGACTCTGGACATCTCACTTGGAGGTAAATTCCCTGGGTGTTTGGCTTTGGATGGGCCCATGTGTGGTTTGATTAAAACAGGGGTTACCAAATTTTCCAGCCTCAGTGTCCCCTGCTTGATTTGAGACCCTGACACCCCCCCACCTCTTTACCATCATCCAACCCTGCTTTAACAAAACATTCATTTTGTAATTTAAAATAAACACAAACTTAAATAACATTTTATCTCAAAACTAAAAATAAGCACAAATAGTTTTTCTTGGCCCCTTGTGGATGCCTGGTGCAGCCCTAGCTGGCCAGCTGCCTGTGTGCCTGCCCAAGCCCTGTGCTGCCAGGGCCAGCTGCCTGCCTGAGCTCCTTGCCACCCACAAAGCCAGGCATCCCCAGCCTTCATCTAACCTCATCCTGCTCTTCTCCCTCCCCTGACCAACCCACACTCACCTTTGCAGGAGGCAGCTAGTTCCACATGGGTTTTTGCTGGTTGCCCGCTTTTTATATAGGCTGTACCAAGTCACCCATGTAAAATTGCTCTGGCTCTCAGCCCCTGCTAAGGCCAGATATTTCGGGGGGCGCAGTGGTACTGGGTTGCCTTGCACCCCCCACTGGAATTTCTTCGCAACCCCTCAGTTTCGCAAGCCCTGAATTACAATGTTTGTAGTGGTGTCTGTAGGAAAATGGAGGTTGGCACAAAAAAAAGCTTTGAAGACTTTCAGAAGTAATTTTATTTTCAGGGCCCAACTTTACTACAAAAGGGGAAACTGGAGCCCTGTAGCTAAAGTTGGGGCCCTTTGGAGTACTTCAAAAGCACGCGGAGATGAGTCACTGCATGGCTGGGTACCATGTAGAATGGAATAGAGGGTGGCACTCATCCTGCAGCAGCCTGAGTTCATGTCTCAGCTGGACGAGCGTGTAGCCCGCGAAAAGGGAGATCCAGTGATGTTCTGTACGGCTGCCGTTGGACTAACTCTTGCTCTTGCCCAGCAGATCTTCTGCAGGGAGAGAAGAGAAAACGAGATCTAGAGGATGAGGGAGAAGACGATCCAGAGGACGAAGAGGATGAGGAGGATGACTGAGTCCTAACAAGCCAATCAGTTTTACGGACTATGACTGTGCTTGTCCCAACCTCCCCATCGTGTCCCTGTGAGACTGTAAAATCCCATCTCCCAGCCCCTCCCTCTTTTGTATGGCTGCAGTGTCCACAATATTTTTTAAGACTTAGAATACAGTAGGCATTCAGGGGAATCTTTCCATACAAGACTCACTTTCTCACAAGAATTTCATGACCAAAGGCTTCTCCGCTCTGGTTTGCGCAGCATTTTGCAAATGTCCTAGAGCATCTCCTGAGATCTGCCTTGCCCCATGGCTCCAAGAGCTTCAGCAGTGCTTTGCCATCCCATGACTGCAAGAGGAGAACCTCCACGCCCAGCATACATGTCCTCAGCCCAGCATTTGAAGAAACTGCCAGCGTCCTGAGCAGAGGGTACAAACTGCTCTTGTAGGAGGACTTGGAAAGCAAACAGTTGCCCCAGGGCAAACGGCAATAGTGACTAGTGGTGTGTGTATCAGAGGTAGCTGGGTTACTCCGTCTTTTCAGAAACAAGGAGTAGTGGTGATAGCTGGAGGTGCTTGAAGATGCTGTAGCACTTGTGGGGAGGAGGGAGGCTTGGGTTTCTGAGCAGACCTGCTCTTTGCTGCATCTCAGACCTGTGAGGAGGAATGCTGCTGTAGGCCTGCCTCTTTTCCCTAGTGTTATAAACTGGAATCTTTTATCCATTAGCTGCCACTTTGCAGTTCATGGATGTTGGCAAAACAATTCTGGTTGGCAGCTGTGAATGTCTTCACTTGCCATCAGGAGGCTTTCTCCACCCCCATCTTTCTAGGAAGGACAGGGAGCATGTGGCAAGGGGTTATACGGTGCTGCTACCAAACTGCCCTTTTTGCTGTACAGATCACACTCAAGCCATTTTCACTGTGATAGGCCTGACTTGGCGTTCCCCAGGAGACGGTGTTGGCCTAAATGTTCTCAGGGTCCTTCTGCCAGCCAGTAACCACTCATCAGTGGCCTCAGTTGCTAGCCTGGCACACACCTGCCCCTCCTTTTCCTTTTCAGAGGGGGTGAGTCCAGCTCTTTTCCATCTGTGCACTGACAGATGCCTCTCCCTGAGTGGAGCCACCACTTCTCTGACCCCATGCGAGACCTGCTTTAGAATGGGGGTGGGGGAGTCCTGCAGTGTGGGATTTCCAGTGTGTTCACGTGGCTCCACTGCTGCTACACAAACCATCTCCTCAGCATTGCATGCCTAGCGACTCTTGCTCAGAGGCTGAGTGGGAGACAGCCAGGTTTGTGGGGGTGTTCCCTGAGGCTTTATGCCAATGCATATGTGTTGGCACTTAACAGGGTTCTCCCTCAGCCATGGTGGGCATATGTCAGCACCCAGCTGTTGTATGTGCTCTCGGAGTGAGAAGAGAAATTCCACACCCCTCCTGGGAAGGGCCTTTGGAGCACTGGGTACTGCAGCACACCTGGATTTCTTGCCCTGCCTTTCTCTTGCATTGTACAGTAGCTATGAACAGTCAAATGTCTCCTATAAAATGCAAACTGAGTAACTTATAAATCTAAAGGAATTAAAATTCAGAGCAGCAGTTGATATTTTTAACTTCATTTTTAAGCAGATTGTATGGATTTTATATTAGTCCTAGTAACTGTCAGGTTTGGATTGGTCAGATTAGTCCCGGATAAGGAGCCCTTTTGTATCTTTTTTTGTTACAAAGCTTGGATAAAACTTTTAATAAAAGACCTGTTTTTAAAAACCCGTTGTAGTGGTGCCTTCACTGCTGCTCCAAAGCTGTATCTGTAGTGAGGAAATCAGCCCTGGATGTATGTGTATAGTCCACTTGTGATCAGGTTTTCACTCCAGGCTTCCTCAGTCTAGAAGCAGTATATAGGCAGACTCTTCTGGAGGCCAATAGCTACTTTCTCTGGCTACCTTTTAATAGCTAACATAGGCATGTGCGCTCTATAGCCCCTTCAAGGTGTATAAAGACTACCTCAGGCTTAAGAATATTCTGCTGTTCAGTCTTGAAATGACAAGACTACAGAGCTGCCACTAGCTCTCTGCAGGAATGAGACTTAATCAAAATCTTCAGGGCTTGTGCTACATTAGCAGTCCCTGGCTTATAGGGCCTGAGACTATCCTTCTGCCCTTTGAATTCCCTAGGAAGAACCTGACTTCGAGGTGTGCAGAAGGGTGTTGGGTGTGGAGGCAGAAAAATAAATATTGACTGACTGGGAGAATCTTTCCAGTGCTGCTTGCTTGGCTTTTCTGTAGCAGCCACTGGTGCCCTATAGTGGGCTTCCTGTGGCCAGATGGCTTAAGGGGCAGTGCCCAAACATGGGGCCTGAACCACTCGCATGCCTTAATACTGAGTTTGCAAGACCCCTTAACCTTGTCCGAGTAGTTGCACTCCATCCCTGTGGCCTACTAGCTGGCCCACTCGGTGCAAAGGAAGCTCAGCCCCCTAATACCCTAAGGATAGGGTTTGACCATTCTTCCCCCTTTCCCCTGTCACAAGGGCAAGGTTGTTCTAGGATAATGGGTTGTGCTTTTGCTGGCCTTAAGCAGTCTGTTCCCTTGGCTCTATCATGCTGTAAAGAAGCAAATTGCATCCTGATGATTGATCAAAACTCCTGTCTGGGATCTGTAGATGCCCAGAATCTTGCATTCCACGGTGGCCTACCGAGCTACCTCCTAGTGTCAGGGTGCATGGCTGCTACAGCAAGGTTGCAAGAAGTGGGACTCTGCTGTAGGACAACTGGAGTGCTCATACTTGAGTCCTGAAGCAATCTGGGAACCGGGTGCTCCCAGGAAGTCTGGGCAGACAGCCTAGAGTGGGTCCCATGGGAGGTCCAGACTTGAGAGAGAAGCACTATTCAATAGGCCCATGCCTTGAAAACAAGTCAGGTCTGCCCCAGAGCCTGAGCAATGCTCTACTACTGCAGAGCGGCTTGGGTGGGTGTCCTGTCCCTGCTCTAAGCAGCAAACTTGTTCCTGCTGCTCAGGTACCCACTTTTTTCACCCTTGTGGCATGTGGGAGAACTTGGCCTGCTGCTGGGAAGTAGGGCTTTCTGCTTGCCTTGCAGGGGGCAGATCCATGGACGGACGGGCTTAGGTCTGTCTCTAGGGTGGAGGTGAGGGGTCCCTGCTCCCTCCCTTTGCTGCTCTGCAGTGCTAGGACCTACCTGCCCACATGCTGTTAGCTGGTACTGCTGAGGGGCCACATCCTTTCCTAGCACCCCCAGGGCTATTGCTGCTGCTGGAGAAGGGAGAGGGTGGCCCCTGCTTGCCCCTTCATTGCAAAGGAAGGGCTCATGCACCTCCTAGCTATTTAATGGCAGTAGCACCAAGAGGTCCCAAACCCCATCAGGATTCCTGGTGCTGGCCAGTCCCCAGTGCCCTATGTGCTAAAGGGAGGAGTTAAGGAATCCCAGGGGTTTGCCCAAACTGAGATGCAGTTGGGTCTCCTGGATCCCAGGCACCACCTCTAGGGTGTTGCTTTTCCTTCCCTGCAGAGATGGCACCTCCGCCTGAGGGGCAGGGACCGCGTGGTCTCCACTGTTTACTCCTGCATCACACAGGGACGTTTGCGCACCAGCCCCTCAGCTTAGCTGCATTCCAGTTGTTCTCCTGCTTGGCTGGGTGGAGTGGGCTTGTTGCTCTTTGGCTGTTTCTGCAGCCTGCTGCTGTTGGCCTCTTGCTGCCATTTGCACCAGGCCAGCCTCCCCCTCAGTGAATTCTCTGGGAGCTGCAGCTGCTCAGCTATGTGCCAGCAGGGAAGAGGGCTGCATCTCCTGCCAGCTGACTCAGGCAGGCCTGAGGAAAGCATGGCTACCTCTTCTAGCAGCTGGGGAATTAACTGTTGGTGCACTTGGAGGAACTGCACATTCCCTATGCTGAGTGGAATTTGAGTCTGCCGGTGCTGCATCATGTGCTGTCTACTCAGTTCCTCTTTTTCGGGGTGAGGCTTGCAGGGCTGTGTCAAGTAGCTTTCTTAATGGTCTTGCTGCCACATAGTGGTGAGGTGGGTAGGGGAAGTGTGCTTGGCAGGGGCTGTGGGTACTGGTGAATTCCTCCAGCAAAGCCTGTGACCTGTACAGCTGCACTTCACCCCTTGAAACCCTCATGGTAACAGGGGAGCTGTCACCCAGGGTCCTTGGCCAGGAGCTTTTGGCTCAGGTTGCAGCAGGCCCCAGCAGCCCTTGAGTAATGTGCTCAATGTGTTTCTTGGTGCTGCTTAAGAATGGGGGAAAAAGCCAGCAGGTAAAACTGCTCAAATTGTTGTCTAAAGCTGCCTGCAGAACTACAAAGGGGCCTTGCAGCACTGGGTGACTGGGCAAGGCCCTGGCAGCTGACAATCACTAATGATAGATGCCAAGTAATGCAGGTTGGAAAACACAACCCTGCCTAGGCCCAGAAAGTGATAGGGGCTGAGTTAGCTGTTACCACTCACCAGCTCGTGGCCTTTTTGTGACTGTTCTCTGAAAACAGCCACAATGTACAGTAGCTGTTGCCAAAAAGGGAACAATGGGGTGGTGAGCAACTGGAAAAGAGAGAGTGCATCAGACAGACAACACAAGCTGGTTAGTGTGCAGGTCCCTGGTACACCCATAGCCTGACCACAGCTTGCTGCTCTGGCTTCCTGCTTTCAGAGGTAGAGAAAGGGGGGAAAAAAATCTTGGAGTGGTAAAGGTACAGAAAAGGCCCCAAAAGGGTGACAGCAGCTGGAGCAGCTCCCAGCACAAGAGATTAAGAGCAAGGCTTTTTATCTTGGACAACAGTTGCCCAGGGCCTGTGCTATAAAAATGGGATCAGGGTGGAGACAGGGTTATTTTTCTCCCTCTTACCTCCCCAATCTCCTGGTCACCCACTGCAGTGAACAGGCAGCAGGGGTACAACAAAGGGAAGGTCTGCTTTGTGCAGTGTCAACCTGTGGAACTCCTGACTGCAGGAAGTTGTGACAGCCAAGGCTGTCACTGAGCTGAAAAAAAGGAACTAGCTGAGTTCTTGGCAGACTGGTCTACTAGCAGCTGTGCGCCAGGCTCGGTAGGGGTGGTAGCCTTCATCTCTGGTGTCGAGGCTGGGAACGGGTACTAAGGGAGGGATCACTTGGCCATTGCCTGGTCTGTTCATTGCCTCTGGGCCCTGGCCCAGCAGCAGACAGGGCCCTGGGCTAACTGGAACTTTGGGCTGAGCTAGGCTGGCCGTTCTTATGCAGCTGTGACCAGGCTCTCACTGGAGTACAGGGGCTGGGCAGTGGGCAGCTGGGTGGGAGTAGCGAGGCCCATGTTTGTACCCCTGGTGTGGGCAGACAGCTGTTCTTCCACCTAGTTTTCCTGAGTGTAGGATCCATGGAGCAGCCCCCACCCTCTCCTGAGGCTGTGCAGCACACCTAGCACAGCAGGGCTTGGGGCCTGGGCACAGCACTGGTGCAGCAACTAAGAGCTGAGAGCAGCCCGCTGGCATGTGTGACTGGGCTGGTGGTGCAGGGCTGGGTAGTGGTTTGTAAAATGCCTGCCTGGGGGGCCCAGCCATCCCCAAGCTGCTGGCTGTTCAGCAAGTAGGAACTAGCTGAGATTTGCTTAAGCTCGTTCGCTCCAGGATCACAGTTCCCTTGAGCACAGGGGGGGTTTAATCTGGCCAATCTGAGCATGTTACCCCCCATGAGCCAGCTGGCCAGGGAGAGCCACAAGTCAGGCACGTTAGGAGTGGAGGCCTTGTCCCATCTCAGGCCTGAGACAAATACCTCTCCCTGCCTGCCATAGCCAAGCTGGCCAGGCCCAGAGGGATTCGGCTCATGTAAGCCAAGCTTTCCAGCCACCTCACGTGCCCCTCGGCAGGAGCTGGCTTAACAACAGCTGCAGGAAAGACCTGGGGCAGCCAGAAGGGGCTGGGTGCTGGCTCTCCAGCAGCAGTGCTGGGCAGGTGCAAGGTGAGGGGCCAGGTTCATGGAGAGCCTGGTGCAGTGGGGACCTGAGACCTGGCCAGCCCTGCCCTCTGGGAGCACCCCAGCTCTGCTGCAGCAGGGTACCACAGAGCACACCCCAGCCCACAGGCACAGCTGCTAATGGAGCAGCGTGGTGCCAGCCAGCTCCCCAGAGAATGAGGGCGGCACAGAGGGGGCAGGCAGCTGGCCCACCTCACTAACAGAACCAGCCTCTAGCTGCAGGTGGGTGTTGAAACCATGCCCTGTCACCCCACTCAAACCCTGCCCATGGCAGAAAGGTCAGCAGCCTGGCACAGAGCAGATACCAGTCCAGCAGCCCCTGCCAGCCAATCCCCCTTTATTTCTTAATGACCTCAGCCCAGAGAAGACGTTCACTAACTCCTGCCCAACACACCTAGGCGCTGCTGGGAGCCCCTGGGGGAGGGGAGGTGCTCACAAGCTCCCTCAGCCCTCCACATGTCAGGCAGTGCCCAGCCATGTGCCCTTTACCCCTCGGCCAGCCAGGTGCAGAATAAATGTTCTGTCCAGTGGCTGTGTGAGGGCCCCACCAGCACACAGCAAGGGCTGGGGCGGCCTTGCTAATCAGCTGGGTGGCACTGGCCTTGCTCCTGAGGGGCTGAGCTGGGGGGGTGCAAACACGGGGAGGGGAGGGAACCATTCCACCGCTGGCAGGGGGCTTCTACTGCAGCACTTGCTTTCCCATAGGCCCCATTCCTATGGGAGTCCCATGCGCACACACCCCCCCGCCCAGGGAGAGGAGGTGGTGCAGGTGGGGGCAGGCGAGCGTCAGAGCTGGGAGTACAGGGAATTCTCCACCTCCGGCGGGAGCTTTGCGTGGTAGGAGGCGAGGCCGACCCCGAAGTCTGCAAGAGAGCACAAGAGAGCATGCTCAGCGCTCAGCTCCGCCCTCCCCAGCAGCAGCTGGCCTCGAGCTGGTCGTTGCTGTGCTGGAGTGGGGCACGGGGCCACAGCTGCCTAGCGCCTGCACACCCAGCGCTCTGGCTGCACCCACAGAGGCTCAGCCCTGCAGGCAGGCAGGCTTCCAGCCCAGCATGTGACCTAGAAAACTTGGGGGCGGGGGGGGGGTCAAACAGAGCACCCCTCAGCAGCTGGTCGCTAGCCCTGAGCTAGCACCTGGCCAGAACCAGCCAGCTGGTCTGGGCTCGCACCCCGCTCCAGGAGGCTGGCAGCCGGACACCCAGGTAAGGGGCCGGAGTCCCAGCCAGGTGCAGGGACGGAGTTGGTGCAGCTCAGAGACAAGTTCTCGTTCCCTAAGCTCCCCCAGCCGTGCCAGGGGGACGGCCCCTCCCCACCCCTCCCCTCCGCCCAAGGGAGGACACACTCTGGGCTGCTGCTCAGGCAGGGGCCTAAGCCGAGCTCTGGGCACCAGGTTCCCCTCCCCCCAGCTCCCCGGGGCCGCACCCATCTCTCCCCCCAGCCGACTGGGCAGGGGCGGGTTCTTGTGCTGGTCCTCGATGTGCAGCGTTATCTCCTCCCGCGAGGCGCTGGAGAACGGGCACTGCATACAGGTGTAGCGCCCCCGGGTGTGCTCCCACACGATGCGGCTGTTGGAGGAGTGGCCTGCAGTACAGAGGGGGAAGTGGGTGCACTGACTCCTGGGCTGATGATCCCCCAGCCCTCACTCCCAGCCAGGCAGGTGCAGCTGGTCACCCCACCCAGCAGCTGGCGGGCGCAGGCACAGGAGAGCCACAGGACCAGGCAGGTGCCGATGCTGGACTGGGCCGTGCCCAGGTGTGTTACAGCCCTCGCTCCGGCTGGACCATCAAGGTGGTGAGCTAGTGGGGCTCACTCAGAAAAGGAACAGGAAAGGGCCAGTGGCTGTTCCCATCTAACCCCATTGCCCAGCCCCAGGCCTGCACTGCCCCTGCTTGGCTCCGCTGGGGAAATCCAACCTGCCTGGTCTCTCCGTGCTCAACAGCCATTTCCCAGGCCCCCCAGCTGCAGCTTCCAAGAGCTCCCAGGCCATCCCTGCTCTGGGCAGAGTGGGAGGGTGGCAAACGGGCAGAGTCCCCCAAACCCACACCATGGCTATTGCCCCACAGCATCAGGCTAAGGGTGTGGTGTACCAGCTACCAGACCCAGACTCCTGCCCCTCAGCCCCCTGCCTTGGGGCAGGCAGCACCGCCCTTCTCAGCTCTAGGTATGGTTGTGGTTTAATACAAGGTATCTGTATTATGCCCCTTATAAGGGGGCTTGGAGGTCTCCCATCCAATAGCTGAACAGTCCTGAAGCTGCTTAGCTTGCAGATCCAAGGCCATCAGGGCATGTGGCTGCAGGTTAGAACGCCAGAGCGGCCAGCTCGGGCCAGGCCGCCAGGGCCTGTCTTCAAACAGAGGCCAAGGCCCAGTGCTCCCAACCCCCTGAAGTGGGGCTGCTTTGCCCCCTGGGTGGTGCCCTTCCAAGGACTAAGAGCCCCCCGCTGTCCGGCATGAGGGGGGTAAGTCCAGCCCCTGCCCCCCTTTCCTTGGGATCCCCCGTTCCCAAGGCAGGTCACCCCTCACCGCACAGCGGCACCACCCAGTGACCAGAGCGCAGCCCGAAGCCGAGAGGAGCGGGACTAACCTGGAGTCACACCTGAGCCAAAGCATGGGGGGCGTGGGCCGCCGCGCACACCTGCGAAGGGAATCGAGGGGCGAGACAAGCATTAGCCTTCCCCGCCCTGGGCTGCGGGGGGAGGGAAGCCACCGAGCGGCCCTGGCTCGGGGCCCAGCTGCGGCTGCCTTGGGCTTTTCAGAGCAAGGCTGAGGTGAGCAGCGGTAGGGCTCCAGGTGCAGCCCCGCCAGGCTTCCCGGGGCTGGGCTGCGGGGGGGAGCGGAAGGGGGACCTCGTTAGCACTTTTACACTGGAGTAAACCAGAGCCAGGGACGTGCCCAGAGCCCACAGCAGCCGCAGGGCGTTAGCTGGGCAGCACTCGACCAACCTGTCCTAGGAGCCCACCATGAAGGGGCCCCAGCGCACGCAGCTGTCATGGGAAAGGGAGCAGCCGCCCCCGGCTGGTGGAGAGGCGGGGGAGTCACGGCCCTGTCTACGGAACGAGGCCGATTCGTGGTGGGGGAGCCAGCAGAGGATTCAGCCCCACCCCCCAGGCAAGCAGAGCAGGACAAATGGGGCCTGGCCCACACCCGCCGTCAGCGAGGCCTCCGGGGGAGACATGGGCCTTGGTCTCAAGCTTCCCAATTCAGCACTGTGTCGCATGGGGCAGGACGTCAGCATGAGGGGAGAAGAACTGGCCCCCAGGACCCACTCCACCCACCCCGGAGCCCAGACCGAGGACACCTGGGAGCTCAAGCAAGTGGGATCTCTCTGGTTCTCCAGCTGGTGGGGAGCATCCCAGGCCAGCAGTGCTGTTCTCACAGCCATGGCCTGGGGTAAGCCTGGATGGCAGTCGGCTGCAGCCAGGGGCAGCCCAAGCCACCACCGCCAGATTTACCTGCTGGGCCCATGTTCTCACCTTGACTTTTCTTCCACACGGCGTTGGAAACAGGGAGGCCTTGGCCAGGCAGGTAGGGCCTGAGGCGCTGCTGGACAGAAGCCTGAGGTAAGCTGTAGGGAGAGGGGGGCATGTAGGACAGGAAAGGCCCTGGCCCGGAGGAGTGAGGCTGGCCTGAGAGCCGGGTCAAGGCTGATGGCCCAAAGAGTGAGGGCTCCAGCAGAGGGAACGGGTGGGATGCAGACTCCAGGGAGCCGTGGAGCCCCGGGATGCTCGTGGGGAGGGAGCTCGGGGCTGCAGGGGAGGCAGTGTCCAGGCTGGGGAGGATGGCTTCCTTCTTGGTGTGCTGGCTGGCACTGAGGGGTTTGGGCAGCCCCTCCCGCGGCTGCACTGGGGGGTCCTTGTCCAGGCTGGAGGCAGCAGGCAGGATGGGCTTCTTGGCTCTCTGCGCCGGGGCTGGGGCCGGGCTGCTGGCGCTGTCGGAGCAGACGTGCAGGTGCTTGAAGAGGGAGCGGTGTGTCTGGAAGCGCAGCAAGCAGTTCTCACACCTGGGGTGACAGAACAGGGTGAGTCCGCAGCAGCCCCACAGAAGGGGGAGCCCCCATCCCACACGCACACGCTGGTGCAGGGGTGAGAGCTGAGCTCTCCTGCACACAGGAGCAGCCATCCCCGGCATGTAGCCCAAGTAGAGATTTGGGTCTAAGCTGCCAGACCCCTCGGGGGCCCAGCCGGGGCTGCGCACACATGCTGGGAGCCATGGGTGGGTGCCGGTGGCCAGCACTCACTCAGCAGCACGTGCGGTTCAGCCTGGCGGCCGCAGACCACACACCAGCATTCCTCACTTTTTTTCCCCACCCCTGTGCGGAATGGACGTTGTGATGTGCCCCGAGGCCTTGTGGACGTGCACCACCGACAGAAACCCTCGCTGCTGGCTGCGGGAGCTCTGCCAGTCCACAGAGCAGCACCGGCATCTCTCCTGGGCAGCCGCGCCAGTGCTCCGCTTCCAGGGAACACTGCCCCAGATCCTGCCCCTCCTGGGTTGCAGGCCTGTGCCAAGGAGGGAGAAGGATTGGGGTGTTGCCATGTACGGGGAGACTGGCATGGAGCCAAGGAAAATGGATCTTCTAGAAGGCAAAGCCCACTACGAAGCCCGGAGAACAGCCCCTCAGGTGCGGTGCCCGGCCTGGCCTGGCCTGGCCAGGGCGGGCGGGGGCTCAGGACGAGCGGTGAGCAGAGTGGGTGGATGGGACTTACTTGAAGTAGCGGTTGGGCTTGTAGTGCACCTTCATGTGAGCCATGAGGTCCTGCATGCTGGGAAAGGTCTCTGCGCAGCTCGACGTGGGGCAGTGGAACGTCTTACCTGGCAGAAGGGGCAGAGGGCTCAGTCAGACCAGGCTCACTCACAGGCAGGGCCCGGAGACACAGTGGTCCCAGCTTAGACTGAGGGGTATCAAGAACCAGTGACGCTGTGGTCAGGCTCATGTCTGCAAACCCACCTCAAACACCTCCTCACCACTCACTCTGCAGGGGGGCTGGGCACTGGCTATCCAGCCCCCGCGCCCCCAGGTCACCGGGCATGTTACCGGCACAGCTGATGGGCAGTAAGGGGCTAAGATGATGTGGGTGTCAGGTGGGAGAGAACCTGGTGGGGGCTGGGGGAGGGTTTGTGAATTAGCTTCTCCTCTGATGGCTCCCAAGCCAGAGCATGTGCCCAACACAAGAACAGGTCAGTGAGGAACACCCAGAGCCAGGGGGTGAAGCATTCAGCCTCAGGGAGCATTTGCCTGGGTGAGCGCCGGCCGGTTCACGCAGTCTACCAGAGGCGGGTGTGTGTTTTGCAGCTTGGAGTTCCCATTCCCACTTACTGCAAGACAAAGTCCCACCCAGGCTTTCTGAGACGGCCCAGCACTTGCCACTGTTCATGGCTGAATCGACTGGGAACTCCGCTCCCTGGAGCATGCAGCAGGCCAAGGCCGCACACACCTGGCAGGTGCACCTGCGAGTCTGCACTCTAGGCCAGGTGCCAGCAGGTAGCAATGCCACGTCACTCCCAGGGACACTCCCAGCCGCAGCACACTCTCCCCCAGGCCGTTCTGCAGCAGCACCTGGGCTGGACTCTCATGGGCTCAGCTGACAACAGCAAACGGACGCTGCACAGGTGGGAAGGGCTAACGAGGCCTCCTCGTTTCAGGCATCCACCTCCCAGCAGCAATGTCCTCTCCCCAGGCTGACATACACCCCAGGCCTTACCCTCCAGGGACTGCGTGGGGCGGTAGTGGACTCTCAGGTGGTCCATCAGCTCCTGCATGCTGTGGAAAGCCAGCTTGCAGCCGTGGCTGGAGCACTGGTAGTGCCTGCCTGGAAGGGAACAGCCACCGGCGTCATTGTTTCCCAGGCCCAGCCGCTCCCACCTTCCTGCCCTCCCGTCCCCTGGGGTGAGAACCGGCAGCTTGCTGCTGCAGAGCTCAGGGAGGGAACCTGGTGGTGGGGAAGTCGGTGAATTAGCTCCTCCTCGGATGTCAAGGGGCAGCCCTGCTCTGGTTACCAAGCAGCCAAATGCACAGCACAGGAGCAGGCTGGTAACAAGCCGAGCGTTCGGGGCAGGGAGCTGCTGCTGGGGAACACTTGCGGTCACCACGCAAGAGGCCAGGGCATGCTGCCTACGAGAGCTGGAGCCAGAGGCCCTGCAGTACAGCAACGCAGAGGGTGATGATCCCCCCGCCCCTGGGAGATCCCAGGACTCGTTCTGGCCGGGGCACTCTGCCAGGTGAGCGACAGTCCTGAGCCCCGTGGTGAGTTTTGCACTGTCCCTGTTGAGACCTGACAAACTTGTCTCATAGAGGCTGCAGAGCAGTCTGATGGTGAAGTTTCCAGTCCCTACCAGCCGGCGCTCCGCTTGGGCCAGAGACCCGGGGCAAAGGGTACAAAGTCTGTGGCCTCCCTTAGAAACATCCCTTCCTGCCCCTCTCCTTGTGTGTCCATTTCCTCCTCCATGTCTCTGCAGCTGCTGCCTAGCCCCTCCCCCCAGCCCTGGATGGCTGGTTTCCCAGTCAGCCCCTCCTGCAGTGCCCTGGGGCATCTCACTGGGGCAGTTCTCAGGGTGAGCAGGAGCAGGAGGGACACACGATGGGAGTCCAGCCTGAACCTGAACGTGGGATGCCCAGCACCTCCCCCTTCTCCGGGGGCAACAAACAAGCCTGAATCCCAGGTTCACATCTAAGGGATGCGTTTGCATCTCCCTCCCGCCCCAAGAACGCACGCAGCATTGCGCTCCCGCACATACCAGGAGCTGAGCCCCCTGCTGGGACCCACTTACCCCCGCCGGCAGCCATGCCTGCACAGCCCAGCCCGAGCTCACCTGCCAGGGGTCTGTGCTTCGAGAGCCGCAGGTCCTGCGCTTGAGCTGTGCCGCCTCCGCTTCCTGTGGGGTGCGCCTGGCTGCCCGACAGAGCGGGCTCGCTGGAGCCTGCTGGAGAGAGCGGGGCTTACAACAGGAGCGTGGCCACGGGGGAGGAGCATTGCCGAGTGGAGAGCAAGCGACTGCCTGTCTGCGCCTGGGAGGCGGGAGTGTTTCAGCTGCGGTGGACGGGCAGGGCTGGATTTCAAGCCAGGTCTGGGCAGGCTGCAGGGGCCACCAACGAGCACTTGGATTTCAAGTTTAATCTGGGCTATGGCCCAGCCCGTGCCAGCAGACTCAGGCTCGGGGGCAGCATTCCCGGTACACTGAGCGCTTGGGCAACTGCCCAGGAAACATCCAGGCGCCGTCAGCTGATTAGCACAGTGCCCACAGCCACCCCCAGCCGGCAGCAGATGACTATGGGTCGGGCACTTCCGCACTTGTCTTGGTGCACATAGAATTATTCCGCCCGTGGGTGGAAAACCTTAGCAGGCCCCTTGCTCAGGGCTGGGTGGTCAGAGCTGTTTACGTGGAGCGTGCATGTGCGGCCCCAGGCTGGAGCGTGAGATCTAGGGCCCTGCAAGGCAGGAGGGGCCCAGAATGGAGTCGCATCTCCACAGCAATTCAACAGCCCCTCAGCCCAGGTCAGCCGGCACAGACCAGCCACTGGCGTCTAACTGTAGTGCCCTGCCCTGCCGAGCTCCTATTCTGGAGTTGGTCTCGCCCTCGGCTTCCTGCCACAAGCTCCCAGCCTGAAGGCCACACCCTTAGTGCCTTGGGAGGGAGTGCTGGCCAGGCTCCACCAGGGCCTCTGGGGGCAGGAATTAGCTCTGCCTCTATTTCCCAGCGGCTCCCAGGCCCCAGATCTTTACCTAACCCTGTGCGGGACACCCAGAAGCAGGCCTCGAGGCCGGCAGCGCTGAGGCTCTGTTGTTAGCCCTGGAGCCGACACAGGCAGAGCTGTTCTGGCGTGCCCACGGCACCTGCGGCCCAGGGACGAGTCCTGTGCAGCACAGTCCATCTGCAGTCTGTAAGTCCAAACTGTCAGCAACCCACAGGCTCTCCCTGGCCCCAAGCCAAGCTGAGACACGGGACCTTCACCCCACAAGGGCTCCGCCATAGGTCGTAATTCCAAGAGATAAGCTCCCACCCTGGAGCCTGAGCCATCGTCACCTGGCCCCGTGTCCAGCCCTTAAAGGACTGAGGAGAGTTTCAGACATGGGGATGGGCGTGGAAGGGAGATTTTGCCTGGAGCTCGTTTAGTTCCAGCCTCTATAGGACGTTCTGTCTGCACACAGCAGGAGGCAGCGTTCCTTCCGGCTCTGCCCAGCCATGCGCAGAACACATCTGGTCACATGCGGGTTGCACCACACGCTGCCAGCTGGGGGGGCCTTGGGCGGCACCTGCATCTCTCCCGGGGGGCTGCCCAAGTGCTCAGCATACAGGGAACACTGGAAAGAGGCCACTGCCTGCCTCCACCTTTTGGCCATTCTTGAGGAGAGGGGAGTTCTGCACATGGCCCCGCAGCTCACAGTCAACACAAGGCTTCAGCTTTGCTGTTCCTGGCTGTGGGGCTTTCCAGGACCAGAGGCCAAGACTCTGCAGCCTGCCCACTGCTCCTCCCTCTTCCTTCCCAGTCTGCCCACACCTCTTCCCTCCCTCCTTGGCCTCTCGTGCCAGCTGCTTGCAACCTGCATCCAGCCGCCTGGTCTCCTGCGGCCACACCTGCTCTTCTCAAAGGTATTTACCGCCCAAGGAGAAGGGAGGCAGTGCCGTGTCTTTTTCAGTCTTCAGGCCTTTGCTCTTGCTGGGGCCAGGCGAGGCGGGTGCCATGGCTGAGGTGGCTATGCCAGGCGCTGGCGAGGGGCTCTTCTCCTGGTGCTGCTGAACCAGACACAAGGGGACAAAGTTGGCCGTGCACCGAGAGCTCTGGCAGCTGTGCCAGGCCAATGCCTCCCCTCCCCGCCTGCCGGACAAGAGGGGCTCCCGCAGGGCTGGGGGGCAGGGCCAGGCCCGAGAGAAGGTTCGATAGGCGGAGAGGGTGAAAGGACCAGGGCCGACGAATGTTGCTTCGCACCCCCACCACACCTGGCCTCTGGAAGGTCTGCCTGGCCCATTGGAGCTGGGAACCCTCCCTGTCCTCTGCCCCCACAGGAAGCAGGGCCTCCTGTGCCCCCGCAGCCAGGGGCTCCTGAGAACGTTAGCTCCCCCTTCTCCCATAAGCAGGGCACAGGGAGAGCAGCTGGGACTCCAGTGGCTGATTTCCCCCCCAGCTGCCAGGGCACTGGGTGCACAGTGCCTGGGGCCAGAGAGCATCAGGCTCCGCTAGAGAGAAGAAAGGAACAGGCCAGCCTTCCAGCAGGGCTGGGGGGCTCGGCTCGCCGGGAAGGTTTTAGTTGGGGTGGGGGGAAGCGTGTGGTAGGGAGTCGTCCCGGCCCACTAGCATTCCACTCCCCACACCCGCAGGAGAGAGGAGCCAGTGTCACCGGAAGGGGGCAGCAGCTGGGCAGGCGCACGCACAGAAGGGGGAGCCACTGGCGGGGCAGGAGTTGCGGCTCGTTGGGCAGGCTCTGACAGGTACAGCCCAGGGCGAGTGGAGGCTGGGTCCTGGCCGGTGCAGGCTCAGCATGGTGTAAACCCTGCCGCACGCCGCCCACAGAGGAGCCTGCTGGGTCTGCGCATTTGCTGTCACTGGTGTCTGTGGGGAAGCCTCTGCAGGGCGTGACTTTTAAAGCAACAAAAGGGAGGCCAACCCCCACCCCCCCAATGGAGACCTAGCAGGACAAAGCATCCCTCTGCGGACATTCAAGCGACCTTCCAAATGCAGAGAAAAAGTAAAATGCTGCACAGCAGCCAAGTTTCTGTGCACATCAGGCATTCAGCCCAGCCAGATCAGCAGGCAGTCCCCAAGGTTGGTTTGTCTGTTGTGTATCCATGGGTGTCAGGGGCTGGATTACCTTTAGCCTACGGGACTGAGCCAAAGACCAATCATCACCTCCCACTAAAAGCAATCTAGAAGTGGACAGAGAATTTCACCGAGAGCTCATGAAGAGTGCAACACCAAATCATCGGAGCACACGTCCACATTTAATTCTGCCCCCACCCCCACGTACGCGCCCTAGGGTAAAGTCCTCAAGGGCACTCAGGAGTTCTGATCTAAACCCCACTGAAAGTCAACTATGCTAGGCAGCGGACTGACCAGCGAGTGACAGGCCTTGTCCCCCCCAAGAGTTTACATTTCACAAGACAAGACATAAGAGGCAGGTGGAGTAAATCAGGGCAGGAGGGAAGGACAACACATCGGTTTCTTCAAGAACTGTAACCATGTCACTCTTGGGCTAGTGTGAACCAGATGCACTGAAATCAGCTGTGCTAGGCTGATCCCCTACAGGCTAGCAAGATGTCAGTTGCAGACTGCTACATTTGGGGACAGCATGTGACGTCTACAAGACTTATCATGATGCACAAACGTAAGGGAGCAGAGTTAAGGTTGTACGCTCAAGTTAGCGCAATACTAAAGTTGAGCGGCTAAACTGGGAGGCCCAAAAGCACCACTTGCTTTTGGAGCACAAGTCCCACTGGGTGCCAAGAGTATTTGTGCTCCCCTCCCTCCTGCAAGGTGCACCTGCAACAGTGAGATGAGGCCTCCTTTATTGGCCACTGGTTCCAAAGCCTGATCAGGAGAAGTGATGTCTTTCCATCAACTTCACTGGACTCCAAGTGGTCCTGGCAGTGCCCTTCACACCCGTGAAAAGACTGGAGCTGATTGGGACCTGGAATTCCTGTTCTGTGGGAACTTCATATATTTGGGGATTTTTTCTTCCCAACCGGGAACAAAAAAACCCAAAGTTTCAGAATTTCTTACAAAAGTAATTTTTTTTTTTTAATTCAGGACCATAAAAATAATTAATTTTCACAGCATCAAAGTGTTTCTTTAGTACTGTTTGATTCATTCTGACTTGAATTAAAATCTAAATTTGTATATCTATTACATATTTGAGAAAGTCTGTCTGCCTGTCTGTTCGAGATCTCCTTCTGAACACCAAGGCCGTGTCTACACTGAGGAAAAACTTCGAAATGGCCGTACGAATGGCCAAATCAGAGAATACTAATGAAGCACTGAAATGAATATTCAGCGCCTCATTAGCATGCTGCCAGCCACAGCACTTTGAAAGTACCACATTTCGCTCACGTGTGGCTCGTCTACACTGGGGTCCTTTTTGAAAGGACCCTGCAAACATCAAAATCTCCTTATTCCTATCAGCCGAATATTCATTTTGGTGCCTCATTAGCACTCTTTGATTTGGCCATTAGCATGGCCATTTTGAAGTTTTTCCTAAGCATAGACGGAGCCTAAGAGCTAGGACCACCAAATTTGGCACACAGCTTCCTCTTTTCACAACTTAAAGCAAGGTCAGGGTTTGGTTGTGATATTCCTGGAATGGGCCTGCCTCTCATAAAATCACATGAGAAGGACAGAATTATGTGTCTTGTTGCTGTGGGTGCAAGGCCACACACAGAACCCCTCATCTCCACCCTGGAGCAATGATTTAAATGTATATTTTCATCTTCTAAAAAATAAATAGGCCTGAGCGATGCTGGGTAAATGCTCTGTACTAAAGGTACGTAACACTGACCAATGTGTGACACAAAAGCCCACACAACAAGCAACACTGGCAAAATGAAAAGTTTTGCCTCTTTCCTGGGGGGGGGTGGAAATCTTAACAAGCTGCCACAAGCCATTCTGGATTGCAAAGCAAAACGGGGCCACAGAAACCCACCCGTCCGCTGTAGTGTGAACCTCTGGGAGGCCAGGCACAAACAGGACAGCCCCCCAGCACAGCTGGCTCAGCACAAGCCACTGCCTTTGGCAGGGTGCTGGAGGAGAGGTTTGTGGCCATCCTGCTGTCACTCAAACCCAACCCTGTGGGGAGGGGACCCCGAGGTGAGGAGTCAGAAGCAAGTGCCAAGAAGTTTCTTAGGTCTGTGCTGCTGTCTGGATTGGAGGCCTATTTGCACAGGGTCCCCCAGGAGGGGCCAGTGAGCCTCAACTGTCCTCTTTGTGAGGCAGGGGCACTGGTGATGCTCTCCATGCGCCCTGGGGCCTTGTGTGCCACCAACCAGACAGGGATGAGTAGAACTCTGAACCAGGTTTCTCCCCTGGGAGCTGCACCACTCCTTGCTGTGGGGTTCCATCTCAGGCAGGGTGACCCGAGGTTCTTCCCACTGGGCACCGCTTCAGCGCACCCCCAAAGGGATACAGCATTCTGAGAGCCAGAGACAGGCAAGAGTGCAAATTTTAGGCCTACTCCCCCACGGTTTGCCCCCGTTTCAGATCTCCACATCTGGTGCAGACCACAGATTCCTTAAGTCCAAGGTTCCAGGGCTCGGCTCTGCTCTGCTCTGCTCTTTGTTGCAGCCATTCCCGCAGTGCAAAGCAAGGGCCGCACGCCATCAGATCAGAAGGGGAGTGTTTCACGTCCCCGGTGCAGAACAGGACCATCCCCAGGGAATCAGGGCCTTAACGCTTTGGTCGATTTTTGTCTTCCAAACCTGAACTCTTCCCGTATGTCTGCAGAGCAGTGCAGGTGGGACGCAGCTCAGGTAGACATTGCTTAGAAGAGCAATGTAGACGTGGCAACACAGGCGTCAGCATGGGCTGTAATGCATGCTGGGAGCCAGAGTACCCGCTCGCATTGCTAGCCTGCCTGCTCTGCTGCAGTGTTGCTGTAATGTCCAACGATGTGAGGGCAGGTACCCAGGCTGCAATCAAGTCTCAGACTGCAGTGTGGACGTGCTGTTAGATTCAGGATTCTTGTCCTGCCGCTCACTCAGGCGTCACTTTCCACAAGGATTCCACTGGGCTTTGCAAGTCACCATTTCCTCAACAGACTCTCCCTAGTGAACTCGCTCACTAGACTAGTATCTGGCACACACGCAAACAGCCAACACATGGTCCCTCACAAAATGCAAGCACACCTGGTTGGGGGAGGTACTGGCCCAGCACACAGCCCTCACTAGGAGAGAAGTCACCATGGCCATCTCTGCTAACAGCCATGGCTCAGCTCCCCGGGGCCACCAAGAGGGCTCATTCAGACCAGCTAACACCAAAGACATTCACAAGCCCACAGCAGCAGGATAAGTGAGACAAATAATCTTATTTGAGAATGTATACCAGGCTCTGCAGCCAGAGGTTTAACACAGGTCCTGACATACACACTGTGCCACCCAGAGATAGAGACAAAGGACTTGGACTAAGGGACTGGTGAGCTCTAGCTACAAACCTAATAAAAGAGAAGGGGACTAGAGACACAGAAAATAAAGGCTATGACAGCAGAATGGCTTTTTTCAGTAATGGTTCTGCTGAGCTTTCAACCCTCAGCTCTGGCTGTTGCTCACTCAGTGTTTCCTGCTCAATCTGGAAAGCACAAAGTTGTCACAGTTAAGCTTTGTCCTTTCTTTCTCGTGGTATACAAGCAGTGCAAGGATCACAAGGTTAATTGTGTGTATGGTACATAAAGACAGCTGTGTGAAAGAACACCAGGACTGCGCTTAAACAGCACAAAAGTGAGAGAATTCAGATTTCTCTTCCTAACTTTCCTTGGCTCCCCACTCTCAGGCCTCCCACGCCCCTGTGGTTTGTATGATTGTAATGGAGCCAGACAACAACATTTCTTTTTTCCCCTTATTTACCATGTTAATATTTCAGCCTGAAATGTAGCTTGCTTGCTTTCTGCAGTGAGCTGAGAACACACAGCTGCTTTGAATCCCCTCTGCACCCAGCAGCGATCACACCGGGGTGTTCATTTCAAGAGCTATTCACTGGAATAACTGCAGTCCTGCTGATGGATTAGTGCGCGTCCCCTGCTCTTGATTATTCACAGAGATGGCTGCATGTCAGGAGCCCGAAATTTATGATGCTTTCACCATTTCTGTGTCAGCTTTTCAAGCCCCGAGATAAGTGACCGGCCCTAAGAAACCTTTTTAATAGTCCAAAAGAGGCTGATTCTTTCAAGTCCTGTTGCATAGCTCCCTTCAGCCACGTCTGAACTACAGCAGCTCAGTGTCCGACAGAGACGGAAAGGGTTTTCCCATGGAGGTAGTTAACCCAGCTCTCTGAGGGGCAGCAGCTAGACCAGGCATGTCAAACTCACAGCCTACTGATGGACATACTAGCAAAAACTGGTAGCTTTCAGGGCTACCAAAGAAAATGTACTTCTATCAGAAAGACATCATTATTTATTTTGGAGACTACGTTTTAGGGATATTTTATAATATTTTTCAGATCTTGTTTTAATATAATACAATAATTTTAATTGAGAATTTAATATGAATGTTACTGTTTTGTAATTTTATTAACACTTCATAAAATCTGATAAGTAAAATGGTTGTTTGCTCATATATAGTAATTTTTAATTTAAATATAAATTTAAGGTGCTGAAGGAAAAAGCCCTGGAAGAGGTGGGGGTAGAGTAAGGGAAACAGTATCAGTAAGAGAATGAAACTGGCGGAATCTGTGGGTGAAATAGAGTTGGTAGGGACATGGGGCAAACACACCGATGGTCTGGAGACACAGTTGTCCAGGTGGAGGGGTTGGAGAGGCTGAGGGGAAGATAAGAGAGAAAACATTGTAGAATGGGGGGCAAGGAGATGGAGCTGGTGGTGGTGGGAGGCAGAGGATAAAGTGTGGAGGCAGGTCTGAACTAGACAGTGAAATGAGAGAAGAGAAGAGAAGAGAAGTGTGGACAAGTGGGTAGCGGGGCTGGGGAAAGCAGAAGGGAGAAGGGCTGGTAGGACATGCAGTGAGTTTCTGGTGAGGTGGGTGATGATAGGGGGCAGTGGTGGATTAGCCACTGAGACAACCTGCTATGAACAGGGTTCCCAGCCAGTTTGGACCCCCATAAAAATAGGTGGCCCCATGCTCAACCTGCTCTGCTTGTCTGGCACTCCTGCTATATGGTGGGGCATGCCCCACGCCCTGACCTCATCTGCCTGGCAGATGCCATGCGGGGGGGGGGGGGGGGGGGGGAAGTGCTCTGGCCCAGGGCTCTGTGACCTGGCAATCCACCTCTCATAGGGGGTGGGTGGCAACCAGGCTGGGAAGGTAGAGAATGGAGGCATGAGGGTGGTAGTGAGGGGCACGGTGGGACAGGGGCCCTGCTTTACCAAAGAGGCTGTCCCAGAGGCAGCTGGCCGTGCCCCAGGCTGATGTTGAGCAGGAAGAGGTGGGGGGTGCAGGCACCAGAAACAGGTGTACAGCACCAGCAGCTTGTGGCACAAGCCCAGGAGACCAATGGAGGTGGCGACAAGCAGTGCCAGGAGCTTGTAGGTGCTGGGCCTGCAGAGAGGCAGGTCCCTGCACTGCTCCTGCTCTCCCTGGCCAGGCACCAGGCTGGGGCCACTGCTGCTGCCATTCCCAGCAGCGGCTCCTGACTGGCTCCTCCGCCCACTGCTGCGTGCACCACTGGGAGTGAGGGGAGAAGGAGCTGGCAGCCCTTGGCCGGTCACACGCGACCCCTATACAGGCTGGCAGGGGGAGGTCAGCCAGGCTCCCCTACCACATGCCCGGGGCAGGCGTACGAGCCACACTTACATCCTGCACCGACAGGCAGTCCTAGCCACAAACACATTCGATCAAGCCACACGTTTGACAGGCTTGAGCTACACCGACAGAATTCGTTCAGGGGTCTCGAGGCATCTACCCTCGGGCGCAGGGCCACCGACTTAGCAGTGCTTGGGGCACAAAATGTTCCATGGCCCCGAGCGATCTGCACGACAGAACTTTGCTGATCTAATCGTTACGCGCAGACTTATTTGGAACCTTTCATCGTTCCGCCCTCCCAGCTCACACGGCTGGCCACGTAATGGCGTCCAATAATCAAGGCATCAGGAAACAGAACAGATGAGATGATCAACCACCCCTTGCAACACTAAGCTCTCCTTCTCCCCCTGCCTGGCAGCGAGCTGCCGTCCCTCCCCATGCGCTGTCCTGCTGACAGATCTGCAGGCGAAGCCTCCTTTCAGGCAGGGCCCCCCCGAAGGCGTTTCAGGAGGCAGGATCCTCCCATGCACCTGTACCTCTGACAGCACTTGCACGTCAGGGGGAGAATTTTTTTATGCACACAAAGGTTCAGACCCCCATTTGTCCTACAAACAGGCCCAGACAGGCCCGACACCCATTGCCAACCCCGTGCAAGCAATGCACGGGCTCCAGCCCCGTTCAGGCTGTGCTATGCTGCGCCCTCTGAACAGCTGTGGCATCCCAGGGCACCCGCAAGCAAGGCCAGCGCAGGCAGCCCTGGGACAAGGAGGCAGGTAACATGTGCCGTCAATGGAAACCGGGGAGAAGCTGGGGGGCGCAGTGGGTTCCGCTCCAGGCCCACGTGACAGCTGGGGGGTATGTGGGGGAGGGGACAGTGGACCGGGCAGTGCCAATGAACTCCCATTAGCCGCCTTTGCTCCCGACCCCTTAAGGCGGGTGGCTGCCCCGCCCCCCACGCCCGCTGGCAGCTTCCCTTCCCCGCCGGGCGCAGGCGCCCCTAGGCCGCGCGGGGGGGCGATCCGGGCCCGATCCGCTCCCGCCGCCAGGCCGAGGCAAGCGGGGGCGGGGGCGGGGGCGGGGCGGGACGGGACGGGACAGCCCAGCCCCGCCCCCTCCCCGCGGAGCAGCCGACGCTGCTCCCTCCAAGGGCCCGGCCCGGCCCGGCCCGGCCCCTCCCCTCAGCCCGACCTGCCGCTCTCCGGGGGCGAGCCCCGCCCGGCCGCTGAGTTGCGCGTCTGCCCCGGCCCGGAGCGGGGCCCTGTGGGGGGCGCCCCGCCGAGGGAGGGGCCGGGCCCGGCCCACCTACCATGTCTGCGGCGGGGGGTCCCAGCGCTCCGGGGCAGCGGCAGAGCGGCTACATTGTAGCCATTTTCTGCTCCGCAGCTGTCGCGAGACCGAGGGCGGGGGGAGGGGAGGGATTAGCCTCCTTGAGCGCGGGGGGAGGGGCAGGGCTGACTCGCTCCCCCCCCCCCCGCGCCCGGGCTCAGGCGCTCCCCGCCCCCCCCAGCCCCGGCCGCTGGAGCTCTGGGCTTTGTCTCCGCGCCGCGCCCGGCCGGGGCCGCTGCCGGCTCTGGCCTCCCGGCAGATGGACCCTGCGGCCCGGAGCGTTGCTGGGGTCAGGGCTCGGGGCCTAGCAGAGCGCAGCCGGACCGGACCGGACCGGACCGGGGCGCTGAGGGTCCCTCCCACGTGCTCGCCGCGCGGGGCCCGGGGGGCGCTGGGGGTGGTTGGCGCCGCTGCTCGCGGGGCGGACTGGCCCTGGCCCGGCTCTCCGCCAGCGCCGCCCCCGAGGCCGTTCGCGGAGCCCGCCGGGCGCAGCGGGGCACAGCCAAGGGTGTCCTTTCTCCTAGGGGGCCGAGCCCCCGGCTGTGCAGCAGGGCCGTGGTGCAGGGGCACCCCGGTACCTTGCAGCTGCGCGAGCTCTTCAGGTGGGGCCTAGGCTGCCCCGGGCCATCCGCTAGCTCCTGGGGGGTTCCCCCATCCGCCACTGCGGTGCCCCCGGTTTTCAACATCGCTTCGCAGTGGGTCTGGGGGGGGAGTGAGCGGAATGGCTGAGACGTGTTTGTGTGTCCCTGGGATACAGAAGAAACTCGTGGGCCACATCCTGCCCTCGGGTACCTTGGTGCTGTGCTCAGTGGGCTCTGTACAGACCCTTCTGAAGGCCCCATGGTTAGTGGCTAGCAAGAGATCCTGGTAGCTATTCCCAGCGGTCCCACCGGCCTGCTGGGTGTTCTTGGCTAAGTCACATCCCCTCCCTGGGTCTCAGCTTCCCTACTGATAAAATCAGGCCAATGCTACTGACTTGGCTTGTGAAGTGCTTTGAGATCTGCTCATGCCACAAGCTAGAGAAGAGCCAGGTGCCTGTCTTGTTAAAAGGGTTCCTGTGATCAGTTTCCCGCTCTCCCATGGCTATGGGATGTCGCCTTCCACAACTCACCTCTCCTCCAGTGCAAATATTCACTCTTCCTCCCCAGTCGATGCTTTGCTACCACAGCTTGGAGAGGCCTGTGCTTACTGCTGTGTAAGTCCTTTGACCTTGCCTGAGCTCCCCTGGGGGCTGAAGTTTCTGCAGGTATTCCCAGACCAAGGGCCTGGTTAGCTCTGAGGAAGTGGACATGGTAGTTTTTGTTATTCCCCATCTAGGCTGTGGGTGGAAGGGGCAGTGTGGGTTGCCAAGCAGCGGTATTTTCAGGTCCTTTTTTCACTGATTCTGAGATTTTAAGGCCAGAAGGGACCACTGGGGTCCTCAGGTCTGATCTCCTGCAGGTTGGAGGCCACAGAACCTCATGCACATGCACCAGTAGCAGACCCTCGGCCTCTGGTGCAGTTACTGACATGCTCCATTCATGGCTTAAACGTGTCACGCTATGGGGAATCCACTGCTACTAGTTTAAACCTATCAAAACAAAAAAGCAGTCCAGTAGCACTTTAAAGACCAACAAAATAATTTATTAGGTGATGAGCTTTTGTGGGACAAACCCACCTCTTCAGACCATAGCCATACCAGAACAGACTCAATATTTAAGGCACAGAGAACCAAAAATAATTATCAAGGTTGGCAAATCAGAAAAATTGTAATCAAGGTGGGCAAATCAGAAGAGCAGAGGGGTGGTGGGAGGGAGGCAAGTCAAGTGTCAGATAAAACAAAGTATGTAAAAGTGTCCTTATAATGGACCAGGTAATTGCTGTCCTGCTTCAAACCATGTGTTAAATGTGTTGAATTTGAATATAATTTTCTGATTTGTCAGCCTTGATAACTATTTTTGGTTCTCTGTGCCTTAAATATTGAGTCTGTTCTGGTATGGCTATGGTCTGAAGAAGTGGATCTGTCCCACGAAAGCTCATCACCTGATAAATTATTGTGTTAGTGTTTAAAGTGCTACTGGACTGCTTTTTTGTTTTGATAGAATATAGACTAACTTGGCTATCTCTCTGTTAATTTAAACCTAAAACATATATAGAGGTTGGAGATATACCTCATAGAGCTGGAAGGGACCTTGGGAGGTCATTGAGTCTTGTCCCCTGCACTCTTGGCAGGACTAAGCACCCTCTTTCCTTTTTGCTTCAGATCCCTAAGTGGCCTCCTCAAGGATTAGAGAGGTAGCTGTGTTAGTCTGTAGCTTTGAGAACAAGAAGTCTTGTGGCACCTTATAGACTAACATATTTTGGAGCCTAAGCTTTTGTGGGCAAAGACCTGCTTTGTCAGATGAAGTGGGTTTTTGCCCATGGAAGCTTATGTTCTGAAATATCTCTTAGTCTATAAAGTGCCACAAGACTTCTTGTTGTCCTCAAGGATTGAGCTCACAACCCTTAGTTTAGCAGCCCTATGTGCAAACCATTGAGCTATCCCTCACCCCACTACTGACCTGGGCGCCATGCTGCAGAGGCAGGTGAACTATGCCCTCCCTCCGCACCCCCTCCAGGGTTTCTGCCAATCTGCCCTGAGAGAAAATTCTTTCCTGGCCCTACACGTGGTTAGACCTTGAGCATGTGGGTGAGACCCAGCAGCCAGACACCTGGGAGCAAATTCCCTTAACTCTGACTGACGGTTTCCTTTTGCCTTGGGTTTGGCTTCAGACTCCACGTGGTTTCACGAGCCGGCCCCTCAGTCCCGGTCTGATTTGCCCAACGTCAGTAGGTTTCTGAATAACAAAGACCTGAAAAGTCACATGCAGCAGCATTGGATGGGGCACCTTCCAGGGAGTCGGACTGCAACAGCTGCATGGTGACAGGCATCTCAGCTGTGCAGATGCTCCAGCAGCAGTTACTGCAATGGTGCATTGATCACCTCCAGGGAGGAACCAGAGTGGCTTGCTGACAGCCTAGGGACCCAAGCGCTGAGGGTGCTGTGCCGGCCTCTGTCACTGATTGGATGCAGTGGTGGTGTCGTCGCTGGGTCAGTCAGGATGTCAGCGAGACAAGGCGGGTGAGGCAAGGCCTTACTGGACCAACTGCTGCCTCTCCTACAACTGAAGTTGGACCCCTGAAAGGTATTACCTCACCCACCTTGCCCCTGTCACGGATTGGCCGTGGTTGCAACCTTGGGGAAAATTACTTGGGCCCAGTGCCTCAAAGGTGTGTGGGCACCTGTCTCCCATGGGATTTAGGTGCCTAAATATCTTCGAGGAGCTGGGCGGTCACTGCTCTGTGCCTCAGCTTCCCCATCTGTAAGATGGAGCAGATGCTGCTGCTAGTAGATTATCTCCACTGCTCCTGTGCCCAAGGGGTTCTCAGATCTGGAGAGCAGGGCCACGGCGGGGAGGGATGGGGAGAGCCACCTGCTTAGCCAATACACCTCCTCTCTGCAAAAATATCCTCTACCAGGGGACCTGCAGCTTGGTGGGGCCGAGCAGGGCCACCCATCGAAGCAGCTCTTTAACCGGGAATTCTGCTGCTCAGAGAACCCGTCCAGGAGCTGTGCTGCTGGGGAGAGCAGGTGCAGCAAAGCATCCAGCCCAGGAGCCCCATTGGTACAGGACTGGGGCTGCCCCGGGGATCCCCCCAGACTCTGGGGCTCTTTCCTGCTCCCAAGGGGCTGAGCTGAAAGTAGCACAAGGGATTCAAAGCCTGGTCCTGGTGGGTGAGGCACTTGGCTGGGTTCCTGGGGCCATCTAGTGTCAAATGTACTGAATTACATGAACGCTTATGCTCCAAAGTATCTGTTCGTCTATAAGGTGCCACAGGGATTCTTGTTGTTCCTGAATTAACTTCGTAGCTTCCTATCGTTACACCTCTCCTGGTTGGTGATGGCCTCCCTGGGACATGGGTTTAGTGTCCTGGGCGAGCGCTTTGCAGTACATCTCACCAGGACAGTCCCCAGCAAAAGCCACAGGGAGGCGGCGGGCAGGCCGAGGCGGCAGCGCAGTAATTAAGGTTAAGATAGCAGGGAGTGGCAGGGTTGGAAGAGACCTCGGAATTCATCGAGTCCAATGCCTGCTGGAATTTGCGGGCAAGGCCCCTCCAGCCCCTTCAGAGCAGACCCGGCCCAGACACCTTCCAGCCCCTCCCGCCAAGACAGAGGAGCTACTGAAAGGAGGGCAGGGCTAGGGGCAGGGCGCCGGCCTGGGGCATTTGTGGAGTGAGGGGGACCAGGCCCTCACCCCACAGATTCTCCCCCCACCCACAGGTGTGGTCACTCAGCTCTCCCTGCAGTGGTTCTCTGCTGGCCTTTCAGTCAGGCCATCCCCTTCTCATCTCCAGAAGCCTGGGGCTGTTCTCTGGCCTGTGTGAGACAGGAGCTCAGGGGTGATCCCAAGAGCACTAGGACCCATGATGCTCCAACCTCCCCCAAACGTTGAGCACTCTCTTCTTCCCTCCCCTGTGTTCTCCCCTCGCCCCTTCCGCCTTCTCCCCCAGCCGCCTTGCCTCTCCACCCAGAGACAGCTCTGAAGCACCCTGGCCGTCATTTTCCCACACTCCCCGTGCCACAGCCTGTCACACGCGCACCCCCACATGGGAGGAGAATTAGCTCCACAGTGACCAGCTGTCTGCATCTTATAGGGCCAGGCCCAATGGCTGAGGCTTTCTCTTATACAGCGCCATACTCCCCTGGCACAGTTGTTCACACTTGCTGGCGTGTGACCCAGATGAGGTCCCACTGCCCCTGTGCCTGCCTCTCCCCTCATGGCCTCTGAGAGTCTTGTTCCCCCCACCACACCATGTGGCCTGGGGCGTTCACTTGGCAGGCTGGGGCTGAATGTTGGGGAGGGCTCCTCTGAGGACAGGGAGCACACCTGGGCAGGCAGGGATGGAGAGAGAGGGGCTTCTGCTCCCATGGTCAGCCACTGCACCTGCTGCCTTGTCATTGCCAGCCTGCAGACCTCCAAGCACCCCCAGCAGATTGCAAATGTAACCACATCAGCACAGGAACCGGAGGAAGGCAGGAGGGTGGCGGTGAGGTGTGAGACCCCCAGCCCTGTCCCTGTGCTGCCTCAGCCCTGTCAGCCCTTAGAAACTCCCTCCTCTGACCCCACCCAACCTTCAGAATAACCAATTCTGGGGGTGGGGGAAGCTATGTTGGGGTTTCTCGGGATTCATGCTTCCCTCTGGCCAGGCTTTCCTGCATTCAGGCCAATCTCTCCTATGTCTGCAAGCCTCATGGGAAACCTCATACCTAACAAACACTTCCTCCTGGCAGCCAGAGCACTGTGCTGGGACCCAGGAGACCTGGATCCCATTGCTAGCGCTGCAGATTGCTGGGGGACCTCGGGCAAGTTGCGCCCTGCTCTGTGCCTCAGTTTCCCCAGCTTTGCCTGCCTCCTTTGAAAGGGCACTGAGAGCCTTGGAGCAGATGAGCTGATTAGCTTTCCGCCTCGGAGCACATGCGTGAAAGCCTAAGAGGAGTGAGGAGGCGAGAGGGGAGCCCACACTTTACAGTACCCTGCACAGCACATCCGCTGAGCCTCGAGCCACGAAGCAGTGAAGCTGTTCAGCCACTGAGCTTGCCAAATCGCAGGCCTGACAGGGGGCTTCACGAAGCCTGGGCTGGCAGCCTGGGCTTCCTGCGGGACAGGCCTGCCTGCGCTAGCCAATGGGAGAGGCCAATGAGAGGGATTCAGCTCACTCCCGTTCCCCTTCCGGACCCTGCCCCCATCAGTGCTTGCAGTGCACAGACTGGAGGTGTTTGGGGCACTCACCTGGGACCGACCCCTTCCCAGCCCCTGTTCACGTCTCCCCGCTGCCTGAGGAGGAGACTGGTCTGCCCAAAGATCAGAGCGAGGCCCCCTAGCCCCAGGCTAGAGACTGGCTTGCCCCTTCTGTGCCCCAGGGAATACTGAGTTAATCCGTTATTTCGTTACAGTGGAACACCTTCATTCGAGAGCTTGAGGGAGACCCTCAGCAGCACAGCCCACACTACCTGTGCGCACAGGTACCGAGCGTTACTTGTCAGGGGGGTGCTCTAACTCTGCTCTGCCCTGAGGCCCTGCCCTCACCCCACCTCTTCCCACCCCGTTCTGCCCCCTCCCCTGAGTCCTTGCCCACCTCCCCCAGCTCTGTGCCTTGGCTGGGGGAGACCAGAGGATCTGTCTCAGCAGCAGCAGCAAAGGGTGGTGGGGAGCCCCAGAAAGCACAAAGTCAGGTGTCAGTGGCCTGATCAGCACACCGGGGAACATCCCACGGGGGTCGTCTGTGACTGCCCCCATCACAACTTGGGTCACCTTGTTCCTCAACAAAAATGTATCAGCCACTGACTGTGAAACAATTTCCAGCTCATCCTGAGCTGAGCAGCATTAAAACCACTGGGAGAGACATAACGACCCTCTTTTTCCAGATGTCCAAGGTGACATTTGCATGAGCAAACCAGTGAACATTCAGAGTATTTTCTTTCAGCTTCAGTCGGCACCTCCTGCTTTACAAAAGGTGAGACACATGAAGCTAAATCGGAACGCGCTGCTCATCGGAAAGCCTCTGGTGGTACAAGAGGAAAACCCATTCAGTCACCTCAGCATACAAAGGAAAGCAAAATTCTCCATTTATTGACCTGCTAATTTGGGGCAGTCCAAGCTCTTTATTACCTCTGACAAATCCCTACATCTGTTGAGCCAGCAGTTTGGAGTGTCCCAGTCAACCAGGACCACGGGACCTGACATGACTGAAAATAAACTCCCCTAGCCAGAGAAAACTTGGCCATCTGCACTTCAATTAGCTATTCCTTGTGACTGACTCTTTCCCTAGGTTCTGAGATAACAGCAACACACGTACACAGTTCCGTGGCCCCACTGTGACACTCTCTTGTTGACCCGTGTTGTTCCAGAGGTAGCACTGTTAGAATTCCCTGTCAGATACACACCCGGATCCCCTGTGGGGCCCATGTGGCTTGGCCGAGTAGCTCAGCATAATGCTGAGCTGCTCAGATGCCTTGAAAGGAGACTGCAGTGCACCATTTCTTGGGAATGGCTGGTTTCCTTACTTCACGCCCTCCAGCAAAATCTCAATAATCATTGCCTAGGTGGTCTCAGAAGAGCATCCTCGATGCGTTCGTCCCAGGGTCTGGACCCACTGTCTGAGAGGTGAGAATTCACACCTCACTGTAGGGAGCCACTGAAGAAACCAGTCATAGACCGTTGCTGGGGTTAACCTTGGTTGAAATTCCTGGAGATTTTGAATCCCCCATCTCTGCTTTCCCCACAGCTCCAGCTTCAGGATTCAGTGTGCAACAGCAATACCAGATGAGCGCTGTGTGCTGCGTCACATGGTCAAATTCACCACTGTTATCAGCAAGCACAACGTTATTCTTACTATTTGTACTTTTCCTGTTTGACTGTGCTAGGAGCTGTACAAATGTGTAACAAAGAGACAGTCCCTGCTCCAAAGAGCTTACAATCTTAACTCGCTACAGAAATCAGTGCAGGAGACCTGCTCACAAAACAATGTTGCTCCAGGTCACAGACAACAGCAGAGCAGCAAATCGGGCTGGCCAGCAGAATCACACAGCAAGGGAAAGGAAACCTGAAAGGGAATCATCCCTAAAATGAAGCACTTGTTAAAACACCAACTTCAGCAGAAGAGCACAACAAACAACTGCCCAGCAGCCATTTGAGTTAGCTCTGCCCCCAGCCAACTTAAACAACAAGCATAATTGGTAGCGCCTATGCCTGGGACTCAAAGCAAGGCTTGTGCCCTTGTTTCTGTATCAGGCTTGGCTGTTGCAGAGTTGTCCATCTGCTACACATCTGGCCTGCAGTTGTCCCTCCCACTTGGCCAGGGGAGCCAGTGCGGACTGGGCCAGGGGCAGCTTTCTCTTGGATTGTGTGTTCTGTATCAGAAGGTGAGGTTGGATGAATTAATTCATGTCAATCTCTGTTCCACTTTTCAGGGCAGTCTTCCGACCTAAGCTCGCTTAGATCTTCTTCACATAATTCCCAGGGAAGAGCCCTTCCTTCCCATGGAGCCGACCTTTCCACCATCCAGAGGGATCTGGAAGAAGGATATGTGAGCATTATTTGTAAATGCAGCGTACGAGAGAACCCATGCACAAGGTACTTGTGCCCAGCCACCTCAGCCTGACAGAATTACTCTGACGGTGGGCACGAGAGACAGAGCTGGGTCTGTGTGTGTTTGTGTAGTGGGCCGAAGGGCAGGCTGGTACAGCTATCCACGGCTCTCTGAAGCCAGCCTACAGCCCAAGTCCAGTGCATGGCTCAGTAGCCTCCTCGGCTGAGAGAGCAGCCTTTTTGAGGCTCATCACTTACCCCTTTTTAGGAAGCTGTTAGAAACTGCTGTCCAATTTAAGCTTAATTATCAAGATTGCATAGTGGTAACCCATTAGGTATATGACAAAGATCTGTGGCCTGGGCTGAAGTGCTCTGGCCAGGGTTGGAAATTCTCTAGGCTGGGTTACACGGGAAGTCAGGATCGATGACCGCATAGGTCCCTGGTGGCCGTAAAAATCGACGAATGAAATGTTTTGCAAATGGATCTCTTGCCAGCCAGCTACAGAACCAGCACAATAGTAATACTGCAGTATTAAGACTTTGACCCCTCAAAGCTGCCCTCAGGGAGCAAATGAAGGCCTTTGACACTCACTGCAGACTCCCTGGGGACCTGCGGGAACTCAGATTGTTCTTCACACTTTGCAGATATCGTATGTTAGTTCCACGACCCCCACCTGGGAGAGGTGAATTGGTGAATTGACCTTGGCCAGGGGCAGGAAGCCAGGGTGTGCTCCCAGCCCAGTGCGGCTCATTCTCTGAGGGACCTGCTCCCGAACTGGTGAAAACAGGTACTGAGCATAGCCTGGACAGCAGGACCCTGACATGGAAATACTGCCTGATGGTTGTCTCATGGCTACATAACACCAGTTAATTTGTCCAGCCTCTGCAAACAGGTTCCATGCACCTGCTGAATTTTTTGGTTTTGGCTCTTCTTTTTGGCTTTTTGATCTTTTGGTCCGTGTGGAACATCCCTCTGTAGGTGACCCGTCTCCTTCGCCAGTTTAACGACAGTCTTGTTGGGTGCAGTGTCCAGATTCCCTTCCAAGCCAGCATCTGCTCACGTGCTGCTTCTGCTGACTGGGAAGTGCCACAGTTGAGAGGCAGCATTCCCAGTGTGCCCGACATAAGGCTCCAACCCAAACCAAGTGGTGGATGTCACCTTTGCTTGGTGCCGTGCCTGGGAGTGGCTAAGTGCAGGTGCTGCGTTAACTCACTGCAGCTGCACAGATATGCTGAAGATAAGTCAGCCAGATGGTGCAATGGGTTGTGTGTTGCTCATGAGAGCAAGAGTGGTCGATGAGCACTGGTGCCCTGATGGCAGTGCACAACTGAGATGAGGTGCCTATCGGGAGGTTCTTAAATAACTAAGCAATTAAGCCATAGAGAAGGCTCCCAGGAGAGTCCAAGAAACATGTAGAACTGCTCAGTGGGCAGCTGAACAGCGGGTAATGCCCCGTACCCCGAGAAAGGGCCACAAGGGTTGGGCGTCCCATCTACTGACAGAACCATGTCCCTCTCTCTTTGGGTGTCCCTGCGGCAGCACTCACACAGCTCAGCCTGGCTCACAGGAAGCTAACAGCTACTGCAGAGCAGCAGCTCCCATGGGCATGCTGGGCCACAGCCCATGCGTTTTGCATGCCAATGAATGCACATGAGGCTTGTTCATTGCCATGAACCTGGGCTGGAGGGAGAAACGAGGCCAAGGCTCATCAGCCACAGAGGCACTTTTGGACACCCTGGCAGCCCAGCTAGTGGAGGAGTAAGGAGGCAGCTAAAGCAAGGTGAATTCTGCCATGAAGCCTCTAGGGGTTCCATGTCAGTCCCAAGCCTGGGAGAAGGAGGAGGGTCCAATCTCCCACAGTGTTCAGATGTTCCATTTTCCTTTTGGTAGTCAACTTATCAACCCAACCCTGATCACTCGATTGGTGCCGCGGACCTCGTGTATTTGGGCGATGTCCAAGCCGGAGTCCTTTATCAGTTAGTTGCACTAGCATCAGATTTCATTTGTATTGTTGTTTCACGATCAGCACATTGTCACTCATCCGACCAAAGTTAGACCTGCTTCGAAAGGAGATGGAGAGACACCAACGTGATATACTTGGACTGGCTCCCATGCGCTGGATGGCAGTGGGAGAGATGTGTGGTTGCGAAACCATTTGGTCAGGGAATGAAATGACACAGGAAGCAGGAAGCAGATTTCTTCTTAGCAAAAGAGCCAGAGGAGCATTCTTAGGATACAAACCGGCGAGTGCAAGAATGATGGTAGCGAGTTTCAAAGCAAAACCACTGAACATCTCGGTTATTCAGCTGTATGCATCCACATCAAACACTATGGAGGAAGAGACTGAGCTCTTCAATAATGACTTGACAAAGACAGTGGAGCAGATACTGAAGAGAGATGTGTTGATCATCGGAGGAGATTGGAACGTGAAGGTTGGAACAGATAAGGAAGGTTGGGAGACAGTCATGGGAAGGTTTGGATATGGAGAAAGAAACAAATGAGGCGAGAAACTACTAAGCCATGTCAACACTAGGGGAAAACTTCGAAATGTCCATACAAGTGGCCAAATCGGAGAACACTAATGAGGCTCTGAAATGAATATTCTAGGAATAAGGGGATTTCGACATTTGCAGGGTCCTTTCGAAAAGGACCCCGCACGTAGACAAGCCGCGCACAAGACAGAAACATGGCACTTTTGAAGTGCTGCGGCTGGCAGCATGCTAATGTATTGCTGAATATTCATTTCGATTTGGCCATGAGCATGGACATTTTGAAGTTTCCCCCTAGTGTAGACATAGCCCTAAAGTTTGCTATGGAGCACAAGATGGTGATCTGCAACACGAGATTCCAACAAAAGGGCTGTAGGAAGTGGACATGGTGATCGAACAATGGGAAGTCCCAAAACATGATAGATAGGATCTTGATAAGAAGAAGGAATGCATACAGAACAGCACTGGAAGAGAAGATGAGGATGTGAGCACAGAGAAAGACCTAGATAAGGGATTTGAAGGGATAGACATGGTGATAGAAGAGGCAATTGAATAGATGGTTCTGGAAGAAGAGAAGATCAATAAGCACTGGATTACACAGGAGACACTGAAGCCGGTCCAAGAGAAGAGAGCATCGAAGAGATGTTTCTGAGTTGGCAGAACAGCAATATAGGGTGAAATGCAAGGAGGTAAGGAAAGCAGCCAGAAAGGATAAGGAGAAGCAGATGGCGATCAAAGATGAGAACAAAGAGATGCTCATGAACAAGGAGAAGGTTGTGCAGTGATGGATGAGATATTGCACCAATCTGTACAAAGCACATTTGGACCTGAGTGTCTTGGAGGGACTGATCAAAGAACTGAAAGAGCTATCTCCCCCAAGCATCAAGAGCGAAACCGATATTTCCAAGGAGGAAGTAGAGAGAGTAGTGAAACAACTAAACAACAAGAGCCCTGAAAATGATAAGATCACAGGAGAGATGATCACATACTTCGGAGAAAACATGATTCAGGAAATACACTGACTATGTAATATAGCATGGAAAGGAGGGATGGCACCTAAGGAATGGACAAGATCTGTGCTAATGACAATACACAAGCAAGGAAGCACATTGGAGTGCAAGAACTACAGAGTGATTCTCCTAATGAGTCATCTAGGCAAGGTGCTGATGATGATACTGACAGAGACTGAGATCGCAGATAGAAGGATATCTAGTGAATGAGCAAGTGGGTTTCAGGAAAGATAGAAGTACCATACAGCAAATTTGGCACTAAGATTGATAGTGGAGAAATGCTCGATGAAAGAACAAGAATGTCTACACTTGCTTCATCGATTATCAGAACTCATTTGGCAATATAGATCAGAAAGTGACTTAGGCAGTGTTTGAGTTGTATGGAGTGGATAGCGACTGATATGGTTTTTGAAGGATATCAGTGACAACACGAAGGCAGCAGTGAGAACGTGCAGAAAGTAGGGAAGGTGATTTAGAATGAATAGAGGTACGAGTCAGGGAGATCCGATATCGCCGAGTATCTTCATCATGCACCTAGAGAAAGCAATGGACAAGATCAAGGAAGAGGTAGAAGGGATATCTGTGCACAGGGTGAGAATTAACAACTTGAGGATTGTGGATGATGTAGTTATCATTGAGGAAGATGAGGAGAAGCTGGTGAGAATGGTGCAGGTGCTAAGTGAGGAAGGGAAGTGGTACGGACTCATTATGAACATCGATAAAGCAAAAACAATGGTATTTGGAGATCTGGAAATAGGAAGGAAGATCAGGATCGAACTAGAGAACGTAGAGAAGTTCACATATCTGGGAAGCAACATGACATATAATCTAGACTGGAAGAAGGAAACAGTGACTAGAATAGCAAAAGCAAGAGGGAGTTTGAAGGTGATGGACAAAATCTGGAAAAGCAAAGCGACTAGCTTTGGAATGAAGCTGAGCATCTTGAAAATCTGTGTATTTAGCCACATATTGTACAGATCTGAGACATGGGTGTTAATGAAATATTAGAGGAGAAGGATATTGGCATTTGAGAGAAATTGTTATTGAAAGATTCTGAGAATAGGATGGATGCAGAAGGTCAGCAACGAGGAATTATATAGGAAGATACAGACGAAAAAGAACTGGCTGCAGAAGGTTGTACAATGGAAACTACACCTATTTGGGCATATCTGCAGAATGAACGATGGATGAAAAAGTCAAGACTCTGGTATTCGGCATAATGGACAGTTCAAATAGGAGAGGCAGACCCCACAGAGAATGGATAGATGATGTAGTAGATTGGTGCAGAGCTAGTCTACAGAAACTAAGCCACTCCGCAGTGGACAGGGAAAGATGGAAGGAAATAGTGAGGGAGCCATCGGACACCAACGGGCGCTGAGCCCATGGTTGTTGATCATGATGATAAAGCGAGGTGGGGTTCTGCATCCGCAGACTCTGCTCCTTTCCTTCCATCCCCACTTCCCACGCCCAGCCCTGCCCTGACCATCCCCCACACGGGGGCCAGCAGGAGCCTCAGACCTACCTTCCAGCAGTATATCTATGACATCACCGACGTTGAAGCTGAGCTCATCCACATCCTGCCCAATGTACTGGTACATGGCCTGGCAGCGCGGGCCCACGACCTTGGGCTGGGGCTTGGGGCGGCGTGCCGGAGGGGGCTGCTGGTTTATGCTTCTCCTCCGCTGCATGCTAGAGGGGCAGAGACAAAAGGTGCCTGCTCAGTGTGTTCTGGGCAGGGGTCAGGTGGCAGCAGGAGCAGGGCAGTGGGGAACCAGTAGCACCCAGAGGCAATGAGACCACTGATGAGGGAGAGGCAAGTCTCTGCTCAACAGCGGTGGCTGGGAGCCAGCTGGATTTTAGCTCATGTGGTAGAGCACAGGGCTTCAGCCCCTAAGGTCACAGGTTCAGTCCTTCCTGCTGACAACTCAGGTTCGTGGACCTTACAAGTGGGGGCTTGTCTGGGATGAACTGCTGGAAGGTCTCAGAAGCTCAGGATGTGCCGCCTCTGCTAAGGGACCTGTGTAACCCCTGAGGCACTGAGACCACGTGCTAGGGAGAGGGAAGTCCATTCTCAACAGCCAAGGGTGAGCGCCAGCTGGCCTTTAGCTCATGCGGTGAAACACAGGGCTCTAGCCCCTAAGGTTGCAGGTTCATTCCCTTCTGTCAGCGACCTGGGTGCGTTGGCCTTGCCCCAGCAGGGAGGACAGGCTGTACTTTTCTTCTAGCGGCTGTGAGACCCCAGCTCCCTTTGCCCCATCCCAACCCTGACAGGAGCAGACCCGAGGGGGAAAGTGCCATCCCAGCACACAACTCAGAGCGCTCTTTGTTCATTCCCCACTCGTGCCACATTGGACTTCCCCATGAGGTCTCCCCAGCCAGGCTGCCTGGGAGCTGCCGGGCCAGGGCCCAGAGGCTACCAAGGGGATGTGGCAGAAGATGTCTGTCTAACCAGCTGCTCCTTCAGGGTTCTTGTGGCAGGGGCACCCTGCTTGGTGCTGAGGAATGGGTGGGCTGTGCTCTGACAGGGCTGAATGAGTCAGACAGCCGGAGGGGAGAGCTAGGAGGGCAGGGAGCCAGGGACAGCACCAGTAGCATGCAGTCCATGCAGCAGGGCTGGCTGAGCTACACCTACCCCGCCACGCCTTGGTCGGGCACATTCAGGAACTCCAGGTTCTGCTCCGAGGGGGGTCTCGCCTTGGTCCTGCGGCTCACGCCCTGTTTGGGCAGCACAGTGGCAGGAGGCCCCCGCCCCTGTTTGTGGGCTGGGGAGTACATCTGCTCCTGCCGCTGGGGGTCATTCCGAGAGAACCGGGCAGCTCCATTCTGGCAGGTCCCTGAAGGAGCTAATGGACGGGGGGTGGTTACCAAGGGGCTGCCACACAGGGTACTTCCCACTCAGCCAAAGGTGCAGCTACGAGCACCTGCCACCTTATGTAGCCTTTCCCCAGGCAGGGGGCTGAGTCCAGGGCCAAGTGCTGCCCCTCCGTTCCCTGGTACCTTGCCAGGGCCAGGAATGTGGCCTCCTCCCTCAGAGGCTCCGGGCAGGCTCAGCACGTGTGAAATGGTGGTGCCTGCACAGTGCCTTCCTGGGGCTCTGCCTCAGCCTGACCCTGCCATGGCTGAAGAGAGAGGGGGTAGATCAAGGCACATTGCTGCCTCTGCCCTGGGTTCGCTAGGGCTGAGATGGGAGCTCAGCTCTGTAGCTGCAGCGTGGTGCCTCGGGGAGGCCAGCCAGTCAGGACCCCCTGAGAGGGTTGCTTTGGCAGGGGCTGGCCTGGGAACTAGAGAGCTATTTCACATGTGCCACTGACCAGCCAGCAGCAGGTGGCAGCTTTAGGGCAAACTCCTCCCTCCCCAGTGCTCCCACCTCCCTCCCCACTGCAGGCTTTCCTGGGAGCAGCCCCAGGTGGCTGGGAGGGGCCATGTTCTCACAGTGTGGGGGCCTTCGCATGGAGCCCCAAGGCTGAGGCCCTGCTGGAACAGGCCCTAGGAGGCAGCCCCCAGCTGAGCGACATGCCCTGTCCTTGGGGTTCTGGGCTCTCTCCATTGGCTCCCTCTGCCTCACCTGGGGGGGCCTGCTGGGTGCTTCTGGCGGGCGCCGGGTGCCGCTGGTGGCCTCCACTCTGCTGGATTCCTTTCTTCGTGGGCTCTGCAGTGACAAGACACAGCGGGGGGTGGGGTGGGGGGGGCTGAGTTTCATGAGGCTATCAGCGCATCCTCTGTCCACAGCAAACTTCCTGAGCCTCAGTCAGTGAAACCCTCCAGCCATCCCTGCCCCCAGGGAGCAGCAGCACCTCCCCCTTGAACCATCAGCAGGCAGGGAAATTCACTCTGCTCTCTAGAGAGCCCCCAGCCAGCCTACAACCCAGCCCCTCCCAGAGGTGGGACTAGAACCCAGAGGTTCTGAAGCCCAGGGTCCCCCCCCTTCTAACCATTACACCCCACTCCCACCAAGGTGGGACTAGAACCCATGGATTCTGCAGCCCAGCCCGCCCCCCTCTAACCACTACACCCCACTCCCCCAGTGGTGGGACTAGAACCCAGGGATTCTGCAGCCCAAGCACCCCTTGTTCTAACCATTACACTCCACTCTTCCTCCTCCAAGCTGGGATGAGAACCGGGCACCCTGGCTCCCTGTGCTCTCCCCAACTCTAACCACACGTGACAGAGTCGTGAAGTCCAAATGGTGGGACTTTCTTCCTGCCCAATGCTAGGGGTGTGAAGGACCTCAGACACTGCACGGGGGCCCTGCTAACCCAGCTCGCTGCATGGTTCCCTGGGGCCTGCCCCACTGGTGGTGCGTGCACACGCATGTCTGTGTGTGTCTCTGTGCGCGCGCACTCCATCGCCCAGCTGGAATGGCCTCTGTGTGTGTGCACGCGCGTGCCATCACCCAGCTGGAATGGCCTGTGTGTGTGTGCACGCCATCACCCAGCTGGAATGACCTGTGTGTGTGTGTGTGTGTGCGCTGTCACCCAGCTGGAATGCCCTGTGTGTGTGTGTGTGTGTGTGCGCGCACGCGCGTGCCATCACCCAGCTGGAATGGCCTGTGTATGCGTGCGTGCATGCATGCGTGCACGCCGTCACCCAGCTGGAATGACCTGTGTGTGTGTATGTGCGCGCACGCCGTCACCCAGCTGGAATGGCTTGTGTGTGTGTGTGCGCGCACAGCGCGCGCCGTCACCCAGCTGGAATGGCCTGTGTGTGTGTGCGCGCGTGCGCGTGCGCGCCGTCACCTGGCTGGAATGGCCTGTGTGCGTGTGTGCGTGTGTGTGTGCGCGCACGTGCGCACCGTCACCCGGCTGGAATGGCCTCTGTGTGTGTGTGTGTGTGTGTGTGCGCACGTGCGCGCCGTCACCCGGCTGGAATGGCCTCTGTGTGTGTGCGTGCGTGCGTGCGCGCGCACGCGCCGTCACCCGGCTGGAATGGCCTGTGTGTGTGTGCGTGTGTGTGTGCGTGCACGCACGCGCCGTCACCCGGCTGGAATGGCCTCTGTGTGTGTGTGTGTGTGTGTGTGCGTGCACACGCGCGCCGTCACCCGGCTGGAATGGCCTCTGTGTGTGTGCGTGTGTGTGTGCGTGTGTGTGCGCGTGCACGCGCGCGCCGTCACCCGGCTGGAATGGCCTCTGCGTGCGTGTGTGCGTGCGTGTGTGTGTGCGTGCACGCGTGCGCCGTCACCCGGCTGGAATGGCCTGTGTGTGTGCGTGTGTGTGTGCGTGCACGTGCGCGCCGTCACCCAGCTGGAATGGCCTCTGCGTGCGTGTGTGCGTGCACGCGTGCGCCGTCACCCGGCTGGAATGGCCTGTGTGTGTGCGTGTGTGTGTGCGTGCACGTGCGCGCCGTCACCCAGCTGGAATGGCCTCTGCGTGCGTGTGTGCGTGCGTGTGTGTGTGCGTGCACGCGTGCGCCGTCACCCGGCTGGAATGGCCTGTGTGTGTGCGTGTGTGTGTGCGTGCACGTGCGCACCGTCACCCAGCTGGAATGGCCTCTGCGTGCGTGTGTGCGTGCGTGTGTGTGTGCGTGCACGCGCGCGCCGTCACCCGGCTGGAATGGCCTCTGCGTGCGTGTGTGCGTGCGTGTGTGTGTGCGTGCACGCGCGCGCCGTCACCCGGCTGGAATGGCCTGTGTGTTGTGCATTCGATGCTCAGCTGGGTGCAGATCACCCAGCCCTCTCAAGCCAGGGTACAGAAGCTGTGGGAGCTGGGAGCCCCCACCGGGGCACACCCTGCGGCACTCACTGGAGTTCTTGGGGAGCCCGTCCCCGATGCTGACAGTCAGCGTCTTGCCTCCTGCTTTGAGCACGGCCACATTGCCCTGGCCCCTCAGGAACGTCACACTGCGGGTGCCGCCTCCGCCCCAGCCCTCCTTCTTCACTCGGAACTGTAGTCTGAGAAGGGGAGAACAACTCAGGGCCCAGTGCCAGGCTCTCCCAGCGAGGGGCCTGCTTGAAACACCCTCGTGCCACTGAACAGTGCAACTCAGCCCCACAGGCTTCCCCTAACGACCTGCCATGCTCAGCAGAGCCCGCAGACTAGAGTCATGGGCTTCTCCACCAGCCAGGAGTCCTGCCTCTCAGACCCCCTGCTCTAACCAGAGAGATCACTACGCTCCCACGCCTAGGGATAGATCCCCGGCCTCCTGCTCCCAAGCCCTGTACAACTCCTGTGCTCATTGCAAGACACCAGCTCCTCCCCGGAGGATGAGACACAGGGGTCCTGACGCCCAAACTTTTAATTTTAACCCTTCGGGGCCATGACCTTCCCCAGGCTAGTACTGTAAAGTCCTGCCTGCCAAGTCGCCTGCTCTAACCACTCGACCCCACTGCCCTCCCAGACCTTGTGATAGAACCCAGGTGTCCTGCCTTCCAATTCCCCTGTTCTAAATGTAACCTGCACACCTACTGGGTGGGGTTCAATGGCCCATGGGGGTGGCACATAGACCATTTACAGAGAGAAAAAACGATCCAGCCTTAGTTAAACGGCAGCTGGCTTTTAGCTCAAGCTGTAGTGGCTCCTGCACTAAGCTCCAGAGGTCCCAGGTTTGAGCCTAGCTATGGGCGGTTACCTAAACACCACTCCTCTTTGTGAGTTGGTAACAGAATCCAGGACTGCTCCCTCCCAAGGCCTCCTGCTCTAACCACTGGATCCTACTCCCCTTCAGGGCTGGTAATAGAACCCAGGCACCCTCCTTCCCTCCCACATCTGGGAACACAACTTGTTGGCGGAGCTTAGCGGCAAATTGGCCCCAGCAGCACAGCCATCCCTGCCCCAAGAGCCCCCCCAGACCCTCTCTCCCTGCCTCATGAGCCCCCCGAGCTCCTCACGTGTCAGCGAAGCTGAGCTGCAGCTTGCGCTGGGTCAGCTCCTCATAGCGTTTGCACAGCAGGCTGAGGAGTTCCGTCTTGAAGATGGACTCCAGGAAGCTGTCGGCGTTCTCCTCGTGAAGGATGAAGAAGTCATCCTGCCTCGTGCTGGCAGACAAAACACCGGAGAAGAGGGCGTCAGAGCCCAGTGGGGAGGTACCCTAAGACTGTCTGGAAGCACGAGAACTGCTGGGCGGAGGCAAGAAGATGTGGCTGGTGGAGGCCACATGGACCTGCCTGGAGGTCACAGGGCTGGAAGCTGTCCTAGAAAGCAGTGATGATGACCCTCCTTGTAGGGGCGCCCAGCAAATGTGACCCTTAGCCTGGGGTCTCCCAAGGCAACCCCCTTCCTTGCACCTCCACCCCTGTCTGTGACACCTTCATCTCCAGCAGGGATGGGGAGGAAACCATGGCTGCCAGACTGGCCCTGAGCACTGGAGGAGTTGTTCCAGCTGGGGGTGGTGGCCACCAGGAGGGAGACTGGGAGACACCAGAAGGACGGTGGGCAAGCCAGCCAGCCAACACACCCCGTCTGCGGGGCCAGGAGCATCTGAGCTGGGTGTCCATGGGGCTGAGGAAATGGTGGCACTAGGCCTACATGCCAGCAGACCCACACTGGTGGTCCCACGGCCTAGCCAGGGGCTGGGAGGCTGTTGTGGCCCCTTTGGGTCTGGGCGAGGTCCAGGGGACCGAGGGGTCACCTGAGCGAGACTCTGCGCACGGCCTGGATCTCCACCTTCTTCTTCAGCACCTCCTTGATCTGGCCCTTCTCGGGACCCTTCTTGACCTTCTCCCGGCCAATCAGGTAGAAGTACTTTGGGGTCAGGATGAAGTCCCGCTTGATGGGCTGGGGGACAGATGGGGTGAGTGGGGGGTCGAGTTACATGTCTCACAGGGAGCAGCCGGGTGAGCTGGGCAGGGGAGCGCAGCACATTGGGGCCATGGCTGAGGTCGGGGAGATGAGCCAATCCCTGGCCACAGATGGGGAGATGTCCTTTCCAGGTCCTCCCAAACCTCCCTCCTTTCCCCCTGGCCAGTGGAGCAGATCCCCTTTCATGCCATGCCAGCTCACAGGCCAGGAGCAATGGACACGTGGACCCGCCTGACCACAGCCCGGCTGGAGGAGTGGGGACAGCAGATCTCCAGAGAGGACGAGAAAGCAGGAGCTCTCCCGTCCCTGCAGCCTGCCCTGGGATGTGCCTCTCCCTGCCCCAGAGGAGTTGCTCAGTGCCTGTCCCGGCTGAGGAGCAGGAGGGTCCTGCCAGATGAGTCCATCTACCTTGAATCTCCGGTCGTACTTGGTGACTGAGTCAGCGAAGTCGATCCGCTCCCTCTTGGCCATGAACTGGCGCAGCTCCGGCCTGTCCTCCATGCCCAGGTAATCGCCCACAAAGTTCCGGTTGATGCTGTTCCTTCTCCTCTCCTTGAAATTGTACAGGATATGGGAAGCTGGGCAGAGACACACAGCAGGGGAGGTCAATGGCCTGGCCAGGCAGGTGTGTCCTGCCGGTGGGGGGAGGCTTTCAGAGAAAGGCCTTACAACTCCGCAGAGTGCTTTGCTGTGCAGCCCTACGCTCTGGGGTGGGCATAGCTTCCTGAGCCTGTCCTAGCGGCTCCCACAGCCAGCGCTGTTCTTAACCCGATTGTACTGAGCTGCATGTCTCAGTGACATCCTGCAGCAGCAAGTTCCACAGGTTACACGTTTGACACGCCCCCGCCCCCAACATGTTCTCTTTTAGCTATTTGAAGTGTGTCATCTTCTGATGAGACTGGGCTGCCCTCTCCTGCTTGTGCTGTGGAATGGGTGAATGCGTATGCACCTGGCTTGCTTTGCTCTCTCATTTCAGGGGCTTGTAGCTTTCCCTTTGCTCTTGGCACACACCCTAGGAGAGGGTCAGTGACTGGCTGCAGTGGTACTATCACTACACGTAGGGATATCCCATGCTTCCACATTATGATAAACATTCATTAACTAAGCTTCATAGCACCCCAGGGGAAACAGAAGCACAGAGGCTCCCTTACCCTCCTCTCGCATCTGTTCGTACTTCCGGATGGCAATGTGCTTCCGCCAGGCCTTCTGGATAACTCGGGCAAAGCCATCGAATTTCCGCTCCCGCATCTCCTCCAGCAGAAAGAGCTAGTGGCCGCCAAGCACAGGGAGCGTAAGCAGCGTGCCCAGGAGCACAATACATTTTCTTATGTGGACCAAGGCATGTGCGAAAGTGCACCACCAGTAGACACCCAGGCTGCCGGCTGTGGGCACTCAGCTAATCAGATGGGTGTCACCTGGATCTCTCCTGGGCAACTTCCCAGGCACTCAGCTTACAGGGACAGTGAAGCCACAGCCAGACACATGCAGAGATGGAACTGCAAGACAGAGGCCAGCCCAGGCTCTCCACTGGGGCTGGGAGGAGAGGTGGGTGTCTGCAGACACGGTGTAAGTAGACAGACGGACAAATGGTTTCTAGGTAATCTAACCCTCTCTCTGTGTCGGCTCTCTAGGTAGCACTAGGTGAGCGAGAACACCAAGTTGGCTACATGGGGGAAGTACCCCATTTTCTTCAACTCCCACGAGGGGGTGGGAACCCTCTACCCATCAGCCAAATCCAAGCGCCACGGGCTGGGGAAACCGATGAGAACATTTGACCCTGAAGCACATTTTTTTTGCATCCTGTAAGTTTGGATATTTACCCCAAAATGCCCAAGCCAGGGAGCTCTCAGCAGACCCTTCCTCTATCGCAAAAGCCCCAGGGCAGCTCCGAGACAGAGCAACACAAAATCGCAAACCAGGCAGGATGCCTTTTGCGCCAGTTCCGCGATGACTTCTGGTGGCCTGCTGTCCCTTCTGACATCTGGGCCGGCTGCAGTGGGGTGATTTTAGGGGGGCTGCCAGGCAAACTGTTGAGCGCCCCAGAACCCTCGATAACCCTCGGGGACAGTGGGTGAGCCCACGCTGCAGCTGGCATCTTGGTCTGGGCAAAGGTGCTTACCGACTCCGGGTTCTTGACAAACACCTTGCTCCGGCCCATCTGATACTGGTCGCTGTCCATGTTGACAGACTGCAGCAGGTGCTGCACACCCTGGCGCTCGTCCCCCCGCCAGCACGGCCATGTCTCCGGAGTCAGGATGGCGTACCTGCCGGGGAAGGGGCGCGTCAGCGACCACCCGAGAGACCCGCTCTGACACGCCCAGGAGCTCGCTGCACTGACTCCTGGCTCAACCAGCGCCCCACAGTGCTCCCGGGGCCGGCGCTCCTTACCTTTGGAGGAACTTGTGAAAGACCCGTCGATAGGCAAAGCCTGCCCTGCGCACACGGATGTTCTCTTTCAGCCCGAGATATTCCACCTGGTGCTTCACCCTGCAAAGCACAGAGGGGAAGTGACACACCTGCCACAGGTGAGCGACACACCCAAAGGGGCAGGGCTGCCACCTCCAGTCTGTAGGCTCTTGCTGGCCAGACCGGCGTGGGGAGGGTGGGTTTTTACAGGAGGCGTAGGAGCAAGTGTGTTTGTGAGTGTTTGCACAAGTGTCCCACTTTGCCTGACCCGGCAGTGGGACCTGTACGCTGGGCGCTTGTGCAGCCACTCAGGAGAGAGTCAAATGCTGCCCAGCTGATTAGCAAAGCACCTACAGAGAGGCTTTGTGTTTCTATGGGTGGTCCACATTTGCACATGCCTCGGTGCACATAAAATTTATTCCACACGTGGCTGGGAAAGATTAAAGGGAACATTGCTGCTGGGTGACTTGGGGCAAGTCAAGTCAAGTCATGCTCTGTGCCTCAGTTTCCCCCTTCTGTTAAAGCTTTGCGCGCTACTGAGAAGTGTTGTGTAAGAGCTAAGTATCATTATTATTAGCATTACTGTCTCTGGCTAGAATGATAGCAACAAGAGATGAGAAAAAAATGGCATGTAAAATTTTCCTACGAACTTCGGGGAGCTCAGAGCCCAGGGCCTGTTTTCAATAATGTCTCCTTTTCCCTTGAGGTTTGGCTGATTGACACCAGGTGCCTAACAGGGTTGTCCAAAGCCCCTGAGCAGCTGACACGCCTGTCACCCATTGAGGGTGGTCAGGACCTTGTTGGCATATAAATATTCCCTGTGCCTCAGACCATAGCCTGGGTCTGTTGACAATCCCCCAGGGCTGCTTAGTAACTAATCGTAGGCATTTTGCTCACACACTCACAGTGAGGAGCAGTCTGGCCCAGTGGGTAGGGACACTGGAGTTTTGCTCAGGAGACCCAGAGCCAGTTCTGTTGAGCTGGGGAAGGTGACTACCAGCTCTTGGGGGCAGGGACTGTCTCTCCCGAGCTTACATGCAGCAGTGGATCCCCCAGGCCCTGCTTGTAATGCAAAGGGTGGGCGGCGAAGGCCCCTCTGACCTGCTCTCCTCCCAGTCCCGGGGTCTCTTGGTCTCGTTGGGTTTGATGCAGCGGATGTAGTGGGGTGTGCACTTCATGAGCGTGTTCACCAGGTCGTTGGCCTGTTTCTGTTGGAAGGAGCCAAGCGGAGAGTGTTAGAAGCTCCCTGGCTGGCCGAGGGACGACAGCAGCTCTCCAGGAGCCTTACCTTGATCTTGGAGCTGGCCGTGGTCGGCCGGCCTTTCTTGTCGGCATCTAGTCTTTCTGGGAAAAGCATCCGGATGAAACCACTGGAAGGCAGAAAACAGTCACCAGCGTGTCCCCGGGAGGGACCCCTGGAGGTCCTGAGCTCCCTGCCACAGGAGCTGGCTGGCTCAGGAGCTAACTTCAGCTTTGGCTCAAGAGGTGTAGCTGGTGTGGAGGTGAATGGGAGCCACCTCTGTTTAACTCCAAGTTTTCCCCACAGGGCTGGCCAGCCGCAAGAAGGGGCCACTGGCCCATCTAGTCCAGCATCCTGCTCCCTACCCTAGCCAGTGCCTGAGGCCTTCAAGAGGAGAGACCCCACTGTCCCTTGATTGACAGGTGCACATGAATGGGACACAGTTCCCTGACCCCAGAGAGCTGCTGCACAATAGGCCAGTGTACAACCACAAGCTGGCACACCTCCTTGTCCGAGGCTGCAGAAGGATTAACCTGGGGAAGGGCTGCTTGGGAGCCAGAGGGGAGAGAAAGCCCCAGAAAAGGCCAGTGGAGGTGTCACAGGGCCGCCTTCTTCATCACCCGGGAGGAGCCAGGATTGCTCGAAGGCTGCCCTGAGACAGAACTGCGAGGACACCCCGTGCCGGCCCCGGCCACGTGGCACTCACTGCTCGCTGCTCTGCATGAGCTCTATCAGGTCGGTGAAGAGCACATCCCGGTTCCGCTCACAGAAGCCATTCCCGTCGTAGGAGACCTGGGAGGGAAAGGCGGCGGTCAGCCCGGCGGGGGCCTCGGCAGACCAGAGCGACTGGAGGCCTCAGGAGACAGACATGTTGGCAGATCGTCTGGTTCCTGCATTTATACCAGGTTCTCCCGCCACTGAGTCCCTGGGGCATTGTGGGTCTGCGGCTTGTTTGCTGGCCGCTTGGCATGAACGTGCCCGGAGGGCACCAGGGTGACTGCGGCTTGGCTGAGGGGCCTCCTCACTGTAGCCCACGGCCCCAGAGTGGTACTTACTGCAGTGTTCATGTGGTGCAGCTCCACGTGTGTACACGGGAATCCATGGGATAGTTGTGAGTTAGCCACATGACATGCATGTGAGCACCATTTTCACCCTCAGCACCATTACATCTGCATCACACCTGTGAGCTGGGGAGCGGGAGGCTTTATCCCCATTTTACAGATGGAAAATGGAGGTACTGGGTAGATTGAGGGATTCAGCCCTGCAGCCTGTGGCAGAGGCACAACTGATCCCAGGTGTCCTTGGTCCAGTGCCGTGCTTTTCATAGAACCGTAGAACCCTGGGGCTGGAAGGGACCTCAGGAGGTCATCTCGTCCAGCCCCCTGCCCAAAGCAGGATCAAACCCAGCTAAGTCATCCCAGCCAGGACCTTGTCAAGCCAGGATTTAAAAACCTCTAGCGATGGAGATTCCACCACCTCTCTAGGCAACACATTCCAATGCTTCACCACCCACCTGGGGAAGTAGTTTTTCTTAATATCCAACCTACACCTCTCCCTTTTCAACTTCAGACCATCGCTTTTTGTTCTGCCAACTGTCATCACTGAGACCAGGTTCTCACCATCTTCTTTAGAGCTCCCCTTCATGAAGTTGAAGGCTGCTATTAAATTACCCCTCATCTTCTCTTCTATAAACTAAACAAACCCACATCCCTCAGCCTGTCCTCATAGGTCACATGCTCCAGACCCTTAATCATTTTGGTTGATATCCACTGAACCTGCTCCAGCAAATCCACATCCTTTTTATCCTGGGGGGGGGCCCAAAACTGGACACAATATTCCAGATGTGGCCTCACCAGTGCTGAATAGAGGGGAACAACTACTTCTCTAGATCTGCTGGAAATGCTCCTCCAACGCACCCTAGTATGCCATTAACCTTCTTGGCTACAAGGGCACACTGTTTACTGAATATCCAGCCTTTCATCCACCATTACCCCTAGATCCCTTTCCATCGTACTGCTGCTGAGCCAGTCTGTCCCCAACCTATAACAATTCTTGGGATTCACCTCGGAACCCACTTGTGGACCAAGACCCCCACTCTGCTAGGTGCTGTACAAACAGAATGGAATGCCCCAGCTGGGATGATTTAGTTGGGGCTGATCCTGCTTTGGGCCGAGGCTGGACTCAATGACCTCCTGAGGTCTCCTCCAGCTCTGGGATTCTCTAAGACTCTATGAAAGCCAACCCGTGCGCTTAGAACTTCTCCACCAGACCCCCATCCTCCCCATCTGGTGCATGTAAGTATCTGTGCGGCGTGGGGCTCTGTCCACATGGCATGGGCATGCGCCTGTAGGTATCCCTGCCTTGTGTGCTTGTGTGTGCAGCGTGTGCACGCCTGCAGTGTGAGCAGACACATCTCCATGCCCACGTGCAACACTAGGCCCTGTGGCCGTGCAGTATACCTTGCCTGCATAGTGGTGTATGACAAAGCCCGAGTTCCAGCTGTTGAAGTGCTCGTGTGTGCCCACAGCTGCCTGGAGCTTCTGCAGGAGGGTCTGGTCTGCCCCTTCCCCCGTCGCATGCATGGTGGCACAGACGTCATCGAGGACGCTCATGATCCCAGGAGGGTTCTGGGAGGAAGCCAGGAGAAGGCGGATGAGGGCCCCTGTGTTGCTGCATTGCAGGTCAGGGATTGTCCCTGAGTGCTGGGCCAGTTCTGGGGTCTGGCTTTGGCGGGTCCAGGACAGCCACCTGCTGGTCCAGATCAGCCACCCGAGGCCAAGTGAACGAACCCCTTACGCCCTGCAGGTGGGGAATACAGCCTGTCCCCAGCAGTGGCTCTCTGCAGAGCTGTTGCTCTGCACAGGGGTTTCAGCCTCTGGTGGCACCTTCTCAGGGGCTGTCTTGGCTGGCTGTAAGCCCAGACCCCGCTGCCTGCAGGCCTCCCACTAGGCATGCAGCTGCCCTCCCAGTCTTACCAGCTTGTTCTCTATCAGGTCACACACCACTTTGTTATTGAAATACTGGATCGGGGTCCACTTGATCCCCTCCTGCACATACTCTTCCTGGAAGAAAGAAGAGAGGCCCAGCTGATCCAGCTGCGTGCGGCAAGGACAGAGCTTTGGAACCTGCTGCTGGGGCACAGGCAGATGCGCAAAGGGGAAGCAAAACACCTGTCCTCCTCCTATGCAGAGTAATTCCCTCAGGCCCCAGGGCTTGCTGCAGATGCATTCAGGGTCTTTGAGCCAAGATTTTCAGCAGGGGGCCTCAGGCTAAGCCCCTACAGCCTCGTGGAAACACCTGCTTTGCAACAGTGCGGAACAGTTACCAGCCTCCACCTGGGCTCCCTCTAATTTCTTCCATCCATGGGCAGAATAAATTTTGTTCTGTGCACTGAGGCATGTGCACCACCAATAGAAACAGGCCGCCAGCTGTGGGCGCTCTGCTAATTAACTGGGTGGCCCTGACTCTCTCCTGAGCAGCACCCAGTGCTCCGATTCCAGGGAACACTGACTCCATCGATTTCCCATTATGGAAAAGAAAAGGTGCTAATCGGCAAATGAGGCAATGCATATACATTAATATGCAAATAGCAGCAATGGCTTATTTGCGTGGACTTGCAGGAACGCATTGCTAGAGGGGTGGTGGATTCTCCATCTCTAGAGGTTTTTAAGTCCCAGCTTGACGAGGTCCTGGCTGCGATGACTTAGTTGGGGTTGATCCTGCTTGAAGCAGGGGGCTGGACTCAATGACCTCCTGAGGCCCCTTCCAGCCCTAGGATTTCAGACCCTCCTCCCTGCTCTCCCCACCCCCCAGCGCACTGTCTCCGGGTGTTCTGTACCTGCTCTGCTTTAAGGGTCAGCTCTATAAAGATCTGCTGCAGCTTCTCATTCACAAAGTTAATGCAGAATTGTTCAAAGCCGTTTTTCTACCGACGTACAAAGGAGAGAGAAAAAAATGACACCCCAGCTGGGGGCTGGATCCCCACCCCGCAGCTCCCAGCTCGCTCCTGTGGGGCCTGCAGGAGGCTCCTGGGGAGACCTGCCAGCCTCAGCCTGGGGGCTCTCCTTCTCTAGGCTGCTGGGTCCTGGAGCATTGCCACTCCACGAGGCAGGGTAATTAGCTCCCCAGCCAGCCTGTGCACGGGCGGGAGCATTGGCATGGGACCTCAGGCAACAGCCGCTGGCTCTGGGGCGTCAGTGGGAGGGTGGGCACTGGGAGGGGCAGCTGGCAGGTGGTATGCACCAGGGTGTCAGGAACATGGGTGCTGTGCAGCTGGGGGGACGACTCACAGGCCAGTCCCCAGGAGACCAGCCCACCAGAGAGGAGCCCAGCCTTTGGGGAGGTGCCAGCAGAGGGGGACACAGTGACTCTGAAAGGGAGGAACCTTTGGGTTCTGTGCCAGGCTGCAAGGGGAACTCTCCTTTCCCTCTCAGCTGTTCTGTATGGCGTGATGTGCCCCTGCCTTGACTGCACCCTGCAGGAGTGGGGAGCTGGCCCTGCTGTACCTGGAATATTTCAAAGCCGTAGATGTCCAGCACCCCGATGCTGTACTCCTCGTAAGGCTTCTGCATGGCCCGGTTGATGGACTGCATGGGAAGTAAGGGCGAGAGGGAGGGCATTACGAGGGGAGCACAACACCCAGAACACCTGGTTCTTTGGCACATGTCATGGCAGCTTTCTGGCCTTGCAGCTCCCCTGAGTGGGCAGACCCTGGCACTGACCCTGCAGGGTCACATGCCAAACCCCAGCCCTTACTCACCCCACACCTCAAACAAGAGGCAGCCACAGCCACTGGTTTGGGCCCAGGGACACTGGGCCCAGCCGAGAATGTTGTTTCTGAGTCAGACACGTCCCCTCCATCACAATTCAACATGCTGTTTGCAGTCACTAATCCCAAGTGCATTGGAGGAAGGATCTATCTATCTATGTATCTATCCTCATACACACTGTCTATCTATCTATCTATCTATCTATCTATCACCTGGGTTCCCAAGTGTCTGCCCCATGCTCAGGCAGGATCTGACAACTCCAGCAGGGGAAGGGCCAGCAGCTGCTTCAGGCTGACGGATGTGTGTGGTGGGGGACCTGGAGGGGGAGGGGGCTGTAGCTCAGATACAGGGTGAAGGGGGACAGGAAGGATGACTTGACTGGGGCAGATCCTGCTTTAGGCAGGGGGCTGGACTCAATGACCTCCTGAGGTCCCTTCCAGCCCCAGGATTCTATGACTGTTGCCTCCTCCCCCGGCCCCTCAGGTGTGGGGGCAGTTCTGGAGGCAGGCTGAGGAGAACCCAGCCACGGATATTCTCATGGAACTGCTGGTGCCCTGGAAGCCTGAAGCCCCCTGGGTCGACGAGACCCTGTCTCCAGGGAGGCTGATCTCCAGGACTCAGGTGCAGCCCCAGAAGAGCTCCCCTAAAGCCAGCCCCATCCCGGCTGCGGTGAGCCTGGGGCACAAGCTCACCTCCACAAGGAAGTCGAAGACCCGCGCATAGAGCCCTTTGGCCAGGGCATCGCGGGTGTAGGATGCCTGCTCCACATTGAGGGTCACGTTGATGGACTCTGAGCGGCCGCCCCACTTGCTGTCCATCTTCCTGCTGGTGATCTTCTCATTAAGCCGGTCCTTGTCGATGCCCAGCAGATAGGCAGGGAAGGCCAGCACTGCACTCAGAGAGGGAAAGCCAGCATGTCCCTGGCCTGGTACATGCGCCGCCCACCAGCCCTGCCAATGCCCTCCCTTGGCTGCTAGTGAGCCAGGGCTGCTGTTCTCCAGCTTAGCCAGAGACACCATAGATGAGGGGTAGGTGTGGTCTAGCCCTTAGCGCCGCAAAGCCTGTGTACCACAATACCTGGGTTCTAGGCCTGGTTGTAGGAGACAGAAATCCTGGGCTCTATTTTGAGCTCCACCAATGAACTGCGGCCTCTCTCTGTGCCTCAGTTAACCCCTCTCTAAAATGGGGACAATGATGCTTAACCATGTCTGTACAGTGACTGGAGACGGGTTGTATAAGGGCTTTGAATGTAAATCCAAAACATTATGAAATGTAGCTCCTCTGGCTGCTGTTAACAAAAAGGGCCTAGCTTGAGGCATTCAGATTCTTTGTCTGCAGCTCTGGCCTGGATATTGTACACTGCTTATCTGTCCATGTGGCTGCTTCCTATTCTTCTCCTCTGCCCCATTCCCAAGAGGGATGGATTCAGGCTGCCGTACTCACAGTCAGGGCTCTCCACCTGGGCATAGTTGCCCTCTTCTCGGAAGCTGATGTTGCCGAGGTGGAGGATCCCAGCCACAATCTGTAACACCAGCTGCTGGTCCTCTATGGCGATGCCTATCACATGCATGGCATTCTAGGGGGCAGAGAAAGCACCCATCAGCCTGAGGCCCTAGCTGGAAGACTCAGTGAATGTATTCCAGGAAGATTTGGAAAATAAAAGTATCAGCAAAAATAAATTCATGGTGAGTGTTTCTGAAACGGGTGATTCAGCCAAGCAAAAACAGCCATTGGATGATGAATGCAGCCCCCCGCTAAAACCTCTCCAGCGCATCATCAGTGATCTGCAACCCATCCTGGACAATGACCCTTCACTCTCACAGACCATGGGGGGCAGGCCTGTCCTCACCTACAGACAGCCTGCCAACCTGCAACAAATCCTCACCAGCAACTATAGACCACAGCACAGCAACTGTAAACCTGGAACCAATCCCTGCAACAAACCTCGCTGCCAACTCTGCTCACATACCTACACCAGCGATACCGTCACAGGACCTAACATCAACCATACCACCAGGGGCTCTTTCACCTGCACATCTACTAATATAATATACACCACCATGTGCCAGCAGTGCCCCACTGCCATATACATCGGCCAAACCGGACAGTCTCTCCGTAAAAGAATAAATGGACACAAATCAGACACCAGGAACGGTAACGTACACAAACCTGCAGGAGAGCACTTCAGCCTCCCTGGACACTCAGTAACAGATTTAAAAGCAGCCGTCCTACAACAAAAAAATTCAAAAACAAACTATAAAGAGAAATATCTCGGAGCTGCAATTCCTTTGCAAATTTGACTCCATTAACCAAGGACTGAACAGAGACTGGGAGTGGTTGGCCCATTACAAAAGCAGTTTCTCCACTCTTGACGTTCACACCTCCACATTAGCTGCTGATAAAGGGCCACATCCTCCCTGACTGAATAGACCTGGTCAGCTCTGGCCTCCCCTTGACTGAGACTCCCTCTTTAAATTCTCCTCTGAAAACCCCCCACTCACGCTCCAAAGTGCTGCAGGACTTCCTGTTGTTTCTGAAGACACAGACTAACTCAGCAGCTATTTGGGCAACAAAAGAGCTTGGAAAATGTTGCCGATCGTCTCTGTCTCAGGAGGGTCCACGCTTTAAGAGATGCTGCCTGAGGAAAGAGCAGTGCCCACCTCCAGCGCAAGCGAGTGTGTGAGATAAACGAGCAGGCAAACAGCCCGGCTGTGACAGTCAACAGCTAAGCAGCCCCACAGCCCCTGCTGGGGTGGGACGAGAGGGCGAAGGGGCAGCGGCACTGTGCCCAGTCGTGGCTAGTTAACTTTGCACAGGACACCCCTTCTACAAGTGCCAGACTCAGTCCTGCGCATGCCAGCAGACAGGCCTCGGCCTGGTGCTCACAGTACCTGCCGCAGACCGGAAGCCTGACCGGCGTGGAGCTGGGGCGGGATCCACGTATGGGTGGGATGGGACCGTCTGCGTGCAGAGGACTGGACTGTGACCCAGAGGGTCCCTTCCTGTCTCCTGTTCCTGGGCAGCCGTGCAGCTGAGTGGGCCTAGGAGGCCACTGGCAGCTTTGTCCCAAGGGCAGCTTTGGGTTGCCATAGGAATGGCAGGGGAAAAACAAGGTGGTGGCACCAGTGATTTGGAGACTGCGTAGCGGATCCCCACCCATCTCCAGGCATCCCCGTCAGAGGAGGCGTGGGGAGCCCAGCCAGCCTGCTTGGGCCAGGGGCTCCCAGCACAGGCACAGAGCTGTGCGGCAGGGCCGCCCCCTGTGCCCGTCCTGCTGAGGAGCTGGTCTGTGGCATTGGCTGAAGGCTGCCCCTGCTCCCACCTGCAGCTCCAGCCCTTTCCTTCCGACCCAGCCCGTCCCTCGGGAACTGGGGGCTGGAGGGTCCCTGGAGCAGCAGCAGCTGGGACACAAAGAACTGCTTCCTGGCCATCCCTCTTGTTTTCCTTGTCGATCACCCCAAATGCACCGCTCAGGTCAGAGCCACATGCCAGCCCCCGTGGCGACTAACTCCACCCAGATGCCCCGCCCACACAGTGGGCACCCCTTGCCCACATGTCCCACCCCTGGCTGCTCACCACGGTCTCGTGGAAGTCGCTCCGGTCATCGGTGCCGTCCACTTTGTAGGTGTCAGACTGGTTCAGGTAGTAGTAATAATCGGGGCTCATGAGCCCCAGGTTCTGCTGCTGCTCTTGGGAGGCCCCTTCCAGGAGCTGCCAGGAAAGGGGAGATGCCAGTGCAGGGCTGGGGTGAGCTTATGGAACCGAACTGGCCCTCCCTCACCGGAGAGGGCTCCCTGCTCTGCAGCCTGGGACTGTCTGCTCCCCCTTGGAGCGCTGCCTCCAGGCCCATCCACAGCTCTAGGCAGCAGTTCTCCTCCAGACACTGCAGGGTAAAGCTCAGGGACATGCTTGCTCATTTCCATGCAGGCACCAATACACGGGTGTGCCCATTTCACAGGTGTGTATGTTCACCTGCTTGCACGAGCCTTCGCCTGTTCTTAAGCAGTTGAGCACACATGCATTGCTATGCATATTCACACTCCCCTGTGCTTACACTCCTGTTCACACTCACACACTGGCTTGGCTGCATCCCCCGGGTGCCCTGGTGTGGCCAGGTACCTGGTAGTAGATGTGGAAATTCCTCTCGTTCTCATTTTGGCTCACCACCCGGGATTTCTCCAGCAGGAAGTTGGAGATCTTCCCTCCGTCCGGCTCACCACCCCGACTGAACTGGATTTCAAAGTACTTCCCCTGCCAAGGGACGGCATGTCAGCTATGCGGTTGCACCTTGCTGTGACTCAGCTGCAGGCTTGTAGGGCCCACCAGGCTGTGGGAGCCCCTGCTCCTTCCAAGGGTCCCCACCCTCAGCATCTTTCTCTTGCCCTTCCCCACCCTGGCTGTCTCTTGGCACTCTCAGCTTTCTGGGCCAGGGCCTGGCTTTGAGGACAGGTGCACAGCACCCAGCAGGCCACACCTGGGACTTTTCAGCAGGCTTCTAGGTGAAACAAATGCTTGCACCACTCAGGACTCAGGGGCAGACCCCGGGGTTTGGTCATCTCACAAGAAGAGGAGAACGGCCTTCCTGGGTCAGAGCAAAGTCCGTCCAGCCCTGGGTCCTGTCTGCTGGCAGTGGCAGTGCCAGGTGCTCTGGGCATTGAACAGAACAGTGACCGCCCCGCTGCCGCCGTTCCACGTGTGGAATAAATTTTCTTATGTGCAGCAAGATGGAGATGATGCGCAACATGTCAGCCCCAGCTGGACTGACAGCCACCGCGGACCCTGGCACAAAATGGGAGGGGGTGTGGCACCGCACCCCCAGCAGGGGCAGGGCCAAGGGCAGCCACCCTTAGTACTGCCAGGACCTCACAGCCATGTGGTGCACTGGAGCAGCACCTCCGGCACTGCAAAGGGGCCCCAAGCTCTAGCCCCCACCATAGCAGCAGCCAAAGCTCTGGGCCCCCAGGAACGGTAACTGCCCTGCCCCGTTGGTGGCCCTGGTCACCTGTATTGGTGCACATAAGAACATTCATTGTGCATGTGGGAGTGGGGCTGAGGGGGCCAGCGTGTGGGAGGGGCTCCAGGGTGGGGGCTCTGGCTGGGGTGATGGGCTGTGGGGTGTTTTGGATGCAGGGGGGCTTCAGGCTAGGGCCAACGCTTTGGAGAGCAGGAGAGGGCTCCGGCCTGGAGCTTGAGGTGGGGCTGTGGGGCGTGGGCAGGAGTTAGGATGTGGGTGGGGGCGCAGCATTGGGGTTAGGGGTTTAGGAGGACACTAGGGTGGAGGAGGGGACTCGGGGCCAGGCCAGGAGATCGAGGTGGAGGCACTTACCTGCAGCAGCTCCTGTTTGTGGGGCAGTCAGGTGGCTCTGTGCTGCCCCCCACTCACTTGCAGGCACCACTCGCTGCTGCCCCCATTGGCTGCCATTCCCAGCCAATGGGATCTATGAGGACCGAGCTTCCGAGTGTAGAGGTGCAGCTGCAGTCGAGGGAGTGAGGGACTGCAGGGCAGAGCTGCCTGTGCCTTCTCCTGCTGGGGGGCTGCCCAGAACACAGGGGCCCTGTGGGCTGCAGCCCCATAGCCCTCTTCTCAGCCCAGCCCTGCGCTGGGGCCTGAGGGGTGTGTCTCTGCCATAGCTGGGCATGGCAGCCCAGGGCCCCTGCCAGGGGTTTATGAGGCAGCAGCGCAGCTAAAGGGAACCCATCCCGTTTCCCATTCCCAGCTTCTGGGACAGCACTCCGGGACACCAGCCTGGCCCAGCCTGGCTAAGAGCCCAGGCTGGAGTTCTAGAGCCCTCTAAGGGATGTCTGCACCAGAGTCACTCTGGAATACCTTATTCCAGAGTTATCGCTCCAAAACAAGGTGTTCTGGAATACTACAGGGAAGCCCCAAAATAAGCAAAACTTATTGCGAAATAGTGTGTCCACACGCAGCAGAGCCTATTTCACTGCTTCCAGGGGCTCTGATCTGAAATACTAGGTCCACACAGCAGCCCTCTTTTGGAATCAGCTATTCCGGAAGAGCTTGTTTCAAACCAGCCCTGCTCCCCGTCTCCATAGCCCCAGTCCACAATGCCTACTTCGGAAGAGGCGCTATTTCCCGTACAACAAGGTTTACCCAATGCGAAGAAGCCGTCTGCTACTGCGCAGTCAGTTCCAGAGACCAGCTGCGCTGTGCAGACGCTCGCAAAGTTCTTTGGGACTAAGGGCCATTATTCCGAAATAACTTTGCTGTGCAGACACACTCTTCACAGCAGCCGCTGGTGCCTGGAGGCGCTCCCCAGGCTACCGTGCTGCGTGAGGCGAGGCTTCCTTGGGTTTGTTTGAACCTGCCGCCTGTCAGTCCCCTTGCTCCTGTGCTGAGGGAAGGGGTAAGCAACATGGCCTGATTTCCTTTCGTCACAGCAGGCCTGATTTCACAGACTTCTGCTGCCCGCACCGCCCCGCTCGGATCTTCTCCCAGACGCAAGGACCCCACTTTTTTCTCTCTCCTGCGTCTCTGCCCCTCGCCTGGCCCTGTGAGGGCTGTGTTTCCTTCCCCTCCTGTGGGGCCCAACCCCCAGAGGCAAGGACCATCTGCAATGCAGAGCTCATTTAGATCCCTCCTACAAGCTGACCCCCACAGGCCAGGCAGCTCATGCCCCCGCCCTATCCAGAGCCGCCTTCCAGCAGGCAGCAACGTGAGCACAAGCCCAGGCTGGGACAGGGCCTTGCACCATGGGCTACTGGCCAGGGTATGGGGCTGCGCGGGGAGTCCCAGTGGTGGGGAGGAATCTCAGCTGGTCTGTGGGTTTCAGAGCTTGAGAGGTGCCCCAAAGCCGCATTGCTCGTGCCTCAGGCCAGCTCTGTCCCTGTCAGACCTGCCAAGCCCCCGGTGGCTGGGCAGGCTGCAGAAATGAGCCAGATCCCAGCGGCTCCCTGGACCAGTCCCAGCAGCCCCCTGCACACCACTCCTCGGCCCGCCTGGCAGGGAACTCACAAATCGGCTGGAGTTGTTGTTGCGGACGGTCTTGGCGTTCCCAAAGGCCTCCAGCAGCGGGTTGGACTGCAGGATGATGTCCTTCACGTGCTGCGGTTTGAGAGTGACCAGGTGAGTCAGTGGTTGGCAGGTACTTGGCTCCCGGGGACCAGCGGCAGCTGGGGGAGGCCCTCTTGGGAAGCTGACCCCTGTTGCAGCACAGGGGGTTGCTAGGGCTTGGGGCAGCTCTGGCTCCCAGATCTGCGATTGGCAGGGGAAGGGCACTCGGGCAGGGGTTGGCACTCCCAGCTCTTTCGAGGCATGGCTGGACTTCAGCTGCAAGCGCCTGGCTTGGAAGTGGCAGGGCCTGGACAGGAGCAGGGCAAGTGTCACCAGCTCTAAGCGCAGAGGGCCAGGTTGGGAGAGGAAGCAGGGCCCAGTGCTTGGTAGGGCTAGCTGGGGATCTTGGCTGGCGGGGGCGGCGGGAAGGCCCAGGAGCTGCAGGAGCCGGGAAGGGGAGCTGCCTCTGCAGAACCAGCTGATTTCAGCATAGGAAAAGTCAGTGGTGGTGGGGGCACGGGAGGTAGCGAGGGGGGGAAGTGGGGGGCAGGTGGGCAGAGAAGAGGTGCGGAGGGGTTCACATGGTTCCCGTGAGGGCCGTACCTGCACTTTCTCCCCCCCTCCGGACACTTTGGAGATGTAGCCCATGATGTATTTTGCTGCCACAGTTTTTCCAGCCCCGCTTTCCCCACTGCAAAAACATGCAAAGGAAGGAGGGGAAATGAAATCATGGACCATGCAGCTCCCTTTCCAGAGACAGCACTGCCCTGCTGGTGGCTTCGCCCGGTCCCCAGCTGCCGGCGGGGCTCAGGCACAGCCCCCCAGCCAGAGACTGAGGATTGTTCCTTCTCACCCTGGCCTGGGGTGCAGGCAGTGACTCTCCTGGGGCCCCTCTTCCTGCCCATCTTTTGCCTATCTAGACTGTAAATACTTAGCACAGGGACTGTTTCTTGCTCTGTCTGGGCAGCACCTGGCACAAGGGGGCCCTGATGCTCCTGGGGGCCTTGTGGCCCCACGGCAACACAAAGAACAAGGAACTCTGTAACTCGGAGGCCCTGGGTCTGCAGGAGGGGAGCTCTTGCTGGGTACTGGCGGGGGCGGGGGCGCAGTTTGGAATAGTCCCTGTCCCAGGTATTGCAATGAAGAGGGAGTGGGTGTGTGCAGCAACGTGTACCCACGGCTGCTCAGCTCCGCGGCAGGAGGGCTCGGACTCAGCAAGAGTCCCACAGGAGACCCACATGCTGGCTCCTGAATCACTCCAAGCCTTGCCCCGAAAAGGGAAGTCACTGGACTTGCCCCACATCTGGACGGCTTCTGTGCAATTTTTAAATAGACAAACGACTTGCTTACGGTTCAGTTCCTGTGCTGAGCTGCCACCCACTGCATCCCAGCCCAGCACCTCTCCTTCCCAGTCTGAGTAAACCAGGACTCAGCCACAGCCCCACAGGGTGACCACATCATGGCCCTTCATTGTGCTTCAGTTTCCCCTTCCAGCCTTTGCCTGACCTAGACTGAATGCCTTTGGCGTAGGACCTGCCTCGTACTAGGTGTACGTAGAGCACCGAGCACAAAGGAGATGGGCCATGGTCTTGCCTAAGAACGAACCATGAAGAGCGGCAGCGCGGTGGTCATGCAGCAGAAGAAAAGCATTAGGGTTTGTCGACAGATAGTCTGACTGCTGTCACTACCCCAGCACCCTATACAGGTGGGACGTCCCTGGTTTGGTGCCCTCAGGACCGGAGTGATCCCAAACGAGGGACCAGGCTCCCCTGCTTGCTGCCAGCTCTGCTCCTGGGCTCCCCTCTGGGCTGCCGACCTGCTCCTGGCCACCAGCTCCCCACAGCTGCTGGCCTCCTGGCCCCAGCTGCAGCTGCTGCTTCCCAGCAGCCTCCAGCTCCCGGCCCTTGGATGCTGTGGCCCAGCTCCTGCCAGCTGCCTGAACCAGGCTGGGGCTCCCAGTCACCAGACTCTCACCTGGCCCCTGCTCCTGGCTCCTGGGGCTCTTTGGTCCTACCAGGCTGTGGATGTTGCCAGACCAGAGAGTCCCGGATTTCAGGAGTTCCACCTGTGCACCTGTATGCTGACAGCAGTTTCAATTCACACCGTGGCTTGCGCCGTTCTAACTAGTTCTCTCGAAGGTGGAGGGCCGGGAGAACAGGGTAAAAGCCTGTGCTGGTGCCTGCAGCACTCAGGGGGAAGAAAGGACAGATTTCCAGTAGCCTAAGAGAGGGCAGTGCTGAGAGGGGGGTTTGTGGAATGCTTTTCTCGCCCAGGGCTCCATGGGCCACCAGACCAATGCGCGCCCTGTGAGGCAGGCAGAGTCCAAGGGCATCTGCAAGCTCCTTGAATGACAACCCCGATGAAGAAGCTCCCAGCCTGATGGGACTTCCCATCCCCACGCACGCTGCGCACTACACGTGTCCATGGGGCTTGCCCCAGCCCGCGCTGCTGGGAGCTGCCTTTGCAACACAGCCTTGCCCTGGCCTACCGGCGCACAGCACCGTGGGCGAGGAGGTGAAGCAGGCTGCATCCCGTCAAAGCTGGGTGAGGAATGTAGAGAGATGGGACTGGAGTTCAGCCACACCCCAGCTTTAACACTCCCGGTCGTGTGCAAAGTGTGGTGGAGTCAATACTGACCCCAGGGGGCAGGACCCCAGGCCCAACTTCTGCCCCAGGATGGCAATACCGGCTCTGAGCCCCACACTGGCTGCATCACTGACACCCTCCCTGGTGGCACCTTGGGGTCCTCACAAAACGCACCTGACCCCACACACCTGCCGCTATCAGCCCCCTCCTCCACCCAAGTCTCGACCGGGGACCTGCGCTGCAGCTACCTGATAATGACGCACTGGTTCTCGCTGTCGATCAGCATGTTCCGGTACATGTTGTCCGTCAGAGCGTAGATGTGCGGTGGGTTTTCATACTGAGCCTAGAGGCCAAGGAACAGATGATGAGACTAGTGGTTACTAACTACAGCACAGAGCCTCACACACGGAGCAGAGCCCTCTCACTGAGCAGCACCTCCCTGGGAGGAAAAGAGACAGACATCGTCCGCCTCCCCTCTCCAGTCAGGCACCAAACAACCTTAACTCTGCCCTCCAGCAATGGTGAGTGGTAACTAGCTGAATGTGAGCGTTGCTTCTGACTGCAGATTACATTAAACTGATTTTTAAAGACACATTAGATTTTTTTCATATTTTCCTCCCCGTGGGGCAGAGTCAAAGTTGTTGGGCGCCTTATCCAGGAATTTCCATCTCTTAAAACCTTTGGATTTCTTTTCAGTGTAACCTTAACCCCAAAGTTCCTGGCCTATAAAGTTGGTTGCTGGAATAAATGCAACTTCTCATTCCTTTTTTTTTTCTTGCCTGCAGTTGCAGCTTTGTACTTTCAACTTTTGCACAGGGTTTGTTTGGAAATATCTACTGCAGTGACACTGACAGCCTCCAAAGCTGGAGAGGAGATGGACACTTGGGAGCTGCCCACAGTCACCCACCTGGACCCAGAATCAGGGCTCTTGCCTCCCAGGCTGAGGCCCTACCTGACCTAAACTGAGGGCAGCATTCCCTGTAAGCTGTGTGCTCGCATGGCCACTTGGGATATTCAAGTGCCACCTGGCTACTTAGCAGAATGCCCAGAGCTACGATTTTTCATTCTGTTAGTGGTGCACATTTCCAAATGCTGCAGTGCGCACCAGAAAATTCTTCTGCACATGACTGGAAAGGTTAGGGGGACCATTGCCTGAGGCCTGTTTATATAAGCAGGTAGAAATGTGGCCGTGCCTTGCACATTGCCCAGCAGTACAAGACGGAGCAGCCCTTCCTAGGAGTCAAGCCCAACAGCTCCACCCCAGCTGTGACCCCAAGACCAGCCTGGCTCCTCACCGCGCCTTGGTACAGTTCAATCTCCCGGTCGGTGAAGTAAGGCATCTGCTTGAAGGGATTGACTGAGATGAGAACCGAGCCGATGTAGGTCTGAGCTGCTTGTTAAGGTCCCTCGTGTTTCCCCACAGTCTTCCTGCCCAGCCTCTGCATCAGAGAGCACACGGGCCTTCGAGCCATCGCACCCCAAAGAACCATGGTTGCTCTGGGAGCATGGGGAGGGTCTGGATCCAAGAGATGGGCCCAGGACAGCCCTGCCCCATGCTGCAGCCTGGGGGATTTGAGAGCTGGAAAAGAACTTGGCTCCCGGTAATAAGCCCCCTGCTGCAGGGAAGCCCAAGGACAGTGATGGGAGAGGGACAGTCCTAGCCTAAGCCTGTGGCTGTGCACTTGGCCCGCAGATTTCCAGCCTGGGGAAGGGCCATCCTGCTGCAGCTCAGTTGGTAGAATGACGGGGCAGCGGCAAGCGAGGGGTGGGGGTGTAATTCTGTAGCCAGGGGGCTGCTATGGAAACCTTGGCTAGCGACTATCTGGTGTCTGCTAGTCAAGCCGGGGTGTGGAAGCCACACCAACCACCTGTAGGCCCAGCCCTTCTGGAAGCCCCTAACTGGCCCCTCCTCGTAGTGCATGACCCCAGGGGTAAGGGAGGAACCTGCGCCAGAGGGTTGATGGCCTGGACCTGCCACTGCCCTCAGCTTCCTGATATGGGTCTGTGGGACCATCTGCAAAGGCGGAAGCAAACCACGTGCTGTGACCCCGGAGGCACTTAGAAAAGGGCCTGGGATATTGCCTGACGTGCGGAGTTCTTTGGAAAAATCAGGCCCCTGCTGGGGGTGCGCACGCTGTGCACTAGTGAAAATTCTGCCCCTCGTGCCCCAGGAGATTTCACCAACCCCGACCTTGCCCAGAAGCACAGGGTGGGTGGGCTCTTCCAGACCACTGCCACTGCAACCTTGAACCCTGCTGCCTTCCCACGACCTCAGCCCTGGGGAGGTACATCACCCCCACACACCACGCAGGAAGCCAGTGGAGGTGAACTCCCCTACTGGAAAGAAACAGGACAGGGCACTCGCTGGCCCAGGGGTTGTGTCCTAGGCAGCAGGAGGACGGGAGCTGGACTATGATGGGCCCAGGCTAGCACGGGGCTGTTCTCCTGCTCCTAAGACCTCACCCAAGGATGCACTTGCAGCAGTTTTCCTCCTGTGCAAACTAATGAGGAGCTTTCTGCAGCCTGGGAGTGGCTGAGAGCCCAGGGCAGGCCCACGCAAACAGGGCTGCCCTGTAACATTGGGTACAGATGATGGCCCTCTTGGGGGCACCCCCGGAGCCCGGCAGGGAGTACGTAGCACAACAAGCACCTGTCCTGGCTGCAAGCCTCAGCTCTCGAGATTGCTAACAGCGGTGAGCTCGCAGCGACTTGGGAGGGGCATCCCCCCGCCAGGCTTTGATGTGTTCCATCAGCTGTGCTACATGAAGGAGCAGGAGGCGTTGCTCTGCGAAGGCAATGAGCTGCTCTGGCCAGCTCTGTGCACTGGTGGCCCTTGTGTGGTGGTGTGGCCAGCCTGTAGCATGGCTGACAAGGTGGGAAAGAGAAGTGGGGAAACTGAGGCAGGTGCCACCTCCTGCCCTATGAAGGCAAGCCAGCGGTGGGGCTGGGGACTAGACCCAGGGTGACCTGGCTCCTACAGCTGCTCATACTTGGGCTGCCTCCCTCACACAGACTGGCCCTGATACATGCCCTGGGTGGTCCAAAGATGGAGGCGTGTGCATCCCCCCCACCCCAGGATGGCGAGCGGGAGGGCAGTGAGGCGCAATGGGTAGAGCAGGGTGGGGGGAGTCCAGCAGAGCAGGGAAGGCGAGGGAGTTTGCACAAAGGTACCAGAGCCCTGGCTCCCAGTGACAGACGGTTAAGTGGGCCATGGCCCCTGGTGCCCACTGGTTCCGGAGGCTGGGCGCAGCCTGTCCCAGGGAGCGGGCCTGACAGAGCCAGTAGGGGCAGGGTTCCCACGCAGGCCCCGGGAGGGAAGGGAGGAGGAGGCAGGGGCTGCTGCCTGCTGTGGAATGCAGAAGTGCTCAGGGCTGACTCATGGCTGGACACTGGGCCCTCGCCCAGCCGCCAGGCAGAAAAAGGAAGAGGGAGGCTGCTGGGGTTTTTGCTTTTCTAAAAACACCCCAGCCAAGCGAGCGGCTCCTCCAGCCCTTCCGGCTGCTGTCACAGGCAGGAGGAGGCCCCACGGCCAAGCACAGCCTTGTAAGGACACAGCTTTGCCTGCCGTGCAAACCGCAGTCACTTGAGTGGAGCACATCACCACGCCGGCTGCGATGAGCTCTTCTGCTGCAGCTGACTGCCCATCCTCCTCCCGGGAGCAGCACACCCAGCCACATGGCCAAGGAGGCCCGGGGGGGCCAGGCTAGAACCATTTGGCTGCACCAGCAGGGATGGGATGTGGGAGCCAACGAAAGGCTCTGGGTGGTCACTGGGCTGGGTCTGACCCTTGTCTGGGCACAGAGTCTGGCTCACTCTCATGTGTCTGGGGGTCAAATCCTGGGGTGAAAGCTGCTTAAAAGTTCCAACAGGGCCTATTGCAACTCAGGTCCCTGCCAGCTCTTCAATGGCCCCTGGCTGGCTTCTGCCGCAGCTCAGCCGGCTCTTGCCAGAGCTGTGCACTGGGGCACACCGCTGCCCTTCCCCTCTGGGGAGCCAGGAGCCAGCCTAGCACAGAGCAGGATGCAAGGCTGTGTGGTCGCTCAGCCCCGCTGTAATGAGCCTTACCGCCACTGCCGGAGATTGGCAGGGTCCACCCCCGGGTCAGATGGGCACCAGAGGCCGGGATGGGAGGGTGCGTCAGGCAGCCCAGCCCTCCACAGGAACCCGCCCACTCCTGGAATGTGGCTGAGCGCCAGGAGGCGTGCGAGACAGGCCCCAGCGCACGGTGCTAGGCTCTAGCGTGGAACTAGAACCCCGAGCGACAGCTGTGCTGCAAAGGAGCATGTGGGCTGGCGTCTGGCGATGGCCCTCAGAGGCCTGCTGGGCTGGGCCAAGGGGAGGTGGGCTGGGTCACACCACGACAGCAGCCAGCAGACACTGCAGGGACCTCGCAGCCGAGGAGCAGGCTGGGTGCCTCGGGGAGTCCCGGAGTTCGGCAAAGGCCCGAGTTTTAGAAATCGCCTCCGGCTGGAGCAGGGGAAGCGCCGTGCTTTGGAGCAGCAGTGCTGGAGAACGGCTCTGAGAACAGCCACAGCCCAAGCGAGGGGCTGTGTGTCAATGGGCCAGGGGCAGGCCCGGGCCAGCGAGGCTGCGTGCTGTGCCACAGAGCACAGGCTGAGCCAAGCAAGCCTCGTCTGCAGAGAGACGTTGGGCTGGGAGCTGACGGCCTCTGAACTAGAATCCAGGGTGGATTCCCAGACTGCCCAAAGCCTCCGTGCTTCAGGAGGGGCGTGAGGCAGGAGGACACCACGCGGAAAGACCTAACAACAGCGGTGCCTCCCTTCAGCCCTCCGCGACAAGTTTGTCCCAGGGCCTGGCTGGCAGCAGCACAGAGGCCAAAAGGCCGGTCTGAGGGAGACCGTGCTGCTCAGGGTGGCTACCTGAGGTTGCTGCTTTCTGAGGGTCACAACAGCCCCCCGGGCTGCCAAGTTCTCTGCTAGGGGGCAGACAAACAGCGGGGCTAGCGCCCCCAGGTTCAATTCTGGGCTCAGGCAGAATTGCAGCGGGTTCTGGGCCCAGGGAACAGCCACGTGCACAGACCAGGCAGACTTTTTCTGAAAGACAGAGCGGCTGAGACCTGGGATGACTCTTCTCTCCTCGGCCCACAGCTACCTGACGGGTACGAACTTGCCTGTCTAATGGGGAGCAACGCACGGCCTTGCTCCATTGCAAAACTGGCCCAGAGAGAGCCAGTACTGTGAAAGAGATGAGACGGGCTCGCCTGGTCTCCTGGCCCCCAGCTCAGTGCACCCTCCCCGCAACAGAGCTGAAGGAAGCAGAAAGGTCTCCTGAGTGCAGGGACCCAGACCAAGAATAGAGCCCCCATGTCCAGACCTAGTGGGGGTGTGGATCTTGCCAGGTTAACCCCATCCACTTGGAGATAAGGCCCAGGGAACTCAATTCCTGCGGCAGCTGCCGTGGCCCCTCGGAGACTCAACGCTTAGATTTTGTAAGGACAAAAAAGACTTCAGAGTGGGCTGGATTTGCCGCCACCCCACTTCTTGTGCACTCCCAGATGGCCCTGTCCAGGGAGTGCAAATCACCACCATTCTGGTCTGGGAACATCTCACCCCGCCTTGCCCCGGGGAAGCCCTGGCCCAAGTCAGAGGGCACCAGACAGCCAGGTCCGCAGCGCAACTGGTCCTGCCTGTAGAGACTACATGGAAACGCTATTGGCATTGCTCTTTTGCAACCATCCTGCTGCAGTGCGAGGGACCAAACCTCCAAAGCGCTGTCCCAGGAAGTGAAACTGAGCAGAGTGGTTCAGAGTCCTCGCAGACTGAAACGCTGCAGGCCACGAAGCCGCGTGAATGAGGTCAGCAGGTCTCGGAGCAGGAGAGGGCAGCTGGGAGCTAGCTGCACTGTGCTCCATACTCTGCACTGGCTGGCCACTCACCTCGGAGAGCCCCAGGCGTTCCCAAGCCTGCTCGCCTCCCTTGCTCTGTTGCAGCAGGTGTGCGTCTGCTGTCTGACGAAAGGCTGGAACTCACAGGGCTGGGAGGCCCTGGAATTCACGCCTCCCCCAGGAATACATTCAGCTTTTGGCTGGGGATGCATCTCTCTGCGTGCAGGCTTTCCTTCTGGGGGCTGAGGTCTCCACCTTGCTTTCATTTGAGGCTTCAGCACTGTCTTTGCCCAACCAGCTAGAAATAACCCAGGCGTTCAAGCCAGCTGCCAAAATGCAGAGGCATAATCGAGATGCTGTGTGTTCTTCCACTGGTCAGATGAAAAAGGCCCAGATGCTGCTGTGTAAATACTCAACCTTTGACAACACCTCCTCCGGGACTCCTCCTTCGTTGCTGTTACAGATCCAGACTAACACGGCTACCCCTCCGATGGTCCTCCAGGACTGTGGCTCCTGGCGTTGGTCACTGTGATTACATTTGACCTCGTTATCCCACAGCCTGTGTCTTCCGGGCAGCCCCCCACCCTGGGGCACTTGTACAGAGGTTGTTGAAAATGTACGAGATCACGCCACACACGCCTGTTTACAAAGGAAGTGAGGGCCTGGTGCTACGGCTGGTTGGAACTCTCTTTTGACAAAGAATTCATTCTTCACCCGACCATGTTGTGTGCGTGTGTGAAAAGTGCTCCACTTCGGCAGCACATGTAGGTGGTTTGTAAAAAAAAAAAAAAAAAAAAAGAATGTTCAACTGAAAATAGCTCATGGGAGATTCTCCTCCATGGGGAAAGCTTTTCAATTAGACTACATCTCCCATGGTGCATCACCACCAGGGATTCTTATTCACTGCCTCCCTTCACCAACAGGGGAGGAAGTGGTGCACCATGGGAGATATAGCCAAGTTCCTCATACTTCTGGCAAGCCAAGCTCTCTGGTGGACTACATCTCCTAGGATGCACTGCTTTCTACCTTCTTGGTGAGGTGAGGAGAGCATCATAGGAGACCCTAGCTGTGATGCATCATGGGAAATGTAGTCTGTCTAGAAAGCCTAACTGACCCAAAGAGCAGAATAGAAGCGTAAGGAACCAGAACTACAACTCCCATAAGGCACTGCTTCCTCTATTTGAATTAGACTAGTTTGGGTTTTGGCCAAAATACTTGAACAAAGATTCAGATTTGCCTTCTCATGTTTTTGAACAGTTCTGCTTTTCACACTGTGGAGTCGGGGGGGATGTCTCCTCCTATGTACAGGAGCCACCCAGGGAATAAGGACAGGGAAAAGGGATAGTGGTGTGCTTTAAAAGAAAGTGAACCCCATGCCTGGTGCAGTGGGGTTTTAGCATTGTGTTTTCCACCCACCAAGGGGCTGTAGGAGAAGGGCTGTGTTATGCAAGGCCAGATCAGCATACCCTGGAGGCCAGGGCCTGGTTGAGCCCTGCTTGATTTGCCAGTGCTCCCTGGCCTGGCTGCTAACACCAAAGAGCTCAGGGTTGGCACTGCAGATGTGCTGAGCACCCCAGAGAGGCCCTAGGACTGCACGCTCCAGGCGCTTGCTCGGGGTGTGAAAGGGAGTGGAATTCTTCAGGAAGTCTGGCCTTGTTTTGAGCCCCTTTAAGGACCCTCTGGAACATTCTGCCCCGGTGGCCTGGGTCCATTCAGCCTTCAGAGGTTGTTGCTGGAGCCCTACAGCCGCGGGCATCCACAGCTGTGAGTGTGGATAGCCGCAGGTTGCAGTGGCCGGTACCTTTTTGTATCAGCGCAGGGCCCCAGTGCTTGCTCCTTGTGCCTTACCACACGAAGAGCACGAGCTTCCAGGCAGCGACCGGGACAGGCACCAGTGAATGCCCCAATTCACTGCGGACAGTTGTCCTGAGACACCCGGGAGAGAGCCCTGTGACTACTGAGCTTATCACTCTGCCCCTGGAGGGACACTGCTGAGACAGGGGCTGGGCGTGGGGAGACCTGGAACTGCCAGGATGGGCTGAACGGCGCTCTGCTGCCTGGGATGCACTGAGAAGCCTCGCGCCCTGGTGCCCCCAGCACGTCCCCTGGGAAGGATACGAAGATGTAATCGTCCATGAAGCGCTTTTTAAGGTTTTCCACAATAGCATCCTCGGAGATTTTGGAGAGCAGGACCATGTCGTCCACGCCGCTCTGCTTGACGTTGTGGCTCTGCCAGTGAAACCGCTCCTTGCTGCCCTGTGGAGAGAGGGGTGAGAATGACTGCATGAGCAGCACAAGAGGACGTGCCTGCAAGACAGCCGTGTGGGCCAACGGGCGGGGAGTTGAGGAAGGGAGTCAGAACCAGCCTGGGGATCGGGTCCTTGCTTGGCCACACACACCCCACGTGATCTGTGTGTGTCTCAGTTTCCCATCTGTAACACATGACGAATAACACCCAGGCCCCTTTATGAAATGCTTAGAATCCTAGAATACCAGGGCTGGAGGGGACCTCAGGAGGTCATTGAGTCCAGCCCTCTGCCTAAAGCAGGATCAACCCCAACTAAGTCATCCCAGCCAGGACCTTGTCAAGCCGGGACTTAAAAACCTCTAGCGATGGAGATTCCACCACCGCTCTAGGCAACGCATTCCAATGCTTCACCGCCCTCCTGGGGAAATAGTTTTTCCTAATATCTAATCTGCTCCTATTCTTCTGTAACTTCAGACCATTGCTCCTTGCTCTGCCATCTGACACCGTTGAGAACAGTTTCTCTCCATCCTTCTTAGAGCTCCCCTTCAGGAAGTTGAAGGCTGCTATTAAATCACACCTCAGTCGTCTCTTCTGTAAACTATACAAGCCCAAATCCCTCAGCCTGTCCTCATAGGTCTTGTGCTCCAGCCCCTTAATCATTTTAGTTGCCCTCCGCTGAGCCTGCTCCAGCAAATCCACATCCTTTTTATACTGGGGGGGGGAGGGCGGGGGCAGAACGGGACACAATATTCCAGATGTGGCCTCACCAGTGCCGAATAGAGGGGAACAACCACTTCTCTAGATTGGCTCGGAATGCTCCTCCTAATGCACCCTAATATGCCATTTGCTTTCTTGGCTATAAGGGCACATTGCTTACTCATATCCAGCCAGTCATCCACTATGATCACTAGGTCCCTTTCCACTGTACTGCTGCTGAGCCAGTCGGTCCCCAGCCTGTAACAATGCTTGGGATTCTTCCGTCCCAGATGCAGGACTCTACACGTCTCCTTGTTGAACCACATCAGATTTCTTTTGGCCCAGTCCTTCAATTTATCCAGGTCACTCCGGATTCTCTCTCTACCCTCCAGCGTATCTACCTCTCCCCCTAGCTTTGTGTCGTCTGCAAACTTGCCGAGGGTGCAATCCAGTCCCTCATCCAGGTCATTAATAGAGATCCCCGGAGCTCCAAGAGAGCTAAGTCTCGGGATTATTTATGGCTTTAACACATCTTGAAGATATTAAAGGCCAAAGTCTCTGCCAGGAAAGTGGAGTGCAGTCAGTGGAGCTGTGCCAGTTTGCAGGAGCAGAGAATTGAATCAGACAATGTTACACTGCGCTCCTGCCCCTGCTCCCCTGCCCAGCTGCTGGCTGGTGGTGCAGAGATCAGCCCCACATCTGCAGCTGGTCTGTGTTCCCCAAGCAGTACTCGTAGTGCAGCCTGCGGTGACACATCATCAGAAAAGCGCCAAAGGCTCTTCCGGGGACACAGACAGTGGTGCTGGTGTGGGGGAGAGCAGAGGCCTGGGTTGGATGCAGGTTTTGCCATCCCAGGACACCCCAGTACCAGCCCCTCGCGCCTCCTCCTGTGCATCGCAAGCTGCTTTGCAGAGCAACGGGGAAGCCCAGTCTCCCAGTGTGACCCCAAGGAGAACTGACGTGCTCCAGGATGTGTGAGCCTCAGCCACCTCATTTTGGCCCCCAGCAGCCCACAGGCAGGAAGCAGCTACTGAAGCTTATGCCTTAGCCAGATTGCCGCCTCTGAAGCGTGAAACACCGGGACCAGGTACTGGCCTGAGCCCGTCATGCTGGAGCGTGGCCGTATGCACTGAGCGCCCTGACAGATTTCCTGGGACAATGCTTCAGGAAACCAACAGTGCTGGGAACGCTGGGCTGGCGGCGAGCGGCTGCCCTGGTGTTAGCCCCCTTGCAGTCTGCTGGGCTGTGAGTTGGAGATGCTGCATACACACCTCACTGTCAAAAACAAAACACAAATACGTGTCTGTGTAGCACCAATGGCCTTTGCTCCTGCAGCCTAGTGCTGCTGTCTTCACCCATGGGCTCTTGCCCTCAACTGGATGTAACAGATCTCATGCTTCACCAGGGCACCACAGGCAGCCGGCCGCAATGCAACAGATGAATCCTGCCTCAGTTTCCCCTTACAGTCACTAAGGCTGACTGGGTTGCCTATTGTCTTCCTCAGACCTGATCACCAGCCATCTCTGCTGCAAATATGGTAGGCGACCAGCCTGGCTTAACAGAGAACTCTTTGGTGAGCTCAAGCACAAAATATAAGCTTACAAGAAGTGGAAACTTGGCCAGAGGACTAGGGAAGAATACAACTATACTGCCTGAGCATGCAGGGGTGAAATCAGGAAGGCCAAAGTGCACTGGGAGGTGCAGCTGGCAAGGGATGTGCAAGGGAACATGAAAGGTTTCTACAGGCATGCTAGCAACAAAAGGCTGGGCAGGGCAGTGGGGGGACCCTTGCTGGGTGAGGGAGGTAACCTGGTGACAGAGGATGTGGGCAGGCTTTGTGCCTGTGGAAGCAGGAACAGGATTCTTCCTAGAGGCCCTGTCGCTCTGGCAGTCTCACAGGCCGGGAATTCTCGGCAGGTTGCTGCTGCTCTAGGATTTCCCTCTTTCACTACGTGCACCAGCACCAGCTTTCACTTCCCTGCACAGCCTGTTGGTTCTTCCGCTTCCCCTTTTTCTTCTCTTCCTCTTCTGATTGGTTTTCCTCCCTCCTGGAGCCCCAGAGCTGACGGCGGATGCATGATTTCAGACTGGTTCACATACGAATACGCCTCTGGCTGGAGCAGCCAGCCTCTCCCATCTGATTCACACATGAAATCAAAGTGAGCATGGCCCAAACTCCTGCCACCTTTGCCCTGCCTTGGTCTCATGTGGATCTCCTGGGTGCGGTTGGCTCTTGCCAGACCAGCAGGTTTTAGGTACATCCACTTGTACAGTTCAGCCCATTTCCCAGCCTTGTCATTCCCGGACCTTCTCCACTGTGTCATCTGCCTCCTGGGCCAGCCGATGCTCCTTGGCTGGAGGCAGCTGTGCACATGAAGCCTTTGGTAGCTAGGGAATGCCAGCTAGTCGCAACCCAGGCAGCCATCAGCCACTAGATCCTTCTTCTGCTTTCAGCTGATTCCAGGTCGCAGTCCGTGTCTAAAAGCACTTTGTGTCTTGGGCCCAGGCAACCAGCAGGAGCCTAACGCTGTGGAATGAAGCCTCACCATTGATGGTGGTGGTACAATAACGCCTCTTGCCCACCCATTTTACGAATTACACCTGATTCACGCAACAGGCAGCATTCCTGGGGTCTGGCACAAGGGTGGAATAAACACTCCAAAACCAAGGCCCATTTCAAACCACCTCACCACTGCTTCCTCTCATTTTTCCCACCCGTGGCCAGAATAAATTTTGTTGTGCACACTGAGGCATGTGCGGGTGAGCACCACCCATAGAAATGCAGGGTGCCAGCTGCAGGCACGCTGCTAATCAGCTGGGCACATTTGCACCTCTCCTGGGCAGCTGCCCAAGTGCTCAGCTTAGAGGAACCCTACTTCTCACTGCCCGTTCCACATGCAAGACACACTCGCCTTCTGCAGCCCAACCACACAGTTACAAAAGCCGGCACTAGGCCCTCCCTAGACCCAGGGCCTCTCATGGCTCACGCAGCTCCTGGGGAAGAGGCAAGAGCAGCTGGCACGGCAGATGCTGGTCGTAAGAACACAGAGCAGCCAGAGTAGGTCAGACCAAAGGTCCATCCTGCCCAGTGTCCTGTCTGCTCACAGTGGCCAATGCTGGGTGCCCTGAGGACGGAAACAGAGCTGGGAATCATCGAGTGATCCCTCCCTGTCACTCACTGCCAGCCTCTAACAAGGAATGGCCAGAGACGCCATCCCTGCCCAGCCTGGCCAACAGCCACTGAGGGACCAGACCTCCATGAATGTATCTAGCTCTTTTGGAAGCCTGTTTAAGGGCTGGATGCCCGACGGGCAGGTGCTCAGAGCCTGCAGTGATGTGTAGGGGGTAAGAACCCATCAGTACTAGACTAGGCTGGCTAGGTCCCCAGGGCATATGGGGTAGCCTTAGGCCCCAGTCTGCAACTTCCTGGGCTAAGCTCAGCCCTGCTGGGGCCGTCCTTCATCAGTGGCAATGAGTGTGGGCCCCTCCTCTCCTGGGCCTGAGGCACATGAGGTTGGGGGTGGTGGTGTGGGGAAATGACACAGTCTAGATAGAGATTGATGGAGGCCACAAAACAGCGCCTCCCCCGCGAGCCCAGCCACATCACTTCAAAGCCGCAGGACCTGCAGCTGGGCGCTGCTGGCAGGTATTAAGCTGAGTCACGCAGTGGGAAACACGACTGAAGACATGGCCGTTATTCCGTATAAACCCAGCCCCAGCTCTTGCAGATGAGCCAGGGCCTGAAATGAGGGCGCTGTTAAACAGGGACTCGGTGCAGGCGAACTGTTCAGAAACCGGCAGAGAACTCATCTCGTCCTTCCCCATTACTGCAGTTCTACGTTTGAGTTCCTGCCTTGGCCTCCCTCCCCCCACCCTCTCTCTTCCTAATGAGACATTCGAAAAGAAACCCGGAGAAGATGGGGCCCCAGCTCAGCGGGATCACGCCCTTTCTTGCTGTGCTATTGTTTGCCGGCCTGTTGCTTGGCTAGTTGCAGCATTTACATTTGGGCAAGCAGATCAAGGGGCCGATGAAGCCTCATGCTTCAGGGCGTGGTCAGCTGGTCCTGACAAAGATCAGGAAGGGATTGTTCTTCCTTGCATCAGTTCACAAAGGGACAGAAGTGTTATGGGGCTTTTGGCCCTCCTTTCAGCTCTGTGGGCCTGGCTGGGCCCAGAGACAGGCTACTGGCCAACTAGCCAGGCTAGGGTGTTATCAAGTATGGCCATCCTGAGTGTGGGGTAAGGCAAACAATTCAATCTCCTGTATCACAGCCTTCTGATTGGTAATAAACTTTCTGCTCCAGTTCAGCCCCACACTTAGCAATGTGGCACACCAGAGAGCTGGCTGGTTCTCACCCTTTGAAAGAGACAGCTCTGTACACCAGACGATCAGCTGGCCCAGCACACACCTGCCTGCACCCAGGTGTGTACGTGGTTCCCTGGCAGAGTAAAAAGAGACAATGGGGACCCCTAGGGTCCCATGGAACCAAATGGCAGCTCTGCTCTTGTCTGTGGGACAGCACCTGTCATGGGGAGAGCTCCACGCCCCACCAAAGAGGCCTCCCAGAGCCAGCTGGGCCGCATTGTCCCCTTTGGAGGATGGAGGAACCGAGGCACAGGGAGGTCACCCTGCAAGTCACATGCCCGAGGTCCTGCAGCGCAGCCATGGCAGAGTCTGGCATCGGCTCTGGAACACGGACACGCCAGCGCCGGCCACCAGCCACATGCCTGCCCACCCCACACTGTCCCTGCCAATGCAAAGCGCGGGTTGGCCTCGCTCTCCAAGTCTGGGCCGCAGCATGATGGGAGGCCCTTCCACGCTTGCTGGGCCGGCTGAGGGAACTCACACGCTCCCCCTGCAGAGCAGCAGGACAGAAGGACATTCGCAGGGCTAGTGGTCAGGAGACTGCGACTCTATTCCCAGCTGTACTGCTGAGCCAGCCCTGCCCCCTCTCGGTGCCTCAGTTTCCCCACTTGTACGGGGGACGAGAGACCTACTCCCCTGCCCAGGCGTGGGGTGCAGGGGCGCTCTTTGGAATGGAGGGGGCATGTCAGTTGACAGCCACCGGCCCCAGCTGGGGGGAGCACGCCCCCTGGGATGGGGCCATGGCTCATTTCAGGGCCAGGCCTAGGAGCACGGTTTGGGGGCTGCCCCAGGAGCAACCCCACACGCTGAGCATGCCCAGCTCAGTTCCAAGCTCCTGGCTCCCGGCAGCCAAGCCTTTGGTCTGACTCCCCTGGGATGGGCCTGCTGTGCCCCAGCCTTAGCCCCAGCAAAGCCCTGGGTTCGACACCTCTTCTCTCGCTCCCTGAGCCAGCAGGGCCTGGGGCGGTGGGGAACCTGCTCGGCCCGGGGGTGAGGGGAAGTGTGGTCACAGCCCTGGCATGAGAGGCCAGTAACAGGCTGGGCGGGGATGGTGTCTGGGAGCTGGGCAGCAGACTGGGGGCCAATAGGTCTGGGGGGTGCTGGGCAAGGGGCTGTGCTTTCACACCCCATTGGGCTCCCATGCAGCCTGGGCTGGGCCTCCGGCTCCTCCTCACCGGCAGCCTTAAGAAACTCTCGGCCGAGAAGCGGGTGACACACCAGTTTGCCTTCACAACGCCAGTTCCCCTTTTCCCTCCGCCTGCAGGCATAGCACAAACCTCGGGCCCAGCCTCTTGCAAAAGCCCCACGGCCGAGAAGCAGGGCGCCAAAACACGGCCTGTGCACCTCAGATGATTGCAGTGGGACCACCCGCTACAGGCCCCATCCCGGGCAGCGGGGTTGAAGCCCTCACTGCCGGGGGGGGCAGCAAATGCCCAAGACGGGTCCTTTCTGGCTATGATCTCATCAGCCAGGGCCACTGGATGGGGCCCAGAGACTGTGCTCTTTGGGGCCAGGGAGGGGCTGCTAGTTCTATACAGCTCCCAGCACCACAGGGGCCTGGTCCATGATTCGGGTGCTGAGATGCAACAGAAGTACAAACAGAGAAGTACTAACTGGGATCACCTCTCTAATCAGAAACAGCTCCACTTCCTGTCGGGCTCTCAGGTGCTGGGTTGGCCTTGACCTGGTTGTTTTAATCACTAGGGCCTGATCCTGGGCTGATTCAGTGGGAGTTAGGAACCTACGTACCTTCGGGGATGCGAGTAAGAAGCCTTGGCGTGGAGCCGGGGTCTGATCCGACCTTCCCTTGAGGGTGAGAGGCCATGTGTCACACACTGGTGCAAATGGCCCCAGGCAATGGCGACTTATCATAGAATCATAGAACAATAGAGCTGGAGGAGCCCTAAAAAAGCCATCGAGTCCAGCCCCCTGCTCTCAGCAGGACCAAACCCATCAGCCCTTCCTTTGTTTTCCTGGTGGGCTTTGAGTTTCTCTGTCTCCCACCATAAGCTGTGGGACATGGTTAGCACGTTTGGTGTCACCCCAGCCAAGCTGCAGGCTCCATGAAAGGCCCAGGAGCTCGCGTGGTCTGAGCAGCTGTGGAGCACAGGCCGTTCAGATCACCCGGTCCCTCACTTCCCTCGGCAGGCGGCCAGGCACCTTATTTTTCACTAGAGCTTGTCTGTCTTTCACGCCCGCCCTTTTCTCCATCACCCTAGTCCAGGGGCTACTGGCCGAGCCACCTCGTGGCAGGCAGGGCTTGTCTGAGAATGCCAATAACAAAACCTCGGGCCCGATTCCCCACTCATCTCGCCGCCCCTTGTGCAGCTGTCCCAGCCGGCTGCAAGCCCCCGCGCCCAGGCGCTGCCGATGTGAGACGCAGGGCAGCGCAGAGTATGGCCCCATTTGTTTGTGCCCCACGAGGCTCTGGCGCTTGCTGACACTGGTGCTTAAATTTGCTCTCTGCCGCCACCCCCACTAGCCCAGATTTTCACACCGATAACAATCTGACACTCTGTGGTGGTTGCAGCTTCCCCAGCGCTCTGAAGCACCATCGCAGCCCTTCTACAAAGAGCAATTCCAGTCAGGACAGCAATGCACCGGTGACCAAGACGGGGCAACCCCGGGCCTAGCGCCACTTCTGAAAGGGGAGCAACTGGCCTGCAGCCAGAGCCTTGGGACACCTGAGGCACTGGAAGGGTCAAGAGGGGGGTCACAATGGTACCAGCCCAGAAACCAAAACCAACCCAGATCACCAGAGCAAACAAGGGTGGGGCTTCCAACGGCCCTGGCACCAAACTCCACCTCGGCTCTGCAAACCCAGCTGGGCTCGGGCTGCTGTTGCTGAGAGTAGGAGTAACAGGAAGGATGAGAAACCTTGAGGTTAGAGCACAGCATTGGCTGTCAAGTGACCAGTTCCCAGATCTGCTAGAGACGGTGTACAGCCGCCAGCTAGTCACGGAGCTGCTTCCTGCCTCAGTTTCCCCATTTGCAAAAGGGGGCCAATGCCCCGACCCACCTCGCAAGGGCAGGGGTGAGAGAGCTCCGTGATGTGCCTTGAAGGGCCTGGAGAGGAGGGAGCGCATCGGTGCTGGGGGGCAGCCAGCTGCACCCATCTGCTCTGCCAGCAGGTGGGAAGGGTGCAGCCAGCAGCCAGCTCTAAGCCACAGAGGGAGCAGAGAGCTCCAGTATCCGCCTGGCTGTAACCCCGCTCCGCAACGGTGCAGCAGCTCTATTGTTCCGGTTTCTTTGTCTAACACCTGTGGGCCCAGAGCGGCTGACACACTCTGCTCTGAGCGCAAGCCCCTGGGGCAGCTTCAGCTCTGCGCTGGCAATGGCTCAGAGGCAGGGGCCCTGGCTAGGGCAGGCTCCAAAGCGCTTTCAGTCCTGCTCCAGCTGCAGGGGCCATGAGGAGCAGAGAATAGTGGCAGGGGAGGTCGGCCTTGGCCTTGCCCTCTTCTGCCCCTCCCTTTCTCTGCCCACACTCCCCCCGGCCAGCCTCCACCCCAGGATGGCCCCTGCCCAGGGCTGCCTTGGCTCAGGAGCAGGGGTTCCTCAGTGCTCCAGCCTGGCTGCCCCGGGCCCCAGGGATGGCTTGTGGTCTCCCAAAGGGGGAACTCGGAATAGGAGCAGGAGACAGCTGGGGCAGAGCCCACCAGAGGGGTCCTTTCAAAAGCAGACAAGCCCAAGCAGGAAGTCCAGCCCTGTTCCCCCAGACCTGGGCACAACGGCCCTGCGCCAGCCACAGCCGGGCCACCCCCTGAGGTAAACCTGCCGGCCTCCCCGCCTTGCACCCCAGGCCGGCCTTAGCCCTGCCAGCCACCGCTCCTGCCTCGCCCACGTGCCACCACATGCAGCAGGCCCTACGGCTGGCCCTGCCCTGGCGTTCCCATCCGCGTCACTGGAGGGCGACACCGAGCTGCCCGCTGGGCGTGTGGCACCAGCTAGGCGAAGGATGGCGGCTTCCAGAGGGCACTCTCAAAGCCAACAGCAGCTGCGAGGCCGACGCAGCCGGCAGAGCAGGAGGGCCAGGCAGGCCAAGCTGGCACTGCTACAGGGGAGCCTTGGGCTGGGCAATGTTCTCTGCCGTGTTCCCAGCCCCTGCTCGCTCCTTGCCCGGAGAGGACTGTGCTGCTGAGACCGGAAGCAGCAGGACCAGCGCGGCTGGTGCCCTCCAGCCCCCAGGCAAACCCTGGTGGGCAGCACCAGGGCATCAAACCCCCCCTCCCCAACCTCACCATGTCGCCAGAACCCCCCGCCCCAGGCAAACAGCCCCAGCCCTTGAGAACCCGACTCAGCAGCTGCAATAAGGAGGCCTGGGAGCAGCACGTCTGCCTACTGGCGGCTCCCTTTGCAGCCCTGGCCCTCCCCAGCCAACACGGCCGTTGATTCTCCGTCAGCCCCAGCCCCAGTGCCACAGGAGCTCACCTGGCCGCCCCGAGCTGCACGGGGAGAGGGCGGGGTTTAGGTAGCCCCCCCGTGTGTGGAGGGAGGGGTTGCAGTGTCCCCACAGAGCCATGCACCCGGGTTACTTCAGGCGTCGGGGAACAAGCCAGTGTCCCGCCAGCGCCCGGCACGCCAGCCCTGGCGCTTCCTGAGGGATCCCTCTCTGTCGCCCGTTCCCAGCTTCTGGCAAACAGAGGCCGGCCACCCACTGGGCAGGGCACGCGGGGGGGGTCACAGCAAGGAGACAGTAGGTGGCAGGGACACATGCTGGGGGCTAAGCAGTGGCTAGAGATGCACTGGGGGTTGATGCAGTGGGCAGAGTGCAGTGACACCCAGTGGGTGCCAAGGCCGGGAGCAGTGAGCCCGGTGGGTGCAGGGGCAGGGAAAGGGGCAGTGACACGGCCGGGAGCAGTGAGCCCGGTGGGTGCAGGGGCAGGGAAAGGGGCAGTGACACGGCTGGGAGCAGTGAGCCCGGTGGGTGCAGGGAAAGGGGCAGTGACGCGGCCGGGAGCAGTGAGCCCGGTGGGTGCAGGTGCAGGGGCAGGGAAAGGGGCAGTGACGCGGCCGGGAGCAGTGAGCCCGGTGGGTGCAGGTGCAGGGGCAGGGAAAGGGGCAGTGACGTGGCCGGGAGCAGTGAGCCCGGTGGGTGCAGGTGCAGGGGCAGGGAAAGGGGCAGTGACGCGGCCGGGAGCAGTGAGCCCGGTGGGTGCAGGTGCAGGGGCAGGGAAAGGGGCAGTGACGCGGCCGGGAGCAGTGAGCCCGGTGGGTGCAGGTGCAGGGGCAGGGAAAGGGGCAGTGACACGGCCGGGAGCAGTGAGCCCGGTGGGTGCAGGTGCAGGGGCAGGGAAAGGGGCAGTGACACGGCCGGGAGCAGTGAGCCCGGTGGGTGCAGGGGCAGGGAAAGGGGCAGTGACGCGGCCGGGAGCAGTGAGCCCGGTGGGTGCAGGTGCAGGGGCAGGGAAAGGGGCAGTGACACGGCTGGGAGCAGTGAGCCCGGTGGGTGCAGGTACAGTGGCAGGGAAAGGGGCAGTGACACGGCTGGGAGCAGTGAGCCCGGTGGGTGCAGGTGCAGGGGCAGGGAAAGGGGCAGTGACGTGGCCGGGAGCAGTGAGCCCGGTGGGTGCAGGTGCAGGGGCAGGGAAAGGGGCAGTGACGTGGCCGGGAGCAGTGAGCCCGGTGGGTGCAGGGGCAGGGAAAGGGGCAGTGACACGGCCGGGAGCAGTGAGCCGGTGGGTGCAGGGGCAGGGAAAGGGGCAGTGACACGGCCGGGAGCAGTGAGCCCGGTGGGTGCAGGTGCAGGGACAGGGAAAGGGGCAGTGACACGGCCGGGAGCAGTGAGCCCGGTGGGTGCAGGTGCAGGGACAGGGAAAGGGGCAGTGACACGGCCGGAAGCAGTGAGCCCGGTGGGTGCAGGTGCAGGGGCAGGGAAAGGGGCAGTGACACGGCCGGGAGCAGTGAGCCCGGTGGGTGCAGGGGCAGGGGCAGGGAAAGGGGCAGTGACACGGCCGGAAGCAGTGAGCCCGGTGGGTGCAGGGGCAGGGAAAGGGGCAGTGACACGGCCGGGAGCAGTGAGCCCGGTGGGTGCAGGTGCAGGGGCAGGGAAAGGGGCAGTGACACGGCCGGGAGCAGTGAGCCCGGTGGGTGCAGGGGCAGGGGCAGGGAAAGGGGCAGTGACACGGCCGGGAGCAGTGAGCCCGGTGGGTGCAGGGGCAGGGAAAGGGGCAGTGACACGGCCGGGAGCAGTGAGCCCGGTGGGTGCAGGTGCAGGGGCAGGGAAAGGGGCAGTGACGCGGCCGGGAGCAGTGAGCCCGGTGGGTGCAGGGGCAGGGAAAGGGGCAGTGACACGGCCGGGAGCAGTGAGCCCGGTGGGTGCAGGTGCAGGGGCAGGGAAAGGGGCAGTGACACGGCCGGGAGCAGTGAGCCCGGTGGGTGCAGGGGCAGGGAAAGGGGCAGTGACACGGCCGGGAGCAGTGAGCCCGGTGGGTGCAGGTGCAGGGGCAGGGAAAGGGGCAGTGACACGGCCGGGAGCAGTGAGCCCGGTGGGTGCAGGTGCAGGGACAGGGAAAGGGGCAGTGACACGGCTGGGAGCAGTGAGCCCGGTGGGTGCAGGGGCAGGGAAAGGGGCAGTGACACGGCCGGGAGCAGTGAGCCCGGTGGGTGCAGGGGCAGGGAAAGGGGCAGTGACACGGCCGGGAGCAGTGAGCCCGGTGGGTGCAGGTGCAGGGGCAGGGAAAGGGGCAGTGACGCGGCCGGGAGCAGTGAGCCCGGTGGGTGCAGGGGCAGGGAAAGGGGCAGTGACACGGCCGGGAGCAGTGAGCCCGGTGGGTGCAGGTGCAGGGGCAGGGAAAGGGGCAGTGACGCGGCCGGGAGCAGTGAGCCCGGTGGGTGCAGGTGCAGGGGCAGGGAAAGGGGCAGTGACGTGGCCGGGAGCAGTGAGCCCGGTGGGTGCAGGTGCAGGGGCAGGGACAGGGAAAGGGGCAGTGACGCGGCCGGGAGCAGTGAGCCCCGAGGCTGCAGGTGCAGGGGCAGGGAAAGGGGCAGTGACGCGGCCGGGAGCAGTGAGCCCGGTGGGTGCAGGTGCAGGGGCAGGGAAAGGGGCAGTGACGTGGCCGGGAGCAGTGAGCCCGGTGGGTGCAGGTGCAGAGGCAGGGAAAGGGGCAGTGACACGGCCGGGAGCAGTGAGCCCGGTGGGTGCAGGTGCAGGTGCAGGGGCAGGGAAAGGGGCAGTGACACGGCCGGGAGCAGTGAGCCCGGTGGGTGCAGGGGCAGGGGCAGGGAAAGGGGCAGTGACGCGGCCGGGAGCAGTGAGCCGGTGGGTGCAGGTGCAGGTGCAGGGGCAGGGAAAGGGGCAGTCACACGGCCGGGAGCAGTGAGCCCGGTGCGCTGGGCGAGGACAGCACCCTGGGCTTTGCAGCACAGTCTACTTACCATGATGTCCCTGCAGGCTGGGGCTCGGTCCCGCTTGTCCTGCTGCGGCCCGGGGCTGGGCGGGGGTGGGGCTCTCTGGGACTCCCCTCACTGGGGGTCAGGGAACATGGTCACCCCCTGACAGTGACTTGCTGCACTTTGCTCATCCACCGCCAGTGACAAAAGTGCAACTAAAACTAGAAGTGATTTCCTTTGCCACCCCTCCCCCCGCTTCCTCATTTGAAACTGAGTGGGGAAGGCGGGGGCAGGGCGCGAGGGCTGTCCACCTGTGGGAGCTGGCACTTGCGGGGGGGCACCCACTGGGCCACAGCTCGGCGGCGGGGGCAGGGGGACCGGCCCATCCTGGGGGTGAGGCACAGGCGGCGCCCCGGAGTGGCGATGTGGGGGCGGCTGCCGGGGGAGTCGAGGGCTCTGGGGGGCTCTGGGCAGTGCCTGGGGGAAGCTGAGATTAAAACCAATTTCCCACGTAAACAGCCAACTGTGTTCCTACGCCCGTGGATGCTGGGCGGGCCTGAGCCTCGGGGGAGAGGGGCCCAGTGCCGGGCCCATATTGCTGGTTTTCTCGGCATGTCTGGCACATTCAAAGTTTGAGCCCAGTCACCTGGATCCTTCTCACCGGCTGAGCCCCCACCTGGTCCCTGCCCCTTCCTGCTTGCGGAGCCGAGGGAGGCCCTGCAGCTGCCACAGCGCTAACACCAGGCCAGCTGCACCCCACTGCCCGCCTGCGCAGGGCCTGAGGCCTGGCGCACGGCTGCCAGCCGGGGACCACGCCGGCTAACACAGGGCCAAACCCGTGGCTGACTGGTGCTTCCCAAGCGCTGCTGTGCGCAGTGCAGGAGCAGGGTGGCCACCAGGCTCCTTTTTACCAGGACAGCCCCACATTTAAGCTGTCTCACAAGCACCCTGGTTTTTTAAAGAAAATGGGTAAATTGCCCCATATTTTGCCAGGTTCTTGTTCTGTGGCACCCGGTGTCTCAGGACAGTAGCCCCTGCTGCTAGGGAGCTTCTCCGCTGGATTGCTGCCCTGTTCCCTGGCACCCTGTGCCCCTGGACAGAGGCTCTTGCTGCAGGAAAGCTCCTCCATGGGGCAGTTACCCAGTTTCCTGGCACCCCACAGCAGCAGCCCCCACTGCCCTGCCAGTGAGCTCCACCATGGGTGTCCTGCACCTGGGGGAGGCAGCTCCTACTGCCAGGGAGCCCCTTCAGGGAAGCTGCCTCATTCCCTGGCAACCCACGCCACAGGAGCACCTGCTGTGGAAAAGCTCCTCCATGGGGCAGCTGCCCCAGTCTCTGGAGCTGCAGCCCCTGCCAAGAAGGACCCCTGCCATGGGGCAGCTTGTGCATTCGCTACCCCCACACCCCTGCCAGGAGGTTGTGGAGCCCCATTCTCCACTCCCCCACAGTGGGAAGCTGCAAAGCCCCCATCCACCGTTCCTCATCATGGGGGAGCAGCCCCCATTGCTGAGTAGCCCTGACATGGGACAGCAGAGTCCCCTTGCTTGGAGGCTGGTGTCCCATATTTGTCGTAGGGCAATGCGGTCACCTTACGCAGGAGCCAAGCAGGGACAGAGCTCAGATACTCCTGCTCCAAAAGCCCCTGCCTCATCTGCTAGAGGTGAATCTCCTTTTAGCAGTACAGAGCCATTGCCACACAGCAGAACATTCTAACACTTGTGCTAAAGACCAATGGTCCTGGTAGATGCACCCACTGGGCAGGTCATTGCAGTAACATGCAGACAGAGGAGCAGTGATCCCCGCCTTAAGCTGTTTAGGGCTGTTCCTATCTTGGGTGGGAGCCTCAGAGCCATTGCTAGCAAAGCCACCACCCTTTAAGCCAGTGAAGCCCTGCCCCTTTGTGACCTCACAATCCATTGTCCTCCCATGAGGTGTCTTTTGGGCCAGGTGGTCAGAAGGCCCCAGCCAGCCCACTGAGCTCCCTGGGGCTCCTCCTACTTGCAGAGTGGCTGCTCCGTGCTGACCTTGCTGCTGGCTGGGCAGGTGCCGGGTGCCACGTGCTGCCCAACTCAAACACAGGCAGAAAATGGGGGATGGGAGAAGATACCTGCTAACTAACCAGGAAGTCAGGGAGGGCTGGAACTTGGCTCCAGCCCTTAATGCTCTGGTTAACCTTAGTAACCACTTTACTGAATGCGCAGCCCAGATACAGCCTTGTCAATAACCAGCCAGTTCTGTAGACACCCCCATCAGGTGTTCCCAGCTAAACCGCCTCTGAGCCTGGCCCGTGCTCCTCTCGGTGGCCACCACCCCAGGGTACAGGCTCTGGTGCGTGCCCGTCATTCTGCAAGTGGCCACGTTCCTGGGGACATCTCACAGTCCGGACCTGAAAAGACAAGGGGCCCATTTGCTTTAAGAGGGTATCTGGAATCACTGCTGGCTGGTGTGCGTTGGGTCCAATGCTGTCTTCAGTGTGCTAGGCATGGGGATGGTTTCAGACGCTTGTTTCCTCAGCACGTGCTTCTCTGTGCTCTCAGCGTCCTGCCCATTGATTGCCAGCCCAGGCTGAGGAGAGATTCTGTATTTCCAAAGAACTGGAGCGAGCTTCTTTTCTGCACTTCCATTCCTCACCTTTTCCTCCCCTCCGTACAGACCCTCCCAGCGCTCTTTGCAGGCTGGATGAGATGGTGAAGTTTGTGTAACCCTTCTATTAATGCCAGATGCCTGCCAGAAGGGCTGGGTTCAACTCCTGTGGGGTTTTCCTGTCAAGGATACAACCAGCCGGCTTAAGCCCCCACCCAGTGGCCTGGGACAATTTCACCCACGTGCTGGGTGCCTGTAAGGCGGTTCTTCTCCCCACCCCCACACCCCGCAAGCACAGAGTCTGAGATAGAAATCGCTTGTTTAATGACCATAACCTACCCCAAGGTTACAGGGACAGATGCAGTATATCTAAGCGAAGAAGAGACAAACCCCCTTGACCCAGATCCCACCCCTATATGCAGTAGAACCCAGTCTCTTGCTGGGGCTCTTGGCCCTTTACCCCACACACAGCTACAGGGTGTACCCTCTGCGGTGCAGTCCCAAACCCAAAGCCCACAGATACATCACCAGGGCAGTACTAGCTGTCCACTTGTCTGCAGCCTCCCCTTGTTACCACCAGCTGCCTGCCAGTCACCGTCATCCACCCCTCCTCCTACTGGCCTCCTGCCAGTCACCATTGTCCACCGCCACTCCTACCAGCTGCCCATCAGTCGCTGTCATCCACTGCCACCCCCACTGCTTGGGATCACCCTGGCCGTGTCTACACTAGCCCCAAACTTCGAAATGGCCACGCAAATGGCCATTTTGAAGTTTACTAATGAAGCGCTGAAATGCATATTCGGCGCTTCATTAGCATGCGGGCGGCCGTGGTGCTTGGAAATTGATGCAGCTCGCCGCCATGCGGCACGTCCAGACAGGGCTCCTTTTTGAAAGGACCCCGCCTACTTCGAAGTCCCCTTATTCCCATCTGCTCATGGGAATAGGGGGACTTCAAAGTAGGTGGGGTCCTTTTGAGAAGGAGCCCCACCAGGACAAGCCATGCAGCTGCAAGCCACGTCACTTTCAAAGGGCCACGGCCGCCCGCATGCTAAAGAAGCACTGAATATGCATTTCCACACTTCATTAGTAAACTTCAAAATGGCCATTTCAAAGTTTGGGGCTAGTGTAGACATAGCCCCTGAGGCAGAACCCTGTGATTTCAGCTCTGCCTGGCCTCAGCAGCCACCCTGTGATTTCAGCTCTAGGAAGGGGTTTCACAAACACCAGAGTGGCCAGCTCTGTCTTTCAACAGGTGGGGAGGGCTAGTCAAGCCAGTCTTACACCTATACGCCCAAGGCATAGGCAGATCCAAGAGACTCAGCAAGTTGGCTCAACCAATACCCCTCCCCTTCTTCACTTACAATGCTTTAAACCAGGGAGCCCTGTGTAATCAATGTCTTAAGCAGCTATGGCAACTGCCCTGTCCCCCACAGCAACCCAGAGCCTTGGTGAGATCTCACAACTCCCGCACTAAATGTCAGCTTAAATTGTGATTTTACAACTACATGTTTACAATAGACCAAATCTCATGGCTGACTTGCTACCCATTAGGCTTTGCCTGAAAGGTATCACACATGCACACCTTTGCATTCTCATGCAGATGATCTCTGGGAGACACATTCCTCCCGGCCTCGGTATCACACCTGCTGCCCTTTGCATTCTCATGCAGATGATCTCTGGGAGACACATTCCTCCCGGCCTTCAGCAGCCTTGCGTTCCTTCTGCCACATTCCCTACATTTGAATAGGGTTGAGAACATTTTTGCTCCAAAAGTCTTTAAATTCCACGTCCCTAAATCTGGCCCGTTGTCCGTACTGAGGACTCCCGACTGCCCACGTGACGCTGGGGACCACTGGAGTCGTTCACAGGCAGCGGGACAGGTCCTCGGGGCTGGCACGTGTTCTTTGAACCCCTCCCTGTGCACCCATTAGCTTTAGACACAAGGACCCTGAATGGCCTGGCCATTCCTGGCCCCATCCGCCTTTGGCCCCGTATGGAGCTCTGAGGCAGCCTGCGGAAAACGCCAGCATGTGCTTCACATAACTGCCCTGGGCCTTCCTCTCAGCCTCGTCTGGGCACAGAGCCCCCTGCTCCACAGCAAGGGGCCGTTCTCTCTGCTGAGCTCTGGGGGCCTGGGCCTGGGCCTGGGAGGCCTTCCCTTGCCTCTGCTTCCACCAGCCCCATAGTGCAGGCTGCCACGCCCCTCCCCCAGACTGCTGCTGAGGCCTGGCTTTTCCTGGGAGCTGCCGCGCTCTTCGGCAGGGGCTGCTCACGGGCCATGTGCGGGACTGCAGGCCGGGAACATGTGGCTTGATGCTGTGGCCCAGCGGAGCATCAGGGGCTCGGCCACTCGCCAGGCCGGCAGTGTGGAGGGTGCAGCAAAGCTTCAGCCCATCCTGAGTAATGCAATTAACCCACTGATGACCACAGCACCGCAGCAGCCATAGCCCCAGCAGCCTCTCTCCATCTTGCAGTGCCCTTCTCTGCAGCCCTGGCTGTGGCATCTCCCCATCCCTGGTCTGCTTTCCCAGCATTCGCTCTGGGCCCCAGGAGTTGGCAGTGGGGAGATGGGACGGCGAGGGAGGAAGGCAGGAGGGGAAATGAGCAGCACAGCAGCAGGGCGTGGGCAGGCCCTGATCCTTTTCTGCTTGACACTGGCCTCAGGGAGGGATAAAAGCATCAGTGTTAAATCACTGCCGGTCTCTGGGCAAGGGGCTGCTGCACTGGGTGTTGGCAGCAGCCTGCAAAGAGGGCTGTGTGTGTGTGAGTCTGTGAAGTGTGAACACGTGTGTGAGCAAGCACAAGTGTTCGTGCTTGGCGATGTGCATGGCTGTGCGTCTGTTTCTCAGTCAGTGCCAGTCTGGCCCCACAGCGGTCACAGCTCTGGGTGCCCTGTGCACAGCACGGGTGAAAGTGCTGCAGTACCTGGTGCTCACACACCTGTCCCCCTCATCGGCTGCTGCGAGAGGGCTGTGGAGTCAGGCCCCTTCTCTCCCACTGGTGATGCTCACTCCCGGGGCGGGGGTGAGGGCAACCTGGCGGAGGGAGCGAAGCAGGGCTGGGGCAGGGGCAGTTCAGGGCTTCCGATCTTGCTGGCCAAAGTGAGGAGGCAACGGCTGGCTGCCGACGACCTGTTCTTTCCTCAGTTGGCTGCTCCCCTGGAGAAGGAGGCTGGTGGCTTGTGCTGGGAGCGTGACCTGCCCTGCCCTGGGGAGCTCCCTGCCCTGCAGCGCCTGAGTGGCCCAGTGGACAAAACTGGCCCATAGGAGGGAGGGGTTGGGTAGGGCCAGGCTCTGGGACGTTGATCAGCTGTGCCTGCACTGATGCACCTCTCCTTGAGCTGCTGGGGGCGGATGGTCCGTTCTTCAGGTGCCTTTGACACACAGGAGAGCGTGAAATGAAATCCCAGTGAAAAAGGCTGGCACCCAACAGCCCGCCGCTCCCACCTAACCGGTCTGAGATGCCTGCCGGCTACCAGCGCTGGTCAGAACCAAAGGGAAGTGCTCTACCATGAGCCACTCGCAGGCGCAGGACCCAGGTACTATTGTGCTGCACCCCTCTACCTAGGGCGTTAGTAGTAGCCTGCCCGAGCTGGGGCTTCTGAAATGCCTGCTGGGGCTGGTCACAAGCCCCTCAGTGAGGAGCAGAGCACAGGACACATTGTGAGGAACTGGAGGCTACGCAGCTGCTCAGCCAGCTCGAACCTTGGCCTGTCAATGCTACAGGTGCAAGCCATAGCTTCTCAAGCTAACCAGCTGGGCTGTAGTCACTGCCGTGTGCCGTTGGATGCTCCGGAAATGGTACCATTGCCTGTGTTTGCAGTACTGACCAAGGAGGAACTTGGGATCTCTGCTCAGGGAAATCTAGATGCGACATGTCCCAGTCGCATCGTTGGTTCGCTGCAGCTTTAGGCATTTCCCAGGCTTACGTCATGCAGCAGAACTTGGCGCCCAAACGCGCTCTGGTCAGAATGTTCAGACTCCCCTCCTGCTGCACATAGCCACCCTAACGTGCAGGCAGCCTGACTTGCAGAGGTGCTGAGTGCCCGCTAGCTGGAGTAGGCTGGTGGCTGGGAACCAGCAAACCTGACTGCTTATTTCTGAGCAGCTTCAAAAGACTCCTTAAGGAAATGAGGCCTGGGGGGAAGTCAGTGGGGAAAGGGCATCCAACCATGGGTTTAGGAGTGCAGCTGTTAGCCCCCAGGTTTGAACATTTTGGGTTGTGTGGGCCCTGGCTAGCTCCTTTTTGTGGCTGGGATCATCACTCCTGAGGGAAAATTAGTAGCATTTAACAAAGAAAATGCCCAGCCATGGGAAGAGCTGGATTGTACAGGGGATCAACCCCTCCCCCACCCCCCACCACTGCTGGCCTAGCTCCAGAGGTGCATGGAGTCCCTGAGAAGCATCAGGGTTTATCTCAGGAGGATCTTATCTCTCTGAAAGTGAGGTGGTCATGAGAGCGAAGTGTAGGTTGGATATTAGAAAAAACTATTCCACCAGAGAGTGGTGAAGAGGTGGATGAGGCTTTTTTCCCTAAACAACTAACAAAATCCCCCAAAGCGCAGGATTTGGTGGTAATGGGGGACTTTCACTATCCAGACATATGTTGGGAAACTAACACAGCAAGGCACAGACTATCCAATAAATTCTCGGACTGCATTGAAGACAATTTTATATTTCAGAAGGTGGAAAATGCTCTTAGGGGAAAAGCTGTTTTAGATTTGGTTTTAACGAAGAGAGAGAGGAACGGTGAGATTTTGAAGGTGGAAGGCAGCCTACGAGAAAGTGACCATGAAATCATAGCGTTCACTATTCTAAGGAGCGGTAGAAGGGAGAACAGCAAAATAGAGACAACGAATTTCAGGAAGGCAGATTTTGGTAAACTCAGAGAGCTTGTAGATAAGGTCCCATGGGAAGCAAGACTGAGGCTGCACCTACACTACGAGATGAAATCAAATTTATTAATATCTAGTTTGTAACTGGAATTTATAAATTTGAATTTGACCATCCTCAGCTCCCCACGTGCTCCTCACAAAATCAACTTATTGCTGCCACACTCAACTGGCAAACATCAACTGTTGCATTGTGGGAACCTATGCCAGAATTCCCTCATCCCCGTATGAGTACGCCCGCTGGTCGTTGACATCATCTTCCCACACTGCATTTTCCTAATTCCCCTGCTGAGTTAAACAAACGTCCATTTTTCCTGCCAGAAGGAAGGAAAAGTAGGGCATTCCCAGAGACGGCGAAGTTAACAGAAATCGCTTTCTCCTGTAACTGAATTATCAAGGATTTCATAAAAATATGCAAGTGCGTATCTTCTCAGCTAGCCAGCCGCTGCCTGTCCCCCCTCCCGCCCTGGGACTGCAGCCGACTCCTGAAAATAACACATGTCGGTGTCAGGCTTTGCCATTAGATTTGAAAGAGTGGAAACCATGACGAAGTGGCAAGAAGAAACCCAGCCTTCTGTCGGGCCATCTGGCCGTGGTGTGTGGTGGCTTGATTTTTGTTTCTGTCCTGGTTCACAGCTAGGTTAGACTTGGGGAAGTGTTGTGCACTCGTGCAAAAGGACACACAGTGACAGGTTCCTAGTCCGGACGTGGTGCCTGGCTGAGGTGATTTAGGTACACCTAGAAGACAGAGGAAGGGCGATAGTGACAGCTATTGCACCCCCCTGGTCCAGCCCTGAAGCAGCTCAGGGTTGATCCTGGCTGCAGGGGGCAGAGGCAAAGGTAATGTTGCCCGGGCTGGGGATATGCAGAGTTGTCATTAAAGCTCCAGTTCCTGGAATTGTTCCGGTTTGTTGGAATCTCCATGTTGGCTTCCGAATAAAAGGTTCCAGCCCTCATGGCACCAGAAACTCTGGGGAGCGAGAGAGCAAATCGAAAGCTCCCTGCGATGGAGTGAACTGTGCCCCGGAGCGAGGTGGCAGAGGGACCCTCCGAGGAGCCAGGGAAGCAGCCAAACAGGGCCGGGAAGGCCCTACAGGAGGAGCTGCAGAAGAGAGGAGCAGTTCCTAGCTGCATGGAGCTCCAGGAGGGCGCCCTGGGCGAGTGGCTGACTGTGGGCAGCTCAGTGTGATGAGCTCATGGCCGACAAGGACAGAGCACTGAGGGAAGGGCAGAGATGGCCCACGGGAGCAGAGCAGCAGTGGAAGGCCCACAGTACACAGCTTGTATTTACAGGGTCTCTGGGCTGAAGCCCAGAGTAGGTGGTGGGACAGGGTCCCCTCCACAACCCCCTCATTAGCCACTGGGCGAACTGGCTTGGACACTGAGGCATCCCAGAGGGGGAAATTGGACTACAATGACCCAGTCAAAGGTCTGGAACCAGCAGGGCTCTGGGAGGGCGAAGACACTGTCTCCAGGAAGGAAGCAGAGCGGGAACAAACCCAGCTACGACAGTGGGCCCCAAGACAGGCGCTGTTGGACTTGTGCCATGGAAGGGGTTTGTTTTATTGCACACCCAGAGTGTGGGTGACTCGGCTGGAGAGCCGCATCACGGAAGAGCCTCCTACACAAAGTGCAGGCTCCCACACTGGGCTGGGGGCACACACGAGGTGAGTGCATGATTCACGACTTTTCATGCATCGCCAGAGTTGGCCACCTGGTATCTTTAGAAGCCTCGTGAAGCTGAGCTCACCTGGCAACTTTCTCATAGACTCAGTGTCTCTCCTCTGGCCGCTGACTCCTGCCCATGGGCTGGCCTGGCTGCTTTCAGCACATCTCCCCAGTCTAGCCAGGTGAGGTCCAAGTAAAACCCTCCCTGCCTGCCCCTCACTGTGACATCCTGGCTCATCCTTCTGGGTCGCGGTGTATGTGTATGGTGCAGGGCCAGGCATCTGTTACAGAGGTGGGTTTGACACTCCTGGGGGGCGAAGCCACCAGACAAGCCTGCCAGGCGCAGCTGGCTGGGTGCAGGGATAAGACAGGAGAGGGAGGGAGGGCAGGCAAGTCATTCTGCAGGAGGGAGGAGACAAGGCAGATGGGAATGACACCAGTCCTCCCATCAGGCCCCCCGGACTTAGCAGTACCCCTCTTCTTCTGCGCCTTGAAGCCTCCAGAGCTGGTCTTGTCTCAGCTGCTACAGATCCCAGGGATGGGAGGAAGGTCTCAAGTCTACATCCCCACCGTCACAGTAAATCTCTTGCCTGGGAGCTATGGGGGAGCCACACCAGGGCCGTGGGGAGGACAGGGATAGCCAGGCATGGAGTCCTTCATGAATCAAAAGCACTTACTGCTCCCCAGGTTTGGAGGGCAGGGGGAAAAGGCGCCACTGCATGACAGGTCAGTCTGCGGGTGGGCGGGCTGGAAGGGGCTGCACACCCAGCACAGGACACTGGGCCATCCAGGCAGATGGGCAGGGGACAAGCTGGTAAAGGACACTCGGACCAGAAGTTGCCCGGGATGGAAGCTACTCCTTTATTATACTGCATGCCGTTATTTTGTGTCTTCTTCTCAGTTAGTATTTTAAACATGTTTTGTTATAATATATTTATATAAAATGGTAAAATACCCTCCTCCACCCCCCTGGAGTAAGCGTCAGAATGGAACATTCCACCAGGAAGGAAGACAAATTAAAGCCCATGCACCAGCCCATCAGGAGCCCCGCCCCGCAGCACTCAAGAGGCTATGATTGGCTGGTGGATGGATGATGCGGTAGCAGGTATATTAAGAGCTGGAGACGCTGGGCAGGGTCGAGAGGTATGTTGTGTGGGAGGAGAGAAGTGTTCCTTGTGCCTGCGCTGGACAGGTGATCTGCAAACCACAAATCCCAGGCTTGGGCCTTTGCTTCATTATGATGTAGAAAAATCTGTTTTTTTTGTTAAGTGAAGTGACTCACCATGGTGCAGTACCTGTTGCTCTTCGAGAAGTGTCCCGTGGGTGCTCCACACCAGATGCTGGGTTCATGCTGGCGTCACAGAATGGAGAACTTTCTACAGCCCATCTCAGCCGGGACACAGAGCGCGGCTGCCGTCCCTCACCATTCAGGCTCTTTTTGTGACGCGCATGGTCCAGCTCCCACCAGTTTCTCAGAACCGCCCTGGAATCTGAAAGGCGTGAAGAGAGACTCCGGCGTGGAGAGGAGGGCGGGTTGGGGAGCACTCACAGGGACACATCTTGAAGTACAACAGTTACTGCTACAAGGTGAGTAACTTCACATTCTTCTTTGCGCGGTCCCCGTGGGTGCTCCCCATCAGGTGGCTGCAGCAGTACGCCTGTAATGGAAGGAGGGCAGGAGTCATGGTTTGTCACCAGATGCTAGCACAAGACGCTCTCCCGGTCCATCAGTGTTGTATTGCAGAGCGTTTCGCTAGCATAGGGGGACGACGAGGTAGCTTCTCTGCACATGTCGTGTACTGGGACACCATGAAGAAAAGCCACTCATGCCGCCATGGTCCTTGTGGAGTGTGCCCGTGCTGGTGCTTGGAGGGGTATTCCCTTGGCGGAGTAGCCTGGTACTATACATGAAGTTTCGAATTTTGCTACTCGTTGGGCTGACAAAGGCTGACCCCTAGACCGTTCAGTGAGAGAAACAAAGTCTGTCACAGTCTTTCAGAATGATTTAGTTCTGTTAATACAAAAGGGCAACACCCTCCGGACACCCAGCATGTGCAGCGATGCTTGTCGAGGAGAGGCGTGCGGCTTAGGGTAGAATGAAGATAATGTGGTAGGCTCATTTAGATGAAATTCCGAGCACACTTTAGGGATGGAGGTTGGATGGAGTCTGAGAATAACCCCATCTTTGTTAAAAATACTATAAGAAGGCACATCCATGAGGGCCAAGAGCTCACTGACTCTGCAGGCTGAAGTGATGGCCAGGAGAAAATCCACCTTCATTGCCATGATTTGTTAAGGTACCATTACTAATGGTTCAAATGGAGGTGTCATGAGAGCATTAAGCACTAGGTCTAAATGCCACTGAGGGGGAGCTGGACAATGGGGAGGGTGCAAGGTATCCAGGTTTTTGAAGAACCTTTAGTTGTGAAGTGTGCAAAAACAGAATCCCTCAATGGGTCGACGGAAGTCACTAATGGCCACAAGGTGCACCGAGTGATGCCAGCCCTGAGTACCTTAAGTGCAAAATGTAGTCCAGAATTAAGTGTGGGTCCAGATCTCAAGCAGAGCACCATGAAGCGAACCTACATGGAGAGGTAGGTGGCACAGATATTATCCCACCGACTTTGTATCAGCACCTCTTTAACCTGGTTGGAACAAACATCTTTGGACGGACTGAGCCAACTAGTAACCACACTGTGAGGTGAAGGGTTTGTATTTGAGGACGAAGCAGGGATCCCTGGTTCTGAGATAGGAGGTTGGGCTGTGCTGGGGGCAGGTATGGCGACATGCGTTGCAGTAGTTAAAACCAGTGCTGGTGAGCGTATGCGGGTGCTACCGATATGACCGTGGCCCTGTCCGCTTGTATTTTGTGCAGCACCTTGGGGATGAGCACCATGGGAGGGAAGGCGTAAAACAGGGCTCCCTCCCATGTGATGAGAAAAGCATCGCCCAATGATTTGGCTCCCACTCTGCCCCTCGAGCCATAGTGATGACATTTCTTGTTGCAAGTGGTGAACAGATCTACAAGGGGAGTGCTGCCATGATTGAAGAGGTGATGGAGGACTTGGTCATGGAGCTCCCACTTGTGATCTGGAGCAAAGTGTCTGCTGAGTGAATCCACTATGCCAGGTAAGTAAGATACCACAAGTATGGTGTTGTGAATGCACCAATTCCACAGTCAGATGGCCTCGGCACATAGGGATTGTGAACATGCCCCGCCCTGGCAATTGATGTTGTACATTGTAGCAATGTTGTCAGTAAGTACTTTGACTGTAGTATTGGAAATGTGCTCGCGAAAATGGTGACAGGCATTGAGAACTGCCCGGAGCTCCAATAGATTGATGTGTAACAGAACCTCAGATGGTGACCAATGACTTTGAACTGACCTCGTACCCATGTGGGTGCCACAGCCCAGAACAGAAGCATTCCTAATTATATGCACTGCAGGTTGCTGAGGTTGAAAGAGTACCCCTGCCAGCAGGTTCCATCGTTTGGTCCACCATGTGAGGGACAGATGGACTTAAAGGAAGGTGAACCGACCTGTGCAAAGTGTTCTTTGTGCGGTTGTACATGGAGCTCATCCAGTGTTGAAAGTTACAAACCTGAAGTCTGGCATGCTGCACCGCCTATGTGGTGGCTGCCATGTGACCCATTAGCTTTAAGCACAGTGCCAGTTGGACTGTGGGACTGGTGGTGATGGACTGTATCAAGTTGTAAATTGCCTGAAATCTTTCTAGGGGCAGGTACACCCTGGAGGAGGGAGCATGGAGCCTGGCCTCTATGAACTCTAGGTTCTGTGCAGGAGTGAGCGTCAATTTTTGGTTGTTGATGAAAAGACCGAGATGATTGAACGTACTCTCAATGATGGCAGCCATATTGGCCGTCTCTGTTTGTGAGTTCCCTTGATTACGTAGTCATCAAGGTATGGAAAAATGATGATCCCTTGTCAACAAAGATAGGCAGTGACCATTGCCAGGATTTTGGAAAACACCCTGGGTGTGGTGGATGGACCAAAGGGCAGTACTTGTTATTGGAAATGTTCCGTACCCATTGTAAAGCAGAGGAACCGCCTGTGTGCCAGATGGACAGTCACATGGAAGTATGCGTCCTGAAGGTTGAGGGCAGCAAACCAGTGATTATGCTCCAGTGCTTGTATGAGGGAGGTGAGTGTTACCATCTTGAACTGTCATTTTTGTAAATATCAGTTCAGGCCCTGTAGGTCTAGTATTGGTCTCCATCCACCAGCTCTTTTCCGCATGAGAAAGTAACGGGAGTAAAATCCTTTTCCCTCAGTTTTGTGTGGTACCCTCTCCATGGCTCCAATGAGAAGGAGGTGGTTGACTTCCTTGTGGAGCAGTGTCTCATGAGAGCAGTTCCTGAAAAGGGATGTGGTAGGTGGGGCGGTAGGTGGGATGAAGAAGGGTATAGAGTAGCCTGACTGGATTAGTTCTAGAACCTACTCGGTGATGATGGAGGCCGATTCGTGGAAAAAGGGCCTCCAATGATGGTGGAATATGTGGGTGACAGGGCAGTCCAAGATGGGTGGATCCGCTAGTTTGGTGTCCTCAATAGAACTGTCAGACCTGCTGCCTTGTGGCTTGGTGAGGTTGGGCTCGATTGTTGTGTTGATGTTTAGGTGGACGCTGGCATGAACGTGGCTGGTGGGACAGGCGTTGTTGCCGTTGGTAAAAAGGCTGCCTTGGGAATGGGTAATCGAAGTGCCTATAGTGTGGGTTGAACCTGTGTCATTGCTAGGGAGGTGCGTAGTGTTGTGCGCGAGTGCGTGCTTGAGTACAAGACTGAATCAGTCCTTCCAGCACACAGCTTTAGCCTATCAAACGGAAGGTCCTCCAGCTTAGATTGGAGCGCTTGTGGCGCTCCAGCTGAACCTAAATAGGAGGCACATTGTGTAACCACAGCCGTTGCAGTAGCTCGTGCAGCAGTATTGGCTATATCTGAAGTGATTTGGATGGCAGCTCTAGCTGATGTGTAACCCTCCTGTATGATGGATTTTAAAATAGGACACTTTGATTCAGGTAAATAATTCATTAAAGGTGCTAATTTAGAATAGTGGTCGAAGTCATGATTGGAGAGATGTGCCCAGTAGTTGGCAATACACAGTAGGAGTGGCAGAAAAATAAACCTTCCTGCCAAAGATGTTAAGCCTCTTTGCGTCTTTATCTGGCATAGGTGTTTTAAAGTGTGGTGCCTTCTATCTGTGGTGACCAGCATCAACCACAAGTGAATTAGGTTGTGGATGAGTAAATAAAAACTCGATCCCCTTAGGAGGAACAAAGTACTGCATATTCATACAGTTGTTGGAAGGTGGTGTGGAAGCCAGGGTTTGCCAGCTGTCCTTGGCAGCCTCCGGTATGGCCTCGTCTAGAGGTATGGCAACTTTGGAGCTTTGGATAGGTGTTAGGTTTTTGAGGAGACAATGCCTCTTTTGCTCCACCTCAGCTATTTTAACTCTTGGCTGAGGGCAACCTGCCTGAATAATTCATTGAATTGCTTGGTCTCATCAGGAGGAGAAACGTCTCCTGGAATGACTGCCTCCTCTAGTGAAGATGATGACTGGTCCATTGGGAACAAAGCAATCATCACAGGGATCACCACTGTCTGACACTTGTCCCTCCTCTGGTTCAGAGAATTGCTGAAGGGGAGAATGCCGGTGGGTCAAGGATGAAGGGGGAGGAGTAAGTGAACTCCAAGAAGAGACAGAGGCACAGTGTGTGTCTTCTTTGAAGGGTGCATCTTGCTGGTAAGATGAATAATACAGTGAATGGGAATGAGGATGGTGACGGTAATGCTACAACCTGGGAGGAGATGGATACAGTTGGTACTGTGATGATGTGTAGCAGACTTTTGAAGACAGATATGGGGAATGGAGAGAATCCCAGTGGCCATAGAAAGGTGCAAGAGAAAGAGAAGTGGAGAATTGCCGATGGTGATAAGTAACAGAGTGATAGCCTATCGCCTAAGACATTATTACTTTAGTCTTTAAAGTACTACTGGACTCGTGATGGTAAGTGTGGGATCTTGCAGGACTTAAAAAGGGGGAACACCATCTTTGATATGGAGAATAGTGTGACCTGTCCCGAGGCAGTGAGAATGACTCCCTTTGTGGTGATAATGAGGGTGCTGAAGAGAGCGCAGGGGAAGACTGCCATGCTTAGGTTTTGCAGGAGCCTTTGGCGGTTTCCTGTGAGGAGATGCAGCCACTCTGGGCCTCAGTTCAATCGGCGTGGACTGTCCTGGCATCGGGTCTCTCGGTGTTGTTCTCAGTACTGACTCCACGGGCACTGGCCTGATTGTTGATCCTTTAATGTTGATCTCAGCACCGAATCCTGTGGTGCTGGACCCCTAGGATTGTCGTCTGTTGTCACCTACTCTGTTGGTGCCGTCCTTTGGTGCTGAATTCTTGGATGGTTTGTCTTTCAGTGCTGTGCCCTGGGGCCAGTGCTGTGGTCTGCAGTGTTAAGGACCATCGTGGCACAGGTATTTGAGCTGGTGCTCTGCGTGCTGAGGGTGCTGGTTTGAGCTGATGCTCTGCGTTTCGAGGCCACCCGTGCCAATACTGATTTTGGTGCAGACAGTTCTGGTGACCGTGCTGTGGTTGATTTCTGTGCTGCTTTTGTAGATATGGATGGTTCCAAGCCCTTTTTGTGGGACTTGTCCACAGCTTCAAACCCCCTTTGTGGGAGGGTCACTAACGAGCTGGCTGGAGACACCTAGGTTTTCTTTGCTGAGGTCTCTGAGGTGGTAGACGCTCACCTTTTATGTGATTGCACCTCTGGAGAAGCCACAGCCTAAGACAAGGAAGGCTGGAGGGATCTGTCCAAAAGCAGCATACCAAGCTGCCTTTCTTGGCAGTGGCAGGCTCTTGCTGTTAGTTTCAAACAGTACACGCATTTCTCTGCTGAGGCATCTGATGCACGAGGCATGGCCATCTGACACTGGCATTGCCTTGCAGCATGGTTCGCACTTTTTGAATCCTGGAGAGCCAGACACCTTGATAAAACAGTGGGAACTAAACAATTAAAAGTCAACAGCAGCCTGCTTTCTCACTCTTGCCACCCTGCCCCTCTCCCCCGGCTTTTTTGTAAACATGCAGACTTGGAGCTGAAAAGGTATTTAACAAGGAGACCCAAGACCTTAACCAAAACTTTTTTTTTTTTAAACAGGAACAAGAACTATTAACTGGACCCAAACTATGTACAAGAAAGCTTGGAGAGAATCTCACTCTAACACACTCCATGAGGAGAAGAGAGAACATTCCGTCTGCAGCCTGGGGCAACTGAAGAGGAACCAGCAGGAGCTGGACTGCACTTGTAAGACAAAGATCGGGAATGGCAAGGGATGGCAGCTGTGCATACGCGGTCTGGCTGACTATGGCTCTAGAAAATTCTGTGTTCTGTGGTGCTGGGACAAGCCTAGCACCTGATGTGCAGCACCCACAGGGATAACTCGAAGAAGAATCCATGTTCTGTTCACACTGGAAGCTCAGGTCTTGTTTAGCCCTGTTTTCCTGGAAGACTCTCTGGTGAGCTGGGGACAACTGTAAGCCTATGATACCCAAGGCTGGTGAGGCAGCGGAACCTCACCAGGCTTGATGCAGAGGAGTTTCAAGTGTGCCCTCCTCTTGTGGGTGCTCTTGGGAGGAGCTGGAAACGTGGGTTGGGAGCACTTGCAGGCTCGAATGAATCTTGAAAGGGAAAAGCTTTGCTTTCTGCTGCCAAGTAGGGCCTTATGGGCAGGGCATTGGGTCCAAAGCCCCAAGTTCTGTTCTTGGCTCTGTTAAGTGCCCTTGGCCAAATCACTTCTTTCCTTTGTTTCCACTTCCAACGTCTTTTTGGCTTGTCTGTTTAGCGGGGAAGCTTAGCTGTCTCTCATTATGGCTACGTCTACACTAGCACACTACGTCGAAGTAGCCTATTTTGAAGTAAGAACATCGAAATAGGCTACTTCAAAGCGTATCGGCTACACATCCTCCGGGGCTGGTGCCGTCAACATTCAACGTTGAAGTAGCGACAGAGAACGTCAAAAGGAGCTGCCCCGGAAGGAAATGCAGAGCGTCCACACGCAAAAGTGCTCCCCGTCGAAGTAAGGGGCCAGCAAAGCCTGTGGACAGGGTCACAGGCTGGACTAGCCCTTCTGGGGCAACAGCAAGCTGCTCCCTTAAAGGGCCGCTCCCAGACACATGGCCTGCACAGCACAAGGTCTGCAGAGCCGACAACCAGTTGCAGACCCTGTGCACACAGCATGGACCCCCAGCTGCAGCAGCAGCAACCAGAAGCCTTGGGCTAAGGGCTGCTGCACACGGCGACCACTGAGCCCCACAGGGGTCGGACAGAGTGTCTCTCAACCCCTCTGCTGATGGCCGTCATGGAGGACCCTGCTATTTCGTTGTAGCAGGATGCGGATCGTCTACACATGCCCTACTTCGATGTTGAAGGCTGAAGTAGGGCACTCTTCCCATCTTCGCATAGGAATAGCGATTTCGACGTCTCGCCGCCTAACATTGATTTCAACGTCAAAATAGCGCATGGTGCGTGTAGACGCGACGCGTGCTATTTCGATGTTGTTCCGGCTGCTTGGAAGTAGCTGGCTAGTGTAGACGCACTCTGAGTGTATGTGCAGCACCTACCACTGCAGGGCCCTTACATCAGCTACAGCTTCTGGGTACATCTATGTGCTACAAATCATAATAAAGGCTTCAGAAAACCAACACCTGTAACAGCCGGAATTAAATCTCTTCCCCTCCAAAATTCATTCATTTCCCTCTCCTGGGGATGACCACTCTCCAGCAGGTTCTCCAGTCATCCACAGAGACTTCCCAGGGACACAAGACTTGAACAACCCAGACAACCCCTGCCCTCCCACCACAGCTGCCTTGCCTCATCCATCATAAAGAAGCCCAGTGGCACAAGCCCAGGATTGTACTCAGTAGGTTGGGGCTCTGCCCAGCTGCAAGCTTCCTGTTTCTTGATCTTCCTGTGTTCCCTGGACTCTCGCTGGCAGAGGGCAGGACGGACTGCTCCATCCACACAGTCCCCCCCCGGCCCAAGGTGTGCTACCCAGCACAGCAGTAGCCACTGAGCACGCTCGGTCCCCCAGAAGAGGACAGCAGTGCTGCTTGAGAGATAGGGCACAGAGCGAGGTGAGGGCAGACCAGAGCACGCTGGCTGGCTATGAAGAACCACCCTGCCTCCCCAGGGTGGCAGGCAGGGCCATTGGCACCATCTGGAGGCGGTTGGCTGGTGCCCGCAGGTCCCAGCTGCGCCACCAAATAAATAACAAACGTCAGAATTTCAAGTAATGTCCTTGTAGCTGCGCTCTCCCCAGCTCTGCCCTCTGCTGGCAGGTGACTAGCTCCACGTGGCTGCTGCAGAGACCTCCCCACTCCTTGTGCGTTGTGCTGCCTGGCTCCGGCGCGGCACACGCATTGGCAGTGGTTTCACTGAGGCTCCCACCACTGGGGTTCCTGTGGGGTAGGGGGGTGTCGCTGGCTCCCGCCAGAAGCACGACCGGTGTTTTGCTTGAATCCCTTGGAGACCCCGGGGGTGGGGGGTGGAGGGGAACGGCTGCCCTCGGGCATTGCTTTCGCCTTCCAGTTTCCCTATGGGGTGCCTCGCTCTGCTAGCGGCCCTGGCACGTTTTACAGCACATCTGTCGGAAGTAGCTCCGGCTGCAGAACTTGAACTTCAGCACCAGGGGGCAGTAGGCGACCTTGTTCACATCCTTGCATTCTGGAAGGAGCCCAGAGGAAGTGGGTTAGGGACCCCGCTATGCACACATAGGCGGGGCAGAGAATGGGCTCAGGGCACCCACGGAGTGGAACTCCCCGCAACTCTGAGACAGTTTCATTGTCCAGGGCCCAGCCAAGGAGCAAGAGGGGTGAAGCCTCAGCACAAGGGATGGGCAATGGACTGAGCCTCAGGTGGTGTCTTGTACAGCGAGGTCAAGGCCTCTCCTCTGGAGGGTCCCACAGGCTCAACTGGACACCCAGTACATGCAGGAGCCCCCCACTCCACTAGGTGACGGGCTCAGCAGTGACCCAGAAGGGAGAGTGCCCCTTGCTGAGACCCCACAGCGCCGAGCAGGGATAGGAGGGTTGCCCCCGAGGGGAGATTTTGACCTGTGCTGCTAGCAGTGGACAGGACTTCTCTGTGCTGCTACCTCCCCCGTGTCTGCACGGCCCAGCCAGCTGGTACCTTCAGGGCTCTCAGTGGGTCCTGAGTCGCACTTGGCTTCGCACTGCTGCAGGCCTGCAGGCTTCAGGTTCTCCCTGCAGTCACTGGACGGCTGCCCGGTGTGGGCCAGGCACTGGATGGAGCGCCTCTGCTGGCCAAGGCCACATGGTGCGGAGCACTGCGGGGGACAGGCCACGTCAACACTGCCTGAGTCGGGAGGGAGCTGGGCCGGGCGCCTCCCGAGTGTTTACCTCAGCTCCGGCTGGCTGCGCCTCGCTGCTTTCACCCGGCCCCAGAGACTCCCGGGCATGGCAGATCACTGCAGTCAGCTGCCTTGATGGCCCTGATCCAAACCTACTGAGCCCCTGCAGCCCTCTGCCCTAAAGAGCTGTTACATTGCCGAGTTCAGCCTCCAGCCCACCCTGCACTGCATGGCTGTGCCTGGGCTGGGGGGAGAGCCATCTGGCTGAGCTCCCCTGGCTGGCTGATAGCAGAGGGCACTTGGAAAAGGGGCAGGGGCGGGACAGGGTTGGGCAACCCGTAAAGGACAGAAAGAGGAGCAGACTTAAGGACACACTGCCCCTTCACCTGCCATGATCCCACCCAGCCATAGCCCCAGGGCTCTTCCACCCAGTTCTCCCCATTGCAGGGAAGCAGCTGGTGCTGAACACTGGGGGCTGAGTGGGGAGAAGGTGCCAGGCAGGGCTGCTTGCTGCAGTCACTCGGTGTGGGTTCAGTTCCCTGTTGTGCAACTCCATCTCCTGGTCCCACATGGGAGATCGCCTGGTTGCTCCATCCCCAGGCCACAAGTGCGCGGGGAAGAGGCACGGCCCTGGCAGGAGATTGTTCCATACCTCTCCCCACTCGCCAGTCACCCAGCGTGGGGGTGGGCAGTGCCGCAGGTTGCACCTCATGCTGGTTGGGGGCTTGGTGTTCTCTGGGCACTGTGTGGCAGGCAGGGTTGTGCTGTGGTCCCCACTTTTGCAAAGCACGATGCGATGGCGGAAACCAGGCCCACAACTCGGGGTGCACTGCAAGGAGGAGACACGTGGAACTCAGGGTGCACAGGAGGAAAAGGCTGCCCCAATCTCAAGGGCAGGCCAGGTAAAGACCTGAGTGCCCGCAGGCCCAGTGCCTCTGCCACCCCTGCAGCTCAGCCTGCCAATGCTGAAGCAAAGGAGGCACCAAGTCCCAGAGACCACAACTCAGGGAGGCCAATATGGGTCATGCAGGAAACTTACAACAGCTGCGGGAGCCCTCCCCTTAGCACAGGTCAAGGCATTCACCACCAGCATGTCCTACCACACGGGGCTCCCCCAAGACGCCCTACAGAGCAGCCCAGGTCCTTGGAGGCTGAAACACAATGTCGCTACGCTGCCTTCTACGCGGCCACATCCACCCACAGCTCAGGCCCTGAAATTCAAATAGCTGCTTCTCCCCTGGCAACGCCTCCTCTCGGTCCCTCTCCAGGAACGCCAGGGAAAGCCAGTGGAGCCAGAAAACTTCCCTTGGCTGGTTTAAAAGTTGCAGCCAGGTGTCTCCAAGCTAAGGTATCCCAGCTTGGCCAATCCCTCTTCTGCCATCAGGGCCTCCTCTGAGATCAGTGGTAACAAGATCTAGTGGTTAACGCAGCGGCTGAGTAGACTTGGCCTCTATCCCTGTCTCTGTGTCGAGTGGGGACAGCAACGCCTTTCTAAAGCACTCTGAGATCTCCGGAGAAAGGAGCTGTGTGAAGTGAGCCTGACCCTCAGCTGGGATGGACAGGTGCATCACCACTGAAGTCAATGGGGCTACAGGGATTTGCATCCAGCGAGCATTTGGCCCAGCCGCTGTCAAGTAGGAGCATCTGTCTGGCCTGGTGCTGTGTCCTCTGCAAAGGCAGCAGCCTGACAATAGCTGAGCAGCTGCTGTTCTGAGGCCACTGCCCACCACACAGGCAGATGCAGTCCCATTGTCTCCTTGTGCCCCCCGCATCTGCCTGCGTCCCGCGGGTGTCACTTGGAAGCTCTCTGGGGCTGGGACTGTCCTTTCATTGTAGGTTTGTACAAGGCCTAGCACTGAGGGGGCCTCCTGGGCCATGATGGGAGCTGGGGGAGCTCTCGTAGTACAAAAACGGTGAGTCCCAGCAATGAATAAACACCTTCTTTAAACTAGGTGCCAGATAGGACCCCTTGTGGAAAGGTGGCCTCTTTGCCAGAGCTTCTAAAGCAGCGCCCGAGAGAGGCTGGCGAGTGGGATGCATGAGTGGTCCTCCTTTATCTCTATGGGCCCCCAGATTGTCAGACCCAGATGCTCTCCTGGGACAGGTCAGTTTTGCTGACCACCTAGAATCTGCGGGGTGTGCCGACTGAACCATAGCAGCACTGTGATTGGCTGCAGAAGGAGCACACAGCTCTCACAGTCAGTGCGGTGTGCAATCAGCACACACCTCACTTCCTGGGTGTGTCACTTCAGTAACACTCTGCAGACAGGCACCAGTGGAATCTGGCAACCCTGCGCAGTGCAAAGCATCCCGCAGGCCATGCCCTGACCCAGAGGGGCAGCAGGTTGCCCACTGTTCGAAAGCGATGGCTGGATTACTGGAGTACTCAGTAGTCACAGGGCGGTCGCCCTGCTCATCTGTATCTTCACAAAACAACAAAGCAGTCCTCTGGCACTTGAAACATGAACAAAATAATCTATTAGGTGCTGAGCTTTCGGGGGACAGATCTGGAAAATCCTTATCCAAAGAAACTGACACGACGGGAATGTAATAGAAAGGTAGAAAACAATGAAATGAAAACTGATGAATCAACATAGGCCCTCTTTGCCCCCGCTCCTGATTCGTCAGTTTTCATTTCACTTTCTTATCTCTCTATTAAATTCTTATTGTGTCAGTGTACTTTTATCAGAATTGCCCAGACTTGAAGAAGTGGGTCTGTCCCATGAAAGCTAATAAATTATTTTGTTAGTCTTTAAAGTGCTACAGGACTGCTTTTCTGTTTTATTTTATTTTATTTAATTTTATTTTTTGTGGATTATTGAAGCCCTTGGCTTGGTCCTCCTAGCTCCGGTGATGTCAGAACTCAGAATTGGCAAAGATACAGAGGAGAACAACCAAAATGATTCTGGGGATGGAACGGCTTCCGTAGGCAGAGAGGTTAATGAGACTGGGACTGTTCAGCTTGGAAAAGGGAAGGCTCAGGAGGAGATATGATAAAAGTCTGTAAAATGATGACTGGAGTAGAGAATGTGAATAAGGAAGTATTATTTACTCCTTCTCATAACACAAGAACCAGGGGTCATGCGATGAACTCAGTAGGCAGAGGGGGTGGATAGCTCAGTGGTTTGAGCATTGGCCTGCTAACTGCAGGTTTGTGAGCTCAGCCCTTGAGGGGGCTGTTTAGGGAGCTAGGGCAAATAGATTACCCTCCCCCCCAAAAAAACAACCACCAGGGCCAGCAATAGGTGCTACTGTGAGAGCAGGGGACTGGACTTCACAATCTCTGAAGGTCCCTTCCAGTCCTATGAGGGGTAAATCTCCATATCAAAACTCTCAGCCTTCAAGCAAGCATAACTGCAAGGAAGTACTTTGCACAGAGGAGTCAGCCTGTGGAACTTGTTACCAGAGGATGTCACAAAAACTCTGCCATGAAGCCTCTAAGAGCTCCAAGCCTGGATGAAGGAGGAGGGTTGGTCAGATGTGTGTCAAGGCACTGACCGTCAAACAACAATACAAATGAAATCTGGTGCCAGTACGATTAAACGATAAAAGATGCCAGCTTGGACATCACCTGGATAAGCAAGGTCTGCAATACCAATTGAGCGATCAGGGTTGGGTTGATAAGTTGGCTGTTGAAAGAAAATTACAGCTAACACATATGCTATCCATTGGAACATCCAAACGCTGTGGGCAACTGGAAAATTAGAGCTGCTTCGGAAGAAGATGGAGAGATACTGATGTGATGTACTTGGACTGGCAGAGATGCATTGGACAGCATCAGGAGAGATATGCAATTGCAAAGTCATTTGATCAGGAAAAAAAGCAGGAGTTGGATTACTTCTTGCTAGAACAGCATTATTAGGATACAAACCAGTGAGTGCAAGAATGAAGGTAGCTAGATTCGAAGCAAAAACGTTCAACATTTCAGTCATCCAGCTGTATGCATCCACGTTGGACAGTACCGAGGAAAGCGATTAGGCTATTCTATAAACGCTTGACAAAAATGTTGGAGGAGATACCGAAGAAAGATGTGTTGATCATCAGAGGAGATTGGAATGTGAAGGTTGGAACAGATAATGAAGGTTGGGAGAGAGTCATGGGAAGGTTTGGATATGGAGAAAGAAATGAATGAGGTGAGAAACTGCTAGACTTTGCTACACAGCATGAGATCGTGATCTGCAATATGAGATTCCAATGAAAGGACTGTAGGAAGTGGACGTGGCGATCAAATGACAGGAAGTCCAAGAACATGATAGATATGATTTTGATAAGAAGATGATGGATAACATCAGTACAGCAGTGCCGAACTTTCCAAGGAGTGGATATAGACCCAGACCACAGTCTAGTGATCACAAACATCAAAATAAAACTCAAAAGAAAATGTAAGACAGAGTTTAAGAAAAGAAGAGACATGGCAAGGCTATGTGAGTAAGAAGCAGGGAATGCGTACAGAGCAGAGCTCGAAGTAAAGATTAAGAATATCACCACAAAGACCTAGATAAGAGAGTCGCAGGGATAGCCATCACTATAGAAGAGGCAATTGAGCAGACTGTTCCAGAAGAAGAAAAGATCAATGAGAAGTGGATTACCCAGGAGACACTGAAGTTGGTTCAAGAGAAGAGGGTGTTGAAGATCAGAAGAGATGTTTCTGAGATGGCAGAACAAAAATATAGGGTGAAATGCAATGAGGTAAGGAAAGCAGCCTGGAAAAGATAAGGAGAAATGGTTAGAGGAGAAATGTGAAGATATAGAGCGGTATTACGGTGAATGTCAGACCAGGGAGGTGTATAAGACAATTAGGAATATTAATAGGAAATGGCAACCGAAGCAGATGGTGATCAAAGATGAAAAAAAAGAAGTGCTCATGAACAGGGAGAAGATTGTGCAGCGATGGACAAGATATTGCACCGATTTGTACAAAGCACAGTTGGACCCAAGTGTCTCAGAGAGACTGATTGAAGAACTGAAAGAGATATCTCCGCAGAGCATTGAGAGTGAGATCGATATTTCGAAGGAGGAAACAGAAAAAGCAGTGAAATGACTAAAGAACAACAAGAGCCCTGGAAATTATAAGATCACGGTAGAGATGATCAAATACGGCAGAGAAAGCATGATTCAGGAATACACCGACCATGTAATAGAGCATGGAAACAAGAGAAGGTGCCTAAGGAATGGACAAGATCTGTGCTAGTGACAATACCCAAGAAAGGAAGTACATTGGAGTGCAAGAACTACAGAACAATTGCCCTAATGAGTCATCTAGGTGAAGTGCTGATGATGATACTGAGAGACTAAGATCGCAGACAGAAGAACATATGGCAGATGAGCAAGCGTGGTTCAGAAAAGACGTACAGCAGATACTGGCACTAAGACTGATAGGGGAGAAAGGTCGACGAAAGGACAAGAATGTATACACTTGCTTCGTCCATTTTCAAAAGGCATTTGACAGTATAGATCAGAAAGTGACTTGGGAATGTTGGCGTCATACGGAGTGGATAGCAGACTGATATGGTTGTTGAAGGATATCAATGACAATACGGAGGCAGCGATGAGAACGTGCGGGGAGCTGAGAAGTTGGTTTAAAAGAAGTAGAGGTACGAGACAAGGAGATCCAATATTGCCAATTATCTTCATTGCACATCTGGAGAGAGCGATGGACAAGATCAAGGAAGAGGTAGAAGGGATATCTGTGCATGGGAAAAGAATTAACAACTTGAGGTTTGCGGATGATATAGTTATCATTGAGGAAGATGACGGGAAGCTAGCGAAACCAGTGCAGCTGTTACACGAAGAAGGGAAGTGGTACAGACTGATTATGAACATCGATAAAACAAAAACAATGGTATTTGGAGATAAGGAAATAGGAAGGAAGATCAGTGTGGATGGTATTGAACTAGAAAATGTAGAGAAGTTCACATATCTGGGGAGCAACATAAAGAGAAGTTACTCACCGTAGTAACGGTGGTTCTTCGAGATGTGTCCCTGTGGGTGCCCCACAATAGGTGTCGGGCCTGCCCGGCGCCGCAGATCGGAATTCTTCCAGCAGTTTCTCCTGGATCGCGCATGCGCCGGCGCGCGCCGCTCCCCTGCACGCCCCCGGCCACGTGCGCGATCCGGTCCCCGCCAGTTCCTTGACCAACCGCCTCGAATGCTCCTGAAAAACACTAGACAGAGATCCGAAGCGGGGAGGATGGGCGGGTGGTGGAGCACCCACGGGGACACATCTCGAAGAACCACCGTTACTACGGTGAGTAACTTCTCTTTCTTCATCGAGTGTCCCCGTGGGTGCTCCACAATAGGTGACTACCCAGCAGTAACCCAAGTACGGAGGTGGGTAATTGGTTTATGTGCAGCTTGCCCCCGAGAGGACTGCTGTCGACAGACGGGTATCCTCTTGGAATACCCTATGTAGGGCATAATGCTCGGCGAAGGTGTCGTAGGATGACCAGGTCGCCGCTCTACAGATGTCTTTCAAGGCGATGCCCTTGAAGAAGGCTGTTGACGCCGCCACCGCTCTGGTGGAGTGAGCCCTGGGCGGGGCCAGCAAGGGAGTCTTTCGAAGCTCGTAGCACATTTTTGTACAGGACACAATGTGCTTTGAAATTCTCTGTGAAGAGAGGCCTTCCCCTTTTGACCTGGGAGTGAGAGATACTAGAAGCCTGTCCATTTTCCGAAAGGATTTAGTTCTGTCTATGTAGAATGCCAACGCCCTCCTCACGTCCAGGAGGTGTAGGCGTGCCTCTTTGCTGGAGCTCTGAGGCTTCTGGTAAAACGAGGGTAAAACTATTGGTTCGTTAAGATGGAACTCTGAAGAAACTTTTGGAACAAAGGCTGGGTGCAGCCGTAAGGTTACCGCCTCCTTTGAGAATACTGTGCAGGGCGGCGTTGCCATAACTGCTGCGAGCTCACTGACCCTGCGAGCTGACGTAATTGCAAGGAGGAAGGTTGTTTTTATCGTAAGGAGACGTAGGGGAACTGTGGCTAATGGTTCAAAAGGTGGGCCCGTTAGCGTGCTGAGCGCCAAGTCCAAGCTCCATGATGGTGGAAGCAGTTTCCGAGGGGGGGTACAGGTTTACCAACCCCTTCAAGAACCTGGTAACTATAGGATGGGCGAATACCGTGGGCCCCTCCTCTGTATGAAGAAAGGCTGATATAGCGGCGAGGTGGACTTTCAGCGAGGATAAGGAAAGCCCGCCCCTCTTGAGGTCCAATAAGTATTCTACTATTATCGGTATAGGAACATCAAGGGGAGCTAACTGCTTGGCAGAACACCAGGCTGTGAATTGAGTCCATTTCTGCTTGTAAGTCTTCCTGGTGGAGGTCCTTCGGCTACTTTCCAGGACTTGTTGTACTCCCTCCGTACATGTGCTTTCTAAGGAGCTGAGCCATGGATTAGCCATGCTTGTAGAAGCAGGTCCTGAGGGTGCAGGTGCACTATGGACCCCTGAGCCTGTGTGAGTAGGTCCGGAGCCACCGGTGGAGGGAGTGGTGGGCGGTCTGACATGCACAGAAGCAAGGGAAACCATTGCTGCTGATCCCACGTTGGGACTACTAGTATCATGCGAGCTCTCTCCTGTCTGGCTTTCTGCAAGACCTTGTGGATAAGTGCTGTGTGGGGGGACGCATAAAGTAGGGGGCCCTTCCATGAAATCATGAATGCATCACCCAGGGACCCCCGCCCCACTCCTGCCCTGGAGCAGTACTGGGGACACTTCTTGTTGTGCTGGGTGGCAAACAGATCGATCTGGGGGAACCCCCATGTATGAAAAATCGGTCATAGCAGATCGGAGCGGATCTGCCACTCGTGCATGAGTGCGAAGCGCCTGCTCAGCTGATCTGCTTTCACGTTGTGAGCGCCCGGCAAGTACGAGGCTTTCAACGTTATGTTGTTGGCGATGCGCCAGTTCCACAGTCGGACTGCTTCCGCACATAGGGCACGGGATCGGGCTCCTCCTTGTCGATTTATGTAAAACATAGTGGAGGTATTGTCTGTATTGATCCCGACTACTTTGCCATATATGTGGTCTCGAAAATGTTTGCAGGCGTTGAACACTGCTCTGAGCTCCAGTATATTTATGTGCAGTGACTGTTCCGCAGGGGACCATAGCCCTTGCGTCACCTTGTCGCTGATGTGCGCTCCCCATCCTATGTGGGAGGCGTCGGTAGTAAGAAAAATAGAAATTTGTGGTTGGTGAAAAGGCACCCCTGTTAGCAGGTTCTTGGGGTTTTCCCACCACGTCAGGGATCTGCGCACCTCTGTCGTGGGCGACACTGCCCTGTGAACAGTGTGGGATGCTGGTTTGTAGATGCTCGCCAGCCACTGCTGCAGGCTTCGCATGTGCAATCTGGCATTTTGTACCACAAACGTCGCTGCCGCCATGTGGCCCAGCAGCTGCAAGCACGTTAAGACCGGCACCGTGGGGCTGTATGTGGTGACTTGCACCAGCGAACTGATGGCGCGGAAGCAGGCGTCAGGTAGGTACACCCTTGCTGTGATAGAGTTTATGCGTGCCCCTATGAACTCTATGTCTTGTGTGGGGTCGGTCTTTGACTTCACGAGGTTGATGACTAGGCCCAGCGAAGAAAACGTGTCCATTGTGACGCGGATCATGCGTAGGACCTCTGCCTTCGAGGCCCCTTTCAGTAGGCAGTCATCCAGGTATGGGAATATAAACACCCCCTGTCTGTGCAGGTAGGCTGACACCACTGCCAGGGTTTTGGTAAAGACTCTGGGGGCCGAGGAGAGGCCGAACGGAAGAACCCTGTACTGGAAGTGTTCCTTGCCGACCATGAAGCGGAGGAAGCGCCTGTGTGCCAGGTGGATCGTTATATGAAAGTAAGCATCTTGTAAGTCGAGGGCTGCAAACCAATCTCCATCGTCCAGTGCCGTGAGTATGGAGGCGACTGTAATCATCCGGAAACATTGCTTGTGTAAGTAGCGGTTGAGGCCCCGAAGATCTAAGATGGGCCTCCAGCCTCCTGTTTTCTTCTCTGTGAGGAAGTAGCGTGAATAAAAGCCTTTCCCCTGGAATTGTTCCGGGATTCTTTCCACCGCCCCTATGAACATAAGGTGGTCCACCTCCTGCTTGAGCCTCGCCTCGTGGGTAGCATCCCGAAGGTGAGGCCTGGAAGGAGGCTTCGTCGGTGGGAGCGACTGGATGGGGATCGCGTAACCCATGGCTATGATCTCCAGCACCCATTTGTCTGCGGTGATCTTTTGCCATTGGGAGTGAAATGGTCTGAGGCGATGATGGAACATGAGATGAGAGTGGCATTGCGCGATGGTAGTGATAGTGCAGCTCTCGACATGCCCATCAAACTTGTTGCCTTTGGGCCTGTCCCGAGGGTGTACGGCTTTGTTGAGAACGTCGTCTGGGAGTTCTGTACTGTTGCTGTTGTTGATGTCACCCTTGGTTGTAGCCCCGTTGGTACTGCGCACGCTGTGGTTGGTACGGGTAACGTCTTTGCTGAGGGTAATATTTTTTCTTCCTATATGGAGGAGAAAAAATACCCAGGGTTCTAAATGTAGCTCTCGAGTCCTTACTGGAGTGGAGGACCGAGTCGGTTGAGTCTGCAAACAACTTTTGCGTGTCAAAGGGAAGATCCACGATCTTCGCCTGTAGGTCCCTCGGGATACCCGATGTCTGGAGCCAAGATTCTCTACGCATGACCACTGCTGTAGCCGTTGAGCGTGCCGCCATATCTGCCACATCCAGGGCGATCTGGACTCCCGTCCTCGAAGCTGCGTAGCCCTCTTGCACAATTGCCTTTAACACCGGCTTCTTATCTTCCGGAAGTGAATCCATGAGAGAAGTAAGCCTGGAGTAATTATCAAAATTATGGTTTGCTAGGTGTGCCGCATAATATGCCATTCTCAGTAGCAGGGTAGAAGAGGAATATACCTTCCTGCCAAACAGCTCTAGCTTCTTGGCATCTTTGTCTGATCCCCCTGATTTGTACTGAGAAGTCTTTGTCCTCTGCTGGGACGACTCGACCACCAAAGAATTTGGTTGTGGGTGACTGAAGAGGAACTCTATGCCCTTTGCTGGGATGACGTACTTCTTATCCGCTCTCTTGTTCATAGGCGGAGCGGAGGCCGGAGTCTGCCATATGGTGGTGGCTGACTCCATAGTGGCTTCATCCAGCAGGATAGCAATTTTGGATGAAGCCGGGGGTCTCAAATTTTTCAGGAGTTTGTGATGTTTCTCCTGCACTTCTGCCATTTGAATGCCTTGCGTGAAAGCCACCCTTTTAAACAGCTCCTGGAACTGTTTGAGGTCATCCGGGGAAGTGACATCCCCGGGGGCCATGGCCTCACCTGGGGAGGATGAGGAGGAACCACTAGGACAAACCTCCTTCAAACTCTCAGGTTCTTGCGGCTGATGATACACTTGCTCGCTGGAGGATTGCGAAGGAAAGTCTCGGGGCTCTAAAATTAACTCCCCTTGAGATAACTGTGTTTCCATCCCCGATCAAGAGTGTCCACGGGGGTATTGGACAGCCGGGGGGGACCTGCCCCTGGTTGTAGGCCTGTGGTGTCTGTGTCCAGCATGATAAGAACGACCGTGGCAGCATGGGCACGGGTCCGGGGATAGAGACCTGGACCACTCTTGGGGTGTGTACCCCCGATGTCTGGGAGAGCAAGACCTCTGCGATGACACAGATAGCGGTGAAACTGGTTTATGGTAGTACTCCAGGGCATCCAATCCCAGAAAGGGTGAAGGTGGCCCAAGCCATGGTGACATTGGTTGGAGGAACGGAGAAGGAGGTTCTGGATAGGCCGGTGGAGACCCAGGTCTTCTGGGCGGTGTGTGTAGCACAGGGGGAGGGCTTGTTGTCAGCAGCAGCGCAGCCCTGTGCGGAGAAGGGCTGCGGTGCCGGGTTTTTGTTCTAGCCTTTCCCCTCCCCTGCGGGGCTGGCACCGCCCCCTCCTGCGCCAGGGATCTCGGCCCTGTTGTCGGCGCTGCGCTCGGCTCGCTCAGCTGCGGTGCCGCGTGGGTAACGTCCTCCTGTGCCTGCAGGCTCCGTGCCTGTTGGCCCTGCACCATTGGTGCTGCGAGGGTCGGTGCCGCCTGTGGCGGTGCCGCCGGTTCCGGCGCTTGCCTGGCCGACGCTCTAGGCGCCGTGCGTGCCGGCTGTTTTGTAACCGGAGGCTCAGCCTCTGCCACGTGCGCTGCCGCGCTGCCGCTCGCCTGAGTATGCGGCTGGGGGCTGTGTGCTCCGCCCGTCCCGCTCGCTGAAACCACCAGCAGGGATCGAGCTGGGGAGAGCTTTCTCCATTTCTGCACCGAGGGGGTCAAAGAAGCTGCCTTCCTCTTGTGGAACCCAGAGGGCCCTTCTGGTTGAGGCCTCTCCCGCAGGTCCAGCTGGAGGGCCTTGTCAAACAAGAGCATTTTAAGACACATTTCTCTGTCTTTCCTGGCCCTGGCTGTGAGCTTAGCACAGTGGGAACACTTCTGGGTAACGTGTGATTCCCCCAGGCATCGGATACATTCACTGTGCCCATCGGAGGCCGGCATAGCTTCACGGCAAGACTCACACTTTTTAAACCCTGAAGAGGCCATCGCGGTGAGTCTTTTACTGTTAATAGGGTACTTAGCACTCAATCCGTGCCTGTTTACCCGAATCGCGGACCCGGCCTGCAGGGCAGCGGGCGGCCTATGGGCCTTACGTCCACTCTGCTTTTCCGCTCCTCTCTCTCTTTTTATTTATATATATATATATATATATATATATATATATTGATATTCTCTTTGTCCTCTTTTTTTTTTTTACCGGAAAAACCCAACAATTTACGTGTAGAAACACTATCTAATCTGACTCTGGCCATAGCCTGAGCGGATTCCGTCTGCAGCCAATGGCGGTTGAGAAGGAACTGGCGGGAACCGGATCGCGCACGTGGCCAGGGGCGCGCAGGGGAGCGGCGCGTGCTGGCGCATGCACGATCCAGGAGAAACTGCTGGAAGAATTCCGATCTGAGGCGCCGGGTGAGCCCGACACCTATTGGGAGCACCCACGGGGACACTCGATGAAGAACATATGATCTAGACTGTAAGAAGGAAACAGCAACCAGAATAGCGAAAGCAAGAGCGAATTTGAAGGCGATGGATAATATCTGGAAAAGCAAAGCAATTCACTTAAGACTGAAGATGAGCATCTTGAATATGTGTGTATTCAGCAGCACGTTGTACAGATGTGAGACATGGGTGATAACGAAAGATTCGAAAAGAAGAATATTGGCGTTCGAAAGGAGTTATAGAAAGATTCTGAGAATAGGATGGACGCAGAAGGTCACCAATGAGGAATTATATAGAAAGATACAGCTGAAAGAGAACCTGCTGCATTTGGGCATATTTGCAGAATGAATGAGGAAGGAGAAATCAAGACCCTGGTATTCGGCATAATGGATGGTTCGAATAGGAGAGGCCGACCCCACAGAGAATGGGTAGCTGATGTAGTAGATTGGTGCAGAGCTAGTCTACAGAAACTAAGCCACTCCGCACTGGACAGGGAAAGATGGAAGGAAATAGTGAGAGAGCCATCGGACACCAACGGGCGCTGAGCCCCCGGTTATTGATGATGGTGATGTCACAAAGGCCAAAATTATACTGAGGTTAGAAAAGGGCTCAGTAAATTTGTTGAGGATAAGTCTGTCAGTGGCTCTCAGCCTAGACACAGGCGGATGCAGCCTCCTGCTCTGTGCAGCCCCCATCTCTGACTGACAGAAGCCAGGAGTGTACAACCAGGGATGAATCACTCAACTGCCCTGTCCTGCTCATTCCCTCTGCAGCACTTGGCAGTGGCTACTGTTGGCAGACAGGACACTGGGCAGGACAGACCACTGTTTTGACCCAGCAGGGCTGTTCTTAGGCTGTAATGCAGCCTAAGCACTCAGGTGGGGCAGGCACTGTGAAGTCACCCAAGTTCCCAGCCAGCAGCAAAGCTTTGTGAGGTCCCACCTAGCCCACTTTTTCCTTCAGGGCAGGACGGTGCCTTGCATGGGACAGTGCCATCCTCACAAAAGCAGAAGGGAAGTGGGACGGACTGATTATGAACACTGATAAGACAAAAACAATGGTATTTGGAGACAAGGAAATTGGAGGGAAGATCAGTGTGGATGGTATTGAACTAGAAAATGTAGAGAAGTTCACATATCTTTTGCTGGAGGCACTGAACAGCCATGAACTGCAGGCAGGGCTGAGGACAGACTTTGCTAGACCCCAGAAGGCCTTGGGCAGAAGCAGGGAGGCTGGGAGCTAGCCTCCCACAGACAGCCACTGTCACAAGACAGGGTGCTGGGCTAGATGGACCTAAGGTCTGACCAAGTCCGGCCATTCTGATGTTCTTACCTAGAACCCAGATGTCTCTGCCCTGCTGCAACCCACTAAACCCCACTCCGCTCCCAGAGCTGAGAGAGAGCCCAGGAGTTCTGAAGGGGCCTCCCTCTCTCTCCCTCTCCCTCTCTCTCTCTCTCTCTCTCCCCCCCCATAGCGTTAACAGCAAGGTAAAATACATATATTTAAATTTGAAACCTAACAGTGTCCCTTGAGTGACTTGCCACGAGGTGTCAGAAGACGTTACTGTTAGAGCTGTGTGGGTCATTCGAATATTCATCGTGCTTTTCTCTAGGGATTAGATACAGAGTCCCTGCCAGCCAACTGCTAAATTATCAGCCAGAGAACTAGAGTTTTCAAGTGCCTAAGTAGCTCCTGGAATCACATTTAAAGTTGTCCCCAGCACAATCAAAATCTGAACCAGTGCCCTGCAGGGAGGGTCCCAGAGCACAGAGCAGGGCCCTTACCTCAGACCAGTCCAGAGCAGCCCATTCTGGGGGGCATGTCTGGTTATTGCAGGACTCATGCACCTTGGGCCGGGGTGGGGTGCAGGAGCCATCGTCTAGGGTCTTCTCCTCGGTGGCAGAGATCTTCCTGCGGCAGACAGCGCTGCGGGTGCGCACGCCCTCGTTGCAGCTCCGGCTGCAGTCTGACCAGTTCCCCATCACCCAGCTGTGGGAAGAGAGAGGTGCTGGCTACCATGAGTAAGGCTTCACCATGGGCAGCCTCAGGAGCCAGGAGTCTGAGCTGGGGCCTGCAGGAGCAAGCCTCTGAGGTGGGCTGCCATGCTGGGCTAGCACAGCTCCTGCCAACCCTCTGGAGATAACTGTGTGTCCTGTGCCTCAGCGCCAGGGCTCGGGTGCTGGAGATGCACAGCTATTTTTAGAGGGCTAATGCAAGCCCTGCCAGCTGGGGGCTCTCTGCATTCCGCTGGGCTGGGGGGCTGCCTGGGCAGACGGACTCCGAGTCCGTCCTGGCTGTGGACCAAATGCTTCATCTCTGTGCACATCCATTTCCCCACAGAGTGGGAAGGGTGACACCAACTCGGGGGTGGGTCTGCGCGTGGTTCTAAAGGGGACATGCAGAGGGAGTGCCGTATGATGGCACAAGGGGGGATCCCAACAACTCAGAGAAATTGTGCTTTACAGACGAGCCTTCTGGCCCAGAGCACGCACTAGTTGTCGACAGTGCGGGCTAGTGGATAGGGACACCAGATAGTGGTGCGGTTCTAGTCCTGGATCTGCCACTGGCCTGCTGGGTGACCTTGGGCAAGTCGCTGCTGCTCTATGCCTCCTTCTCCATGTCTGTAAAATGGGGACAATGCTCTAGTCTTCCTTTGTGAAGCACGTTGAGAAGGAAAGCATGGGGTGTTATCATTTGTGACCTAGCAGAAAGATAACACATTCCCCCTGTCCGCATCCTCCAGCACCTTCCCTCTGGGGTGCCCAGTGGCACTGCACAGATATTAGTGCTGTGCTGAGCATCGTCCTCACCCCCAGAGTATGGATGTGCCCCCTCCCCCACTGTAGCCTGTGGCCGTGTCTAGAGCAGAACTTCAAGGCTCAACCCTTCTCCTGCAGGGAAGAGACATGGAACTGACTCGGTGGGAGGAAAAAGGCTGATTCGTGGAGAGGGCAAGCACCAAATCCATTCTCCACCTCACTCCAGCCCAGCAGCTCCACCTAAGAACTGGCTTCCCAACCCAGCTGCACCATGTCCTGTGACCCCCACAGCGGACAGGGGCCCCACTTACGTGGGTGGACATGGCTCAGTGTTACATGGCCTCTTCTTCTCTGGTAGTTTGCTTTCTGGGCTGCAGAAATGGTTGAAGACAGTGGAGCTGTCAGCCTGTTTCTTGCATACGACAGACTGGACTTGGCTGCCTGCGTGGGATGGGAATGGGAAGACAGAAATAGCTGTAATCCGCTTCTGGGATTTGGAACAGATTTGGCACAGCCTGACCCCAGTGGCTGGTCTGCAGCTGCAATGCCCCGCATAACCCCAGGCAACTTACGCTGGCTCCACAGGGGTCCCACCCCTGGTCATCCTCAAATTTCTAATTTTCCAAATTTTCCATCACTTCTAATATCCACAAAAGGTGACCAGTTGGCAGAAAACAGGTGGGTCAGGTCAGGGCCAAGGCCAAAGGTTAATCTGAGAAGATGTAAGGGCATTTGCTCCTGGGCATCCTGACAGACAGATAGATGAGCTGGTTTGAAAGCCTGGGCGCACTGGTTGAGCAGGGTGAGGGTGAGAGGCCTTCACTCCCTCTGCTGAGGGTTGCTGCCTCCCACAAACCCAACACCAAAACGGAAAGATCACTTGCCCTTGGCTTGAAACTGGCTCTGTCTTCTCAGGAAAACTTGCTCACCTCTGGCATCAAGTTCTACAGAGGCACCAGACCCCCCCACAGAAGACCAGCTCCAATGCCCACAGGCAGGAGCCCACAGGAATTCTGGGAGGCACCTGTCTGAGGTGGACCAGTTCACACAGCAGAGATTTGAAGGCCAGAGGGGACCACCGTGATCTCGTTCAACCTCCAGCCTCACACACACTGCTGAATTTCAAGTGTGTCATTTCTGCCTGGTGACCTTCATCTGCCATTCTTAGGGTCCAGCCAAAGAACAGAGGCCAGGACATGTGACAAGACTTGTCCATGCAGCCATGTTGACTGACACAGTTGCAAGCAGCTGAGTGTGGGATTCTGGTCTGAGCACCCACTAGACAAATGTAACTCCCAAAGCAAGTCCACATGTGGCATCTTGGGCTGGGCAGCCCAGGGGTTGCAGACACTATGCCCCAGCCCTATAGACAAACCACTCACCCCCCGCACAGATGGCTGAGCATTTGGTCCATGGGGTGTAGTGCCAGGAGTACTGGGTCAGGGAGCGTCGAGCAATGGGCGCATTGAACTTGTACCGAATCCCCGGCAGCTCCGCCCGCACAAGAACCTGTGGAGAAAGGGGCCATGAGGGCATAGTGCCGAGTGCGACCATGTGCCTATCTTGTGGACTGTGCTGGGCTGCTCTCGCTTGCCCAGCTGGAAACCACCAGGAGTCAATCTCCACCGGCCCCAGTGATGGTGCTCCAGAGCAGCACAGAGACCTGAGGCTGCTGTTCAGCAGAGCAGTGATCAGGAGCATGTGGGCAGCCAAACCCGATTTCATTCCAGAGCCTGGCTCAGGGGCTTACTGGCTCCTCCACTCCGGGGCAGGGATCTGAGAAGGGTTTGGCCCCAAGAGGCCAGCATCCCTCCATCCCTGCTTAGTACTAACTCAGGGGTGAGTGTTGGAGAGGGTATTTGAACAGGATGGTTAAGCTATGCTCAGGCAGGCGGAGCTGGTGGAAGGAAGAGTTGGTTACCAACCATGACAATGAGAGTGGCATTGGTAGGTCCTAAGGCCTCCAGCGACTCAGGGTCAGCCTGAGATTTCCTGTAGTGGAACGTCGTCCCAGCGATGTCAAAGCGCCTGGGTGGGTCGATGGAGAGCTTCCCATTGATGAGATACTCGTTGTTTTCCCCTTTCAGTGCTGGAAGGACAGGCCACGAGAGGGCTCTCAGGCAGAGGGAGCTTCTGGCTAGTTCCCACGTGGGCAGGGCTACCAGGCAATGTGAGGAGGCTACGGATTCTCTCTGGAAGCAGCTGCCCCAAGCAGCTCTGCCATGGGGATCACAGGGCATGGCTCCTGATACGCTCCTCACCATAGAGCCTGGGTGCGGGTGTTTCCTCCACCCCATCTTATGCGATAGCTTGCCGGGCAGTACGCTTCAAGCTCTGTTACCAAGGTGGGGAAATGCCCTGTCCCCATTGCATAGACTGAGTAACGGAGGTCATGCAAATCGCATGGCTTGGTCAACGCCCCATATAAAGGCAGGAAGATCACCACCCTCTCTGGGGTCACAGTCTGTGTCCAAGCCATTGACCCCCACTAATGTTCCATGGTGGGACAGGGCAAACCAACTGTCCTGGCAGGGCACCAGCCCAGCACATGCCAGTTTGTACCCGTGAATGTAACAGACAGTGGCCAAGAGCTAGACGGGGAGGCCGCAGTACAGATCGTTAGCTGGGACCATGCTGGTAGCCTTCCAGGCCAGAAATACAGCTATGAGAAACAGCTGCTGTTGTGGTTGCCAAGGATGGTCACTAGATGGAACCAAGATCTCTCTCTCTCTCTCTCTCTCGCACATACCCACCCTTTCCCCAGGCACAATGGGCTCACAAGTGTCCCAGGAGGGCCCCACTAGAGACGGGTGTGAGATCCCAGCCTGCCTCTTAGCCAGGATCAGCCCAGGTGATGGGTATGCACCAAAAATCATTTCAGATGGACTGGGCAGGCCCTGCTCTGTCTGACACCAGGGCAGGTTCTGATCCAGGTCTGGGGTTCCCCAGAACCAGCACACAGGAGCCAGCCCAAAGGATCCTTTACTTGGGTCTGGCACCATCACAGACTCTGTTAGTGACTCCTGCTCCCCATGAGGGAAACCCCAGCCTGTCTGGCACCAGCACTGGCCCTGGGAATAAATCAGCTCCCCCGGGAGACCTGCAGGGAAAGCCCAGCTTTAGGGGCTCAGTGCAGGGGCTGGCTCATGCTGCCCTGGTGGAGCTGCAGGTGCCCTGCCAGGTGATGTTTATGCTGTTGCTGCTGCATTCCCCTCCTGGCCTCCCCTCGCTGTAACTGCTGCCAATGGCTTGAGAGAATCGAGAAGCCCTGTGGGGTCTGACTGGAAAGCGGAGCCTGAGCAAAACTCAAGACAGTCGATTTTTAATGATTTTTAATGCCCAGTGGAACACTGGCCAGGGCGCTGTGTTGGGTTACGTTGCTGAATGGATGTGGAGCTGCAGCAAGACAGGGACCATCTATGGCACACGTGGGTACACCACTGGCTCCAAAACAGCTGCCACATGGTGCCCTCCAAACCCTGCCAAGCACCACAGCTTTGCCAGAAAGTGCCACCTCCTGGGGAAGGGGTAAAGCTACCTTGTGTGGAGAACAGTTCATCCTCCTGCTGCCGCCGGGCACCCACCCAGCACCCCAAGGTCTTCCCCAGGGAGGGCTGCCTTGGCCTTGAAAGGGCATCTGCCTGGATTACACGGGTGTCCTCTGTGCCTAGTGGCACCATTGTACAGCAGACCCTGCTGCTTCTCACCCAGGTAGTTGAGAGAGAGGTTCAGCTCCCGGATGTCAATGTGCACTGAGCCCTTGGGGATCCAGATCACTTCCTCGTAACCTGGAAGACAGCCCCAGTGTGTGGGGTTAGCAGGGAACCCAACCAGGAAGCCACGGGTGTACTTGACCCCCCCCCAACCTCAGGGAACCCTCCCAGGGGTACCTGAGCCCCTAAAACCTTGGGGAACCTCTGGGTGTGCCCGACCCCTCATTTCCAGGGGATGCACATGTTATGAATGAGAGCTGCAAAGGAAAGCCTAAATTTACCTGGCGAGCTAGGAAAGGGTTCAGCTACCTGCTCTGAAGCTGGCCAGCCTCCAAAGGATGGCGTTTGGGGGAATGTAGCAAAAAGCCTATAGGAGCTAACAGAAGAATTCAAACCTGAAACTGAATCACATCAGCAGCTCCTTTGTTAGTGACAGGGAGAGAAAGATGGGGGATCTCCTCCAGGAATGGAGGGAAGAAATGAGCTTTCCAAAACAGATCCCCTGGGCTCATCAGAATGTGGAGGTAGGGAAAAGTTTAGATAATCGCATAATGTTCATTGTTCTCATTGTTTGGGGTTTAGAAATTATGTCTGAGCTAGTTAATTGTTTCTTTTGTTCTCTCCTATAACAAAGAATCTGACCCAGGAAAAAACCCCTGTGTTTTCCTTCATTCATGGCTTTTTAAGACCAAGCCACTTACACAGCTTGCAAAGATAGTCTTATTTTAATAATAAAAGTGCTTTCTCTTTGTTAACGCATACTGGTTGATCCTTTGTGCCCTACAGGGGCTTGAAACTACATGCCTGGCTGCAGACATACTGCCAGAGAGTTCACGGGTCCCAGAATTGTTCTCTGTGGGGTGCTCTTGTTGTTTCTTTCCAACTCCTTGGGAAAAGGAGGTCAGGGGACAGAGATTTGCCCTCACGGAAGAGATTGCAAGTGATTTCTTTCCTGAAAGGGGAGTTTGTACATTTGGTGGGGGTAGCTATTAACTGATTTCAGGGAAACTGAAATCAGGAAAACTTTCCTGTCTCCTGGAATGGCAGAGTCAGGGTCTAGCAGTGCTTTATATGACTAGCTGGCCCCAATTACCCACACTGGAAATGCCAGGGTGGGGAACCAGCGGTGATTCCATGGGTGTACTGGACCCCCAAGCATCATGGGGAGCACACAGGTATGCCCAACCCCTGCATCCCAGGGAGCCACAGGTGTACCTGATCCCCCAAAACCTAAGGAAATCCATGGATGTACCCAACCCCCACCATCCCTGGAAGCCACAGGTGTACCTGAGCCTCCCAAAACCTGGGGGAGCCCAGGGATGTGCCCTACCTCCACCTCAGGGAGCTCCCAGGCATAATCAACCCCTGATCTCCTGAGCTAAAGGTGATGCAGCAGAAGGAAACGATGGGCGGGTAAATGAGGCCCTGCCATCTCCCTGCTGTGCAGCACGGTCCTTACCCCCCTCGGGCAGGGACTGGTTGAAGATCCCTTCGATAGTCTCGCAGGTGCTCCCGTCTCCCCCACACACCCGGCACTTGTCTTCCTTCAAGTCTGAGCCGAGGATGCGGTCACAGCCCACGTGCTGGAGGGAAAGAGCAGGGTGATTGTCTGGCCTCACCGCTGGACCGTGGGCATGCAGTGGCTGGGGGTGTGAGCACAGACTGCACCTGTACCTCCATTTCACTCCCACCTCTTTGCCCCACGGAGGCTTTGCATGGCTCCCCTATCTTTATGGCACCCCGGAGGCTCTCGAGGGAAAGAGGAGTGAATATGGAGCCCCAGGATGAAATCTGCCTCTCCCCACAGGTGTCCCAAGCACTCAGGCCCTGGGTGATGGGCTGTGGAGGGCCTAGGACAGAGAGGATGCAGTGAGGGAGCCCACGCTCCCTGCCTGGGGAGGTTGCAGACCAGTCGCTCCACAGCCCGGCTGGGTTTCACACCGCCAAGGCAGCGCCCCAGATCTCTGTGGTCCTGCAGTGGCTAATGCTGGCTCCAGGCCCAGGCAGAGAAACTCCCCAAGTGCCAGTGCTGGCCCAGGCATCTGGGGGACTTGGCTCAGCAGCAGCTGGCAGGACAGCTGGTGAGAAGTGGATCCATCATCCACCCAGGTGGGCCCCTCACCTTGCTGGGTCCTGGACCTCCCACTGCAGGTGTAGGGTCAGGCCAGCAAGTCTCTGGCTTGATTCTGAAGGTTCCTCTGCCAGAGGCAGATCAGGCAGCTGCTCTGAGGGAGGACAGGGAGGAGGGAGACTGTGATCTCTTCAAAGGGAGGAAGGAGGCAGCACCATGTGCTTGTAATTAGCAGCCCCCGTGTGAGGGGCTGGTTCCTGTCAGGCCTCTGCTGTGCTCTGGGATCTGTCACAGCATAGTCAGAGACAGCGGGAGGGGGCAGCGGGGGGCCTGCCTCCAACCTCCCAGACTCGCAGTTCTGGGGGAGGAGGTTCTCAGGCCCAGCTAAGTCCCTCCCTCGCACCTTCCCCAGAGCTGCGATCACACGCTTTAGCTTCTCCTTCACAGCTGCCCATTCACCCTCTGACGTGGTGGGAAACCCTCAGGCCTGAGCCTGTCACACTGGACCACTAAGCACTTACAGGTGCGGGAGAAACTTAGGCAGGAGAAGCAGGGTGCCTTTCTCCAGGTCACAGTCAGCAGCAGAGCAGGGCCAGTGGCAGAGAAGCTGGCTCTGCTCTGTAACCGCTGCGTGGGGGCAGCTGCTCTCCCACAGACAGTCGAGGCACGCAAGAAGGGCACAAGGGAGGAACCGCCCTGGGACAGGCTCTGAGTGGCTGCAGGGCACCCCTCGCCCCATCCCAGCACCTCCAGCTCAGCAGGTACCTTGAGCTTTCGTGAGTTAACTCACTTCTTCAGATGTTAACTCACGAAAGCTCATGCTCTAAACTTTTCTGTTAGTCTATAAGGTGCCACAGGACCCTTCGTTGCTGCTACAGATCCAGACTAACACAGCTACCCCTCTGACACAGGTACCTTGCACTCTCCATTGACACAGATGTCATTGGAGTCCTGCCGGCAGGGCGTCCCATCCACCACGGCTGCTGCCCGCTCCGTGTAGAAGTTGAAGCCCTCGGCCAGGCAGTTGAGAGAACAGGACTTTACACCACCTGCAAGAGAAGAGCAGGTGAGAGCACGGGCTGGGAGGGCCTGGTGCTCAAATGACGGAGAGTCACCCTGAGCCACCTTCCCTGGCTCCCTCCTCATACCCTTCACTCTGTGCAAGTCCTAGGCTCTCCGAGGGGTCAGGGACCCAGAACAGCGTCAGCTTTGCTTCGGAGACACCCAGGCCAGACAGTCGCCAGGGGATGCAGAATCTGGGGTGGCAGCAGACCTGTGCAGACCTCTGGCCTGAGAGGGGCTTGTTCCTCTGGGATAGCGCTGTCCTGAACCCCAGCGCCCAGGGGACTGTGACTCACTCTCCTGCCAGTGCACACCTGTGCCCCAAGAATACCCCCATGTGATGGCCATGCCCCGAGTGCCCAGCCAAGCCTGAGCCCACCACGCTACGTACAGTGTGACTGTTCAGCAAGACAGCCCCGCCCCACGGAGCCTGAGAGTCACACAGGGCAGTCAGACAAAGGGTGGGAGGTGCAGATGGCAGAGACTCACCCAACCCCACCCAGTCAGCCAGGTGCAGAGCTGGTGGCCTGTCAGGCTCCCGAGTCCCCCGCTAACTCCCAACCACTAGACCATGCTGCTGCTCAGACATGGGGCTGATCTACACCTTGGGGCTCAGAGGGGCTACCATGTACCATGCACCACTGCAGGACAAGTGCTGGGGGAAGGTGGGTGGAGGCAGAGGGCTGGGTCCCAGACTCAGCTGTTCAGCTAGCTGCAATCTCAGTGGGGGGTGAAAACAGTGACCTCCTGCCCACTCGACCTACCAGCATCTCAGCAGAGACCCACCGAGGGCTGGGCCAGCTCTGCCCTGGCCAGCGCAGACAGGAGCTGAGCTGGGGTGAGAATGCACTCCTTGTGACCCCCGCCCGCTGCGGGAGCAGGCAGACCTGAAACCTGCACCGGCTGGGCGCTCTGGATCAGGGGAGAGAACACGAGCTGGTGTATGGAGGAGGGTGGTAGGGGGATGGAGCGGGAGTTCAAGGCAGAGTCGCGAGAAGAGGTGAGGCTGATCGTTCTAGTTCGCTAACGCTGTCTCTCCACATCCCCTTGTCCTCCCTTAGGAGGCCGTATGGTCAGGAAGACACTGCCCAGTTCCATCCCCTTGTGCCACAGAGGCAGCAAGTGCAGAAGGGCCCTGAAGAGCAGGGCAGGGCTGGGCAGGACCACACAAGCAGAGAGGCCATTCTCAATGGGGGGAAAGGAGACCAAACGTGCTCAGAAGTGAGGCAGGAATCTTGGTGGAAGCAAATCCTACACTGCAGCGGGGAGCGTCTCCTCTTAGCTCACCCCCATCAGGCCCAAGGTGCAGGTCTGCAGCTGCCTCCAGGGCAGGAGCACAGCCATCGGTGCAAAGCAGATAAGCAGCCACCTCTGCAGTGCAGGGTGTGGGGAAGGTGGGGCAGTTAACCATAACAGGCTGGGGCAGGGGATACAGTGAAGCAGAGGGAAGTGGGACAAGGCAGGGGAGTAGGACATTTGTCCCCCTGGTGAACCGTCCATATTTCTGGGCCCAGCCCAATCCAGCAGCAGCAAAACCCCCATGGCTAACAAAGGGAGCAGGACTGGGCCCGAAGCAGACACTGTAGCCTGTGTCATCTGATAGGATGTCATCCTCCAGGGAGCGGCTAACCAGCTACACTGTCTCCTACTAACTACGGCGTGTGGCGGTTTCTCCTGCCTGGCAGTGGCAGGAGATGAGAGCTGATGAAAGAAATTGTGGCAAAACTTTCCTCAGGAGCACAGAGTCTGGGCCAGGCTGGACCAGACAGCCTGGTGGGAGTGGCTGGGCCAGCGGCCTCGCTTGGCTGGTAGTGCATGGAGCCAGGACGCTGGTCTAACTATGTGAGTGATCTGAGACAGCCTAGCAGGAAGGCAGATGTCAGTGAGACGGGTCTGCCCGGGCTGGTCTGATCGGTTATGGCAGCAGGCTGCATGGGGCCTAGACTGACCGCAGAAGTGGACTCCAGGGCTACGTCTACACGTGCCCCAAACTTCGAAATGGCCATGCAAATGGCCATTTCGAAGTTTACTAATGAAGCGCTGACATGCATATTCAGCGCTTCATTAGCATGCGGGCGGCAGCGGCGCTTCGAAATTGACGAGCCTTGCCGCCGCGCGGCGCATCCAGACGGGGCTCCTTTTCGAAAGGACGCCACCTACTTCGAAGTCCCCTTATTCCCGTGAGCTCATGGGAATAAGGGGACTTCGAAGAAGGTGGCGTCCTTTCGAAAAGGAGCCCCGTCTGGCCGCGCCGCGCGGCGGCAAGGCTCGTCAATTTCGAAGCGCCGCTGCCGCCCGCATGCTAATGAAGCGCTGAATATGCATGTCAGCGCTTCATTAGTAAACTTCGAAATGGCCATTTGCATGGCCATTTCGAAGTTTGGGGCACGTGTAGACACAGCCCTGGTGTTTGGGGACATGGAGAAGAGGAGGATAATAGCTAGACAATCCATCACATACAGCCCCCACCTAAGGCTTCTCCAGCGCATCATCAGTGATCTGCAACCCATCCTGGACAATGATCTTTCACTCTCACAGACCGTGGGAGGCAGGCCTGTCCTCGCCTACAGACAGCCTGCCAGCCTTAAACAAATCCTCACCAGCCACTACAAATCACAAACCAGGGACTCTAGGCCTGGAACCAGCCCCTGCAACAGTCCTCGCTGCCAACTCTGCTGACATATCTACACCAGTGACATCATCACAGGACCTAACACCAACTGTACCATCAGGGGCTCCTTTACCTGCACATCTACTAATATGATATATGCCATCATGTGCCAGCCATGCCCCACTGCAATTTACATTGGCCAGACTGGACAGTCTCTCCGTAAAAGAATAAATGGACATAAATCAGACATCAGGAACGGTAACGTACAGAAGCCTGTGGGGGAACACTTCAATCTCCCTGGACACTCAGTGGCAGATTTAAGGGTGACAGTTCTGAAACAAAAACATTTCAAAAATCAAATGGAGAGAGAAATCTCTGAGCTGCAATTTATTTGCAAATTTGACTCCATTAACCATAGATTAGACAGAGACTGGGAGTGGCTCACAGCTTACAAAGGCAGCTTCTCTGCTCTGGGTGCTAATATCTCCCCATTAGACTCTGACAAAGGCTCACGTCCCCCTGTCTGATCTGACTTGTTTTTTCCTCTTTTGATAAGTACTGTTGACACTGGGCCATTTTCACCTTGCTGAATAGACCTTGTCAGCTCTGGCCCTCCCTCTTCCTGGGACCCCACTCTTTAAATAACCCTCTGAAACCACCTCTCCACTCATGCATCTGATGAAGCCGGTCTTTGCCCACGAAAGCTTATGCTCCAAAATATCTGTTAGTCTGTAAGGTGCCACAGGACTTCTTGTTGTTCTCGAAGCTAGACAATAATCTCTCTCTGTTCACTGGTTCCCAGTGCCTGATGCTCTCATTCCATACTGCAGCTTCCTCCTCATGAGACCGGTGAGGCTCACGGTCCATTTGCTGGAACTTAGAACCACCTCGCTGGGCGAGAACCCTGGCCCCTGAAATTGGCAAGTAATTACTGAGCATCAAAATGAAGGGAAAAGGCGGCTCAGGGGCACCTGGTAGCCGAGAATTCATATGAGCAGAGGGAGAGGGAGGAAGAGGGATGTCAGATGGGTGGACGTGAGAGGGGATTTCAGCTGGCTCTGGGTTTAGTGGTTGTAAAGGATGACTGGGCTGGGCATGCGGTGAAAGGGGACTGCATTGTCCCTGACTCCCTGAGAGCCAAAGACTATCACTCACTGAAACACTTTTCCTTTGACCTCCCCTCTGCCGTTGACCAGGTTGAAGGATGCTGGACAGACAGTGCTACAGTCAAATCCCAGGCTGAGGACAACATGGGCAGCAGCTGTACAAGCTTCTCCTGCATGCTCACCACATGGTGCCTCATGCTGGCTTGGGGGACTCCTTTTAAAGGGGAGAGATTCCCTGGCCCATTCAGTCCTCAGCTTCCTGTCTGAGTTCATCTGGAACAGCAAGAGACTGTCACATGGATCCCCATCCTCTGGGCACTGTGTTGAAATCTCCGAGCTGTGTAAAGTGAACGTGGACGAGTCGTGTAAAGCGAATGGGGCTGAGCTGCGTAAAGCTAACAGAACTGAGCTGTGTAAAGCAAATGGGGCCGAGCCACGTAAGGCGAACGGAGCCGAGTCGTCTAAAGCGAATGGGGCTGAGCTGCGCAAAGCTCACAGAGCCGAGCCGTGTAAAGTGAATGGGGATGAGCCATGTAAGGCGAATGGGGCCGAGTCGTGTAAAGTGAACGGGGCCCATTTGTGTGAAGTGAACAGGGCCGAGCCGCGTAAAGTGAACGGGGCCAAGCTGTGTAATGGGAATGGGGCTGAGTCCGCGTAAAGACAATGGGGCCGAGCCGCGTAAAGCGAATGGGGCTGAGCCCATGTAAAGCGAATGGGGCCAAGCTGTGTAAAGTGAATGGGGCTGAACTGCGTAAAGTGAATGGGGCTGAGCCGCGTAAAGCGAATGGGGCCGAGCCACGTAAAGTGAATGAGGCTGTGCTGTTTAAAGCAAATGGGGCTGAACCGCGTAAAGCCAATGGGGCTGAACCGTATACAACGAGCGGGGCTGAGCCACATAGAGCGAGCGGGGCCAAGCTGTGTCAGCAAGCGGGGCTGAGCTGCGTAAATTGAGCAGGGACAAGCTGCACAGAGCGAGCGGGGCCGAGCAGTGTAAATCGTAGAGTTCACAACTTTAAGAAGGGTAGAAGGGAGAACAACAAAATAGAGACAATGGATTTCAGGAAGACAGATTTCCATAAACTCAGAGAGCTGGTAGGTAAGGTCCCATGGGAAGCAAGACTGAGGGGAAAAACAGCTGAGGATAGTTGGCAGTTCTTCAAAGGTACATTATTAAGGGCCCAAAAGCAAGCTATCCTGCTGAGTAGGAAAGATAGAAAATGCGGCAAAAGACCACCTTGGCTTAACCAGGAGATCTTGCATGATCTCAAAATAAAAAAGGAGTCATATAAAAATGGAAACTAGGACAAATTACAAAGGATGAATATAGGCAAACAGCACAGGAATGCAGGGCAAGATTAGAAAGGCAAAGGCACAAAATGAGCTCAAACTAGCTACAGGCATAGATGGAAACAAGAAGACTTTTTATAAATACATTACAAGCAAGAGGAAGACCAAGGACAGGGAAGGGCCATTGCTCAGTGAGGAGGGATAAACAGTAACAGGAAACTTGGAAATGGCAGAGATGCTTAATTACTTCTTTGTTTCAGTCTTCACTGAGAAGTCTGAAGAAGGAATGCCTAACATAGTGAATGCTAGTGGGAAAGGGGTAGGTTTAGAAGATACAATATAAAAAGAACAAGTTAAAAATCACTTAAAAAAGTTAGATGTCTGCAAGTCACCAGGGCCTGATGAAATGCACCCTAGAATACTCAAGGAGCTGATAGAAGAGGTATCTGAGCCTTTAGCTATCCTCTTTGGAAAATCATGGGGGACAGGAGAGATTCCTGAAGACTGAAAAAAGGCAAATATAGTGCCCATCTATAAAGAGGGGAATAAGAACAACACAGGAAACTACAGACCAGTCAAAACAAAAAGCAGTCAAGTAGCACTTTAAAAACTAGCAAAATAGTTTATTAGGTGAGCTTTCGTGGGACAGACCCACTTCTTGGTCTGAAGAAGTGGGTCTGTCCCACGAAAGCTCACCTAATAAACTATTTTGCTCGTCTTTAAAGTGCTACTTGACTGCTTTTTGTTTTGATAGTGTATAGACTAGCACAGCTTCCTCTCTGTTACTACAGACCAGTCAGTTTAACTTCTGTGCCAGGAAAGATAAGGGAGCAAGTAATTAAGGAAATTATCTGCAAACACTTGGAATGTGGTAATGTAGTGAGTCAGTATGGCCTCCCGCAGACTCAGAGGCAGATGAGGCTGTGAAGAGGCCCTGGTGGGCGGGCCCGGAGCTAGGATACCAGAGGCCCGCCCCTCAGAGGGCGGAGCCCAGGGCTAGAAGAGCCCAGGGCGGGGCTCAGGGCTCATTCAAGGCTGGGCCTCCGGGCAGGGAGGATGTCCCTGCCCGAGCTCCCCGGCGCCCAGGGCAGAGGGCCTGTTGCCGCCTGGCCAGGCTGGAGGAGCAAGCCCCCAGTGGCTCCCAACAACCCCGAATCCAGATGCCCAAGGGGGACTACCCGGACTTACCAGACCTGCCAGGACCTTCACGCCGGCGGAAACCCCCGCCTGGGAAGAAGCCCCAGGAGCGGCCTGCCACAGAGGCCCAGCGGACCGCCGTAGCCCTCAGGCCCAGGATCGCCGCGGGTCCCCCGTGCTACCGCCACCCGACTACCCCAATGACATTGAGATGGGCGACTGGCCGGAGCCCCCAAAGGTGGATGACCTGGAGGAGACCGACCTAGAGGGACTCCCTGACCAGATGGACTGGGACCTTCTGCCAGTGGAGGTAGAGGTAGGAAGTGGCCTGGGGAACGACGCTCCCGAACCCATGGCAGCGTGTTGCGACCTGGATCCCCACTGCCGTGGTCGTGTGTGAGCGACCCCCAGGGCCCCAGGCCGGGTCGCAGTGGAGTGGGAGGGCCTGCGACCCCCTACCCCCTCTTTGGCAGGGCCAGCCTGCGCTGGGCCTGTGCTTAAACCTCCTTACCCTGCTGCCCTGCCCTGGACTGAGGGCTGGGCTGGGCTTGTACTGCTATTTGAACTGCTGCCCCGCCCTGGACGGAGGGGCTGGGGCCTGTATTGTATTGCACTGGGAACTGCTGACTGCCCCAACTGAGTGTGGGCCGGTGTTGCAACCCCTCTTTGGTTGCCGACCGCCCTAGGCCAAGGGCCGGGTGGTCTAGGACTTCCTACACGTAAGGTGATAGGGAGCAGCCAGCATGAATTTGTAAAGAATAAATCATAGAATCATAGAATGCTAGGGCTGGAAGGGACCTCGAGAGGCCATCGAGTCCAGCCCACTGCCCCAATGGCAGGACCAAGCACTGTCTAAACCATCCCTGGTAGAATCTATCTAACCTGTTCTTAAATATCTCCAGTGATGGAGATTCCACAACCTCCCTTGGCAACTTATTCCACTGTTTGACCACCCTGACAGTTAGGAACCTTGTCCTAATGTCTAACCTAAACCTCCCTTGCTGCAGTTTAAGTCCACTGCCTCTTGCTCTATCCTCAGAGTCCAAAAAGAACAAGTTTTCTCCCTCCTCCTTATGACACCCTTTTAGATACCTGAAAACTGTGTCGCCCCTCAATCTTCTCTTTTCCAAACTAAACAAGCCCAATCATGTCTAACCCATCTGATAGCTTTCCTTGACAGGACAACAAGCCTTGTGGATAAGGGAGAAGCAATGGATGTGGTACACCTAGATGTTAGTAAGGCATTTGATACAGTCTTGCATGATATTGTTATCAATAAACTAGGCAAATACACCTTACATGGGGCTACTATAAGGTGGGTGCAAAACTGGGTGGATAAATGTACTCAGGGAGTAGTTATTAATGGTTCTCAAGCCTGCTGGAAAAGTATAACAAGTGGGGCTCCACAGGAGTCGTTTTTGGGACTGGTTCTGTTCAGTATCTTCATCAATGATTTAGACATTGGCATAGAAAGTACGCTTATTAAGTTTGCAGATGATACCAAGCTGGGAGGGGTTGCAGTTTAGTTTGGGGGTTCTGGGCTTGTGTTTGTTTGTTTGTTTGGAGTTGAGTGCTGAGCTGAGTGTTTGTTTGAAAGGCCATGTGCTCAGGCAGGCAGTTGGAAGCTGTGAGTCTTGATTAGGTTTGAATCGAAACACCGTGTGCTGATTGGCTGAGCTGTAGGCAGAGGGAGGAGCTATTAGGGAGGCTGAGCACTTAAACCCCGCTAGTAAGCGACCAGGGAGCTTTGCGACCGGGGTGAGTGCTAACAGGAGGGAGTTTAGAGAGGGGAGATTAGAGGGGAAGCTTGGAGGGAGCCAGTGACTTCTATTGCCCTTAAACTTAAATCCTTTATAACAACCTCTATCTGAAACATTTAATTAAACCCTCATATATAATTAGAGTAGGAAATGGAGGCAGAAGCCCAGCAGCAGAGTGGGGGCTATCCTGTTTATTGTGTTGAGTGCAATATGTATGACTACCTACCCTGTGGGCGGGTGGCGTATGTGTGCGCTCGATGCAAGGAGCTCCTGGCTCTCAGAGACCGAGTGCATGCTTTGGAGGCCAGGGTGGCTGAACTGGAGGAGCTAAGGAAGGCAGAGGTGTTTGTTGATGAGACTTTTCGGGACATAGTAGGGCTGTCCCACCTCCAATCTGACAGTCCTGATGCTGTTACAGAGGAAGAAAGGCTCAGGGAAGGAGAGCAGTCAATGGGAGCAGAGGGAAACCATCCCATAGGTGGGACCCTCCTTCCAGAGGGTGCTATTGTATCCTCTCATGCCGAGGATACTTCTCCAGGGGAGGGAGCGCCAGCTGTTAGGAAGAAGCAGGTTTTAGTAGCGGGGGATTCGATCATTAGAAATATAGATAGTTGGGTTTGTGATGACCGGGAGAACCGTATGGTGACTTGCCTGCCTGGTGCGAAGGTTGCGGATCTCTCAAGGCATCTTGACAGACTTATGGGCAGTGCTGGGGAGGAGCCGGTGGTCGTGGTACATGTCGGTACCAATGACATAGGGAAGGGTAGAAGAGATGTTCTGGAGGCCAAATTTAGGTTACTAGGAAAGAGACTGAAATACAGAACATCTATGGTGGCATTCTCTGAAATGCTTCCAGTTCCACGCGCAGGGCCAGATAGACAGGCAGAACTTCAGACTCTCAATGCGTGGATGAGACGATGGTGTAGGGAAGAGGGGTTTAGATTTATTAGGAACTGGGGACACTTTTGGGGTAGGAGGAGCCTATACAGGAATGATGGGCTCCACCTGAATCAAGGTGGATCCAGACTGCTGGCATTAAACATTAAAAAGGTCGTAGAGCAGTTTTTAAACTAAGAGGTGGGGGAAAGCCGATTGGTGCAGGGGAGCACCTGGATCGGACGGAGACTTCTCTTACACGAGGCTCCATAGATAGGGATTCCCTAGAAGTTAGTCAGACAGGGAACGTGGGAAATAATATATGGGCAAGATCAGATGTGAAACAATCGCATATAAAAAAATCCAACGTGTCTGTGAAAGGCGGACATATAAATAGTGGTAGTTTTTTAAAGTGCTTTTACACAAATGCTAGGAGTCTGTCTAATAAGATGGGTGAACTGGAGTACCTCATATCAAAGGAGGAAGTTGACATAATAGGCATCACAGAAACATGGTGGAATGAGGACAATCAGTGGGACACTATCATACCGGGATATAAATTATATCGGAAAGACAGAACAGGTCGTGCGGGTGGCGGAGTGGTACTACATGTGAAGGATAATATAGAATCAAATGAAGCAAAAATCCTAAAGGAATCAAAATGTTCCATAGAATCATGATGGATAACAATTCATTCCTCTAATATGAATATGGCATTAGGAATATATTACCGACCACATAAACAGGACAGTGATAGTGATGCTGAAATGTTAAGGGAGATTAGAGAGGCTATCAAAATAAAAAACACAGTAATAGGAGACTTCAATTATCCCCATATTGATTGGGTACATGTCACCTCAGGACGGGATTCAGAGATTAAATTTCTTGATGCCTTAAATGACTGCTTCTTGGAGCAGCTAGTACAGGAATCCACAAGGGGAGAGTCAATTCTCGATCTAGTCCTGACTGGAACGCAGGGTCTGGTCCAAGAGGTAACTGTTACTGGACTGCTTGGAAATAGTGACCACAATATAATAACTTTTAATATTCCTGTGTTGGGAAGAACACCGCAGTGGTCAAACACTCCGGCATTTAATTTCAAAAAGGGGAATTACACTAAAATGAGGAAGCTAGTTAAACAGAAACTAAAAGGTAGAGTAACTAAACTAAAATCCCTGGAAGCTGCATGGAAACTGTTTAAAGACACCATACTAGAGGCCCAACTTAAATGTATACCCCAAATAAAAAAACACAGTAAGAGACCTAACAAAGAACCACCATGGCTAAACAGCCATGTTAAAAAGGCAGTGAGAGAGAAAAGGGCAGCTTTTAAAAAGTGGAAGTCAAATCCTAGTGAGGAAAATAGAAAGGAACACAAACACTCCCAAATTAAGTGTCATAATGTAGTAAGAAAAGCCGAAAAAGATTTTGAGGAACAGCTAGTCAAAAATTCAAAAAATTATAGTAAAATGTTTTTTAAATACATTAGAAGCAGGAAGCCCGCTAAAAAAGCAGTGGGGCCCTTGGACGATAAAGATATAAAAGGAGCGATCAAGGAAGACAGTGCCATTGCGGAGTGATTAAATGATTTCTTTGCTTCAGTCTTCACGGCTGAGAATGTTACAGAGGTTCCTAAATCTGAGCCAGCCTTTTTAGCTGACAAATCTGAGGAACTCTCCCAGATTGAAGTGACGTTAGAGGAGGTTTTAGAGTTAATTGATAAGCTGAATAGTAACAAGTCTCCAGGACCAGACGGTATTCACCCAAGGGTTCTGAAAGAACTCAAATGTGAAATTGCGGAGTTATTAACAGTGGTTTGTAACCTATCCTTTAAATCCGCTTCGGTACCCAATGACTGGAAGACGGCCAATATAACGCCAATATTTAAAAAAGGCTCTAGAGGAGACACTGGCAATTATAGACCGATAAGTCTAACATCAGTACCAGGCAAATTAGTAGAAACAATAGTAAAGAATAAAATTGCAAGGCACGTAGAAGAGCACGAATTGTTGGGCAAAAGTCAGCATGGTTTCTGCAGAGGGAAGTCGTGTCTAACTAATCTATTAGAATTCTTTGAAGGGGTTAATAAACATGCGGACAAGGGGCACCCAGTGGACATAATATACCTAGATTTCCAGAAAGCCTTTGACACGATCCCACACCAAAGGCTTTTATGTAAATTAGGTGGTCATGGGTTAGGAGGAAAGATCCTTTCATGGATCGGGAATTGGTTAAAAGACAGAAAACAAAGGGTTGGAATAAATGGTAAATTTTCACAATGGAGGGGGGTAACTAGTGGTGTTCCCCAGGGGTCAGTCCTGGGACCGATCCTGTTCAACTTGTTCATCAATGATCTAGAAAATGAGGTAAGCAGTGAGGCGGCAAAGTTTGCAGATGACACCAAGTTGTTCAGGACAGTCAAAACCAAAAGGGATTGTGAAGAACTACAAAAAGATCTCAGCAAACTGAGTGATTGGGCAGCAAAATGGCAAATGAAATTTAATGTGGGTAAGTGTGAGGCAATGCACATTGGAAAAAATAACCCAAATTACACGTACAACATGATGGGGTCAAATTTAGCTACGACAGATCAGGAAAGGGATCTTGGAGTTATAGTGGATAGTTCTCTGAAGACATCCACGCAGTGTGCAGCAGCAGTTAGTAGAGCAAATAGGATGTTAGGAATTATTAAAAAAGGGATAGATAATAAGACAAAAGATATCATACTTCCCCTATATAAAACTATGGTACGCCCACATCTTGAGTACTGTGTGCAGATGTAGTCTCCTCACCTCAAAAAAGATATATTGGCATTAGAAAAGGTTCAGAAAAGGGCAACTAAGATGATTAGGGGTTTGGAACGGGTCCCATATGGGGAGAGGCTAGAGAGACTGGGACTTTTCAGTCTGGAAAAGAGGCGATTGAGCGGCAATATGATAGAGGTATATAAAATCATGAATGGTGTGGAGAAAGTGAATATAGAAAAATTATTTACCTTTTCCCATAATACAAGAACTAGGGGACACCAAATGAAATTGATGGGTAGTAGGTTCAAAACTAATAAAAGGAAATTTTTCTTCACACAGCACACAGTCAACCTGTGGAACTCCTTGCCGGAGGAGGCTGTGAAGGCCAGGACTCTATTAGGGTTTAAAAAAGAGCTCGATAAATTTTTGCAGGTTAGGTCCATAAATGGGTATTAGCCAGGGGTAAAGTATGGTGCCCTAGCCTTCAGAACAAGGGCAGGAGATGGATGGCAGGAGATAAATCACTTGATCATTGTCTTCTGTTCTCCTTCTCTGGGGCACCTGGCATTGGCCACTGTCAGCAGACGGGATACTGGGCTGGATGGACCTTTGGTCTGACCCAGTATGGCCATTCTTATGTTCTTATGTTCTTATGCAACTGCTTTGGAGGATAGGGTCAAAATTCAAAATGATCTGGACAAATTGGAGAAATGGTCTGAGGTAAACAGGATGAAGTTTAATAAAGACAAATGCAAAGGGCTTCACCTAGGAAGGAACAATCAGTTTTGTACATACAGAATGGGAAGCGACTGTCTAGGAAGGAGTATGACAGAAAGGGATGCAGGGGTTACAGTGGACCACAAGCTAAACATGAGTCAACAGTGTGATGCTGTTGCAAAACATGCAAACATGATTCTAGGATGCATTAACAGGTGTGTTGTGAACAAGACACGAGAAGTCATTCTACCGCTCTACTCTGCACTGGTTAGGCCTCAGCTGGAGTATTGTGTCCAGTTCTGGGCACCGCATTTCAAGAAAGATGTGGAGAAATTGGAGAGGGTCCAGAAAAGAGCCACAAGAATAATCAAAGGTCTCGAACATGACCTATGAAGCAAGGCTGAAAGAATTGGACTTTTTTAGGTTTCAAAAGAGAAGATTGAGGGGGAGTATGATAGCGGTTTTCAGGTATCTAAAAGGGTGTCATAAGGAGGAGGGAACAAAACTTGTTGTTCTTGGCTTCTGAGGATAGAACAAGAAGCAACGGGCTTAAACTGCAGCAAGGGAGGTTTAGGTTGGACATTAGGAAAAAGTTCCTAACTGTCAGGGTGGTCAAACAGTGGAATAAGTTGCCAAGGGCGGTTGTAGAATCTCCATCACTGGAGATACTTAAGAACAGATTAGATAAATGTCTGTCAGGGATGGTCTAGACAGTGCTTGGTCCTGCCATAGGGGCAGGAGGCTGAACTTGATGACTTCTCAAGGTCTCTTCTAGTCCTACTATTCCATGATTCTATGATAAGCAGGGCCGAGCCACAGAGAGTGAGTGGGGCCGAGCCGTGTAAAGCAAGTGGGACCAAGCCATGTACAGCGAGTGAGGCTGAGCCGCGTAGCATGAGTGCGGCCAAGTCACAAAGAGCAAGCGGGACTGAGCCGTGTAAAGCAAGTGGGGCCAAGCCACATAGAACAAACTGGGCTGAGCCAGGCTGGTATCTGGGTAGCAGAAGGCCTGGGAGCTGCAGCAAGAGGTGTCAGCTAGCGGCACAGGCCCAGCTTGGCTCTAGGGCAGGAGTGCTCAAGTGGCACTGCACTTTGACTCACACTGACAACAACAATTGTGACAGGGCCCCAGGAGCAGGGACTGAGGCCTGAGCCAGACCAAGTCTGGCTGCTCCGGGGAGATGGGACGAAGCCTAAGGGACTCAGCACCAGGTAGGGGTCTAACCTGAGCCCAGCACCCAGGGCTGGAACCCCAGGGATTCCTCCCTAGCCAGTAGCCTTAGTCCCAGCAAGGCTAACGCCAGCCCTGGCGACACCATTAGCTGCTCATCCAGAGGACAGGTGAAAACAAAGTGTGTGGTGCTGATGGAGGCTTAACCCTGGTGTCCTGGCCAAACTTCAGCTTACGCCAGTTGAAACCATTGGAGGTCCCGGGAGTCACTGAGGGCAGAGTTTCGTCTCCAGACTCCAGTGGATCACAAGGGGAGGCGCTGGGAGATTTGCCCCCTTCTGTTCAGCTGATTTTCACCTGCTGCTTCCCTGGGCCCCTTGAAATGCCTCACTTCCTGTCCCATTGCTGAGCAGCGCCAGCTTGCTCCAGCCCCCTGCATCGCAGTGACAGATCAAGGGCTCTCCGGGCTATCCCTGACATGCCTCACAAGGATACTAGGGGCTTTCTCCCTCTTTGCTAAGCACCTGGAGACCCTTAACAGAATAATTAACACAAACAAAGCAAGGCAGCTGGATTGCAAGGTGCATATAGAGCTTTGCCATCTCTGTGTTCCATGCTTCCTTGGAACCAGCCTGCCTGGAGACTCCCACTCCCAGTTGGTGCCTGCACCCAGCCTTCACCAGTGTACCTCAGAGGGGCAGGGCTTCACCACCCTGTGTGTAAAGGCAGGTGGTACCTGGGATCGTGGGCAGGAGAACCCAAGTGGCTGGAACATGTCGTTTCTGCTCTCTGATGTTTCCAGTGCCATGGTTTCTCTTCACTGGCCACTGTGGAATAGCTGTGTGGGCTCAGCAGAGTTTCCAGGTCACTCGGTAAGGAACAGAGAGGGGTGAGTCCTGCCCCTGGTGTGGTGGGGCAGAGTGGCCCAGTTCCAGATGCTTAGGTAAAGTCTGTTCTGAGGAGCCTTTGTGAAGTGTGAGGCAGGAGAACAAATGGAGACCAGACCTGTGATCCTAGGGGCCTTGCTAGCAGCTCACTGGGAACCTCGCTGGCTTGTAAATTTCACATACACGTTACTAACCTGCAAAGTCCAAATGCTGTTCTGAATTCTCCCTGCACCTGAGGGGGGTTTGGATCACAGCACCTGGGATCTTTGCACTTGCATCTTTCTAGCTAGATCAGTCACTATTGCTTGTGTGGGCATTCGCTAGTGCAGAAGTTTTGCTGTTGTCAGCTTTCTTCTGCCTGCTGGGGCCGGAGTGGTTACACTGTGTGTCCCAGTGATGTTCTTTTGAAGACTGGGGCAGGCATTGGGCCTGTCCTCCAGGGAAGCTAAGGGCCACATTTTCTGGAGCAGTCAGTGTGGGCCGCTCCTGTTGTTCTCAGTGGCAGGGGAGGAAGGGGTCGTCGACCTCAGTGGGAAGTGATAGGCTCTTCTGAAAACTGGGCCCTGGCACTGGATGCAGCTGAAGTGATCATGCCTCAGAGCAGCAGCATGTCCACATCTGCACAGGGCATCACCACTGCTCATTGCCAACTGCTGAGAAGCAGAGCTGTGAGAAGCCACTGGCACAGGGGCTTTGCAAAGTGGCCCGGCTCTGTAAAGTGAGTAGAAAAGGGCACCATTGGGTCAGGCACCACACTAATATTGCTCAGTTCACAAGGACAAGGACAAGGACTGGGGCAGAGTGTGTGTGTGTGTGTGTGTGTGTGTCCTTTCCATGCAGTCACAGCAACGAGAAGTCTTGTGTCACCTTATAGACTAACATTTATTGGAGCATAAGCTTTCACGACACGCATCTGATGAAGCAGGTCTTTGCCCATGAAAGCTTACGCTCCAATACATCCGTAAGTCTATAAGGTGCCTCAGGACTTCTCATTATTTTTGCTGTGTATCTGTATCACAGCTACTCCTCTGATACTTGTTTCCATGCACTGTGGTTCACTTTTTGGGACCATCTGCGTGCATTTAATCTCACCAGTCCCTCTCCATCTCCTGGTCACTGGGCACTGGTGGCACTTTGATCTCTCCTGCTCCAGCCACCTTAGGATTGAAATAGAGCAGGCGTGTCCAACCCGCGGCCCGCTGGCTGCATGTGGCCCTGGACAGCTTGTAATGCGGCCCCACAAGATCGTAAACTTTTAACATTATTATGTGATTTATATACTTTAACTATATCATATATTTTATATGTGGCCCAATACAATTCCTCTTCACTCAGTGCGGCCCAGGCAAGCCAAAAGGTTGGACACCCATGAAATAGAGTTTCACTAAGGCCTTTGAGTTTAATACAGGGGGGTCTGGGTGAAAATCAATGGCTTGTGTTATGCAGGAAGTCAGATCTCTTATTCTGGCCTTAAACTCTACATGGGTTTGTTCGAACCTACCACCAGAACAAATTTGACGGGACTCTGAGAGGCACGCTGGACTCTCTCTGTGTCATTCATCCTGGCCAGGAATAAAGGTCCCCTAGGTTGAATCCTGCCTTCATTGATTATTACTATTTATTAATTTCCAGTGAGGTGCTAGGCCCTTTCTAAACTCAGAGAAACAGTCTCTGTGCCAGAGAGCATCCACACTTCAAAGCCCAGGAGAGATGAAAGGGATCAGGGCAGCGTTCCCTTGATATTTGTCAATCCATAGGGGGAATACGTTTTTTATGTGCACTGAGGCATGTACATATATGCACCACATGATGCTGTCTGTGGGAGCTCTGGTAACCAGCTGGGCAGGACCTGACCCTCTCCTGGGCAGCTGCCCACGCGCTCAGCTCACAAGGCACACTGGACAGGGGATACAACACACAAAGCAGTATAAATTGGGAGTCGTCCCATTGAGTTAACAGGGTTACGCAGGTGTAAAAGCAGTATAAAGAGGAGGAGAATCAGGCCCAAAGTGATCACGAGGACGACAGATCTTTGTTTTACCCTATTATCTTCAAATTCTGCCTCCTCCCACTGAGCAGCTTTATGAGCTCTTTGCAGGTGCATGGGCTTAAGTGAGACCAACATTCGCCCCTGCCGCTTGGGCGCAGGCAACCACTCGTGTTGGCCGTGCTGGGCCAGAACAGAACCGGCTCGCTCTCTCCCAGGTGGGTTGGCTCTGCAGGGTCAGTAGGCTCTAGCCCTGGGGTGTCTGGGAAACCAAGAGCACTGAAGGGGCACAAGCTCCAGAGCCACAAAGGACCACAGGTAAAGGGTGTAAAAATTCGAGTGTTTTAAATGAAGCTCATCCGCAAAGCATTACTCAGGAGCACCAGGGTATGTGTTCATGGGCTTGGGTCTGTCCTGCCCAAAGGCAGTGAGAAAGAAGGGCTGGGGGGGTTTGCCTTTACGCGCAGTGGTAGAGGCCATGGTTTGTTCTCGCTGCCTCCCCGCCCCCCGAAACAATTCACGTGGCTTACAGCTTATGACGAGCAATCGCTCCCATTTTAAGCTGGCCCCCACCCCGACCCTAGGGTTTGCTCCTGGCTCCCTGGGCTCTGCCGCTCGCCAAGAGCAAAATGAATAACGATGTGAATAGAGCAAAATAAACAAACAACGGGAGCCCCATTCCAAGCAGGATCTGCTGAGTGTTAAAGTCAGAAAGGCTGAGCTCAGCGCTTCTTGCCAGGCCTGTGTGTCCTGCACTCCTGGGCCTTATAAATCACCGCCAGGAAAACATGCTGTCCTGGCCCCATGCAAAACCCAACTTGACTCGCCAGTGACCTGGCGCCAGGTTCTCAGCTGCTCCTTCCCTCCCCAGGAATCGGCTCCCTCCCCCCGCTGAACCATGGGGCGCTCTGGGCCTTTAAACCTCAGCTTCCCCCTGCAGGGGCCATTTGAGAATAAAGACAGATCTTGGGCCTGCCAAGTGGGCCCGAGATGGGATCCTGACCAGCCCAAGGCCTCCCTCCTGGCTGCATGCAATGACAGCCATGTTGGTGGAGAGCTGGCATCCCAGGGAAACGACAAATAGGATGCCTTGCTGACCCGTGCTGGGGGAGCTGGCCCAGACCTGAGAGCTGAAGCTGGTTACCTCAGACAGGAGGGCAGGGGTAGTGCAAGGTGCAGTAAAGAGCAGGGGCTCTGGGTGCTGGTGTTACTTGCTGCTGAGTACCAAATTTCCTTTCAGGCTGTCAGAGGCTCTATCCCAAGATGGCACCATCTGACAGAGCCGGGGACTCCCTGGGAGCTCTGGAGAGCCTCCAGGATGGAGCAGAGCATGTCCCACGGGTGAAATTGATGCCCAAAGGGAAGCAGATCTGCTACCAGCTGACATTGCTGGGCCCTGCTGGGCCTGGGAGGGAGATGGGGACTGAGTGTCTCGCTGCCCAGCAGCAAGGCAGCAGGGGTGCTGCAGCAGCCCCAGGTGCGACTGGCCGAGGAGAGGTGGAGAGAGGAGAGCGTGAGCCCTGGCAGACCCTTGGAAGGTCGGAGGGAACTGGAGCTGCCTCTGAAGCATGAAGGAAAGTGGAGAGAAAGGGTTTGGGGTGTGGAGTCCTGCCACAAAGTGGAACTGAGGACGAAAAATCTCATCTGCAAATGGAGGCACCTGGACAGGCCACCTGCTTCCTATAGCCGTGAACATGGGCTCGTTCTCCTACTCGCTCAAATCAACGACATGGCAGATGGGTCTGCCTGAGACAACCTCTCCCTCCTCCAGGCGGACACCCTACAGATTCCCCCTGGGACAGCACCGGTGTCAGGCTGGACCTTGGGGGGAGCTGGGGGTGCACAGCCAGCAGCTCTCCCTCTCAGCTACCCGATCCCTGCGGATCAGGCAGCACTGCTGGCAGGGCCACCTCAAGCCAGCCCCCGCCCTTCCCACACACAACCCAGCTGTGACCAGCCACTGAACTCTGGGGCCTTCACCTGCTGATCGGTACCTCAGTTTTCCTTTCTTGCACCTCAGTGATGGGGAGTTTCTTTAATAACACTCACAGCGTCATCATTCAACATGCTCTGTCACTGCAGATTAGCTACCATTGTCACAATGGGCACGGCACCCCACAGCTTTGCCCAAGGTCCAGGCAATAGTTGGGTAATACCTGGGGGGTTGAGGCTAGGATTGGGGTATTTTTCCCTCTTCTCCAGCCAAGAGCACAGGCAAATCATTTCCCTTCTGCGTGTCTTGTCTTCCCCATCTGTGCCATGGAGCTTATGATACACACCCATCTTTGCAAGAGAAATAGTCTCAGAGTGATCACTGTTAGTCTGTATCTTCACAAAACAAAAAAAAGCAGTCCTGTAGCACCTTAAAGACTAACACTATTATTTAGGAGGTGATGAGCTTTCAGGGACAGACCCACTTCTTCAGGTCTGGAAAATCCTGATGAATGATAACTGGTAACTGAGATGAAGAAAATTTAACAGAGAGCAAAAAAATGAAATAAAAGCTGACAAATCAGCAAGATAGGACAGAAAGGGCGGGGGTGGGATGGGGAAGTAGTTGTTCCCCTCTATTCGGCACTGGTGAGGCCACATCTGGAATATTTTGTCCACTTTTGGGCCCCCCCCAGGATAAAAAGGATGTGGATGTCTTGGAGCAGGTTCAGCGGAGGGCAACAAAAATGATTAAGGGCTGGAGCACAAGGCCTACAAGGATAGACTGAGAGATTTGGGTTTGTTTAGTTTACAGAAGAGAAGACTGAGGGGTGATTTAATAGCAGCCTTCAACTTACTGAAGGGGAGCTCCAAAGAGGAGGGTGAGAAACTGTTCTCAGTGGTGTCAGATGGCAGAACAAGGAGTAGTGGTCAGAAGTTGAAGAGGGAGAGGTGTAGGTTAGATATTAGGAAAAACTACTTCACCAAGCGGGTGGTGAAGCATTGGAATGCGTTGCCTAGAGAGGTGGTGGAGTCTCCATCCCTTGAGGTTTTTAAGTCCCGGCCGGACAAGGTCCTGGCTGGGATGATTTAGTGGGGGTTGATCCTGCTTGAAGTAGGGGGCTGGACTAGATGACCTCATGAGTTCCCTTCCAGACCTGTGATTCTGGGTAGGGGAAGGAGAAAAATAGTTTCTCCAAGTGTCTCTTGAGTGGGCTGCCTGGGAGTGCCACAGGGCTGCTTTTTTGTTTTGTGAAGATACAGACTAACATGGCCACCTCTCTGAGAGGATTTACTAGGCGATGAGCTTTCGAAGGGCAGGGCCACTGGGTCTGTCCCATGAAAGCTCATTGTCTAATAAATAGTATTGTTAGTCTTGAAGGTGCTACAGGACTGCTTTTTTCATCTTTGCAATGCGCTTTCAAGTTTGTCCATGAACAGGGTGCATACGAGCTAAGGATTATAATTGTCAGTTATCATCACTTCCTAAACCAAACCCAGGATGTTTTCTGAGAGAGAGGGATAGATAGAATTCATCAGAGCTTTGTAGACATGAACTTCCTATGTCTCACATCCTCCTCGTTTACAATATCTCATGTTTTATCACCTGATGAGCCAGATGGGGAAACAGAGGCAAGGTGCAGCACAGCCCCTTGCTCAAGGTCACAGAAGAAATTGGGGTCAGATTGGAATGCAGGAGTCCAAGTGCAACAAGCCCAGGGTTCCCTGCACCAAGCCCTGTAGTCAGACACTAGACCACACCCACCCTCCGCTGGGACTGAGTGCCACATCCAAGCAACTCCGTTTCCCATTTTGGAACCCCACGGTGCCTTTGCTTGACTTTCTGCTTTGCTGTTTGATTACATTGTTATTGATCTGTCCCCTGCAGTGTCAGCACATCTGTTCCTGATGCAGAGTTCCCACAGGGAGCTAAACATATTTACACAGCTGCAAAGGAGTTCCTCCCTCAAGTTTGTTAAGTACATGAAGGAGATGTGCTGTTCTTTCTCATGATTAAAAGATTTCTGCAACACAGCTCTCCCTCTTCCTCCTCTCTTTCAGCCGCGGCCTTCAACAAGGCCTCTTAGAACTGACTGAAGAGGAGAGGTGATGCTGCTAGCAACCGGCTGGCGGTCTTAGAGGGTGGACTCTGTCCTTTCTGCAGTTGCCCGGGCACAGTCTAAAATGCCAGGTGCTGAAATGTGAAATCAGTACTCATCTCCCCCCATATAGGGGATATTTTATTTTTTCATTTACCCCAAAATATGAATTTTCAGTTTTTTTTAAAACTCTGGAAAGAAAGGCTGGAAAATTGTCATTTCATTTGACTCAAAAATACTCCGCCTCCTTCCCTGAATTTTCTGGTTCACCTAGTCCTAATTATGGGAGGATTTCACCTTTTTTTCCCCCTATGCCAGAGGATGAGGTATGTATTAAATGGAGCAGTGGTTTCAGCTGCTGCAACAACGCCTGTTTTATGTCCCTGTTCTTATTTATACCACTCAGAGATTAAGTTGCAAAGAAATAAACTAAACAGCTCCAGTCCCATCGAATTTTTGTCTGCATGGCTAGGGATTTAGAAAGCAGCAGCACAGAGTAACATGAACAAGGAAGTGGTCAGGGGGTGTCACCCTACCAGCTCTCAGATGTTGGAGGAGAATAATATTCAATCAGTGAAGTGTGTTTCCATTTGTCAGGCAAGAGTCACTTAACTGGAGATGCAGACAGCTTTTAAAAAGGGACCAGGAAGCTGCAGGAACAGGGGGCACATGGTGAGGGAGAGCGATAGGGTTTATCTGTGCAATATGCATGAACACAGAGGGGGGACTAGTGCTCAGTTCAGCTGTTCAGGTCAAAGCTGGGATTGTTGGGGGGAATGGTGGAATTTTGCCCTTTAACAAATTTGCAAATCCCCAGAGGGAGATGGGGACCATCATCCTAATAAGGCTCTGACTGAACTCTGGCTGCCAGAGCTCCTGAGAGCCAGCCCTGTGCCGGTGAAGCAGCCAGAGGCACACAGCCGAGCCACTCCGGTGCCACTCACCTCCTCGGTATGTCTTCCAGGTGTAGTATTTTCCTCGGAAGGGGATGTTGTCGAACTCGGCGCACTGCAGCTCTCGGAAGTCATGGGAACCAGGTGGGCAGTCCTGTGGGGTGCAGAGTAAAGAGAGGTTAGTGGCTTCCCTTGGGCCTCCCAGATAGCCAGGGTGGCCACGCATCAGCCCACCAGGCAGATGGGGACTGGCAGAGCAGAGCCAAGCTATGATCCTTTCTCATGGGCATCTTGCTTTCAGCAGCAATGGCCGCTACTTGCTACGTCGAAGGGAAAGCCAATATCCCATGTCAGTGAGGTCCCTGGAGGTGTGTACCATGCTGTTGCATGGGGAGGGCATCTTCTTTCTGAACCCTGGCACAGTATAAGGCCAATGGCGCCTGCCTTTGGCTCCTTGCAAGCATGTCAGCAGATGGGACTTGTACTTGCAAGTATCCCATTCATTTGTGAATCGGAGCTGGGGCCTGATACACAGCACCCTGAAGGCAAAGGGATGTCTCTCAATGCCAAATACAACAGCTGCCTTTGTTATGGCATCACAAGATGCCCAGCTCTGAAGGCAGTGCTGTCGCCAGCAGCAGTGCAGAAGTAAAGGGAGCAATAGAGCGCTAAGTCCACGGTGAAAAATGATATTGGCAAAGTTTCTTCACTGTATGAAACAGTAACCATGAAAAAACCTTTTGTGCTTATAACAATAATTCAATGAAAATGTGTTTTAGTCTTAATTTAAAAGTCGCAAGAAAAGGCAAACTCCTTTACAATGATAGGGTTATAATTTTAACATTTGAAATAGTATTACATATATGTTTTAAAATTTTTAAGGGGGGGTCACATTCAGAGACTTCCTGTCCGAAAGGTTAGAGAACAACTGAACTAATTCCATTGACTTTACTAGAATAGTGCAAATGAACATAAACAGGGGCCGGCAAACTGCGGCTCCGGAGTCACATGCAGCTCGTTAAGGAGCCACTTGCAGCTCCAGAGGCTGCTGCTGCTTAAACAAAAGTCTAAATTCAGTTGCTTGCTGTTGAGCCAATTGAATTTAGTTTTGCTGTTTAAGTGGCAGAAGCTGGAGCCACTCAGCAGTCAGCTGCGGCAGGGAGCCTGGAAGTGAAAGCTGGCTGGGCAGGGAGCTGCCTCATGTGGGTGGAAGTCCAAGATGGCAGGAGAGCTGGGGGGAGGGTGGCTGAGCCTGCCGCTGCTGGAGCTGCACAACCATGCTGGGAAGGAGGAGGAGATGGCCACTGCGGAACTGCAGGCACTGCGGTGAGTTAAGCCTGCAGGTGGTGGGGGTTGGGGGAGGTTGAGGCTCAGAAGGGTTAAACCTGGGGGTGGGGGAGGGAGGTTGGGTGGAGGGAGGTTGGGGCTCGGGGAGTTAAGCCTAGAGGCAGGGGGAGGTTGGGGCTCAGGCGGGTTAAGCCTGGGGGTGGTGGAGGGAGGTTGGGTGGAGGGAGGTTGGGGCTCGGGGAGTTAAGCCTAGAGGCAGGGGGAGGTTGGGGCTCAGGAGGGTTAAGCCTGGGGGCGGGAGGTTGGGGTTCAGGGGGTGTCACGTGACCGGACTTTTTATTGGGTATGGAAACCGTTTTAATGCCCAGTGTGGTTATTGGCCCCAAATATCGTGCTGAGGGGCCCTGTGAGCTGTCTAAGAAAAGCTAAGGATGCTTGAATCTATATACGGTACTTCTATGTCTGTATCACGTATGTAGGTAAATTATAGATTTTAGCTCTGTATCTGTGTTAGAAAATATTTCAGTGCTGAGCTTCACAATAGGAGGTGTGAACTCAGCCCCAGCCAGGACATTGGGAAGAACAACAGGGTGGAAGCCAGGTGCTCAGATGCCAAATCCACATTCTAGATACTGCAGCCCCAAGGGCAAGTGACCTGGGCTGAGACAAAGGAACAGGTCCATTTCAGAAATTGGAGACTGTCTCCTGGGATTCATCCAATGGCAGTTTGCCACAACTGCCCACTGAGTCAGATGGGGGTGACCCTGGAGGTATTATGGGAAGAAGATGGGGCTTTGTCCCTGAACACTGGAGAGACGAGAACAATGGCGTGAACTTAGCAGTGTCCATCTTGGATCCTTTGTCTTTTGGTCTCCAAGGGTCCATGTGCCATCATGTGGACCCCCGTGGGCCAGATCTACACTGCTTTGATGACTGAATCTGTGTAATCTGAAAAGAACTTTCACAGACTTCTAAGAATCAGCAAATAACATCAGTGGCTGCATCAGTAGTTATGACTGATGCTTGTAAAGTATGGCTTTAACAATGCTTCTCTCTAACCCTGTTCTTTCTTTGTTGTTAATACATCTTTAGGTATTTAGATCTAAAGAATCGGGGAGTGTGTTGTTTGCGTAAGATCCAAGTACATATTGACCTGGGGCTAGGGCTGGGCCCTTTGGAGTCTGGAAGAATCTGTGCAGTGTTGGATGAAACAGGTTTAGGAGTCTCTCACCTTAGGCAGGGGGTTGGTGGTATGGGCTGGTGCAGCAGCTGAAAAGTCTGTGGGTTTGCTTGTGTGGCTTCTGGCTGGCAAAGGGGCTGGCAGAGGTGCTGTTGTGGCTGCTTGGAGTCCCCTTAGTGAGAAGGAAATCCCAGCCTGGGGCTGTAAGTAGCCCGGATTTTAAGCAAAGGTATCCTGGATTGATTTCTCTAGCTGTGCCCGAAAACCCCATCCTATTACCGTGAGGTTAAGCCTGGAAGCAGGGTAGGGAGGTCGGGGTTCAGGAGGGTTAAGCGTGGGGGTGGGGTGGAGACTGGGGTTCAGGGGGGTTAAGCCTTGGGGTGCAGGGAGGAAGGCTGGGATTCAGGGTGGTTAATCCTGGGGATGGGGGGGCAGGTTTGTGGGATGTGGGGTAAAGCCTGGGGATAGTGGGGCAGATCTGGGGGCTGAGGCAGGTAAAGCCTGGAGATGGGGGTAACAACTTTCTAACTGGTACAAATTATTGTGAGTGCGCTGTTCTTAAAATAGGGCTGATAAAAAGCACGGTTTGATGTTATTTATTAAGGACTGTCTCGTATTCACGTGCATTGAGTCTCCTGAAGGATTGATTTTTGTAACTGAATTTGAAAAAATGGCTCTTCTCTCTATTTCGCTTGCAGACCCCTGACCGTAAACATGACAAAGCTGTAGATTTGCACTGATACTGGCTGTGACTTTAGAGCTGGCAGCCACCAATGCCTAGAATCTTGGATGCTGGAGATGGCAAAGGTCCTCTAGGCCGGCGGCTCTCAACCCTTCCAGATGGCTGCATCCCTTTCAGGAGCCTGATTGGCCTTGTGTACCCCAAAGACGAACCTCACTTCCAAACTTCCTGCTCGCAAAATCAGACATAAAAATATAAAAGTGTCACAGCACAATTACCAAAAAATTGCTTTTACTCATTTCTACCATATAATTATAAAATAACTCAAGCCAAATATAAATATTATACTTATGTTTCAGTGTATGGTGTACAGAGCAGTTTAAATAAGTCATTGTCCGTATGAAATTTTAGTTTGTACTGGCTTCACCCGAGATATTTATGCAGCATGTTGTAAAACTAGGCAATTGTCTAGCTGAGTCGATGTACCACCTGGAAGGCTTCTGTGGCTCCCTTCCGCACTGCTCCTGGCTTGTGAGCGTGTTTCTGGTTTTATAGAGGCCAGCCTTGCACCCAATATCCCCCGAGCCAGGCAGAGAGGCACCAGCATCTTCCTGCTTTGTGACAGGCCCCTTCCCTCCTTGCTCTGGCCGGGGCTGTAAGCCTGATCACGCTGCACTTCCATGTTCACCCCCAGTCCCCGAAGAGCCTCTTTGTTACTTACATCAGTATTGCAGGACCGGTAGCGTTTCCGTTCACCCAGGCAGTACTTGCCACCGATGGTCGGCCTTGCAACAGAGAACAAGAGGGGAGGGCGGGCTAAGAGAGATGGACCGTGCTGGGCAGGCAGTGCTGCCCTGTGCTGTGTGGCCATGGGGCTGCTGCGTTCCCTGCTGTTGCAGACGGGGTGGCAGGGGTGGGGGCAGCAACGCAGGGTTGCATTCCGCAGCGCAGGCAGGTCACGTACCGCGGGCTGTCACAGTGGCGGATGGATGATGATACGCCGCCCCCACAGGTCCTGCTGCACTCCCCCCAGGAGGACCAGGCTCCCCAGGCGCCGTCCACCCCTTTGGGCCGTGTGCCGAAGGGTACGCACTCCCTCTTGTAACACCACTAGGGAGACACGGAGCTTCAGCGCCTGAGAGCTGCAACCGCCTCACAGGGTGCTCCCTGATGTGCATCAGGCTGGCACAGCCCTGGACACAGCTGGCAGGAGCGATGCCAGCTGCTGAGGTTGATGGGGACACTGGGAGAGGGTATCACTAAGCATGGGGCCCAATCAGCTTGCGGAGGTGCAGGGATGCATCTGACAGGGAGGCCTAGGGACATGGGGTTCCCTGCCCCTATGGGTAGCAGGGTGGGCTCTGGGATTTTGGCAACTCTTTGGAAATGGAAGCAGTTCCCTATTTCCAGAGCATGGGGGACGAAAGGGGAGGTGAAGTGTAGGTATGGGGACCTGGGTGGCCCCCTGGCCAGGATCCACTGCTGTCTGCCAGCCTTTGGCTTGGTAGCACCAGGCCCCACCCTGCCCAGCCTCTGCGGCAGACTGTGGCCCATGCATCCATTCCTCAGGTCTGGACCAGCTGGCCTGCTCATTCCAGCCTCAGATGTTCTGACCAGCAGTAGTGAGGAAAGAGAGATGCCTGCCCAGCCATACAGAGCAAAGACCACATCAGCCACGGCCCTGTATGGACTCTGGTGGTATTTGTGCCGGGGTCGGAGATGGCATCCGCCTCTCAGCGCATGGGGGATGGGTGCAAAATACCCCCAGGGGACAGAGAGGCACAGGACATGCCATGATTTTGTTTCTCTGCCCTGGAAACACTGGCCAGTGTCCCATGAGCAGCAAGCCGAGCTTTGTGTGGGCAGCACAGGGACGCCAAATGGACCACCAAAGCAAGACTGAGGGCTACTTAACCAACTCAACTGTAAGACAGCATCTGCGTCACGGCAAGGGTGAATGTATGCTGAGCTGTGACTCTGCAATGGTGACCCTGTGGGCTTCCTGCTGTGTCTCTGTCAGTCTGATTTAACATGCTGAGATTTAGCACAGCAGAACAGGGATCGAAGACTCGTCTTTGCAGGCACACAAATGCATGTTCAAGTCAGACGCTATTTTCTAATTCAGTGGATCCCAAACTTTTTTCTGCTAGAAACCCTCTTGGCATCTCCCTAAATAACCCAGACCCCTTTCACTTCTCGAGACATCAGAACATCCTGCCAGCCTGGCCTGTGTGGAGAACAAAACGGCATCCTGTGAGTGCCAAAATGACTGGAATGTTCTTCCACCTTGTTCCAATGCTGCCTCCAAGGAAGGACCCAAGGGGCACCAATCATTTTTTTTCTTGCCTTAAAGGTGACTTTAAGGGGGAACGGGTCAGAGAGGACCCGGTGCTATTAAATCACTCCCCAGTGCAAACCACAACCAAGCGGCAGGAGGCAGGGGCTGGACGCAGGACTTTTAAATCACTCCCCAGTGCAAACCATGACCAAGTAACTGAGTGGAGAATTGCTCGAGCCGCTCTGTCACCTCACTCTGGTGCCGTGGGCTGTCTTACCCCCTTTTCAATAGTGTTGGTTTGGCAGATGGTCCCCTCAGCAGCAGGTATGCTGTTGGTGATGCAGCGGTTGCTTTTGCTCAGACACCATAACTCACTGCAGACTTCCTGGAGAGAGAGATGGGTGGGAGAGAAACAAGCAGAGCCAAGATTAGGGATTACTTGGGTGAGCAGTGTTAGGGTTGCAGTGGCACCACACTGGTATCTTTGAGACGCTCCAGCTGGCCTGGGGTGTTCTAGCAGGGGTCAAATCTGGAGAGGTGCTGAGCCCTCGCAATGCACAGAGAAATTGATGAGAGCTCAGCACCTCTTGGGATCTGGCCTGAGGCTACTTCTGATTCTTTGGATGCCATTTGTGGTGCATTTGGAAACGGGAGAGCAGAGTTTTCAAAGATTTGCACCTGTGTTGGAAGCAGGAAAGTTGCACTAAAGCTGCGTTTACATGTGCACGCTACTTCGAAGTAGCGGCACCAACTTCGAAATAGCGCCCATCGCGTCTACACGCGTCAGGCGCTATTTCGAAGTTAACTTCGACATTAGGCGGCGAGACGTCGAAGTCGCTAACCTCATGAGGAGATAGGAATAGCGCCCCACTTCGACGTTCAACGTCGAAGTAGGGACCGTGTAGACGATCCGCGTCCTGCAACGTCGAAATTGCTGGGTCCTCCATGGCGGCCATCAGCTGGGGGGTTGAGAGATGCTCTCTCTCCAGCCCCTGCGGGGCTCTATGGTCACCGTGGGCAGCAGCCCTTAGCCCAGGGCTTCTGGCTGCTTCTGCGGCAGCTGGGGATCTATGCTGCAGGCACAGGGTCTGCAACCAGTTGTCAGCTCTGTGTATCTTGTGTTGTTTAGTGCAACTGTGTCTGGGAGGGGCCCTTTAAGGGAGCAGCTGGCTGTTGAGTCCGCCCTGTGACCCTGTCTGCAGCTGTGCCTGGCATCCCTATTTCAATGTGTGCTACTTTGACGTGTAGACGTTCCCTCGCTGCGCCTATTTCGATGTTGGGCTGAGCAACGTCGAAGTTGAACATCGACGTTGCCGGCCCTGGAGGACGTGTAGACGTTATTCATCGAAATAAGCTATTTCGATGTTGGCTGCACGTGTAGATGTAGCCTAAGAGAACAAGCTATGCCCCCGCATGTCTGAGCTCCTTTATGAGCAAAGGATGCCAGAGATAAAACGTCTCCCAGGATTAGCCCATATGTCCCGCTTTTCCCTTCCCCCAGTCCTTCCCTTTGTCTCCTTGTCTGGGTCGCAGTGTGACTGATAAACCTGAGGGAGCAGGCTCCGGCCCCTCCTTGTAGCCGCTGAGTGCCTCGTGTTCACAGGGAGCCCCCAGAGCTCTCAGCTGCCAGGATGGCTTTAAGCCCCTTTCCTCCTGGCTCCTGAAAACACCGTAGGAATCGCACTGGAGTGGGAGGGGTGCGGTGCTACAACCATCCCAAGAGAGCGTCACAGTCCTGGGGGAGGGGTCAGATCTGCCTTTAGGAGGGTCTCAGCCAGGCCAGGTGCTGACCTGGCCCTCAGCCAGCTCTGACTCCTCCTCGTGTTCTCATCCAGCCCTACCCAGAATGCACCTTTGCCCGAAAATTCCACGCCTCCTTCGAAGCAGCTCTCTGTCCACAGTCCAGATTTTCAAGCACCTCCTGCTGTGACCTCTAAGGGCTCCAGGCAAGCACACAGCTTCACTCAGCTGGGCATTCCCGTCCATCAGCCCCCAAAAGCCCACCCCATGTCAGCTCCATCAGATACTCTGCAAATCCATGGCAGTTGCTTGCTCAGGAAAGGCAGCGCTTGTGCTCGCCCTCCGTTTTCTAGATCCAGACGGCAGTGCCTGCAAAGGGCAAGGCAGTGGCCAAGCAGGGTGGCTGGATAGGCTGCCAGATCTCTGGGGTGGTCCTATTGCTCTTAGAACCAGGCTATTTGGACTCTCCAGCATTTGGACTCCTTGCAGGAGGAGGTGAAACTTGGTTTGAGGCATTAAAAACAAAATGATAGTTCGGGTTTTCTTTAATTAGGTAGAAACATGGCCCGAGATGTGAGAACAGGAGCCTCTGTTAAACGGCCTCGGCCTGGCAGGGATCTCGAGCATGCTCATGGTGAATACAGACTGCATGACATGGATCGTGAGCCATGACAACACTGCCGCCTCCCAGCTGGGGCCTTTGCTCTGATCACGACATGGCATGAATGTGCGTAGCCTGGGCTAAAGAGGCAGATGCTCTGAGCATTGTCCCAGCGTACAGGACGGCTGGGGGGCAGGAGCCACCCCTGCTGGGGTAGGAGAGATACTTGCTTTGGGGAATGTGCCCGTTGCCAAGATGGCCAGGGGCTGCCCGGAGGTTGGCAGCAGAGGCCTCTGCCTGACAGAGAGGATCAAATGGGATTCAGGATCGAGGCTCGGCCTCTTGCAGAGACAGGGACAGGTTCACTGAGTCGGAGCTGGGTCAGAGCCAGGGCTGATGGTATGGGGGACTCAGGGGCAGGCACACCACGCTCACAGGCAGGCCGGCTGGGGCCCACGCAAGGAGCTGAGGCCTTAGCTCTCCAGCCAAACCACCTGGTTCTGTCGGCCTCCCCCTCACTCCCAAAGAGGTGAGTCCTGACCACCACTAGCTCATGGCCTGCACTCGGGAGACAGGTGCTGACCATGCTGTCCTTGCTTCCCTGAGCTCTCAGGGAGGGCAGCTCTTGGAACAGGCACTGACCCCCCACAGGGGTAAAAGACCTTCTCCAGTGTGCAGGAACCCTCCTGGAAGGCACTGACGGGGGCAGGGCACTGCCTGCGCTGCCAGTAGAGCTACTGATCGAGGGATTAAGGGAACAGAAATACCGCGGTGCCCTGCAGTAACACCCCCATAGCCCACAGCGGCAGGGCGACTCCAGGGGCTGCAAAGGGGTCAGGCACTCAATTCTCACAGAGGTTTCATGGGATGGGGGCAGGTGCTTAATTCGCTTAGGCAAATCACAGCCAATATCATAGCCAATATCATAGCTATTGACTCTTATTGATACATGTCTACCACTCTTTATGCCTGCAGAGTCAATATCAGGCTGGGAAAGGGAGTCTGCTCCTTCATGTGCATTGTCAACAGAATGGATTGCTAACCTTCTGCCATTTACAGCTGGGAGCCCTTTGAAGGGCAGATGTCCGCAGGCATCTCTGCGTATGTCTACACTGCACACTAAGCTTGGATTTCGGTTTAATCCCAAACCCGCTCTCAGTCTGACTTGGATCATCCAGCACTTGGGACCTGGGTCCTAGGGCCCTGCTAGGGCAGTGGGTCAGAGCTGGGGTCCCGCTGTGACTTAGGCCCAAGCCCTGTCATTTTGCAGTGTGGACCCAGGCTGAGGCACAGACCCCAGTCAGAGGTACAGACAGGTAGAATGCAGTACAGACAGGTTAGCACAGCTTGGAGATCCCAACCAAGAATTGTGAACCCTGGGCTATGTGGACCCAAAGGCGCAGGTCCTACGGACCCAAGCTCAGTGTGCAGCGTAGAGGCTCGGAGTGTGCAACCTGCTTTACACATGGTGCCCCTCACTATAGCATGGTGGGTGCTGCAGAGATGTCACATGATGACACAATTTTCCTTGCTTGTGATGAGCACGAACAGGTACAGAACTCAGTGGCTCTCAGACCCCAGGCTGCAGGGCTGGTGCTGAGAACAGAAATCATTTTACACCCGAATGGGGCACACTGGATGTGGATGTGGACTCAGACCTGGCATGATGGACACCATATCGGTGCACTCTGTTCCAGGCAGAACTCCACCTCAGTTCATTAAGGCTGATAATGAATGCTGAGCTCCTTGGGGAAAAGGCAGCAGAGATGGGCAACACAGGGTTGTGGGCAGCTGTAGAGCTTGGACCCATTACTGCAGGACACCGCAGATGTTTCTTTTCTTTTTTCGTAAAGGAAGCATCTGCGTGAGTTAAACATTAGCTGGAAAATGGGCAGGTGAACTTGGAAAGGTTCCAGTACACATTAGCAAGTGCAGAACACTCAGCAAATCCTCCCTGATAGTATCCATCCTTGGGCAGGGATTCATTTAGCACGTGTTAAAGCCAGACGGGACTGTCAGAGCTTCTGGTCTGATCTCCTGCCTAACACAGATCATAACATTTCAACCAGTCCCTGCTGCCCTGAGCCCAGTCACTTGTGTTTAACTAAAGCAGAGTCTACAGAGAAGCCTCCTGTCTTGCCTTGGAGACCTTAGGGTGTGGAGAAGTGGCCATTTCACTTGGTAGTTTGTTCCAATGGGGAATCCTGACTGATAGCAATTTGGGCCTGATTTCTAGTTGGAATCTGGCTTTACCCTCCAGCCACTCCATTGGCTTCCATGGCAGAATGAAGAACTGCCTTTCTCTGCTAGATTACAGACCCCAGCAAGATCTCTCTGCGAGTCAGAGTTCGCCGGGAATCATTTCCAGTCCCACAGAGCCAAAGCAGCCGTTGGAGGCTGTGCAGGACTCTCCTCCATCTTGGGCATCAGGTAAAATGACCAGGTAAGTTCTGATTTCAGAATCATTTTGGTTACTGATGATGCTACAAGCAGAGAGAACCCAGTGTGGCCATCAGATCCTCACGACATCAGTGGGGGAAGCCCTCCTTTTGCCTTGTAAGCAGACTGCATGGCTGTGGAAGCTGCAGATGGATGCAGAGATGCCAACTTTAGAGAACCATTCTCGGGATCACAACTGCATTAAGTGAAATGCATCTGAGGAGCTCTTTGTGCACCTCTAGAGCTGGTGATGGGCCAGACCCTGATCTCAATGACACGAGTATAAATCCAGAGCCACTCCATGAGCTTCTGTGGATGTCATCTGGGTTTACACTGGTATAAATGAGATCAAGATCTGGTCTCTCTTCTTTCTGGGTATTTTTATTTTCTCACCTTAGTTTTGTTGCCCCTCTAGTGTAAGTGATGCTCATAGTTTTACTTTACCCCTGGAGCTTCCTCCTCATTTCTGCCTGGCCTCCCCAACTCCAACAGTTTGAACAAATCCAGAGTGAGTTGCCTTGTGAGACCTGCAGCTGCCCCTTGGCTAAGTGCATGGAGGCCTGACCCTGGGTCCGCATGCCCAGGCTGCAAGGCAGGAATGGTCTTGCTCCTTGCTGCTCTCGGGACGGTCTGAGCTTTGTACTTTTCACACTGGAAGTGAGTCAGTTTTGAATTCCTCCACCTTCCTCCCTGTCTCAGGCAAGCCCCTCTGCCCCCCATTAGCTCATGGGTGGTGGCACAAGCAGGGTACTTCCCCTTAGCCAGATACCTCCCTTCCAGCCTGATAGCAAAGCTACTGAGCCACCTCACAGCTGGACCAGCTCAGCCTCCAACCTCTCTGGACCCTCTGCCCACTCTGGGGGAAGCCGGGCCTTCCGCACACTGCGAGTAAGCCTGGGGCGCACAGGGGAAGCACCGCTCAGCCAGTTCAGACACAGAGTAGATGGGCAGTGGATCGGATGCGTGAGGCTGTACTTCAGGGAATGGCTTGGTCACAGAGAGTTCCCCTCCAGAGGAGTCTCGCCTTCCACAGTGGGCATTCCCTGGCTTCTGCAGCTTCGCCCTGCGTGCGACGGAGGAGGTGGCACTGGCTGGTGGAATGTTCCAAACCGTCGTTGGGACGGTCTCCCGGGTGAGCGCCTCGCGGACATTCATCCGTCCATCTGCCCAGGGAAGACTTCCCGCTAGAGGGCTTCTCCTCCTCTACAGCCAGCTCCCAATGACCACGACGAACATTTCCACTGCCAACAACCTCTGCTGCGCCCTGCCAGCTGTGCAGTAGATCGGATGAGTAGCTTGCCACCTTGACTGCAGCAAGGACTCTTGTGCTCCACAGGCCGCTGATGAGTTGAGGAGCAACTTGCTTCCCCCAGAGCTGAGCTGAACTCTCCCCCTCCACAGATCTGACCTGGCCCCATCCGCCCTTTCACAGCAAAATGAGGCAAAGCCAATGGAGGAAGCACTCGTGTGTCACGCAAGAGAGCAAAGCATGGCGGAGGGGCCAAGCCCTTCCCTGTGTAGCCCAGCCCTCCGCCCCCTCGGAACCGATAGTAAAGCAGGAAGGCTCTCTACCCCGTATTTACACTGGCGAGATTTAACTCCGTACTGGAAACGGCACTGCTCGTCCGCGTCGTAGGCCTGGCCGGGAGCCACTGTTGGGTAGATGAAATCTTGCTTGGGAGGAGCGTTGTTCAAGCACAGTCCCAGGCCTGAGCTGGAGGAGGGAGAAGAAATACAGACTCACGGGTAGGAAACCCTTGCAGATACATGTGGGGCTAAGAGTGAGTGACAACTTGGGGGTCTGGCTAAGGTGAGCCCCTCAACATCTGGCATCTGCACAACTGGGAACAGCTTTGTTACGGTCCCTCAGAGCCTTCTCCTCTAGCCAGAGCTGGGAAGTGCACCGGTTGCTGGGAAATTGACATGAAACAGGCAGACAACTAAACTAAACTCTCCTGAAACTCACAGAAGGCTCCATCTCAGTTTTCAACAAGGACCCGAATACCACAGCGATGGTGGCAGTGGAGATTTCAGAGCCACTGGGACCTAGAGCTTCACACTGAGTCTCTGGCTACTCACACTGGACTTGGGGTCAGCTTGAAAGTCCGCATTGGAGTATCAAGCTTCCCCTGGACTCTAGGGCCCCATCCTGCTGAGGTTTTAGGTCTCCCCCCTGTGAAGTCTGGACCCCCAAACTCACTTCCCAGGGACCCCCAGGCATCAAGACGATGGTAAGAGAGGTGGAGTGGGTGGCAAGGTTAGTCCTGTGACCAAACACAAGGCGGGGGCTCTGGAGACCTGGATTCTGTTCTCCAGCAACTTGGGCAAGTCAGCAACGCTTGCAAACATGGTGGCCTAAGCTGAGGCAGCTGAAAGCACGTTTGGGCCCCCGAGTGTTTGCAGACGCTGAACGTGCCCCGCCTCTGAGCTGCGGCAGGATTTCAGTGCATTCAGCATCCAGGTTTGCTAGTGCCAGAGGGGAGGAGTTCTCCGCTGCCAAATGTGAGCTGCCAGAGCTGGAAGTGTAGGACGGCCTTGCGTCCCAGCCTTTGGGGGCATGGGGAGGTGATTCAAGCCTCGGATCCCGTCAGTAAGGTTTGTATTTGTTCTTTGTTCATTAAAAACTGCGTCTGGCCTCTTGGTTTTACCCCTTAGTCTGGAGGGCTCTGATGCTTGGACCATTCAAAGACTGCACCAGCGGCTGACAATCACAATACGTTGTTTGCTCCTATCCAGCTTCCGTTTAAACTCAGCATAATCTTTCTCGCAGAGATGGGATCCTGCTCACATCAGCAACCCCCAAACTCAGCTGCGGCTAACCAGCGCCTCCTTGAAAGGAAAGCCAAGGGTTGCATGGCCAGGGAATTGGAGCCCTCATCTCTCGGGGACTCCTGCTGGGGTAGGACTGCAGCAAATTGCTAGGGAAGGGTGTGATTTTCTAAAGCACGTCAGTGTCTTAGGAGCATACGTCCCCTCAATAGTCAACACAGTGCGCCAAAAGGAACTTGGCTGCACAAATCTCGGAGACAGGGACTACGACTTGTGCGCCTAAATCCCAAAAGGTGCTTTTGAAAATCTCTCCTGTGGTTCCTGAACTGCTGAGCTACAGCTGAAAATCCCCTTCCACAGGCATGGGGGCACTTCTTGTGCTGCTACCAGGCCGTGTGGCTGAAAAGAGGAGCAGCATCCCTTAACACACAAACTGCTCTCTGCACTTCCTGGCTTCATCCAAACCCTTTTAAATCACCCACGTTTTGAGACCCTTCTTTGGGAAATCTCCCCTGGGGGATCTGCACAAAAGGCCGGATGCTGCAGGGCCAGGGAGCAGGATGCCTACTGGCCATGTGTTGGTGGGGTAATTGATGAGCCTGGGCAGGGCAAGCCAAGGAAACCAGTGTCAGAGGCTGGCGACATCTCTGCTCCTCAGGCAGAGGATGGGTGCGGCTGGCCAGGTTTCTTACTCCAGGAAGCTGGTGATATAGTCCCGGCTGCAAGTCGACCACACGAAGGGGTTGGTCTTCATGGTAATGTGAGCCGCCATGAGCTTGGCCGTTTCCTGCCCGCGGGAGCCACAGCTGTTGCCAACTCCATCATGGTTCATGCCGAACCTGGAAGAGGTCACACCGAGGGCGACAGGGACACCAACTGCAGTTAGCAGCAGCCGATGTCCCTCCAGCGTGTCTGTGCACAGAGCCCACAGTGGCTGGCCAGGCTCCAGGACTGGGGGGAGGCATGCTGTGATGATGGAAGTTTTCTAGCCATGGGAGGTGGGGAATTTCAGCTGAGACCAGGACTTCCCATAACACACAGCCAACCTGTTGAACTCCTTGCTAGAGGCTGTTGTGAAGACCAAGATCATAACAAGGCTCAAAAAAGAGCTAGATAAATTCATAGTGGCTGGGTCCATCAGTGGCTGTTAGCCAGCACGGGCAGAGATGGAGTCCCCCAGCCTCTGTTCGTCAGAAGCTGGGAGTGGGCAATAGGGAGGGATCTCTTGATGATTGCCTGTTCTGCTCACCCCCTCTGGTGCTTTGGCACTGGCCGCTGGCACAAGACAGGACACTGCGCTGGATGCACCTTTGGTCTGACCCAGTCTGACCCTTTCTACGTTCACTAAGGTCAGGAGGCAATTGCCCTTTCCCATGATATAGGCCTGTACCTTGCTCCAGGAGCATTAGACACCACATGCCTTTCTCTGAAGCACTGAGCATGGGCCACTGGTGGAGACAGGACGATGGACTAGATGGGGCAACGGCCTGGCCCAGTGGGAACAAGCAGCTGACGGCTCAGATGCTGTCCCTGCGTTTTTTTTCCCATCAATGGTGGAATAAATTTTGCTGCCTGCACTAAAATATGTGCAGACGTGCACCACCCCGAGAAGTACACGCTGCTAGCTGTGGGCACCCTGATAATCAGCTCGGTGGCAGCTGACTTTCTCCTGGAGGCCACCCAAGTGCTCAGTGTATGGGGAACATTGAGCTCAGACTACAGGCACCACTGGTGTGATCTGCTTTGGCAGGGTGGGGGGACATTGGCCTGTCTGCTCAGGTGTGCATGTGTGCTCTTGAACCGGGTGGATTATTGGTCCCGCCCTGTGTTGCTATTGCAGCATCTGTATGCTGAAGATGATCCCCAGCGGGTTACCGTGGAGAGTGGCCAGAAAGGGGAAGACCGTTGTGCCAAGCAACACGCTTGGGGGAGCTGCTAGGGGTAACACTCACGTGTGGCCGATCTCATGGGCGATGGTGAAGGCTGTGGCTAGCCCGATGTCCTCGTTGATGCTGCAGCTTCTCTCTCGCTCACACATTCCTCCCACTGGGGCCAGCCCTAGGAAAGGCAGCAGGATTGGCATGGGGGCCAGCACAGAACACCGTTGGCCAGCCACAGGCCATGTTTCAGGGTTACACAGTGGGCGTTGGGCTTAATGTTAATTTGGCACATTGCCGTAGCATGGCGGGCCTGACTCTTCCCACTGACTTCAGTGGGCTGTACGTCGGGCCCTGGAGCAGGAGGGGAAAGTAGTTTGCTGGGCTCTGGCACCCAGGTCTCGAGCTGCTCCTAATGCCACCCACAAATGGCTTTGCCAACAGCAGCAGGGCCCAGTGCCAGTAGAATGCCCCTGGGCTTCAGACCTGCTGCCCAGTGTGTCTACACAGGGAGAAGGCGGCGCTGGTCACACCAGAAAGGCCCATCCGAAGCCCATTTTCAGCAGATTGAATATCTGCCTAGCTGCCCAAGAGCAGCGATCAAGAACGCCAAAGCCACGGTCCTGCCGCTGCCTACAGGAGGAACACAAAGTCCCGATCCTGCGTTTTGACTGGTGGGTTTGATTGGCTTTCATCACCCCTAGGATCAAACCAGAGTCCATCTGAGCTGCTCAGTGCCCCGAAATAGCTCTAGATTCCCTTGCCCCCCTGCGCAGGGCACCCCTGGCTCTGTGCCTCAGTGCCGGGCACCCTGCTACCTGTGAAGCAGAAGCAAGGCAGTGGAGGGGGGTTGCTCACTGCTCAGTGCACAGACCTGGCCACACGGCGAGTGGGGTATGGGGCTGGTGGCAGAGAAGATGGGGCTTTGCAGCAAGCCACGTCCCAGCACTCTCTGGGAGGAGAGAGCCCTCGCTTGGTCAAAGAGCAGGAGTGGGGAGAGAGGATGCAGGAGGGACTCAGTCGTGGACAAGAGACAGGGACCGGGGAGAAGTGCCCCATTAAGACCAGATAACCCACTCTTTAACCTCAGGGCAGGTACAAGCTCCCCACCTGCCCCACTGAACTTCCCCAACAGGGCTCAACCCTGGGAGGGGTTCGTTCTCCAGGGCCCACTCAGCTCTTGGTCTCCTGGCTGGACCACCAAGCTCCTCAGAAGCTGCTTTGAGACCCACCCATTTATTTCACCGTGTCGGAGTGCACACAGCCGTCCCTTCCAGGGCTGCTCAGTTTAGACCATGGCATAAGGGCACTGTGTATGGACAGAACAAGATGGCAGAGTCGGAAGAGCTACAGAGTCTGTGTCCAGCAGCAGTGATCAAGACCGCATGTCGTGTAGATCATAACAAAGCCCCAGCTCTCTCCTCTACAGCTCAGCGACCGGGCTGCTGACCAGCCTTCAGAATTAGAACAGGTCGGAGTCATTGGGCTGGAACAGAGATAACACTGAAGTGGTCTGTAGCCAGTCACTAAATCATTTTAACCCTTATTAAAGTAAGGAGAGCTAGATAAGCAAGCACTGGACAGGGACCCCAGGTACAAGGGTTCTGTTCCCAACCCTACAACGTGCCTGCTGGGTGAGCTTGGGCCAGTCACTTTGGCATTCTTTGCCTCAGTTTCCCTGGAAAACGGGTGTAACAATGCTGCTCTCCTTCATCCAGCACTCAGAGCTCACCTGAGGCAACGTGTGAGATAAGAGCAAAGAATTAAATATAACAGTCTGTGCAGAACTGTTACCTACCTAAGGTACCACAGGGCTTGTTCTTGTAGATGCAGATATCGTACCTGAAAGAAAAGAGATGAAATTAAACCCAAACTGGTGTTGGCTGGAAAGATGGCAGCATTCATTAGATCACTGTAACTGTCTGGTATTTGCTGCACAGGCGCAGCTACTGGCCTGAGAGCAGAGTCCATGCTCTCCGCAACAGAGGGAGCCAGCAGGATAGCCTGCTGTCCCCTTCCCCGAGGCTCAGAGAACCGCCCAGCCGTCCCATATGTGGCCTGAGGAGATATGGTCACCCTGCATGTTACCACGGACTAAGGCTCTGCAGGTACGTCTGCATGACCCTCAGAGACCTGCGGTGTGGCTGTGGCTGTGGCTGGCCAGGCATCAGGCTCAGCTGCTACAGAACTGCAGTGTAGATGCTCAGCTGCATGTTTGCGGTTCAGTTCGGAGACCCGCCCCCCTCTTGGCTGTCCTGATTTCGGCATGGCTGGAGGGGGAGAGGCCAGTGGCTATGGAAGGGGGCTGGACTCCGTAATCCGCTTTCCACACGGGAGGCCCTGACTCTGTTTGGGTTCCTTCACCGGGGGTGTAGCACAAAGAGAGGCCAGAGCTGAACCCCAGGCAGGAACACACACAAGCTTTGGGACCTAGCAGTTGTGTGACTCAGGCCTTGCATGTGAGTGTGTGAGAGAGTGAACGGATGATGGGCTGGAACACAGGGGTGTTGCTGGCCAGGAGAGAGGTGCATTGACAGGGCTCTGCAGCTTGGGCCTGGGGTGCATTGGCAGGGCTGTGAATAGGCCCAAGCTCACAGCACGGAGGATGCCGAGCCCAGGCAGAACCGAGAGGAGGACGCTCAGAGGCCAGCCAGCACTGTCCTCTGGCCTCACTACCACTGGCTGCCTCCTGGACTCTGAACCTCGGGGGTGGGCTCACAGCAGGGGATGGGCTAAGATGGCTCATGGCCTTTGGCCTCTGGCTCACGCCACACATGTGCAATCCTCTCTGCCCCAGCAGGAGACAGAGTGAGGGGAAAACATTCACTGCTTTGTTCCGAGCGGAGTCTGCAGAGGCCTTTGGAGGCTCCGACTTGACACGTCTGCGCCGGAGGAAAAAGCCCACAGCTCAGCAAGATGTTATCAGGAGACGGAGCACTTACTGCCGACATCTCCAGCCAAGGGCTGGCACGGGAGCCGGCCCCGGGGACTTGGGCCCAGCGAGCCTCTCAGGGTGAGTTCAAACGTCTGGCGGGTGGCCGAGGAATCAGTCAGTCTCTGCGTCCTGCATGCGTGGGGCGAGGGAAGGGGAATTGTCTCCTGCGAGCCAGGGAAGGTGAAGCCGGGGCTGGCTGGGTTTGAGCTGCCCCTCCCCCTGCCGCACCACGCATTTCACAAGCTCATCTGACATGAGCCAAGCTCCGTGCGGCTCCTGCAGCCGAAGGGAACTGGAGCGAGAGCGCAGCAAGCTGGGGCAGCCAGCAAGAATCCGCTCCCGCTCGGAGACTCCCTGCTCTGCAGCTTCCCTTCCATGCCTCCCCCATCCACGTCATGGAGTGCGAAGACAAGAGCAGCCCCTGCCCAGTTCAGGGGACCTCCCGTGCCTTTACGGTCTCAACCCCCCGGTAAAACTGAGCACCGGCGGCCCTGAGCATCGAGTGGCTGTGCCAAAGCTCTCAGCACCCACTGCCAGGCCAGTCTCGTGCTCCGCATTAGGCTGGCGAGTGACCCCCCACCCTCGGTCTTTCAGGCCCTGGACTCTGTCTTGCTCAGTCAATGTCTCACCACTGGCTGGGTCCAGTAAAAGAAGCAGTCCCAGCCTCCCGGGTTCAGAGGGCGAGACAGCTAGAGAGGATCGGGGAAAATCTGAGAGAGCAGAGGGCTAAAGCAGCTGCTGGGAGCAGAGCAGGTGCCCCAGTAAACCCCAATTAAAGGGCAGAGACTGGCCTTCTGAGGAGGTGCGAGGAGGCCTGTGAGCAGGCACTAGCGCCAGGAAAAAGGGAGATGGAGATTCAAGCCTCAGGAGGGCAGCAGTTAGGTTTCGGGTCACACTTGAGTTTGGGATTCGGCCTGGCTGGATGGGAAACCTGAGAGATTGTGGGGTGAAAGGCCAAGAAAGATCACAACAGGAAGACGCCCACGAAGCAGCATAGAGGAGCAGCACTGTGCAGACCTTCCCTGTGGGGTACAGGATCTCTGGCCTGGTTTCTGGCCAACCACGAGTCTCCTGGCATGAGACTGGAGATGGGGCCAGGACATGAAAGACACCTTAGAGCAGAGACTAAATCGGTCAGGACAGCACCGGCGAGAGCCGCCGGAGACGGGGGGCTGCGGAAGGTTCCACAAGGGGCTGCGGTTGGTTTCTGGAAGAAGGCAGGAGAGCAGAAGGAGGTGTTAGCGGGCTGACAGCTAAGCCAGCAGCAGCAGGAGCTTAAGCCGGGGCCTAGAGAAGGTTGCAGGCAGGGGGGCAGTGGAGGAATTTATCTGCTGACAACTCCCCACTGCAGAGCTGGACCCGAGCTAAGAGTGAGTGGACTGTAGGCACAAGGGCTCCTCCCTGGTGAGGATGATCTCCTGGAAGACAGGCTGTGGGGGGTCCCTCTGGGGAAGGGAACTCCCGCTAGGCCTGGGATGGCCTTGCAGCAGATGGACTGGAGGGGCTTAGCCAGGTGTGGCAGAAGACACAAGAGAGTGGTACATTGGCTGCTGAGGGCCCAGATAATCCGGGAGTCCACAGACTCCATGCACAGGAAGTGACAAATGGATTGTGGATTGGGACTGAGATTGGGGAGATTTGCCCAATGTTTTTGTCATAACAAACCAGCCTGGGCGGGGTATCACTGAGGCAACAGAACCCGGAGGAGTGTTCTTGGGTCTCAGAAGGTGGGAAGCTGAGGCAGGCAGGCCTGTTGTGCCATTGTGTGCCTCAAGAGCACACTCTAGGAGGAGGTGGCCTGTGACACAGCACCCCAGGTGAGTTAAATCCTGTGCAGTGCTCCCAACCGCACTGCGGCCGTAGGTCCATAGGCAGAGAATTACAGCCCACACCATGTGCTTATCTCCCATTGCTTTCAGCAGGCAGTTTCTGTCCAGGTCGGCTGACTTCTGGGGAGGCATCAGAGGATGGTCAGCACTCCCGGGGCTGAGCCTGTGTCCTCGCTGCTGGGTGGGTGGCTGGGTTATCAGCCTGGGTGAAAGCTTTGTTCGGAATTTAGCCAGCGAGCCTGGGCGTAAAGCAGTTCAATGTTTGGCAGAGGCAGCTTTGTGCCAGGATGGAAGAGGTTTGGGGGCAACACTTGGGGGTGTTTCTGGGTCATCATGCAGCAAAGGTGGGCCCGGCAGCCTGGGCCTTACCTGGTGATCAGTACTGCAGTGTCATGATTGGCTATGCCATTCTCAGGGATGGCATTCCCATTGCCATTCCGGCTCACAACGGATTTCTGCCACTTGCAGAAACTGTCCAAGGATTTCCCAGCATGGTGGTTAATCTCCAGGGTGGGCTGCAAGAGAAGCCACAGGAGAGCAGAGGGTGAAGGGGGTTAAGTCCAGCACTGCTTCCCACTCCCATGGCTCACTGAAGTAACGGGGTAGGACTGGCGGCAGATAGAATGGGGAAAGTACAGTGGAAGGTGCCCCACGTGCAGGGCCTAAGGTCTCTCCTGGGTAGAACTGCATCTGGCCTCCCCTCCACTCTTTCTGAGCAGAGAATCAACCTCCCAGGAAATATTCAGGTCCATTCAGGAGCATGGCAGCTGAGTTCTGACTGGTCTCTAGCACATATGCTACAGGTGTGTTGCACCTGAGAGAACCTGCTTTGTTGAGCAGAACATCAGGTGCACGCTGCGTGGAACCTGGACCATTCAGCAGCACTTGGTAGGTTTGCCACACAGGAAGAAGACAGGATTTCCCAAAGCGAGGGCAGCACTTTACACTGGGTTAGGGAGTCATGACTTAGGAAGGGTTGGCTAAGCTCCCTCACTAGCCAGAGGCCCTGTGGCCACCTTACCTGGTCCTCAGTGAGAAGAATCAGACGGGTCACAAGGATATTGACAATATTGCCCAGACTTGAGTCCTGGAAAAGTTTGGCAACCTGACCTCCAAGAAACAAGAAAAGACAAGTCTTAAAAATGAGCTCATTGTTGGGTAGATGGAGTCTCTGGTGCACACTGCTGCCTTCTGCTGGAAAGAACCAGGTGAGCTTGAGCTTTTACTGGTGGGTGATGGTCTCACTCTTACGGTGGGAAGGTCTGATTGCAAGATACATAGTAAACAGCAATGGGCCTGAGCCATTACTGTGGGATCGGGATTTCAGAACCTAATGAAGGCGGAGGGGTTCTGGTTCTGCCCCAAATTTTACAGAAGGCACCACCAATATGGATCTACTGCTGAAGATGGGGTTGGAGGCCTTTGGTCTTGGAGCTGCACTGCGCTTGGGTCTGAGTGTTGCTGAGAACCATGCATGGAGCAGGGAACAACCTGGAGAATGTCTTAGCCACGTGCAAGAAAACAGAAATGGGATTGTTTTAAAAGCTAGCCCCTGCCTTACACACACACAGAAGAAGCCCCAAGCCTAGCTAACCAATACCCTGCTGGGGACAGGGCAGAAAGCCAGTTCAGGCACACTTTCACACCTACTGCGGCCAACATCCCAGCTTGACTCACTTCATAGGAACACAGGAGTCAGCACACCCAGCTCATCACCTTAATCCATTGTGCCTGGCATCCAGCCTCTGTGATGACCCAGGCCTGGTGCTCCAGAGGAGTCCTTCCCTCTGCCGAACGCACCTGGAGACCTGAGCGGTACCATGTAGGAGATGGGATATATTTCTTCCTAACCCTCATGTCACTCAGCGTAACGATGTCCCTCTATTTCCCCCATGTTTCAACTGCCCTATTGACAAAGCTGATTGTAAGGGAGGTGCTGTTTAGTGAATGGCTTTGGGACCCCCATAGGAGGCCTAGCATGCAGTAGGGGGCTTCAGCCTTGGGTGCTTGTTCTTTGCAGACCTCTAAAACATTTTAAATGGGGGCTCAGGCCCCTGTGCCATAGTGCCTCACCCCCGAAGTGTCCCTATGGGCTATACAAAGAACTTTGGGCTTTGTTCTGAGAAAGGGTGGCATGTAATTGCTCTACCCCAGCAGTAGTCATGGAGGGCTTGCTACTCCAGACGTTCCTCAACCTGGGAGGTCCGGTGGGGGGCGGGGGAAGCAAGTTACCACAGGCCTCCAAAGCATCTGCCAATTCCCCACTCTTCTCTAGCCTCTCCCTGCCCAAGTGCTGACAAGTGGAAGCCCTGGATCTGCCCCACGCTGGCTGTGTAGTCCCTACCTGCTCGAGCAGGGCCTGCTTGAGTGAGAGGTGGGCACTGTCTGGCCTGTTGTGATCCACGCCACCTCCTAGCAAACACACAGTGGCATGTTGGGGTCCCCTGTTTTAGACTGACCAGTCCGTGTCTAGATTCACCTGCCCCCAGGCTGCGAGTGACCCTCCAGGAGATGGCCTGCAGGGGGTACTCTCTGAGGGCAGCTTTCGGCAGTCTTCTCCCTCCTGCTCCCTGGGAGCCGATCCTGCTCACTAGTGTCGGGGCATGGCTGTCCCCACAGCTCCCACTGTGATGCCATGAGGACTCTGAGGTGTCCAGGGGAGGGTGGGCCTGATGTGGTTATAACACTTACAATATTCATGATGGCCAGGATATACTGCTCTATGTCCCGCCGCCCGTGGTACCCCACCATCATTTTATCAGCCACCACAAGGGTCTCCACGTAGCGCTCGGTGCTGACAGATCTCTTCAGGGGCAGCTGGCCTCGCTGACTGCTGTTGCTTGATGGTTTCAGAGGGGAGGGCTTGAGTGTCCGCAGCCACCAGGGTCTTCCCTTCCAGGGCTTCTCATCTGGTGAGAGAAAGGGACGGCCTTGCTTTTCTTTAGTCACCTTTAAACAATGCAGCGTTTGGGGTGTTTCCAGTGCATGTGAATGGGAGGGGCTGACAATGCTGGCCAGTCAGGTGCATAGAGGACAGGCCTTGGCCGGCTTTGTCCCAAGCACAGCAACACTCCTGGGCCATCCCCCTGCTCAGCCAGTCCTGCGCTCCCCACACACACGGTTTCAGCACCCCCAGCTCTTGAGCCTTATTTCAGTCCTGGAGGGGTTCTGCAACTGCTGCATTTAGAGCGGGAGTGAAACTGCAGAGTCCCGTTAGGACTGCCATGGGCAGCAGCCTGGGAGATCCCAGTCCCAGCCTCCCTGCTCTTGGCTCTTCCAGACCACCTCAGCCCTGAGCTTCTGCACATCTGTGATTCATTCATCGCAGCCACAGACTGCCAGCCCCCTTGCCGCCCAGGTCTCATATCTGCCCTCCTCACCATCTGCCCTTGCACTTCAACCCTGGCTTGTGTGGCACCACCTGCAACCCCAGGCCCGAGTCCTGTCTACAGCTGGGGCCATGCACTTCACTGCTGCTGAGCAGCAGGACGTCACCCTGGTGCGGGAACAGCTGGGCAGCTTTAGAAACTACAGAGAAGTAATCTGAAAACATGGCAATGGCAAATCATTTTTTCTCCTCTTATCTGCCAGGACCTGAGTATGAGATTCAGAATGTCTCTTGTGCAGTACCTGCTACCTCTAAGGAACATCTACATTGCAACCCCACCCCCAGAGCAGTGAATCTGAGCGCCTGGCCCAACTGACTGGGGCTGGCCAGGCTTGTGCTATGGGGCTAAAAATAGCAGCATGGCCATTCCCGGCGAGGTGGGTGGGTCTCAGGGACTGGGCTCCCTCCCATGTGGGAATATTTATGGGCTCTTTTTAGCTTCATAGCATGAGCCTCTGTCCACTGACCTGGGCTCACAGACTTACTGCTGTTGGTTTTGCTCTGCAGTGTGGACATATCCTGACGCAGCAGCAGCAGGACTGTGGTATTTTGGTACAGGCTTTAAAAGTGCCATTACCAGCGAGGGCACCATACTCTCAGCCCCAAACTGGCTGCCTCCCAAGGGGTTTGGTCTCACAGGGAATGTTCCATCCCTACTGCCAAACACCCATAGCGATGTTCCCTAGGGAGGAGCACCTTGGAAGAAATTCTGGGAGCTGTGGTCTGCTGGAAGGCTGTGCTTGGTGCCCCCAATGACCTCACAGAGGAGGAAACCAGAGGCAGGGTGAATTCACCTCCCTGTCCTGACATGGGATTCACCCCAAAACATCCTGTTGGGTGGGAATGAGGCCAACTCGGAGAGCAGTGACACTTGAGGGGGGCGAGCTCCCTTGGGGCCAAGGTGGGAGAGCTGTTTTGTGCACAATGGCCAGGCTGGGCTGCTCAGGCAGGTCAGAGGTGCAGGGGATGGGAGGGGTGTCACTGCTGCAGCCCTTGTGCTGTGGTTGGTCTGAGCTGTGTTTGGCTTGCGGCTCTTACTCTGTGGTCTCTGCTTTCCAAGAAACAACTGGGAACAGACTTGCATTCATCTGGAAGCTGGGGAACGTGGCAATGAGTCAGCACAAGGGGACTCTCCCGGCTGCCTCCTGTAATGTGAGTTTGAGAGCAGGGTGGGAGGAGCGGGGCCAGGAGAGTCCAGGTTGTCTCCTGCTACTCCAGCAGGCGCAGATGGGATGCAGCTCTCCTCAGACTCCTCAGACTCTGTGCTTCCTCGACAGGTCAGGGACATGCTGGATTTACATCTGCTAGGTCAAATGCCTCTGCAGTGAGTGACTTTCAGACAGGGCCCCGGGGAGCTGCCTTTCTGCGTCCTCTGACCCTGACAGGAAAGAGTCTCCTTTCATCTTCCTGTAGAACAATCAGCTGGGGACTTGGCAAAGGACAGACACAATATTCTGTGTCTGGATGGGGAGATTTTATATATGCAAAAAAAAAAAAAGAAAAGTCCATGGATTCTGCAGGCACACAAGGCAGCCTTGAGTCTGGGCTGTCGCTTTTCCACACACTATGGACAATGTGGGTCGGTCTCAGATACAGGGCCTTGCACCTCTTCCCTCCCATGTCTCACCCAGCTGAGCACTAATGCCTTTCCAAGAGAGCAATGGTGCGTGCACACAATTCATTTCAGGTCCATATATACACTGTGCTTATAAAAAGACCTCTCACACAGAGTACACCTCCACACACGCAGAGCGCCTGAGACAATCACCCCATCATACAGCACCTCTCCCCATGCACACTCAAACACACTCCACAGAGACACCAGCCCTCCCTCAACGCAGAGACGCTCACACAAAGTACCCTCCCTGGTCCCACGCCCCCACAGAACCTCCCTCCCAGGTCCCCCTTCCCCCACAGAACCTCCCTCCCCGGTCCCACTCCCCCCACAGAACCTCCCTCCCAGCTCCCACTCCCCGCCAGAGCCTCCCTCCCAGGTCTCACTCCCCCCCAGAACTTCCCTCCCCAGTCCCACTCCCCCCACAGAATCTCCCTCCCCGGTCCCACTCCCCTCACAGAACCTCCCTCCCAGGTCCCCCTTCCCCCACAGAACCTCCCTCCCAGGTCCCCTTCCCCCACAGAACCTCCCTCCCCAGGTTCCCCTCCTTCTCACAGAACCTCCCTCACAGGTCCCCCTTCCCCCACAGAACCTCCCTCCCAGGTCCCCTTCCCCCACAGAACCTCCCTCCCCAGGTTCACCTCCTTCTCACAGAACCTCCTCCCCAGACCCTCACCCCCACAGAAACGCTGTCTCCCAGGTCCCACTCCCCACCCACACAACCTCCCTCCCAGGTCCCCCTTCCCCCACAGAACCTCCCTCCCCGGTCCCACTCCCCTCCACAGAACCTCTCTCCCAGGTCCCCCTTCCCCCACAGAACCTCCCTTCCCAGGTCCCACTCCCCCCACAGAACCTCCCTCACAGGTCCCCTTTCCCCCACAGAACCTCCCTCCCCGGTCCCACTCCCCCCACAGAACCTCCCTTCCCAGGTCCCCTTTCCCCACAGAACCTCCCTCCCCAGGTTCCCCTCCTTCTTACAGAACCTCCTCCCCAGACCCTCACCCCCACAGAAGCGCTGTCTCCCAGGTCCCACTCCCCACCCACACAACCTCCCTCCCAGGTCCCCTTCCCCACAGAACCTCCCTCCCCAGGTCCCCCTCCCCCACAGAACCTCCCTTCCCAGGTCCCCTTCCCCACAGAACCTCCCTCCCCAGTTCCCCCTTCCCCCACAGAACCTCCCTTCCCAGGTCCCCTTCCCCGACAGAGCCTCCCTCCCAGGTCTCACTCCCCCCACAGAACCTCCCTCCCCCAGTTCCCCTCCTTCTCTCAGAACCTCCTACCCAGACCCTCACCCCCACAGACACTCCCTCCCAGGTCCCCTCCCCCCACAGAACCTCCCTCCCCAGGTCCCCACCACAGGACCTCCCTCCCTGGTCCTCCCCACCACCAGATTCTCATTCTCCCTCCCTCAGTTACCAAAACCCATGGTTACTACAAAGACACTCTCACCGTGTCCCACCTCCACGCAAAGACTCACCCAAAGACCCCCACCCCCGATGCCTGGATACACTCATCTGTGCCCACAGCAATACACCAGCGCTCACACACCCAGACCTGGGAGGCTCATGAACACACACAGATATTTGCACTGATGGGACATGCTAACAATGGTGCTGAGATGCAAAGCTTGGATCCAGGTCTACAGGTTGGGGGTCTCTGTCTCACACCGACCCTCCTGCTCAGCCTTTAGTTCTCAGACTGTGAGGGGAGGGCATGTGACAAAGAGAGACTCCTTTCTTTAACCCCAGTTGTACATATTTTGATCTCACACACAGAGATTTTAAGAACATTGTTAGTCTTTACCCCTGTGTGTGTGCATTATGACACACCCTTTGACTGCATGATCTCGAGCTACTATTCCACAGCACCCCTGCCTGCCTCAGTGCCTGGGATGGATGGTGCTCAACTAACAAGCAGCTATTCCATGTTTTCTCCTCATTGTTTAATGGGGGTCCCTAGGCTTTATTTGTCACATGCTATTCATCCAGTCTCAACCTCTCCTGCACTCACCGGCTCCCAGTCACAGCCTCCCTCACCAAAACAGCCAGTCTCAGTTGCCCTTTCCCCATAGCCTCCTGCCATTCTCTGGTTTTGGTTGCCTCTCAAAGGCTACGTCTACACGTGAAGCCTACATCGAAATAGCTTATTTCGATGTAGCAACATCAAAATAGGCTATTTCAATGAGTAACGTCTACACATCCTCCAGGGCTGGCAACGTCGATGTTCAACATCGACGTTGCGCAGCACCACATCGAAATAGGCGCTGCGAGGGAACGTCTACACGCCAAAGTAGCACACATCGAAATAAGGGTGCCAGGCACAGCTGCAGACAGGGTCACAGGGCGGACTCAACAGCCAGCCGCTCCCTTAAAGGGCCCCTCCCAGACACAGTTGCACTAAACAACACAAGATACACAGAGCCAACAACTGGTTGCAGACCCTGTGCCTGCAGCATGGATCCCCAGCTGCCGCAGCAGCAGCCAGAAGCCCTGGGCTAAGGGCTGCTGCCCACGGTGACCATAGAGCCCCGCAGGGGCTCGAGAGAGAGCGTCTCTCAACCCCTCAGCTGATGGCCGCCATGGCGGACCCCGCTATTTCGAAGTTGCGGGACGCGCAATGACTACACAGTCCCTACTTCGACGTTGAACGTCGGAGTAGGGTGCTATCCCCATCTCCTGATGAGGATAGCGACTTCGACGTCTCGCCGCCTGACGTCGAAGTTAACTTCGAAATAGTGCCCGACGCGTGTAGCCGTGACGGGTGCTATTTCGAAGCTAGTGCCGCTACTTCGAAGTAGCGTGCACGTGTAGACACAGCTAAACAGTGTCAAGCTCCTTGCCCCAGTCTACTATCTTGACTTCCACTGCAGACCTTGTCCCCTTCATTCTTAAGACTCGGGTGACTGTCTCCTCTGGTGCCTGGGCCCAAGAGGGAGAGATGGTGACTGACAACACAGATGTGACTGGCTCTCACCTCTCAATTCTAATGCCTAAACCCAGCCCAGAAGTATAGTTTCAGCACAAGTCCTGCTCAGCATGTATGACATTTTCAGGGAATTTGACGGTCTTGAACGTCTCTACTGAGCATGACCAAACTGGAATGTTTTAAATGTGTATAATTTGGCCAAAGATGGGTGGATCTTCACAGGGACAGCAAAAGACACGTCCCTGACACAAAGGCCACCTGTCTGCCAAATTTTGAGGCCTTACTCCAAAGCATGGGGTTGCTAAAGCTTCCCAAAGAAAAAGCTTGCTGAAATTGTTTAGCGTTAGCAAAGCATGACATTTTTCACTGCACCCATTTTTGGAAATAGCTGACCTGTGCTGTCTGCAAGTTTAAGTTACAAGCAACTAGAAATGGGGTCTTCTAATGGGAAGTGTCAGATAACGTTAATAATAGCCTGTGGCTGCCAGCACTGTCTATAACTATAATAACATTATGCAATGCATATGTAGTGACCATGGCATACGTAGAGGATTAGTCTCTGTGGGCACTTGGAATAATGTCCCTAGCTGACTCATCTGCATGGACTGAACTCACAACCTCTGGATCTAAAATCTCCCTTATTTGAAGAACCAAACTTTTTATTTAGTGGGCAATAGCTGACTCACAATCTGTTATATGTGGCCTAACCATTATGTGGGAATGCAGCTATGGGTGTTAGCCTGGTTTACACTTGGTTTCCAGAGTTAGCATTCCTGGCCTCTCTGAACCAAGCTGGACAATACCAGGTTTTCCTGGATGGCTGAGAACTTTGGCTCTCTCAGAGGGATTATCTGGCACATGTAGCAGAGAACATCACTGTGCTGTGGGAGATTGGAGAGTTTGTCTGTTAATGTCAGTACCTAAAACACCGCAGGCCGCGTCCATGTGCGAGTGCTGGAGAGAGGAGCGCTTGTACACCACGTGGGGGCTTCCCTCGCCTTCACTCCCCATGCTCAGGTTGGCTCCCAGGCTGAGAGGCTCAATGAAATACTCTTCCTCATCGGCAATGATCACCCCATGCTGTAAAAGGAGAGAGGGAGGGGAGTGAAAAGGGAAGTGGGGCACTGTCTCCCCTCTGCAAATCTACACCCCCTGGGGGACAGAGAGGGAAAGAAGCATCAGCTGCCAGGGATGAAATAGGAACAGACGGGAACCTTCACCCAGAGCTTAAACCCCAAACTTCCAAGGAGTCACACCAAACTCAGAGGCAGCCCCATTGTTAGACCTAATTTGCTGAATGTGTAAGTTCAGCCCCATCACCAACACCCACCACAGCATTAGACCCAACACCCCGAGCCACTGGTCAGTCTCAGTCCTGCTCCCCAAGAGCCGCCACAGCATTAGGCCCAACACACCAAACTATTCACAGTCCAGCCCCAAATTCATTCACAACACTCCTCAGACGTTGCCCAGGAACCTTGGATCCAGCTGCACCCCACCTACCTTGTACCTCGCACTCAGGCCTGGCACCCTGCTTTGGGCATTTGACTGCCTTGCTCCTTCACTAGACAAACTTTCTTTTAGTACTAGCCAGAGTTAAGTTACAGTGATGGGCTCTTCACTGCGGTATCTGAGCACCTCATGGCCTTCAAGGTATTTACCTTCATAACCCTCCAGTGGGGCAGGCCAGTGCTATTGTCCCTGCTGCAGAGAGGGGGAACCGAGGCACCGAGAGGCATAGGCCCCTGTCCAAAGCTGTACAAGCAGGGAATTGAATCCAGATCCTATGCTCATGCTCTAACCATTGCCCTATCCATCCTCTCCTTTCGATTATGTTCAGCTAATTCAAGGCTGAGGTTAGGGTCAGCAGTTCTTATTTCAGCAAGCCGATTTGCTTGTTCCCTAGAAAACACCCGTTAAAAAGTGATTGTTGCCCCAGACTTAACTCATTTGCCCCATGCATCTGATTTTACACATAAAACATTTTCCTGATATTACTGGCACAGAAAGATGTCTCTTTTCAGTCTCTCTGACAAGAAGGTAACACCAGGGTTCCTTTCTACGTGTACTATTAGAGCACAGAGAATATCCTGTGGGCCTGCATTCCATTTTCCTGTGGCCATTTACTAAACTCTCCTAGAGCCTAAGTCACAAAGTCCCCAAGAGTCACGCCAAACTCAGGCTATGTCTACACTATGAGGAGGGATCCATCCGTTTAACCAATTAAAGCCTGGGGTCAATTTGGAGCTGTGGTGGGTTCAACCGGGGATGGGCAGGGCGGTTTGGGGCTGCAAAGGGGTTAAGCCTGGGATAGGAGGCGGGTTTAGGGCTGCAAGGGGGGGTTAAGCCTGGGGACAGGGGGCAGGTTTGGGGCTGCAGGAGGTGTTAAGCCTGGGGATGGGGGACAGGTTTGGGACTGCAAAGGGGTTAAGCTTGGGGATGGTTTGGGGCTGTGAGGGGGTTAAGCCTGGGGATGGTTTGGGGCTGAGAGGGGGTTAAGCCTGGGGATGGTTTGGGTCTGCAGGGGGGCTAGCCTGGGGACTGGGGGTGGGTTTGGGGCTGCAAGGGCTTCCAACACTTTTTTTTCTCGAAAAAAAGCACTGCATTTCAGGCACTAATTCTTGTTCTGAGGATCTTCTTTGCCACGAGGTCTAAATCCAGATGCAGTTGGTGGATCCTGCTCCGGAGTGTCGGCCAGCATCCTGGGCCAGGATGTAGCCTTGCTGGAGCTCCGTCACCTTCTCCTGGACTTCCTCCATGCTGCATCAGGGGGTGGCCTTGTTCTGCCAGTGTGGTGGCCATCCAGCATAGGCTTGGACATTATGGCGTTTCACCTTGGGGTCCTGGAGTAGCTCCTTGCCCCACAGGTCCAGGAGGGTCTGCACCTTGGGCCCAGTCCAGGAGGGACCTGTCTTTTGGTGCCCAGGCTGATTCCTGGGACCCCTCGGGCTGATTCCTGGAGGGCCCAGGGAGTCTTGGGCTCCTTCCTGGTGTGCATGTAGAACACTGGCTGGAAAGGAGTGGGTGTTTGCACAGCAGCCTGTAGCTCTGCTGTTCATGCACACTCAGCAATTTGTCACTAGAGTGGCTGGCCTATGAGACAGAATCCTTGATCTGAGGCTCTTCTTTGCCAGAAGGTCTAAACCTAGATCCAAGACTTTCACCTGGGCCCGTGGTGGCTTTTGGCCCTGCTGATGTTAGGAGTCCCCTTGGTTTATGTGACCCTTCCTCCCCACTTAACATCAAGCATGTGCTCCAGTGCTTGAAAATCTGTTGGTTGGGAAGCCTGAAATTTTTTTTCTAACCTTTCCTAAGTGCCTTACTACGCCTCCCCTCCCCTCCCCTCACACGTTTATAAGCACATCTCTTCTGCAGTCAAGCCAGATTCCACCTGGAAAAAGGGACATTTGGTTAACACGGCAGGGGAATGAGAGAAATGAAATGTAGGAAATTAAATGTAGGAAGATGTCATCAGATACCCACAGTTACTTGCTGGACATTTTTTCCCCATGCTGCACAAGTGAAAATACCCAGAATGCTATGGGGTTCAGGGAACTGTGGGATAGGTTCGCACAATACACTGCTGCAACAGTTGATTTGGGTGACGTGTGTGGCAGCAATAAGTTGATTTTGTGCGGAGTCTGTGGGAAGGGGAGGATGCACAAAATCAAATTGATAAAACCCAGCATTAAAAATCAATTTTAATAAAGTTGATTTTAGCTCTTAGCGTAGACGCACTCTCAGAATCAGCTCGAAAGGTGCCCAACAGTTCAGCCTAATTTGCCTTCCTATTTAAAAGGCAATGAGATGTTGACTTGCTTTTGATCTCTTTTGTAGTGCTACTAAGGTATAAAGAGGCCTGAGTGTGAATGAGAAACAGGCCCAGAAACTAGAGATTCTAAGCCCATTCTAACTAACATATTCCGATGTGAAGAAGAGCGGTGTGTGATTGGAATGCTTGTCTCTTTCACCAGCAGAAGATGGCCTTTTATAAGAAATCTCCTTAGCCACCTGTCTAGCTAAAACTTCCAACCAGTCCAACGGAAGAGATATCACAGATCGTTTGCACACTTACACAACTAAGCTAACTGTGTGGGCAGAGCCCAGCCCCAGGCCTTCAGTTGACCAGAAGCAAGGAAGCAGAACTAAAGAGATAAAAAGCCAGCCCAGGAGCACAATCAGGTCCCAGATACCAGAAGAACCAGACAGCTGCCCCACGCTCCCAAGTTGGGCGGATGCTGGAGACCTACAGGAGGTAGAGGACTGGCCAGGACCTGAGACAGACCTGGACCTGGAGGAACTGCCAACCCTCCCAAAGGTTCTGGCCCCCAAGTGCCCCAGACGGCCTCCATTGGAGCCAGGTACGGAGGCAGGGCCATGCTGCTCTCCCGCATTCCCAGAAGGGAACTGTGTCAGAGAGGCTAAGTGGCTTGCCCAAGGTCACAGAGGCAGTCTGTACTAGAGCGGGGAAGTGGGCCCAAGTCTGACCAACCTCTACCCAGAGTGAAGGAGTGTGGCAGTAGCTCAGGGACAGCTGACCTGAGTCTGGCTGAACCAGAACCTGTGACTGAGTCAGGGAAGGAGCTCTGCTGACCCAGCGGCAGCCAGATCTGACACCGTTAGGGCCCTGGCCTGGGGCATAGAGGAGTGGGCAGGTCTGCGACCCCCTGCTGCCCCATCCATGGTTGGCAGTCTTTGCCCACTGCTCAGGGCCAGCCGCCTGTGCTTGTCACCTCTCTGCCCTAGCTAGGGGCCTGCCCGTTTCTTGTCCCACCCTGCACCAGGACCTCGGCCCAGTGACTGCTACGTGGCCTGAGCGCAGGCCTGAGCTTTTGAACTGGGGTTATTTGTGGCCCCACCCTGAGCTAGGGCCTGGGCCTGCTGGCTTAAAGACTCAGCCAGGCCACAGGACCAAGCTTCTGAATTGTGAACTGTCTGTGCTGCCTGCCCCGAGCAAGGGCCAGAGCTGCTTCACTCTGCCTAACTACAGGCCTGGGCCATGGATGTGACTGAGTGGCTGTGTAGTGAGGCTGCCCACTGACCTGGAGTGGGAGGAGCCCCTCCAGGAGCCCTGCCGGGCTAAATCCCTCTTCATCCATTACAAATCACCTGTGCAGAAATGATTTCCACTGTGTTTGTGTAAAGTGGCTGTGAAACACTCCGACGTGGTACCGTTTCATGCTCACTCTGCGCTGGTGTGGACAGTGAAGGGAGGGGGCAGGGCACTGGTGCTCAGCCTCTGTGACAAGCCCTGTAGCAATTCCTCACAGCTGTTGAGGGATGGTTTGTATGAACAAACTTCAGCCTCAGAGCACCTGTGGATTGAACTGCTTAATGCAAATAGGATTTATTCAGAATTTAATCTCCTCTTTGATTCGTATCCCTGTATCTCCCCCGCTCACTAGAACTATATGTTGGCACTAACATTCTCCAGCCAGCTGATTTCTCATTGCCATTTGTGTTGACAGGTGACTGGTCCCCAAGGCAGAAGACACTTGTTTCTGCTCCTGGGTTCGAAGAAGGAAGGTTTTAAAAGGGCAATGACAAGCAGATGCATTATCATCTCTGTTAATCAAAACAAAAAAGCAGTCAAGTAGCACTTTAAAGACTAACAAAATAATTTATTAGGTGAGCTTTCGTGGGACAGACCCACTTCTTCAGACCACAGCCATACCAGAACAGACTCAATAGTTAAGGCACAGAGAACAAAAACCAGTACTCTAGGTGGACAAATCAGAAAAAAAATTATCAAGGTGAGCAAATCAGAGAGTAGAGGGGCAGAAGGGGGAGAATGCATCTCTTGCATGGAGTATTCGAGAAGAATTCCACAGAGACTTTAACAATCTACACCCCACCATCAACTTATGCCTCGATTACTCCATGTGAGAGATACATTTCATGGACACTACAGTACAAATCAAGGATGGCCTGATCGGTACCACACTGTACTGGAAACCCACTGATTGCTATACTTACCTACACCCTTCTAGCTTCCATCCATTTACAGTTAAGCCCTTAGGTACAATCCCATGTGATCTGATCCTACTGACAGAGACCAAAAACTACAAGATCTTTACCAAATATTCATAAAGCTGAATTACCCACCAGGAGAAATAAAAAAACAAACTGATAGGGCCACACGAATACCCAGAAACCAGCTACTCCAAGATAGGCCCAAAAAAGCCAAGCACAGAACACCACTGGTCATCACCTACAGCCCCCAACTCAAACCATTACAACGCAGTATTAAAAGACCTACAACCTATCCTTAATCAGGATGCCACACTCCAGAAGGCCCTAGGTGACAGGCCTGTTCTCTCCTACAGACAACCTCCCAACCTTATGAGGATTCTCACAGCCACAGTCTATACCGCAGGAATAGCAGTCCTGGAACTTTTCCTTACAACAAAGCCCACTGCCAGCTTTGTCCACATATCTTCTCTGGAGACACCATCACTGGACCTAACCAGGTTATTCACAGAATCATTGGCACATTCTCATGTTCCTCAACTAACACCATATATGCCATCATGTGCCAACAATGCCCAGATGCTTTGTATATTGGACAGACTTCAAACTCTCTTAGACAAAGAGTTAATGGGCACAACACAGACATAAAAACACTCCTGATCCACAAACCTGTTAGCCAGCATTTTAATGGAGTGGGCCATTCTGTTAATGATTTGAGAGTCTGCGTGTTACTGAAGAGGAATTTTCACAACATTCTTCAAAGAGAGGCTGCTGAACTCTCTTTTATATTCAGATTCGACGCATTAACACATGGTTTGAACCGAGACTGGAATTTTCTGGGTCACTATAGCTACGTCTACACGTGAACCCTACATCGAAGTAGCCTATTTTGATGTGGCGCCATCAAAATAGGCTATTTCAATGAATAACGTATACACGTCCTCCAGGGCTGGCAACGTCGATGTTCAACATCGACGTTGCACAGCACCACATCGAAATAGGCCCTGCGAGGGAACGTCTACACGCCAAAGTAGCACACATCGAAATAAGGGTGCCAGGCACAGCTGCAGACAGGGTCACAGGGCAGACTCAACAGCAAGTCGCTCCCTTAAAGGGCCCCTCCCAGACACACTTTCACTAAACAGCACAAGATACGCAGAGCCGACAACTAGTTGCAGACCCTGTGCATGCAGCATGGATCCCCAGCTGCAGCAGCAGCAGCCAGAAGCCCTGGGCTAAGGCCTGCTGCCCACGGTGACCATAGAGCCCTGCAAGGGCTGGAGAGAGAGCGTCTCTCAACCCCCCAGCTGATGGCTGCCATGGAGGACCCCGCTATTTCGATGTTGCGGGACGCGGATCGTCTACATGTTCCCTACTTCGACGTTGAATGTCGAAGTAGGGCGCTATTCCCATCCCCTCATGGGGTTAGCGACTTCGACGTCTCGCCGCCTAACGTCGATTTCAACTTCGAAATAGCGCCCAACACGTGTAGCCGTGACGGGCGCTATTTCGAAGTTGGCGCCGCTACTTCGAAGTAGCGTGCACGTGTAGACACGGCCTATAGGGGCTCGTTTGCATACTTGGCTTAATCTAATTCTTGGCTCCCCCCACCTTCTGCCCCTCTACTCTCTGATTTGCTCACCTTGATAATTTTTTTTCTGATTTGTCCACCTTGATTACTGCTTTTGGTTCTCTATGCCTTAAATATTGAGTCTGTTCTGGTAAGGCTATGGTCTGAAGTGGGTCTGTCCCACAAAAGCTCACCTAATAAATTATTTTGTTAGTTTTTAAATTGCTACTTGACTGCTTTTTTGTTTTGATAGTATATAGACCAGCATGGCTTTCTGTTACTATTCAACATCTCTGTTAATGTTTGTGAAACTGTGAAAATTGAAAACCACTTCTGGGAATGCACGGTGAATCTTGCATACGCACAAATGAACTGTGTGATCTCACAGAACGAGCCAACTAAAGTTGGTGGTTTTGGGTGCCATTCAGTGCCTCTTTGCATATCTCACCCTGTGTTTGAAAATAATGAATGAAATATTTCCCGTTCAATCAACTCTGCTTGCAAGCTTAGTTCAAGGATGATTGGGGAACTAAGAATATTTGTCAAAAAGCAATGCCTAGCTCTCATATGGTCCTTTTCCTCCCTAGAACACTAAGTACACTACAAAGGAGGGCAGCATCATTATCCCCATTTCACAGATGAGGAAACAGAGCTGTAGAGATACAACGGCCCACTTCTTAACGGCATTTAGATGACTATGCCTAGATTCTCAAAGTAATACTAAGTGCTTATTTGCATCTTTAGGTGCCTAAATACCTTTGAAAATGTAGCCTAAAGTCACCCAGCCAGCCATTAGCTGAGATGGGACTAGAATCGAGATTTCAAAAGCAACAGAGCTTGACTGAACACACTAGACTACACAGCCACCTCATTAGAGCCCTTTCCTCACACTGGGTGACTGGTTACCTAAGACTTGGCTTACACTTATCAGTTACGTTGATGTTGATCACCTGCAGCAAAAACCCATACCCCAGGCAACAGAGCTATGCTGATCTCACCCTCAATATAATGCAGCAAGGTCAATGGATGAATGCTTCTGTTGACCTAGGTCAACAATGGGCAACCTAGGCTAGTGAGTGGGTCTCATGAGTGGCCCTCCTTCAGCTCAGTGAGCCACAGTATTGTCATAACCAAGATGGATTCCCAGGATAGGGCAGATCTGCTAACAGCGCTTGCAAGCCTAGAACTGGTGGGGTTTGCCAACTGAACGGTAGCAGTGCTGGGACTGGATGCAGAGGAAGTGCGCAGTTTTCACTGCTGATGTTGCGTGCAATCAGCATACACCTCACTTGACGTGCCCTTACTGCGTGCCCCTGGTAAGAAAAAACTCTGCAAAAGAAACCAGAGGAACCTGGCAGGCCCATGCGTGGGCAACGGTAAACAAAATATCTTGTGAGTCGCACATGGAACTGTGAAGGGCTGCAGATTGCCCACCGCTGACCTTGATACCAGTGTTCCCTGTAAACCGAGCGCTTCGGCAGCCGCCCGGCAGAGATTCAAATGCTGCCTGGCTGATTAGCAGAGTGCTCACAGCTGACAGCCTGTGGTTCTTCTAGTGGTGCATATCTACACCTGCCTCGGCACCTATAACAACACTTATTTTGCATATCCTGCTGGACACCGTTGCCCTGTGGCTGGTTTACACGGCAGCAACGCTGGCGTTACACTGGCAGAGCCATGGTGCTGCAGCATTCTAACCCTGTACCGGTAGCATGGACATGGCCCACTGAGAGGGGATTGTTTCTATTCCCTGATTGCCTGTCCAGCTTCCACTCTGGCACACGGTGGCGGTGGGGATACAAGGTTGGGCCTGCTGGAGCTTAGGGCAGGAACCTCTGCGGTTTGAGCTGAAAGCAGCTGGCTCTCAACTACGGCTGTAAAGGAGACTCCTTTTTTCTCTGTTTAAGTGGCCTAGGTGTCACTGCACGGGACGGCGACCCCCACCCAGCTGTGTGGGCTACAGGGGCCAAATTCATTTTCTGCAGCCAGGCGTGCAAAAGCAGTCAAGGAAGGGTGGGGACCTGGGCCCAATGGAAATGCAGTTCAGAACCAGTAGGCTCTTGGGGAACACTTGCAGCCTGCCCAGTTCCAGAAGGAAGCCTCAGGTTCTGCTAACGGTCTAGGTGACCCAAAAGGATTTTTGCCAGCCTAAGTTTCTATGATCAACTAAGCTCCACACTGCATGGTGCTCACGCAGTCACCATTATGCAAGCACATGAGAACCTCATGATCAGAACTGTATGTCGCATTCTATGCCTTACAGGGGCGGTACAAGGATACAGTCCCCAGTTCACAACTGGCAGACAGAGGCAGAATGAGACTATGGGCTTGTTTACACAGACCCGTAGTCTCCAGCAAGCTGTGGCCTGACTCTGCACTGTAGTAGCCTGCTGCAGGCCGGCTGTCCACGTGGACTCTGGTGGAATGCATTAATTGCTCATTAATGCACTCTGAGCCTTTTTGAAACAGGCGTAAATCAAAGCACATTACAGAACAGTTCACCTGCATTTGCAGGGCCCAGGCAGTCATAGCCCAGCTCAGTGCAGGCAGATTGTTCAGGTACACAAGCCACAAGTGACTTCGTCAAAGTCTTGCAGGAAGTCGGGGTGGAGCAGTGCACTGAACCACCATCTCAGGCAAATCTCGGAAGCTCTGGGTCATCCTTCCTCTCTGGCTTACTGATTAAAGCACAGCCCTGGGAACAGTAACATGCTCCCCTGACATGTTGTCTGGTAAATCACTACGTCTCTCTTTTCTCAAGCTTCTCATGCTGTGGGTGAGGCTGGAGATCAATACAGCACCCCAAGATCCTTGCACGGAAGGTGCTATGTAAGTAAAATAATGATTGCTGGAAAAGTTGGGGTGAGCATTCTTTGGGGTTCTCAGCTGCTCCATTCATAGGGTTCTGTCTGTCTCCTCCTTTCCCCACGCTGAACGCTGAGATCAGGGCAATGTGTGTGCCGTGAAGTCCCCATCTCCACTGAGTGCTAGGGGATTTCCTTCTGCACCAAGCTCTGTTGCTGTTGGCCCCGCTCCAGCGTTTCAAACACAAGTGAGGTCGTGTGAGGTTAGCCTGGCAAAGATTCCAACAAAGCCGAGCGTCAGCTTGTGGAGCCAGCTGGCTGCCGGCTTTGTGGGACGGGGGAAGGAGGTCACTGCCAATCATGGCGGAAAAACGGAAGGGAGAGCACAGCTTGTCCAAACCCCTGTGCTGCTAGAAAAGGACCCTGCCTGTCTGTGCAGGACGCCACTCTGGGACCACTGCAGAGCTTCTATTGCGCAGGAGGCACTTCCTCCTCTTCTGCCCTTTCTGGGGTCTATAATCTGCCTCCCCACTGCTCTGCAATGGGCAAGGCTGAGAGGTCTGGTTTACTGAACTGCCCTGTGGCTTGTACAAGGGGGTGAATGGAGCCCTTAGAGATAGATCATAGAATCACAGGGTTGGAAGAGAACTAAGGAGGTCATGAGGTCCACCCCCCTGCTCAAAGCAGGACCAATCCCAACTAAGTCATCCCAGTCAAGGCTTTGTCAAGCCTGGACTTAAAAACCTCCAGGGATGGAGATTCCACCACCTCTCCAGGTAACATATTCCAGTGCTTCACCACCGTTCTAGTGAAGTAGTATTTCCTAAAGTCCAACTTAGGAATTTTAGCTGCCATTTGTGGGGAGATGAACTTAACAATTGGCTCAAGTCACCTGCAGAGCTAGACCAGCTCGGAACAGTCTGCCCCATTTGCTTATAACCCCGCTTGGGAGGGGTCGAGCGCCAGGCCTGCAAACACCTCTGCATGCTATTGCTAATGACACTTGCTAATGCGTGCTTTGAGCTCTGCAGATGCAAAGTGCGATAGAAGAGTTTGGGATTATTCCATGAGTGCAGTGACGCACACATGTGTTGGGAGGACTGGGCCTGGCTTGGGTATTTTAGGAGTTTTGACTCAAAAGGGCTCCAAGCTACAAAGTTCAGACTGGAATTAGGCTCCAGTTCCAAACTGCTCCAAACTCAGGGGGGTTTGCAGTTGAGGGCTGAGTTTTTCAGATGCCACAACACTAACAAAGACAGTTCCTGCCCCAAAGACCTGACAACCTACAATATTTATCTGTGGGGTAATATGGTTGTCTCACAGGGCTTCATCAGTTCCTATTACTACCACTAGATCACGAATCACGGAGTTCTCTTGGGCGGAGGCAGCAATAGCATGATTACTCTGCACCACGGATTCCAATTTGGAACAGGATTGGAGGCTATTGCCATACAACTCCCAAGAGTAATAACTTACCAGTTAAAAAAAATCTTTATCAAGGCCATTAATAATTAAAGAGGAGCAGAAGATTTTTAACCCTGTCAAAAGCTCAGCCTTCCATGTGCTGTGCCTTCCTCTGCATGTTAACGGTGTGTAAGTGGCATTATTCCCATTTTACAGATGGACAAACTGAGGCAATGGAGCAAGGAGGCTTACTCAATGAACACAGCCATTCAAGAGCAGAGGAGGGAGTAGACCACAGGCATGCTGATTTACAGGCCAACTTTCCAGCTACGGGTTGAACCTCTCTAGTTCGGTACTCTCTCATTTGGCAACATCTATAGTCCAGCATGATTTTTCTTAGCGGCGTGACCACTTAACATGGGTGTGGCCAAGTTTCCTGTGGTTCCATAAGTTTTGTTTACTGCCACCAGTCCTGGCTAACAGTGTTCTGTGCTGTTATTTAGTTCTACTTTAAGCCTAAATGTCTTCCAAGAGCCCATCTAGCAGTGGAAGTGTTGGTGATGCTGCTAGACAATATGACATCCTGTGGTTTGGCAAATTCTCTCATCCGGCACTAGTCAGGGCTCTGACTGAGAGAGGTTCAGCCTGTACCAGACTACATTGCTCCCTGTTTCTAGCAGCAGAAAGAGGAATGCTATCCTGCGAGCTCAGCTCTTGGGAGGTGAAGAAAGGAAAGTGTAATTTTCAGCTCTTTCCTTCTGAGCTAGTTTTGTTGCAATGCCCCATGCTGCTGGGTCTCAGGGACCCCAAAGAGCCAGGGGATTAAAATATTCCTTTGTTCAATGCAAGGTTTTCAGTTCCCCACTAGGGCCCAGGCAGAGACAGCTCCTTTCTGCCGCCTCCAGCTGTTTTTTGTTGCAGGCTTGTTGGCAGTCTCGCCTTGCTGGCAGCTAACGGCCTGGGCGTGTTTTGGATCCCTGACCATTCTGCCCTGAGCTTCCGACAATTTAAGACTCAGTGACTTTTATTCTGTTCAAAATGAAGCCCAGCAAAATGCATGTTACACAAGGGAGCACTTTGTCCTGGGACGTGTAGGAAGGGATACAGTAGATATAGAATCATAGAATCCTAGGGCTGGAAGGGACCTCAGGAGGTCATCTAGTCCAGCCCCCAGCCTAAAGCAGGATCAACCCCAATTAAATCATCCCAGGCAGGATTATGGCAAGCCGGGACTTAAAAACCTCTAAGGATGGAGATTCCACCACCACTCTGGGTAATATACCCAGTGCTTCACCACCCTCCTGGTAAAAGAGTTTTTCCTAATATCCAACCTACACCTCTCCCTCTATAACTTCAGACCATTGCTCCTTGTTGTGCCATCCATCACTTCTGAGAACACCCTCTCTCCATCCTCTTTAGAGGCCCCCCCTACAGGAAGTTGAAGGCTGCTATCAAATCATCCCTCAGTCTTCTTTTCTGAAAACTAAATAAGCCCAAGTCCCTCAGCCACCCCTACTATAAGGTGGGTGAACAACTGGCTGGATAACCGTACCCAGAGAGTAGTTATTAATGGTTTTCAATCCTGCTGGAAAAGTATAACTAGTGGGGTTCCACAGGGGTCTGTTTTAGGACCGGTTCTGTTCAATATCTTCATTAACGATTTAGATATTGACATAGAAAGTACACTTATCAAGTTTGCAGATGATACCAGCCTGGGAGGGGTTGCAACTTCTTTGGAGGATAGGGTCATAATTCAAAAGGATCTGGATAAACTGGAGAAATGGGCTGAGGTAAACAGGATGAAGTTTAATAAGGACAAATGCAAAGTGCTCCACTTAGGAAGGGACAATCAGTGTCACACATACAGAATGGGAAAGGACTGCCTAGGAATGAGCACAGCAGAAAGGGATCTAGGGGTTATAGTGGACCACAAGTTAAATATGAGTCAACAGTGTGATGCTGTTGTGAAAAAAGCAAACATGATTCTAGGATGCATTAACAGGTGTGTTGTCAACAAAACATGAGAAGTCATTCACCCGCTCTACTCTGCGCTGGTTAGGCCTCAGCTGGAGTATTGTGTCCAGTTCTGGGCACCGCAGTTCAGGAAAGATGTGGAGAAATTGGAGAGGGTCCAGAGGAGAGCAACAAGAATGATCAAAGGTCTAGAGAACCTATGAAGAAAGGCAGAAAGAATTGGGCTTGTTTAGTTTGGAAAAGAGAAGATTGAGGGTGGACATGATAGCAGTTTTCAGGTATTTAAAAGGGTTTCATAAGGCAGAGGGAGGGAACTTGTTCTTCCTTGCCTCTGAGGATAGAACAAGAGGCAATGGATTGAAATTGCAGCAGGGGAGGTTCAGGTTGGACATTAGGAAAAAGTTCCTAACTGTCAGGGTGATCAAACACTGGAACGAATTGCCAAGGGAGGTGGTAGAATCTCCGTCACTGGAGATATTTAAGAAGAGGTTAGATAGATGGCTTTCAGGGATGGTCTAGAAAGTGCTTGGTCCTGCCATGAGTGCAGGGGGCTGGACTCGATGGCCTCTTGAGGTCCCTTCCAGTCCTACTCTTCTATGATTCTATGATTCTATAGGTCATGTGCTCCAGCCCCTTAATCATTTTTGTTGCCCTCTGCTGGACATGTTCCAATGCATCCACATCCTTTCTATACCGGGGGGCCCAGAACTGGATGCAATACTTCAGATGTGGCCTCATCAATGAAAAATATGGGGGAAAAATAACTTTTCTAGATCTGCTGGAAATGCTTCTCCTAATGCACCCCAATATGCCATTAGCCTTCTTGGCTACAAGGGCACACTGCTTATTCATATCCAGCCTCTCATCCAGTGTAATCCTCAGGGCCTTTTCTGCTGCACTGCTACTTAGCTAATTGGTCCCCAGCCTGTAACAATGCTTGGGATTCTTCCATCCCAAGTGCAGGACTCTACACGTCTTTGTTGAACCTCATCAGATTACTTTTGGCCCAATCCTCCAATTTATCTAGATCACTCTGGACCTGACCCTTATTCTCCAAGGTATCTACCTGTCCCCTAACTTAGTGTCATCTGCGAATGTGCTGAGGGTGCAATCCATCCCCTCGTCCAGGTCATTAATAAAGATGTTGAACAGTACTGGCACTAGAACCAATCCTTGGGGCACTCCACTTGAAAGTTTCTGCCAACCAGACACCGAGTTATTGATCACTATCCATCGATCCTGACTGTCTGGCCAGCTTTGTATCCACCTTACAGTCCCTGTACCCAATCCATATTTTGCTAATTTATGGGCACAAGTGTTGTGGGAGACTGTATCAAAAGCTTTCCTAAAGTCAAGGTATATCACATCCACCGACTTCTCCATATCCACAGAGCCCATTACCTCATCATAGAAGCTAATCAGATTGGTCAGGCAGGATTTGCCCTTGGTGAATCCATGTTGATTACCCTTGATCACTTTCCTCTCTTCCAAGTGCTTCAAAATAGATTCCTTGAGGGTCCCCTTTATGATTTTTCTGGGGACTGAGGTGAGGCTGACTGGTTTATAGTTCTCTGGATAATCGTTTCCTTTTTTAAAGAGGGGCTCTACGTTTGCCTTTTGCCAATCATCCCAGTTTCAACGAGTTTTAAAGATAATGGCCAAGGGCTCTGCAATGACATCTGACAATTCCCTCAGTAGCCTTGGATGCATTAAATCTGGACCCATGGATTTGTGTGCGTTTAGCTTTTCTAAATAGCTCTTAACTTGTTCTTTCCCCTCCGAAGGCTGCCCACCTGCTTCCCATATTGCATTGCCTAGTGCCGTAGTCAGGGTGCTGACCTTGTCCGTGAAGACAGAGGTAAAAAATGCATTGAGTACTTTAGCCTTTCACATGTCATCTGCCACCAGCTTACCTTCCTCATCCAGTAATGGCCCCGTGCTCACCCTGATCACCCTCTTATTGTTAACATGCCTGTAGAAACCCTTCTTGTTGCCCCTCACATTCCTTGCCAGCTGCAGCTCCAACTGCATTTTCGTATTCCTGATTACTTCTTTCCCTTCCTATTTCTCCATGTAGGAACCAAAGATACAGCCAACAGTGACCTTGATGAGATCACGGTGGATTATGTAACCCGAGGAAGAAAGACCAAGGAACATGGAGTGCAAGTGGTCTTCTTGTCCATCCTCCCTGTGGAAGGGAGGGGTCCGGGTAGGGATCGTCAACTCACAGAGGTAAATGTGTGGTTGCGTAGGTGGTGTAGCAGGGAAGGATTTGGTTTCTTTGGCCATGGGATTCTCTCCCACTAACAGGGATTGCTGGGAAGAGATGGGATCCACCTAACAAAGAGAGAAAAGAGCATCTTTGCGGGCAGGCTTGAAAACCTAGTGAGGAGGCTTTAAACTAGGTTTGTCGGGGGATAGTGACACAAGCCCTGAGGTAAGTGGGGAAGGAGGAGGGAACAATCAAGTGGGTTTCCTGGGTGAAGAGGAGAAAGCGGGCCAATCAGCCCCTTCTCTAAGATGCTTGTACACTAATGCCAGAAGCCTGGGGAACAAGCAGGAAGAATTAGGGGCCCTGCCACAGTCAGAGAAGTATGAAGTGCTTGGAATAATGGAGGCTTGGTGGGACAATTCACATAACTGGAGCACGGTCATGGACGGTTATAAATTGTTTAGGAAGGACAGATGGGGAGAAAAGGAGGAGGAGTTGCGCTCTATTGGAGGGAGCAGTATGATTGCTGAGGTCCAGTATAAGGAGGGAGCAAATCCAGTTGAGTGTCTTTGGGTTAAGCTTAGAGGCGGAAGTAAGAGAGGTGATGTTGCAGTTGGTGTCTGCTATAGGCCGCCAGAGCAGGGAGATGAGGTCGATGAGGATTTCTTCAGACAGCTAAGTGAAGCTTCCAAATCACAGGCCCTAGTTCTCATGACAGACTTTAATCATCCGGGCATTTGTTAGGAGACCAATACAGCAGCACACAGACAATCCAGGAAGTTTTTTGAGAATGTTGGGGATAACTTCTTGGTACAGGTGCTGAAGGAACCAACCAGTGGCTTTGCACACCTTGACCTTCTGCTCACAAACAGGGAACAACTAGTAGGAGAAATAGAAGTGGGTGGAAACCTGGGCTGCAGGGACCATGAGATGATAGATTTCAGGATTCTGACAAAAGGGAGAAAGGTGAGCAGTAACATACAGACCCTTGATTTCAGAAGAGCAGACTTCAAATCCCTGAGAGAATGGATGAGCAGGGTCCTTGGGAAACAAAGATGAAGGGGAAACAAGTTCAAGAGAAATGGCAATATTTTAGAGAAGTTTTACTAATGGCACAGGAAGAAACCATCCCGCTGCACAGTAAGAAATGCAAACATGGTAGGCAACCAGCTTGGCTTAACAGGGCAATCCTTAGTCAGCTTAAGCTCAAAGAGGATGTGTACAAGAAATGGAAACATGGACAGTTGACTAAGCAGGAGTGTAAACACACGGCTGGAGAATGCCAGGGAGTAAACAGGAAAGCAAAAGCACAATTGGACTGGCAGCTGGCAAGGGGTGTGAAGGGTAACAAGAAGGGTTTCTACAGTCATGTTAACATTAAGAGGGTTATCCGGGAAGGTGCGGGGCCGTTACTGGATGAGAGAGGTAATCTAGTGACAGATGACGTAAGACAAGCTGAAGTACTCAGCTTTTTTTGCTTCCATCCTCAAGGACAAAGACAGCTCCCACACTACGGTGCTAGACAATGCAATATGGGAAGGTGGAGGGCAGCCATCTGTGGGGAAGGAACAAGTTCTGAGCTATCTACAAAAACTAGATGTGCATAAATCTATGAGTCTAGACTTAATGCACCCAAGGGCACTGAGGGAGTTGGCAGACATCATTGCCGAACCTTTGTCTATTATCTTTGAAGACTCCTGGAAATCAGGAGAGATCCCAGATGACTGGAAGAAGGCAAATGTAGTGCCCATCTTTAAAAGGGAAAGAAGGATAATCCCAGGAACTATAGACCAGTTAGCCTTACCTCAATCCTTGGGAAAATAATGGAGGGGATCCTCAAAGGAATCCATTTTGGAGCACTTGGAAGAGGGGAAAGTGATCAAAAGTAGCCAACATGGATTCACCAAGGGCAAGTCCTGCTTGACCAATCTGATTAGCTTTCACGACGAGGTAACAGGTTCTGTGGACATGGGGAAGTCAGTGGATGTGATACACCTTGACTTCAGCAAAGCTTTAGATACCATCTCCCACAACATTCTTGCCCGTAAGTTAAGGAAGTATGGATTGGATCCTTGGACTATAAGATGGATAGAAAGCTGGCTTGACAGTTGGGCCCAATGGGTAATGGTCAACGGCTCAATATCTGCATGGAGGTTGGTTTCAAGCAGAGTTCCAGAAGGCTCAGTTCTGGGGCTGGTATTGTTCAACATCTTTATTAATGACCAGGATGAGGGACTGGATTGCACCCTCAGCAAGTTTGCTGATGATACAAAGCTAGAGGGAGAGGTAGACACATTGGAAGGTAGAGATAGGATCCAGAGCGACCTGGATAAATTGGAGGACTGGGCCAAAAGAATCTTGAAGCAGTTCAACAAGGTGAAGTGTAGAGTCCTGCACTTGGGACGAAAGAATCCCAAACATTGTTATAGTCTGGGGACCAACTGGTAAGCAGTAGTACGGTGGAAAAGGACCTAGGGGTCATGGTGGATGAAAGGCTCGATATGAATAAACAGTGTGCCCTTGTAGCCAAGATGGCTAACGGCATATTGGGGTGCATTAGGAGGAGCATTTTGAGCAGCTCTAGAGGAGTGGTTATTCCCCTCTATTCAGCACTGGTGAGGCCACATCTGGAATATTGTGTCCAGTTTTGGGCCCCCCAGTATTGAAAGGATGTGGATGTGCTGGAGCAAGTTCAGGGAAGGGCAACAAAAATGATTAAGGGGCTGGAGCACAAGACTTATTAGGAGAAGCTGAGGGATTAGGGCTTACTTAGTTTACAGAAGAGAAGACTGAGGGGTGATTTAATAGCAGTCTTCAACTTCCTGAAGGGGAGTTCTAATGAGGATGGCGAGAAACTCTTCTCAGTGGTGTCACATAGCAGAACAAGGAGCAATGGTCCGACATGACAGAAGGAGTAGATTGGATATTAGAAAAAAATTCTTCATTGGGAGGGTGGTGAAGCACTGGAATGTGTTGCCTATAGAGGTGGTAGATTCTCCATCCTTTGAGGTTTTTAAGTCCCAGCTTGGCAAGATTGTGGCTGGGATGACTTATTTGGGCTTGATTCTTCTTGAAGGAGGGGCTGGACTAGATGACCTCTTGAGGTCCCTTCCAGCCCTGTGATTCTATGATTATCCCCCTGCATTCTCCAGCCATGTATTTATAATCCTCCTTAGCCATCTGTCCAAGTTTCCACTTCTAATGCGCATTCTTTTGATTTTAAGCTCACCAAGGATTTCCCTGATTAGCCAACCTGGTTGCCTACCATATTTGCTTTTCTTCCTGCGCATTGGGATGGTTTGTTCCTGTGCCTTTAAAATCTCTTTACAGGTGTTCGTATGTGTGTGTGTGCATGTGTGTTCCAATGATTGCAGTCGTGTGTGGTGTGGATAAAGTGGGTGTGTTTAGCTAGCAGGGGACAGTGTGTATGTGCACCCAGGAAGATCTCAGCATTAGTCAATGTGTATCTATGCAATTGTCAGTGGGCCAAAAGCAGAGGTGACACATGGGTTAAGTTTTACACGAGCTCATGCCCACTTAATGCTGCATCTTACATACAGAGGCAGTGGTGGGTCCTGCAGGGCAGGAGCATAGCAGGAAATTCAGAGAACAAGGGAAGGCTGGACTGATGTTACTCTTTCTTCCCCTCTGCCCTCATGTCAGTTGCTTCTCCAGCAACTCCCCTCCTACTGACACCGTGTACACCAACAGGCACCAGCATAGCAACAGCTAACATCCAGCCCACTGAACATCCCCTCTCCGCATGGCTCCGCCTGAACAGACGCTGCAGGTCAGAGTGTGTCGGCCTTAGGGAACAATCCTGCACAGGCCCTTGGCACATGGTCTGGGTGAGCTCACAGGTATCTTTCACCTGTATTCTACTGGCGAGGGGGGCAGCAAGAGGGGGGAAAGCACAGACAGAAGGAAAGAGGCTGAAAGCCAGGCGGGAGGGGGGATGAGGCTGAGTGGAATGATGGGTGTGAAGGTGCCATGGTGGCCTGGGCTGTAGTGGAAGTGCTGGGGTCATAGGCGTCTGGTGGCTGTGGGAGACAGAGCTCTGAGAGTGCCCTGGCAGTCGGAGGGTGCTGGCAGTTGGGGACAGCAGGGATCTGAGGATGCCATGGCAGTTAGGGTGTGGTGGAAGTCTGAAGATGCTGGGGCAGCTGGGGATGGCCGGGGTCTGAGGGCCCTGACAGCTGGAGGTGGTGAGGGTAAAACCTGCTCCGATGAAGCAAGCTGGGTGTGGGATTCAGGGGGGAGGGTCCAGGCTGGATCCTGGTGGTGGGGAGTGGGGTGGGGTTATGACATGCTAAAAGGATTTTTGACATAATGAGCCAGATTCTCGTCACAGTAGGGCCCTTTCCCTGGTGACGTAAAGTGGTATTTAAGGCAGTGTAAATTCATCCCCATGGTAATACCCTTGTGCACAGCCGGAGTGATGGAAAGGAGGGCCCTGACACACAGGGGAATCTGGCCACAGAACCTACTCCTAGCTGGGTTTACACCACAAAGAGCAAGCTGGCTTCACCCTCCAATGGGATCTCCTCCTGGGCAAGCTACTCTCTGGAGGCAGCACAAATCCAGAGACACCCCAGCAGCCTGCCAGGGGAAGCAGACACTGACAAAGCTGGCGGTGGTGTGACCAGAGAGATGCTTAGCATCAGGGATATGGGACAGCCTCAGAGCACATGCATGATCTATCTTCTCTGTGACTTCCCCCCAGACTACTCCTGCCACCACTGCATGGCCAAGCTTCATGTCCCAGCAGGACAGCTCTGCCCTGTCTCCCATGAAGGCTCTGTCAGGGCACAGTGATGCAAGGTTTGCAATCCAGCAGCCTGGCCTCATGAGGGGTTTCTTTTTTCCAGCAGTTTAAACACAGATGAGCAGCACTCACTAAGGACAATTCCCTTCTGAGAGCGGGCTACGCACATCTGCCTTTCTGAACCCCTGTCTTGGAGAATGCTGCTCCCTCCTGGGGTTTGCTCCCCGCTAGGGCTTGCAGAACACAGCACTGTTTGTTAGAAAGAGACCAGGAAGCACAGAACTGGGGTAGCCGGCAGCTAGAGTTATCATGTGGGCTACAGGTCTCTTGTCAATTGTTGTCAGCAGAGACTCACTGGCTTTAATGGGAAGTTGACTAGCTTATGGTCACCCTCAGCTTCAACAGAGAGAGATGGTCCATGGAGGCTATGGATCTCAGCATGCAACATCCCATCTCAGCTCTGCCCACTTGGCCACCATACCACAGTGGAGCACTGTATGCTGGGATGAGTGAGCCTAGCCAGTTGCACCTCTGTAATGAAGACCAGGGAAGATGCACTATCTGCACCATGCTATGGGCAGTCCTAGGCATGATACCCCCTCGGCTGGGTAAAATGGGAGGGCCTGTCTTCTGACCCCTTTGGAAGCTCACCAGTCCGTTGCAGTTGCTGATAGCAACTTTGGAGTTTAGGTACTGATCTTGCAGGTGGCCTGCGTAGTGGCAGTCCTCGTGGAAGTCGTGCTGCCAGTCCACCCCATCCCGTTTCCAGTACTCCACGGTGAAGTGCTCGGCCAGCAGGTTGGAGTGCAGCGTCAGGTTGAGGAGGAACTGGGTGTGGTGGGCAGAGACCTTGTAGAAGACCTGCTGATCGGCTGCCTCGTAGGACAGGGAGCCCAGGCTGCGCTGGGAACGCCGCTTCAGCTGGCTTCTCATATCAAAGGTGAGGAAGTCCCCGTTTTGGTCCACTTGGATGGGGAAGGCGATTTCATAGTGACTGAGGCTGGAGAGGAACTCCTCTGGAGGGCAAAGCAAACACAGCGAATGTCATGTTTGGGAGAGGACCTTCCTTCCCCATGGAGCTCTAGGGAGATGTCAGCCCAAGTACTACACCCCATGCTGCGTGTCTAACTCGCCAGAGAGGCCCGGTGAAGGCAGTAAGTATGATTGAAGGGTTTGGGCACAGCCTGGATCCCGGCTCTGACACAGACTCCTGTGTGACCTCAGTCAGTCAGTCTCCCTGGGCCTCAGTTCCTCAACTCTAAAACAGACAATTCCCTATCTGCCAAAGGCACTGTGAAGCTAAACACGTTACAAATTGCCAGCTGTTCAGACACTGCATTAACGGGAGCTAAAGGAGTACTGTAGCTTGAAAGCTGGAGGCAGCCTGGGAGGATTGTCTGAGAAGGAAAGAAGAACAGCAGTATGTGCAGCTAATCCCAACAGCAACCGTGGGGCTGGAAAAAGGCATTTAGACTAAACTGAACAGAGGCCCACAGGGAGGAGCCTCCCAAGCTCTATGCAGGGGCTTTTCTCATCTATCTACTAGTGGACAGGCATCGGAGTGAGCTGTACTTGGAAAGAGACAGATTCTTTCAGGCAAATTACAACAATTGATTTCTGAAATCCTTAGACCCAGGATTCATCTCCTGGGGCTCTGGACTTGCAAAGAGGCAGCCATGGGGTTCCTCACTAGATGGGTCAGGAGTCCTGAGCTGGGAAAGGTGGTCTCAAAACAGTAAATGCTGAGAGTTACTGACCTAGGCTGCGTCTACACGTGCACGCTACTTCGAAGTAGCGGCACCAACTTCGACGTTAGGCGGCGAGACGTCGAAGTTGCTAACCTCATGAGGAGATAGGAATAGCGCCCTACTTCGACGTTCAACGTCGAAGTAGGGACCGTGTAGATGATCCGCGTCCCGTAACGTCGAAATTGCTGGGTCCTCCATGGCGGCCATCAGCTGGGGGGTTGAGAGATGCTCTCTCTCCAGCCCCTGCGGGGCTCTATGGTCACCGTGGGCAGCAGCCCTTAGCCCAGGGCTTCTGGCTGCTTCTGCAGCAGCTGGGGATCTATGCTGCAGGCACAGGGTCTGCAACCAGTTGTCAGCTCTGTGTATCTTGTGTTGTTTAGTGCAACTGTGTCTGGGAGGGGCCCTTTAAGGGAGCGGCTGGCTGTTGAGTCCGCCCTGTGACCCTGTCTGCAGCTGTGCCTGGCATCCCTATTTTGATGTGTGCTACTTTGACGTGTAGACGTTCCCTCGCTGCGCCTATTTCGATGTTGGGCTGAGCAACGTCGAAGTTGAACATCGACGTTGCCGGCCCTGGAGGACGTGTAGACGTTATTCATCGAAATAGCCTATTTCGATGTTGGCTGCACCTGTAGACGTAGCCCTAGAGGGCAGGTACTAAGGCACAGAAGGAGGACTAATGGGTGACCAAATAAAATCATAAACCCAGGCCACTATAAAGGGAAGAGGACAGTGAACACACTCCTTGACCAAAAATACCCACTAACTAGCTACAGCCTCTCCTGAGGAAAAGGGCTCTGCTCTGCAAGTCCCATGATCAGCTTTTAAAGACTAGACATGACAATAGCTACTTTCTAATCCTGTGCTTTTCAACAAGGGGTTCATGTACACCAGGGATGCAGAGAGGTCCTCCAGTGGATACATCAACTCATCCAGGTATTGGTCTTGTTGTACTTCAGGCTACATAAAAAGCACCAGCAAAATCAGTGGAAAGTAAAATTTCATACAACGACTTGTTTATATGGCTCTGTACATTATACACTGACATGTACGTACAATATTCATATTCCAATTAATTTATTTTATAATTACATGGCACAAATAAGAAAGCCAGCAAATTTTCAGTAAGAGTGGCTGTGGCACTCATGTATTTTTATGTCTGATTTTGTAAGCAAGTCATTAAGTGAGCCGCAACATGGTGATCTGAAAAACACATCAGACTCTTGAAGGGGGAGACCCACAGTGCTAATCCTTCAGCGGAGCTGTTGATGTTAATGGCTGATTGTGCATTTTTGTTAGCAACTTGACTAAGCAGTCTTGGTTTCCTTCAGAACTGTGGTCTGCACTGCCTGGTCCCAGTAACTCATTGCTATTACTATTATTATCATTTACATGGGCCCCATTGTGATAGGTATGAGCTCAAAACCATGGTCAAACAGTCCCTGTCTTGAAAATTCCACAGTCAAAATAAGAGAGACAAAGAAGAGAGAAACCAGAGCTGAAGATCACACATGGTAGTGGGATAATCAGGACTAGACCCCCCGCCCCCAGCATGCACCCTACCCAAGAGGTTCTTCAGCCAGTTGTTGCACTTCAACTTATTAACTTCTTCTGCCACCTGCTCCTAGGACATGTCAGTCCACCATCCCTTAGCATACGTCAGCTAACAACGTCACAGCCCAAAATGTCTGTCTGCACTTGTAGAAGAACACAACACCTTTCTCCACCAAAGAGATTGGCTCCATATCACTTTTGGTGTCACGGTTTCCAAACGTTTCCAGGCCAGGACCCCCTCTGGGCACACCTGTGTTAACAAGGCAACCAAGATCTGAGACAGAACCCTGCAACATAACCAGGAGTCAGTGTTGAGTTTGGGTTGGGTCTAGGGCAGTGGTTCCCAACTTTTTCACTAGTGTGGACCCCCAATAAACCCCCAAACTGTTCACAGAACCCCATCAAAGTCACTTCTAGACGCTGTGCATATTTCATAACATGAAAAAGGAAATCACAACATGGATTTTTGGACAGCAAATTAATAACATTATTGGAAGATGTTTAATTTAAAAATAATCATAGAATAATAGAATCACAGAATGCTAGAACTGGAAGGGACCAAGAGAGGTAATTGGGTCCAGTCCCCTGCCCTCACGGCAGAACCTAGCACAGTCCAGACCACCCTTGACAGACATCTATCTAACTTGCTCTTAAATATGTCCAGTGATGGAGATTCCACAAACTCCCCAGGCAATTTATTGCAGCATTTAACCACCCTGACAGGAAGATCATCCTAATATCCAACCTAAAACTCCCTCGCTGCAGTTTGAGCCCATTGCTTCTTGTCTTATTCTCAGAGGCTAAGAAGAACAATTTTTCTCCCTACGGCCGCGTCTACACGTGCACGCGACTTTGAAGTAGCGGCGCCAACTTCAAAATAGCGCCCGTCATGGCTACACGTGTTGGGCTCTATTTCGAAGTTGAAATCGATGTTAGGCAGCGAGACGTCGAAGTCGCTAACCCCATGAGGGGATGGGAATAGCGCCTTACTTCGAAGTTGGACATTGAAGTAGGGCACGTGTAGACGATCCGCGTCCTGCAACATCGAAATAGCGGGGTCCACCGTGGCGGCCATCAGCTGAGGGGTTGAGAGACGCTCTCTCTCCAGCCCCTGCGGGGCTCTATGGTCATCGTGTGCGGCAGCCCATAGCCCAGGGCTTCTGGCTGCTGCTGCGGCAGCTGGGGATCCATGCTGCATGCACAGGGTCTGCAACCAGTTGTCGGCTCTGTGGATCTTGTGTTGTTTAGTGCAAGTGTGTCTGGGAGGGGCCCTTTAAGGGAGCGGCTTGCTGTTGAGTCCGCCCTGTGACCCTGTCTGCAGCTGTGCCTGGCACCCTTATTTCGATGTGTGCTACTTTGGCGTGTAGACGTTCCCTCGCAGCACCTATTTCGATGTGGTGCTGCCCAGCATCGAAGTTGAACGTCGACGTTGCCAGCCCTGGAGGACGTGTAGATGTTATTCATCGAAATAGACTATTTCGATGTAGCGTGCACGTGTCGACATAGACTACTTCTTGTAACCCGCTTTTAGATACTTGTAAACCACTAACATGTCCCCTTTCAGTCTTCTCTTTGCTAAACTAAACAAGCCCAGTTCTTCCAAGCTTTCCTCATAGCTCATGTTCTCCAGGCCTTTAATCATTCTTGTTGATCTTCTCTGGAGCTCTTCCAGTTTCTCCACATCCCTTTTAAAGTATGGTACCCAAAGCTGGATTCAATACTACAGCTGAGGCCTATTCAGCACAGAGTAGAGCAGAAGAATAACTTCTAAATGAATAAATGTACACATCTCATGGAGCTGAAAGGGACCTTGGGAGATCATTGAGTCCTGTCCCCTTAGCAGGGCCCAGCACCACCCTGATAATTTCTTTTTTTAAACTCTGTTTGCCCCAGATCCCTAAATGGCACCATCAAGGATTGAGCTCAACTCTGGTTTGAGCAGGTCAATGATCAAACCACTGATCTAGCCCTCCCCCTGCTCACACCTCACTCACAACACCCGTTAATGCATCCCAGAATCATGTTTGCATTTTTTGTTGCAACAGCTTCACACTGTTGACTCATATTCAGCTTGTGGTCCACTATGACCTCTAAATCCCTTTCTGCAGTGCTCCTTCCCAGACAGTCACTTCACATTCTGTATGTGTGACACTGACTAGTTCTTCCTAAGTGCAGAACTTTGCATTTGTCCTTATTAAACTCCATCCTGTTTACCTCAGACCATTTCTTCAGTTTGTCCAGATCATTTTGAATTCTGTCCCTATCCTCCAAAGCAGTTGCAACCCCTCCCATCTTGGTATCATCTGCAGATTTACTAAGTGTACTTTCTATGCTGATATCTAAATCGTTGATGAAGATATTGAATAGAACTGGTCCCAAAACAGATCCCTGCAGAACCCCACTTATTATACCCTTCCAGCAGGATTGTGAACCATTAATAACTACCTTCTGAGAATGATTATCCAGCCAGTTATGCACCCACCTTACAGTAGCCCAACTAAATTATATTGCCCAGTTTATTGATAAGAAGATCATGCGAGACCATATCAAATGCCCTACTAAAGTCTAGGTATACCACGTCCACTGCTTCTCCCTTATCTGCAAGACTTGTTATCCTGTTAAAGAAAGCTATCAGATTGGTCTGGCATGTTTTGTTCTTCACAGAGCCATGCTGGCTCTTACCGATTACCTTATTTTCTTCCAGATGTTTGCAGAATTACTTGCTCCATTATCTTTCCTGGCACAGAAGTTAAACTGACTGGTCTATAATTCCCTGGTTGCTCTTATTTCCCTTTTTATAGATGGGCACTATACTTGCCCTTTGCCAGGACTTTTCAAAAATGGTAGCTAAAGGCTCAGATACCTCCTCTATCAGCTTCTTGAGTATTCTAGGAGGCATTTCATCAGGCCCTGGTGACTGGCAGACATCTAACTTTTCTAAATAATTTTTAACTTGTTCTTTTTTTATTTATCTTCTAACCCTACCCCTTTCCCACTAGCATTCGCTATTTAGGCATTCCTTCAGCAGACTTCTTGGTGAAGACTGAAATAAAGAAGTCACTAAGCACCTCTGCCATTTCCAAGTTTTCTGAAATTGTTTCTGCCCCCTCACTGAGCAGTGGGCCTACCCTGTCCTTGGTCTTCCTCTTGCTTGTCTTCTTGTTACCATTTATGTCTCTAGCTAGTTTGAGATCATCTGGTGCCTTTGCCTTCCTAATTTTGCCCCTGCATATCTGTATTGGTTGCTTGTATTCATCTTTTGTAGTTTGTCCTAGTTTCTACTTTTTGTATGACTCCTTTTTATTTTGGAGATCATGCGAGACCTCCTGCTTAAGCTCAGGCCATCTTTTGCCGTGCTTTCTATCCTTCCTACACAGCGGGATAGTTTGCTTTTGAGCCCTTAATAATGTCCCCTTTCAAAATTGCCAACTCTTTTTCATTTGTTTTTCCTCCTAGTCTTGCTTCGCATGGGACCTTACCTATGAGCTCTCTGAGTTGACCAAAATCTGCCTTCCTGAAATCCATTGTCTTTATTTTGTTGGTCTCCCTTCTATCACTCCTTAGAATCGTGTACACTATGATTTCATTGTCCTTTTCTCCCATACTGCCTTCCACTTCCAAATTCTCAACCAGTTCCTCTCTGTTTCTTAAAATCCAATCTAGAACAGCTTCTACCCTAATAGCCTTTTCCACCTTCTGAAATATAAAATTGTCTTCAATGCAGTCCAAGAACTTATTGTGAGGCAGGTAGCATTGCCCAGTGGTTAGGGCACTAACCTAAGCTCTGAGAAATTCAGTTTCAAGTCCCTGGTTCAGCACAGACTCCCTGTGTGACCATGGGCAATTCGTTTAGCCTCTCTGTGCCTCAATAAAAAAGGGATCACAGCACTGCCCTGCCCTGTCTCGCAGAGGGTTGTGAGGTGTCAGACAGGGGACTACATAGTACTACTGTGCCTGGGAGCCCCAATCGCACACATCGCACGGCACAAACACAGAACAAACGGCCAGACCCTGCTCCAAACAGCTTACCTCAGACAGGAGGACAAAGAGAGGTTCTAAGTAGCTGCCTATAATGAGTGGAGAAATCTTGTTGCTGCCTGGTGGGGACTCGGGGGATTTATTAATGTGCAGGAAGTGTTTGGAGATCCTCAGCCAGCGGAGGGGCAAAATTACCCTTATATGCCTGAGACACAGGAGCAGGTCAGGGAGTTTGCCTGGGAAAGCATCCTCGAGGAGCTCAGGAGAGTGTGGCATTTGGGGGGCTGTGTTGTGCACTGGTAAGTTGAATTTCTTGTCTGAGCATTAGTTTGATTTGGTAGAGAGGGGCAGTTTGAGTAGCTGCCTGTGTGCCTGTGTGTTTTGCAGAGAGGGGCAGTTGGAAGGCATGTTTGGCAGTTTGGCAAGTTTGCAAGCTGTGAATTAGGACAGCTTCCTTCCAGGTGGGCCTTCAAAGGCTGATTAGATTGGAAGCAAAGGCTTTGAGCTGGGCCTCAACAGCTAGCAGCTCTGTAAGAAGGCAGCCCCAGCAAACCCTGTGAGCAGCGAACAGGGAGTTTGCCTGGGAGTTCGCCTTCGGGAGGAGCCCCATACCTGTTTTCCCTCTCTTATACGGAGTTTCTCTTGAGCCCTTCAAGGCAGCACTAGAAACAAATAAGGGATCTCTGAAAAGGGAAAAAATGGACAGTGACATGGCTGGTGAGAGGTCTGTTGTTGTGACCTGCATAGCATGTGTCATGTTTGTCTTGCTCCCGGACGATGGAAAGGATTTTCTATGTACCAAGTGCAAGCTGGTAGCCATTTTAGAAGAGAAGGTTAAAGGACTTGAGGTGCAAATATCAACCCTCAGGACCATCAGAGGTGGTGAAGACTTTCTGGACTGAAGGCACCAGATAACACCAGATAACCAGATAACAAGGAGGAGAACTGGAAGCATGTTACCTCCAGGAGGAGAAAACCAGTTCAGGTCTCTCCGATTCCAGTGGAGTTAAGCAACCGCTTTCAGCATCTCTGCACAGGTGATACGGCGGAGATAGCTGGGACTGATACCTCATAAGGATTGTATCTGAAAGAGTCCCCATGGTTTCTAAGGCATGGAATGCACAGTCCTAGGGATGAGAGTTCTATCACCACCACCCCTAAGAGAAAAAGACAGGTGGTGGTGGTCAGGGACTCCCTCCTAAGAGGAAGGGAGTCATCCATCTGCCGTCTGGACCTAGAATCCCGGCAAGTTTGCTCCTTGCCTGGAGCTAGAATCCAGGATATTACAGAGTCCCTGCCAAAAATTGTTAAACCTGTAGACTATTACCCCTTCCTATTTATCCATGTAGGAACCAATGATACAGCCAAGAGCAACTTTGAAGGGATCACAGCAGATTACATAACCCTAGGAAGGAAGATCAAGGAATATGGTGCACAAGTGGTGTTCTTGTCTATCCTCCCTGTGGAAGGAAGGGGTCCGTGTAGGAATCATCAAATCACAGAGGTAAATTTGTGGTTGCGTAGGTGGTGTAGCAGGGAAGGATTTGGTTTCTTTGGCCATGGGATTCTTTTTCGTGAACACAGATTCTGGGAAGAGATGGAATCCACCTAACAATGAGAGGAAAGAGCATCTTTGCGGTCAGGCTTGAAAACCTAGTGAGTAGGGCTTTAAACTAGGTTTGTTGGGGGCAGGTGACACAAGCCCGGAGGTACATGGGGAAGGAGGAGGGAACAATCAAGTGGGTTTCCTGAGTGAAGAGGAGAAAGTGGGCCAATTGGCCCCTTCTCTAAGATGCTTGTACACTAATGCCAGAAGCCTGGGGAACAAACAGGAAGAATTAGAGGCCCTGGCACACTCAAAGAAGTATGAGGTGGTTGGAATAACGGAGACTTGGTCGGACAATTCGCATAACTGGAGCACGGTCATGGATGGTTATAAATTGTTTAGGAAGGACAGATGGGAGAAAAGGAGGAGGAGTGGCGCTCTATGTGAGGGAGCAGTATGATTGCTCAGAGCTCCAGTATGAGGAAGGACAAAATCCAGTTGCGTGTCTTTGGATTAAGCTTAGAGGCGGAAGTAACAGAGGTGATGTTGTAGCTGGTGTGTGCTATAGACCGCCAGATCAGGGAGATGAGATAGACGAGGCTTTCTTCAGGAAGCTAAGTGAAGCTTCCAAATCACAGGCCCTGGTTCTCATGGGAGACTTTAATCATCCGGACATTTGTTGGGAGACCAATACAGCAGCACACGCACAATCCAGGAACAGAGAGGAAGCCGTGCTAGTCTATACACTATCAAAACAAAAAGCAGTCAAGTAGCACTTTAAAGACTAGCAAAACAGTTTATTAGGTGAGCTTTCGTGGGACAGACCCGAAGAAGTGGGTCTGTCCCACGAAAGCTCACCTAATAAACTATTTTGCTAGTCTTTAAAGTTCTACTTGACTGCTTTTTGTTTTGACAATCCAGGAAGTTTTTGGAGAATGTTGGGGATAACTTCTTGGTACAAGTGCTGAAGGAACCGACCAGGGGCCGTGCACAACTTGACCTACTGCTCACAAACAGGGAAGAACTACAAGAAAAAATAGAAGTGGGAGGAAACCTGGGCTGCAGTGACCATGAGACTGTAGATTTCAGGATCCGGACAAAAGTAAGAAAGGTGATCAGTAACATACAGACCCTTGATTTCAGGAGAGCAGACTTCGACTCCCTGAGAGACCGGATGAGCAGGGTCCTTGGGAAATGAAGAAGGGGAAAAGTGTTCAAGAGAATTGGCAGCATTTTAAAGAAGTCTTACTGAAGGCACAGGAACAAACCATCCTGCTGCATAGTAAGAAATGCAAACATGGTAGGCAACCAACTTGGCATAACAGGGAAATCCTTAGTCAGCTTAAACTCAAAAAGGATGCATACAAGAATTGGAAACATGGACAGTTGACTAAGGAGGAGTATAAACATACGGCTGGAGAATGCTGGGCAGTAATCAAGAAAGTGAAAGCACAACTGGAACTACAGCTGGCAAGGGATGTGAAGAGTAACAAGAAAGGTTTCTACAAGCATGTTAACAATAAACGGGTTATCAGAGAAGTTGTGGGGCCGTTACTGGATGAGGGTAGTAACCTAGTGACATATGATGTAGGAAAAGCTGAAGTAGTCACTGCTTTTTTTGCCTCAGTTTTCATGAACAAATTCAACTTCCACATGATGGTGCTAGACAATGCAGTATGGGAAGGTGGAGGGCAGCCATCTGTGGGGAAGGAACAAGTTCTGAGCTATCTAGAAAAACGAGATGTGCACAAGTCCATGGGTCTGGATTTAATGCACCCCAGGGTACTGAGGGAATTGGCAGAGGTCATTGCTGAACCTTTGGCCATTATCCTTGAAGACTCTTGGAGATCAGGGGAGATACCGCATGACTGGAAGAAGGCAAATGTAGTGCCCATCTTTAAAAAGGGAAAGAAGGACAGTCCAGCGAACTATAGACCAGTCAGCCTTACCTCAATCCCTGGGAAAATAATGGAGGGGATCCTCAAAGAATCCATTTTGGAGCACTTGGAAGAGGGAAAAGTGATGAAAAGTAGCCAACATGGATTCACCAGGGGCAAGTCGTGCCTGACCAATCTGATCAGCTTCTGTGACAAGGTAAACAAGCTCCGTGGACATGGGGAAGTCAGTGGGTGTGATGTACCTTGACTTCAGCAAGGCTTTGGATACGGTCTTCCACAATATTCTTGTCCATAAGTTAAGGAAATATGGATTGGATCCTTGGAGCATAAGATGGATAGAAAGCTGGCTTGATGGTTGGGCCCAATGGGTAGTGCTCAATGGCTCACTATCTGGATGGCGGTCGGTTTCAATTGGAGTGCCAAAAGGCTCGGTTCTGGGGCCGGTGTTATTCAACATGTTTATTAATGACATGGATGAGGGACTGGATTTCACCCTCAGCAAGTGTGTGAATGACACAAAACTAGGGGGAGAGGTAGATACGTTGGAGGGTAGAGAGAGAATCCAGAGTGACCTGGATAAATTGGAGGACTGGGCCAAAAGAAATCTGTTGAGATTCAACAAGGAGAAGTGTAGGGTCCTGCACCTGGGGCGGAAGAATCCGAAGCATTGTTACAGGCTAGGGACCGACTGGCTCAACAGCAGTACAACGGAAAGGGACCTAGGTGTTATGGTGGATGAAAGGCTGGATATGAGTAAACAGTGTGCCCTTGTAGCCAAGAAGGCTAACGGCATACTGGGGTGCATTAGGAGGAGCATTTCGAGCAGATCTAGAGAAGTAGTTATTCCCCTCTATTCAGCACTGGTGAGGCCACATCTGGAATATTGTGTCCAGTTTTGGGCCCCCCCAGTATAAAATGAATGCGGATTTGCCGGAGGAGGTTCAGCAGAGGTTCATAATCATAAACAAAAATGATTATGGGGCTGGAGCACAAGACCTATGAGGATAGGCTGAGGGATTTGGGCGTGTTTAGTCTACAGAAGAGAAGGCTTAGGGGTGGTTTAATAGCAGCCTTCAACTTCCTGAAGGGGAGCTCTAAAGAGGAGGGTGAGAAACTCTTCTCAGTGGTGTCAGAGGGCAGAACAAGGAGTAATGGTCTGAAGTTGAAGAGGGAAAGGAGCAGGTTAAATATTAGGAAAAACTACTTCACCAGGAGGGTGGTGGAGCATTGGAATGTGTTGCCTTTAGTCATGGTGGAAACTTGGACAGATGTCTAGGGAGGGGTATAAATGTATAGCTCGAGAATGTAGGGCAGTTATCAGGAAGGTGAAAATGCAACTGGAACTGTGACTTGCGAGGAATGTGAAGGATACCAAGTCAAGTTTCTACAGGCATGTTACCAAGAAGAAGGTGATCAGAGAGGGCGTGGGGCCCCTCCTGGATGAGGGAGGTAACCCAGTGACAGATGATGTTGGGAAAGCTGGAGTACTTAATGCTTTCTTTGCCTCTGTCTTCACGGACAAAGACAGCTCCCGGACTAATGCGATAAGTGATGCATTGTGGGAGGAAGGTGCACAGCCTTTAGTGGGGAAAGAACAGGTTAGGAGCTATCTAAAAAAGCTAAATGTACATAAATCGATGGGCCCGGACCTAATTCATGCTAGGGTTCTGAGGGAGTTGGCGTATGTTGTTGATGAGCCCTTGGCCATTATCTTCGAAAAGTCGTGGAGATCGGGAGAGATCCCGGATGATTGGAAAAAGGCAAATGTAGTGCCCATCTTTTAAAAAAGGAAGCAGAATGATCCAGGGAACCATGGGCCGGTCAATCTTACATCAGTCCCTGGAAAAATCATGGAGGGCTCCTCAAGGAAGTCATTTTGAGGCACTTGGAGGAGGGGAGAGTGATCAGGAATAGTCCGCATGGATTCATGAAGGGCAAGTCATGCCTGACCAATCTGATTAGTTTCTACGATGGGATAACTGGCTCTGTGACAGGGGAAAATCAATAGATGTGATTTATCTTGACTTTAGCAAAGCTTTTGATATGGTGTCCCACAATATTTTTGTCAGCAAGTTAAAGGAATGTGGATTGGATACATGGACGGTAAGATGGATAGAAAGCTGGCTAGAAGGTCAGGCTCAGCGGGTAGTGATCAATGGCTCCATGTCAGGATGGCAGTCGGTTTCTAGTGGGGTGCCCCAAGGTTTGGTTATGGGTCCTGTTCTGTTCAACGTATTTATTGATGACCTGGATGAGAGGTTGGATTGCACCCTCAGCAAGTTTGCGGATGACACTAAGTTAGGGGGAGAGGTAGATACACTGGAGGGTAGGGACAGGGTCCAGACTGACTTAGACAAATTGGAAGACTGGGCTGCAAGAAATCTGATGAGGTTCAGTAAGGACAAGTGCAGAGTCCTGCACTTGGGCTGAAGAATCCCAAGCATTGTTACAGGTTGGGGTCTGACTGGCTCGGTAGTAGTTTTGCAGAAAAGGACCTGGCAATTGTAGTAGACAAGAAGCTGGACATGAGTCAACAGTGTGCTGTTGTAGCCAAAAAAGCTAATGGCATATTAGGTTGCATCAAGAGGAGCATTGCTAGTAGATCCAGATAAGTGATTATTCTTCTTTATTCAGCTTTGGTGAGGCTGCATCTGGAGTACTGTGTCCAGGTCTGGGCCCCCAATTATAGGAAGGATGTGGATACACTGGGGAGGGTCCAGCGGAGGACAACCAAAATAATTAGGGGGCTGGAGCATATGACTTATGAAGAAAGGTTGAGGGAATTGGGACTGTTTAGTCTGCAGAAGAGAAGACTGAGGGGGGACTTGATAACAGCCTTCAACTTATTGAAGGGAGGTTGCAAAGAGGCTGGAGAGAGGCTGTTCACAGTGGTCACAGATGGCAGAACACGGAACAATGGTCTCAAGTTGCGGTTGGAAAGGTCCAGATTGAACATTAGGAACAACTTTTTCACTAGGAGGGTGGTGAAGCATTGGAATGGTCCACCCAGGGAAGCAGTGGAGTCTCCGTCCCTGGAGGTGTTTAAGTCTCGCCTTGACAAAGCCCTGGTGGGGCTGATCTGATGGGTTTGGTCCTGCTTAGAGCAGGGGGCTGGACTCGATGGCGTTTTTAGGTCTCTTCCAGCTCTGTTGTTCTGTGATTTTATGATTCTATGTGGTGGATTCTCCATCCATCAAGATTTTTAAGTCCTGGCTGGACAAGGTCCTGGCTGGGATGACTTAGTTGGGTTTGATCCTGCTTTAGGCAGGGGGCTGGACTCGATGACCTCCTGAGGTCCCTTCCAGCCCTGTGATTCTGTGATTCTGTGACACAAGCAGTGACAACAGTGGAACCGGCAGGTCTCGGGAGAGGAGCTCTGCCTGCCTCCCACACTCCTGAGCTGAGTCCATGGGCTGCTCCGACATGCCGGAAGCTCAGACCAGGGACAGCAATCCCACAGCTCCCTAAGAAGGGGGGGTCGTGAGCATGGGGGTTGGGAATCATAAACTCATAGAATCATAGAACACTAGGACTGGAAGGGACCTCGAGAGGCCATTGAGTCCAGCCCCCTGCCCCAATGGCAGGACCAAATACTATCTAAACCACCCCGATCGACATCGATCTAACCTGTTCTTAAATATCTCCAGCGATGGAGATTCCACAACCTCCCTTGGCAACTTATTCCACTGTTTGACCACCCTCACGGTTAGGAGCTTTTTCCTAATGTCCAACCTAAACCTCCCTTGCTGCAGTTTAAGCCTGTTGCCTCTTGTTCCAGCCTCAGAGGCCAAGAAGAACAAGTTCTCTCCTTCTTCCTTATGACTCCCTTTTAGATACCTGAAAACCGCTATCATGTCTCCCCTCAATCTTCTCTTTTCCGAACTAAACAAGCCCAGTTCTTTCAACCTTTTTTCATAGGTCACATTCTCTAATCATTCTTGTTGCTCTTTGCTGGACCCTCTCTAGTTTCTCCACAACTTTTTTGAACTGTGGTGCCCAGAACTGGACACAATACTCCAGCTGAGGCCTAACCAGCGCAGAGTAGAGCGGGAGAATGACTTCTCGTGTCTTGTTCACATCACACCTGTTAATGCATCCCAGAATCATGTTTGGTTTTTTTGCAACAGCATCACACTGTTGACTCATATTTAGCTTGTGGTCCACTATAATCCCTAGATCCTTTTCTGCTGTAGTCGTTCCTAGACAGTCTCTCCCCATTCTGTATGTGTGAAACTGATTGTTCCTTCCCAAGTGGAGCACTTTGCATTTGTCCTTATTAAACTTCATCCTGTTTACCTCAGCCCATTTCTCCAATTTATCCAGATCATTTTGAATTATGACCCTATTCTCCAAAGCAGTTGCAACCGCTCCCAACTTGGTATCATCTGCAAACTTAATAAGCGTGCTTTCTATGCCAATACCTAAATCATTGATGAAGACATTGAACAGAACCGGTCCTAACACAGACCCCTGCGGAACCCCACTTGTTATACTTTTCCAGGAGGATTGAGAACCATTAAGAACTAGTCTCTGGGTACGGCTATCCAGCCAGTTATGCACCCACCTTATAGTAGCCTCATCTAAATTGTATTTGCCTAGTTTTTTGATAAGAATATCATGAGAGACCGTATCAAATGCTTTACTAAAGTCTAGGTAGGCCACATCTACCGCTTCTCCCCTATCCACAAGGCTCGTTATCCTATCAAAGAAAGGTATCAGATTAGTTTGACAAGATTTATTCTTTACAAACCCATGCTGGCTGTTTCCTATTACCTTACCACCTTCCAAGTGCTTGCAGGTGATTTCTTTAATTACCTGCTCCATTATCTTTCCTGGCACTGAAGTTAAGCTGACTGGCCTGTAGTTTCCTGGGTTATTCTTATTCCCCTTTTTATAAATGGGCACTATTTTTGCCCTTTTCCAGTCTTCTGGAATCTCTCCTGTCTCCCACGATTTTCCAAAGATGATAACTAAAGGCTCAGCTACCTCCTCTATCAGCTCCTTGAGTATTCTAGGATGCATTTCATCAGGCTCTTGTGACTTGCAGACATCTAATTTTCCTAAGTGATTTTTAACTTGTTCTTTTTTTATTTCAACTTCTAACCCTACCCCTTTCCCACTAGCATTCACTATGTTGGGCATTCCTTCATCAGACTTCTCAGTGAAGACCGAAACAAAGAAGTCATTAAGCATCTCTGCCGTTTCCAAGTTCCCTGTTACTCTTTCTCCCTCCTCACTGAACAATGGCCCTATCCTGTCCCTGGTCTTCCTCCTGTTTCTAATACATTTATAAAAAGCCTTCTTGTTTCCCTTTATGCTTGTAGCTAGCTTGAGCTCATTTTGTGCCTTTGCGTTTCAGATCTTGCTCCTGCATTCTTGTGTTGTTTGCCTATATTCATCCTTTGTAATTTTTCCTTGTTTCCATTTTTTATACAATTCCTTTTTTATTTTGAGATCATGCAGGATCTCCTGGTTAAGCCAAGGCGGTCTTTTGCCATATTTTCTATCTTTCCTAAGCAGCAGGATAGCTTGCTTTTGGGCCCTTAATAATGTCCCTTTGAAAAACTGCCAACTCTCCGCAGCTGTTTTTCTCTTCAGTTTTGCTTCCCATGGGACCTTACCTACCAGCTCTCCGAGTTTACCAAAATCTGCCCTCCTGAAATCCACTATCTCTATTTTGCTGTTTTCTGTTCTACCCTTCCTTAGGCCATCGGCCATGGAACCTTTCTGCTGCAGGCCACTGGCTGGAATCTAGTGCTGCTTAACACCAATCAAGATGTCAGGGGCCCGACCTGAAGAGGTATGTCAATTATAGCCTGTACTTCTGGTGGGAAATGATTAGCAGCTCTAGTTACATCTGCCCTGGGCCCTGCTCCTGTGTTTCTCCAGTCCTTAGAGTATGGCGAGGGCTCCTCCTCCCCTTCTGCACCACAGGGGCTCCCTCACCAAGTCTTGCCCTGTTACAGGGGCTCCCCTCCTTGCCCCATCTTGCTGCATTACACTGACCCACTATTCTGTTGCATTACAGGGGCTCCCTGCTCCCACATACCGTTGCATTAGAGGGGCTCCTCTGGCTGTTGGTGTTACAGGGGCTGTCCACTTGGCTGCCCAGCACTACAGGAGAATGAACCCACCTGGCCCTTAGCCAGCTTTGTTCCTTCCAGGAAATCCCATCCTGTTCTCGCTCTCCTTGCAGCCATATGCAAGATTAAGCATGACATATGTGGCATATGCAGGATTGGGCCCATCTGCCCCACAAGGGTTTGCACAAGGGATAAGAAACCAGCATTCCTGGAGAGAGACCAGCCTAAGCCCTGGGAGAACAGAGCTTCCTGGGATGTGCACAGCAGGAATACGCTCGGCGCTGAGGGTTGGGTGGGGAGACTCCCATGAGGAGCTGTTGGGAGTGAGGTTGCCCTTCTAGAGCGGGGCAATGCAGCTGCAAGGGAGCCTGAAGGGCAGAGGCAGTGCACAGAGAGAGAGAGCTAGAGCCAGAGAGGATGCAGTGGACACAGAGTGGGAAGAGGGGGAGGAAGATAGATGGCGAGGGACAGATGGGAGGAGGTGGTGGGTAATGGAGAAGAGGGACCTGAGATGGCCTGAGGAGGGAAAGGTGGCAAGTAGAGTCCTTCATTCCAGGTAGCCCTGGACCTCCCCTCAATTTCCACACCCCATACTGGCCCATGGTCACCTCTGGGATGATGGGATTCAAATAAGTCACAGTATCCCGGCCTTGTTCTCCTGGCCAAGAGAGGCCCTGGCAGCACCCATTCACATATCACAAAGGAGGGGTGAAACAAATGTGCTCTGGCCCCTGCAGTTCCAAGGCTGCTCTGGGACCTGAACCCCAAGCCTGGAGTCAGCTCGGCTACACAGATGGTGAGACTGGGTTACAGCAATGGTCCATGTGGCTCAGGATCCTGTCTTTTGACAGTGGCTGGTGCCAGGTGCTTCAGAGGGAATGAACAGGACAGGGCAATTGTCAAGTTGTCCATCCTGTTGTCCAGGCCTAGCAGCCAACACTCAGAGTTCTAGGAATACCCAGAGCATGAGGTTGCATCCCTGCCCGTCCTGGCTCATCGCCATTGCTGCACTGCTGGAGACATCCTCCAGGATCTTACTGTGTTCTTTTTGGAACCTCGTTGTACTTCTGGCTTTCCTGATATCTTTAGGCTATGAGTTCCACAGGCTGGCTGGGCATTTTCTGATGAAGTACTGCCTTAGGTTTGTTTTAAATCTGCTGCCTGTCAATGTCATTGGCTGGACCCTGATTCTTGTGTTATGTGAAGGGGTCAACACTGCTTTCTTATTCTCCTTCTCCACTCCAGGTGTGATTTTGTAGACCTCTATCATATCACCCCTGGGTCGTCCCTTTTCTAAACAGAATGGTCCCAGTCTTTTTCATCTTGCCTCATATGAAAGCGATTCCTTTTCCTTAATCACTTTTGTTGCCCCTTGTGCCTTTCCCAATTCTAATACACCTCTTTTTGAGATGAGGTGACAAGAACTTTGATGTGGGACCTTGCCAAAAACTTTCTGAAAGTTCACATGCACCATATCCAGCGGATCCCCCTTGTCCACATGCTTGTTGACTCTCAAAGAATTCTAATAGACAGGGGAACCATGACTTCCCTTTTCAAAAGTTGTGTTGACTCTTCCCCAATATATCATGTTTGTGTGCACGTGTGTTATTCTCAGGTCATTTCCCACTGCTTACTATATTCCTGTGCTCACAACAACACTTTTGCTAAACCCTGTATCAGAGAGGTAGCTAAGTCTGTATCTTCAAAAACAAGTCCTGTTGCACCCTACAGAGTAACAGATATTTTGGAGCATAAGCTTTCACGAGCAGAGAGCCCCTTTTTCTCGTCACCAAATCCTGCCACTTCTGTCTCCAGGGTTTCCATTCCTCTGCATTCCCATAGAACGGCTCTTACCACCTTACAGACTTCTACAGCCCACAGTCCTGGCCTCCTTGCCTCTCACCTCACTCCTCTCCAGTCTGTCCATAAATGGTCTAATCCTGAATGTGTGTAGCTTCAAGTGCCAGTCAATAGATCTTGTTGCACCTTTGCTAGAATGTTCACCAGGTGCAGGTACTCAGGTCCTGGGATAAAGTCAACCTTTGGTTTGAGAAGCTAAGCAGATTGAGTTCCCTGAATCTATCATGGTAAGGAAGTTTTTCCAGGCCATTAGTCATTCTCAGAGCTCTTCTCTGAACCTTCCCCAACTCTTCAACATCCCTTGAGAAGGGTGGACACCAGAACTGCATGCAGTATTCCACGAGCAGGCACAGGGATTCCAAATACAGCAGTAACATAGTGCCTATCCCCATCATCTCCTGGCTCGCTGAGACAGACATTGATCTATGCCACCACTGATGGGCTGGATTGCATCTAACCAGCTGGCCGCTCAATTGCTCTCTAGCATGCAGTACACCAGAAATGACAGGAACTGTCCGTGGTACCACAAGCTGGTAAATGTTGATCCCATGAGTTTTCTCTTCCCCACCAAATGGGCAGCAGCTCCTGATTGCTCTGAACCAGGATCCTATCAGATAACTATCTGGGCACCATGCCTAGCACAGCAAAATCATACCAGAATAGTGTTCAGTATCCACATGCGGGTTTCACCGCTAATGAAAGGCCTAATCTGAGCCTCTAGTCTGACCTGGTGTGTAACGCAGGCCAAAGAACTTCTCAGAAATAATTCCAGCTTACATTCCAGCACATCTTTTAGAAAAACACCCAACAGTGACATCCTGAGTTCTAATCCTCTTCAGAGGCTAAACAACAGAGGTAGCCTCAGACGCATCACACAGGCCAAAACAAGTGGGGGCATCTGCAAATGTTGGCCTTTAATCACTCTGTGCCTCAGTTTCCATATCTGCCAAATGGGACATGCCTGGTGAGCTACTTGCTGTGGGCAGCGCCTCCTCCTGGCTTCTCTGGGAGGTAGCTGTTTCCAGGCCTGAGGCTGCCTTCTGCAACTTGCCGTATCTCCTGCTGCTACTCTTGCTGTCTCTTGGAGGCCCTTCCCTTTCAATAAGCCCCACAGCTTTCTCTTCATGACTTGGTCCTCAGGACAGGGGACTTCCCACTTTGCCTTCTTACAAGGTACTCATGTCTCTTCTGACAAATGGACTCAGGAAATCTTCCCATTCACTGCCCAGCTGGGGCCATTTTCTCGGCAGCTGGCCGCTTACAGCTCAGGGGCCTTCCCATCAGCAGCCTGGGTCTGCCCTATCCTACCTGCTTTTCATAGAATCATAGAACCACAGAGCTGGAAGGGACCTCAAGAGGTGATCAAGTCCAGCCCCCTGCCTCAAGCAGGCTCATCCCCAACTAAGTCCCTCAGCCTCTCCTCATAGATCACGTGCTCCAGCTCCTTAATCATTTTTGTTGCCCTCTGGTGAACCTGCTCCAGCACATCCACATCCTTTCTATACTGGGGGGCCCAAAACTGGATGCAATACTCCAGATGTGGTCTCACCAGTGCCTTGTGCTCTGCCCCGGAGAGCAAGAGGAGAAGCATCCACTGTGTCCATGCTGCAGGCCTTACCACCTCCCTTGTGAGTCTCAGCACCCAGAATCCTGGCAGCCCCCCACAAGGGCTCCAGGGCAACTGCCTGTTTTCAATGCACAATTCTCTGGCATAGCAAACATTTGGGGCAGCTTAAATTAACTGGAATTTATGACCAAAGCAGTATTGCAGCAGTGCTGTTCTGACTGTTCACGCTCAGCAAATTCCTGCCAAAGGCGCCAAGCGTCCAGTATGTCACACAATCAGGGGCCCTCACTGCAGAAACACAGTCTGTCTTGCCACAGAGTAGAAGATTATATAGTCCCCGAAAAAAGAAGGGATCAAATGCTAGCTCTTAGCTCATAAAAAGTGTAGTTACTGCTGGCAACTGCTGCAAAGTGCAGATCTAAGATGGTCCCTGTGTCTATTCCAGATGGGTATAGAAATCAGAGTTCATTAGCCACAAACTATTTAATATCATTTAATACACACAGGTACGAGGTTGGAAACAAGACCTTCAAAAGACTATTAAGAACTTCCTTTGGTTTCACCAGAGAAAATCACAGCATCTGTTCCTATCTTGAGTTACCCAAGCAACCTCCCCAGTGATCTGGTATTCAGAAGCCCTGCCACTCTGCAGACCCACTGAAAACCCCACAGGGCCCAGCCCCAGTGATAGACACAAGTACATTAACACAAAAGGCCATCAACGTTTCAAGTCTGAGGACCTGGTAGGAAATCCTGCCGCAGGTCAAACAGGAAAGGGCTCTGGCAGTCTCAGCTTGCCACCAAAACAATTCTCTACCGCAGCAAAACTGGCAGCCTCTGCACTGCATGAGTCCAGGACTAACAGAGCAGTGGGGACTGCAGAGCAGGAATCAGGTGTGCTGAATGAGCTGCAGAGGCCCCCAAGATGGGAACACCAGCGGCTCTTGCAGAGTTGGAGGGAGCTGCATTGACAGAATGGCACAGGGGCCAAGGGCTGGCAGCGGGGCATTTTCTGGCCAGGACTCAGGCGCTTTGGCAGAACTGCGTGGGGTGGTTGCATTTTCACTGGCATTGATGTAGTGCAGCGAGTAAGGTAATGCAGCTGGAGCGAGGTGCGAAGCGACTGATGCAGGAAGCCCAGAACATTCAAACAGGAATCGACAGAATCTTTGGCAAAAAGCGCCAGAAACCAGGTTGGTTTCAGATGAAATTTCTTTTCCCCTTTAGATGACTGTGACGTGCACAGAGCCAGTGGCTCTGCTTCTGGTGTCCCCTTGGCACTGCCTGCCCCTGCAGTGCCCAGATTTGGAGCACAGATGTGGCACTGAGACCTAACCCAAGGTAGGTTTGTGGCTTTGTGCGTGCTCTTTGCTCATCCCCAATAGAACTCTGTGTAACAAAGCAGCAGTAGCTTGCGCACATGGGGCCTTAAGGCAGCACTGAATTTAGCCCAGCTGCAGCAACCCCCATTGCCCTGAGAGCAATCCAACACCTGCACAGATTCACCCAGCCTCATGCACGCTGCCTACATAGAGACAGACGCAACAGACCCTGCTGGACCCACATGCTAACTCATAAAACACATTCACAGCCACCGCCAGATCACACACATGGCGGCACACCCTGGCCCATAAAACTACCCACACAATTGCAAACCCAGATCCATACATGTATGTTTGTGTGTTAAAACCCCAACTAAATCATCTCAGCCATGAGTATGTCAGGCTGGGACTTAAAAATCTCTAGGCATGGAGATTCCACCACCTCTCTAGGCAATGCATTCCAGTGCTTCACCACCCTCCTGGTGAAGTAGTTTTTCCTAATATCCAACCTACACCTCCCCCTCTGTCACTTCAGACCATTGCTCCTTGTTCTGCCATCTGTCACCACTGAGAACAGTTTCTCTCTATCCCTTTTAGAGCTCCCCTTCAGGAAGTTGAGGGCTGCTATTAAATCAACCCTCAGTCTTCTCTTCTGCAAATTAAATACACCCAAATGCTTCAGCCTCTGCTCATAGGTCATGTGCTCCAGCCCCTTAATCATTGTCGTTGCCCCCTGCTGTAACTGTTCCAGCACATCCACATCCTTTCTATACCGGGGGCCCAAAACTGGACTCCAGATGTGGCCTCACCAGTGCCAAACACAGAGGAACAGCAACCTCTCTAGATCTGCTTGAAATGCTCCTCCTAATGCACCCCAATATGCCATTAGCCTTCTTGGCTAGAAGGGCCCACTGCTTACTCATACCCAGCATTTCATCCACTATAATCCCTAGGTCCCTTTCCGCTGCAATTCTGCTTCTGCACTTCTGCCTATAACAATGTTTGGGATTCTTCTGTCCCAGATGCAGGACTCTACACTTCTCCTTGTTGAACCTCATCAGATTTCTTTTGGCCCAATCTTCCAATTTATCCAGGTCACTGTGGATCCTATCTCTACCCTCCAATGTATCTATCTCTCCACCTCGCTTGGTGTCATCCGCAAACTTGCTAAGGGTGCAATCCAGTCCCTCATCCAGGTCATTACAAAGATGTTGAACAACACTGGCCCCAGAACTGATCCTTGAGGCACTCCACTTGAAACCAACCACCATCCAGATATTGAGACATTGACCAGTACCTGTTGGGCTGGACCATCAAGCCAGGTTTCTATCCATCTTATAGTCCATGGATCCAAACCATACTTCCTAAACTTATGGGCAAGAATGCTGAGGGAGACAGTATCAAAAGCTTTACTGAAGTCAAGGTATATCACAACCATTGACTTCCCCATGGCCACAGAGCCTGTTACCTTATAGAAGCTAACCAGATTGGTCAGGCAGGACTTGCCCTTGGTGAATGCATGTTGACTACTTTTGATCACTTTCCCCTCTTCCAAGTAGTCCAAAATGGATTCCTTGAGGATCAGTTCCATTATTTTTCCAGGGGCTGAAGTAAGGCTGACCAGTCTATAGTTCCCTCCGTTGTCCTTCTTTCCTTTTTTAAAGATGGGCTCTACATTTGCTTTTTTCCAGTCATCTGGGATCTCTCCCAATCTCCAAGAGTCTTCAAAGATAATAGCCAAAGGCTCAACAATGACATCTGCCAATTCCTTGAGTACCCTGGGGTGCATTAAATCCAGACCCATGGATTTATGTACACCTAGATTATCTAGATAGCTCATAACTTGTTTCTTCTCCACTGATGGCTGCCCTCCACCTTCCCATACTGCATTGTCTAGCACCCTGATGTGGGAGCTGTCTTTGAACGTGAAGATGGAGGCAAAAAATGCTCTGAGTACTTCAGCTTGTCTTACATCATCTGTCACTAGGTTATCTCTCTCATTCAGTAACGGCCCCGCACCTTCTCTGATAACCCGCTTATTGTTCACATGCGTGCAGAAACCCTCCTTTTTACCCTTCACATCCCTTGCCAGCTGCAGTTCCAGTTGTGCTTTCCCTGTCCTGATTTCTCCCCAACATTCTCCAGCCGTGTGTTTATACTCCTCCTTAGTCACCTGTCCAAGTCTCCGCTTCTTATACACATCCTTTTTGAGTTTAAGCTGACCAAGGATTTCTCTGTTAGGCCAAGCTGGTTGCCTACCATATTTGTGTTTCTTACTTTGCAGCAGGATCGTTCATTCATGTGCCTTCAGTTAGACTTCTTTAAAATACTGCCAGTTCTCCTGAACTCCGTTTCCCTTCATCTTCGTTTCCCAGGGGATTTTGCCAATTAGTACCTTCAGGGAGTCGAAGTCTGGTCTTTTGAAATCAAAGGTCTCTATATTACCGCTCACCTTTCTGCCTTTTGTCAGGATCCTGAAATCTACGATCTCATGGTCGCTGCAGCCCAGGTTGCCACCCACTTCTGTTTCTCCTACTAGTTCTTCCCTGTTTGTGAGCAGCAGGTCAAGTTACACCTCCCTTCAGAACTACTGACTTGCATAGTCAGACACAGGAGTACCAAAGTGACAGCACGCTGCTAGTGAAAAATGGCTTCCCACATCTATGTCACCAGAGCAGTATGAAGTAAATCAACTGCAAGAGCAATTTCAGCGTATAGGTCAGAGAACAGTACACACAAGTGGCTGTCTGGATAAATGTTGTGGGTGACTCCCTGGACACCCTCCCCCAGCATCCCTGCCCCCAAGGGTCCATACACCTCCGCTGAAAAACACTGATGGAGCACAGCAGGCGTGTTTCCCACCTGAGAGCCAGTCAGAGGGATCCTGCAACCCCCCCTCCTTGGCACACAATTCCAGCCTCCCCGCTCCCTGTCAGGCTGTCCCTACCTTGGGATTGGAACTGGTAAGTGGGAGAGTCGCACGCCGCTGTGGTGAAGAGGAGGGTCCACACCAGAAGCCTCCAAGCTGTCGCCATGGTTTGCGATGCTGGTCTCAGCACGGGGAGCATTGTACCAGCCGAACAGGCTCTGTCCCAACATGTCTCTCCTTGGGCCACCGTTCATGTAGAGACAGGAGTTCTTGGTGCCTGCCCAGGCATCCTCAGCCACCGCCTGCTCTCCCCAGAGCAGCCAAACTGACACCGTCTTTGTGGAGTGCTGGACCCAGGCTGGTGTAACAGCTTCAACATGAATCAAAAGCACCCAGTGGTATCGTCCCTGTGGAAGAGAGTGTGGGGGCGGTTTGGGAAGAAAAAGCAGTGGAGTAAAGGAGGGAGAAAAACGGACAGGGAGAGCTGGGAAAAGCAGTGGGGACAGGAGGGAAGAGGGGGTGTGAGAGAGGTGGGAAGAGAGGGGGCAGGAGGGAAGAGGGGGCGTGAGAAAGGTGGGAAGGGAGGGGACAGGAGGGAAGAGGGGGTGTGAGAGAGGTGGGAAGGGAGGGGACAGGAGGGAAGAGGGGGCGTGAGAGAGGTGGGAAGGGAGGGGACAGGAGGGAAGAGGGGGCGTGAGAGAGGTGGGAAGGGAGGGGACAGGAGGGAAGAGGGGGCGTGACAGAGGTGGGAAGGGAGGGGACAGGAGGGAAGAGGGGGCGTGAGAGAGGTGGGAAGGGAGGGGACAGGAGGGAAGAGGGGGCGTGAGAGAGGTGGGAAGGGAGGGGACAGGAGGGAAGAGGGGGCGTGACAGAGGTGGGAAGGGAGGGGGCAGAGAGGAAGAGTACAGATTAAATCAACCATATTGTTTCACACTGTGTTAAAGCTCCCCTAGTCATGGGGCCTGATTCTCCAGAGTCCTGCCCTTGTGTCATCATTTCCACCTGTGAAGAGCGACTGCCTTTCTAACTGGGTGGTACTGTGACACCTTTGCACCCCCAGGCCTGAATGGTCTGTTACACTAGGTCCACTTGGGCCACGCAGAGGGGCCTTAAGGGGATGGTGACTGCAATGCGCACCCATTTTGAGGTCCTTTTGCTCTGCCGAGGCTGCATACGTCATTCATAGTGTGAACGAGACCCATAGCCCTCTCTGTCTTCATGACCGCAAGGGAGCAATCAGGGCCAAGACCCACCCAATCTATTAAAAATAAACAATGAATGCATGCACAACCTAGAATACCAGGGCTGGAGGGGACCTCAGGAGGTCATCGAGTCCAGCCCCCCTGCCCAAAGCAGGACCAATCCCAACTAAATGATCCCAGCCAGGACTTTGTCAAGCCAGGCCTTAAAAACTGCTCTGGCAGAATGTTTTCAGGAAGCACAAGGGTTGTGTTGCTGATGCTTCCGCTGCAGAGAACCCGGGTAGCTGGCGCAGCAGCAGAGAGTGTGCGAGAGAAGCCGGACACAGGAAAAGTGAAAGACACAAGGTAGATGGAGTCAAGTATCGGAGGGGTGGCCGTGTTAGTCTGGATCTGTAACAGCAACTAAGGGTCCTGTGGCACCTTATAGACTAACAGAAAAGTTTTGAGCATGAGCTTTCGTGAGCACAGATTCAGTGTGAGTCTGTGCTCATGAAAGCTCATGCTCAAAACTTTTCTGTTAGTCTATAAGGTGCCACAGGACCCTTCGTTGCTGAAGGTAGATGGAGTGTCTGAGTTCAAATCCATGAGAAATTCCTTGCAGAGAGTGTTCATCCAGGAGCAGTCGCACAAACCCAAGACTGACAGACATGCAAGTAACCAGTGATTTGGCTTCCATGCCCATGGATTTGGGACTGGTCCAATCAGGTGAATCCTGGAACCCGTGTGCAAGGGGCTCAGCTCCCAATGCTCACAAGTGCCCCCTCTGGTTTTGCATGTGTGCATTCTTTAATCCTGGGGACCCCCTTCAGTGGCTCTCAGGCAGGTTTTTCAGTGCTGAATGGAGCACTGTCTGCACATTAACCAGAACAGACCCCTTCTGGGGTATGCATTCCACCTGGGCCCCTCCCAGTGTCCCTCTGGTGGTGTTTCTCTGGCCGTCCCTGGACTTTAAGTAGTCCAGCCTTGGTATAGGCCTCTATCTTCAGGTCTTCTTCCCTGGAGACACCATCTTCCAGCAGCCCTCCCCATCCTTCAGTTCCTGCTCAGTCCTGGCAGCTGTCCAGGAGCTTCCTCAATGCATCCCCCTCCCTGTTAGCAAATTGTCTTTGGTTCAGTCTTAGCAGTCAGCCAGGAGCATCTGGCTTCCCCAGAGTCCCTGTCCACACTGAGCTGCCCACGGCCCTGCTGCTCTTCCAAGTAGCCAAGCCTACAGCCCTTTCCTCTCCCACTCTAAGCAGCAACAAACTACTGCTCTGTTCTGCAGCTCATTTTATATGGCCCTCCTGGGCCCTGATTGTAGAGGAAGCAGGTAGCCTCTCTAGCCTGCCTGGAGGGCCTCTCCACTGCTCCTTTCCTAGGAAGGGTGTGGCAGAGCCCTGAGATCTCCAGCAGGGGACCTTTGGGCCCCGTCCACCCCGTCATACGCTGCACAAACTCAGAACCACAACATGCAACGTTGCCCTTGGTCTCCTTGGATAGTTTGTGCCTCCTTGGATGAACATAGAACTCCTTCCTATCAAAGCCTTGCAAATTGCAGCTAGCAATTAAGGAACCATTGCTTGACACAAACTTGGCCAACTACCCAGTATGGCTGTCTCAAGCCTGGTATCTAACCTCCCAGTTCTGAATTAGGTGAATCAGAAGCTAAGGCTCCAACCCTGCCTGACTCCCATCAACATTCTGTATCCCTTTAAATGGGAAGGCCAGGTCTGGCTCAGAGATTACATTGGTTGCGTTACCAAAAGAACTTTCCTTTGGCATGGACATCAGGGCCCTCATCTCCATCCAAACCCACAGAGGTGTAATAGGTTTCATCAGTTACGTCTCTTGGGTTCTCACTAGAGGAGTTCTACAAGGTTTTATCTTCTCCCACGGCAGGAAGACTATTAGCACCCTGTGTTAAAATGCCTGGAGCACACCGATAGAACACAACTGTCTGTGTCCTTCACCTCATACGCAGAAACCACCATCTCCCAATTATGCCCCAGCCTACATGGAGTAAATATGTGGCTGAAGAACAACTGGGCAAAAAGCTCGACCTTGGACTACTCAGCGCAGCGAACAGGAGCAGCTAACAGGGAGTTTGCCTGGGAGTTCACCTTCGGGAGGAGCCTCATACCTGTTTTCACCTTTCTTATACGGTGTTTCTCTTGTGCCCTTCAAGGTGGCACTAGAAACAAATAAGGGATCTATGAAAAGGGAAAATATGGAGAGTGAGAGGTCTGTTGTTGTGACCTGCATGGCATGTGTTATGTTTGTGTTCCTCCCGAACGATAGAAAGGATTTTCTATGTACCAAGTGTAAGCTGGTAGCCATTTTAGAAGAGAAAGTTAAAGGACTTGAGGCACAAATATCAACCCTCAGGTCCATCAGAGGAGGTGAAGACTTTCTGGACAGAAGGCAACAGATAATACTGCAGGAAGAGCAGGCTGCCCAAAACAAGGAGGAGAACTGGAAGCGTGTTACCTCCAGGAGGAGAAAACCAGTTCCAGTCTCTCCAATTCCAGTGGAGTTAAGTAACCGCTTTCAGCTTCTCTCCACAGGTGATACGGTGGAGATGATTGGGGCTGATACAATCCCTGGGAGGTATCTGAAAGAGGCCCCATGGTTTAGAAGGCATGGGATGCGCAGTCCTAGGGATGGGAGTTCTACGACCACCACCCCCAAGAGAAAAAGATGAGTGGTGGTGGTTGGGGACTCCCTCCTAAGAGGGATGGAGTCATCCATCTGCCACCCGGACCTAGAATCCAGGCAAGTTTGCTGCTTGCCTGGAGATAGAATTCGGGATATTACAGAGTTGCTGCCAAAAATTATTTAACCTGTAGACTATTACCCCTTCCTACTTCTTCATGTAGGAACCAATGATACAGCCAAGAACAACTTTGATGAGATCACGGCAGATTACGTAACCCTAGGGAGGAAGATCAAGGAACACGGAGCACAGGTGGTCTTCTCATCTATCCTCCCTGTGGAAGGAAGGGGTCTGCGTAGAGATCATCGAATCACAGAAGTAAATGTGTGGTTGTGTCGGTGGTGTACCAGGGAAGGATTTGGTTTCTTTGACCATGGGATTCTGTTTCGTGAACAGGGATTGCTGAGAACAGATGGGATCCACCTCACTAAAAGAGGAAAGAGCATCTTTGCGGGCAGGCTTGCAAACCTAGTGAGAAGGGCTTTAAACTAGGTTTGTCGGCGGAAGGTGACTCAAGCCCGGAGGTAAGTAGGGAAGGAGGAGGGAACAATCAAGTGGGTTTCTTGGGTGAAGAGGAGAAAGTGGGCCAATTGGCCCCTTCTCTAAGATGCTTGTACACTAATGCCAGAAGCCTGGGGAACAAACAGGTAGAATTAGAGGCCCTGGCACAGTCACACAAGTATGAGGTGGTTGGAATAAAGGAGACTTGGTGGGACAATTTGCATAACTGGAGCACGGTCATGGAAGGTTATAAACTGTTTAGGAAGGACAGATGGGAGAAAAGGAGGAGGAGTTGCGCTCAATATCCGTGTCTACACGTGCACGCTACTTCGAGGTAGCGGCACTAACTTTGAAATAGCGCCCGTCACGGCTACACGTGTTGGGCGCTATTTCGATGTTAACATCAACGTTAGGCGGCGAGACGTTGAAGTCGCTAACCCCATGAGGGGATGGGAATAGCGCCCTACTTCGAAGTTGAACGTCGAAGTAGGACACGTGTAGACGATCCGCGTCCTGCAACATCGAAATAGCGGGGTCCGCCATGGTGGCCATCAGCTGAGGGGTTGAGAGACGCTCTCTCTCCAGCCCCTGCGGGGCTCTATGGTCACCGTGTGCAGCAGCCTGTAGGCCAGGGCTTCTGGCTGCTGCTGCTGCAGCTGGGGATCCATGCTGCATGCACAGGGTCTGCAGCCAGCTGTCGGCTCTGTGGATCTTGTGTTGTTTAGTGCAACTGTGTCTGGGAGGGGCCCTTTAAGGGAGCGGCTTGCTGTTGAGTCCGCCCTGTGACCCTGTCTGCAGCTGTGCCTGGCACCCTTATTTCGATGTGTGCTACTTTGGCGTGTAGACGTTCCCTCGCAGCGCCTATTTCGATGTGGTGCTGCGCAACGTCGATGTTGAATGTCGACGTTGCCAGCCCTGGAGGACATGTAGACGTTATTCATCGAAATAGCCTATTTCGATGTCGCTACATCGAAATAAGCTACTTCGATGTAGGCTTCACGTGTAGACGTAGCTTATGTGAGGGAGCAGTATGATTGCTCAGAGCTCCAGTATGAGGAAGGACGAAATCCAGTTGAGTGTCTTTGGATTAAGCTTAGAGGTGGAAGGAACAGAAGTGATGTTGTAGTTGGTGTCTGCTATAGACCGCCAGATCAGGGAGATGAGGATTTCTTCAGACAGCTAGGTGAAGCTTCCAGATCACAGGCCCTGGTTCTCATGGGAGCCTTTAATCATCCGGACATTTGTTGGGAGACCGATACAGCAGCACACAGACAATCCAGGAAGTTTTTGGAGAATGCTGGGGATAACTTCTTGGTACAAGTGCTCAAGGAACCGACCAGGGACCATGTGCAACTTGACCTGCTGCTCACAAACAGGGAAGAACTAGTAGAAGAAATAGAAGTGGGAGGCAAAAGTCAGCATGGTTTCTGCAGAGGGAAGTCGTGTCTGTCTAATCTATTAGAATTCTTTGAAGGGGTTAATAAACATGCGGACAAGGGGCACCCAGTGGACATAATATACCTAGATTTCCAGAAAGCCTTTGACATGGTCCCACACCAAAGGCTTTTATGTAAATTAGGTGGTCATGGGATAGGAGGAAAGGTCCTTTCATGGATCGGGAATTGGTTAAAAGACAGAAAACAAAGGGTTGGAATAAATGGTAAATTTTCACAATGGAGGGGGGTAACTAGTGGTGTTCCCCAGGGCTCAGTCCTGGGACCGATCCTGTTCAACTTGTTCATCAATGATCTAGAAAATGAGGTAAGCAGTGAGGTGGCAAAGTTTGCAGATGACACCAAGTTGTTCAGGACAGTCAAAAGCAAAAGGGATTGTGAAGAGCTACAAAAAGATCTCAGCAAACTGAGTGATTGGGCAGCAAAATGGCAAATGAAATTTAATGTGGGTAAGTGTAAGGTAATGCATGTTGGAAAAAATAACCCAAATTACACGTACTACATGATGGGGTCAAATTTAGCTACGACAGATCAGGAAAGGGATCTTGGAGTTATAGTGGATAGTTCTCTGAAGACATCCACGCAGTGTGCAGCGGCAGTTAGTAAGGCAAATAGGATGTTAGGAATTATTAAAAAAGGGATCGATAATAAGACAAAAGAGATCATACTTCCCCTATATAAAACTATGGTACGCCCACATCTTGAGTACTGCATGCAGATGTGGTCTCCTCACCTCAAAAAAGATATATTGGCATTAGAAAAGGTTCAGAAAAGGGTGACTAAGATGATTAGGGGCTTGGAACGGGTCCCATATGGGGAGAGGCTAGAGAGACTGGGACTTTTCAGTTTGGAAAAAAGGCGATTGAGGGGCGATATGATAGAGGTATATAAAATCATGAATGGTGTGGAGAAAGTGAATATAGAAAAATTATTTACCTTTTCCCATAATACAAGAACTAGGGGACACCAAATGAAATTGATGGGTAGTAGGTTCAAAACTAATAAAAGGAAATTTTTCTTCACACAGCGCACAGTCAACCTGTGGAACTCCTTGCCCGAGGAGGCTGTGAAGGCCAGGACTCTAGTAGGGTTTAAAAAAGAGCTTGATAAATTTTTGCAGGTTAGGTCCATAAATGGCTATTAGCCAGGGATAAAGTATGGTGCCCTAGCCTTCATAACAAGGGCAGGAGATGGATGGCAGGAGATAAATCACTTGATCATTGTCTTCTGTTCTCCTTCTCTGGGGCACCTGGCATTGGCCACCGTCGGCAGATGGGATGCTGGGCTTGATGGACCTTTGGTCTGACCCAGTATGGCCATTCTTATGTTCTTATGTTCTTATGAGGGAACCTGGGCTGCAGCAACCAGGAGATCGTAGATTTCAGGATCCGGACAAATGTAAGAAGGGTGATCAGTAACATACAGACCCTTGATTTCAGAAGAGCAGACTTTGACTCCCTGAGAGACCGGATGAGGAGGATCCCTTGGGAAAAGAAGATGAAGGGGAAAAGAGTTGAAGAGAACTGGCAGTATTTTAAGGAAGTCTTACTGAAGGCACAGGAACAAACAATCCCGCTGCGTAGTAAGAAATGCAAACATGGTAGGCAACCAGCTTAGCTTAACAGGGAAATCCTTAGTCAGCTTAAACTCAAAAAGGATGCATACAAGAAATGGAAACGAGGACAGTTGACTAAGGAGGAGTATAAACATATGGCTGGAGAATGCTGGGCAGTAATCAGGAAAGTGAAAGCACAATTGGAACTGCAGCTGGCAAGGGATGTGAAGAGTTACAAGAAGGGTTTCTACAGGCATGTGAACAATAAACAGGTTATCAGAGAAGGTGTGGGGCCTTTACTGGAGGAGGGAGGTAACCTAGTGACAGATGATGTCGGAAAAGCTGAAGTACTCAATGCTTTTTTTGCCTCAGTCTTCACGGACAAAGTCAACTTCCCCATGACGGTCCTAGACAATGCAGTATGGGAAGGTGAAGGGCAGCCATCTGTGGGGAAGGAACAAATTCTGAGCTATCTAGAAAAACTAGATGTGCATAAGTCCATGGGTCTGGATTTAATGCTCCCCAGGGTACTGAGGGAATTGGCAGAGGTCATTGCTGAACCTTTGGCCATTATCCTTGAAGACTCTTGGAGATCAGGGGAGATACCACATGACTGGAAGAAGGCAAATGTATTGCCCATCTTTAAAAAGGGAAAGAAGGACAGTCCAGCGAACTATAGACCAGTCAGCCTCACCTCAATCCCTGGGAAAATAATGGAGGGGATCCTCAAAGAATCCATTTTGGAGCACTTGGAAGAGGGAAAAGTGATGAAAAGTAGCCAACATGGATTCACCAGGGGCAAGTCCTGCCTGACCAATCTGATCAGCTTCTGTGACAAGGTAAACAAGCTCCATGGACATGGGGAAGTCAGTGGGTGTGATATACCTTGACTTCAGCAAGGCTTTGGATACGGTATTCCACAATATTCTTGTCCATAAGTTAAGGAAATATGGATTGGATCCTTGGAGCATAAGATGGATAGAAAGCTGGCTTGATGGTTGGGCCCCACGGGTAGTGGTCAATGGCTCAATATCTGGATGGCGGTCTGTTTCAAGCAGAGTGCCACAAGGCTTGGTTCTGGGGCCTGTGTTATTCAACATCTTTCTTAATGACATGGATGAGGGACTGGATTGTACCCTCAGCAAGTTTGCGGATGACACAAAACTAGGGGGAGAGGTAGATTCATTGACGGGTAGAGAGAGAATCCAGATGGATCTGGATAAATTGGACAACTAGGCCAAAAGAAATGTGATGCAGTTCAATAAGGAGAAGTGTAGAGTCCTGCACCTGGGGCGGAAGAATCCCAAGCATTGTTACAGGCTGGGGACTGACTGGCTCAGCAGCAGTACGATGGAAAGGGACCTAGGGGTTAAGGTGGATGAAAGGCTGGATATTCAGTAAACAGTGTGCCCTTTTAGCCAAGAAAGCTAATGGCATACTGGGGTGCATTAGGAGGAGCATTTCAAGCAGATCTAGAGAAGTAGTTATTCCTCTTTATTCGGCACTGGTGAGGCCACATCTGGAATATTGTGTTCAGTTTTGGGCCCCCCAGTATAAAAAGGATGTGGATTTGCTGGAGCAGGTTCAGCGAAGGGCAATAAAAATGCTTAAGGGTCTGGAGCACAAGACCTATGAGGATAGGCTGAGGGATTTGGGCTTGTTTAGTTTACAGAAGAGAAGACTTAGAGGTGATTTAATAGCAGCCTTCAACTTCCTGAAGGGGAGCTCTAAAAAGGAGGGTGAGAAATTGTTCTCAGTGGTGTCAGATGGCAGAACAAGGAGTAATGGTCTGAAGTTGAAGAGGGAGAGGTGTAGGTTAGATATTAGGAAAAACTTCTTTACCAGGCGCGTGGTGAAGCATTGGAATGAGTTGCCTAGAGAGGTGGTGGATTCTCCATCCTTTGAGGTTTTTAAGTCCCGGCTGGACAAGGTCCTGGCTGGGATGACTTAGGGGGGGTTGATCCTGCTTGATGCAGGGGGCTCGACTAGATGACCTCCTGAGGTCCCTTCCAGCCCTGTGATTCTGTGAAGAGAGAACTGTGGGGGCTGGTAGGCAGGACTCTCCCCACCTCACCTCTCAATAACGTGAGGCTGATGTGGCCCAGGCTGTGGGGTCATGAGGCAGTGACACAGCATCATTCAGCCCAGTGCCACATGGCACCATGCCTTCCTGCTGTGCTGGTGAATGGAGTGTAAGTGTAAGGAGGCAGCGATCCGTAACCATGCAGCCAAAGCTGCACAACATTTCAGCATCTGCTCATCACGATTCCGTCGTGGGCTGCATGATTTAAACGGCACCCGGGAGAAAGGGAATAAAACCCCAGCCTGGGCTGACATGCCTAAGTCAGCGTTTTTAAGCTTGCAGATTCCAGCTCTCAGACTTTGTCCCATTTCCAAGGGTTCTGGACTGACAGCTTCTCCACTGAAAGATATTTCCCCTGGGCTTTACACTCCTCATTCGTCTTGTTTTTCCGCTCTGGAACCAGCTTCCTCAAAGCTGTTATTTCCTGTCACTTTTCCGCATCTCCAGGACCCTGCACTGCAGTGGCCATGACTTCTGACCTCCCTCTTGTCCCCTCCCTCTTTCCTCTCCCCCCCCCCCGATTTATGTTAGGAGCTCCCTCCTTCCCAACCCCATCAAAGCCTGGGAGAGGTTGCAGAGCAACCCCTGACCTCACTTGGAGAAAGGTCTGTTTCAAGAACCTCCGGTTGGGAATTAGGGCAGTAAAAGCTCCCCTGAAGTGTGGTGGGGGAAGGGCCTGAGTGTTGATTCCTTCATGCACAAGCTGGTCAAAATGCATCTGATTTTCCACTGCATGCACTTCAGAGACCACCAGTGAGCCTTGATCTGGGGCCGGGGGGGAGACCCCAAACAAGGAGCACAAAGAGTGGAGGAGGAGAGAAGCTGGAAGGCCAACAGCTCCTCAATTTCTTTAATATGGATAAAGTTTTCCATAACGTCAGTTTCAAGATGTAGCTTTCAAGATGTCAATAATACACAGGCCGAGACGGGCAGGAGGACCCCAGATCTGTGCATGTCGGGGTGGCAGTACCTTCGGTGCTTATGAGGTGGACCATTTCCAGCAGTAATGAGGCGCAGGGTACAGTGTGACTTCTCCAGGTCTCGTGCCTGCTTCACTTGGATTGATTCCAATTTGCTCCTTTCCTAGGAATTCGTTGTACTTGGCAGGCGCCACCAGAGAGCTAACACTCCCAGCTGTCTGTGCCAAGGTGGCTCTTGCTGTGTGAACTCTGGGGTTGTGGCGCAAGCAGAAGAAGGCTGTTTGGACCCTGGGCTCTGCTAAAAACAGCAAAGACAACCACACCAGAAATACATACCCTAGGAGGGTCACAGAAGAAGGGAGGAGCTTGGACTTGTGGCTGGAGTCAAGCCAGCCTTTTCTGAGATTGGAGGCAAAAAAGATTTTGGGGGAAGTTGGGAGGAAGCAAGCAAGCAAGAACAACTGTTACTAATTCCAACATCAGGTCTGCAGACAGAATTCCCTGAAAGCCTGACTTTTTGGCTGGGGAAGCAGCTGGATGGGAAGGTAATAGAAAGCAGATGGGCTCCAATTTGGCCCAAGAGGAACATTCAAGGTGCCTCCTAGTGCAGAGGGGAGGAACTTAAAGCTTTTAAAGATGCAGGGCCTTGCTGGTCCAAGGTTTCTCATCCAGTATGTGCAAGTTATGAGCTCAGGTGTCCCTTTCACTTACTGAGAGAGAAATGAACGCAGACCTGGATTTCTGCTCCCAGCGTACCTCGGGGGCAGGAAATACTTGTGAAGCAGCCCCTCCCCATCCCCCTTCTACCGACCCTCCGTCCCTGATGTGCGATGTCAGCTGGTAAAAAGGAGAACACACAGCCCTCAGATGCAGAACTTCCAGAGTGTGGTTTTGGTGTTGGTTTTGGTGTTGCAACAGTGACAGAGAGGTAGCCGTGTTAGCCTGTATTTCAGCAAAGCAAAGCATCTTAGCTAAGTGATGACTGAGTGGCTAATTCCTGGCCTTGACCTAGGCCATCACAGTGCAGTAAGAGGTAGTGCTGGCTGGGTGCACTCTCCAAACCAGAGAAGCCCAGGCCCTGAGTGCTCGGTTAATGCCCCAAGCCTGCTCTCTGTATCGGGTGAGGAGAGGGGCACAGCCTGGAAAGAGGATGGTCCAGGTACTAGCTTGGAACGCACAGGGCCTGGCTCCAGTTCCCAGCTCTGTCCCACAATTTCTGGGTCACCGAAGGCAAATCACCTGCACTACAGCTACTCCAGGGCCCTCCCAGTGGTACAGCTGTGCCACTGTAGCTACACTGCTGCAAGATCTCCCAGATAGTGACTCTCCTGCTGGCACATTAAACCGCCCCCAGCCAGAGGCAGTAGCTGTGTCGGGGGGGCAGCGTCTCTCACCAGCATAGCGCTGTCCCTGCCAGCTCTTTTGCCGCTGAAATTTATGTCACTTGGGGGAGGGTTTCATGTGCCTACCGAAAAAAGCAGAAGCACAGACGGCCTTAGTGTCCCCGAGCCTCAGTAAACCATGACAGGCTGAGGAGCTCAGGGCCATCAGCACCCTGGGTAGACACCATCAAGCCAGGTGAACGAAGGGAAGGAAGATTTTGCACCCTCTCAACAGCCACCATTAACCAGACTGTCCCTTCAGGCTGCTCCGCTCCTCTCACCGTAGCTAGTGACCAAACCCAGAGCGTGGCTACTGAATGGCAGCAAGGACCCACACTCAGAAAGGCCCCGGGACTGGTGCAGAGCAAAGATCTGGCAGGGAGAGAGGTTCAGAGTTCATCCAGATCGACACTGACTCATCCAGAGATGATCCCAGTCTCTTCTCCCTCAACACAAGCCCCCTCCACTCGCATGACTGTTGGGGCAGAAAGAATTCTGGGTTTGAGCCTTTGTTGAAATATGGCTCTTAGACACAGCAAATCCTGTCAAAGGTGAAGGAAGGGTAGTTCCTTGTCATCCCAGAGTGCAGTGCCAAAGCCAGTCTGGCTCATTCTGCTCAGGAGTATATAACAAGCAAGGCCAATGTGTCGGCTTATCACATAACCTCTCCATTATCAGCTCTGAAGACCTAGGTCTTGTCCATGGATGAAAATGAGGCACTGGAGAAGGCCATTGGCTAGGTTTCTGTGTTGCTATGAAAGGAGGAGACCAGCAGGGACCATTTACCCCATATGTGAAAGCTGAGACATTTGTGACCAAGAAAATGCCAAATTACTCCAATGGGGATTGCCTTTTCTTGCAAGCCAAAAGCCAGAGCCGCCATTACCTTGGCCAGGCAGTAGCTGAAGGGAGTCCGTGGCTAGACTGTCATTCCTTGTGGCCAACCTGCACAGCATCCCTAGACTACCAGTGAAAAAGGGCCACTGGGAGAACACCCTCCTCAAGGTCCACACCCCGTCAGCCTTTCTTTAGTAGGATGATTACTAATTAAAACATGAATTTTCCAGACACTTGACAAACTCAGTTCCTATCAGGGTCCTCTGCTCTGGAAAGGAGAAGAAGGCTGTCCTTCTGGGCTTGGAAGTGTGGTGAAATGGCACGCAGAGACCAACGCCAGCTGGCCACTCGGCACTGTGCTACTGACTCTGATTGGCCACTCAGCAGGACGAGGGGCAAGACGCATCTGGTTTGAAGTGAAATGTTCAGAAACCATGGGAATTTTTAAAAGTAATTTCATTTTTGGTTGAGAGAAATGAGCCCTTTTTTGAGTTTTTAACCAAATCCAAGACTCACCAAGTAGCTTCGCTTCTCATGGTGAAGGTCTCACATGCCTCAAGTTCTTGGTTGGAGGAACACGACAGTGCACTGCTACTCACCAGGAATAGCATCGCACAGGGGAAATCGAAGTATCAGCCTCCAGAAATGAACGGGGCATGTGCCTGGCTGGGGCCTACGCCAGGGTTCCCTCTAATTTTTTCCATCTGTGCTCAGAGTAGTTTTGTTCTGTGCACTGAGGCATGTGTGATGTGCACCACCAATAGAAACACGGGCTGCTGGCTGTGGGTGTTCTGCAGATCAGCTGGGCGGCATTTGCATCTGTCTGGGGCAGCTGCTGAAGCACCCAGCATACAGGGAACACGGGTCTACACCTTGGGGTGGCCTTCCTCTGGCAGATGGCTGTCCAGCGGTGGGTTTCTACAGCAGCTGATTGTGGCAGCAGCTCAGCACCTGCCCCAGCCCCAGCACACTTACTGCTCAACCCCTTTCCATTCTGTGACATAGCATGGGCACCCAGGTGGCCGTATGGCCCCTGGCCAGGCCACGACAGCCTGGTCGGTAGTTCTGCAGTCAGTTTCCCTCCAGACGCAGAAGGGGCTGTACGCAGAGGCTATGGCGAACAGAAGAGGAGCGAGGAGACAGGAGACACCAGCGGGCTCGGAGCCAGAGAGCCTCCTGTCTGCCCAGCTGAGGTCATTGGGACTTGAAGAGACAGTCATTAGCTGGGTTAGAACAAGCCTGGAATGACTAACCTGCCTCTTGTCTTTGAAGTAGAGCCCTCAAAGTGGCTCCCATTTCTGTAGGGCTCACGTCCCACTGTCTCCCTGCATGCTGCATGCTCCTGCCTTTCTGGGAGAACAATGAAGGCACTGGTGAGTCCCAAGCTGGGCACTGCTGAATGATGGTGGGTCTGTGGGACTGTGGCCAGCGAGGGATGTTTAGCACAATTGGGGTTGTTCTCCTCAGCACCTGGCAAGCCTGGTCAGGCTCCACAGCAGAGAACCCCTCCCTACAGCTCTGTATAGCCCCAGGCAGGGACCAAACGCAGAGGTCACCGTGAAGTTAGCCCCCATCAGCCAGGCAAATAGGGCTCTAATTCCCCCAGGCCTGGGGCAGAAGATAGCACATTGTAATGGAAGGCAGTAGAGACAAGGCGGAGAGATTCCGGGGGGAGGGGGGGAGGGCTCTTCCCAGCTCCGCAACTGACTTGTTGTGTGATCTTGGGGGAATCACTTAAACTGCATGTGTCCCACTTTCTTCCTCTGTCCTGACGTACTTCTCCAGCCTCCTTGTGCAGGGCTTGGAGAGCATCCTCAGGGAGGTGCTAAGGGCACTCACTCATGGGGACAGCTCTTCTGAGTTGGCAGCAATGGCTGGCCCACCTTGCACAGCAGGCTCTGCCCCTACTGCCCCCCCACCCCCTGTCCTTACACCACACAGGTTAACCAGCTATGGACCGAGTGACACATGAAGCTCCTGCCCTGCCCTCAAAGGAGCCACTGGCCCCCAGACAGCTGTTTCTTTAAGGAGAGGAAGCTAAGCGTTCCCATGCAGGTCCCCTCTCAGACAGGAGTTACGCAACGGCTTGGAGCAGTTCCATCTGACCCAGACTTGCTGGCCCCCAGCCACTTCACTCCTCGCTGGCTTCAGCTCTTACGAAACGGCAGTGAGAAGAAGAGCTGGCAGTCACTGAGCGACCAGCTCTGCCATTGTCGTGTGTGCATGCATGAGTGCACACAAACTGATGCGATGAGGGCTGTGTGTTTGTGCGTGTGCCACCTACGTTTACGCGTGTGTGTGTGCCGTCCATACAAGGGCTGCATCAGCTGTGTTCCATTTACACACGCATGTGTATGTGCTTTTTGTGTGCATCAATAGGTGCATGAACACGAGCCAGCTACATTAGCGTGCACCATCTATGCTCATGTTTACCACCTAAACATGTGTGTCTGGCTGTGTACACTGTCTACCTGTCTTTGGCCGTGTGGCTGCATATGAATCCCATCCACATATGTAAATCTCTCTACACCTGTGTCCAGCCCGCAGCCTGTGCTACCCAATCATAGAGACAGAGCTCTTGAAAATCTGACCCTGGATACTCTCAGAAAATCTAGCCCGAGAGATCAGGCACATGTATGCGCTAACCGCTCCTGCCAGGAGCCTGGACTGGATAAGCTCTTGAGGTCCCTGCCAGTCCTACGAGTCTATGATTCCATGTGTGTGTGTACATGAACACAAGACACATGGACCGGGTATTTATTGATGTCTCAGCTGACAAAGAGAGGTTTAGGATACAACCACAAAAGACAATCAACTAACCCTCTTTGCACTGGTTCCAGAGCCACGAACACCTGCCTGAGTCGTTACCATTCAGCTGGGCAGCACTAGGACTGGCAGAGCATTTGGCACTCAGAGCCTTCACCCCAGCTCTGCAGCCCCTGCATCTGCTCCTGTCAACTGGGTCTTTCCCTGCTCACTGGTTTGCAGTTCCATGGAGTGGTGCCTCTGGCATCCTGTCCTCAGACATAAGCTGCCCTGTGTGCAACTGTCAATGGCACCACTGTGCTCCTGACAGTTTATGGGGTTCAGGGTGGGCAGGAAACACAGACTCACCCCTTGCTTGGGAGTCAGTGAAGGCAGATTTCCTCCACCCCCTCACTGTCCTTTCCTTGTCCCTGGCAAGCAGCAGCATCAGTGCTCCCCAGCAGTGTCGCTGGCTCTGCTTTGCTTGTTCTGAGTGTGTCAGGACTCAAGAAAGCACTCCTGGTTCTGCACTTACACCGACTGCTGAGCCAGGTGTTAGTATCTGCACAAGGCGCAGAGCCACAGAGAATCCAGGCCACATTGTCCATGACACCAAAGAGCTAGTCTTGATTTCTCCTTTCAAGCACAAGTCCCACTGATTTCCTAAGCTGCGTCTACACATGCACGCTACTTCGAAGTAGCGGCACCAACTTCGAAATAGCGCCCGTCGCGTCTACATGCGTCGGGCGCTATTTCGAAGTTAACTTCGACGTTAGGCGGCGAGACGTCGAAGTTGCTAACCTCATGAGGAGATAGGAATAGCGCCCTACTTCGACGTTCAACGTCGAAGTAGGGACCGTGTAGACGATCCGCGTCCCGCAACGTCGAAATTGCTGGGTCCTCCATGGCGGCCATCAGCTGGGGGGTTGAGAGATGCTCTCTCTCCAGCCCCTGCGGGGCTCTATGGTCACCGTGGGCAGCAGCCCTTAGCCCAGGGCTTCTGGCTGCTTCTGCGGCAGCTGGGGATCTATGCTGCAGGCACAGGGTCTGCAACCAGTTGTCAGCTCTGTGTATCTTGTGTTGTTTAGTGCAACTGTGTCTGGGAGGGGCCCTTTAAGGGAGCGGCTGGCTGTTGAGTCCGCCCTGTGACCCTGTCTGCAGCTGTGCCTGGCATCCCTATTTCGATGTGTGCTACTTTGACGTGTAGACATTCCCTCGCTGCGCCTATTTCGATGTTGGGCTGAGCAACGTCGAAGTTGAACATCGACGTTGCTGGCCCTGGAGGACGTGTAGACGTTATTCATCGAAATAGACTATTTCGATGGCACAACATCAAAATAAGCTATTTCGATGTTGGCTGCACGTGTAGACGTAGCCCTACAGAGTAAGAGCGTCAATTCCCAGTCCTATGATGGCACACAGCACACACCCCCGGGGAAAGCCTTACAGCACCCCAGTGCCTGTCCTCCCGAAAGTTCCCTGCATGTTTCATCAACAGGATACGGTGACCACTTCACCCCCTGTGGGTGGAGCACAGCAAGTGTTTAATGCGCACATTGGCATGCCAAGGCAGCAGGCAGAGCAGAATTAGAGTGAGTGCACAACTGTCCTAAAGTGGGTGCTCATCTGTGACTGTGGTGAGCAACGTCCAAGAGAACCACTTTTAAACCCGGAGCAGGGCATGCTTGTTAAATCCATTAGCAGAGGGCAGCCATATGAAAAGTCACACTTCTAGGGACATAGGCCGAAGGCATCCATCCAGGATGGGGCTTTAGCCTGGGAGACAGCGACTCTGGCCTCTGGGGCACCAGCTGAACAGGAGCGCCCTGGGCTGTGGCCAAAAGGGCTAATGCAAAAGGGCTAATGCATAAGGACATAAACAGGGCAGTCTTGAGTTGGGGAGTTATCAGAACTCTGGATTTGGCACTGGCGTGATTGCTGCTGTGTCTAGTTCTGGTTTCACCACGCAAGCAGGATGCTGATAAATGGGCAGGGTCAGGGAAGAGCCATAAGAATGATTAAAAGTAAGAGAGACATCACCGTGTCAGTCTGTGTTCCAACAGAACAAAGCAGGAGTACAGCAGCATTTAAAGACTAACAAAATGATGTATTAGGTGATGAGCTTTTGTGGGACAGACCCACTTCTTCAGATCTATACAATTTCCAGTCCAGATCCAAGTATACATAGCACAGAGGCAAAAAAAATTGCAATAAAAACTGACAAATCAAATACATTAACTGAAGGAGGCAGGTAAGGGGTGAGGGATATTAAGGGTTTTGCCTTTTCTCCCCTGCTTGTGGGCTCTCCCCTGAAAGGCGCATATGAGCCAGATGATTTAGATTTCATAGCTATGGCAGTGTGTGCTTTGACTTGACAAACATGGGTTTCTAATGCAGTGGCTGCACCTCAAAGGTCATGGAGTGAGTTGTCTGTGCCTGGTCACCGATGAGACATCATTGTTCATGGCTCTGGCCTATAGTGCTGTTAGCCTGACATGGGTTTGAACTTGTCCTTTTGTTGTAGTTTCAACTGAAGGGTGGCTTCCTGGTGCCACTGCAGTAAATGGCAGACTGCCCAGTAGTGCAAAAAGACCAACTCAAAGCCAGACCAATGCATGCAGTCTGTATTCAGGCGCGTTTCGCAAACAACTGAAAAGGAGCAGAAACCTGTTGGTGACCTGACAAAAAAAAAGATGGAAAATGGAAGTGCTGGAAACCCAAAAGCAATAGCATTGGGCTGGGACGCTCGACAGAAAAGGAAAGTGACTAGAAATGGTGCCACTGAATATTCTTCTTCTTTCCCTGCCCATGGGGCTGGGGGAAACCGAAAAAAACCCAACTAGCATCACTGGAGAACAGTCATATCCTCAGCCGGGGCAATTGATGTAGCAATACCACTGACTTCAGTGGAGCTGGGCCAATTTAAACTGCCTTCAGACTTAATCCAAGGTGTTACTGGTACTTAAGAAGAGAAATACTTCTCTTGGGGGTGCCCCTTTACCATGTGATTCAGCTCTGGAAACTGATTCTGCAAATGTCCTTGTGGGTTTTTGTGTTTCTCACGTTGGAATCATCCCATGGCAGATCTGATCAGCTTACAGGCCAGAAGATGGTTTTCCTAATTAGCAGCCATGTAAGTGTTGCTGAGAGCTCAGCTGGGTTCTTTCTGGCTTGTGCCTCACTCAGAAATTGGAGTCTAACTTTGCCACAAAACTCAAATCTGCCTCAACCCTTTTCCAAAGCAGAGAAAGTTTTGTTCACTTTCTATTGGGTTTAACCTGATTTACACAGCCCCTGGACACAGCTGGTCTGGGGAGGGACAAGCAGGCAACAGGCTCTTCCTACGAAGGGGGAGCTTGGATGGGCTTTAGATATGGATGGAACCATCCCACCATCAGATATTCTCCCTTCCCTTCCCAAGCACCGCTCCTGCTGAAGTCAACGAAATGACTCCTCCATCATCGGAGACTGCCTCGAGCAGCATGGCGTGTGCCATCCCCTGCACTGTGGGGCAACTGGGACCAACAGTGTTAGCTTGCCTCACCTGCTGCATCACCCCACTCCTCAAGGGCCTCCATCGCCTGAGGTTCAGTGACCCAGCTTATGGCCTGTGGGGCTCTGGGTTCTTTGCACTTGGTGATGCCATCTAGTGGCCAGCAGCCTGCACTAACAGACAAGACAGGTAACTTTCACCCTGTAAGAACAGGAAATCCAGGACAGCTGGTTATTCAGTGTGGCTGTTTAAAGTGCCTTGCTATTTCTTGCCAGGGTGGGAGGGTCTGTATACCTAAAGGAAGCCAACAGCCCTCCCTGAATCTACCAGCTCTCTTTGTCATGGGTTTTGTTTGGGCAGTTCTGTGCCCAGTATTCTGCCACCAGTGCAAACTGGGCAAAGGGAGATATACTTGTCTCAAAGAACTGTAAGGGACCTTGTGAGGTCATTGAGGCCAGTCCCCTGCTCTCATGGCAAGACCTATCACCATCCCTGACAGATTTTTTTTAATCTATTTGCCCCATATCCCTAAATGGTCCCCTCAAGGATTGAACTCACAACGCTGGGTTTAGCAGGTCAATGCTCAAACCATCGAGGGTTAGTTAATTTGCCCAGAAGATTACATGAGCAAAGTCTATGAGAGCTGACAATCTGGAAATGAGAAGCGAGTAGGGCTGGAGAACCACACACAAGCATCTGGGAGGTTTGAATGTGAAGGAGTGCAAAGGAACATACAGGGAGGTCTAAAGGCCTATAAGTGAGAATAGTTGGATGAACAGGAGCAAGGAAAATACTTGGTGTGGTTAATGCAAGGAATTCTTTCTGACAATGAGAGCTAGAACCAGGGGATCATTTCAGAAAAATACAAGAGCAGGACAGCCATGTGGCAGCAAACAGAACATTATATGAGACATTGTATTACGCCCTGCAAAGTCTGGAGGTGGGTGCGATGGAACAGCTAATCAAGCGCTTAGACCTATAAAAATTGAGAGGGGGAAAAACAAGGTTTTGGGGAGAAATTGCCCTCTTCCCTATAGCAAAAGATGCCCCTGACTACAATTTGATGGAGGCACGGCACCCACACAACTACAACACCACTGCAAACTCTAATTCAGTGTGCAGTGGGGCCTTCTGCCCCACACCTCTTCCAAGGGGTCATGACTTGGTCATGAGGGGGTTGATCCTGCTTTGGGCAGGGGGCTGGACTAGATGACCTCCTGAGGTCCCTTCCAGCCTTATGATTCTGTGATTCTGTGACCCGTGGCAGCCCTCTCCCTTAGAAGTCCTACTCAGTTTAGCCACCCCAACAGTCAGGCCCGGTGGCCTAGTCTTCTAAGTTTGGGCCCAGCCCAGTCACTCAGGCCCAGCAACCTAATCACTTGCGGTTAGGCCTGGTGGCCTAGCCACTCGCAGTCAGGCCCAGCCCAGTCACTTAGGCCCGGCAGCCTAATCACTCGCAGTCAGGCCTGGTGGCCAAGTTACACACATAATAGTTTGCACTCCCCTTTCCTGGGGGTCACCGAGGCAGGGGTAAGGGAGCCCAGCCACTTGCGGTCAGGCCCGGCAGCCTAGTCACTCGTGGTCAGGTCCAGCCATTCGCAGTCAGGCCCAGGCTAGTCACTCACGATCAGGCCCGACCTAGTCACTCGCAGTCAGGCCCGACCTAGTCACTCGCAGTCAGGCCCGACCTAGTCACTTGCGATCAGGCCCAGCCTAGTCACTTGCGATCAGGCCCAGCCTAGTCACTCGCGGTCAGGCCCGACCTAGTCACTCGCGGTCAGGCCCAGCCTAGTCACTCGCGGTCAGGCCCAGCCTAGTCACTCGTGGTCAGGCCCGACCTAGTCACTCGCGGTCAGGCCCAGCCTAGTCACTCGCGGTCAGGCCTGACCTAGTCACCTGCGGTCAGGCCCAGCCTAGTCACTCGCGGTCAGGCCCGACCTAGTCACTCGCAGTCAGGCCCAGCCTAGTCACTCGCGATCAGGCCCAGGCTAGTCACTCGCGGTCAGGCCCAGCCTAGTCACTCGCGATCAGGCCCAGGCTAGTCACTCGCGGTCAGGCCCGACCTAGTCACTCACGATCAGGCCCAGCCTAGTCACTCGCGGTCAGGCCCAGCCTAGTCACTCGCGATCAGGCCCGACCTAGTCACTCGCGATCAGGCCCAGCCTAGTCACTCGCGATCAGGCCCGACCTAGTCACTCGCAGTCAGGCCCAGCCTAGTCACTCGCGATCAGGCCCGACCTAGTCACTCGCAGTCAGGCCCAGCCTAGTCACTCGCGATCAGGCCCGACCTAGTCACTCGCGATCAGGCCCAGCCTAGTCACTCGCGATCAGGCCCGACCTAGTCACTCGCGATCAGGCCCGACCTAGTCACTCGCGGTCAGGCCCGACCTAGTCACTCGCGGTCAGGCCCGAACTATCACTTGCCGTCAGGCCCAGCCTAGTCACTCGCAGTCAGGCCCGACCTAGTCACTCGCGGTCAGGCCCGAACTATCACTTGCGGTCAGGCCCAGCCTAGTCACTCGCGGTCAGGCCCGACCTAGTCACCTGCGGTCAGGCCCAGCCTAGTCACTCGCGGTCAGGCCCGACCTAGTCACGCGCAGTCAGGCCCAGCCTAGTCACTCGCGATCAGGCCCAGGCTAGTCACTCGCGGTCAGGCCCAGCCTAGTCACTCGCGATCAGGCCCAGGCTAGTCACTCGCGGTCAGGCCCGACCTAGTCACTCACGATCAGGCCCAGCCTAGTCACTCGCAGTCAGGCCCAGCCTAGTCATTCGCGATCAGGCCCGACCTAGTCACTCGCGATCAGGCCCAGCCTAGTCACTCGCGATCAGGCCCGACCTAGTCACTCGCGATCAGGCCCGACCTAGTCACTCGCGGTCAGGCCTGAACTATCACTTGCGGTCAGGCCCAGCCTAGTCACTCGCAGTCAGGCCCGACCTAGTCACTCGCGGTCAGGCCCAAACTATCACTTGCGGTCAGGCCCAGCCTAGTCACTCGTGGTCTGGCCCGAACTATCACTTGCAGTCAGGCCCAGCCTAGTCACTCGTGGTTAGGCCCAGTGGTCAAGTTACACATATAACAGTTTGCGCTCCCCTTTCCTGGGGGTCACTGGGGCACGGGTAAGGGAATCCAGCCCCTCGCAGTCAGGCCCGACAGCCTAGTCACTCATTGTCAGGTCCAGCCACTTGCGGTCAGGTCCAGCCTAGTCACTCACGGTCAGTCCCGGCGGCCAAGTTACACGTATAACAGTTTGCGCTCCACTTTGCCGGGGGTCCTTGGGCACGGGTAAGGGATCCTGGCCCTCCCTCTGCACCAAGCCCCAGCCCAAGGCTCTGATGGTGGTGGGGGTTGCTCCCAACCACCAGCTTAGCAAGGAATCCCTCCACAACACACTAAGCACACTGGGTTGTCTTGTGGCTCCCTGTCCTGGGCTATTTCCTGCTCCTGTCAGCTGTGCCGGGCATTGCCTGCGCTCAGGTTGCTGCCCCCTCAGGCTCAGGCTGCTCCCAAGTTAGGCCAGGAGCTCGTCCTCCCCTGGTGGCCAGCCCCAACTGACTGGCCTTTATACCACGGCTGCAACTGGAGCATGACCAGCAAGGCTGTGGGGGGTTGCCTTCCCCACCCAATAAACCCGTCCCTCACCCTCTGGCCAGTGCAGGGTTGGTGCACCTGTCACACAGTGGAACAGTCTCCTAAGAAAAGCCAAGAAAGCTTCATTGATGGAGACATGTAAATGTAAACTGAGAAAAGCACTGGTGAATCGTTTCTAGGGAAGTGATGAAGTAGGTCTGGCTCACCTAATAAATCAAACGGCTGGTCTTTCAGGTGCTACAGGACTGCTTGGCTTTTTGAGACTCCATGGCATAATCCTTTTTTGGCTGGGGAAATCTACTAGATGGCCCAAGGAAGTCACTTCCCTTCCCCACAGCTTCCATATTTCTATGCTGGATCCAACCCGAAAGAAACCACAGCGCCTGAGACCCTCCTGGCACACCTGATGCCAGAGCTGGAGCAGTCAAAGTCCAAATGCTACTGACAAAAATAAAGAACCCCAGGATAGAAGTCCCTGGCTGGTGTGTCCAAGTGAGAGAGAGACTTCTCCTGTGGAAACAGGCATCAGCCCGGATTAGAACGACTCAAGTCTTCCAACCCCTTTGATATCTGACCAAACTGGGGCTGAAAAAAACATCCCTGAACCGGCCCCAGTTTGAAAATTTAAATCTTGCCGCACACCCCTCATTGGCGCCAGAGTCAGAGGACAGCAGCCTGTCTGCAGCACTCAGCCCCGCACAGCATTCAGCGCCTCTCTTGATTGTTCTTTGGCAAGCCAGTGCCAAGGGTATTTTATAAACTCCTTTCTATTTATAGCACAGCTCTAATGAGATAATCCGCTGGCATGTCACCATCGCTAATATTTACCTTGATGTTTAAAATAACATGTTCCAGGGGATTAAATTAGAAAGAAAATTAAAAATATAATCAAGGCAAAGAAATACATGACCAACCCAATTTGCCAAACGCCTGATGCTGCTCACAAAATTAGCGGGTCTGTAGCTTTTTGGGGGCAGACAGTTTATAAGCCACATAGTACAGGAGAGAGAGCAAGTCCTGGCAGGCCCTGAAGTCAGAGCAAGCAAGAGAGCAATGTGTGCTTATTCTCAGGAAGAGGGGCAGCCAAGAACATACAATTCTGCAGCACAGATAACAGCTTAGGATCTTGGTAATTAAGAGTTTTACCCCACAGCAGCTTTGCAAAAGGGAATCAGATTTTAGAACAAACAAACATGCAATCAGAGGACTCCGCACAACAAAAGAGGTTGACTGGTGTGTATGGGAGAGAGAAAGACAGTGAGGGCAGATGGCTCACTCCTGCTGTTTGCAGACTCTCTGAAACACAACCCGGAGGTTTTATGGAAACTCTGAATGTTGGAGCCGGGTGAACATGGTTTTCATTCTTATAAATGTTTTTCCAGCAAGCCGTATTCCTCAGCCTCATTCCTTCAACCAGAGACTGTTGGGATTTCAAAGAACATTTGCATAAACCCCCCTTCCAGAACCCCATGAGCCCACCCTTGGAGAGTGGCCTCTGCAAAGATTTCTCTGTTAAGAGAATGTATTACCTTTTCTAGCTTTTTCCTCTCTTTCGTCTGCTTCCCCCTGCTAGTCTGTCAGTTTCTCTTCTTTTTGCCCAGGAGCAGCCAAAAGGTTCTCTCTCCTTTTTCTCTCTCTCCTGCGTGTGTCAGACACTTTCCAGGCTTCAAGGTGTCACCCTTCCTCAAGTCACAGCAGAGTAGCCTTCGGTCAGAGGCCAGCCGCTCTCCTCTGAGAGGCTTTGCTGAGAAGTCTCCTTTCAGGAAGTGAGCGGTAATGAGAGAGTGGCTTGCAAGCAGCATGGATAGGGGCTGCTCAAAGAGAAAAAAAAATCACCACTCTCGCAGGAATTTTGCCAGGGATATACAAAAAAAAAAAAAAAAAAAAATCAAAACCCCAGAAGGCCATAAAAGCCCTGCCCAGACTGATGAAATCACTGCAGAAGGCAGGCCTCTTCTGCTACAGAATCAAACCCCTCTCTTTCAGGGTTCTAAAAGGAAACACTCAATCCCTTACTTGGATTAACAGAACCAACTACTTGTTCTAGGCTTGCACCAGGCCCATCACAGTGGGATTCTGCTCCAAGACTGGCTGGTGCAGCAAGGGCTACGACAGTTACATATGATAAATAATTTTAATAATTGATGATCAGGAGACTCGAGCAGTACTTCTCAACCAGGCGTACATGTTCCCGTGGGGTACTCGAAGTGTTCCTGGGGCACATCACTCATCTGGGTATTTGCCAGGTTGTACAACAGGTTACATAAAAAGCACAAGTGAAGTCAGTAACAGACTGAAATTTCATCCAGCCAGTGACTTGTTTACAGTGCTCCCCATACTATCCACCGGTGTGTAAGTACAGTATTTCTATGCCAGTTGATTTATTCTACAAGTATGCAGCAGAAGAAGAACATAAGATGTTTTCCCACCATGGTGCATGTGACACTTTTGCATGTTTAGGTCTGATTTCGGTAAGCAAGTAGGTTTTAAGCGAGATGAAATTCAGGGGAATATGAGCCAAATGAGATTCCTGAAAGGGGCTCAGTTGTCTGGAAAGGTTGAGAGTTACTGAACTGGAGGACCGGATCTGAAGGCCATGTGCACCAGATGTTTTAACAAGTGGGCTGCTTTCATTTTTCACAATGAACAAAGGACAGATCCCACCCCCTAAACCCATATGTTTCTTTTTCACTGAAGAGAAGGTGAACAGCGGAATGCAGCGCTACAGCCCTGAACCCTGCAGCAAAGGGGACCTGCCTCCCCAAACTCTGCAGCCTATCGCTCTCCTACCTCAAACCGCATACCTGGAGAGGGTGACATCTGGTAAAAAGAGCTTTCAGGTGCAGGGCTCTTGTGTGCATGCAGATCGCACTTGCCTATAGAACAGTGGGCTCAACCAAGGGGACATGTACCTCTGGGTGCACACAATGGTCTTCCAGGGGGTACACCAACTCCTCTTGACATTTGCCTATTTTTACAACAGGCTACATAAAAAGCACTGGCAACGTCAGTACAAACTGCCATTTCCTACGGACAATGCTTTGTTCATGCTGCTTTGTACATCAGACACTGAAATGGCAGCACAGTATTGATATTCCAGCTGGTTTATTTTATAATTACGCTGTTGTAAAAACGAGAGAGCTGGCAATTTCTCAGTAGTTGTGTGCAGTGACTCTGCTGGAATTTTTATGTCTGATTCTGTAAGTTTTTACGTGAGGTAAAATGCCGGGGGATGGGAGGCAAATGGGGTTCAGTTGGCTGGGAAGGTTGAGCCCTGCTGCTGTAGATGATAAAAGCCCGGCTTTTTAACCCAAATGGCTGAGGCTTGGCTGGCTCTGTTCCCAATGCCACATATCACATGTGCCCTGGCTGTCACTCATATCTCAATGGCCCCCCTGGGGAGGAGTGGGTTTCCTGGTAGGCGTGCATATCACAGAGCCGTGATTTCTTTCTGAAAGCACGGCCCAGAGATGCAGCCCCAGCAAGGGGCTGAGGTCCTGGGGGCTGGCAGCTGGGTAACACACATGGGCTATGTCAACACTGGCCCCAAACTTCAAAATGGCCACGCAAATTCCTATCTGCTCATAGGAATAAGGGGACTTCGAAGTAGGCAGGGCCCTTTAGAAAAGGAGCCCCGTCGGGACGAGCCGCGCGGTGGCGAGGCGCGTCAATTTCGAAGTGCCGCGGCCACCCGCATGCTAATGAGGCGCTGAATATGTATTTCAGCGCTTCATTAGTAAGCTTCGAAATGGCCATTTGCATGGCCATTTCGAAGTTTGGGGCTAGTGTAGACATAGCTCATGATACTTTGGAAGTGTAGACAGTGGCAACAGAGATCAGAGCTGTAGGTGCCTCTGCGTGAGGTGACAATGGAGCACAGAAAATGTCAGGCAAGAAAACGCCTTTTCATTTGTTGGACATGAAAAACGCCCAGCGACTGAACAGTTACTAAACACAAGCAGTTCAAGGAGGAGATGATTGTTGGGTTGGACTCTTGGCCAGCTCCTGTGTGGGTGGGAAGAGTGAATTCCTTCCTCTCCATACAGTTTGTGATGCTTTGGTCATTGTCGGAGCCCCCAAAGTGCAGGCATAAAAGAGCAGTGAAACAAAGTATGTGGGGCTTAATGGCTAAGCAGAATTGCTTCTGGTTGGGGAAAACCCACAAATTGGCTTGAAGGTGGCCTGAAGCCACGCAAAGGACTTTTCCCTGCTCAAGTTTGTCATCAAGTGGACTTTGTGTGTAATTACAAGGAAACAATGTTGCAAATGTACACATTTCCAGCCCTCTTCTCTTAGTTTTTCCCAATTGGGCAGAGAGACTCTGATTTGGAGGTTGGATTTTGTGGCTTCTCAACTTTTCTGCAGAAAAAATCTGTTAGGTACCATGTTGTAACATACCAGGGATGAAGCTACAGCATCTGAAGCTGGTCTGCCTTGTGATTGAGGCCTCCTAACCCTGTATCAGGGAACACAGCCATCCGGGGGGGATTCTTATCTTATGGCCAGACACTCTCCTACTGCTCTACCTGTCTACTTCACAAGAGCTACTCTCTCAGCAGGACCTATCAGCATCCTTGACAGACCTTTCTTTCTTTTTTTTTTTTTCCCCACATATTTGGCCCAGATCCCTAAACAGTCCCCTCAAAGATTGAGCTCACAAGCCTGGGTCTAGCAGGCCAATGATCTCACCAGTGAGCTATCCCTCCCCCCAGGCAGTACTTGTAGGCACTTGGCCAAAGTGGCTGGGCCTGGCTGTCACTCATATCTCGATGGCCCCCCTGGGGAGGGGTTTCCTGGTAGGCGTGAACCAGGCCCAGGAGGATGAGAGCGCCAACTTGCACTTGTCTCCTGGTGTGCAGAGTTCTGTCACCCCTAAGTCATAGGGCCTCCAACCTTGAGAAGTGACCTATGGTGACTTACACTGGAACTTCCTGGTTGTGACTATCCTGCATATTGTGACCCCTCAAAATCCGCAACAGGGACACAATTCAGACCCAGCTCCTTCCAAACCACAGGCCCCGGTCACTACAGCCAGCGGAGACCCACAGTCAAGCGGCTAACAGTATGGGGTGGCAGACACAGAGTTGTGCAGTTCAGATTTTCTCCAGTAGGGGGCAGTGGTGACTGAAAGAAGATTTCAGGGATGACTGATGTCTTCCAAACCCCACCATTGCCCTAAATATGCAGACAGTTGTTTCTGGAGCTTCTCCCTCATGCAAGGAAGAATTCTGGTCCTGTTTCCAGATTCCAGAGGACACTCAAAATCCGACACCTGAGGCTTTGCTGCTGTCTTACTAGTTTAAATGCTCATGGTTGTGAGCTACAGAATCAGGAAGGGCTTTAAAAGCAGAGCAGTTAGGAGCAGCACATGCTCAGAAGCTCAGTTACTTGGCGCCATCGTGTGGCTACAACGGGCAACAGGTCCCATAAGGGCTCAGGTTACCATCGTGTTTCAGATGCACTCAATACTGCTCATATTTTCCCCACATGACATTGCTTTGGCCTAATGGAAATTTTTACTTTAAGGTCCGGATGGCTTAGCTCTCACCAGCCGTTAAATGTGGCGATCCCACAGAACTGCTGTGCTGTGTCTGATCTTGTCTGTCTAGAAATGCTGTAAACAGGATCGCCTACGGCTGGAGGCACAATTCGGTCATTGCCACTGGGTAGGGTTGTTAGATTCCCCCAAATTTGTGGGTGCCCCTGATTTTTCATGGGGCTCTCCTCCCAGCTGCAGCTTGTAGGATAATTAGTTTAGGCATTGTGGCATTGCCCAACAACACAGTGTTGTGACACTGTGTCCTTTTGTTGGAATGTGGTATTTGGATGAGTGTGTGACATCCGGACAAGACAGGAGTGATGCAGAGGCAAGGTGCAGTGCTGTGCTGTGCTGTGGTCATTTTGTACTACAGCAAATTTAAAACAGGAACCAGATCTTTCTATAATGAGCTCATGGTCTCTACTACCTTCAGTTACCTTCTTCTACTCTATCAAAACAAAAAGCAGTCAAGTAGCTTGACTTGTTGTTGGATGTGTTGGATAGGTGTTTGATAGTGTATAGACTAGCATGGCTTACTCTCTGTTACTTCTTCTACTCTATTACCCAGCTGTCCCCTCGCCCAAAAAGCCCTGGATCTAACATAGGTGCCAACCATCTTCCTGACCACCTGATTGCACCTTCCACCCTTTCCTATGCCTTGGCTGTTTAAACTGGCAGCACTGCAAGTTATGGATTTGTCATGTGTGTATGGCACCTAGCACAACAAGGCTCTGCGTAGGACCTTTAGGTATTATTGCAATAAATAACTGCAAGTAATTCACTCTCCCTGCAGCCTTTGCCACCCAAATGTTGGGGGGTTAAGAACCTGCCAGTGAAACTGACCCGAAAAAAGCCTGAAACTGACATCTTTGATTGTGCTGAGAGAAATGCAAAAAAAGGAAAAACAACAAGGACTCTGGTAGCACCTTAAAGACTAACGATTTCAGAGTGTCATAAGCTTTTCTGTAATTTGATTCCATAATAAAATTGTTAGTCTATAAGGTGCCATAAGAATCCTGGTTGTTTTTGGTGAAGCTGAAAATCCCTGAAGAGTGAAAATAGGAAGCCACTAAGAGCACCAGTTGGAAGAAATCAATCTGATTTTTAGATAACCCCTGTCAGTTGAACGAATCTCTGGTCTTACGTGCAGTGGAGGGGATGAAATGTGTTTGGTGCAAGTCACTCAATATCACCTAACCACACCTCCAAAGTTCAACAGAATTTCATGAAAAGGGGCAACGGCTGAGCTTGAAAGTGTTGTCTGACGATGGATGGCTTTGACAGTGGGGCTGGAAGGGGACACGGCTTGTTGCCCATGCCTAGTGAGAACTTTAAGCAAAGGACAACGTTCAGGCAAATACAAAGGAGAGAAAATGCCCTTAGCTGAGGCTCAGTCAGGACACAGGAAAAAAACAGCTCAGGCTGACAGTGGAGGCTGGTGTGGTTAACAGCCCTCCTGACACTATTGTGCAGCATCCTGCAGGTAAGACCCGGAGATGGCTGCAGTCCCTTGTTCACAGTCAGACTTCCTCTCGGCTGCAAAGATCTCCATTTTCCCTTTGCCGTACATAGCTGGCTCCTTCCCTCTGATCAGTTCCCAGAAAAAGATTTCAGCGACACTGGGACCTTTTAACACCAGCTCTGACCACACCTGCCTTTGGGAGAATCCGACCAAAGGCTGGACTCTGGTCTCACAACGTGAATCAGGAGAGGCTCCATTTCCGCCAGTGCATACAATCCGAGTGAGGCGACAGCCCCCAAGGCCTCGTCCCTATCCTATGGCAGGCTCTGGCCCTTCGTCTCAGTTATCAGAATCTCTGGGCACCTCACAATTGTTAATGGATTTACCCTCACAACACCCCAAGGCTGGACATGCCCAGTTCATAGGTGGGGAATGGAGGCCCAAAGAAAGGACTGAGTTTGCCCAGGGTCCTGCAGGGAATTAAACACAGGGCTGCCGTGCCCCTGGCTGCCCTCCTCAGCCCCCGAGGGCTTTTGTGCTTTCCCTTTTCCCACGAGGCCTGATTCATGGATACTGCTGGATCTTACTCAGCTGGCCAAAGCCGTGATCTCAATGCACTTGGGGGGTCTCCTGCAGGATGTCAAGAGGGCACTAGATTGTTTGAAGTCCAAGAGTGGGCAGGAGGCCCTGATCTAAGGATGTCCGTGGGCACGGCTGCTAAGCCAGCTGCACATCTCCCTGACCATCGTTCTGCCTGAAGCGACTTAAGGAAGGTGCCTCGGCTCTGAATGGTGGCAGAAGGAACGGCCTTAAGGCCACAGAAGGGGAATGTCACCCCCGCTGAGGTAGCCAGATTGACTGACGCGGCGTTGCCGGAGGCGGGGATTTCTGAAGCACTTGATGGAGGAGATGGATGGGCAAACATATGGGAATCATTTATGGGCCTGCGATTAAAGTCTGCAAATATGTCCCCCTGCTATAGTGTGCTGGCAGGGCTGCAGCACAGCGAGTATCTTTTCCTGAAGTGTGCACTCTGCTGCCAAGTTATGGACGTATATTTCTGTCATAGAATCATAGAATACTAGGACTGGGAGGGACCTCCAGAGGTCATCAAGTTCAGTCACCTGCCCTCACAGCAAGACCAAGCACCATCAGCATCATCCCTGTCAGATGTTTACCCAACCTGCTCTCCAATATCTCCAGCGATGGAGATTCCACAACCTCCCTAGGCAACTTATTCCCGTGTTCAACCACCCTGACAGTTAGGAACTTTTGACTGTTAGGAATCTTGAGGCACAGGCCACGGGCCGGACTGATGCGGCCGCAATGCGTCACGTACTCAGGGCTCCATCAATAGCTGGGCTGGGAATACGTTTGCAGCTGAGGCAGTCGTTATATTGAAGAGACAGACGCCAGCCCTGTGACAGTGTGTGTGCAGGTGGACGCACCACTGCCATCTACTGGGTGGAATCAGAGGTGCTGTGCTGTGTGGCAGAGGTACGTAGACCGTGGGGGTAGTCAGAGGTCTTCCGGGGGGGCACCATCTCACCTAGATATTTGCCTAGTCTTACAATGGGCAACGTAGAAAGCACGAGCCAAGTCAGCACGAATTTCATATTGACAGTGACTGTTTTATACTGCTTTATATACTGTAACTGCAAGGTAAGTACAACATGTACATTCCAACTGATTTTTTTATAATTATATGGTAAAAACAAAGAAGGAAAGTAAGATTTCAGCAAGAGCGTGCTGTGACACTTTTGCACTTTTCTGTTTGATTGTGTAAGCAAGTGGCTCTGAAGTGCGGTGTAACTTGGGAGGTACACTGGAAAAATCAGACTCCCAAAAGGGGTGCTGTAGCGTAGAAAGTTTGAGAGCCATTGTCTAGTATTACTGGGATATAGCCCTGGCTTCCCTTTAGCTCAAGTGCATTGTGGCTTTGAGCAGGGAGATCAGGGTGCTAGCCCTGCTGATGCTATGAAGTTCTGAGTGGGGCCGGTAGGCAGCCCAGCACTCCAGTGTTGCATGTTACTATAGATGCGTGGTAACAATCTCACACTGCTGCAGAATTAAATGCAAAAAAGAAATCCCAGATTGGAACCTGGCAATAAAACCTGCTGGTGGGGACAAGACAAGGGAGCAAGAGTCAGGGGCAGTTAGTTCATCACGTGCCTTATCTTCTATTCCACCTTTCACTCATCAGAGGGTCTTAAACCACTTCACAGCCTTCAGTGAATTAACCCTCTAACCAGTGTGCCTCGACATTTCCCAACTCCATCCTCTCATTAGACTGGGACGCCAGAGTCACCCTACAAATTGAGCTGGGATCCAGCTTGGACCATCCTGAGGAGGGCAGGGTGCTTGTGACACCTCCCCTCCAGGCTGAGAACCTCTCCACCGATGGACGCCAAGCCCCAAAGTTAGTTGAGCATGCTCATCCCTGGCAGTCCCAGGCTGGTTTCCATGTGGAGAGAGGGACTGTGCCTGTGGCACTCTCTAATAGCAGGAGGCCTCTCAGGAGAGCTGAACTCAAAACTCAACTACAGCTAATGGAGATTTGCCCCAGGAGAAGGCCTCACTTCCCAGATGGCATTTCTGCAGGGGGAACTTTGCTGTCCATGCAGGACCCCTCAGTGCACAGCATGCCCCGGTCCTGCATTTACTCAGGAGGGCGACGTTTCTTCATCTCCTTCATGGGATTCATGGTGAGCTAGCCTCTGGCAAAAGACCTCCCGGACGCCCCCAGCTGCACTACAAAGATGTCTGCAAGAGAGACCTCAGAGAGGTAGACATCGAGCTGGACAACTGGGAAGAACTAGCAGATGACCGCAGCAGATGGAGGCAGGGGTTACGCAAGGGCCTTCAGAAGGGGAAGATGAGGATCAGACAGCTAGCAGAGGAGAAGCGAGCGCACAGAAAGCACACTAAGGACTTGCCAGACACCCACCACATCTGCTAGAGATGCAGCAAGGACTGTCACTCTCGTGTGGGTCTTCATAGTCACAGTAGACGCTGTAAATGAAGTCCTCAACTGAAACTATAAAGGGAGCAATCCATAGTCTATGCAGACTGAAGGATGCCTACCTCATGGGATTTTGTTTTCTTCCCTCAGCAACAGACAGTTACACAACCATGCCAAGTGGGTTCTGAGAACTCTGCCCCCCTTCTGAGGTGCAGAGCTTTCTTTCTCTTTTTTTCCTTTCCTGCCTTTGCAACGAGGAAGTAGGTCACATTTCAAAGAAGCCTATTACGGGTGCTGGTGAATGTCAGTCAGCGCAGGGGATGGGACGGGGCCTGTTTCCCTCCAGCTCACGTCCAAAACCATCACGCTGCATTTACGCCCAGGAATATTGTTCCCTCGCTCTGCATGTTTGATGTAAAGCGATCCCACCCAGGTCTTCGCCCTGTCTGCAAACCCAGGTACGTTGCAGTGCGCATCTCCAGGATTACTTAGGCATTGAGGTGTGATATTGCTGCTCCTGTCCCGTCTCTTAGGTCTCTCTAAACATCCTGAGGGTGCTGGGGGCCTGTTCAGGGTCACTGCAAATGCGTACAGTCCACTTCCTGGCCGCATGGGCCCCATTTTTGTCCAGGGTTACCCTGTTGATTTCATGAGTGTTACAGCAGAGCAAAGCAGGAAGAAGGGTAGAGTGTTTCAAGGCCCATGAGTTTTCTTTTCAGAAGGGCGAGTGGAGGGGGTCAGGCAGGTGATAGTTTGTAAATGGTCTGACATCCTGTTCATCAGTGGTACGCAAACTCCCAGTACCCACCTCCAGAGCCTTTCTCTCATCCACCTGGGATCTGGCCTGGTCCCAGTTTGCAATATGGGAAGGGGAGCAGGGTTAAGGTTCCCTGACATCTATTGATGAGCTCCATTAAATAACAAAGTGGGCCTCCATAGTCTCCCTATGGACAAATACTGACACCAAATATGCTGCACAAGACAAACTGTTGGCAAATTTTCATCTGTTTCATTTTATTTGTCGTCTCGTCTCTTCTTGCTCTGCACTTGTCTGGTGAACACAAGCAGCATGACAAACCCCTAGCCAACGGGTTACAGAACACAGTGGAACAAAGGAAATTTGAGGTTAAGTTTCCAGAAAACTTTCTTAATGCTCTTAACCCTATTAGAGCATGGAATTAGCTCCCAAGGGACTCTGTGGAAACCCCACCAGATGAGTCAGTTATAATTAGATAAGGACAATGGAGTGGAAAGATCACAGGAAAGGCTTGATTTTCGGCAGGGTGTTCTGTGCATTGCCCTTTTTTATCCTTTCTTCCTAGGAGTGGCACAATGCTCTGAGTGGCAAGCTGACGCTCTGTAAAATCCTTTGCCCCCATAAGTAAGGAATACAGCATTTCATAGACAAAGCCACGCTAGAGTGAGGTATTAACTTGACAAGGGGACATGTTTATTTGCCACCAAGATCGTAATTAGGAGATGGAACCTGACGAGGTCACTCCTGTCCTTGGGCACCTGGCTTTTAACCAAGAGAGGCGGTGGGCACATTTGTCTTTGCTTGGCCAGTGCCTGGGAAACAAAGGAGAAATCAGAGGCCTTTGGCTCCAGAATGGCAATAAATCTCTTAGTAAGGATGGGCCAAATGGAGTACAGGAAGCAAAGAGGTCAGGGACTGGCCCATCATTGAGAATGCCCCATTTTTCACCCCAGTGATGGCCTTGTAGGCCAGAGTTGAGCCATTTTACTGGAGGAGGGGAGAGAGGCTCGTAATTGCTGCTACCCGCCTGGGTGAATCCCTGTGTAAGTGAGCTGCCGGACTCCCAGCTGAGTCCAAGAGATGTGGCTTCCCAGACATACATGGGGAGTCAATGCGAAATAACCTCAACTTCTCCCTATATGGCAGAGCACCCCCTGCTTTTCTATGAGCTCTTACTAATCCCAGCCACCCTAACAAAGTGTTAGCTGGACTGCACCATATGGACTGTCAGCATCAGGGCTTCTGCTGCATGTGATTTTATGTTTCTCGTCAGGATCAGTCCCTCTCTGTCCCCCTGTATTTTACAGGTGATTCATCATGACTCATTACTGTTAATTGTTTCATTTCTATTGCAATAGGACCTGACTGAGACCCCGTTTTCCAGGGCACTGGACGTCCCTAGAGGGAAATGTTTGTCCCTGACCCAAAAAGATTACCAGTACAGTAGAACCCCAGAGTTAGGGACAGGGCAGGAATGGAGCTTTCGTGTAATTCTGAAATGTTCGTAACTCTGACCAAAACCTTATGGTTCTTTCCAAAGTTTGCAATTGAACATTGGCTTAATTAAGCCATGAAACATCCCTGGGCCGAAGAATAGCCAGCTTCCCCGGTATTTGTCTAGGAGTTTATGTTTCACGCTGGTCTGTATCTGTTGTGGGTGTTGGGGGCGGGGGTGGAAAGGGGTGTGGTTTTGCTGCTGCCTGAGCAGGTACAAAGGGGGCATGGGGCTGACTGGTCAGTTTGTAAGTTTGTAACTCTGGGGTTGGTACCTCTGAGGTTCCAGTATAGCTACAACAGACTGGGCCGGGGCTGGGGCCAGGGCTGGGGTGGGGGGCAGGGAGAACTGAATGTGGTTCCTATGGCTTATTTATTAAACTACAGCAAGAGAAAAGGGGAGCTGGCTGCTCTCAGAGAAGGACAGGCTGGTGGTTAGGGCACCAGACTGTGTGCCGGGAGGTCTGGGTACAATTCCCTGAACTTCCTGTGTGGTCTCTAAGTGCCGCGGAACAATGCGGGTAACAGCCCGGCTTTACTTCAGAGGGATGCAGTGAGCAGGTATTAAAACTTGCAAGATGCTTGGCTGCTATGGCGATGGAGGCCAGCTCAGGGCCCAGGAGAAATCTGCACTTCTAGCGACACTGGCCATTCAGCACATTTTACCTCAGTGCTTCACTAACGGCGCTGGGCTTGCACCTACTGCCAGGGACATGCAGCCTGCTCTGGGTGAAACAGTGACTCTTTGTAACAGAGGCAAAAGCCAGCGTATGAAGGGTGACACAGGAAACTGCAGGGAGAGGCAGAATGCTCTTATCCAAGCTGGTATTCTTCATGCACATGGTGGCTGGGCATCTCCTCCTGCATAACAATCACCATGGAGCTCTGAGGGCTGTGAAGGAGGCCCCAGGGTACGTGTCCTTTCTGAAAGTGCGCACTAATACCGGCATGCAGCTGGCAGGAGCCTGGCCTCGCTGCTGATCCAAAGGGAGCCATGCCTCCATCTGAACTGGAAATGCCTGTTCACAGTGAGCCTTACGTCCCTGAAAAGTGTCCCAGCCGGGAGGGCCAATGACAATCACGCATGCCCTCCATCTGTGCAGGGGCCAACCAGCTGGAACAGATGCTCTCTGCGTGTTAGGTCCTTGCAGATCCTCTTCATTTTAGATGTGCTGTCCCCAGTTAGCTGCTGGTGTGCGTCTGAGTTGTACTGCAGAAAGGTTTGACTGTGGATTCCAACAGCTCAGACAGGTCAGTTATTGATGTGTCAGACCATTCTATAGCACCAAGCATTTTACTACTGCAAAGTGGCCCTGAGACCCAGTGGGTAAGGCTGCTGTGATCACAGCTCTGCTGAGGCCCTACCTACTGTCCAGGCATGCTAGGGTGCAGTTTGCAGCACGGGCAGTGGGACCTTGGGGTGGGGGGGGGCGGAATTTCCCAGGGATGCTCCATCCCAGACCATAGTGACATACTCAGGGGGGTAGCCCCTTCCCTGGCTTAGTTCGATGAGAGCAAGTGCCTGCACGTGGCTGCTCTGACCAGCACCAGTGCCTGTATATCTCCCAGAGCCGTGACTCACACCCACAGCTCCAAGTGTAAGCGTACCCTGAGGGTGGGCATGACATGCATAAGAGGGCCACTTACCACACAGCAATGGGAATTTAGCTCACCAGCAGCAGTGTCTGTGCCCTGTACAGGCCAGCGCAGACGGGAAAGCATCCCAATTAAGGGCAGCATGTGCAATTGTGGTTTTGCTTGAGTCAGAGCTAAAAATATTTGTGTCCATCTTTGCCATGTAGCAGATACTACAGGCTCAATTTTCAAATGCAGTATTCATACCACTTCCACAAACAAGGTGCATTGCCTGCAAAAAGTTACTTCTGCACTTGCACACTCAAAATGGACAATTTCACGTGTGAAACAGCACCTCATGTACCCCCACATCCGGTTGCACCAATGCCTGCTGGTCACAGGCAAACATCCCCTTGCACTTCAGCACCTTTAGCACTTTGCAAGTGCTGCTGGGCTGACCGAGTGTGAACCTTTTGCCCCCAGTGAATTAATACTATGCTCTAAAAAAGGAGAGCGCCCACAGCAGTGTCTCGTAAGGAAGAATATTAATGGGACTTTACATGCATCTTTGGAAATTAACAAGAAAGGAAAAAATTTCGGGCTTAGAAAGTGATTTTAGCAGAATGATCACCTCCAGATTCACAGCACGACACACAGCCCTTCCAATCAGCTGAGGATATGCTGGTGGGGGCCTCAGCCTGCATCACCTCCAGCAGGCATTGTCACTCACTATGGCCGTGGAATGTAAATCATATCTCACAGGACTTGCCCTGGCTGCTGATTAAGTTGTGCATTGACTCATGGCTCCTGAAGGAGCAGCAGGTCTGCTCAGCTGAGCTGCTTTTGCTGTTAGGCTCAGCTGAGCCTTAGTTCAGTGCTGGCTTGTTATTTCATTTGCCCCAGTTGTAAAGGTTAACCAAAATCGAAGCTTTAGGTTGCTCCCCTGTGTGCTACCCATCCCCCACTGTTCTATCACTCACCACCAGCCTCAGCATTTCAAAGCAGACTACGCACAGGAAGCTTGATTCTTATTTACATTAAGGCTCCTGTCTACTGGTGGCATAAGGCACCTTGGTGGCAATGAATATAAGGCCCTACACGCATGGCTGCCTTTAATTGTTCTCAGTCTGATATGTAAGCCCCTAATGGAGAGCAAATTGCACGGGAGTTTTCAAAGGATCTGAAGGCTCCAGCTCCCACGGCATATCAGTGGGGCCGGGCACCTAACTCCCCCAGACTTTTGGAAAATTCTGTCCTTACAGCTTCTCAATCAGTGGCCTGCTTTACGAAGTCGCTGCCTGTCCCCAGCTGAGCCTGGCTGGGGTTTTTTTAAACACGGTGGGTTTTTTGTTTATTTGTTCTACTTTTGTCAACAAATATCAATCAGTTGAATTGGAAACTTTTTGCTGAAAAGGGCCAGTTTTGACTAATTTTTCAGCTGGGAAAAAAAGTTGAAGTTTCAAAACAGTCAGAATAGAAGTTTTCAACCTTTTAAGAAAAAAATTTCTGGCATTCTGACTTAAGACAAACTTTTCCTTTCAACGTTAAGACTAGACTAACAATTAAAAAAAAACGGTCACAGTTAAGCTGACGTGCAGTTGTAGCCAGGCTGGTTCCAGGACATTAGGCAGGCCAGAGGGTTTAGTACGTTTTATCTGGCCAACTTCATCTGGCCAACTTCTGCGGGTGTGACATCCCTTTCCCACGCACCTATCGCAGGCTGACATGAAATATATCAATTGACCTGGAATGTTCTCCCTGCCGCCCCCGAATTTTGTTCATTGAAATTTGATGTGAACTTTTTGTCCCAATGCATCTTGGGAAAGATTTTGGATATATAGAAATTTTTCACAGGACAGGACAGAATGTTTTTTTCATCCACTTCTCCTCCCAGCTCCCACCTTGCCTGGGACTTCAAGGGGAGTGAGGACCCATTGACTTACAGTTGCCTAACTTCCACAGAATAACAAGAAGTCCTGTGGCACCTTATAGATTAACAGATAGTCTGGAGCATCAGCTTTCATGGGCAAAGATGCAGTGTATCTTTGCCCACAAAAGCTTATGCTCCAAAATATCTGTTAGTCTATAAGGTGCCACAGGACTTGCTGTTCTCAAAAATACAGAGTAACACGGCACCTCTCTGATCACTTCCACACAGTGCTTCTACAATGCATAAACCATCCCAGCAGCCTGGGGTTCCCAGGCAGGCTCCAGTTCAAGCCAGAATGTCCACATGACTATTTTGAGCCCTGGAATGCGAGAACACGTCAGTTGGACATGGTGCTGCCGGGTGTTTGGTAACAAAGCTGCTCCTTGGGAAATCTTCCTCGAAATGCCTAAAAGGTGTATTTCTCTGCAGGATTCTTGTCCTCCAAGCACCAGTTCTTTGGGCTTAGAACGATTCACGGTTATGTTCACTAGTCCGCGCTGGCTGCTTTACATGGCTCTGACGGATATTGGGAACTATTGTGCCAAACTGTAAACCCTGTATGTGATTGAAACCAGATCAAACCGGGGGGGTGGCAGCCCCCCCAAGTTCCAGCACCCACGCTGGGGTACACTAGTGAAGCTGGCCCGAACGGTTATTCAACTTTTCCTCGAGTTCTACAGGGAAAAACAAGATCGTGGGCAACATGTGAATGAACAGGTATAAAACCAACATGGGCGTTCCGATTCTGTATTCGTGTGCGTGCAGAGAGCCCTGCAGGGGTATGGAATTGGTATTCACATCCACAAAAACAATCTACAGCTGTGGATTTGCAAAGGGCTCTGCAAGTGCAGATTGGGCTGGCCCTGGCTAAAAATCTTCCCTGGGATTCTTTAAAAGGCATTTAAATCTCTTCAGCCAAATTTCACATGGAAATCTCATCTGATGGCAAAGTGGCTTTGAGCATTACTTTGGTGGTAGCTCATTTTACGTCTGATCTTGGTCCCCCCTAAGGGCATGGGAAATCCCCAGGGATGGCAAGCTGCTGCTGGCTAAAACTTCGTTTGATTGCAGGACAGTAGTTATTTTTTGAGAGCCAGAAGGAAACGTCCCATCTGCAGGATGGAGTGGAAACATCGCTCAGCAGGAATAAGAAAAATGTCCAGGCACTGCTTACTCTGTTGCCATTGTGGGCCTGATCAGGGCCTGGTTCCAGAGGATCTGGGGCATTTTCTGCAACGGGATGAGCCCCTGCAGCTCCCATCAACTTGCCCTGTTCCCACGGCAGTGCCACAGCTGGGCCTTCACATGCTATTCGGCCACAGCCCAAGAGAAGCCAGACCCTCTGTCCTGGGCAACGCAGCAGCAGAAGGCTGAACTGGGGCCAGGCACACAGAGGTGGAGATAGCAGCACTGTGCTGGAACAATTTGTGCAGTGGGAGGTGCCGAGAGTCATGGAACCAAACAGTAAAATGGAATCCACTCAGATCAAGGGGTGCAGGAGCACTCCCCCCACCGCCTGCTTGCAGCACCGACGGATAGCACGTAACGGGAACAGATGCACGGGGCTTTTAAAACGGGAGGCAAGTGTAACCCAGGCCTGCTGGGTGTGGTGCTCTGTCCCTCTCTAGTGGCACCTAGACCCCCTAGTTTTGTGGCTCAGTCTGTACTGTACCCCCTTGCAGGAGCTGGATGGGCCTCATATACCCCCAACTTCTACCTCACTTCAAAAACAACTTGCTTGCAAAATCAGATGGAATAGCCAACAGCGGGCTGTGCCCCGTAGCAGCGCCAGCTGCTGACTCTCTCATTTTCACCATGTCGTTATAACATTAATCAACGGGAGTGTAGCTTCTGGACTTACATTTCGTATGCAGGGTAGAGCGCAGTGTGAACAAGTCACTGGCTGCATGACATTTGAGTTTGTACGGACCTTGCTGGTCCATTTTATGCAGCAGCCTGCTGCAAACCTAGGCCAACAGCTGGAGGATCTGATGCGGCCCCTGGAAGATTTCTGCATGCCCCTGTGGATATGTGGGCCTCTGTCTCAGAGCCACCGATCTAGCGAGAAAAGCGCCTGGGGAGCCTTGGTGAAAGGCATGTGGCTTTTAGCTCATGCAGTAGAAGCTGATGCATTCAGCTGCAAGTTCAAACCCACCTGCTGCCAACCTGGATCTTTCAGTGTCACGTATTTCCAGACACCGGGACTCCTGGACAGCAGAGGTCGGTACCTCTGGCAGGCAGTGAAATTTAGCCAGGCCAGGTGAATGTGGGATTAGTGGAATGGTCACACTGGTGCTTCTGTGGCCACACTGGCTCTCTTGGCAGAGAGTTTCACAGCCGTGTGGAGTAGGGGAACAGTGGTGTGAGCAAGAGACTCAGAATTCAGCACGGACGCAGGCGAAGCAATGCCAACATACCACCACCTGCACCCCGATCCTGCACTTGCTAGCGCATGGGTGGACTGCTGCATTTACCCACAGCTACTGCATCAGCAGTGGTGTACACTATGTATTGCAAGAGCAAAGCCTGGCGACAGTTCTGGAAACCAAGCATGGGGCGGGGGAGTGTTTGTCACAATACATGGTTTGATGTGCCAAATGCTTGCGTATAAAGGCACCATCCCATGACTTGCTGCACCTATTGGTGAAGTGGGATCTCACTTCAGGGGAAGAAGGGATGGTTTACAGCTTAGTAGAATTAATGACAGGCTTAGTTTAGCAGGAGTAAGTATGTAGAATACCTCCAGCCCGGACTGTTTGGGAACAGTATCTTGAGGCAGTGCTTGTCTTTTCTATCTCTGTCTATGGTTTAGATGGCATGGCTTATCCTGAAAGATCTCAAGCGCTTTACAGACCAAGTGATCATGCTGCCTGCCTTGAGGGTAGCGGACAGCCCACAGCCCCCGGACACAGAGGTGTCAGGCAGCAAGTAAAGAAAAATGCAGAATACATGTTTCCGATAGGCAAATTCTCTGTTGTTTTGGGTAAAATCCACAGTGAATCTGTCTGCTGCTGGGAGAAGACCCTGGCCTCTGAAGGGCCCCGCCTGTGTCTCCTTCCAGGGCTCTCCGGCCAGGACAAGTGAAACATGGGGAGATTTCACAAAGAGGAAGGGAGTCATTTTGAAAGCTCCCCTTGCCACACAAACTGAGGCAGAACATTGCTCGCAGAATTCCATCTCATGGCTGGGGCTCATGGACTCTAGGAGATGAACTGGGCTCTTCCAGAGACTGCTGGAACAATCCCAAGTCAGACAGCATCCAGGGTAAGCAAACCGCCCTCTGCAGGTTGCACAGGAAAACAGCTCTGCTTGACAGTCCCTGGGACTGCATTACTCATTAACTGAGCATGTGGACACTTGCCTGGCCTCCGCGAAAATGGTCACAGATCTCAGCTTGTCACTGGGATTAGCACCAATGATACTTCTGCCCCAAAATTTCCGTCTCAAAGTGCTTGCAAATGTAAAGAATGAGATGACAAATTGCAGGAGGAGGGCTTAGAGCAGCTCATCAGGTGGAGAAGGACCAACAGAAGGTGTCCTTCACCTACAGGGCCTTGGTTCACCTCCTAGATTGGTCCAGAATGAATGGCTGGTGCCATCTGTGAAATGAATGTGGTGGGTCTTGTTCCAATTCAGCCCCTGAAAGGATTTGGCCCCTACTAGACAGATGGTGAGACTAGGTGATCATTGGGGGTCCCAGGAGATGTTAAAAATTGATGAATGAACATGTTTATTGGGACTTTCCAACATTTTTGACAAAGTCCATCACAATGCCTCATAAGAAAGTGGCCAGAACGTGTCAATACTAAAAAGACAGGCAGGAAGAGTGCAATGAATCTTCCCATTCTCTCCTCTCTCTCTCCCGTCACTCTGCTTAAAATGCCTCTGACTGCGTTTTCGCCTCACAAGATCCTAGAGGTCACAGGGGCCAATGGAAAGGCGAGAAGAATTTCTTATCTGAACATGGACACTCATCCACTATGAATCAATTGGACTGAGGCAACACAACACAAGCCCGTAGGGGCTTCCATGTCAACGGTAGACCTCTCTGCGCAGAATCCACACTGCGATTCGGGGTACACCCTCTCAGCAATCTTCTGGGGTCTGCCAAGGATGACAACTATACGTTAGAGGTCGTCCACAAGTTCGTTTACCTCGGGTCCACCATCACTGACACCCTGTCGTTGGACACTGAGCTAAATAGGAGGATCGGAAAAGCGGCCACAACTCTGTCCAGACTCAGCAAGAGAGTGTGGAATAACAACAAGCTGTACACTTACACCAAAATGCAAGTCTACAGAGCCTGCATCCTCAGCACCCTCCTTTATGGCAGTAAGACTTGGACCCTGTATGCCCGCCAGGAAAAGAGGCTGAACGTCTTCCACTTGCGCTGCCTCAGGCGCATCCTTGGAATATCATGGAAGGACAGAGCGACCAACACCGCCGTCCTCGAGCAAGCTGGAATCCCAGCCATGTACACCCTCCTCAGGCAGCGTCAGCTCCGCTGGCTTGGCCACGTCCACAGGATGAATGATGGAAGGATTCCAAAAGACATCCTGTATGGTGAGCTAGCCTCTGGCAAAAGACCTCCCGGACGCCCCCAGTTGCCCTACAAAGATGTCTGCAAGAGAGACCTCAGAGAGGTAGACAACGAGCTGGACAACTGGGAAGAACTAGCAGACGACCGCGGCAGATGGAGGCAGGGGTTACACAAGGGCCTTCAGAAGGGCGAGATGAGTGTCAGACAGCTAGCAGGGGAGAAGCGAGCGCACAGAAAGCACACTAAGGACTTGCCAGACACCCACCACATCTGCAAGAGATGCAGCAAGGACTGTCACTCTCGTGTGGGTCTTCATAGTCACGGTAGACGCTGTAAATGAAGTCCTCAGTTGAAACTATAAAGGGCGCGATCCATAGTCTATGAAGACTGAAGGATGCCTACTACTACTACTACTACTACTACTACTAGGGGCTTCCAAGCAGCTGTCAGCCTGGAACTGCGAATTGTTTCTCATCCAGGCTGGCTTCCGCCTGGTGACCCAGAGGTGAAAGGGACTGTGGCAAAACCCCAGGTCTTTGAGCAAGAGCTTTGCCCCGGGAGAGTTCATTCTCCCGGGTTGTCACCAGATAAGGAGCAGCCTGAGCAGCCTGCACACAGAGGCAATAACTGAACGTTGGTGGGCATTGCAGAAGGGGATGGATGGAGGAGATGGAGGGTTTTCTGGGGAACCCTTCGCTGCTGATCTCTGCTGCTGCACAGAGGCAGTGGCAGACTGAGGCTGGGCCACATTATGAGCAGATGTCGCTCAGCAAAGATCACCAGAAGTGATGGGCTTGGAATGTGGGCTAAAGGCCTGGGGAGTCTTCTCAGGGCGCTGTTTGTGAGACAGCAGTGATTCGGCAAAGGCATGGGAAGACTGACCTGGCTCCAGCCTGGCAATAAAGATCTTAGCAAGGAAAGGCCTTGAGTAATGCAGGCCCGACCCCCGGGGGAGGGCAGCACAAAGAGGTCAAAGGCTGAGGCCACTGAGACTCTACCCTGTTTTCTCTACTAGTGATGGGCTTGTTGGCCAGGGCTGAGCCACCTCCCAGGGAAGGGATGAGACCAGCCCACACAGCTCCTATTCTACCGGTAGTCTGAGCAGCTCATTCTTCAGGGCCATCAGTTTGAGCCCTCTGACCGTCAGCAGCAAAGATGGCAGAATTCCAGCAGTTGGAAGCGGACCACTTCTCCACTAAGTGTTTTCCATGGAGCATTGCTGGGCCTGACATTACATGTCAGCCAGGACTAGAAATCCAGAGAATCGTTTTCCCTCAGTGGAACCTCCCAGAATTTCCAAAATTAGCTCTGGGAAGCTCCCATTTGCTCATCCCAGTCATTACCTGCCAGCGTGGGCTTATTTTCTATTTCCTAGTCCACTTTCAAATGGCTCGAGTAGCAGGGCTTCCACCACGGCCCTGGGGAAGACTATTCCCTATGCTAATGGAAACAGTTTCTGCTAATCAGCCATTTTCCTTCTCTTAATGTCATGACACTTCTACTCAAATCATCCCCTTGGAGCTGCCTAAACAAACAGCCTCCTCTCCTCTCTGATCAGGCTCTCCAGCCAGTTGGAGTTGGTTATTGCGCTTCCCCCTGCCATGCTTGGCCAGCATACCCTGTGCCTAGGCAGTTCATGAGAATGACACTCACAAATCAGTCCTGCCAATCCTTTCGGCAGTTTTAGAGCTCTCGGAATTTGTGCTTATTTGTTGACATTTTTCTGATACGGAGATGACAGCTGAACTGTAGAACAGCAGGCTCAGGGTTCCTGGTTCTTCCATTGCCAAGGCAGCAGCATCTAGTGTGTCTTGTCTGCTCTACTTTTTTTTTTTAAATAGCAACTTTTTTTAAGTTTATTTTGTACAAAGGGGACTTGTGTTTGACTGAGAACAGACTAATGCACCCCAGGCCTGGCTGGCTTTCGCCCCAGCTGATGACAGCTTTTGTTCCAGTTGCTTGGCTGGCTGTACACATAAAAGTGAACAGCATTGGCCTAACAACAAACACAGGGTACCCCAAAAAGTTACTGCCCCCCCAGATCTCCCGGCCCACCAGATTGCCCTGTCAATGAGATACTAAAGCTCTGACTCATGACCATGAGAGCTCTCTTGATGCTTGTTGCAAGAGCAGAGATGTTATCGTGATGTCCTGGCTAAACTCCAGTGTGAGTAACTATGAGTGCCCTCTGTGTAGCACCTCCTGCAGTTTTAGCTGGAGAGTTCATTCTTCCCTTCCCAAGACACTTGTGGAAGGGCGCCAGCAGAACACCGGGGCATTGTCCCCTGTATGCTAAGCGCTTGGGCGGCTGCCCAGGAGAGATTCAGGTGCCACATGGCTGATTGGCAGAGCACCCACAGCCAGCAGCCTGTGCTCCCACTGGCAGTGCCCATCCACACGTGCCTCGGTGCACATCAAATTTATTCCCTACATGGATGGAAAAAAAAATGAGAGGCAACGTCTCCAAGGGACATGCCAGCTGTTCTGCTCCAGTGGCTTTGTACTGCAAATGGGAGTGAATAAGCCACATGAACAGCTTGCAAAGTGCTCTGGGGCCTCGTTAGCCCGGATGAGGAACATGCCTGTGAAGGAGCCACAGGCTGTGGCTGTGAGAACTGGGCCCTGCTGTGGAACATGCCAGGCAGCACCTCTCCCGCTCCAGGTGGGCAGGGCCAGGTGAGCGCAGGGCTCGGCAGGGCTGAGGCCAGGCCCAGCACTGCTGCTGTAACACAAGGAGCGAGGCCACGTCCCATGGGCACCACAGCAAGAGGCTGCTCCGGGGAGAGCTCCTGGGGAGCCCCAACCTCCTAAGGTGAAGCCTCCCCCCGAGTCCCCTCCTTCAGTCTCTCTGCTACCTGAGGCAAAGTCTTCCCCGACCCACCTGAGCTGAGCCCTGCACGCGAGTGAGGCAAGCCCGGGCCAGCTCGCAGCGTGGAGACCTCCTCGTGGGGCGCCAGGGCCCCATCTGCAGAGCTGCTGTGTGTCCCTCCTGGCTGGGTGCTCTGGAGATTCTGCCAGCGCCAGGCTACAGGCAGCCAGTGCTGAGTCAGTGGAGGGGGCGGTTCCTGGGAAACCCCCATGCACCCCAGGCAGTATGGGATTGCGCCTGCACACTCTGCCCTTCCCTCCCCAGCTAGTGAGGGGTCAGGACCCTGGTTCTGCGAAGCCCCTTCCCACAGCCCCCTGCTGCTCTCAGAGCCTCCTCTGCCCCTCTGGCATGTGCTCAGCTCTGGCCACCCCAGGGGTTTTCACACAAGCCAGCCTCAGCACCAAGGGGCTTTTTGTGAAATTCCCTAGGGGAGCTCAGCCAAGCCCAGGAAGGGCCACTGGCAGGAGCCTCAGAGATCAATACTTCCTCTAGATTAGCCTACCTCGCTTCAAAGAACACCCAGGATCCCAGGCATGGACCAACTTCCCCTTGAGCTAGCTACTGCACAGAACAATCTCTGTGCTTGACAAACTGGCCCCCTAGGCTGCTTCCCTAAACATAAGCGAGATCAGGAGATGTATCCTGGGTCTGTTCCTAAAGATAGGTTCCTAAATCCATATTCAGTCATTTGCTGAGGTAAAAATTCATTAATGCAGCTTTGAGGATGCTGGTTGTATCGTGCACCGTCACCAGCATCAAATTCAGCAAAACTCAGACTTGTGACAAGGAAATTGGGAGATCATATATGTTCCTATTGATCATACAACTAGGTGACGTGTCAAGAATATGGCCATGGAAGTTCATTGTTGGTAAAACCAAAGTCATGCACACTGGGTAATGTAATCCCAACTGCACAAACAAAGTGGTGGGGTTGAAATTAATTATTACTTTTCAGTAAAGAGATCGTCAAGTTACGCGGACATGTCAAACGTGGCCCAATCGAATTTTAAAACAAGAAATTCATATTAAGTATTAAATTCTCAGTTAAAATTATTGTATTGTAGTCAAACAAGACCTGAAAAATTATAAAATACAACTAAAATGTAATCTAATAATAATAAATAGTGACGCCTTTCCAACAGAAGTACATCTCCTTTGGTGGCCCTGAAAGCTGCCAGTGTTCCTTTGTAACAGTGCTTCCTATGCTTTGAGTTTGACAGGTCTGTGCTAGGTGCTGCACAGAGACGAAAAAGTAATTTTCTCTGGGCATCTCTCAGTCACTCCACTGGACTCCAGTGGCTGACGTGTTAATCTTGATAAATTCTGCAAAGGGACTGAGAGGTGGAATAGGAAATTGGAGCTGAGTCTCAAGGATGTTGTTCTTTTCCAAATGCACCGCAAGCTAAGCTGCTCTGGTGAAGCCAAGCAGTGAATCCAGGGAAGGACAGAGGAGCCCAGGTGTACAGCTGAGCTTTTTCAGTACATGTCTCAGCAGTGCAGAAGGCCAGTAGACCACTGACTTCTCTCAGACCATGACAAGGAAGAAATGCAAGGCTATGGTGTGATCACGCAGCAAAGCTCGCCTCAGACTGCATTGGTGATCAAGGCAGCAGCCTGGCCCACTTGTGTTCAGGACAGATCCAGTGAGCCCGGAGGAAATCCACCATCAGGCGATCAGCAAGGCCTCTGAAATGGAGTTTGCTGAGTTGGGGGTGGGTGTTGATTGATAAGCGATGTGGTAGAGTGACGCAAGCCAGCTCAGGGTTCATTCGAAATGAACAAATGTTTTCTGCCAAGAGTCTTCAGATGGAAAATGCTGATTCAGTGGAACCAAAACATTCTTCACCACCGTGTTGATTGCGATGAAACATTCAATGGAAACCAGGCAGATAAGCTGGCGAGTTAGCGCAGCTTCTGGCTAGCCCACCTGCCTCGCGGCTGGCTCACCAGCAGGTGAGCAGGGTCCCAGGCTCCGTGGGCGGCCAGCTTCTCAGTAGCCAGCCTCCACTGCTTCCCAGCCCGTTTCTTAGTCTGGAATTTTTCCCCCTCAGATATTTCCATTCCATGGACAAATTGCCATTTCCACCTGTTGAGTCCAGCTTGAAGCATTGCTTTTTCTAGAGCTCTGCACACCTCATTGGCACACCTTCCCCCCACCCCCAACCCGTTACTGGCCTTTGCTCGACTGAAGAGGCTCTGCATAAGTAAGGTTAATTAAGGAGGCATCATTTTGCTGAGTGACTGCTGGTGCCAGTGCCCACTAATGTGTTTATGCACAACCCAGGGTGACAATACACATATAATGTAATTAACAAAAGACATTATTATTGCATCTTATTGCACTGCAAGCCAGCAATCAGAGAACAACTGGCAGCTCTGCCACTGCCTACCCTTGACCCCATTGGCAAGTCCCTGCCTTCTCACCCTGTCTGCCTTCTCTATTTTGACAGTGAGCTGCTCTGGGCAGAGGCTGTTCCTTGCTGCATGTTTGTACAGCACCGAGTGCACTGGGGCCCAGATCTCAGCTGGAGCCTTTCAGGGCTACAGGACAAATGACAATAAAAAGAGAAGTTAACCGATCGCACCCTGGCTATATAAAGATCTCCCCTGCCTACATGTAAACAAGAGGAAGCCCTTCCCGATGTGTTTAGCATGCAGAGGATTAGCCTCCGGCTGGGTCACGGTGTGTTTGGAAACATTGGGGTGAGAAGCAGAGGTGCTGAGCAGCGCCGTCCTCGGCAGCGCACAGAGAGGCTTTCCGTTGTGCCTGAGAAGGTGCTTGTTAAATGTACAGTCAGAGCCACTGGGTCCTGCAGGGGAGATGGAAAGTCGTTCTGACCCAGCCCCCATTTCGGGGATACCTGAGGGCCTGTGGCGTGCGGTCCCCAGTGGCGAGTGACTTGCTGAAGGTCACACAGAAAGTCTGTGGCAAAGCAGAGACTTGCAGCCCAGCCTCCCCTATGCCAGATCAGCTCCCCAACTTTCCAGCTCAGTTCTGCTTCATCAGGCCTCTCTCCCCTTTGCCCGTAACATGCCTCTCAGACAGCCAAGGGAGGGAGAGCTGGAGATAGGAGGGCAGTGGGGCAGATGGCAGGGGCTGCCTCACTGGGTCCTTTCCAATGGGTACCATGAAGCCCTGGCCTGGCCTGGCCTAGACAGGGCCTGGCCAAGGCACATGGGTCTGCTCTCTGGCTTATTAGTCTCAGGCAGGCTGTCAAAGGCTGGCATTGCATGGTGGCTGTTGTCCTCACAGGGCGCTGCCTGGCTGGCAGGCTGGGCTGTGCTCTACCTCTGGGCCCCCGTTCCTCTTCACTTGGGAGACTTGGTAGCACCTACCCTGAGACGGTATCCTCCGGGCTGGGAGCTGTCTGCTGCACCCTCAGATCGAATGCTGTGCCGCACCTGTGGGCTCAGGGCTACCAAGCAGTGACAGGCGCCGAGGAACTGTGTGCAGGTACCAGCCTGTCCTCTGACCTGTGAATCAGGCCCGTGTGCGGCAGACACAAGCAGCTGCTGTGCTTATGAGAAGCACATGGGGTCTTTTCTGGGGACGAGGCAATGCACTGCTTTTATTGAAACGACGTCATGGCAAGCAGCACGTGCTCCTGCAGATGGGTTGGACAGTTCCCAGTCCATCACAGCTTGAGTCAGACTAGTGGCCTGTTAGGGTCGGGTCCGTCAGGGGACTCTGGTTTCTGCCCCGGGTGGCTGCCTCTCCCATACCCCTGGGGTACACAATCTGCACATCCATTTGTCAAATACAATGCACTGCGCAAACAGAAGGCTACTCTTCTGTAACAGAGATTCTCACCGTTAAAGCCTCAGTCCACACACAAAACAGGCCTTCGATCGCGCCTAAGTGCTGAGGTCAGTCAGGCTCATCAGAGGTGTCCGAAATCTTGAGATCAGACACGAGATGAAAATTATCCCATCTGGCAAAACCCTTCTAGCCCCGTGTTGCTTTCCAGCACTGCTTGCAGGAGACAGGTGGCGCACGCGTCTTCGTTTGGCAAAGGGCGCATAGGATTCTCCCGGGGATACAAGTCCATTGCTTGGAGATCCTCCATCAGGAGGGGGCTTTACCTGGCTACTCCAGGGCTGTGATTTGCAGCAGCAGCTGTAGCTGAGCGAAGGCACTTTCGATAAGTGTCAGGATCGGATGGAAGAAGTTGACGCCCATTCTGTGGTCAGACACTGACCACTGCAAAGGGCAGATGCTCCAGAGCAGCCACATGACTTAAGCTAGCCTGTTCCATGCAGTACTGCAGAGCCTCCAGAGATCGAGCAGTTGTCAGTAGGGGACAGTGAGCTAGTGAGCGCTGGCAAAGAGGAACAGGAGAGCCCCACTGAGCAGGGTCTGCCAAGCTGCATGGGTGGCGGGTGAGGGCAGAGCAGAGAACACCAGGATAGGCAGAGAGGCTGGATCTGGTCTACCCATGCTCAGACAGCTGCCCTCACCAATGATGCACATTCGTGACAATCAGCACGAGGAAGGGACGTCTCCAGGACGTCAGCCCGTACCCACTATGCTGCTGTTTCGGACAGGCCTGATCAGGGCTGGCCCAGTGAAGATCCCACGGTACTGTCTGCAGTAGAGCACTGGCCAGGCTCCCACTCTGGGGACTTCACATGAGTGCCCAGGTTCCCCTGGCTGTACAATTGTCCGTGCTTTAGCGACCTCCTGATAGGAGCATTGCGCCGCTCTACCGATCGGCGGCCACATTTCACCCCAGGGGTGGCTGCCTCTCCCATGTCCCTGGGGCACACAATCTGCACATCCATTTGTCAAATACAATGCACTGCACAAGCAGAAGGCAACTCTTCTGTAACAGAGATTCTCACCGTTAAAGCCTCGGTCCACACATAAAACACCAGCCCATGTGGGAAGCCTTCAGGTCCCAGAACTGTGCTTTCAAACTGCCAACTGAGCCATGGCCTCATGCAGGTGGCCTCCTCCCCGCACAGCAATGGGAGCAGATTGCTTCCGCTCATTAGCATTTGACAAATAACCACAGAGAGAGCGAAAAAGTCCCCAGCAGGATATGAACAAGCTTAGGGCTTCACTGCCACCTGACTGCACCGACCGAGCCTGTCTTTATTTTTCCATTCCTTATCGCCCCATCGCACCTTCCCTTGTGAGCGGGAGGGGTGTGCTGCATCTTCTGGGGCTGCTGCAGGCTCAGAGCAGCACAGTGTGAGTTAACTGGGAAAGGGCAGGATCATAGAATCATAGAACACTAGGACTGGAAGGGACCTCGAGAAGCCATCGAGTCCAGCCCCCTGCCCCAATGGCAGGACCAAGTACTGTCTAAACCATCCAACCACCAGGATGTGCCGGAGAGGTGCAGGGGCCGTTCCTGAGCCTGCGAGGGCATATGTAAGTGTTGTGTGTACAGGGAGGAGGGGGACTCTGCATAAGGGTTCCTGAGTTCCTTCCCCTCAGTGTGATCAGTTCCACTGACCACCGACTAGCCAGCCACCGCCAGTAAGTGTAAGGGCTGCTGGGGACGGAGGGGCCTGACAGGGCAGGGACAGAGCCACGCTAGCCAGAGCTGCCAGCTCACGTAGGGAAAGGGGCATCAGGCACAGAGCAGGTGGTGGGCCAGGCAGCAGGTAACCAGGCCCAGGCAGCTGGTGCGCTGGGCAGAAGTCCCATTCACTGACCAATAAAACCTTGCGAGTTTAGGGGTCTGGGCAGTGCTGAGCCATGGCCCAGGATTCAGCTGGGGGACTTTGAGTGGGCTCAGTTGCTCCTATCCCTGTTGGTGCAGCCCCCAGGGCTCTGCTCCGGCCCTGAGGTGAAGTCTGGCCACTGATTTGGAGCCCCTAGCAGGAGTCTGGCTGCCCAGGCTGGGAGGGTCACTTTCTGCAGCGCTGCAGACACTGCGTAGACTGGGACGCAGAAGCAGCTGCTGCCCTGCGTCCAGAAGGGTAACCCCGCTTCAGCGACAGCAGCAATGCAGCGAGGAAGGGGAGTTTCTCGAACCCAGATTGCTCTTCACTTTCCTACACGGAGCAGCATTCCCCTAACCTCCCTCCCATGGTGCCAGAGAAATTAGTCCTCACTCTCCTTCTGGCCAGTTGTGCATTATTACTCAGGCAGAATGGTCACCATGTGCCACACCAGACGTGGCTGCATTTCCATAAGGGGCGAAAGATCTCAACATGCCCGGTCTGGGATCCAGAGGGATGAAAGTTTCCTTGGTCGTCTCATTATTATTTATTCCTTTTAAACACATGGCCATGTGCTGTCCTGACCTGCTCACTTCCTTAGGGGAGAGAAGGCCAGGTCCCAGGGGAAGCCAGAGGGTGCAAGTTCCTCAAAGAAAACCATCCTAACAGAGGCTGAGGGGTTTCTGTAAACACCCAGTCATTTCACTTAGGGCTGAGCCTCAGGGAAGCCCTCCTCCTGGCAAAAATGTGGCTTCTTCGCCATTTGTTTGGCTTGTGAGCACAAAAACAGAAGCAAAATGTGAATTACATAGACAAGTGTTCTATTTTTTCTCACTATAAAGCTTTCAGTGCTTAGCAGATGTTTTACTAAGTTAATTAATTGTTATGCAGTCCAGTAGTTTCTTTAGAACCACCTACAACACCTTCTATTTATGTGCTTATAACAATGTATGGCAAAATAACCAGGACTGTGACACGCTCCTACCTAGTCATCTCGTGTGCCTCAGTTTCCCCATCCATAAAAATGGAACTAATGATGCCGTGAACCCTCAAAATGCATGATTTCCAGGTGTGCTTTTTTCACATTAACTCGAGTTAAGCATAACTCAAAATCCTGCTCCCCTGGCCCTGGCTCAACCTCCCAGCCCTGTATGCCTCTGACTCACCCCGCCCTGCACAGCCCTAGTTCATCCCCTGCCGTGTGGCGCAGCTTACCACCTGTGTATGGCTCCGGCTCACCACTCTCACCCTGATTCAACCTCTCCAGGGCCCCAGTTCAACCCCCTGTGAGAGGCTCTGGCTCAACCCCCTGGCTGTGGTTCAAATCCCCTGTGGCCCTGGTTCAACCTGCACATTTAAACCCTTCGTGGCCGCAGTTCAAACCCCCATGGCCTGGCTCCTGCGCACAGCCCCAGCTCAACTCCACCCCTGCCCCCGCTGCAGGCTTAACCCCCCTCCTCCACAGCCCCAGCCCACCACCAGGCTTAACCCTCCCCAACTGCCCTCCAGCCCCAGGACTTACCTCCAAAAGGAGCTGCAGGTGCTCCTGCTGCTTCCCTGGCTGCAAAACATGCATTCTGCTGGGGAAAAAGCTGCCCAGCGACTTACGCGAAATTCGACGTATGCCAGGGTGCGTGGGGACTGAACCCTTGCATAACTCAAGGGGCTACCGTACTCATCACCTTTGCCAAGAGCTTTGTGACCGACTGATGAAAGGTGCTACATGACAGCTGGGAAATATTCCTTATAAGGCTTTTGTAGACAGCCCCTTGGCATGAAGCAGGACCACACAAGGTGCAAGGTGCTTATCCTAGGGCAGAGTGAGTGCAGGGTGGTCGTGTGTGAGAGCCACTCTGCCCTGATATGAGTGACTGCACTAGGCACTACAGCCCGAGTCCAAGAGAGTGGGTTGGAGAACTTGGCCATATGTAGTCAGCCCATCAATGAGGCCAGGTCCTTACCACAGATATTAGCTCTCTAGCTTCAAATGCTAGAGCGGGGCTGTCTTCATGAGCATGGCTGGGCAGTTGTCAGCAGCAGCGAGTGAATCGGGGAACCCGGCTCTGAAAGTGTAACTGCCCACAGGCAGCCATGAACCTGGGATCTCAGTGGAGGCACCTCTACAGCTTGAGCTAAAGGTCAGCTGGCTCTCAGCTTAGGGTGCCGAGGACACTTACTCGTTCTCTGGGAAGTGCTCTGGGTACCACCACGTGGGACAGTGAACCACACCTAGGTGTGTGGGTTAAACCTGCACTAACGGAAAACCCTCCGTTAGAAAAAGGCGTCTGTATAGAGCATCCAAGCAATCCAGTTCCTTGAAGCAGGATGAAGGCGGCTGAGAACAGGGCCAGCTCATAGACGGGTGCCAGCTGTGCTGTGCCGTGCCGTGCCGTGCCTAGGGCAGCGTGCAAGGCAGCGGGTGAGGCCATTCTACCACGCTGGAAGGTTCCATGGCAGTTGCAGCAGCCAAGCGGGAGGAGGATGTGACTGTCAGCTGGGAGCCAGCCAGCTGGGGGTAGTTTCTACCCTGGAGCCTGGCACTACTCTGGCACTGCCAAGAAAGGTTCTGGAAATCCTAGGGCACAAGCCCAGTGTGCTACCTTGTAGGGCCACCGCCACCTGGTAAGCAGGAGCAGGCAGAGAGATGCAGTCTCCCAGCTCTTCCCATCGCTGTGTTACTCCTCATCCCAGCCTTTGCCTCATGCCCACTAGTGCTGGTTTGCCTTCCCCAGGGGCTGGTGCCGTGGTCGCCAGTGGAGATCCCCCAGTGCCCCTCCCGTCACTGTGCGGGAACATTCCAGCCGGGCAGGTAGGGAGGCAAGAACGCAGCTCCCAAAGACACAGCTGAGCTCAGGCAAGGCCAGTACCTTTGCTAGTACCTCTCTTCCCATGCTTGGGCTTTGTGGAGTAGGAAGGCACCAGCTGGGGTAGATTATTGTCTCTTTACTCCCCGGGGCTGCAAGGGCCTGAACTCAATGAGAAGTGCTAACAGGAGAACAGCTCCGGGGATTATTTCTGTCTCACCCACCTGTGGGTTGTCGTCTTTCCATTAGGCCAGTGGTTCTCAACCAGGGTACATGTACCCCTGGGGGTATGCAGAGCTGTTCCAGGGGGTACATTAGCTCAGTGCTTCTCAACCTGGTTTATAAATAAAAATCGGACTTATTTTATAGCCATCTAATTTTATTTATCATTTTTGCACAATCCTAAATCCAGTGCCAAGGTTATTGCCTATATTTAATTTCTTCCAACCAGCCAGTTACGATGAAGTTGTTTGAACAAATGTGTTGCAATGGTAGAAAAAATGTGTGTCTGAAAATTGTAGGTACTGGGGGTACGTAGCATTTTTTAAGGGGGTGCTTTATAAAACACTGATTCTTGTAGGTGCTGCAGCAGGGCTTACCGGCGTGGCTTCAAGTGCTGCTGTGTTCTCCTGCTGCCACCACTATTCTGGTGGTGGTTTCTGAAGATGCCCCCGCTTCCTAATGTAACATTCAAACATCTACCAGCCCTTCACGCAGCCATCTACCTGCCCTCATAGCTGGCCCAGGCCTCCAGTGCAGGGTTCATGGTGCTGCTTTCACAGATTCCCTCAGCAGGGGCCTGGCCCTCATGTTTCTGCTCAGGCTCACCACAGAGTTACCCCTGGCCTTGCGCTCCCCAGCAGGCAAGCGCTGAGTCCAATGCTCTCACCGCCTTCGCTTCACCTAGGGAGCAAGGCTACAGCCAGCACAGGGGATGCTGGACCTCGGCCACCTAATCTTCCAGGGGCAGCCCACACTGTGAGAGCTGCATGGTCGGGGTGTGTTGCAACCGGCTTCATAACCATAACTAATAATATCACCAATAATAATAACAGAAAGACATAAATAGCAACAGGCTCCAGACTTCTCCCTGCAGCACTAATCCAACCTTGCTGACTTGGATTGATTTGCACCCGTGTGACTGACAGCAGAGTTTGTCCCAGCCTGTTGCGTTTAGATGTCATGAAGCGATACACCATGGCTGGCCAGTTTCACCTGGAGGGAGGTCTGTGGCTGGCTACAGAGATCTTCCTGTTTCTCTTGCCCATCTCAGCCTGGTTTCAGTTTTGGTCAGGCCTCGTGCAGGGGACTTTCTCAGTGCCTACAAAGGCCAACGTGTTCTAACATGGTCACTGATTCTGGATGCTTCTGGGTTTTGGATGCTCAACCTGGGGATCCTTAGCTCCTCCAGAAAAACGGACCTCAAGTGCCATCCAGCATTTAGAGCAGTGAGGGGCAACCGAGGCTAGCATGGGGCCCTCCTTCAGCTCAGTGGGCCGCCAGATTGTTGCATACTTCCCTGAGCTCTGCTGGGACAGGGTCGTTTGATTTGCCTCCTATAGGCACACGTGTATCTAGGATTTACAGGGTGTATCCTTTGAACCATATTGGGACTTCGATTGGATGCAGAGCAAGTGCATGACTCTTATAGTGTTCTGTGCAATCAGCACAGACCTTACCTCATGGGCCATTCTTTTAAGTGTGTGTCACTTTTGTAATACTGATAGGAAAAACCCCAGTGTCGGCAAAAACCAGCAGAATCTGGCAACCCTGTGCATGGGCAACAGTAAACAGAATGCCTTGGAGGCCACATGTAGAACCCTGATGGGCTGTAGGTTGCCCAGCACTCATTTAGAGGCTACTTGAAAAAAACAGAGCCCAATTTTAGCAGTCAAAGGGTACTGAAGGTGCCCAGCACTGTACAAATGGTGGCTTTTGGGGAAGGTGGTAAGTGAAACCTCACACCACTCCCAGGAGATGAAATTAAGAATACTGAACCAATTTCACAGAGGGGGAAACTGAAGCATGGAGTGGCTAAGAGAGTAGCTTGGGTCATAGGGTGAGTCAAGCTGCCATGTGATGCACAGAACTCGTTAGCAGGGGGTGATCTCTCAGGCCACAGCTACAGTACAGTGTTATTTTGGGATAACAGCTGTTATTTTGAAATAACTTTGCCATTGTTTACACTACGCGTGTGCTATTTTGAAATAAATAAGTAATAAATAAAGCAGGTGCTTTATTTCAAAATCAGTAACCCTTAATGCAGGAGGAATACCACCTATTTAGAAATAGGTATTTCAAAAAAGGCACTATTGAAACAGGGAGCAGCACTAGTTTGAAATAAGCCGTAATGGTGCCAATGGCACTATTTCAAAATAAGGCTGTGTCTGGAACTGCTGTTTCAAACTCACTGGGTGCTACTTCAAAATGTATGTTTGTGTGTAGCTGTGTTATTGCTAAATATGACATTCCAATATAGCCGTTTCAAAATAACTCTAGTGTGGCTGTAACTTCAGAGGCCAAAAGCTTATTGGGGATCAGAAAAGAGCTAGACCTGTATATGGGTAATAAAAATGTCCAGTAACTTCGAACCAACACAGATGAACACTGTATAGAACAGTTCCAGACGTTACATTATAATATTAAAGATTAAACGCAAAGGAACCTGAGCTATCGAAGGGATATAAACCCACGCGCATCAGAGCACAAACCACTCCCTAACTCTCAGTGGAATTTTTGCAGAGGACAGATTACTCAAGAATTGTTTCCTGTGGGGTTTCTTGTGCCTTCCTCTGACCCAGTATTGGCCCCTGTCTCTGATACCGTGCTGGGCCCAGGTCAGATCTAGCCTGGCAATCCCTATGTTCTGAACTCAGGTTTCCTTGCTAGCCCACTGGCCTGTTGTACCCTTGCATGCAAAGGACTTCTCAGCACAGGCTGAATTTTGCTGAGCCTAATGCAATTTAATCGATGGCTTGTACCCAAGTTGCAAACCTCTCTGACTGTTTCCTGCTGTGGTTTCCTGCAATAGTGAAGCACCTCCTCTGCTCAGCCTGGCCTTCCTCTGGCTGCCCTTTCTGGGCAGGAGGCAAATAAAAAAACAAACAGGTCAACAAACGCTTGTGGCCACAAATCCTGCTCCCTGGGTAGGCACCTCCTTGCCTTGCGCCTGAACAAAGCAGGTGAGCTACTGCAGGAAGGCATCTATCTCTCCATCCCCGTCCCACATAAACCAGTTTATAGCATCTAACCTCTATATGGCCAGCAGTTATTACTGTGATTGAGTCTCTGCCTGGCTGTAGCATGTAGGAGCCCCAGTCACAGAGCAGGGCCCCGACTTTGCTAGGCACTGTGCAAACACAAAAGAAAAAGATAATCGCCATAAGCAGGCCCATAAACTGCCAGGGTGTGGCCAGCCCAGTTCAGAATGCCGTATGACCACCCGAGGCCTGGTCCATTCTAGGCTGGCTGTTAGTGTGCAGTAGGCCTGTCCCTCAGGGCACCGAGTTGTCTAGCCATTGGGACTACTTAGTACCTTGCTGCTCTGTCTGTCTGTGCTGTTCTTCTGGTAGACGATCAGCTCGGTTGGGCAGGGACCATCTTTGTGGTCTGGGTTTGCACAGCGCCTAGCACTGTGGGATCCTGGTGTCTGATTGGGACTCCTGGGCATTCTGATACTACGACTACCCCTACTAATGAATGAGGAATCTGGGCAGAGAGCAGACGCAGGACTCAAGGAGTCGGGTTGACTGTCTTCTGAATGTGCCTGACGTGTTTGCGGAAGGGAGATGCCAGCTCAGCTCTTCTTGTACCATGCTATAACCCCCTTGAAGGTCAGTTCCCAGGGTGCCACTGTACTCCCGGAGTTCACAGGTGTTTTCATTAACTCCTGGGAACTGGCTGTGATCTGTAGGTGGGAGTGAGATATCTTGATACTAGAACCAAGAGCGCAAATAGCAGCTCATTGGTGGAGAAGACTTGGCACAGACTCAGCCAGCAGCGAGACATGACGCATTGGGTCCAGACTGAGAGCTGGCCCTACTGAGACGGGTGGTAAGTCTTTCCTGCTATTACTTTGCCAGGCGTTGAGGGGCTGCTGGGGAAACCTGCAGATTCCAGCTTGAAAATGGCGATAGAGTGGTTCTCTCTGGGGTCACATGCACAGAGCACAGCAAACTGGCCTGTCAAATGGACAATCTCTGGCTGTGCCAGATGCTCCAGGGGAAAATGCAAAAATTCTGAAGCACAGAATTAGGAGAAGGTTCTTCTTTGCCCTGGTTGCTTGATGGCTGGTTTGTGCCCAGTTTTTCTCTCTCTTATGCTTGTATCTTGCCTAGTGGAACTGCCAATGTTCTCATTTCCCCAATGAACTGTCTAGTCCTGTTGTTGTTGTTGTTGAGTCCTGCTAAATTCTTGGCTGTGGCAGCAGGTCAAGGTCATGAGTTCCGGCAGTTAGTGCTGCCCTGCATGAAAAGGCATTTTCTTTCATCGTGGGCTGCCAGTGCTCGCCGGGGTGAAGGTATTGGGGGCTTTTCAACTTAGATGGTGACTGCAGAACTAGAGCCTATCACAGTTCCAGGCTGGATCGAAGGTGCAGTGTTTTATAGCAGAGCAGTGGAACAGCTCACTAGGGGATGTGGTGGACTCTCCATCGCTCAGAAATCTCTAACTCAACACCAGGTTTCTTCATAAACCCTCCTCTGTCTCAGTGAGCAGCTAGGGGCATGATGGGGCATTACCAAGCCTGTTATGAAGGAACTCAGAGTAGATGATCCTACAAGTCCTTTCTGGCCTTAAACTGGCCCCTCAATAAAGGATTCTGGGGGTATAGATGGAGATGGCCCAAGCAGCCCTCTGCTAACAGTGTCCCTGGGTCTGGGGCCATATGGCAATGCAATGGCTGATGGAATTCTGCTTCCATTCCCTAGGTCCAGCCCGCAGCACGCCTGAGCTGGTCTGAGGAGCCCCAGCAGCGGCTGAGATGCCGGACGCTGCCAGCCACCTGCCCTTTTTCTATGGCAGCATTTCCCGGTCAGAGGCAGAGGAGTACCTCAAACTGGCTGGCATGGCAGACGGCCTCTTCCTGCTGCGCCAGTGTCTGCGCAGTCTGGGGGGCTACGTCCTCTCCATGGTGCACAACCTGCAGTTCTACCACTACCCCATTGAGCGCCAGCTGAACGGCACCTACGCCATTGCAGGGGGCAAGGCGCACTGCGGGCCGGAGGAGCTCTGCGAATTTTACTCCAAGGACGCGGACGGGCTCTGCTGCACCCTCCGCAAGCCCTGCAACCGCCCCAGCGGCATGGAGCCGCAGCCCGGCATCTTCGACAGCATGCGGGACAACATGGTGCGCGAGTACATCCGGCAGACCTGGAAACTGGAGGTACTGGCTGGTCCCCAGACAGACACTCTGCTTGAAACCCCCTGGGCGCTTGCTGCAGCTAGTCACTTGGTCCTTCTCTGTCCTGTGCTCAGCACAGCTGGGGCTCCTGCCCGTGGGAAAAGCTGCTACCCCGAAATGTCCTCCCATTTCCAGCTCCCTGGGCAGACAGAGCTCTGATCCTTCACCTGTGCCTTTCCATTCCTCTATCCCTCTACTCTGGCTTAACAAGGCAGGTCCCCTCTGTCCAGGGTGGCCACTGCAGTGCAGGGTTCGGAAGAGGGTGGGGATAGGCCCAGGCCCTTAGCTTGGCTCCAGTGCAACGTGCCCTCTGAATTGTCCATCCCTGTGCACTCAGACATGTGCAAATGTACACCGCCAGTAGGAACCAAATCCCATCTGGGGGTGCTGCTGATCCCCTCGGTGGCACACACATCTTCCCTCGGTGGCAGCTGCCCACACACACAGCTTACAGGTGGAGAGTCGGGAGATGGGAATGAACCTGTGACTTTAGGGGATAAAGCAGCTGGTGCTCAGGTGAGGTTGTCCGGCAGACTTCATGTTCCCTTGCCAGTGGTCTCAGTGCCTGGGGGCTACACGGGAGCCCTGCAGGGTGATGGGCACTTCTGGGCACTCAGCCGCTGCTGGCAGCCCATTGTGGCCATACGTCAGGGTGCAGTGCAGAGCCAGACCCTGTGACCTTTATTCTGCTTGTCATCAGTTCTTGCTCGGTGGAGTCAGGGAGTGTTTGTGGCAGACACGGGAACACAGCTGGCGCCATATCTAAGCATTCCACGTACGGAACAACCAGAGTGACGCCGATCCAAGGCAATCAGCGACGTCCCTCCCGCTAAGCGGGCGTGTGGCTCACTTTTTAGTGTGTGTTTTTATTAGTTTTAATGTGATTTAGATTTAGCAATTTAGATCAGCCGAGCCTGTACAGAGCCCCCACTCCAGGATGCCCACTGCCAGCTGTCTCCCCACCAGGCTAGGACCAGGAGACTCAGGTTCTACTCCCTGCTATGCTGCCAGTTGTTTGGTACGGGCAAGTCCCTCCACTGCCCTGTGTAAAATGGGGTAATGATACTGTGCTCCATTGCAAAGTGCTTTGAGCTGTATGGGCGAAAAGTGTCAGGTGTTTTCCTAATGACCCACCTGCCCCGAAGTCCTGCCTCCAACAGAGACTGGCACTGGCTGCTCCACAAAAGCAGATGCAGTAAACTCCTTCACGGACACTTCTAAAACAACCTGCTCACATGGAAAGTCGCTGCCAGCCCCCCAGCAGACAGACTGGCGTATGCCCTAGAGCTCATGTCCCTTACGTAATTCTACCCTCTAGACCATGCAACTGTGCATGTATTTATTAGCCACAGACATTTCCAACCCTTTTTGGAAATCCGCTGTGCTCTTGGCCTGAGTGAGCTCTTGTGGCAGAAGGTTCTGCCGGCTATTGGACGTTGTATGTCGAGCTTCGACTGGCCCCAGGTTCACATATTACCAAAGAGGGCGATCAGACGTTTCCTCTCCACCTTCTGTACGTTACCCGATACTTTGTGCAGCGTATGGTTGCAGCATTCCATTTCGGCCCCCTCCTCGCTAAGGAAGATAGTCACAGCCTTTAACGTGTCTCTTCGTAGTAGAGCTGCTGAATGGATTTCCCACTTCCAAAATGCCTCCAATTCTGCAATACCTTATTTGCAGACAGGGCTTCCAGAACAGCACGGGGGAGAGTGGGGCTTCAGAGGCAGGGGCAGCATTGATTCACACAGTGACGCCACCGTACTTTCCATGTTACGTCCTAGCCCCTCCTTTAGACACCCTCAGTGTGCCACCTGCAGGCAAGGAAGAAAAGGCTTATGGGAGCCATACCCTGGCTGTGCACTGGGAACAGCTCTGAGGCGAGTCTAGGGAGCAAAGCAAAGGGAGAGAGAATGGGCAGGAGGGCTGCAGAGAGTTGAAAAGGACCCTGATTGTCACTGGGAGACTCACCCCGAGGCTTGTGACCAGCTGTAACATTAGTCCTCTCCCAATGTCTCTTGCCTGCAAGTTGGGGCTCACTCTTTCCTTCCCCACAAGGAGAATGTGGGGGTGGGCCAGGCCCTCCTTTGGTTGACGGCGTTGCTCTGAACCTGCTGGGGAGCAGAATTCAGCCCAGCTTCACTCTGGGGGTGCTGCTAGACAGAGATTTATCGGCGACCAAGAGGGAGAGTCTGAGGTCTCCTGAGAGTCCACTGGTCCCTAGCTGAGGGGCTGCAGTAAAAACCAGCACTGCTGTGCAGCATCTGGGTAGAACAGTTTCCCTTCTTGCTTCCTTGCAGGGCGATGCCCTCGAACAGGCCATCATAAGCCAGGCTCCTCAGGTCGAGAAACTCATTGCCACCACCGCCCACGAGAAAATGCCCTGGTACCATGGAAACATCTCCCGGGAGGAGGCTGAACGCAGGCTCTACTCTGGAGCACAGCCTGATGGGAAATTCCTGTGAGTAACCGAGGCACTCTGAGGTACCCGTTCCTGTCACCATGACAACTATCTGCTTGTTTCTGGGGCGATGTGGAGCTGGGTGATGGCAGAGCCATCCTTATCGTTCACAGTGCCTGAGCACGTGCACCTGTGGGTTGGGAGGCTGCTCCCTGGCAGGCTGTTGGGGGTGAGAGCAGGGCAGAGAGGCTTTGCAGGTTTCCGAGCTGCCCTGAGCAGTCTCCAGCAGGACACCAGCCCAGTGGAGGCAGCAGGCTGGGACTGGCGGGGGGCTCCCCTGGGACGCTGCAACTCAAGGCTGGTCTAGAGGTGAGTGCCCTCACCCATGTCCCAAACGGAGCAAAGCCCACAGCCCCCGAGGGAGGGAAGGAGTCCACCCAGCTTTACATCGGGGGAGCCCATGTCCCATTGTCACCCCTGCTGGTGGGGGAGCAGTTGGGAGGCACCAGCTGCCAGGGTGGGGGGAGCCAGGGGGTGGCGCAAGCTGAAGGCTGGAGGACAAAGACTATTCGGGGGGACTAAAGGAGTTTGTACCCCTAGATTTCATATGCAAGGTCGGCTTAAAGTGCATTGCCCAGCTGCAAGGGCAGGTCTTAATGGCAACAAAGTCTGAGCTGCTTCACGGGGAGTTTGTTTCAACAGAGGGAGCTGGGGTGATTACATAAGGACGCGAGAATGCCCCGATTGGATCAGACCAAAGGTCCGTCTAGTCCAGTACCCTGTCCCACAACAGTGACCAGTGCCAGATGCCCCAGAGGGGGTCAGCAGAACAGGTAGTCACTGAGTGATTCCCTCCTCTGTTATCCATTTCCAGCGCTGCCCAGCACGTTAGTTAAAAGTTAGGGGCAAAAGGGCAGGAATGAGAGGTGTGCTGCTGGGATTTGCATTTGGACCCTGCTGTTAAATTTAGCATAAATAAATAAATACCCTTGGAAAAGGGGTAAACAGTGAGGTGACAAAATTCGCAGATGCCACAAACTTACTCAAATTAGTTAAGTCGAAAGCTGACTGCAAAGAGTTACAGGACTGGGTGAGTTGGCAAAACAAGGGCAGATGTTCTCCAGTGATAATAACAGGAAAGTAAGGCACATGGAAAAATATAATCCCAGCTATACATAACAATGATGGGGGCTCAAATAGCTCTTGCCACTCAAGAAAGAGACCTTGGCATCATTGTGGATAGTTCCCCGAAAACATCTGCTCAATTGCAGTGGCCATCTAACAACTAAAAAAGCCAATAGAATGGTGGGAATCATTAGAAAAGGCCGAGATAATAAGACAGAAAATATCATAGTGCCTCTATATAGAGTCATAGATGCCCGCCTCTTGAATGCTGCATGCAGATCAGAACTGAACAGGTGGATTTGGAAGAGGTACAGAAAGGACAACAGAAACGAATGGGGTTAGGAACAGCTTCCCCATCAGCAGAGATGACCAAGACTGGGACTTTCAGCTTTGAAAAGGAGTGACTAAAGGGTGGGGAGATATGTTGGAGGACTAGAAAATCATGAATGGTGTGGAAAATCGAAAAAGGAAATGATGTTTATTCCTTTGCAAACCTAACACACGATGGTCACCCAGTGAGATTTACAGGCAGCTGATTTAAAACAAAACAAATTCACAGTCAACCTCTGGATCTCGTTGCCAGGGGATGGAGGAAAGGCCCAGACTAAATCAGGGTTCCAATAAGAACAAAGTAAGTTCAAGGAGGACAAGCCCATCAATGGCTCTTAGCCAGGGGGTCTGTAATCCCTGGTTGCCAGAAGCTGGGAATGGGTCACAGGGATGGATCACTTGACGATTGCCTCTTCTGTTCATGCCTTCTGAAGCACCTACTGTTGGCCACCAATGGAAGAGAGGATCCCAGGCTAGATGGACCATTGGTCTGACCCAGTCTGGCCATTCTGATGTTCCTGCACAGAGCCCTGCCGTAACCCACTGGACTCCAAGCCCCTCCCCAAGCTGAGAGAGAGCCCGGGAGTCCTGCAGTCTCCCTGTACGTGCAGAGTTGGTAACGAAGTCAGAATATGTATGAAAATGTTAATCCTAACCGGCGTCCCGTCAGGCACTTGCCAGGAGGTGTCACTATGTTAGCAGTAGGGCTGAATTGGTCGAGCAGTTATTTAACTTTCTTTTAGCGAGGAAAGCGATTCGCTACGGTGCTCCTGGCAGCTAACCCTATCAGCCCCTACCAGCTACCTGCGGTTATCTGCCAAAAGCCCCCTAGAGTCCTGGGAAGAGGTGAGGTGGGTGCGGTGGAGAAGATGTACTGGGTCAACCCCTCACTCCCAGTTTGCTGGGTGGCTTGTGTCAGGCACGCTCAGGAACACTGCTGAAGCTGCTGTCCTCAGTGCGCCTCCCACGAGCTTCCCACTGGTTGTGGAAGTGGCAGCTGGGGGCTGGGGCTGGCCACCGGAGCCAGTGCCGCCTGGCCTTGCTGCCCCATCCCAGCGACTAGGAACACGCAGCAGCAGCAGCTGCCTGAGGCACGGCGGCCAGAAAGCTCAGGGGGGAGCCGCTCTGGGGCGTGTGTCAGGAGATCTGTGTGCACCAGGGCAGGGGGGCTCTGCACAGACTCCCTGAGACTGTCACACATCCAGGAGGTGTAAGATCCCCAGGGTCTGGGACCAGGCAGCCTGGAGAGATGTGGGAGGGGCTGCTTTTTCCAGGACTCTGGCACAGGAGCCAAGGGGGGACGCATGGCAATTTCCACTGGGTGAACCCCAGCCCTCAGCTGCCTCCTCCCCATCCCAGGCTGAGAGAAAGGAAGGAAAGTGGCACCTACGCGCTGTCCCTGGTCTATGGGAAGACCGTGTATCACTACCGCATTGACCAGGACAAGTCCGGCAAGTACTCCATCCCCGAGGGAACCAAGTTCGACACGCTGTGGCAGGTACATTGCTGTGGGACTCGCTGCCCCCGCGCCAGGAGAGGGCGACGTGCTTGTGTCTCTGTCCGGGGGGGCAGGGTTAGCCTGAGCCTGAGGAGCTCCTCAACGCCCATCGGCCAGCGAACGATCTGCTCAGTCTCAGGCGCGACGGGACTGCGCCTCTTTGCCTTCTCATTTTGCTCTCAGTCACATTTCACTGCACTGGAAACGCCCCAAGCGGCTCTGTGCCTGCAGATGTGCCTTGCTTTTGTCCTTGTTCTCCTCTGCTCTGTGCCGTGCCAGCCCAGCTCCCTGAGCCAGCGGGCTTGGAACTGCAACGCAAAGCAGGTTCCGCGTTCGGTGACAGAGGAGAGGAACTAATGGGGATACACCTCATGACCATGCACCAGACATGCTGCTTGTCGGACCAAGCAGTGACCTTTTCCCTCCCAACTCTGCCCACAGCTGGTGGAATACTTGAAACTCAAGCCGGATGGACTGATCTATTTCCTGAAGGAAAGCTGCATGAATCCCCACATGCCGGCAGGTGAGCTGAGTGTCGCCTCAGCCAGCTTTGGCCGCTGACACTGAATCTCGCCTTCACGCTGGGGATCTACCTGAGCCCAGTGGGTTGTTCACTTGCCAGTGGATTTGCCCATCCTGCCATATTAGAGCAGACGCCCAGGGCCAGCCCTTTTAGCAGCCTGCCTGCCGCCCGGTCATGTCCTGGGCTTTCGGCACACCTTGCTGCAGGGTTAACTCGTGGCCAGAGCCAGAGAGAGGATACTGGGTGCAAGGGCCTTTGGAGCAATTCCAACACGAATGCTGTTTGTAGCCGGTTTGGGCATTGGCTGTTCTCGGCTCCTGCTACAGGGCGGTCGTTGCATCTTGGCAGGGGCTCCCAAAAGGGGTAACAGAGGGACAGCTGCCCTCCTCCCCTGCGGCTGGGGGCAGAGCTCCCCCAACTGCTTCATGCCACACCACACACTGCGCCTGTCTGGTATCCAATGTCTGCCTTAGCAAAGCATCGGCTTAGGGCGCCAGTGCTCCCTAGAAGCGGTGCGCTTTGGGCAGCCGCTCAGGAGAGATTCAGATGCTGCCCAGCTGATCACCAGCACACCCACAACTAGGCTTTTGTTTCTACTGGTGGTGCACATTTGCACATGCCTGGGCACGCACAGAAAAAAATTATTCCACACATTGGTGGAGAAGATTAGAGGGAACATGCTCGGGTGGAACCCGTTCTAGCTTGGCTCAGTCTGGTATCCAGCACTGGCACTGAGAGCCCATTGTCTGGCATTGCACCTGGTGGGAAACAGTTCCTCCCTGACCCTGGCAGGGAAGGCAGCTCTGATCCAGCCAGATCCAGCCCTGGGATACGTGGGGTCAGTGCCTCAGTGGCATGAATTGCTTTAATCCTTTTGAACCCTCAATTCCAAATGGAGGCACCCGGCATCCAGGGCCCATGTCCAGCGAGGAATGGAAAGGGTCCTTGTCTGCCCTGACTCCCAAGCAGGGCCAAGCACCGAATGGGTTGGGGAGATGTCCAGGGGAAGCGAAGGGGTTTATTTTTCTTTGGTCATTTCTGTCTCTCGTCTGGTGTGGTCGCCCTGCTTCCCTTTAAGCTGTGTGTGTCTCCTGCTGGGGAGAGGCACTCGGCTGACAGCCGCTGTTTATCCCCACACACAGCAGGATCGCCCTGAGCCACGACAGGGCAGCTGTAACCAGCCCAGTGGCCTATGCCCTGGTCAGGCAGGATGCACAGTACAGCAGGGAATGGGGGTGTGCCGCTTCCCAAGCAATCAGGGCAGGAATTTGGGGCCCCTTTGAGGAACGCTGGCCTCTGTAGGTTGCCTGTGGATCCTGTGAGGAGAACCCCAGGCCACGGTTTCCCAAATCTACTCCCGATTCTGAGTTACCTTAAAGTGGCTGATTTTTGAGGTCAGGTGAACAACCTGCCCTGGAAACCAGCCCCTTCTAAGGCGCTTTAAGCCAGGCCCCCACACCCAGGCATCTCTTGGCAAAACCTCCACCCCTCTCTAGGCAACCTCCGTCCAGTGCCCTGTGCTTTTCTGGGAGCCTGGCCAGAGCTCCCACGGCCCAGCCTGAGCTGTGCCTGTGTAACTGCCCCCAGGCAGACTCAAACCTGGGATCTCTGGAGCTTAGTGAAGGCACCTCTACAGCTTGAGCTAAAAGCCACATGGCTGCCTGCTTTGGCTGTAGAGGCGATGCAGTCTTTCCCTGGGAGGTGGCCGAGGTGCCGCTCCATGGGACGGTGACCCCCACAGAGGTGCAGGGGTTACACCTGCTCAGAGGCTGGCTGCAGGGTCCCTCACCTCTCACCCACCCCAGAGTCTGGAGCACTCAGCTTCATTTTCTCCATGCTGTCAGAGCAGGCTGAGGGTCCCAGGACCGCCTGGAATCAGGCCTGTGCTAGGAGGCGAATGGAACCCCTTGAGCAGGGCAGTGAGCTAACACCAATGTCTCTTTCCTGATTTTCAGCATCCACAGCACCAATCCCGCCAGCACACCCCTCTGTGAACGTAAGTTTGGGGCTTTACCGCCTTTCCTCTTTCCAGAGCTTCTTGGTCCTTCCCTGTGCAGCCTGGTGAGAAAATCCTGCTGTTTTCTGACCTGGAATGGGGGGTACCTTAACCTGCGGGCTGGCTGTGCCTGGGGCAGAGGGAGGAGGTGAAGAGGCTGGGCACAGCTGAGCTGGAGATGGGAACAAACTCCAACCATGGGCCTGTGGTATGGGGAGCCCTGCTCAGCCCTGGCCTGGCAGAGCTTGGAAATACTCGGGCAGGCCTGGCCTTTGGCCCAGTCCTCATGCCCTCTCTGTGCCACCCTTCTCTGCCCTTCTGGCTGCAAAGTGCTGCAGGCAGTCTCCTGGCTCCGCAGTGGGAGGGGCGCAGAAGGGGCCAAGGCTGGGGATTCCCGTGTACTGTGACTCAGTGTCTGGCTAGTAAAAGGCTGATTCATTGCCGAATGCGCTCGCCCTTTGGAGAGCTGCCACCTCCTGAGGGTCTGTGCCTCTGAGCAGGGTAGGGGCACAGCTGGGCTGCAGATTGGCCATGGTGCAGCTCCCACCAGACCAATCCCAGGCTGGGGGCATGCAAGCCCTGGCGCGAGAAGAGAGCCTGGGTTCCCTCTTGGCTCCAAGCTGGAACCCTGTGGCCCACCCCCTTCCCTTTGACAGCTGTATGTGGGGTGGGAGGGAGAGCCTGCCGGTGGGCTGCCTGGTACAGCCAATGAAACCTCCACTTTATCCCTGTTTCTGTCCCAGGCCCAGAGACGCCAGGTGGCGCTGAACGCAGATGGCTACACACCGGAGCCCATAGGTGAGTGTCCCTGCCATGGTTAGCGCACGTCCAGGGCGGGAGCAGAGCTGGCACTACTGCCCATCCCGGCAGCTCTGCTCCAGCTGATTCGCACAGTGCCAGTGCCTCAGCCCCATGCGGTGGCAAGGGCAGGAGCTTTGGGGCTTTAGGCACTCTCAGGGACAATGCAAAGGTCCCCCAGCCGCCTGCATCAGTGCTTTGAAATGAGCGCTCCCAGGACAAGCCAGGCCCAGCTCAGCCCAGCCCTGTCCCCGAACCCGCAGACACCTACAATGCACACAGCAGTGCCCACGTGCCTCAGTGTGTGGGGCCCAGGCCCATGGTCGGGGAACCCTAATGGCTCCAACTCCACCCAGCAGTAGGGGCAGGAGGGGGCAGTACAAGCCTGGGAAGCCAAGAGCGGTGACCCAGAGGGAACGGGGAGGCCCAGGGTTCTCCAGAGAGAGTCCCAGGGATGGTGCAGGACAGATCCCTGGTCTTGTTCTCCTGCGGAAGGCCCAGGGAAATCTCGCATCCTGCCCATGGACACCAGTGTCTACGAGAGCCCCTACAGCGACCCCGAGGAGCTGAAGAACAAGAAGCTGTTCCTGAAGAGAGACCACCTGATGATCGACGAGGTGGAGCTGGGCTCAGGAAACTTCGGCTGCGTCAGGAAAGGTGTCTACAAGATGAGGAAGTAAGCGCCGCTCCCAGAAGTGGAGCGTGGCTCAGGCTGTGTGTGGATGGGGAGGGGCCAAACCTGTCCCAGCTCAGGGAAGTTTGGGTCTGACTCCCGGGCTTGGGCTCAGACACATCCCAAGAGCAGAAGCTGTGAAAGGAGTGGAGGCAGGAGTGGCTGTGCTGATGGGGGAGTGGGGTTTGCATGGGACAGCCAGTGGTGAAAGGTGCAACAGCAACTTTTTGTGCACTAGTGAGCGTGACGTGCATTGGAAAGGCCAGCGATGACTGTAAGTACTCGAAGGGGAGCTCCTGTTTATAAGGAAGGCACCTGTATCCCTGAGATAGGGAACAGACTTGAGGAAGAGGAGACAGGGGTTCCATGCCTGGCCCTGCAACTGACTCCATGTGTGGCCCTGGAAACGATCACCCTTTGCCTCAGTTTCCCCACCCGTGATGTGGCAGTAAGAATACTGATCCTGCTTTGTGAGTCTCCTCCAGAGCTATTGATTATAAATGCCACATGTTGTTCCTGTGCTAGACATGGGGAGAGAAGGAACTACCTGCCCCGAGAAGGAACTACCTGCCACGCAAATGGCCATTTCGAAGTTTACTAATGAAGCGCTGAAATGCATATTCAGCGCTTCATTAGCATGCGGGCGGCTGCGGCACTTCGAAATTGACGCGGTTCGCCGCTGCGCGGCTTGTCCCCACAGGGCTCCTTTTCGAAAGGACCCCGCCTGCTTCGAAGTCCCCTTATTCCCATCAGCTGATGCTGATTTCGAATTGCCGCAGCCGCCCGCATGCTAATGAAGCGCTGAATATGCATTTCAGCGCTTCATTAGTAAACTTCGAAATGGCCATTTGCATGGCCATTTCAAAGTTTGGGGCTCGTGTAGACGTAGCCATTATTTTGTTAGCTACTGCTGCCTGGCCCTGTGTGCTCACCAGGTTCCCCTGAGGCACCGGGGCAGGAGCACCTCCCCCAGAGCTCATCTGCTACAGCTTCATGCACTAGCTGATGATGAGATCTCCTAATAATGTCATGCTTACACCAGGCACTGTCAATGCATCCTGTTGAGCCACCAGCTTTAACAGTACCTCTAGGGCTGGTGCCCTTCACCGGCAGCGACACACGCCCTCCTCTACCATTTAACTCACTCTGTGTGCTGCTCCTTTTGTCCCTGGCTAGGAAACAGATTGACGTGGCCATCAAGGTGCTGAAGAGCAATAACGAGAAGGCGGTGAGGGATGAAATGATGAAGGAGGCACAGATCATGCACCAGCTGGACAACCCCTATATCGTCCGCATGATTGGGGTTTGCGAGGCCGAGTCACTGATGCTGGTCATGGAGATGGCCTCGGGTGGGCCACTCCACAAGTTCTTGTCTTCCAAGAAGTGAGTGCTCTTGCGGGGGGCTGAATGGAGAAGGCTGGCTGGCTCCTTTCTCCTTCGGGGCCCCGTCCCGGCAGACTCACAGTAACTGGGGACAACTTGCTCTGAAGGTGTTTCAGGCGGAGTGCCGCAAGGCTCAGTTCTGGGGCCGGTGTTATTGAACATCTTTATTAATGACCTGGATGAGGGACTGGACTGCACCCTCAGCAAGTTTGCGGATGACACAAAACTAGGGTGAGAGGTAGATACGTTGAAGGGTAGAGAGAGAATCCAGAGGGACCTGGATAAATTGGAGGACTGGGCCAAAAGAAATCGGATGCGGTTCAATAAGGAGAAGTGTGGAGTCCTGCACCTGGGGCGGAAGAATCCCATACGTTGTTACAGGCTGGGGACCGACTGGCTCAGCAGCAGTACGATGGAAAGGGACCTAGGGGTTATGGTGGATGAAAAGCTGGATATGAGTAAACAGTGTGCCCTTGTAGCCAAGAAGGCTAATGGCATACTGGGGTGCATTAGGAGGAGCATTTCGAGCAGATCTAGGGAAGTAGTTATTCTTCTTTATTCGGCACTGCTGAGGCCACATCTGGAATATTGTGTCCAGTTTTGGGCCCCCCAGTATAAAAAGGGTGTGGATTTGCTGGAGCAGGTTCAGAGAAGGGCAACAAAAACGATTAAGGGTCTGGAGCACAAGACCTATGAGGAGAGGCTGAGGGATTTGGGCTTGTTTAGTTTACAGAAGAGAAGACTGAGAGGTGATTTAATAGCAGCCTTCAACTTCCTGAAGGGGAGCTCTAACAAGGAGGATGAGAAACTGTTCTCAGTGGTGTCAGATGTCAGAACAAGGAGTAATGGTCTGAAGTTGAAGAGGGAGAGGTGTAGGTTACATATTAGGAAAAAGTACTTCACCGGGAGGGTGGTGAACCATTGGAATGCGTTGCCTAGAGAGGTGATGGATTCTCCATCCCTTGAGGTTTTTAAGTCCCGGCTGGACAAGGTCCCAGCTGGAATGACTTAGTGGGGGTTGATCCTGCTTGAAGCAGGGGGCTGGACTAGATGACCTCCTGAGGTCCCTTCCAGCCCTGTGATTCTGTGATACGAGGAATCATCTCAACAGAACATTAGGGAAATCTCTGAAACAGTCCCATGACTTCTCCCGTTTCTCCACATCTGTCTGACTATGGGACATGTAGAATGTGTGGGTGAGATAAATGGGTTCTTGGTCTCTTAGGGGAGACCCATAGAATTCTCTCAAGCCATGACTAACTCCTGAGAGGTTTATATCACACAATGACATACCATCTGCCTGCTTGCCTGCTAACTGTTTCAGGTGTAACACAATGCATATGTGGAAGAATCGCCCCTGCTGAAAATGTTCTGGTGGGCCTTTCCATCAGCAGCTAACATCCTGTCAAGCCAGCCAGCTTTCTTGATTCCCCAGTTTGGTAAAAGCACTAGGTGATGATAAGGCCGTGATCCACATGAGGCTTGGAGAGCCATCAAGTCCTAGCAAAAACGTGTCAGTTGGTGGCAGAAGATCTGTTAGCTGGCTTGTGGAACTGACCAGTAAAGTATTACCTTTACACACACACACTCACCAGGTATGGTGTTCTTTAGTTGCGTGTAACCAGAACTATGCAGCACAGCCCTGTACTGCTAATAGGGATTTCCTTTCAGAGTTGTGAGTAGGGACTGATGCGTCTGGAGCTGGTGAGCCTCAATTCTCTGCAGTGGAGCTCTGAGGGGCTGTGGTAAAGACAGTTATTTACTTGCCCAGGGAGTTCTTTCTACATTGTCCATTTTTCTTTTGCCCAGAGATGAGATTCCAGTGAGCAACATTGTGGAGCTGATGCACCAGGTGGCCATAGGGATGAAGTACCTGGAGGAGAAAAACTTTGTCCACAGAGACCTGGCTGCCAGGAACGTCCTGCTGGTCAACCAACATTATGCCAAGATCAGTGACTTTGGGCTCTCCAAGGCTCTTGCGGCTGATGACAGCTATTACAAGGTAAAGGCGAGCACAGCAGAGGCATCTTAGACTATGGCACATCCACAGAATCTGCTCAGATGCCATCTGGTCTTCACTCCACCTGGGAGCTATGTGTGCATCTCGCATGCCTTTGGGATGCTCCCCATAGCACCCTGTGACCTGAACCTTTCTGGCTGGCTGCTGAGACCCTGATCCACATGTCCAGGACATTCCCAGGAGCCCTGCCTGGTGATTGCACCATGTTCCTGTCATGCCCATCCATTCTATAGTGCCATAGTTGCATACGGGGCTTTGAAAACATTCTGAAAACTGGTGCCTGCCCTGGGGAACATAGACTTCGACAGTCAGGTCATTCTTCTGTTCTACTCAGCACTGATCTGGATTGTGTCCAGGTCTGGGCACCACATTTCAAGAAAGATGTGGAGAAATTGGAGAAGGTCCAGAGAAGAGCAACAAGAATGATTAAAGGTCTAGAGGACATGAGCTATGAGGAAAAAGTGAAAGAACTGGGCTTGTTTAGTCTGGAAAAGAGAAGGCTGAGTGGGGATGTAACAGCTTTCAGGTACCTAAAAGTGGGGGGAGGGAGAAAATTATTCTCCTGAGTCTCTGAGGACTGGACAAGGAGCAATGGGCTTGAGTTGCAGCAAGGGAGGTTTTGCTTGGACATTAGGAAAAACTTCCTAACTGCCTGGGTGGTTAACCACTGGAACACATTGCCTGGCACAGTTGTGCAGTCTGTACCACTGGAGATTTTTTAGAGCAGGTTAGATAGACACCTGTCAGGGATGATCTAGACAGTGGTCAGTCCTGTCACGAGTGTCGGGGAGTTGATGACTGCTCGCAGCCCCTTCCAGGAGGGCAGTGGTGGAAGGACACACGCCAGACGAGCGTGTTGTGAAGGATCTCAAAGAGGTGAGGTGTGCTAAGTGCACAGCAGGGAAGCTGGGTTTGCAGCACACGAGCAGGTGAAGTAAGACACAAGAGCTGAGCTGCTGGCAGCCCGGAGCTCGCTGAGCCGTGGGAGTGGCAAGGAGTGGGGAAGACATAGGCCCCAGGGAGGAGGGCAGCAAAGGGGACCAGCGCTGGGGGTGCTGGGGTGGGGCTGTGGATGGGGAAGGCTGTTTTCACTGCAGCTGTGGGTGCTGTTGGAGAAGGGAGAGCAAAGCGGAGAAGCTGGAGAGCCAGGGGCTGAAGGGGTGGCGCCGAGCCAAGTGGAAGCTCTCTGGGACAGGGACGAGCGTTCTCTTCGCTGTTAACGTGGCACGGCTCTCGAGGAGCCCATCCCCTGCGTGGAGCCCCCACCCTGCGGCACCAGCCCAGAGATCACAAAGACCAATTGCCAGCATTGGTTACGGCTGCCACACGATGGTGCTGTTCACACAGTGATCAATCCACACGCGCCCAGGCCCAAGGGCAGCTGCCAGCTGGGGCGTGGCTCGTCAGACACCCTCAGGCCACAGGGTGTGGCACGTGCCTGGGAGGCTGCACTGCACATCCTATGCTCTGCATTCCCTGCTGTTCTGACCGCTCTGAGATGGGCCCCGGGCCTGGGCTGGCTCCTCGTTCCCGGCCAGAACGCTGCCTCCAGCAGACGCCTACTGGGGGAGCTACAGATCCGGACAGGAGCCTGTCTGGAGGGGCACAGAGGGTGCTCCAGGGCTCCGAAAACTGGGCTGCCCCCAAGCTGCATTTCAGACAAGCACTGAACTTCGGGGTCACTTTCACCCTCTGTCCGCTCTGGCAACCAGAGCCTTCTCCCACCTGACGCTAGCGCAGACTCACCCCCGGCCGTGTCCCCCCCCGGAGAGCCCGGAAGGAGGTTGCATGTAGGCCCTTGCCCTGGGAGCTCAGCTCTGGAGTAGCCCTGGGCTCGGTGCACCAGTGGACTCTCACTGGGATTCAAGCAGCCCAAAGCGTGGGAATTACAGCCCAGGGTTTCTGGTTCATAGAATCATAGAAAAGTAGGACTGAAAGGGACCTTGAGAAGCCATCGAGTCCAGCTCTCTGCCCTCATGGCAGGACCAAGCACTTTCTAGACCATCCCTGAAAGCCATCTACCTAACCTCTTCTTAAATAGCGCCAGTGACGGAGATTCTACCACCTCCCTTGGCAATTCGTTCCAGTGTTTGATCACCCTGACAGTTAGGAACTTTTTCCTAATGTCCAACCTGAACCTTCCCTGCTGCAATTTCAGTCCATTGCCTCTTGTTCTATCCTCAGAGGCAAGGAAGAACAAGTTCCCTCCCTCTGCCTTATGACACCCTTTTAGATACCTGAAAACTGCTATCATGTCCCCCCTCAATCTTCTCTTTTCCAAACTAAACAAGCCCAGTTCTTTCAGCCTTTCTTCATAGGTCATGTTCTCTAGACCTTTGATCATTCTCGTTGCTCTCCTCTGGACCCTCTCCAATTTCTCCACATCCTTCCTGAACTGCAGTGCCCAGAACTGGACACAATACTCCAGCTGAGGCCTAACCAGCGCAGAGTAGAGCGGGAGAATGACTTCTCGTGTCTTGTTCACAACACACCTGTTAATGCATCCTAGAATCATGTTTGCCTTTTTCGCAACAGCATCACACTGTTGACTCATATTTAGCTTGTGGTCCACTATAACCCCCAGATCCCTTTTTGCTGTACTCATTCCTAGGCAGTCCTTTCCCATTCTGTATGTGTGACACTGATTGTTCCTTCCTAAGTGGAGCACTTTGCATTTGTCTTTATTAAACTTCATCCTGTTTACCTCAGCCCATTTCTCCAGTTTATCCAGATCCTTTTGAATTATGACCCTATCCTCCAAAGAAGTTCCAACCCCTCCCAGCTTGGTATCATCTGCACACTTAATAAGTGTACTTTCTATGTCAATATCTAAATTGTTAATGAAGATATTGAACAGAACCGGTCCTAAAAGAGACCCCTGCGGAACCCCACTAGTTATACTTTTCCAGCAGGATTGAAAACCATTAATAACTACTCTCTGGGTACGGTTATCCAGCCAGTTGTTCACCCACCTTATAGTAGCCTCATCTAAGTTGTATTTGCGTAGTTTATTGATAAGTATATTATGTGAGACCGTGTCAAATGCTTTACTGAAGTCTAGGTATACCACATCCACCGCTTCTCCCTTATCCACAAGGGTCGTTATTCTATCAAAGAAAGCTATTAGATTGGTTTGACATGATCTGTTTTTAATAAATCCATGCTGGCTGTTCCCTATTGCCTTACCACCTTCCAATTGCTTGCAGATGATTTATTTAATTACCTGCTCCATTATCTTTCCTGGCACAGAAGTTAAGCTGACTGGCCTGTAGTTTCCCTGGTTATTCTTGTTCCCCTTTTTATAAATGGGTACTATATTTGCCCTTTTCCAGTCTTCTGGAATCTCTCCCGTCTCCCATGATTTTCCAAAAATGATTGCTAAAGGCTCAGATACCTCTTCTATCAGCTCCTTGAGGATTCTAGGATGCATTTAATCAGGCCCTGGTGATTTGCAGACATCCAATTTTTCTAAGTAAATTTTAATTTGTTCTTTTCTTATTTCAACTTCTAAACCTACCCCTTTTTCACTAGCATTCTCTGTGTCAGGCATTCCTTCAGATTTCTCAGTGAAGACCGAAACAAAGAAATCATTAAACATCTCTGCCATTTCCAAATTCCCTGTTACTGTTTCTCCCTCGTCACTGACCAATGGCCCTACCCTCTCCTTGGTCTTCCTCTTGTTACCAGTGTATTTGTAAAAAGCCTTCTTGTTTCCCTTTATGCTTGTAGCTAGTTTGAGCTCATTTTGTGCCTTAGCCTTTCAAATCTTGCTCCTGCATGCTCGTGTTGTTTGCCTGTGTTCGTCCTTTGTAATTTGTCCTAGTTTCCATCTCTTGTACGATTCCTTTTTTATTTTGAGATCATGCAAGATCTCCTGGTTAAGCCAAGGCAGTCTTTTGCCATGTTCTCTATCTTTCCTACGCAGCGGGATAGCTTGCTTTTGGGCCCTTAATAATGTGCCTTTGAAAAACTGCCAACTCTCCTCAGCCATTTTTCCCCTCAGTTTAGCTTCCCATGGGACCTTACCTACCAGCTGTCTGAGTTTACCAAAATCTGCCTTCCTGAAATCCATTATCTCTATTGTACTGTTTTCCCTTCTACCCTTCCTTAGAATTGTGAACTCTATGATTTCATGATCACTTTCACCCAAGCATCCTTCCATTTTCAAATTCTCAATAATTTCCTCCCTATTTGTTAAAATTAAACCTAGAACAGCTTCGCCCCGGTAGCTTTTTCAACCTTTTGGAATAAAAAGTTGTCTGCAATGCAATCCCAGAATTTATTGGACAGTCTGTCCCCTGCTGTATTAGTTTCCCAACATATACCTGGATAGTTGAAGTCCCCCATCATCACCAAATTCTAGGCCCTGGATGATTTTGTTAGCTGTTTAAAGAAAGCCTCGTCCACCTCTTCCACCTGGCTAGGGGGCCTGTAGTAGACTCCTACTAGGACCTCATCCTTGTTTTTTAACTCCTTTGAGTCTAACCCAGAGACTTTCAACCCATCCATCTCCTACGTCCATCCCCACCTCTGTCCAAGTGTGTACATGTTTAATATACAAGGCAACACCTCCTCCCTTCTTTCCCTGTCTGTCCTTCCTAAGCAGGCTGTACCCTTCAATACCAACATTCCAATCATGAGTATTGTCCCACCAAGTTTCTGTGATGCCAATGATATCATAGTTTTATTCATTTATTAGTACTTCCAATTCTTCTTGTTTATTTCCCATACTTGCATTTGTATATAGGCACCTCAGACATTGATTTGGTCTTGCCTCCCAGTTTTGCCCTGGCCCTCTTTTTACTCTCCCAGTGTAGCCCATACTCCCTCCCATTTCAAGTTCATCTCCCAGGTATCCATGCTCTCCACTTACCTGCAGGCTTTGCTCCCCTGCCCCCGTCGAACCTAGTTTAAAGCCCTCCTCACTAGGTTAGCCAGCCCCTGTACTGCTCATAGCGAGGGTGTGGGCCACAATGGTGACCTGCTGCTTCCCGGACTTGCTGGGTTTGCTTTGACTCTGCCTTTGGCACAGAACTTCAGCCATTAGCCCACCAGGTACAGCAGGCCAGACCCTAGCTGAGCCCATGTTGCAGGCAGGGGACGTGTTGGTCTGTTGCTGGACAAGCTAGCCCCGCTTTCGCCGTCTCTTTGCAGGCCAGGACGGCTGGGAAGTGGCCCCTGAAGTGGTATGCGCCCGAGTGTATCCTGTACCACAAGTTCTCCAGCAGGAGTGACGTATGGAGCTATGGCGTGACCATGTGGGAGGCCTTCACCTATGGGCAGAAACCCTACAAGGTGAGCTGCGGGCGGACGCCATGCCAGAGCAGAGCCCACCCTACTCATCCAGGCAGCTCCTTGGCCACCCCAGCTGAGTCTGGCTGAGGGCAGTGTGCCGAGGCCAGGTGGTGTCCTGTTGTGCCTCAGCAGTGCAGGGCTTAGGCAGACTGTGAACTTGGGGATATCTGTCCACCCGGGGCAGGGGGAAGGAGGGCAGCCAATGGCATCTCCTGGTCCCTGGGAGAGGGTTCTGCTCACACCAGTAGAGAGCAGCCTGCTGGCCTGGTTGCCGGGGGATGGCCCTGTCCCAGGGTAGGTGTGGGAGGCGCTGGGGTTGCTGACGGTGTCAGCACAGGATGTGGGCCACAGCCGGCGCGTCAGTTCCTTACAGACAGGTGGGTCTGTGCTGCCCCCCAGGGTCACTAACCCACTTCCCCTTGAACCTCTCGCCCTAGAAAATGAAAGGCCCCGAGGTGATCAGTTTCATAGAGCAAGGGAAGCGCATGGAGTGTCCTGCGGACTGCCCGGCCGAGATGTACAAGCTGATGCTGCAGTGCTGGACCTACAAGTATGGCTTTCCCCAGCTAATCTCCCAGCAGAGAGGGCCCAGGCCCCGGGGATGGGCCACGCGGCCTGCAGGAGGGTGACGGGTGTGTGTGGGGTGAGGGGGCTTCTGCCTGGATCTCCTGTTGAGAGCGGCAGGGTCTGCGCTGAGCGATGCGGCTAATTCCACTTCTCCCTTCCGAGCCCCTGGCCTGCAGCTCCCCAGGAAGGGCTGGGAAACAGCCGCAGCTTCTCCAAGGAGGCCCCGGCCAAGCAGCAGTGTCAGCAGTCAGCAGATGCATGGGATGACCCTAAATGACACAGAAGGCCCTGGGTGGCTGTGACAGGGCTTTAGCTGATCAGTCATTCAGTACCACGTCGCCGAGCAGAACAGGCCGGGTGACTCTAGATTTAAGCTAGCAGCTACTTGAGGACTCTGTGACTCACAGGGGGGTCCCCAGCAATTCAAAGGGCTCCCCCCTTTGCTGCTGCCACGTGAAGCTCTGCTCTGCGTCGGCTAGTCAGTTACTCACCTTCTTGGTCTTTCTTCCCAGGGCGCTGAGCAGCTGGGGCGCTAACCCGGAGGGTACCTCTTCCGGTAGCCGGGCAATGGTGCTCCCGGCCAAAGCAGTCTGTGCTTCCCTCTGGCCAGTGGCGTCTTTCCCACTCCGTCCTGCCCTGCCCTGCCGCCGCTCAGGCCCATTCCTGGGTGGTTCTCAGGGGGCTGCGGGACAGGACCTGCAACAAGGCCGCACAGCCTGTCGCTGAGCTGAGCCTAGCCCAGGGCAGGAGTTAGAGGCCTCTGACTGCTCAGCGCAAGGGCCATGTGGCAGACCCATTAGCACAGCTGGCTTCCTGGCCTGCAGACTGACTCAGCACAGAGACCAACCAGTAACAGACCTCAGTGGCCAAACTCTCCTCCGTCTCATAGTGCAAAAGTGGAGCCAGAGTCTTTCCCTCCCCGCCCCCCGCCCTCCTGCCTTGCTGTCTGCAGACTGGGGCATGGGCAGTCAGGCCAAGTGGTCTGGGCAGGGGCCAGGCCTCGCAGGCGGAGTGTGAAGGCCAGAGCCCAGGGGTGTGACGGAACGGGAGTCAGAACCCAGGGCTGGGACTGAAGTCAGCTCCAAACGCCAGAGCCAAGTGCGGGGCAGAGCTGAGGGTTGGAGGGGTCTGAGTGAGGCTGGGGCAGAACGGGAACCAGGCGGGGGGCAGGGCCTGGGCGGTGCAGGAGCAGGGTTTGCAGCATCTGTGGAGCTATGCAGTAGGCCAGGTGCCACCACTCCCGGTGACAGACCCAGCCTGTGGCTTCCTCAGCCAATCGCGCCGAGCCAGCCCACCTGGCTGGCTTGTTGGGGGTCAGGTGTGCTGAGCACCTGCAGCTGGGGGACCGTACCCGGCACCAACCTGTGTCCCCATCCCAGCCTATTTGCTTTGCTCAGCCCATTCCGGTGCTCCTGGCTGATCCTTATTCTGCCTCCTCTGCCCTGCCAGCTGGGAAGATCGCCCAGGCTTCGCCAACGTGGAAACCATCATCCGCTCCTATTACTATGGCATCGCCGCCAAGACGGAGACGGGGCCCGAGGAGGAGGAGGCCAAGGCGAAAGCAGCTTGCCCCTGATCTGGCGCTCTGGGCCCAGAGGAGCCCTCGGCACGTGCGCTCCAGCCTTGGGCTCTTGGGACGGGTGCTGGAGCTGCACGCAGCAGGGGTGGGGTGGTTGCTCCTGCCGGTGCGTCTCGGGGAGGGACTGGACTGAGCTCTTTGCAAAGAGCCATGCTGGCTGGACTGGCGCACAGAGGAGGCTCCCAGGGGAGCTCAGCCACACTTCTGCTCTCAACCTGTGATTTACAGCGTTTGCTCGTCCCGCCTGGGGGCCTGGGCTGAGCAGCGCTGCGGCCCCTTCGGTGCTCCTCCAGCCCACCCGCCCCGCTTTCAGCACTCACGCCCACAGTGGGCTCCCACTCCCAGCAGCAGACCACAACCCCCACCTCCCACCACTCACTAGTGGGCTGATCACGGCCACTGTGACAGAGGGTGCACAGGGGTGGGGGGCAGAAGACAGGGAACCACAGCCCTGTGCCCCACCCTGCAGCTGCCCTACTGCGGCCCTACAACTCAAACGGGGCTGTCGTGCACCCAAACGGAGCCTGGTGAGATAGGGTGGGGCACTGCCAGGCAGCTCCTCCTGCTTCTGCACCTCCTTGCAGCACTGGCGGGGGGAAGTGGGGGAGCGCAAGCCATTCGCTTTCAGTAGTGGGGGAGAGATGCCTGGGAACCCACCTCCCCATGGCTCCCACAGCCTCCGCAGGCCAAGCATCTTCCTCAAGGCTGGCCTGAGCATCTGTGGCCAGGCCTGGGAACCCTCTTCCCACTGGCTAACCTCTTGGCCCCCTGCACCGACCCTGCCCAGTCCGTGGCTACCACGATGAGCATTGCTCTCTCCCGGCTGGAAGATCCGCTGACCCTCTAAATAAACCAGGCTCGTTTTCACCCTGAAACCCACCAACGGGTGTTAAGGTAGCAGGCTTGGAAGCTGTGCGGCCTTGCGTTCACATTCTGCCAGCGCAGAGTCACGTGGGAGGGTCTGGCCAGCTCGGCTGGGGGCATCACAGAGCTCTGGAGCCAGGCTGACTCAGAGCTCGTGCAGGCCTGCATCTGCTTACGATTCAGGGAGCTCTTGTCTGTGCTTCATGATAAGATGGGCACGCTCAAAGGTGCTGCAACGGCGAGCTGGGGGTATGGCACAACCTGGCCTGACGTGGTTTCCAGCATACACAGGGCTTACAGGTTAGCAACCCCCCTGTAAGAATGGTTCCAGCACCTCTAGGCCTGCTTCTAAGGGGACAGCCATGGAGGGCTCCCCATTAGAGCCCCAGTGTTGGTTGGGAGATGCCCACCAGTCTGGTACCATCCACCAGATCTTGGGCATGGGGCCAGCCGTGCAGTGGCCTTGGGGAGGGTGAGCTGTTCCATGCAGCGACATGGAGCTTGCTGGAGCAGTACCCTGCAGGCCGGGCAGAGGGGCGCTGTGGAAATGCAGCTGGAGAAAGACGCTCTTTAAACAACTGTATTTTTGAAAAATCCAAAACTCTGCCCTGTGCCACGGCTGGGTCTCCCTGCTCTGCACCCCAGGCGTGCTCCCTGTCCGTCCCACCCACCAGCCCTGCCTGCCCCGGGCCTGAGTTAAGTCCAGGCCCTGAGTCTCCCTGGCAGGTGGCTCAGCAGGCAATGGCAGAGCACTGGCTCCAGCCTGCCTGTCCAGAGGGGCTAGTGGCATGGGGCACCAGAAGGCCTCCATTCAATCTGCTCCTTGTGAAAATCAGGCAAATTTGTGCCCCAGCTCAGCTGCCCCAAATCATCCACAGCTCTGGGAGGCAGGATGAGCAGCTAAGCCCTTGAGTCTGATATGAAAACAATTCCACAGGAAAAAATAAATAGCCCTGCCTCTTCCCCTTGGCTTCCCCAGTGGTTTGAGCTGCCCCAAGCTGCAGTTAAAAGCCTCCCAGCTGGCAAGACCCATCTTTCCTGGTGAGAAAAGCTGTGCTAACCACAGGCAGCCCAGGGGACCCTCTCCAGGACAGCCCAGGAAACAGCTGAAACTCTGTCAGTAACTGGGGATTACAGTGGATGAGAGGCTGGATATGAGTCAGCAGTGTGCCCTTGTAGCCAAGAAGGCTAACGGCATATTGGGGTGCATTAGGGGGGGCATTTCCAGAAGATCTAGAGAAGTTATTATTCCCCTCTATTCAGCACTGGTGAGGTCACTGGAATATTGTGTCCAGTTCTGGGCCCCACAGTATACAGAGGATGTGGATGCTTTAAGCGGGTCCAGCAGAGGGCGACGTAAATGATTATGGGGCTGGCGCACATGACCTATGAGGAGAGGCTGAGGGGTTTGGGCTTGTTTAGTTTGCAGAAGAGAAGACTGAGGGGTGATTGGATAGCAGCCTTCAACTTCCTGAAGCGGTGGGGTCTAAAGAGGATGGAGAGAAACTGTTCTCAGTAATGGTGGATGGCAGAATAAGGAAATACACATCTCATGGAGCCGGAAGGGACCCTGGGAGGTCGTGGAGTCCAGTCCCCTGCTCTTTTGGCAGAATCAAGTACCATCCTTTTTCAATTTTCTTTTTCTTTGTTAAAAAAAAGCCTATTTGCCTCAGCTTGCTAAACAGCCTCCTCAAGAGCTGAGCTCACAACCCTCAGTTTAGCAAACAGATGCTCAAACCACTGAACTACCCCCTCACAGCCTGATGGAATAACGGGGGAAGTATAAATTGAATATTATGACAAACTATTTCCCCAGGAGGGTGGTGAAGCACTGGAATGCGTTGCCTACGGAGGTGGTGGAATCTCCATCCCTAGAGGTTTTTAAGCCCTGGCTTGACAGTCCTGGCTGGGATGACTTAGTGGGGGTTGATCCTGCTTTAGGCAACACCTAAAGATAACACCTGAGGTCCTATTCGGCCCTAGGATTCTCTGATTCTGTGGAATTCCCAGGTACAGTGCCCGCTTCCCCTGCGGTGGGACGGGAGGGAAAGCTTGATGGTGGGGAAGGCAGGCAGAGAGGAGATGCTGGGTAGAGTACAGGCCTGGAGTTGTAGAGCCCTGGAGCCCCTCTCCAGCTCTGTCACGTGACTGGTCTGGGCTTCAGTTTCCCAACTTGTAAAAGGGGTGCAGGGATCTCGCCTCACCCGCGGAGCACATGGGCACTATTCTGCGGCATGCGCCAGGTGCTTTGATCGCTTTGCGGCAGTGCAGGGGAGGCGGCACTACAGATGACATATTAACGGCTGAATGAGCACTGCTTTGGTTTCTTGCAGACGTCGCAGAGAACTCTCTGCTCCCAGTCCAGTGCACAGGCCCCTGTGAAGGCAGGGCTGTGCTTTGGGGCGGGAAGTGGTGACAGGCCCCTCACACAGCCCTGTCCTGCTCTTGGAAGCCAGTGTATTCGGGAGAGAGTCGAGTGGCCACAGCATGCGCAGGATGGGCATGGGGGTCAGGGGACAGAAGCTGACTTGTACCTGACAAGGAGATGGGACACTTACCTCACACTGTCTCTGGGCCTGGCCCAGCTGCTGCCCAATGCGTGTGCTCCATCCAGGAGGCAAAAGCGGCAGCCAGCGCCTAATCCAGGGCAGAGCTGTTGCCTGGGAGGATGGAGGTCTGGTGGGAAGGTCACAGCCCCTGGAACTGGTACGGATCTCCTCCCCGCATCCCCCATGTCTGTGGGTTGAGTGAAATGTGTAAGAGGCAGACCCCTTGTCTGACTCAGAAGATAGATGGGGACTGGAGTGACTCCAAAATGCACAAACCAGAGTTCACTGCACCCTCAAATTACTACCCACACCAATGCTTGTTGAGGACCAGAAGGGTGTGACTTGACCAAGGCTGAGCAGGGACTCAGTGGCAGCCCTGGGATCACGACCCAGGTTTCCTGACTGCCCAGTTCCTGCTCTAACTTCTAAACGATGCTCCCCACACCCCTCAACCCCTGGAATCTGTGAAGAGAAGCCAGCAAACCGATTCCCAGGCCTGTGTCCACGGAGCACGTGGCTGGTGGGTGTGAACTGGGTTAAATTCATTGTAGTAGGTGCCTCCTAGGTCTTCCTGTAGCCCTAGCCCAGGGCAGCCCTTGGGATCACTTCCCCGGGCCCTGGAAGGTTATCAGAGCCCAACCCCCAATGAGGGGGCACCCCTGGTCCCCCGGCCATCCCGTGAGCATCGGTGCTATTCACTGTAAGGTCACCCCCCAGGGACTGCATGCACATGCACGCACACACACGCACGCATGCACGCACACACACACACACACACACACACACATGCACACACAGCCTGGGTGGGCAGGTGCCCAATGATGACTCAGGTGTGCCAGTGCCATGGAGATACTTGTGCACAAAAGGAGTCATGCACAAGCTGGTGTTGTGGGGAGAGGCCTGTGGGAAGTCCCCCAGTCCATGCTCTGTCCCTGTTGGGTCAGGAATTTGAGACCTTAGTGCAGCCAAAGCACCGCCTCTCTCTCCTAGCTCAGGATGGGTTTTCAGAACCCCTCTCCCCCACCCATCGTGCTCGGGACTGTCCGGGTAGATTCCTAGTCACACGGCTCTTTGTCTTGCAACACCAACCCTCTGCCCCTCCGCGAGCTCTTCACGGCCCCCGACCGACCCCGCCAACCTCCCGCCCTGCTCTGCGAGGTAGGGCACTGTTAGTTTTGTCTCCTTTCACATCCGGAGAAACTGAGGCTCAGAGCAGGTCACACAGGAAGCTGTAATGTTTAAGGGACCACCAGCTCTTCCCGTCCAACCTCCAGGGCTCCCTCTAATTTTTAACATCCATGGGCAGAATAAACATTGTTCCGTGCACCAAGGCATGAGCACTGTGCACCACCAATAGAGACACACGCTGCTGCCTGTGGGTGGTGTGGGCGCTCTGCTAAGCAGCTGGGTGGCACCTGCATCTCCTCCAGGTGGCTGCCCGAGTGCTCGCCTTACAGACAACTCTCCTGACCTGCTGTGCAAATCCCAGGCCCCTGGGTCTGCAGTTGTGCAGCCTTGCACAGTGACCATTAGCTAACCCCTCCTCCCCAGCGTTCGGAGAGGCAGAATAAAACAGCTGAGGCGTTTACCCCCAGCCTCCAGCACAGAGGAGGAGAAGGACCCTGGCCTGCAAGAGACTTACCCTTCCTGAACTGGCTTTGCTGGAGCTATGCCCATAGCTCCTGCCCCAGAGGGCATGCCACAGGAACAAGGGGCAACTCCAGGGCACTGACAGGGAAAAGGGAACATCTCCCTGCACACAGCGACCTGCGGAAGCCATCAGACCCACCTGCCTATCTCAGGCTCCATTGCAGCACTCAGCACGAGCACTGAGTATCTAAGCTACAGGGGCCAGAATTCCTCCTACCCCGGAAGTGAAGGAGTACCTCATATCCCCGATGCACCGCGTCAGTCTTCCTCCAGGGCAGTTCAGATTTTAAGGGGTCAGGTGCAGGGCTGCCTCTAAGCTTTTCCATCCATGCACCGAGTACTTCGTTATGTGCGCCAGGTATGTGCAGGTGAGCTCCACCAATAGAAGCACAACAGCCGGTGGCGGGAGCTCTGCTCCTCAGCGGGCTGGCACCTGACTCTCCTGAGGGGCCGCACAAGCAGGCTGCTTACAAGCACCTCTGGTCAGGCGAGTGCATTTTGCTTTTGTACATCACTGTGGCTGTGCATCTCGAGCAGCAATCTGCACCCGGGCAGGATGAACCGGGCTGGCCCACCCGTGTTCACAAGCAGCGTGCAGATCCATGCGGCGAGCCGACGTGTGACAGGGAGGTGACAGTGCTAATCCCCGCCGGGGCGAAATGCAGCTTACCAAGCACAGCTTCTTCTGGCACTCCAGCTGAGCTGCTCCCAGGTTAGCAGTGGAGGTGAGGGGCGAGTTTCCCTGGCACTGACTTTAGGCTTCAACTCTGCTTTGAACCTGAACCTCCTCCTTTTGGGCAGCATCCAAAAGGTAAGTTACCTTGAGTCCATGTTACGAGTGTCCCTGGCAAGCTGCAGCAGCAGCAGCAGCCTTGCAGTGAGGGGCGAGGGCAGGGGCTATCTTGTACTGCTCATAGAGTTGGCCTAGGCACCAGCAGAGTGAGCGACTCCCCAGAGGCCCTGCTAGAACAACTCTTCCAGTCTGTGTGAAAACTCCTGGGGAACCTGGTAATATTTTGTATTCATAAAACTTCCACTGCAGTTTACAAAAGTGAATATCACACTGTGCATGGGGAAACCAAGGCACTGAGCGGAAACGGCCTGTCCAGCATCAGTGACGGAAGCATGCCTAGAACCCAGGAGCCTGCCTGCACTGACTCATGGAGACTGCACTGTACCCTCTACCTGACCCTGCAGGAAAGGAGGTTCAGTTATACAGCAAGGCAGCTGCTTTCACGCCTCCTCTGAGTCCTGGAGTGCGGCTATTTTTGTCTCCAGCAGCCAGCACTCAGGGTAAGCCCTGGTGGTTTTAGCACATCTCTGACTCTCTACACACAGGCTGAAGCCTGGGGCATCATGGGCTCAGCTCCTGTCAGGTTAACGCCTGGCTCTAAGCAGGGCTGCCCAGGTCGGGGGCCATCTGAGCCCAGCCCGTCCTCGACAGGGCTCCCAAAACCTGCACAAGTGGAATGAGGTTTGGGCCCAGTTCCTGAGGGTGCTGAGCAGCACTGTGAGCCCCTCTACCATGTCAGAATGCCGCTGGCTCAGACTGGGCCAGGTCACTCCTCCATCATGGGGCCCCCTCAGTTTCAGGTTTTGCCTCAGGCCCCCCAGAGCCTCTGTGCAGCCCTGGCCCCTTACTCCTACAGAAAGCGAGCTCCCAACGGCCGGCGCTTCCTTCGCTTTTACCAGACACCAGGAGATGGATGCCAATTTCAGGGAGAGTCCAAGCCTGGAGGGGTGGCAACCCCAACTGCCTCCCTCTGGGAACACAAAGGCGCTTGCTGGGCTGGGCCTAGAAGGGATGAGGGGCTCTGGGCATCCAAGTGGCCCAGGTGATACTGCCAAGTTTAACTGCCAAAGGCCCACTTCAAGTTCCCTCCCTGATCCCGGCCTCCCCCTGTGACTCTGGCCCTCTGCTCCCCCATCACATGCTCACTCATTCCCCCTTTCCCTCCCTCCTCAGCACCCACCCTGCCATTGTCCCAGCAGCCCTGGGTCCACCCCAAGAGCCGCATTCAGCGCATCCCCCTTCAGCCCCGCTCACCCCCAGGTTAGGACTTGGGGGACCAGTGACCTCTGGGGTTGTTTCCCTCCCTGTGCTGGCTGCAGGAAGCCTTCCCTTTGCACCTTAAAGGGGCAGCGATTAAATCGAAAGGGGTCTACACTCCAGGTAGGTGTGCCATTCCCTGCCCTGCCCCGTTCCCCGGGGCCATCTGCCATGTGTACAATGCAGCTGTGCGGCTGCTTCTCCAGAACGAAACTCAGTGACACTCGTGCCTCGCCAGCTGCTGAGCTGATACCGGTGTTACTCACAGGTTGCTTCTGAGGAACTTCTCAGAAAGATGGTAGGAAACCCAGAGGAAGCTACAGAACAAGCATACCCATGCTGTGCTTAGGGCACATCTTAATTCAGCCTGTCCCAGACAAGGTGCAGGCCAGTGTCTCAGAAAACAACACACCCAGTCCCTGCACCCTTGTGGAGGGTTATTGTTTTCTCCAGAATCTGCACAGTCCAGAAGCACCTAGGACAGGGTGGAAAGGGTGAGGCTTTGAGTTGTTGGGCTGTTTTTGATCCGTTTGCATTTCCAATCCCAAAGCAATCGCATCCGGGGGTGGCACTGAGGGGAACTGGAATGTGGTGGCGAACTCTTCCACCATGGCTAGTGGAGAAAGGCCAGGCGGGAGGTCCCTGGGAAAGCCAGTGGTCTAGGCTTCTTAGAAGGAGTCGGAGCTGAACTAACACCTTGCTGTTGCAATCAGCTCTAGACAGAACTCTTATCAGGAGGTCTGAAAAATTTGACGGAATTGTATTAAGCCACAGTTAAAGACAAATAATTGTTTAATTAACAATGAGTGGATTTACACTGAAAAGCCACATATCTCCCCACTAGGGTTCCACTGACAGATGTATTGATACATGTGGGAGTGGCAGGGCCTTGTCTGCTACACTAGGATTCAGGACACCTGGGTTCTATGCCCAGCTCTCAGCCGACCAGCTGTGTCACCCTGGGCAAGTCATGGCCTTGTATACCATATTCCCCTTGCCAACCCACAGTGTGTAGTCACAGTGTCAGCTCTCTGGGGCAGGGACTGTCTCTTCCTGTTTGTACAGCACCTAGCACAGTATGTTACTAGGCCCCGCAGTATGACACATCCCCAGAAATATTCTCCGCACCAATAAATACGCACCCCAAAGGCTCAGAGCTCAGCTGCTGGCTTGGGAAAGAGGGGGCAGTTTGTTTACAAGGCAGGTTTGGAAATGTTTATGTGTTTGATGAGCCATGAGTTCCCACTTTGAGGGGTGGACTTTTAGGTAGAAGGCCAGGAAATTTTTTCTCACCCCTCCCGTTATTAATATAAGTGTCATGGGCCACCGCGACATGAAATACAGCAGCAGTGTAAACCACAAGAAGCAGCACTTGCTTCCCCAGCACCCTTGCTTATTGGCTGCAGCACCTTTTTCCCTATGGGGCTGGCAAGAGGGTTTTTTAAAAACTACGTATCGGTTCATTTCACCTTTATTGCCAGGGGCTGAAAAGGCTCTTTCAAATCCCTTCCCCTGCTCAGCAGAGACTGACCCTGGGCTGGCAGGTAAAAAAAGCGATCTCTTTTATCCTTTTGGGGGTGCCTAGACTGGTGTATTTGTGGGACACTGAACATGGCTGTGCCGGGAAATTATTTGCTAATGGTGTTGTAGAAATTGTCACTTGGACTGGGGTGATTTCACTGTGCGTCCTGCATCGGCTGCTCTTCCCCCAGTTTGCGTTCATGGGGAGTATGGGGGCAGGGGGAACCTGATTTGCACTGCTCATACACACCCCCAGTTCCAACTGCTATGCCGAGCACATCAGAATGAGGCATTAGAAATGCAAAGACTGCAGGGTCCTCTTTGGAGCAATCAGGAGGACATGCGGTAAGAGAGATTTAAGGTGGGTAAGTGTAAGGTAATGCGCATCGGGAAAAATAACCCCAGTTATACATACAATATGATGGGGGCAAATTTAGTTACAACAGATCAGGAAGGGGATCTTGGAATTACAGTGGATAGTTCTCTGAAAACATCTATGCAGTGTGCAGTGGCAGTCAGTAAAGCAAATAGGATGTTAGGAATAATTAAAAAAGGGATAGAAAATAAGACGAAGAATATCTTACTTCCCCTATATAAAACTATGGTACATCCACATCTTGAGTACTGTGTGCAGATGTGGTCTCCTCACCTCAAAAAAGATATATTGGCATTAGAAAATGTTCAGAAAAGGACAACTAAAATGATTAAGGGTTTGGAACGGGTCCCATATGGGGAGAGGCTAGAGAGACTGGGACTTTTCAGTCTAGAAAAGAGGAAATTGAGGGGCAATATGATTGAGGTATATAAAATCATGAATGGTGTGGAGAAAGTGAATACAGAAAAGTTATTTACTTTTTCCCATAACATAAGAACTAGAGGACACCAAATGAGATTAATGGGTAGCAGGTTCAAAACTAATAAAAGAAAGGTTTTCTTCACACAGCGCACAGTCAACCTGTGGAACTGCTTGCCAGAGGATGCTGTGAAGGCCAGGACTCTAACAGAGTTTAAAAAAGAGCTTGATAAATGTTTGGAGGTTAGGTCCATAGATGACTATGAGCAAGGGGTAAGGTATGGTGCCTAGCCTTTTGTCGAAGGCGGAAGACGGATGGCAGGAGACAAATCACTTGATCATTGTCTTTGGTTCACCTCCTCTGGGGCACCTGGCATTGGCTACTGTTGGCAGACAGGATACTGGGCTAGATGGGCCTTTGGTCTGACCCAGTATGGCTGTTCTTATGTTCTTATGATATAAAGACCCAAGGGCAGAACCTGAGCTGGTGTAAATTGTCCTAGCCCATTCGTGGATCTATTTTCCCATTTCCACTATTTAAGAGCTAAAGGATGAGTGACCTCGGGTAAGGCACATTCCCTGTTCCGTGCCTCACTTTTCCCACATGCCATAGGGGGATACGGACACCAACCCATCTTTGTGAAGGGCTCGGAGCTCTGTGGAAGAGCAGTGCTAGCTGGGGGCGAGGTGGTGTAATTGTGACTCCTAGGTCCTTGTCCTCACACTGCTGCTGACTCATTGCACAACGTTGAGCGAATCAGTTCAGCACCAGGTCCCCAGGGGACAAGGGGGATCATAACACGTAGCTCCCTACCCTCCCCAGCCCCGGGTCCTAAGGCTGCTTTGTGCTGGTAGTGTGCTGTGAGGCCCTCGGAGGACGGCTGCTGGGGAAGGGCGCCATGCTGTTGTCATCGTCTTTGGCCTCTACCGGTGCACAAACCAGACTGCAGGTGTGTCGCTGGTCATGTGACTAGAGGCCCCGGCAGGGGAACGTGATGTTGTTGGCTGGTCTTTAAAGGATGGATGCATGAAGGAGGAGTAGCCTGGGGTGGGGCTTGGGGTACCAGGGAATATAACTGCAAACTGGGAGAAGTGGGACCGCCAGACCCTGGGGCCGCAGGCTGTTTTCTGGGTTCCCAGCTTTGCTGTGGAACAGGGAGCTGTGTGAGCCTGGGTGCAGGGGGGCCACCCTTGCTCAAGCTGTGTAAAAGTAGACTTGGCATTAGGAAATGGGTTGCAGGGAGCAGCCACAAACCTGCAGGGTGCAGGGAATCTCTCTGCTCTTTGCAGAGTTTGATTCTCTGCTGCTCTGTGCACTACAGTGCCACAGAGCGGGGCGAGATCTGGAGTTTCCTCCTGTGAAGAGTTTCACGTTCTGGAAAATAAATTCATTTTGAATCACTTTCATGTGATGCCTGAGAATTACCTTTTGGGAGGATCGAATGATTGAAAATAAAGGCTGGAAGAGACCTCAGGAGGCCACCGAGTCCAAGCCCCTGCTCAGAGCAGGACCATCCCCCAACTAAATCTTCCCATCCAGGACTCCGTTAAGCAGGGCCTTAAAAGCCCCAAAGGATGGAGGTTCCACCACCTCTCTCCGTAACACATTCCAGTCCTTTCCCGCCCTCCCGGTGAAATAGTTTTTCCTAATATCCAACCTACATCTCCCCCACTGCCACTTGAGACCATTGCTCCTTGTTCTGTCCTCTGCCACCACTGAGAACAGCCTCTCTCCACCACTGGCCATAGAGTATGGAAATGTTTTAAACAAATAAATGCCAGGGCAGTTGCCTGCTGCCCCTCTGGAAAGTAGCTGGAGAGGTGGACAGCCCTTGGGACATGGGTAGCTGGAGAACTGCTTTGCCTGAGGCAGCGCCTGCCACATACCTGGAGAGCCTGGAAACCCCCTGCTGGCTTTCTTCTTGGCTCCTGTGAACTGGGCACCTTGGGATTCTGGATGAGCCCTGAGAGCCCTGGAGCTGGGTTGGCCGGGGAGCTCTGGTGACCCCCCACAGGTGAGCTGCCCAAGAGTCAGAGGGAAGGGGGAGAGGGGTCAGCCAGCTGCCAGCAGCCCACTGATGCGATTTGAAAGGGAGCAAGTACCCTGGGGACCACATCTCAGGAAAAATGTGGAGAAATTGGAGAAGGCCCAGAAAAGAGCAACAAAAGTAATTAGAGCTCTAGGAACCATGACCTGTGAGGGAAGATTGAAAGAACTGTGTTTGTTTAGTCTGGAAAAGAGAAAACTGAGAGGGGACATGATAACAGCTTTCAAGTACCTAAAGGGTATTATAAGGAGGCAGGTGAAAAATATTCTCCTTAACCCCTGATAACAGGACAAGAAGCAATGGGTTAAATTGTGGCAAGGGAGGTTTAGGTTGGACATGATACAGCCAAGAACAACTTTGATGAGATCATGGCAGACTACATAACCCTCGGGAGAAAGATCAAGGAATATGGAGCACAGGTGGTCTTCTCGTCTATCCTGCCTGTGGAAGGAAGGGGTCCGAGTAGGGATCATCAAATCACAGAGGTAAATGTGTGGTTGCGTAGGTGGTGTACCAGGGAAGGATTTGGTTTCTTTGACCATGGGATTCTGTTTCATGAACCGGGATTGCTGAGAAGAGACGGGATCCACCTCACTAAAAGAGGAAAGAGCATCTTTGCGGCCAGGCTTGCAAACCTAGTGAGGAGGGCTTTAAACTAGGTTTGATGGGGGAAGGTGACACAAGCCCAGAGGTAAGTGGGGAAGGAGGAGGGAACAATCAAGTGGGTTTCCTGGGTGAAGAGGAGAAAGTGGGCCAATCAGCCCCTTCTCTAAGATGCTTGTACACTAATGCCAGAAGCCTGGGGAACAAACAGGAAGAACTAGAGGCCCTGGCACAGCCACACAAGTATGAGGTGGTTGGAATAATGGAGACTTGGTGGGACGATTTGCATAACTGGAGCACGGTCATGGACGGTTATAAATTGTTTAGGAAGGACAGACGGGAGAAAAGGAGGAGGAGTTGCGCTCTATGTGAGGGAGCAGTATGATTGCTCAGAGCTCCAGTATGAGGAAGGAGAAAATCCAGTTGACTGTCTTTGGGTTAAGCTTAGAGGTGGAAGTAACAGAAGTGATGTTGTAGCTGGAGTCTGTTATAAGCCGCCAGATCAGGGAGAGGAGATAGATGAGGCTTTCTTCAGGCAGCTTAGTGAAGCTTCCAAATCACAGGCCCTGGTTCCCATGGGAGACTTTAATCATCCAGACATTTGTTGGGAGACCAATACAGCAGCACACAGACAATCCAGGAAGTTTTTGGAGAATGTTGGGGGTAACTTCTTGGTATAAGTGCTGAAGGAACTGACCAGGGGCCGTGCACAACTTGACTTGCTGTTCACAAACAGGGAAGAAGTAGTAGAAGAAATAGAAGTGGGAGGGAACCTGGGCTACAGTGACCATGAGATCATAGATTTCAGGATCTGGACGAAAGGAAGAAGGGTGAGCAATAACATACAGACCCTTGATTTCAGAACAGCAGACTTTGATTCCCTAAGAGGGCGGATGAGCAGGATCCCTTGGGAAATGATGAAGGGGAAAAGAGTTGAAGAGAACTGGAAGTATTTTGGAGAAGTCTTACTGAAGGCACAGGAACAAACAATCCCGATGCGTAGTAAGAAAAGCAAACATGGCAGGAAACCAGCTTGGCTTAACAGGGAAATCCTTAGTCAGCTTAAATTCAAAAAGGATGCATACAAGAAATGGAAATGAGGACAGTTGACTAAGGAGGAGTATAAACATACAGCTGGAGAATGCCGGGCAGTAATCAGGAAAGCAAAAGCACAATTGGAACTGCAGCTGGCAAGGGATGTGAAGAATAACAAGAAGGGTTTCTACAGGCATGTGAACAATAAACAGGTCATCAGAGAAGGTGTGGGGCCATTACTGGATGAGGGAGGTAACCTAGTGACAGATGATGCAGGAAAAGCTGAATTACTCAATGCCTTTTTTGCCTCAGTCTTCTTGGACAAAGTCAGCTTCCCCAGGACGGTCCTAGATGATGCGGTATGGGAAGGTGGAGGGCAGCCATCTGTGGGGAAGGAACAAGTTCTGAGCTATCTAGAAAAACTAGATGTGCACAAGTCCATGGATCTGGATTTAATGCACCCCAGGGTACTGAGGGAATTGGCAGAGGTCATTGCTGAACCTTTGGCCATTATCCTTGAAGACTCTTGCAGATCGGGGGAGATACCGGATGACTGGAAGAAAGCAAACGTAGTGCCCATCTTTAAAAAAGGAAAGAAGGACAATCCAGGGAACTATAGACCCGTCAGCCTTACCTCAGTACCTGGGAAAACAATGGAAGGAATCCTCAAGGAATCCATTTTGAAGCAGTTGGAAGAGGGGAAAGTGATCAAAAGTAGCCAACATGGATTCACCAGGGGCAAGTCCTGCCTGACCAATCTGATTAGCTTCTATGACGAGGTAACAAGCTCTGTGGACATGGGGAAGTCAGTGGATGGCTACGTCTACACATGAAGCCAACATCGAAATAGGCTATTTCGATGAATAACGTCTACACGTCCTCCAGGGCTGGCAACGTCGATGTTCAACTTCGACGTTGCGCGGCACATCGAAATAGGCGCTGCGAGGGAACGTCTACACGCCAAAGTAGCACACATCGAAATAAGGGTGCCAGGCACAGCTGCAGACAGGGTCACAGGGCGGACTCAACAGCAAGCAGCTCCCTTAAAGGGCCCCTCCCAGACACAGTTGCACTAAACAACACAAGATACACAGAGCCTGCAACTGGTTGCAGACCCTGTGCCTGCAGCATGGATCCCCAGCTGCCGCAGCAGCAGCCAGAAGCCCTGGGCTAAGGGCTGCTGCCCACGGTGACCATAGAGCCCCGCAGGGGCTGGAGAGAGAGCATCTCTCAACCCCTCAGCTGATGGCCACCATGGCGGACCCCGCTATTTCGAAGTTGCGGGACGCGCAACGACTACACGGTCCCTACTTCGACGTTGAACGTCGAAGTAGGGCGCTATTCCTGTCCCCTCATGGGGTTAGCGACTTCGACGTCTCGCCGCCTAACGTTGAAGTTAAATTCGAAATAGCGCCCGGCGCATGTAGCCGTGACGGGCACTATTTATAAGTTAGTGCCGCTACTTCGAAGTAGCGTGCACGTGTAGACACGGCTGATGTGATATACCTTGACTTCAGCAAGGCTTTTGATATGGTCTCCCACAACATTCTTGTCCATAAGTTAAGGAAATATGGATTGGATCCTTGGACTATAAGATGGATAGAAAGCTGGCTTGATGGTCAGGCCCAACGGGTAGTGGTCAATGGCTCAATATCTGGATGGCGGTCTGTTTCAAATGGAGTGCCACAAGGCTCGGTTCTGGGGCTGGTGTTATTCAACATCTTTATTAAGGACCTGGATGAGGGACTGGGTTGCACCCTCAGCAAGTTTGCGGATGACACAAAACTAGGGGGAGAGGTAGATATGTTGGAGGGTAGAGAGAGAATCCAGAGGGACCTGGATGAATTGGAGGACTAGGCCAAAAGAAATCTGATGCGGTTCAATAAGGAGAAGTGTAGAGTCCTGCACCTGGGGCGGAAGAATCCCATACGTTGTTACAGGCTGGGGACCGACTGGCTCAGCAGCAGTACAATGGAAAGGGACCTAGGGGTTATGGTGGACGAAAGGCTGGATATGAGTAAACAGTGTGCCCTTGTAGCCAAGAAAGCTAACGGCATACTGGGGTGCATTAGGAGGAGCATTTCGAGCAGATCTAGAGAAGTAGTTGTTCCTCTTTATTTGGCACTGGTGAGGCCACATCTGGAATATTGTGTCCAGTTTTGGGCCCCCCAGTATAAAAAGGATGTGGATTTGCTGGAGCAGGTTCAGCGAAGGGCAACAAAAATGCTTAAGGGTCTGGAGCACAAGACCTATGAGGATAGGCTGAGGGATTTGGGCTTGTTTAGTTTACAGAAGAGAAGACTTAGAGGTGATTTAATAGCAGCCTTCAACTTCCTGAAGGGGATCTCTAAAAAGGAGGATGAGAAACTGTTCTCAGTGATGTCAGATGGCAGAACGAGGAGTGATGGTCTGAAGTTGAAGAGGGAGAGGTGTAGGTTAGATATTAGGAAAAAGTACTTCACCGGGAGGGTGGTGAAGCATTGGAATACGTTGCCTAGAGAGGTGGTGGATTCTCCATCCTTTGAGGTTTTTAAGTCCCAGCTGGTCAAGGTCCTGGCTGGGATGACTTAGTGGGGGTTGATCCTGCTTGAAGCAGGGGCTGGACTAGATGACCTCCTGACGTCCGTTCCAGCCCTGTGATTCTGTGATTCTGTGATGAGGAAAAACTGCCAGGGTGATGAGGCGCTGGAATAAATTGCCTGGGGAGGTTGTGGAATCTCTGTCGCTGGAGATTTTTAAGAGCCGGTTAGATGACATCTGCCAGGGATGATCTCGATGGTGCCTGGCCCTGCCGTGAGTGGAGGGGACTGGGCTTGATGACCTCTTGAGGTCCTTTCCAGTGCTTGTGCTCTATGAGTCTATGGACTCCGCAGGTCTTGGAGCCCTCACCTGCCGCTGTCGCTACTGCTGTCCAGAGCTCCAGGCCCTTTACATTGTTGCTGGGGCCCCCGTCCCCCTTCTCCCCAAGACCCTGCCCCTTCTGGGCCTTGGCGAGTCTGTTGGCTCCACTGGCTGCTGGGAAATCATAGAACACTAGGACTGGAAGGGACCTTGAGAGGCCATCGAGTCCAGCCCCCTGCCCCAATGGCAGGACCAAGTACTGTCTAAGCCACCCCTGATAGACATCTGTCTAACCTGTTCTTAAATATCTCCAGCGATGGAGATTCCACAACCTCCCTTGGCAACTTATTCCACTGTCTGACCACCCTGAATGCTGCAGATGGACGCGTCGCCATCCAAAGATTTGATGGAACTCACACATTCCCTCAGCAGAACATTCCCATCGCCTCAGTTCACATTTCCTGTTGCCTGTTGCCTCAGAAAATTCCCAGCCATGTGCCATTAGCATGGATGCCAGAGCAAGGCAGGAGCAAAGCACTACCAAGTCATGTGGCACCTCCTTTGCGTAGGTGTAAGTGACTGCACAAGGAAGAGGGTGATGGAAAATGAGGCCTCTGGTCCCTCATTCTCACAGCATGAGCATCACCCTGCCCTGGCTCTGGAGGAGGGATTCCTTAGGGTCTGGTCTCACATGGACACCAGCCCTGGACCTAAAAGTGAGCATGAGTGTGTATGTGTGTAAGCCGCACCCCTGATGGAGGTGGCGTTCTGACCCATCTCGTGGCACCGACTAATGAGTCTGCTCCCCACCCTTAAGTAATGGCCACGTGGTTGTAACACGTGCTGGGGGCACTGACAGTGGGGCTGGGCCCGGCAGACCTGCTGACAGAGTGAAAGGGGGCGCAAAGGGGCCCAGAGCTCTAGTCGCTTCTGCTGAGTCGGCCGGAGTTCCTGGGCCCTTTGAAACGCTGCGGAGCGCGGTGCTGCCATTCCACTCCAGGGCTGACCCCTTCTTCCCTTGGACCCGCCCATTCGGGGTGCAGGGAGCCGGGCCCCCCAGGCTCGTGGCAGCTCACAGTACTGCAGGCTCCCGGAAGAGGCAGGGCCTCAGGCAGCAAGAGTGGGGCTGGAGCTCGCCTCCCCCGCCAGCTCTCGAGGGTGTTGCTGCGTCACCCGGGGCTCTGGCTGCCACCAGGCCACAGTAACAGCAGCAGCGGGGGGGAACCCCAGGCGCCTTTGAATCGCTGGGGAGGCTGCCCCCTTCGCCCCCCACTTCCTGTTGGCAAGCCTGGCTCATGCAGGGGAGCAGAATGTTTCATTGGTTGGGGACCTGACCCACAGAGAAATTACTTGTGGGCTACAAAACCCCTTTCTGATCTGGCTCCTGATAAGCTCGGGGCTCCCCTTGGCAGTGGGACTAGACAGGGCTTGTCTGCCAGCCCCACTGAGGCTTGGGGACTTGCCGTGGGGCTGGAGCATGAGTGCTCGTTCACCTTACTGCAGGGGGACCCCAGGACTTGGCCCTGGGCTGGAACCAAGTAAACCAGGAGCCATAAGCTCCCTCCCCACTCGCCCTAGAGGCTCATGCATTCAGCTTCAGAGGCCTCAGGCAAAATCTACCTCTCAGCAACTGGTGTCTGCCAGTGTTACACATGCACGAGCACTCGGGCGATCACCCAGGAGAGATGCAGGTGCCACCCAGCTGCTTAGCAGAGTGCCCACACCACCCACAGGCAGCAGCGTGTGTCTCCCTTGGTGGTGCACAGTACACATGCCTTGGTGCACGGAACAATGTTTATTCTGCCCATGGATGTTAAAAATTAGAGGGAGCCCTGGAGGTTGGACAGGAAGAGCTGGTGGTCCCTTAAACATTACAGCTTCCTGTGTGACCTGCTCTGAGCCTCAGTTTCTCCGGATGTGAAAGGAGACAAAACTAACACTGCCCTACCTCGCAGAGCAGGGTGGGAGGTTGGCGGGGTCGGTCGGGGGCCGTGAAGAGCTCGTGGAGGGGCAGAGGGCTGGTGTTGCAAGACAAAGAGCCGTGTGACTAGGAATCTACCCGGACAGTCCCGAGCACGATGGGTGGGGGAGAGGGGTTCTGAAAACCCATCCTGAGCTAGGAGAGAGAGGCGGTGCTTTGGCTGCACTAAGGTCTCAAATTCCTGACCCAACAGGGACAGAGCATGGACGGGGTGAGTTCCCACAGCACCAGCTTCTGCATGACTCAAGCGGGGTCAGCGCTGAGCGTGTGGTTACGGCAAGCCGCCAGCATGGCCCTGGGCTCTCAGAGGCGGCTCTCCCTGGGTCTCTTGACGAGCTTCTCTGCACGTCACTGGCTCACACTCCCAGAGGCCCATCTTGCTGGTAGATTTTGTGACAGGTTTGGAGGGTGGGCGGGCAGGAATATGGTGAAACAGAGCAGATCTGAAGCTGGGGGTGGGGCAGGGAGGGGAGTGGCCCCTGAGTGGCCAACACGGAGCTGTGCGCTGTGGGAACTCCTGCTCCCCTCACACGGGGCATCCTCAGTCCAGCTCCCTGTGACCTCAGTGCTTGAGCCCCCAGCCAGAGCAGGCAGAGGTGACAAATGACACACCAGCCTGGAGAGTGGGTCACTCCTGTCTTGCTAGGGGGGCCCCATGACAGCAGCCCCTCAGCAGTGAGATTTGCCTTACCTCCTGAGCCACGGCTGACATTTCTGTGAAGCCCCCGGCTGGGCTGTGAGAAGGGCACGGTCCTCTGTCCACCCGGCCCTGCCCTTTGTGGAAGGCGTGGGCAGGGGAGCATCTACCGTCTGGTGTGAGTCAGTTTCCCTCCCCTTTTTATTTGCACATGCAGACTTGCATGTGTATAGGTGTGCGTGGTTGTGAATGCATGTATCATAGCACCCTAGGGCTGGAAGGGACCTCAGGAGTCATCTTGTGTAGCCCCTGCCCAAAGCAGGACCAACTCCAACTAACTCATCCCAGCCAGGACTTTGTTCAGCTGGAACTTAAAAACCTCCAGGGATGGAGAATCCACCACCTCTGTAGGCAACGCATTCCAGTGCTTCATCACCCTCCTGGTGAAGTAGTTTTTTCCTCATGTCCAACCTACACCTCTCCCTCTCTAACTTCAGATCATTGTTACTTGTTCTGCCATCCGTCCACTACTGAGAACAGCCTCTCTCCATCCTCTCTAGGTCTCTCCCCCTCCCGTGCTGCTTAAGGAAGTTGAAGGCTGCTATCCATTCATCCATCACTCTTCTCTTCTGCAAACTAAAGCTGCGTCTACACGTGCACGCTACTTCGCAGTAGCAGCACCAACTTCGAAATAGCGCCCGTCACGGCTACACGTGTTGGGCGCTATTTCGAAGTTAACATCAACGTTAGGCGGCGAGACGTCAAAGTCGCTAACCCCATGAGGGGATGGGAATAGTGCCCTACTTCAACATTCAACGTCGAAGTAGGGACCGTGTAGTCGTTGCACGTCCCGCAACATCGAAATTGCGGGGCCCTCCATGGCGGCCATCAGCTGAGGGGTTGACAGACGCTCTCTCCAGCCCCTGAGATCAATGGTGGCCGCGTGGAGCGGCCCCTTAAAGCTCCCCGCCCCCTGCCTTCCTGTGCAGGAAGCTGAGAGAGCATGCAGGCAACAGCAGTAACACGCGGCCAGCCTGCACGCTCCTCTGCAGCCACACACACCCCACTCGCCGTGATGGCCGCCCGCCAGCCCCCCCAGCGCCCCCAGGGGACCCCCCCCAAGGGGAGCCAGGGCTCCCAGCCCAGCAGCCAGCCCGGGAAAAGGCAGTGGGGCCCCTCCTGGACGGAGGCCGAGCTTCGGGGCCTGCTGGGGCTCTGGAGCGAGGAGGAGGTGCTCCAGGTAATGGGGAGCAAGAGGCGGAACGCGGATGCGTTTGCTTGGCTGGCCGAGGGCCTGGCCGCCCGGGGTCACCCTGCCTGCACTCCGGATCATGTCCGGAGTAAAGTGAAGGAGCTGCGGCAGGGTTATGCCCGGGCCCGGGATGCGGCCAGCCAATCTGGGGCCGCCCCCGTCACTTGCTCCTTTTACAGGGAGCTCAGGGCCATCCCGGGCCCCCGGCACACCTCCTCCCCTCCGGCCACTCTTGACACCTCGGCCGAGGAGCCCCAGCAGGCCCCGGAGCTGGAGTCCGCCCTGGAGGCAAGCCTCGCACCCTGGGGGCCCCCCCTGGAGCCCACCCCCGGGGCACCGGAGGAGGAGGAGGAGGAGGAGAGACGTTATTCATCGAAATAGCCTAATAGACGTAGCTTAAATAACCCAAGATCCCTCAGCCTCTCCTCATACGTCATGTGCTCCAGCCCCCTAATAATTTTCGTTGCCCTCTGCTGGACCCGGTCCAATGTATCTACATCCCTTCCATAATGGTGGCGGGGGGTGGGGGGGCGGCCCAGAACTGGATGCAATACTCTAGATGTGGCCTCAGTAGTGCCGAGTAGAGGGGAACAATAACTTCTCTAGATCTGCTGGAAATGCTTCTCCAAACGCACCCAATATGCCGTTAGTCTTCTTGGCTACAAGGGCGCAGTATTGACTCATATCCAGCCTCTCATCCACTGTAACTCTCAGGTCCCTTTCTGCTGCAGTGCTCCTTAGCCAGTCAGTCGCCAGGATTGCAGTGCTTAGGATTCTTCTGTCCCAAGGGCAGGACTCTGCACTTGTCCTTGTTGAACCTCATCAGATTTCTTTTGGCTCAATGCTCTAATTTATCTAGGTCACTCTGGACCCTATCCCTGCCCTCCAATGTATCCACCTCTCCTCCTAGCTTCGTGTCATCTGCAGATTTGCTGAGGGTGCAGTCCATCCCCTCATCCAGGTCATTAATAAAGATGCTGAACAGTACTGGCCCTAGAATTGATCCTTGGGGCACTCCACTTTAAACCGACTGCCAACCAGACATTGAGCCTGACTAATACCCATTGGGCCTGACCATCTAGCCAGCTTCCTATCCATCTTACAGTCAATGTATCCAATACTCCCTTAATTTATGGGCAAGAATGTTGTGGGAGACGGTATCAAAAGTTTTGTTAAAGTCAAGGTATATCACATCCACTGACTTCCCATGTCCTCAGAGCCAGTTACCTCATCACGGAAGCTGATCAGATTGGCCAGGCACGACTTGCCCTTGGTGTTTTATTACTAGTCCAGTACAGTAACTACTCACTCAAATGATTGAGCAGCTGGAGCACATGACCTATGAGGAGAGGCTGGGGGATTTGGGTTTATTTAGTTTGCAGAAGAGAAGACTGAGGGGTGATTTAATAGCAGCCTTCAACTTCCTGAAGGGGAGCTCCAAAGAGTGTGGAGAGAAACTGTTCTCAGGGGTGACAGATGGCAGAACAAAGGGTAATGGTCTGAAGTTATAGGAAAAGAGTAGGTTGGATAGCAGGAAAAATGCCTTCACCAGGAGGGTGATGAAGCACTGGAATGCGTTGCCTAGAGAGATGGTGGAAATCTCCATCTCTGCAGGTTTTAAGTCCCAGCTTGACGTAGTCCTGGCTGGGATGACTTAGTTGGGGTTGATCCTGCTTGGGGCAGGAGGCTGGACTAGATGACCCCTTGAGGTCCCTTCCAGCTCTGTGATTCTATGAATCCATGTTGACTGCTCTTGATCACTTTCCCCTCTGCCAAGTGCTCCAAAATGGATTCCTTGAGACTCTCCTCCATGACTTTTCCAGATGTTATGTATATGTTATATATAGGTAGGCGGAGGGGTGTGAAAGGGCAAATGCTTGTTTATTTGTAGATGGATGGATGGGTGCGACTGCATGTGTGTCTATGTATGTGTGTGAGTACAGGCACGTGAACGCACGTGGTTTTATTACTAGTCCAGTACAGTGACTCCTCACTCAAAGGCACCTGTGTTAAGACTGTTTCTTCATTGTTGATCTATTAGAGAACATCCTCGTTAAAATGTTCTGTTATAAGGTTGTTTGGCTCGTCCCTCTCCCCCTGCCCACCTGGCCTGGCAAGCAGGACATGGAATTGATGCCTGGGTTACCGTACTCTGGCCACGTGGCGTTCAGACAAGTCCCGACCCTGCTCCTAGGAGGGCTGGGCAAGGTAAAGCACGCTGCTGCCCATCTCTGCTACATCCCTATCTCAACCAAGCTTCACTTGGGGGAGACAGTGTTGCATTGTTTACCGTTATTTAACACATATTCTGTAGGTGTATATAATGTGTTTTGTCCGGCGAAAACATTTTGTCGGGACCTAAACTCTTTACTTTAATTCTTACGGGGAAATAGGAGTCACTTCGCACAGTTTTGCTTAAAGTAGCATTTTCCAGGACTCTAACTAAAACGTTAAATGAGGACTTAGAGTACAGTGAGTCCTGCTGTGCAGGGTCCTACTGAAGAGAATGGCTTTACTGCCAGGTTCCCCACTGAATAAAGCCAGAACTGGCTCTGTATCCTGCGTTGCCAAGTATCTCCCAAGTGTCGACACTGATGCTGCACTTTTTCATGTGTGCCTTCAGCAAGTCCTTACATCACTTCCACTGGCCCCCAACGCTCCTCCGTCCTTTCTCCAACTCAGAAAACAGAATCTGTTTTGGCAGGTGCTGATCAGGCATCTGAAGCATGTGACCACTTCGACGAAATTGTTGATGAATGATAATGGCTTCAATGCTGGTCATGTTCAACTCTTCCAAGATGCTAGTGTTCATGTGGCTGTCCCCCAAGAGAGATTTAGGATTCTCCTGAGGCAGCGTTGATGACATTGTTCAAGTGCCTTCAAATGGTGCTTGTATGTTGTCCAGGTTTCACATGTGTATAATAGTGTTGGAACAACCCCTGCACTTTATACAAGGAACTTTGTCTTGGGATAGATGTTCTGGTTCTCAAAGACCCTCTGGCTACGTCTACACGTGAAGCCTACATCGAAGTAGCCTATTTCGATGAATAACTATTCGATGAATAGGCTATTTCGATGAATAACGTCTACACGTCCTCCAGGGCTGGCAACGTTGATGTTCAACATCGACGTTGCGCAGCACCACATCGAAATAGGCGCAGCGAGGGAACGTCTACACACCACAGTAGCACACATCGAAATAAGGGTGCCAGGCACAGCTGCAGACAGGGTCACAGGGCGGACTCAACAGCCAGCCGCTCCCTTAAAGGGCCCCTCCCAGACACACTTGCACTAAACAGCACAAGATCCACAGAGCCGACAACGAGTTGCAGACCCTGTGCATGCAGCATGAATCCCCCGCTGCAGCAGCAGCAGCCAGAAGCCCTGGGCTAAAGGCTGCTGCACACGGTGACCATAGAGCCCCGCACGGGCTGGAGAGACAGCGTCTCTCAACCCCCTAGCTGATGGCTGCCATGGAGGACCCCACAATTTCGACGTTGCGGGACGCGGATCGTCTACACGGTCCCTACTTCGACGTTGAACGTCGAAGTAGGGCGCTATTCCGATCCCCTCATGAGGTTAGCGACTTCGACGTCTCGCCGCCTAACGTCGAAGTTAACTTCGAAATAGCACCCGACGCGTGTAGCCGCGACGGGTGCTATTTCGAAGTTAGTGCCGCTACTTCGAAGTAGCGTGCACGTGTAGACACAGCCTCTGTCTCAGGTGGGTAAAAACAGAGCTTGCACTTTTCAGACGATGGTGGATTTCCACATCAACGGCAACTTTAGTGGAAAGATGGACTTCCAAGGTATGGGAAGTGCTACACATTTTCTAGCAGTTCTCCATTGACTTCAATAGAAGGTGCATGAAAATGTCCCATTGGTGAAGGTTGGTGGAGCACCTTGGTCTTTTTGATGTTCAGTGTGAGGCCAAGATTCTCATAGGCAACAACCATATTGCCATCCATGGACTGGAGCTCCATGATCGAGGTGACAAGATGACGCTCTGGAGAATAGGAAATTCACAACACAGCAATGCAAAATCACAAATGCTGCTAAATCAGGAGGAGTGGCAAACATGAAAGAGCACAGAGAAAGGATTTAGTCGGAATACATGGGCCCAAAGTCACCGTCCAGCCTTAGACACTTCAGTTCCTTAGCACCATGGCAAACACCACTAAAATGCCTTTTCCTTTTTATTAAACATAAAGTAAATAAGGGTGGAACTAGGTGAAGAGTTTGAAATGTAAATGACTAAATCTGGCTTTCATGTCAATCGCATCCCTTGTTCTCTTCATGGCAGGGTCTGTAGGGAGACCCCCCCCCCCACACACCATAGCTGACATTCCAGCTGGTAACCGCTTGTCTCTTCTGTGGAAAGAGAAGAAGTTGGTGAGATGGTCTGGAGCTGTTAGTGCAGTCAGGGTGCAACTAGCTGTTTGTGGGGGGCATGGAAGAAGTGATTTTGGACTCCCCTCTCATCTCACTGCTCCCCTTTTTGAGCATGCTGCTTAGCTCACCTTATTTTTCCCCACCTTCTCAGTGCACTGAAGACTGATTAAATAAGTTTGGGTAGTTTTACTTGCACCTCGTATTTCACAGAGATGAAAGTACCTTAAGTTTCTTACAGGGGCCTAGGGGAGGGGGGCAGTCCCAGACTTGGGGGAACAGGATACACCCCCGCCCCCAGCCAGCCCCTTTCACTTCCCTGGCTGGCTGCTTCTTAGCCATCCCAGCACACTGGCTTCTCTGGATTGTGCACCCCTGTGGATGTAGGCCCACATGCTCCTCATGGACTGCACATGGCCTGCACACCCCTGTGTGCACCACGTGTCCTGCGCACCGCCTCTTTGTGCCTGATTGCAGTCTGATCGTGGTTCCGTTAGAAAATGAGACAAAAGTGGGAGAGAAAAGACCAGCAAAGATGGAAAATTCTGCTTCCACCTCTGACGTCAGCTCTCACCTTCAGCTTCCCTGCTGGAGAAGCAAAGGGCAGGCCTGCACATCCATAAGGCACCGGCAGCGTGGCAGCATCTGGCCCAGCTCAGTTGACAAAGGCCCATAAGGATCAAGCTGCGGGGTTGAAAATTGCAGTGTAGACATTCAGATTGGGGTGCTGAGATCCCACGTCACCCAGGCCCCAGGGCCTGAGCCCCAGCCATTTTTAGCTCTGCAGCCCAAGGGACTGGACCTGGGTGCTGAAGGTCAGTGCCAGGGGTTTTATTGCAGCACAAGGGTACTGAGAAGCAGTGTCCATTCTTATCAGCCACTTGGAGACTTGCCAAACTTGTACCAGCATCTGGTCTTCCAGGGCATTGGCAGCAGCTCCCGTCTGGTCACAAGCTTTCAGCGGTGTTATGCAATCAACAGTCTTGACCCGCTAGGCCAGTCTTCTCACAGAGAAGCGGAAAAAGGAGGGATTGGAGAGAAGAAATAAGGTAAGGATGGAAAAGGGCATGTGGCATTTGAGAGGGCAGGAGGTTAAATCTCACATGCCAAGTGGTGGGTGGAGGTCAGCCAGAGCCAACGGAGGTGGGGATATCATCTGGGTCCCTCTCTCTGATTGGTCAGGACATCTCTCCGGCTCAGGGGGACAAGCACTGGGCTCTGAGGAGGTGGCAGGGATGGTGGTCAGGTGGCGATGCTGGTGACTTGCTCCTCTGTCAGGCAGCCGGCGTCACTAGTAACCTTCATTTGTTTGTCTCTGTGTCTGCCCAAGGTCTTCTGGAGGAGCTCCAAAAGGGAGTGATGGGTGAAATAGCTCATCCCCTCATTCCTTTCTCCACTGAGGCCCCATATCCAACATACCAGCTTTGGTTTATTAATTTCCAATCCCACGTTGCCTTGTTTTCTAACAATGAGTTTTTGAGCAGAGGAAAGGACAACACAGGAGACAGCAGAAGATCCTTTCTCACCTAGCAGCATAAGAGGTGTTGTGATCACCCCAGCTCCATCATCTTCTTTTTGTTGGACACCACCCTGCTCTCTTCAGGCTTGAAGGGACCTTCAGAGATCATTGAGTCCAGTCCCCTGCCCTCATAGTAGCACCTATAACCATTCCTGGTGGTTTTGTTTTTACACTATGTGCCCCAGATCCCTAACCAGCCCCCTCAAGGGTTAAACTCACAAGTCTGCGCTTAGCAAGCCAATGCACACACCACTGAGCTAATCCAATCAAACCAGGCTTAGACCTTTTTGAGGCAGCCACTGTGTTATCAAACAACACTGTGCTGGCACTAGCTTGCTGTTTCCACTACAGCCTGGCTCAATTTTTTGGCCAAAAGCTTTTCTTTAACAATGGAGATTCAGATCAAGTGAAACTTTTTGTGCACTTTTGTGTCAGTTTTGCTGAACTGTTTTAGTTGGAAAACACCTCAGCAAATTCTGGAAAAAAGTTTGCTTTTGAAATGAAACATTTAGATTTTTCTATTCAACGCAACTCTGTTTCAAAAATTTGCTTTCATTTTTTTAAAATGTTTTTTAAAAGCTCAGATGAAACCTTTGGTTTCCTTTTGGATCTGCAATACGGTTTCCATCCCCCTCGCTCTTGGAATCCTGGAATGCCAAACAATAAAAAAAAAAAGTTTCATTTGGGGTAGAGCGTCCCCGACCCATTCTTGTTACATGGCCAAGCAAACCGATTAACAGCAGGTGTTTGCACAGCTCTCATTGACAATGTGTAAAGGTTAAGAACATCGTTATGGTGCATTTGGATTCTTAACAGTGTCAGAGAATTATGGCAATTGGCATTCATGGAAACTACATCATCTTCATCATTCCTCTTCTCTTTGATTTATAGCTTCCTCTAGCTGAGAACATGTCCCATCCCAATGATCCTGCCATAGGGATACATGCCCCTGAATCTCTAGCTCCTGTGGGAGATGTTGCTTCCCATACCCTGCCTTTCTTCCCCACAACATCCTGGGGATCAAGGTTTGGAGGAAGCTTCCTGGGGCCAGCCTCACAAGACAGAGATAAGAGTTCACCCCTACAGCGGAGGATGCCTGTTACTGGGCCAAGAGAAGGAAGAATGAGGCAGCTAAATGCTCCGGAGTCAAGAGGTGCTTCAGTGACCTGAATCTGGAAAGGAGACTCATGTCCCTGAAGGAGGAGAACTTGCTCCCGAATGTAGAAGTGATGGCTTGAAGCTGCAGTGTGGGCTAGGGAGGAACTCAGGCTCCCCGCAGGATCACATATTTTACTGTGGCTCCTCCCATTTCATGTCCAGCTTCTGTCATTTCCAGATGGGTGAAATCACAGAGCCCAGGGCTCCCCCAGTGTCCCTCAATCCAGGCCAGGAACAAGATTTGCTGACCAAAGCTTCAGCGGGACTCATCTCTTCAGGAGAGCAGCTCCCTCAGTCTTTGGGCCTAGGCCCTGGGAACGCTTGTGTACTTGAGGAGGGACAAGGCCCAGGAAATGAGGGGGAGGGCAGAAACCCCAAGGGCTGCCCTTGGGAAAGTGAGAGAACCAAGAGACAAAGCTTTGGGGTCAAGGTCAGCCCTGGTGTGGCTGCTTCCGCCCAGCATTCCTTTAGTATCAGCTGCGGCCTGGGACTCCAACGCCTTCCCTCCAGGCCTCAATTGAAATATATGGGAAATGAACCCCAAGAACCCCTCGGCCAGAGGGGTCATGTATAGATGGCATCTGCTCAAGGCTTAAGCAAGAGCTCTGGATGCATTCTGTCCCACACAGACCTCTAATCCCCAGACTGCTGTTGTCCCAGGACAATGCTTCCAGCAATCCGATACCCACAGCAAGTTGCTAGTGAAGGGAAAAGTCTTGTGTCTGGGGAGTACCCAGCCAGCCTCCTGTGGGGACCCTTGCTATGGGCTCCTACGGCCCATTTCACTGCCCGTTAAATATCAGCTACCAAATAGGTGCAGAGCACCTTTGAACAGCTGCCCCTTATTTACATGATTAACTGGGCACGTTGCTCTTCGTTAAACACGGCCCCATGTGGCTGGGCGCGAGCTCCGAGATAGCTGGGCCTGATTTCTTTCTTCCACAAAGATAGCTGCTCTGGAAGGGGGGCTGCTCTTGTGGGTAAAGAACCAGCCGCAAGAGATCAGCTTTACTGCATCCGCGTTGTGCAAGCTGAAGCTCACTGCTTCACCCCTGTGCCTCTCTGCTCTCCGGAGCTTCCCGGCACGTTCTGTTCCTTTCCCCCACCTCTTAGCTAGGTAGACTGTGACTGCTCTGCAGCAAGGACTCTCTTTCAGTGTGTGCTCCCAGCAAAATAAATCCTTGTGGAGGCTTTGCAGCTCTGGGTGCAAATGGGATGAAAAAACAACGATAATAATAAAGCCAAACCCGTACCTAAGAAGGGTGTTTTTTTAATCTTATGCCCTGATTATACTCAGTTATGAGGGTCATATCAGTGCCTGAATAGATGGATGGATAGGACCTCTGAGGACCATTCAATTAAAATAGAAGGGTAAGTGTAGTTCCAACCCAATGGTTTCTTTCTATTCAGAACTTGTCTGTACTGCTCCTTATGTCTAGAAACACTGTAGATAATTTTACACATGGTGCTCGACCTCTAAAATCCCAGCAAGGGCCAAATTTTGCTCACAGCTGCACCAAAGTAAACCCCAATCAAATCCCTTCAGCTTCTCTGGATTCCCGCAGTTACTGTGGATTTACACCAGCATCACTGAGAGCAGAGTTGGCTCTGGAAGGAAACAAAGGAGTTGTACCAACAACAGTAAAAAGATTGAAATGTTTAGACTAACAGGATAGCGTCTTTTCTGGACTGCTTGGATAAAGGTTTATTTGTGTTTTGCACTACTGCTAAAATTGTCTTGTTCTGTATTTTAATCCATTATTGTTTTAGCACATCCATAGTGCCTTCCAATGGAAGACGTTAAAAGCCCTTTGTAAATATGAGGGCACACTCAGGAGTAAGTGGGCAGAGGCACTACTGCAGAAAGGCTTCTGGGGTTACAGCGGATCACAATTTATGAGTCAACAATGAGATGCAGTTGCAAAAAATGGCAAATGTCATTCTGGCATGTGTTAACAGCAATGTCGTATATAAGACCTGGGCTTTAAGTAAGCAGAGTTGGTCAAAGCATTTGTTGCAAATAATATTGATTCCAAATTTTGGAGGTTTTTTTTTTTCATTGAAAAGATTGATTTGAGGATAATTTTTTTCTCTGTGCCCTAGAGCTGTAGACCAGCTTTGTCAGGTGTCTTCCTCGCAGCGCCTTCCTCGCTCCAGCAGGGACACATAAGAGACAGAGTGAGCTGGACGTGGCCACAGACAAGTTAGGGGGAGAGTTGTGAATAGATTGCAGAGTGCTCATCTCCCAGGCCCAAATTCCAGCAGCCCCTCTCCCACAGGACATGAGCCTCATACATGGACTGCAGATTGGGAGGCACATTAAAGTTCGTTCCTGTGGCGTGTGTTAGATATACAGAGAGAAAGAAATAGAGAGAGAAGCATTTTAAACATACTCTGTACAGTGCCTCAGTGAAAACTTCAATCCAAATAGACATGAACTGCAAACTGCCAGCCAGTGAATTAATCAGTTCAAGTAGCTCGGTAAAGGAAACAGAAGCTTTTTTACAAAAAATGAAAGGAGGTGTGGGAAGCCGTGAGTGGTCTCATGACGTTTTGAATCAGACCTCGGCGAGCGCCTAGGAGCACGGGCCAGCGGGTGAATGTTTTCAAGTGGGAGTGGGAGGGTCCTTGGGTTTCTTCTTTGTGGATTTGATGACTAATCTGTGAACAATGAAAGCATGACTGAGACCCCGGATATGGTGAGCGTGCAGAAATGAAATGCGCACACACAAAGAATCATAGGAATCTAGGGCTGGAAGAGACCGAGCAGGTTAAACAGACCTGGGCCATTCCTGATGTCTTCTTAAAAATCCCTAGTGGGGGAATCCCTTCACTAGGTAGCTGGTTCCAGTGCTGAACTACCCCTACAGTGAGGTTTTTCCAAATAGCTAACCAAAATGTCATGTGCTGTAAGATAACTGGGTTCATTGGTACTCATCCCTTGATGGGCACACAGAATAACTGTGCAGTGCCCTCTTCATAACAGCCCTTAAGATATTTCAAATCTATTATGGCTCCCTCTCAGGCTATGGCTACACTACGATATAAAGCCAATTTTATGCAAATTGATTTTATAGCACTGGAGCTGCGTCTACACGTGCACGCTACTTCGAAGTAGCGGCACCAACTTCGAAATAGCGCCCGTCGCGTCTACACGCATCGGGCGCTATTTCGAAGTTAACTTCGACGTTAGGCGGCGAGACGTCGAAGTCGCTAACCTCATGAGGAGATAGGAATAGCGCCCTACTTCGACGTTCAATGTCGAAGTAGGGACCGTGTAGACGATCCGCGTCCCACAACGTCGAAATTGCTGGGTCCTCCATGGCGGCCATCAGCTGGGGGGTTGAGAGATGCTCTCTCTCCAGCCCCTGCGGGGCTCTATGGTCACCGTGGGCAGCAGCCCTTAGCCCAGGGCTTCTGGCTGCTTCTGCGGCAGCTGGGGATCCATGCTGCAGGCACAGGGTCTGCAACCAGTTGTCAGCTCTGTGTATCTTGTGTTGTTTAGTGCAACTGTGTCTGGGAGGGGCCCTTTAAGGGAGCGGCTTGCTGTTGAGTCCGCCCTGTGACTCTGTCTGCAGCTGTGCCTGGCATCCCTATTTCGATGTGTGCTACTGTGGCGTGTAGACGTTCCCTCGCTGCGCCTATTTCGATGTTGGGCTGAGCAACGTCGAAGTTGAACATCGACGTTGCCGGCCCCGGAGGACATGTAGACGTTATTCATCGAAATAGACTATTTCGATGTCGTAACATCGAAATAAGCTATTTCGATGTTGGCTGCACGTGTAGACGTAGCCTGGGTTTTATAAATTTGAATTAGAGTACCCTCACCTCCCCACGAAGTCCCCACAAAATTGACTTAGTGCTGCAACACTGAATTGTCAAACATCGGGTGTTGCAGCAATGCATTGTGGGAACCTATCCCACAGTTCCCTCAGCCCCAAAGCATTCTGGGTTTTTTCACTAGAGCAGTATGGGGAAAAAAAATGCCCCGCAGGTGGATGTGGGTATGTGATGTCATCTTCCCACATTTCATTGCTCCCATTCCCCTCCTATGGGAAATAAACAGCCATTTTTTTTAGAAGGAAAGAAGGAGAAGTAGGGAATCCCAGGCAAAGGAAAACCAAATAGGCTGGCCTCAGGTGGCTGAACCATGTATACTGGTTGCTCAGCTGGTTTTCCCCAGTAGAAAGAACACCATTAGGTACGACTGTCGTACTGCCCTAGGATCACACAGGTGACTGTGCCATCTCAGCTGGTCCTCCAGTTACTTTGCCCCACCTTGAAGCTACCCCTGTTTGTCTCGAACGGTATGACTTTTACATTACCAGCCCAGCAGTGCAGGAGAGAAGCCACCACTCCATACTGGGGCTACTTTTTCATGGGTAGGTGTGATCACTGCACTGATAAAGAAGTTTCTCGGCCTCTCACACAAGCATGACCCACACAGCCTACCCACCATGGACAATCATAGGGTATTGTGGGACACGTATGGCACAGCTCTGGAGACTAATAAAGTCAATTAAAAGACATGCTATTTCCACACGAGCCTTAATTCAAACTTTTAAATTTGAACTTGACGCTACGCCGACTTGCTTTCCACAGTGTTCTAATATTGACCTTAGCGCTCCTTAAAATCGACTGAATGGTATTTACAGCGAAGACAGTAACATTGTAAAATCGGGCTAACGGCCTTAAACCAACTTTATCATGTAGTGTCGACATAGGCTCAGTCTTCTTTTCTCTAGACTAAACACGTCCCAGTTTTTCAGACTGTCTCAAGGTTTCTACACCTCTAATCATTCTTTCTCCTTTGCTCTGGCCTCTCTCCAATTTGTTCACCTTTTTCTTAAAAGTATGTCTGCCCAAAACTATGTCTGGATTGCACAGTCCCTCTGAGACCTCAGCAGCAATGAACAGAGAAGAAAAATGATATCCCAGGTCTAATATACGGCATTCCTGTTAATACACACCAGAATGATATTTGCCATTTTTTGCAACTGCATCACATTATTGCCTCATAAATTGTGAGCTGCTATAACCCTAGATCCCTTTCTGCAGTAGTTCAGATGGGCAGTAATCAGGACAGCAAAGGTACAGTTGGAACTGCAGCTGGCAGGGGATGTAAAGGGGTAACAAGAAGGGTTTCTACAGGCATGTTAACAATAAGAAGGTTATCAAGAAAGGTGTGGGGCTGTTACTGGATGAGAGAAGTAACCTAGTGACAGAAGATGTTAGAAAAGCTGAAGTACTCCATGGTTTTTTTGCCTCAGTCTTCACAGACAAGGACAGCTCCCACAATATGGTGCTAGACAATGCAGTGTGCGAAGGTGGAGGGCAGCCTTCAGTGGGGAAGGAAGGAGTTAAGAGCTACTTAGAAAAACTAGATGTACACAAGTCCATGGGTCTGGATTTAATGCACCCAAGGGTACTGAGGGAATTGGCAGATGTCATTGCTGAGCCTTTGGCCGTTATCTTTGAAGACGCTTGGAGATCAGGAGAGATCCCGGATGACTGGAGAAAGGCAAATGTAGGGCCCATCATTAAAAAAGGAAAGAAGGGCAATCCAGGGAACTATAGACCAGTCAGCCTTACCTCAGTACCTGGGAAAACAATGGAAGGAATCCTCAAGGAATCCATTTTGGAGCACCTGAAAGAGGGGAAAGTGATCAAAAGTAGTAAACATGGATTCACTAAGGGCAAGTCCTGCCTGACCAACCTGATTAGCTTCTGTTATGAGGTAACTGGCATTGTGGACCTGGGGAAGTCAGTGGATGTGATATACCTTGACTTCAGCAAAACTTTTGATACAATCTCCTACAACATTCTTGTCCACAAGTTAAGGAAATATGGATTAGATCCATGGGCTATAAGATGGATGGAAAGGTGGCTTGACGGTCGGGCCCAACGGGTGGTGGTCAATGGCTCAATATCTGGATGGTGGTCGGTTTCAAGTGGAGTGCTGCAAGGCTTGGTTCTGGGGCCGGTGTCCAACATCTTTATTAATGACTTGGATGAGGGACTGGATTGCACCCTCAGCAAATTTGCGGATGACACTAACCTAGGAGGAGAGGTGGCTATGTTGGAGGGTAGAGATAAGAGCCAGAGTGACCTGGATAAATTGGAGGGTTGGGCCAAAAAAAGACCTCATGTGGTTCAACAAGGAGACGTGCAGAGTCCTGCACTTGGGACGAAAGAATCCCAAGCATTGTTATAGGCTGGGGACAGACTGGCTAAGCAGCAGTATGATGGAAAGGGACCTAGGGGCTACGGTGGATGAAAGGCTGGAGATGAGTAAACAGTGTGCCCTTGTAGCCAAGAAGACTAAAGGCATATTGGGGCGCATTAGCAGGAGCATTTTGAGCAGATCTAGAGAAGTTGTTGTTTCCCTCTCTTTAGCCCTGGTGAGGCCACATCTCAAATATTGTGTCCAGTTTTGGGCCCCCCAGTATAGTAAGGATGTGGATGTGCTGGAATAGGTTCAGCGGACTGCAACAAAAATGATCAAGGGGCTGGAGTTTGTAAGATGCTAATGAGGTACTGACATGTATACTCCGTGCCTCATTAGCATAATGGCAGCCGCATGCCATTTGATAGTGCCCATTTTGGAACGCACGCCACCCGTGCAGATGGTGGCCTTTTGAAACTACCTCCTGACTTCGAAAGCCCCTTCTTCCTAAAACCAAATCGCAAGAAGGGGCTTTCAAAGTCAGGGGGTCCTTGCGAAAGGCGCAATCTACATGGGCGACATGCATTCTGAAAGTGCCACTTTTGAATCATACACGTCCGCCATTATGCTAATGCATCTCATTAGGATATTCCAAATGGCCTCATTAACATGCCCTCTCTGAAAGCACGGGGCAAGTGTACCTACAACTGAAATGTATTTCAAAATAGCATTCAGCTACTTTGAAATAGCATTTCCTGGTCCATACTGCTATTTCGAAATAGTGGCATTGGAGCCCGTTATGGCTTGTTTCGAAGTAGCATGGAGAAATAGGATGGAATAGGATAGGAATTGAAATAGGATGGAGAGAAACTGTTCTCAATGGTGACAGACGGCAGAACAAGGAGAAATGGTCTGAAGTTACAGAGGGGGAGGTGTGGGCTAGATATTAGGAAAAAAAATATTTTCCCAGGTGGGTGGTGAAGCACTGGAATGTTACCTAGAGAATGCGTTACCTCCATCCCTAGAGGTTTTTAAGCCCTGGCTTGACAAAGCCCTGGCTGGGATGATTTAGTTGGGGTTGATCCTGCTTTAGACAGGGAGCTGGACTTGATCACCTCCTGAGGCCCCTTCCAGTGCTAGAATGCTATGATTCGCTCTAGGTAACTCATTCCAGTCGTTCACCACCCTCCTAGTGAAACAGTTTTTCCTAATATCCAGCCTCGACTCCCCCACTGTTACTTGAGACCATTGCTCCTTGTTCTGCCATCTGCCACCACTGAAAACAGCCTCTCTCCATCCTCTTTAGAGTCCTCTCCATCTCTCAGTCTTTTCTTCTGCAAACTAAATCTGCCCAGATCCCTCAGCCTCTCTCATAGGTCCTGCTAGTGAACCTCTGATCACTACTCTTGCAGTGCAGTTTGTCAACAGGTTGGGCAGCCTGCTTACAGTAATTTCAAACATGTCTTTAGTTGTAGATCTATCTCACATCTCCTGCTATCCCTCAGGTTACTCTGTTAAAGAAGGAAGTTACAATGACATATTTCATCAGGCCTGGCCAGTTCGAGTACTTCTAGCCTTCAAAACACCCTTAGCCCCTTCCTTCCACATTCTGGCACATGTTTCTTTGCTTTGCTGGTCACTATTATTTGTATTAAGTGCCTGGTCACAGTTAATCATTTATGTGCACACATATGTGTATTCACCACTCATGTGCGTGTGTCCACATACATGCCCATACATGGACACATGAAGGCTTGCAGGTTCAGAGAAGAGTAAGGAGAATGACGCTCCCCAGCGGTAACAAGGTTGTGAGATACCTCAACGCTGTCTGCCCTTAGCTTGAGGGATTCATATCTGTGCCTGCTCTGGGTCAGCTTCCTGCTTCCACCAGCTTCTGGCGGCACAAACACAGAGCCCCAGACCACTGCAGGCCTTGCTCCATCTGTACAAGCTGGTGACAAGCACACCCTAACCTGTGAGCATGCCTCTGGAGCAACCAGAGCCTGTAGCACTGCTACGCCCAGCAGGACAGTGCCCACCAGCTTACAGTTTGAAGGTGGGATCGCGACAGTGCTTGACACCCAGCACAGACATGCCTTTACAGTGAAAACCAAAGTGTGTTACCAAGGCATGGAGATTCCATGTACAGAAAGAAAAAAACAGTTTGTACGTGGGGTGGTGGCAAAATGGATACACATAAAACAAAGCCGTCACATTTTTCAGAGCCTGCGCTTAATGCACAAGCCACTGTGCTGTCCCTTCCTAGACAGCTTGCCCTAAATCCTTTACCCAGCATTTTCAGCCAGCATTGCTAAGATCCTTCTTCTCATACGATCAAGCTGAGAGGCAGCCTGTCTTCACAGACAGCGTGTGTAATGTACCCCACATAGACCAAACCAATCGTTTGATCTTCAGCTGAGAACAGGGCTGCTCTCCCACATAGCCACTGTTCACCTCTTCCTGTTAGTTTCCTTCACAGCTCTTTGTTCATGCACACGTATGATTAGGGAAGTCTGTTGTGAGACACACACGTCTGCTTGGGAGATAAAAGTCTCCCACCAAGAGGTTTAGCTCAAGACACGCTACCTCTGAGTGTCCTGCCTTTAACTCCAAGCTCTAGAGAAAGAACAGAATTTGGAACACGTCACTGTAACACTTCACACATTCTCCTTACGTCTGTCTGGTGACATTTACGAGCAGCAGCACGGCTCAGGTTTTCACTGGAGACCTCACGTGACATTCTTTTGGTGAACCCTGAGGTAGCTTTGTCCTCTCTGCCAGGTGGCGCCCAGGAGTCCCAGGGTCACATGCACAATGACATGCTGCCATTAACATTTTATCCTACATCTTAAGGAGAAAGACTCCAGTTCAAATACAGTCAGCAGCCAGACCGAATGAAAGCTTCTGCTCAGTGAGGTGGCAAAAGGAAACCCTACTGGGCCAGAAAATATTGAATAATTAAATAAGGGAGACTTGGGGAAAGGGGCTTTGACCAGCTCTCATTAAGAATCACATTAACCCTGGGCAGATTGCTGACTCCATTACAGCTTCCTGAACTTGCCTTCTTTGATGGGCTGAAGGAACTGGCCCCACAGAGCCACACGACCTCCGCACACAGCATGTGCACCCCAACCCCAACACAGTTGTCATGGACGTCGTGGCTGCTGTAGCAAGTCCTGCTCCTGCTGCCACTAGACGGAAGGCTCCACGCTCTGTGAGGCGGGAGCTCAGGACCTGGCGCAGTGGAGGCCATTGGCTCCTTCCTTCTCTTTCAGTCACTGTCAGTGTCTGATGGACACCCCCAGAGTCTGGAGCTGTCAGTCCAGCCCAAGGCAGTGCGGAAGAGTCCCTCCATGCTCCCCTTGCCAAGCCCTGGTTACCTACCTAAGACCAATGCTCCTTGGAAAGTCATGCCCTAAGAACCTCAGGGGTTGGGGCCCCAGTAGGTTTGTCCCAAGAGCAGGGGAAAGGTGAGGCCCCAGACTGTGCCAGCCAAAATCCCCATTCGTTCAGCAGAGCCTGAATATTTGTCAGTGTGTTGCCACCACTCAGGGATTGAGCTGGAAAGCTCCAAGGCCAGCAACATAAACTGGAGTGCTCAAGCTGCCCCAGTGAGCACTGAACCCAGAGGTGGATACCTAAGAGACACTAGCCAATGAGTTACATCAGCAGTCCAGCCCTGGGTCTGACAGCACACCCCAGCCTGGCTGGCGATTGTTATTTGGGACATAATTCCCTGACTCCCAATCGATTTGCAGCACCATCACTCTTACTCAGCTGGTATACCTCATCCAACATGTCCATTTCCTTCCATATCTTATTCTTGCAAAGCCAGAGCTGCCCTCCCCCAGAGCAATGAAGGACAACCCACAGAGTGGGTCTTCTCTTATATTCTACCCAGGTTCACCTTGGTCTCCGAGTGCCTTATAAAAACATAGTGCATGCTTTAAATGACTCAGTGTTAATACTAGGGACAGACCTTCGCCACAACTGGAACTTACCTCATAGGTTCATAAAGTCCAGGCCAAAAGGGGCCCCTATGATCATCTGATTTGGCCCATATGACACAGGCCAGAGAACTTCTGCGAATAATTCCTAGAGACAATCTTTTAGAAAATATCTGATCCTGAGTTCATGTATCAGAGGAGTAGCCCTGTTAGTCTATATCTTCAAAAACAAACAGAAGTCCTGTGGCACCTTATAGGCTAAAAGGTCTTTGCCCACGAAAGTGTATGTTCCAAAATATCTGTTAGTCTGTAAGGTGCCATGGGACTTCTTGTTGATCTTGAGTTGACAATGTAGAATTCACAGCAATCCTGGGGGAATGGTTGCAATGGTTTATTACTCTCACACTTCAAAATGTACACCTAATGTCTAGTCTGACTTTGCCTAACTTCAACTTCCAGCCATTGGCTTGTGTTAGAGCTTTCCTTGATAGAGTGAAGAATCAAATATTTAATATTTGCTCCCCAGGTGGTACCTAAAGATTAATCAAGTAGCTCCTTAGTCTCCTTGTTAAGCAGAATAGACTGAGCTCTTGGAGTCTCTCACTGTAAGGCAGGTTTTCTGGCCATTAAATCATTCTCCTCACTCTTCTCTGAACCTTATCCAATTTATCAACATCCTAGAACTTTTCCTTGCAACAAGCCCCATTGCTAACTTTGTCCACATATCTATTCTGGAGATACCATCACTGGACCTAACCATGTTAATTACAGAATCACGGGCACATTCTCCTGTTCCTCAGCTAACATCATATGTGCCGTCATGCGCCCCCTGAAAGCTCATCACCTAATGAATTATGTTGTTAGTCTTTAAAGTGCTACATGACTGCGTCCTAATTCTTGCTGTGTGGTTGCCAGGCTGCACACTGTGTCCCAGCTGAGGTAAAATAACCTTTCCATTCCTCCTCGAGGTTCCAGCTGATTCATCCAAGGGTTTCATTAGCCCCTTTGGCTGTAGCTTCCCACTGGAAGTGCCCCTTCTGCTGCTTATCCACTGGGACCCTCAAATCTTTCGCAGAGACCCTCCTCCTGTAAGCCTGGCCCACATGCTTTGCTCTTGGGTGTCTCTGTTTAGTCGCAATAAAACACATTGCTTGCTTGCTTGCCTGCTGTTTACCAAGCAATCCTCCATCTCAGAGACCTGCCTTCATTATTTGCCTCTCCCTGAGTTTGGGTCTCATTTGTGAGGGTTACTGAGTTAAAAAAAGAAAAGTAAAAATGCAGATGTTTTTGTGGGGTGGGATGCAACTCTGCAGGGGGTGGGGCACCACAAGAGGAAGACATAACTACTGAGAACCCTGATGAAGATTACAAGCTTCAAAGGACTATTTGAAACTATGTCTCAGACAAGAATGAACTTTTGAAGTTTAGTGGATTTCCCAGGAAATCCCAGGGCGGGGGATGTGCATGTCCGGCTGTACAAGGACTCTGGCCAAGGCTTCAGAAAGCACAGGTGGTGACCTTTGTCTGCTGATCCCTTGTTGCATGGACAGATGCTCAGAGGCCCACACTGTTTAAAGGAGTGGCTCAGAGATTCCTGGGTGGTCCTTGATGGGTGATACAGGTGCCGTTGCTTTGAAGGGTAACTTCATATGCACACTTTAATCAAAGCTGATTGAGGGCTTTCATCCAGATCTTTGAAAAAAAGAACTAAAGAGCACAGGGCCCTGGGGGGCAGGGGTGGAGGGAGGAGGGGTTACACCACTGGCACCACCCCAGGGTCTTATAGGGTATGGCAGCAACTTTTCTTTCCTGGTGCCCCTGTTGGCAGCCCCTCTGGTTTGCGAGTGGTTTCTCCCTTTCAAGAGGTCAAGAATTCACTACAGTCTTTTAGGTATATAAAGAATCCAGCAATGGGCAGTCCCCATTGTGAGGGTCTCTGGGTCTTCGTCTTTGACTTTTTGGGGTCTTGACCCTGAAGTCCTAAGGGTCATGTCTAGGCTCTGGGGGAGGGAAGGGCATTTTGTTGGAGGGGTCTGGGAGTGCCTGGCTCTGGGGGAGGGGAGGGCATTTAGTTGGGTGGGGGGGCTGGGGGTGCCTGGCTCTGCGGGAGGACATTTATTTAGACAATGATTTGTTTAGTAACATAACGTGAGAACATGGAAAGATGACAACCACAAATGTGGTGAACTTTGAACTGCTGTTGGACACCGCTGCCCTAGGATGAAGTTGGTTGTGGGACCTGAGCTGCCCACTCCACTGGCCTCCAGTCTGGGGCCCGGTGTAAGCAGCAAAGTCCAACACCATCAAATTGCCACCTCCCTGGATCCCTTCCTACCTGTCCCCTCTCCAAAAGGTAAAGGCATAAAGACAGGAATACGAATCAAAGCTAACGCCTCTGAGCAGCTGAGAGTCCCAAGCCTCTTCCCTTCCCAGGAGTCTCTTCACCTCCACTGTCTGCAGCCCTAGTCCTTAAAGCTCCTAACTCAAGCCAGGCATGCTTTGCAGGTGGGGTGGGGCTGACGTGGGCCAGACAACCTGCTTAATCCTTTCCTCATTGCAGTGGGATTTGTATACTCTTATTATTCACTGTACTTTAACGAAGGACTAAAGACCATTTTATTTCCAGTAACATTATCTTCTAGCTTTCAACCTTGGGCATTGATTTAGCTGTGCCAAAACAGAGCACTGCTCCAAACGTCTCAATTTTCCTTCTTTTCTGTAAGGTTTATTGAGACTGTTCCAGGTTCATCCAATTGTTCTGGCTCATATAGGTTCAGTCTTTCAACATTCACTCAGTTATGTCAATTTGGAGGACTGTACTTGATTTACTGATTATCTCTTTTCTGTTTGATTTTATAAGAAGCAAACCCATACCAGGCACATCCTGTTTTCCTGGCACAAACAGCAACGTTGCTTTAAGTTATATTACAAGAAAGCTGAATACTGAATTTGGTGGTCGTACCTCTTACCTTTTAGGATTTCTTAATTAAACAGACTGGAAAACTCTGTAAAATACATAGCAGATTACTCCAATCCTATAGCAGATACTCCATTATCTTGCCTGTGAATTGATGTCCTATTGACAGAGCTAAAATTATCCGAGTCATCCCATGAAACCTTTTTAAACAATAGCATAACATTAACTTACTTCCAGTGTTTTGGAACTTTTCAGTGTACCAATACGTACTGGAAAAAATCCAAAATTATCTGGTCCAAGTTGCTCCTCAGCCATTTCTTTTAAAACTCTTGTATGCAAGTTGTAAACCAGCAAGTTCAGATACATTTGTAACTTTAGTGGATGCTCTTTTTCATTCTACTATTATCTCAGGAGAATGGTAGAGTGTTGTCATAGGATATGATTTTATCTGTTTTTTCTCCAGGTGGAGAACTAAAATATATGCTAACACTTCTGCCTTTCCTGCATTATTTTTGACAATTACACCATTTCAATATAGTAATGCACCAATCCCATTGTTCAGATTCATTTTGTTCCTAATAAAGTTTAAAAATGCCTTCTTTTTATGTTTAACTCTGCAGGCCATAGATATTTTTCCTTATGTCCTTTTCCTTCCCCTTTCAGTTTTCTGTCAATCCCAGCTCCTCATTTATATCTATGAATATCAACTTTCCCTTTTTGCCATTTTAAAAATATTTCTTACATACTCTTCTCTTCTAAACCAGGTTGGTCTTTTAACCAATACAGCCTTGTTCCTTGATTGTGGGTTTTTGGGCTTCTCTGGTAAGATGTTCTTAAATAATTCCCAGTTAACATTCACGTTTTCTGGTCAAATTTCTCCTCTTTACAGATTTGACTCAATTGGTTTCAGCTGTAGGAAGCTGTCCCTTTTACAGCACCACATATATAAACAAATCTTGTGTCTGAACATATTTCCCTTCCATTGGACCTTTTATCAGAATCATTTTTTACATTAAAAATCACTTTAGTCAAATCTTTATCAAATCAACACCACTTTAATGCCAGTGCAATTTCCATACAGACAACAACCTCATGTAATCTACTGGGGCAGCTACTCAGTAGAGAGGAATAAATTCTGCTTTATTAAAAAAAAAAAAAGAGTCAGGGTTGTCTAGTGGCTAGAGTAAAGTGCTGCAATTTGAGAGACCTGGGCTTTATGTCTTCCAGGGATTTGCACCATGGCTTGGAAAAGCCACTTTCACTTCTCTGCGCCTGGGGTCCCCCTCACCCTTGCTCTCTTGTCTTTTCAGGCTAAAAGCTCTGTGGGGCACTGTTATTCCGTGCTACGGGAGTATAAACTTGCTTGGGGCCTAACAAGAACAGCTGCACATTTTGGGGGTTGGGCCCCGATCAGAACAGGCCTGTGATTACTCCAAACTTAGGCCCCTTCATCCTTCTCAATGCACTAGGTCGTTTTCCTCCGGCCGTGTCTTGTGTGTGAGATGTGCGCCTACTTTTCCATGCCCTTTCAGTTCAAAGGTGTTCAAGGGAATGGGCAAACAGCAGCAACCATGCATCAGGGTGCCACTGTGCTCACGTTTCTGTGTGCAGATGCCACATTGTCATCCTTCAGCTCGGGGGGGGCGGGGTCAGAGTTTCAAAAGGGGAGTAGACAGCTGATTCCCAGGGCAACTGAAGGGCCATCTGTGCCTTAAAAAATAATATCTACCCCTGGCGCCCGAAACGTCAGCTCTGTGCTTTTCCCATGAGACTGGGAGCTCCCTGGGGCTGGGATTTCTCTCACAATGGGTCTGTAAATGCTCCCACCATTTCCAGGGGTAAAGCAGAATGCAGGGGCTGCTTAGCTTTGGCCCTTCTCCCCGCCCCCGTAGATAAACAACAGGCCAAATCTGAGTGGTGGTGCTGCGACCTCAGGCCAGGTCGCAGGTCTCAGGTTCCAGCTGATGTTTCAGACACTATTATTTTTAAGGCACAGATGGCCTTGCAGTTGCCTTGGGAGTCAGATGCCCAGGTTGCAACACCCCTTGGTTTGGGAGCCCTCCAAATGGGGGACCCATGGAAAACAAACTGCTTCATTCCTTGTCCTGCCCCCGGAGTGTGGCCTGTAATGCAGGAATTATTCATCCCATTCAGGCCAGGCGGTCTTGCATGTCTCAGCAGGACAGGCCTGTGCAGGCTGGTGCTGCTGGGAGGTCTGCATCTGTACCACAGCCAGCACAACAGGCCCCCCTCTCACAGCTGTAATGGGAGTACCCCCCGGAAGGATGCTGTAGCTCATGCCCAGAGGAAAGCACATGCTCAGTCTCTGGATGGCCGTGCTGATCCAGAAGCAGCATGAGAGGGCATTGCGGGAATGGAAAGGAGCTTTGTCTCTAAGCGTGCCTCGAAGTCTGACTCACAGCCCACCCTGTGTCAGTCTGTTCCATTTCCTCCACCTGTGGCAGGCTGGCTGGCTGGCCCAGCCAAATTCATGCGCTCAGAGTGCCCACAAAATCCTCTCTGATGGGAACTGGCAGAGAGGCCTCCTCTGGTCTCTTGCGGGCAGCTGAATCGTCCAATGACAAATCCTCCATGCGCACCGCCTGAAGGCAGTAGCAGCCTGCAGTGCATATCCTCAGGAAACCACAGGTCCCTTTGGCTCACAGTGCCAACACCACAGAGGAGCCATTTTGCCCTGGGCCTATTGCACAGGGTGAGGTCTTAATCCAGCAACTAGAAGGTTAAGTGTTTTTGATTAGCCTGTTGGGCCTGGCCTAATTAGTGCAGCCTGGTGATTGGCACGCACCTGTGGACAGAGGCAGGAGATGGGAACAGAGGATAGATTAATACTTCAGTGCAACCCATTAACAAGTGTCAGACAATGTGACTTGGTGTCTGTAGAGCACTGACCTTAGCAGGGGCCTGCTCCTTGACCATGGGTGTGAGTTGGTTCCACAATAATAACAAACAACAACAATAATAACACCACAATATTTGAGCTCTCTGCTGGACAGAGGAGCAATTGAATGACTGTGACCATCTTTAGTCAATTAAACTGCTTCTTACAGTGCTCTTCTCTGCCACTTGACTACGCAGGGGAACACTAGAGGGTAGTTTATCCTCTCGCATATTGGAACCAGTGAGAGGTGACGGGTGTTTTAATGGAGGACTTTTGTGACCTCAGTCCCACTGAGAATAAAGAGTGTGTGGTGGGGGTGACTCATTTTGAAAGAGGGCAAGTTAACTATTAGCAGGCTGTAGCCTCAGTCCTGTTCAGAGCCATAGGAGCTGGCAGATGTTCTGAAAAAGGCAACTGTTCATGAGCATCTCATAATGAGGAGCATTTATGCACCAGTCTTTGCTGATTGCTACATTTTTTGTTGTGAAAAGTAACGGCAAAAATTACCATTAACCCCAACAGTTCATTTCAAAATCTACCTATTGCTGGAGATCTGCTCCAGATCAAGCAGGGCAAGAGGGGGAATGGGTCTTTGAGAGAGAGCAAGGGAGGCATTGGGAGTGGGGAGAAGTGTAAGCTGGTCAGGCTGCCAGCCAGTGGGAGGCACTGGGAGGGAGGGGGAAGAGTTAATTGGCAGGGCTGCCAGCCAGTGGGGGGCACTGGGAGGGAGGGGGTCTGGGTGCTCGCAGATGCTAAGCCCACGTATTTTTGCCCTGTGTACTCCAGCCCAAAGGGAACATGGAGGGTGAAGGGGACAGGTGGGATAGGTGGGTGGTTGATTGTGCAGGAAAATGTTGAGGAGGGGAGGGATAGCTCAGTGGTTTGAGCATTGGCCTGTTAAACCCGGAGGTGTGAGCTCAATCTTTGAGAGGGCCATTTAGGGATCTGGGGCAAATAGATTTAAAAAAAAAATAAAACAGATCTTGGTCCTGCCAAGAAGACAGGTGACTGGACTTGACCTCCTGAGGTCCCATCCAGTTCTCTGAAATGTGTATCCCCATTTATTTAGTGGCGTCAGATAGCAGAACAAGGAGCAATGGTCTGAAGTTACAGAAGGAGAGGAGTAGATTGGATATTAGGAAAAACTACTTCACCAGGAGGGTGGTGAAGCATTGGAATGTGTTGCCTAGAAAGGTGGTAGATTCTCCATCCCTCGAGGTTTTTAAGCCCTGGCTCGACAAGGTCCTGGCTGGGATGACTTAGTTGGGGTTGATCCTGCTTGAAGCAGGGGGCTGGACTAGATGACCTCCTGAGGTCCTTTCCAGCCCTGTGAGTCTATGATTATATGAACTCTTGAACCTGTGCATTTTATGGGATCCCATGAGATTTTGGCTTGGGTTTAGGCAGACCATGAGCACAATTGGAAGGTGCTTACAGCAATGGTCTAAACTTGTGGCACCAGCTCACACCTGGCCTGGTAGGCTGTGGATGTTAGGAAAAGCCCAGAAGAATTATTCAGTGCCTGTGACTTCACTTTGGGAAAAGCCCTGCCTAACCCACCTGCCTAACTAGGCAATACAGGAGCACAGTTCTCGTAGAGCCCAGCTAGACCTGAGGCCGGAACATTGAGAGCTCTTGGACTTATCATCTTTGCACCCCACTGAATGATGCTGCCCATGTTCATTGTGGTGTCCATTGCCTCTGAACTCCGCTGAGCTCATTGCTCTTTATACTGCGGGGTTCTCTGTCAGTTGTGCATGTTGCCTTTGAACACCGAGTGCTCCCCAAGCCCTTGCACCACAGGACAAAATAAATCGGAGGCGCTGCTGCTGGGGTCCATCTGGCCAAATGGCTGTTTGTGACAAGCTCAGGAGATGCTGCGGAGTCTGTGGCTGCCCTGTTCCTCCTCTCAGGGCATGGCTGACTCCTACTGAAGGTAGTGGGGACCACTCCTAGCCTGCTGAAGGGGATGAGAGGGAGTGGGGGAGCAGGGTTTGTGCTATTGGACAAAACAATATACTCATGTGGAAAATCTTCAGCAGTCCTGCCTTGGCACGCTGGGCCAGACACATGCTGAGCATCTCACATTCCGGTGGAAGACATCTGACTTTCCTGTCGCATCATACTGACGACCCTGCATTGCATCCCACGGGGAGTGTCCCAGATCCAGAGACACAGGGCCAGAGTCTCCTCTCACTCCCCTGAGGCTCCTGGGTGAAGTTCATGAACTCTGAACATCCACCTGACTGCCCACGCAGGGACAACCCTTGGTATCGCTTTGGAATCTTCCCACTGAGGCTCTGCCTCTGCGCTGTAATTGGTTCATAGCCTCCTGAGCACCTGCTGGTGCCCTGGAGTGGCACCGTGAAGCCATGTCTTGGTGTCGCTTTGCCATCGGGTCCCTGAACAACTCCACCCAGTCCCAATATTCCACACTCTTCAGCTTTTGCTCCCAGGTGGGCACAGCCCCTTCTGTCCCAGCTCTGCCTCCTTGCTCTCCCAGGTGAGGAATCAGGCACAGAGGGCCTGACCTGAGATCTGGAGCAGGAGTCAGGAACCAAAGCCAGAGATGAAACCTAGAGTCAGAAAGTGGGAGTGGAACTAAGGCTCAGAGTCAGGAACCCACAGTCACGCTGAAGGTCAGAGCTGGAATCAGGGATACGATGGTCAGGAGCAGAGACCAGAGACAGGGGCCAGAGACAGGGCAAGGGTCAGGCCGGGAGCTGAGGGCAAAGGTAGGAGCACAGAAGAGGCTGGGAGCAGAGCAGGAAGTGGTTGCATGCAGATTGCGGGAGACAGGTGAGAATTCAGCAGCAGCAAATTTTCACCATGACTCTGGCTTCCTCCCAGCAGGTACAACCCAACCAGGTGATACAGTGCCGTGGGCTCCCAGTCGCTCTGCTGAGGTGCTACTGTGCCTCTCTTGCTTGGTAGCAATGAGGGCATGTCAGCAGTCCAGCCCTTTGCCCCTTGTTCTAGGCACACTGAAATCACCCCCCACTGGCTCAGATACTACCTGGGTTTTGGCCTTCTCACCCGAGAGAATCCAAGACCTTCTCCACACATCACCCAGTAATATCCTCGACAGGTGTCTGCCCAGACCCACCTTTTGTCTCTAGCATCTCCCTCACCTACCTGGGGCCTGATTCATCTGTCACATGACATCCTTTAGTGCATCCTCCCACTGGGGAGAGGAGCTAAGCTGAGACCCATCTCCCCTTCAGTTCCCACTGCCATACTATCTGAGCACCTCACAATCCTCATAGTGTTTATTCTGGCAACCCCTCCCCCGGGGGCCAGGCCAGTACACAGAGCAGAAACTGAGGCACAGAGGGCTAAGTGACTTGCCTAAACATCACTCAAGAACTCTCTGGCACAGTCACAAATTGAACCTACTCGACTGCTGCTCCAATCAAGAAGTGGGATTTACCCACGAAAAAGCATGACCTAACAAATCTTTCAGTCTCTAAGGTGATAACAGGACTGCTTGTTAAATTGAACCTAGTTCTTCTACTTCCAGACTAACATCCTAGCCCAGGGATCAGCAACCGAAACAGCAAGAAGAGCCTTTTTTTTTCCAATTTGGTAAACATTCAATAACTCAAGAGCTGCAGTGCATGTGAATACAAGAAGGTCCTTCATAAATAGTGGCAAACAGTACTTTTTCTCACCCCTATTTGAAGTGCAGCGCACACAATGATTTCTAATGTGATGCATGTTTGCTGCAGGTCGTTCACAAACTTTTTACGTGCTCTGTTTCCTCGCACTTTACATGTGTGTGTTTGTGCCACTGTCTTCCTGACTTTCACTCCCGAACCCACTCCAATGATGCCAATTTTACTTCATGTTTAATTTCAGTTTTCTTTCTTAAAATGCATGTTGCCCTTCAGAGCAGGAATGCCACAAGCTTCCTTTTCAAAGTCAAGACTTTATTAACAACATGAACAAAACACAGATACAGATAGTCCGCAACTTAGGAACAGGTTCCGTTCTGAACACCTGGTTGTAACTCGATTTGGTCGTACATCGGAACTACCCTCATACTGTAATCCCCAGAGAGGGTCACTTGCCAGGCAAGGGGAGGCTCAGCATGGGTTTGCAGGTTTCATGACAAGCCTGCACACATAGATAGAGCAGCACAGGACTTTAATAGGAGCCAATCGGGGTGAGCCAACCCAAAATAGTTCGGTTTGTCATACCAAGTCAAAACATTTGGTGTTTGCTCAACTGGCCATTGAACAGCATTTGCCTGAGCTGCCATGATGCAGCTTGGAAGCTGCAGTTTAGGTGCCTCTTCCACGGCCTGATCTACATTTCCCATGGTGCACCAAGGTCTAAACTTTGGTTGCACTGCTGCAGTCCCTCATGGGCAGCTGGTGACCATGGTACATCAGGAGCGATGTCAGCTGGCTGGGAAGGGAGAATAGAGGCTGAGCCCTCTGAAACGTGAGGCTTTGCACCAGTTCAGATGACTGCACTTCAATGCTGGCTTGAGACAAGCTGGGAAATGGCAAAACTTTTTGGTATTGATCTGGGAAAGCCTTTTTTATCTTTTCCCCTGCTCTGCCCTCATCTGTCACTCACTATTGCTCTTGTGCTTCCTGGGAACTTTTCTGGTTTTTTGTCTGAGTCTGAAGTGATCATGAACAAGAAGAAGTCCTGTGGCACCTTTTAGACTAACAGATATTTTGGAGCATAAGCTTTCGTGGGCAAAGACCCTCTTCATCAGATGCATGAAAGCTTATGCTCCAAAATATCTGTTAGTCTATAAGGTGCCACAAGATTTCTTGTCATTCCCGAAGCTCCAGACTAACATGGCTACCTCTCTGATACTTGTCACCATGCCAGGCACTACATTTAGCCATAAGAAGCGATCGTAGAGAAGGTAGATTGTCAATTTATAGAATTGCACTGGAATATTTTCTGCGTATGAAAAATAGCTCAGAAGGCCATGTCTACACTTGCTATTTAAATCAGAAAAAAATCCCTGTTTTGTGCAAATATGGTGGGAGCATTGACACTTGCCACTGACTTTTTGTAGTGAAACTCAGAAGTTTCACTGCACAAAGAAACTACCTCCTTGAGAGGCCTGGCACTATTTCTGGTGATGCTTTTGTACTGATGTGCAAGTGAAGACTCATTCTTGCTAGATATCGTTTCTGGACAAGAGGATCTCCTACCATGTGTAGGTGATAACTCTAGCCAGCACCTCTGCTGGTCTGGTGCCAGGTAAGCAGATATTCCCTGGACCCTGTAAAGCACTGAGAACTTTGAAACTCCCCTTCTTATTTTCTTGGCAAGTGCTCACATTGTCTGGCCAGGTGACAATGGCTGCTCCAGGGAGCAAATAATCCCCTGCTTGGAGCAATGCTGAGCTACTGGAGCTGATCAGTGTTTTCTGAGAGAGGTTATTCATGGACCCCAGGATGCCCTGCATTTATCCCTCCTTCCCATGAGAGCTGCATTATGGAACAGCTGCAAATGTTAACACTTTCTGATGCCTGTGACCCAAAATAAGGGTTTACAAACCAGTGCTTTTCTTTTACCAGTTCCCTATCACCACTGAAACTGCCTGTGCAATAAACCTGCAAGCGTAGACATAACCCATTACCACAGCCAGGCACAGAACAGACACCCTAACTATCCATGGTGTTGCCCATGTCTCTTTCATGAGACCCATCAGCATGCATGAGTAGTTCACAGAGTGTGTTTACTCTGAGAAGTATGGAGTTCCTGCTTATTTACTGCCTCCGAAGACTGTCTCACATGCGCACCACTAATTAGCCAAATGCTGTTGGTTCCAGCCGTCAGCCTCATGGAAGCAGCCCTGAAACTTGACCCAAACCCATTGCAATGCATGGAAATACACATCTCATATTACTAGAGGGGACCTTGGGAGGCATTGAGTCCCGTCCCCTGCCCTCTTGGCAAGGCCAAGTATCATCCTTTTTAGTTTATTGGCCCAGATCCCTAAATGGCCACCTCAAGGGCTGAACTCACAACCCTAAGTTTAGCAGGCCAGGGCTCAAACTACGGAGCTAGTCCTCCTGAATGCAAGGTGGGTAGGGATGTGTAGAAGGGAGAACAGCAAAACAGAGACCATGGATTTCAGGAAGGCATATTCTGGTAAACTCAGAGAGCTGGTAGGTAAGGTCCCATGGGAAGCAAGACTGAGGGGAAAAACAACTGAGGAGTGTTGGCAGTTTTTGAAAGGGATATTATTAAGGTCCCAAAAGCAAGCTATTCCACTGCGTAAGAAAGATAGAAAATATGGCAAAAGACCGCTTTGGAATGCAGGAATGCAGGGCAAGATTAGAAAGGCAAAGGCACAAAATGAGCTCAAAATAGCTACAGGCATGAAGAGAAACAAGAAAACTTTTTATAAATGTATTACAAGCAAGAGGAAGACCAAGGACAGGGTAGGCCCATTGCTCAGTGAGGAGGGAGAAACAGTAACAGAAAACTTGGAAATAGCAGAGATGCTTAATGACTTCTTTGTTTCGGTCTTTACCGAGAAGTCTGAAGAAGGAATGCCTAACATAGTGAATGCTACTGGGAAAGGGGTAGGGTTAGAACATAAAATAAAAAAAGAACAAGTTAAAATCATTTAAAAAATTAGATGTCTGCAAGTCACCAGGGCCTGATAAAATGCATCCTCAAATACTCAATAAAAATAGAGAGGGAGCCATGCTAGTCTATACACTATCAAAACAAAAAGCAGTCAAGTAGCACTTTAAAGACTAACAAAATAATTTATTAGGTGAGCTTTCGTGGGACAGACCCACTTCTTCAGACCATAGCCAGACTGGTCTGAAGAAGTGGGTCTGCTCCCACGAAAGCTCACCTAATAAATTATTTTGCTAGTCTTTAAAGTGCTACTTGACTGCTTTTTGTTTTGATAGAATACTCAAGGAGCTGATAGAAGAGGTATCTGAGCCTTTAGCTATCCTCTTTGGAAAATCATGGGAGACAGGAGAGATTCCAGAAGACTGGAAAAAGGCAGATATAGTGCCCATCTATAAAAAGGGGAATAAGAACAACGCAGGAAACTACAGACCAGTCAGTTTAACTTCTGTGCCAGGAAAGATAATGGAGCAGGTAATTAAGGAAATCATCTGCAAACACTTGGAAGGTGACAAGGTGATAGGGAACAGCCAGCATGGATTTGTAAAGAACAGATCATGTCAAACCAATCTGATAGCTTTCTTGGACAGGGTAACAAGCCTTGAGGATAAGGGAGAAGTGGTGGTCCTCATGGTATACCTAGACTTTAGTAAGGCATTTGATACAGTCTCACATGATATTCTTATCAATAAACTAGGCAAATAAACTTAGATGGGGCTACTATAAGGTGCGTGCAAAACTGTCAGATGACTGTACTCAGGGAGTAATTATTGATGGTTCTCAATCTGGTTGGAAAGGTACAACAAGTGGGGTTCCGTAGGGGTCTGTTTTGGGACTGGTTCTCTTCAATATCTTCATCAACGATTTAGATATTGGCATAGAAAGTACGCTTATTATGTTTGCAGATGATACCAAGCTGGGAAGGGGTTGCAACTGCTTTGGAGGATAGGGTAATAATTCAAAATGATCTGGACAAATTGGAGAAATGGGCTGAGGTAAACAGGATGAAGTTTAATAAAGACAAATGCAAAGTGCTCCACTGAGGAAGGAACAATCAGTTTCACACATACAGAATGGGAAGCGACTGTGTAGGAAGGAGTGAGGCAGAAAGGGATCTGGGGATATAGCGGACCACAAGCTAAATACGAGTCAACAGTGTGATGCTGTTGCAAAAAAAAAACCAAACAAGCATGATTCTGGGATGCATTAACAGGGGTGTTGAGAGCAAGACAGCAGAAGTCATTCTTCCGCTCTACTCTGCGCTGGTTAGGCCTCAGTTGGAGTACTGTGTCCAGTTCTGGGCACTGCATTTCAAGAAAGACGTGGAGAAATTGGAAAGGGTCCAGAAAAGAGCAAGAAGAATGATCAAAGGTCTAGAGAACACGACCTATGAAGAAAGGCTGAAAGAATTGGGCTTGTTTAGTTTGGAAAAGAGAAGACTGAGTGGAGACATGATAGCAGTTTTCAGGTATCTAAAAGGGTGTCATAAGGAGGAGAGAGAAAACTTGTTGATTTTGGCCTCTGAGTCTAGAACAAGAAGCAATGGGCTTAAACTGCAGCAAGGGAGGTTTAGGTTGAACATTAGGAAAAAGTTCCTAACTGTCAGGGTGGTCAAACACTGGAATAAATTGCCTGGGGAGGTTGTGAAATCTCCATGTCTGGAGATATTTAACAACAGGTTAGATAAATATCTGTCAGGGATGGTCTAGACAGTACTTGGTCCTGCCTTGAGGGCAGGGGGCTGGACTTGATGACTTCTCGAGGTCCCTTCCAGTCCTAGTATTCTATGATTCTATGAAATCCATCTGGAGAGACTTTCCTATGTTCTTTGGGGTCACCCCAACACATGCCACAAGCCACATTTCACGCACCTTGGAAATAATGCGGGGCAAAAGCGCTCCTTCGAGCTTACAAGGGTGTCATGGTTAATTCATCTGGGAGGGTTTGGTTCCCTTGACAGCACAGGTCAATCTTGTCAGAAGTAGCTTACAAACAATAAAGACATCGTCTCAACAGTCCTATGGAAATGAAGATATTTTAACTGCAATTAAGATATAGAATGTTCAAGTCTTCAGAGTCCTGGAGCTGGGATTCTGAATGCCAATAAATGTCATTTTAAAAGTAACAGTGAGTTGGGAGTTGGGGATTTAGGCTCCTAAGCCACTTAGGTACTTTGGAAAATTTTGCCTCTTGCCAACTAAAACCAAGGGCAAGACAGTATGGCATGTGGACTTGCAGGTTTGTCTGTTGTGTTTAGCTGGTTGAAATGATGGCTTCTTTCTGTAAAAACTCACTTATGTGGCTGTGTAACAGAATGTGACCACTGCAAACCTCCTGGGGATTCTGATTTTGCAGACCAGGTGACTTCTGTCTGTGATTTCTCCCTTTCATGTGGATCTGGCTAACGCAACCCCCACCGGCCAGATTTGGGCTGCGGAGTCAGGACAGCTGGTTGTGCTCCTCTCCTACTGCCTCTCAAAGCTCAGGATTGTGGGTTCTCAGGTGGCCAGGCAGGCCCATGTTCTGGGAGCAGAGCACAGAAACCAGTCACTGTTATCGATGATCTACGAGGAGAGGCTGAGGTTTCTGGGCTGATTTAGTTTGCAGAAGACAAGAGTGAGGGATGCTTCGATAGCAGCCATCAGCTTCCTGAAGGGGGGCTCTCAAGAGGATGGAGAGAGACTGTTCTCAGTAGTGACGGAAGACAGAACAAGGAGCAAGGGTCTGAAGTTACAGAGGGAAAGATATAGGTTAGATATTAAGAAAACTATTTCACCAGGAGGATGGTGATGCAGTGGAATGTATTACCTAGGCCATGTCTACATGGGCCCCTCCCTTTTAAAAGGGACATGTTAAGGAGGGAGTTCAGAAGATGCTAATGAGGTGCTGACAAGAATATGCAGCACCTCATTAGCATAATGGCAGCTGTGCATGATTCGAAAGTGCTGCTTTGAGAATGCATACTGCTCGTGTAGACGGGGGTGTTTTGAAACGACCCTCTGACTTCAAAAGCCCCTTCTTCCTATTTGGTTTTAGGAAGAAGACACTTTCTGAGCCAGGGGGGTCCTTTCGAAAGGCCCCCATCTACACAGCACTTTGGTATTGCACGCAGCCGCTGTTATGCTAATGAGGAGCCACATATTCATGCCAGCGCCTTATTAGCATTTTCCAAACTCCCTCATTAACATGCTCATTTTGAAAGGGAGGGGCCAGTGTAGATGCAGCCCTAACGAGGTGGTGGAATCACCATCCCTAGAGGTGTTAAGCCCTGGCTTGACAGGGTCCTGGCTGGGATGATTTAGTGGTGGTTGATCCTGCTTTAGGCAGGGGGCTGGACTTGATGACCTCCTGAGGTCCTCTCCAGCACTAAGGTTCTATGACTCCATGATCTATGCGCTTCAGCCAGCGTATAAATACAGCTTCAAATACTGCTTCATCGCCGGGGGACTGCTGCAGCTTTCCAAGATTTCAGGCAGGCGAGAGGAGTAAATGCCAAGCTAGGGGAGTCCCACAGAGATGAAGTTCTTCCCTCACACACAGTCTCACCAGCAGAGCTGCCGTTTGATTTTCTAGCCTCTGTGGTCTATGACACGAGCCCTGAGTCAGCCTAGCTTCTCTGTGTCTAGAGAACACCCCATGTTGCATTCTAGCAGCCCAGAGAAACACAGATGAGATCAGTATGAGAGAGGTAGCCGAGTTAGTCTGTATCTTACAAAGCAACGAGAAGTCCTGTGGCACCTTGTAAACTAACAGATATTTTGGAGCATGAGTTGGGGGGGTGGGGCGGGTTTCAGAGGAGGATTTAAAGAGGGAGTTTCAGTCAAGGGGAAGGCCAGAGTTGACAAGGTCTATTCAGGCACAGTGGATGTGGCCCATTATCGGCAGTTAATGTGGAGTTGTGAACATCAAGAGAGGACAGATGAGATCAGAGATCTGCCTGCTAGGTGCTGTACATACACCTTGGAAGAGAGCCTTTACAGGCTAGACAGGCAAAGGAAGAGATCTTATCCTCATTTTCAAGAGTAGGTATTTAAATCCAAGTCACCCAGGGAGCGCTGTGGGGCTGCATCCACACAGCAGCATTATTTTGAAATAGTCCATTCTGGAATAGCTATTCGAAATATGTTGTTTTGAAATAACACAGCTACACACAAGTGGATAGCAGACTGATACGGTTGTTGAAAGATATCAGTGATAATGTGGGGGCAGCGGCGAGAACATGCGGGGAATTGGGAAGTTGTTTTAAAACAAGTAGAGGTACGAGACCAGGAGATCCAATATCGCCAAGTATCTTCATTGCACATCTGGAGAGAGTGATGGACAAGATCAAGGAAGAGGTGTAAGGTGCATGGGAAAAGAATTAACAGCTTGAGGTTTGTGGGTGATATAGTTATCATTGAGGAAGATGAGGAGAAGCTAGCGAAAATGGGGCGGATGTTAAACGAAGAAGGGAAGGGGTATGGACTGATTAAAATTGATAAAACAAACATTGATAAAACAAATTGATAAAACAAACATTGATAAAACAAATACAATGGTATATGCAGATAAGGAAATAGGAAGGAAGATCAGTGTCGATGGTATTGAACTAGAAAATGTAGAGAAGTTCACATATCTGGGGAGCAACATAATGTCTGACCTAGACTGTAAGAAGGAAATAGCGACTAGAATAGCGAAAGCAAGAGCAAGTTTGAAGGCGATGGACAAGATCTGGAAAAGCAAAGCAATTAGCTTAAGAATGAAGCTGGGTGTCTTGAAAACGTGTGTATTCAGCAGCATGTTGTATGGATGTGAGACATGGGTGATAACTAAAGATTTGAAAAGAAGAATATTAGTGTTTGAAAGGAGTTGTTATAGAAAGATTCTGAGAATAGGATGGATGCGGAAGGTCACCAATGAGGAATTATATAGGCAGATACAGCCGAAAAAGAACTGGCTGCAAAAGGTTATTAAATGGAAGCTACAACTATTTGGACATATTTGCAGAATGAATGACAAATGAAAAATCAAGACCCTGGTATTCGGCATAATGGACGGTTTGAATAGGAGAGGCAGACCCCACAGAGAATGGATAGATGATGTAGTAGATTGGTGCGGAACTAGTCTGCAGAAACTAAGCCACTCTGCACTGGACAGGGAAAGATGGAAGGAAATAGTGAGAGAGGCATCAGACACCAACGGGTGCTGAGCCCACGGTTATTGATGATGATGATGATGACACAAGAATGGATTTCAAAATAGCAAGTCCAACTTTGAAAGCACCCTTATTCCAAAAAAAATCGGGAAGAAGGGTGCTTTCGAAATCAAGGCACCCTTTCGAAGGAATCCTGGCTACACAGCTATTTTTAGTTCAAAATCAGCCCTTTTGATGGGCTGGGTGGCAGCTATTATGCAAACAAGGCACTGCATATTCATATCAGCGCTTCATTTGCATTTTCAAATGGCTGCATTTACATACCCCTTCCGAAATGGAGGGGTAGTGTAGCCACCGCGAAAGGGAGATCAGAAATGCAGCTAAGGCTCGGATTTATTCTATTTCAGGAAGAAGAGTTCTTTCAAAAACAGGGCTTGTTTTGGAAGGAACCCTGTCTACATGGCTGTTTTTGCTTCTGGAAAAGGCTCTTTGGAAAGCGAGATCATACAAGAATATGAAAATGAGGAACAAGATATGTAAATCCGCACCTCGTCTGCATTTCCAATCTCACTCATTTGCACTCTGCTTCCGAAAGCGGAATGCAGTGCAGTCGCAGCCAGTGCCGATTTAGGAATTGTGCCCTGGGGCGCCATTGTGGCTCATTTCGAAGTAGTGCTGTTCCGGGTCTCACCAGTGCCTATTTTGAAACAGGCATTATTCCTCCTTCAGTGCGATTCATGAAAGTCAGAATAACGCATGGGCTATTTTGAAGTTATTTTGAAATAGCGTGTGCATAGTGTAGCATGTACATAGTGTATATGCTCGAAAAGTTATTTCAAAATAATGGCTGTTATTTCAAAATAACTTTGGTCTGTAGACATAGCTTGACAGAATCAAGAAAGGATCCCAGATCCCAAGACACCAAGCTCATGCCTTCCATTCCTCTCCGGGTTCTGAACCTTTGTGTTCATTCACTGTCTTAGCATCTCATTCCCTAGGCTGTGGGGAACTTGGAAGAGAGTGGAAAGCCTTTGCTCAGACTGACGTTTGCCTCGCCTAGCTGGGACTCCTTGGAGAATCTATTCTCTAAACCTCCATACAAAGAAGAATCATTGCAAGGCAGCTTCGCCTGAGAAGTCTTCCAGAGCGCTTTATTGGCGTCACATGCCCTCCCTGCAGTTAACCACGCAGAAGTTTAGGTCAGGAAGTGAAGAAGAATGCTGTGGGTATGTTGACACAGCAGTTATTTTGAAATAACAGTCGGTAATTGAAATAGTGGTTGGCTTTTTGGAAATAAGCACCCTCATTGCACAAGGATTAGTGCCGATTTTGAAATAGCTGTTTTGAAACAGAGTCTATGTAGACAGGGAATAGAGCCATAGTACATCCAATGGCTGTATTTCAAAATCGCCTACCAGGGTAATCTGATTGCCAGCTGTGAGACATTTTGCTGAGGTTGACCATCTGCAGGCAACACTCCCTCCCCCCGCCACACAGTTCCCTGTGACTGTTCAACATTTCTGACCAATGGGAGCTGCGGAAAACAATGGCCAGCATGACCCCTTCACCTGCAGGAACCACCCTGCAACTTCTATTGGCCAGAAACAGAGAACTGCAGCCACTGGGAGCTGTGTGTGTGTGTGTGTGTGTGTCTGCGGATAGTGGGCATCAGCAAAACGTGCCGTGGCCGGAGTCAGATTACCCTGACAGGCCACACGCTGCCTGCGGGCTGTAGCTTGCCCACCGCCGCTCTAGAATCCCTGACTGTGCAACAGCCCATATCTACAGTAATAGGTACTTCTCCGCTCTTTGCCACAGCAACATAGAGTAGCTGACAAAAATTAGAGATGTAAGATCCCCAGTTTCCTACAAGGCAGAGACACCTGTCAGGGAAGATCTAGGTGGTGCTTGGTCCTGCCATGAGGGCAGGGGACTGGACAGGATGTCCTTTGAGGTCCCTTCCAGTTCTAGTGTTCTGTGATAACAGCTGGACCAACACCTGCTCTTACAGCTCTTTTTATCTCAAAGTACCTTCCTAAGGAGGGCAGAGTCATTACTCCCATTTTACAGAAGGGCAAACTGAGGCACAGAAAGGGGACGCAACTGGCCCGAGTTCACTCAGCAGGACACTGTCAAAGCTACTGGATTAGGTCTTCCAAGTCCCGGTCCAGTGAGCTGACCCCTAGGCAGCCCTGCTTGCATGCCATTTTTGCTTTCTTATTTTCCAGGCATGGAAACTGAGGTACAGATCAGTGACAGGATTTGTCCAAAACCACACAAGATGTCAAAGCCAGGGCTGAAGTCAGTCCCCTCCCATGGTGCAATAAGATCTCCCCAGGGCCAGCTAAGAAGCTGGCTCAACATGGTGCCAGCAAGAAGGGTGCCCTCTAGAGAAGCACTAGCCTCACACCTTGGAGCATCTGGCGTTTCTCTTTGAGGTCACCCATCTGAGGGGCTGCTGTGTTGTGAGCAGCTCACTGACTGGTGGTAGCGGCCATGAGTTGGCCAACCACTTGGTACTTGCTGGTCCTGGCATGGGTATCAGCTGATCACCAGCGATCACTTTGACGCACAACCCCTTTCACCCAAGTGTCTGAGAAAGCGAGAGCATGTTTGTCCTCCCACAGCCTCTTGGTGACGAAAGTGAGATTGCACCTACTCCTACAGCTCCCTGAGTTCCCCAGGGCTGCAGAATATATTTTAAGCTGCATCCTCAGTGCAGCACATGAGAGAGCCAATCCAGTAACAGTTCAAAGCCCCGAGGAGCACCCTCCCATGCCTGCCTCAGGCCCAAAATGCAAGCATGAATGCCAGCATGGTCTAGTTCAGTGGATCCTAAACGTTTTCATGCTGCCATCCTGTTTGGGTGCCCTGTGTTAATATGACCATCAGAGGTCTGAGATAGGTCTCTGCAGTGTGACTGGGACCCAATGGGAGCTGCCTGCAAGTGTCAGATCAGAAAATAACCCAGCCCCTGGCTCAGCTCAGGTCGGCTCCCTGCCTCGTGCCTGTGGGGACAGCATGATGGTGGCTAGTAGTCCCTGTGCCTGCTTGCCACCCTCTCTCTGCTGCAGAGCGGGTGTGCTGACACGTGCTCAGGAGGGGTGGGGTGGGGGCAGTGGGGCACAGAGCCACCTGTTGCAGTCACGGGGTCTTTTGTGGCAGCCCTGATGATCACAAGTCACAGTTTGGGAAGTGCTGGTGAACCAGACAACGGATGAGAACTTGGCAGGACTCCGTTCTGTTCCCAGCCCTTCTGTGCAATCTCAGCCAAGTACCTCCCCTGTGCTGCAGCTTAGATGCTCTTTGTAGCTGGGGCTGCCTCTGGCTGTGCAAGGGATGAAACCTCGAATCCTAGGGCTGGACAAGACCTCAGGAGGTCATTGAGTCTAGCCCCTGCCCAAAGCAGGACCAATCATGCCAAGTTCACTGGGACATCTGATTTTTACCTGACCTTCTAGCAACATGGCTCCATGTTGTACGTGATTGAAGGGAACCAGAGGTATCTCAGTGGGTTTTACCAAATGTACACGAGAGTCCTTGTCATGCCCTCAGAAGGCAACAATGTCTAGACGAGAGCACAGCAGCCCCACGACACAAGACTGGCACAGGAGGGGAGGTGGCAAATTAGTTCTCATATGGTGACTGCAGGTAGATTTACCACAGGAGAGATCACAAGTTCCTGGGCTGTGCACCATGCTGTACATTCAGAAGGAGACGTGTTCTCCACCCGTGTTAGCTGGAAGAACTGAACCGGATGTGTGCATTTAGGGGTAAATTCCCCACTTTGCACTCCTGTCGGTAGGAGAACCAGTGCAAGTTCAGCACCCCAAGGACCTTTGTGGCTCCCCCTAGGCCTCTGCAGAGGGGCAGTATGGTGAGGGGGAGTTTCCCTCTAAGCTGGGAAAACCTCTAAGACCTCTGGAGTGGGGCAGAGTGGGGCTGCTGCTGGTGGCGGGAGGGGGGCTTGCTAAATTCCAAGATAGCTGGTGAGGAGAAGGTGGGGGAGATAGCTCAGCCCTGCCCTCTCTCCTCCGGGACCCTCATCTCCCTCACCCCCTCAGCCTTCTCCAGGCCCCTCCTGGGGCTCCCCCCCCCCAGCCCCATGAGGGCCAGAGAGCCTCTTGCTCCCCAGTAGCCAGCCTGTGCCCGTTCTGCCCCAGCCCAGGTCACCTCCCTTGGTATCGCCCCCCACAGGGCCTGGCATTAGCATGAGGGAGAGGCAGGCGTGGGGCTAGCTATGCCCTGCCCCCTCACAACATGGCCACAGACCCCTCCGCACCACGCCTGGTAGCTGCCCATTGCAGAGCCTGGCTGCTGAGCCGCCTGGAGGGGTGAGAGCCCCACACCAGCCAGCTAAGTGTTAAGCACGGGGGGAGCGTAGGGCCTCCGCTCACGCAGGCCTGGCGTCCCAGGGGAACCGGGGCCAGAGGGCGAAGTTGCGGCTGCACCAGTCGTTACACGCAGTGGCATTAAATCCCGGGGGAGAAGGGACGCGTGCAACCCAGAGACACATCGGGGGAAGGGGGGCCAACGCCGCCATCGCCTCAGGGCCAGTGTCCCCCCTGCTCCCTAGGGCTGGGTGAGCCTTGGTGCAGGTTCCTGAGGTGCTTGCTGGAGAGCGGCTCAGTAGGCACGGCGGTCCCCACCGGCGCCAGTTCCTTAACTGGCTCTCTCCGTCCCTGCCCCTTGCTGTCCCCCCGGGCTGCATTTATCATGCACCTGCCAGGGCGATGTCTGTACGACGCTCCTGGGGCTGGGTTTTGTAAGAGGCTGCAGCCCCGAGGGGAGGTGGTTCCTCCAGCTGAGGCTTGCGCGCAGTTTGAACGCTACCGGGAAGCTCTGAGAAAGCTAGAAAGAAGCCGTCGCCGGAGAAACCCACCTGACCCTCTAGCAACGCGGCTGGCTCTGCCACAGTGTGTCATGGCTCTTACGTAATCATGACATGACTCCTGCTTCCCTGAGACCTGGTTATGCAAAAAGAAAGAAAAAAGCAAGAAGCCGCCCAGTTAGTGCCCTGCTGACCCACTAACACATTTCTCGGAGCAGCAATGTAACACGTACTGGGTGACGCTGCCCAGCAGCTCCTGACAGACTGGGGGCTGACCGGCCCCTCACCCTCACTGGGTCTCTAGAGCAGAGGGGACTGATGCTTGCTGGTTCCTGGGCGACTTATCATGCTCTGTGGGTAAGTCTGAGCCTCTGGGAGAGCTGAGCTTGGAGGATTGGGGGTGGGGGGGTCCTTGTTTCAGGGCTAAATAGGCAGCAGTAATGCTGGAGGAAAAACTTCTCTGTGCTCAGCGCTAGCCCTCTGCAGCTCCCCTGCTTTGCTGGCGTCTGGGGGACTTTCAGAGTCTATTTCCTCTGCTGCTTGGCCTCTCCCTTTCTCGCTTCTGTCCTCCTCTCCTCTCTCTCGCATTCTTTCCCCCTCCCAAGGTGGCTCTCCACACTCAGACCCCTTCCCCAGCTGAGCGCACATGGCTGTCCCCCCACACCCACCCCTTGGTTCTGCAGCAGCTGGCCCTTTGCTTCCCTGGCTAGTCCTCACCTGCTCAAATGGATTTGTGGCTCCAGGCTGTGGCTGTTCATTGCCACTGCTCTGCTTGCTTGTGGATGCCAGATGGCTGCTGCCTGTTCTCTTCCACCCTCCACTGTGGTTCTGTAGCAGGTGTTTCCTTGCAGGGCTAACCCAAACATGCCACTGGGAGAGGGTTAGCAATGGGATGCCTCAGGACTGTGGTTTCCAGGGCACCTCCTGGCTCTAAGCTGGACTGATAATGCAGGGGAGCGTTGTGTTGGCCATCTTCAGCTACCCTCCCCTCTGAGCAGAAGGTGCTTCCTGGGTGCGTATTCGGGCTGGCTTAGTTGTCAGCCTGTCTACGGAGAAAGCCAGGGCCACTGAGACCCAGCGGTGCTTGTATTTACTGTGATGTGAATGTTATTCTAGACTGAGACTAGATCACACTGCAGAGGCTGTAAGATGATAATGATTTTTGCTGCACTTCATGATCTGGGAAACTTAGACAGGGCCAAATTTTGCAGGGAATTTCCAGAGGTCAGTAGACCTGCAATTGTGCATCTAGGAGCAACCACCTGGCTGTGTTTTGGCTAGAAGTTCCTATTTAGCACCCTTTCATATGAGCCTTTGTTTTCTCCGGTGTCTAAAGCTGAGCTACTGCCAGGCAGAGAGCTCTTCTGCCCTTTCTTTTTTCACCCTCTGAATTGGAGCTGAGTTTCTTTTACAAATTGGTCTCATGACCTCTCTGTGATTCCTCCGTCTGGTGAAGATGCTGATACTTGCATCCCTCATTGCAGGGATTGCTGCACCAGAAACACCTAGACAGACAGAGCAAATAAGTTCAGGCTTGCACAGCCTGTTGGACATAATTTTATAAACAACCTTTACCTGCCCTCATTGTTCAGCCTGGGCAGTGATTTTCCCAGTAGCATTACCTCTCTGGAAGGTTTTTTAAAATTTGTTTAGACAAACCCTTTCCATCTTGTTTCAAATAATTGTCTTGTTTCTAATATATATATATTGCCATTAACTACCCCCCAGAAGCAAGTTTTGCGAGAGAGAGAAAACAATGTTGACCCCACTCACACTGGGGTTTGCAGAGAAGCCAGGTGTCAGGTAACTGCTATTTGATCTAATTTGAGGAAAGTACTAAATTTATGTCTATTTATGCTTGAGGTTTGTGGCAAAGCATCCATCCCTCCAGTTTTGTTTTTGCATTCTGCGAATGACAGCTGCCATTAATTCATGATGTGAGGAGTGGCTGAGCCTGTGTGTTCCCTGGCCTGGAACATATATAATCCTCCCCAGCCTTCTTGGTTTTTGCTCAGGACTCTTTATTGCTGCAGCAAATTGGCAAAATCCAAAAACAAATGCAGAGTTCTGCACCAAAGAGGAAAGCCCTGATTAAGACGAACAGAGCAGATCAGCTGACTCAGATGTATTGTTTCAGGCACTATGCAGACTCCGGCAGGCAGAACTACACTGATTACACTCAATTTACAAGTTCAAAAATACCTCCACAACCAAAAGAGCTAGAAACATTTTTAAAAGGGTGCACCAATTTGTAAGACCAGAATGAATTTTGTTGCAAATATCACGCACACAGAAGCAGAGTAGAAGGGGCATTGCCTGCTAGGGATGGTTTCCACTGTAGTCTAAAACATGCATTAAGGCTTTTTTTCCAACAGTCTCAAGTTTCCTCAAGGTTTCTATGTAAACTGGACAAACTTTAGTTAAAATTCAGCAGGACTGGAGGGGAGGATTCTGGCTTCTTTAGTTTCCCATGAATGGCTGCTTAGGAGAGGTCTCACTGTTGGAGGTTTTGTCTATATTGGCAAAAGAGGAAAAAAGCTTTTGAGGTTTACAGATCTGATGACAAACTCTTTGCCATGACAAGAGCAAGCTGGTGTTTTCCAGCCGACGACGCAAACGCTGCTCGTGAGGGGTGGAATTTTCTTGTTGGTGTAACCCATACACCTACTGAGTGTGGTTCACTGTCCCAGGTAGTGGCACCTAGACCACTTACACAAGGAAAGGAGCATCTTCTACAGCATTAGTTGAGAGGCCAGCTGGCTTTTAGTTCAAGTTGTAGAGGCTCTTGCACTAAGTGCCTGAGGCCCAGGCTCAAGTCTCCGTGGATGGTTAATCACAGAGAGGTCATCCTGTTCATCTGCATCTTAACAAAACAAACCAACAGTCCATGCAGCACTATAAAGACTAGCAAAATAATTTATTATATGGTGAGCTTTCACGGGGCCGACCCACTTCATATCCAGATCTGAAGAAGTGGGTCGGCCCCACGAAAGCTAATTATCTCCGACGTTCAGCCTGAGCGTGGCTGCGGAAGCACCGTATGTAGAAATCCAGCATTTCACTGTGACTGTCGGGGGAGTCCACACAGAGTTCTTCTTCTTTTGGTGTTGGGGGCGGGGGGGCGTCAAGAGAGTCAGACTGTTGTTACTACATCTCATAAATTATTTTGTTAGTCTTCAAAGGGCCACATGACTTCTGGCTTGTTTTGTGGGTGGTTAGATTGGCAAAAGTGTGGAAAAACATTGTTTACATCACTCAACTTTTAGCAGCATGGCCGTGTTGCTCAAAACTGTGTTGAGTAGACAAATCCTTAGACAAAACTTTCTTTCAGTCTATCTACTGTGTCTAAACTGGTAGAATATTGTTACTAGATTACCTTGTTCTGTGAATATTGCAATGAGCCGGCAAATAATTTATTTGCTATTTTTGTGCTAATCAATCAATTATCAATCTCTGCATTAGACACTGTCAATGGGGCAACTCGCACATCCCATGTCTTATAGAGTGTTGTAGCAATGTTGGTCCTAGGATATTTTAGAGACTAGTTGGGTTGTGGGGAGGGATAATAACTTCTATTGAAGCATCTTCTGTTGATGAGAGGGACAAGTTTTCCAGCTTTACAAAGCTCTTATGTCACAGTGACAAAAGGCAGAATTTAACTCTTCGTTTCCCTCTTATAGCTTCATCCACTAGTGGATCTTGCTCCACTGTTTGTCTCATGTTAAAAAGGAATATTTGTTGAACACTGCTGCTGATCTAGGTGCCACGGAGAGGAAGGAACTATTAATACTGAAAAGAGAATGAGTTGAAATGCAAAAGAAAACATTACCTTCCTAAACGCTATTGAATGTGTAAAATTTTCCTCTCTGCCTCATCAATTGGACAGTGGGTTGTGAAAATGTACCCTATTGAAATGCTGTTTGGGCAGATCAGCAGCTCTCATGTGTGACAGAGATGCCCATTGATCCGCTCCACCTCAGTATGCCTTTCATAATGTGTGGAAGCAGCATGCAAATCAAGCTCCGGGCAGAGGGCCCTCTAATAGCCCAAAGTTAACGATGACTAAGAAATATCAAACTCATCCTCAAAGCACTCTTCCAGAGACTTCAAGTGTGAATCTTCTTGAAAACCTCTTTCATTAAAAACCCCAGGGAACCACGTTGTCTCTCGTATAATGACTGCCAGTCAGGCTGGCATCAATTTACTCAGCTTACAGGTGAAAAGACCTTTCCTTAAAAGTTCAACCTCCTAAATCTCTCTCGGGGTCTCAGTGTGTGTGTGCGTGTGTGCGTGCGTGTGATTTACAAAGGGATTTAAGCACCTCACGGTCAAGATTTAGATCTAGTGGGATTTACAAAAGTGCCAAAGGCCCAGATCCTTGCCGCTGTGTAGATGCCAAATCCCATGGGAGTTAGAAACCTAAATATTTTTAACACTTAGGAGGTTAAGTCCTGTTTTCAAGTGACAAGAACCTAAGTCCCATTAGTTTTGATTGAGTCTTACAGTATGTCTATGGCGCACTTAAATACCCACAGCAGTGAGCCTTCCACGGACTCAGACTCCTGGAGTTCATGGTGCTAAAGGCAATAGTATGGATTTGGTGGTTCTGAGCCTATCCCAAATATCTACACAGCTACTTTTAGCACTGCAGCACAAGCCAAGGTTTCAAAACACAGAGCAGACGTACCATTCATCTCTGAATTGCTACAGTCACTCTTGAAAAAAGGAGCTAGGCTCCTTAGCCATTTACGTGTTTTGTGTTGAAAATGCTACAGACTGAACCTCTCTAGCCCATCAGCCTTGGGACCTGCCCGGTGCTGAATGAGAGAATTTGATGGACCACGGGAGGTCAATATTGTCTAACAGCATCACCAACACTCCACTGCTTGCTGGGCTCTTAGAAGACTTTTAGGGGTAAATTACAGCTAAATAACAGTACAGAACAGGACTGGTGGCTGTAAACAAACTTTATGGGGCTATGGGAAACTTGGCCACAAACCTGGACTGCTGAAATCTAAACTCATGCTGGATTACGAACGTTGAGAGTGCTGGAATAGAGATGTTCAATCTGTATTTTTAATCATTAAAGAGATTATGGTGCCAGTTGGTTTAATAAAAGCCATCAGGTTTTGGAATACAACCTCCATTTCTGCATGTTTAAATCAAAGAGCACTCTAACTAAAGACAGCAAAGACACAGGCTGAAAATCTGCATTTGGATATTTTCAGTACTTTCAGATGAGTTGCAAACTTGTGCCTGAGGCCAGAATTTGAGTACATGGAATTGTAGATAACAAGAGACAGGAAGACCCAGAGAGAAAAGACCAGCTCCCAAAAGGTGTCTAACTCCCACTGAAATCACTAAATACCTTTGAGGATCTGATCCAAGGTACCCAGATACTGAGAGTGAGGGGCTCATCATAAAAATTCAAATTTGTGTATTTATAACACTCTGTTCAATACGTTATCTGGGTGTTTTCCCTCAATCTCTTTATAGCCAATGCATACGTAGCTGAATTCTAACCTTAGATGTAAGAGGGGTAACTCCTGCTGAAGTAATCTGTGGGCACTGATGGTGTCTGAGTTGATTCTCAACCCAAGTGTTTGCAGCCTTTACTACAGTGTCAAATTCTCTCCATGCTCATTGCCATGTATGTCGCTTTAAGGATACAGAAGCAGAGGTTCTTTATGGCTCCAACAAGAAGGCACATGTGGGTGTAGGATGGAGGTTCTACCAACATGAATTTGGGATGACTGACTTATTACTGGTGAGTGGGAACAGCTGCTAGTGAACAGTGACAGTCTTCCCACACAAGTGCGGATAGAATCTTTATACAGTCCCACTCCAGACCATTGCACACATGAAACTGCTCTGTGTGGACCACACTGACTAACTGTTTTGGGAGAGACTCTGATGCTTTCAGTGCGATTGTGTTTAGTCCCACCGACAGGCTCACCAGCTGTCTATAATCCCTCTGAGTCCAAGGGTCTAAAGTGATAGGGAACCAGAAAAACCTCCCCCATATGACTGAAAATAGCTTTTCTGTACTTAAAAACGTCTCAGTGGCACTGTGTGTTCTCTTGTGTCCAACTGGGGAGCCAGGAATCCCTCTTTTTACTGATATAGAGCTTCTGTTTCTTGTCCTGTTGGAGGTGTAGGATCTGGTCTTTATGGTATACAAGCCTGGTTACCAGTCCACATGGGATCGTGCCCATCCTCAGCCTTAGGCCTGGCTACATTTTTAGAAGAAATCCACAGAATAAAGGGATGATAATGACACATTTCTGGCTATTTTAAAACAAAATAACAACTGCTGGATGCTGCTCAGGAGTTTGCAATGTCAGCGGTGAGCAAAGGACTGATGAGTAAGATTATCCAAAGGTATACAATATGGCATGTCCATATATATGGAATAATAATACTTAATAATTAATAGTATGAAGTGCACATGATATGAAGACACAAATATCATTTAATTTTTTTCCCCAAACTCTCTGTTTTTCTCACTGGCTACAGCTACACTAGAAGCATCTGTTGAGAAACGTTTTTGTTGGAAGAGATTTTCCGACAAAATGTCTGCCAACAGAGTGCGGCCATACACTCAAGCAGATCAAAAGAGCGATCTGCTGTGTTGACAGAGTGGCCGGACTGCCTGGCCCCTCTCTCGATAAAATAGCCAGCTGGAAGCACAGCAGATTGGGCTGCCCCGTGTTGACAGAGGGCCCCCCAGAGCATCCACACAGCTTTCTTGGTGACAAAATCTATCAACAAAGGGCTCTTCCTCATTTGGGAAAGGCAGAAGATTGTCGGCGGACGTGCTGAGTTTTGTTGGCAGACTCGAAAAAATTCACTTTGTGTGTGCATGTGTCGCGACACTCGCTAGTGTAGCCATAGCCAGTGTGAGCAGAGATGTAGACCAACATTTTTGTACGGGATTAGTGATTCTGGACATCTCCATTTCTGTGTGCCAAACTGGAAACGCCTTCAAGGGGATTTTCAGAAAGCACTTATTGAAATCAAAAACCCTTTCAGGTTGGGCACCCCAGATTGGAATACCCAAAATAGCCAAAATCAAGAGATCCTTTTGAAAAAAAAATCTTGCCTTAATTCATAGGGGGCTTTTTCCAAGCAGTGTGTAAGTAGCGCTTGCCCATAATGCTGAAAAATAATGAATCAGGCCAACAAAATCATGAAAGATCTACAAACTTACTTTTTAAAAAAAATATAGAAGACTGAGATTCCCACTAAATTATGAGCCCAGCAGCTTGGGCTTCATGGTAAGGACCAGGATAAAATTATAAGAGTTGGCAGCACTGAGCCCAGACATTCTAGCCAAAATTCGAATACATCTTTCTGGTGAGCTGTGATTCCAAGAGCATGGCTTCTTGTGCTCATGGGAGCACCTGTTGGGGCCCTTTTTGCAGGCATATGAGCATCCTGAGCAAAATCCAGTTTGGGTTGTTTACCCTTTCTGTCTCCTCAAGATTCCCCTTGCAGTTTCCTTTGGCGGCAGTGTTCTGCTCCACTTCCTGACCTGCCTTTAATGTAGTACTGTAGTGACGTATGCTGTTAAACTCCTACCATGTTCCACCATGGAGGTGGCTGCAATTCAGGGGCTTGTGGGGTTTTCCACATGTTCTAGTGTTCAGTGGAGTGTTTCAGCTTGGTTGGTCTGTCTGCGGATGGATAACTGCAAGCCCTTCCCCTTGGGGATCTCTCAGGACAAATAGCTGTCAGGAAGAAGCAAGAATCTGGTGAGTAAATGTATTGCTGTGTGTTTATTTTCAGCCCTGAATAAGACCCAAACCATCCTCACTCACGTCTGTGCAACAGAACTGTGTGCTTGTAGATAAGGGCAGAATTTGGCTTTGTGCGTTGAAGTGAAAGAGTGATGCTAGGGAGTCACTCTCTTATCCTCCTTCTCTCTTTCTCTTGCTTTTCTTGCACGGACAAAGAGTTGAAATATTAACAGCAAGCCCTCTTGTCTGAGTCAAGTGAAACTGCTTTGCAAAGCTGTGAGGATAGTACAGATGGCAGAACAAGGAGCAGTGGTCTGAAGTTACAGAGTGGGAGGTGTAGGTTGGATATTAGAAAAAACTACTTTACCAGGAGGGTGATGAAGCACTGGAACGCGTTACTGAGACAGGTGGTGGAATCTCCATCCCTAGAGTTTTTTAAGTCCTGGCTTGACATAGTCCTGGCTGGGATGGTTTAGTTGGGGTTGATCCTGTTTTGGGCAGGGACCTGGACTCGATGACCTCCTGAGGACCCTTCCAGCCCTAGGAGTCTATGGCTGTATGGTAGATGAAGGGATGGTGTTTTCTGTTACTGATTTCTGTGCACGCCATTGAGGGTTGGATTCTGATTTCAATTGCACTGGTAAAACTTTGAGTGAGGTTTAACACCAGAGTAATCAGCATCAGTATCCATCCCAATGCAATGTCTCATACTCTGTTCCAATGGTTTTAGAAGAAACAACAGTAACAGAAATCAAAAATAGACAGGAGAGAATATTTCCAAAGTCGGTCTGTCTCAGTTCGTGTTCATTTTCACTTTGAACACCTGAAGGCACAGTATAAATACAGTGCATCATCATCCTATTGCTTTTGTAGTCCTGAAGAACGGCAATTGTTTTTGGGCCAGAGAACCAACATGCTGGTGTATTTCACCCTGAGTCTAGGCCTGTTTGTCGCTCGCTGCAGGTACAATAGGGACTGGGTGGGAAATAGCAGATGTGTGACTCGGTCTTACAGAATCCCCAGACGTTTCATTTATTTCCTGTGATCAAGTAGCAAAAGGGAAACCTCCGACAGAAAATCTTGAAATTAACAATTAATGAATGAGAGATGATTGTGCTTTCCATGGTGTGCTCTTTATGCACAGAAAGACATGAGGGTGGATTGGAGCATCTCTCAGACAAGCTCCTACTTATGGCTTTGCTCCTTCTGAAAGAGAAGGAAAAGTCTTTAGAGACCATATGAGGCTTTGGCTAGAGCTCGGTAAAAGAAAAACAGAACGGGACAGAAAGCAATAAGCAAGGCAGTGGCTAGTGAGTCGGGAGACTTGCGTTCTGTTCCCAGATGAGCCACTTCAACCTCAGACAAGTCAACCTATATGTGCAGTAAATTCCCTAAATGAGAATGATCCCCTGCAATGATGGGGAAGCTAAGTGTTGCATTGTGCTTAAGAGAAGGATTCCCTCCATGCTTGTAATCAGTTCCTGGGGCTCTAGACAGGACTGTAGAGGGCTCGGAGATCTCTTTATCTGGTTTCTCTTTTGAGCAAAAGTCCTTTCTCGCTATTAGACTAGACGACCCCCTGAGCTCCCTTCCAGCCCTAGAATTCTATGATTAGAGCCTAGGAAAGAGACACTACCACAGAGCACAACACTGGGGCTGGGCAGTTTGAAAGAACTCTGTCAAAAGACTAGAGAGGAGTTTAGGATTATCAGCTGTGGGGGAACATTTCCATTCTGATAGCTAGCTGATACTTGATGCAGGCTGTTGCACAGGGCCATCCTTATCCATACCCAGCTGCACAGGGCACCCCAGAATTTGGGTCTTTATGTCCACCCCTTCCTACCCCTGTGCTGTGGTTGCTGCAGCCTAGTGATTCTTCCTGATGAGCTAGTTAACTTGGTGGTGAAATAGCCTTCCAGCATGCCTATGAGCAGAGCACTGAACTTACAAACGAGTCATTCAAGTGTAATGAAGCCACTTCACAAGTATAAATTGTGGGTTTCTGAATTTACTGTGTTGGTCTACAGGACCTTAGTTTATAATTTGCTTTAAAATATTAGTGTAATGCTGAATATTGTAATATCATACTTTTAAAAATGGTCCCTTCCCCGCAGGCTGCTGTTAGGCATAGGGACGCAATTTTCGTAGTACTGCCTGAGGCCCCAGAAACCCTAAGGATGGATCCACTGGTGCATTTGGGAAGCTGAAAAATTGGTCTTTTTTCCCTGTTTTTACAAGCGTCCTCCTAATGGCAGCAATAGCTTAGCAAGATCCAGATATTGGGTGACCCCGTCATTAAAAAGGGAAGCACTCTTTCCTATCTTCAATTTGGTGGTGTGATTTTGACAAGGCCATGAGCTAGTGTGACTCATTACTTACCTGGAAATCAATTAAGGACAGATCAGAAAGTCTGTGAATCACAATACATCAAACCCTTTTTGGAGATACACATCTTATAGACCTAGAAGGGACCCCAGGAGGTCATTGAGGCTAGTCTCCTGCCCCCTTGGTAGGGCCAAGCACCATGCATTTCCTGGACACTACAGTACAGGTCAAGGATGGCCTGATCGGTACCACACTCTACTGGAAACCCACTGATCACTATACTTAACCTACACGCTTCTAGCTTCCATCCTGCACACATAACTAGATCCATTGTTTACAGTCAAGCCCTTAGGTACAATCGCGTTTGCTCTGATCCTACTGACAGAGACCAAAAACTACAAGATCTTTACCAAATATTCATAAACGTGAATTACCCACCAGGAGAAATAAAAAAACAAATCGACAGGGCCAGATGAATACCCAGCGACCAGCTACTCCAAGATAGGCCCAAAAAAGCCAAGCACAGAACACCACTGGCCATTACCTACAGCCCCCAACTCAAACCACTGCAGGGCCTTATTAAAGACTTACAGCCTATCCTTAATCAGGATGCCACACTCCAGAAGGCCCTAGGTGACAGGCCTGTTCTCTCCTACAGACAACCTCCCAACCTTATAAGGATTCTCACCAACAACCACAGCCTATACCGCAGGAACACCAGTTCTGAAATTTTTCCTTGCAAGAAAGCCCACTGCCAGCTTTGTCCACATAGCTATTCTGGAGATACCATCACTGGACCTAACCAGGTTATTCACAGAATCACAGGCACTTTCTCATGCTCCTCTACTAACATCATATATGCCATCATGTGCCAACAATGCCCAGATGCTTTGTATATTGGGCAGACTTCAACCTCTCTTAGGCAAAGAGTTACTGTGCACAAAACAGACATCAAAACACTCCTGATCCACAAACTGGTCAGCCAACATTTTGATGGAGTGGGCCATTCTGTTAATGACTTAAAAGTCTATGTTTTAATGAAGAGCAATTTTCACAACAGTCATGAAAGAGAGGCTGCTGAACTCTCTTTTATATTCAAATTCGACACATTAACACGTGGTTTGAACCGGGACGCAAATTTTCTGGGTCATTATAGGGGCTCTTTTGCATACTTTGCTTAATCTAATTCTTGATTCCCCCCACACCCCTCTACTCTCTGATTTGCTCACCTTGATCATTATTTTTCTGATTTGTCCACCTTGATTACTATTTTTGGTTTTCTGTGCCTTAAATATTGAGTCTGTTCTGGTCTGGCTATGGTCTGAAGAAGTGGGTCTGTCCCACGAAAGCTCACCTAATAAATTATTTTGTTAGTCTTTAAAGTGCTACTTTACTGCTTTTTTGTTTTGAGAGTATATAGACTAGCACGACTTTCTCTCTGTTACTATTTTTAACCTATTTGCCTCAGATCCCTAAATGGCCTCCTCAAGGACTGAGCTCACAATGCTGGGTTTAGCAGGCCAGTACTCAAAACATTGAACTATCTCTCCCACCTCTCTTTGCTGTTTTTTTCTTGACTTCTAATGACCAAACACCCCAGAGACTTGACCTGCTCCTGAAGTCAATGATACTCTTATGTAAAACACATGGACCCTTGTCCTCCAGAGGAGGGGCTGAACGTGCAACCTGAGGAGCTAAAGCCATGTGCCTCTACTGTGAGAGCTAAAAGCCAGATGCTTCATAACTAAGACTGCAGAACAGTCTCCACTTTTCCCTTGCCAGTGGTCTCAGGTTACGCGCTGAGTGCATGCTTAACTTTCAACTTTAGCTCCGTCAATTTAACCTTCAGCAATTGTGGAGAAAGAAGTTACATTAACTGTGTCATGGAGGGAAGTTCCCGTCCCAAATGCAGAAACCAAAAATCCACTGTCATGAAAATGTTACAATAATTATATTGTGGGGAACTTTTGTCCCCCAAATATGCTCAGAAATGAAGAACAATTCTGTAATGCTTTAGGTAGAAAAAAATTAACTAGCAGCGGGAACAGGCCTGGTCTGTGAGGTTGCTATGGGCAGGAGCTCTCCACCCCAGCCGCAGCAGCTCCAAATCAGCCCCTGGTGCCCCTGCATTTCATTGGTTAACCAGTTAAACTGAACATTTAACTGGTTAACTAATTAAATGTGATTTTACATCCTTACGCTCTCAAGAAGGTGTGTAAGCAGAACTACTAAAAATGGGGTACATTTGTGCCTCACATACTTTTTTGAAACAGAAAAAAAAATTCTTGTGGTAAATTACAATTTTATTTTGCTGACTTGTGTGCAGGTGTATAGGTGACAAGGTCCTGAAATGACATAGTTGGAAGGGTCCTAGTCCTTTAGTTATCACACTATGGCTACGTCTACACTTGAAGCCTACATCGAAGTAGCCTATTTTGATGTGGCCTATTTCGATGAATAACGTCTACACGTCCTCCAGGGCTGCCAACGTCGACGTTCAACATCGACGTTGCGCGGCACCACATCGAAATAGGCGCTGCGAGGGAACGTCTACACGCCAAAGTAGCACACATCGAAATAAGGGTGCCAGGCACAGCTGCAGACAGGGTCACAGGGTGGACTCAACAGCAAGCCGCTCCCTTAAAGGGCCCCTCCCAGACACACTTGCACTAAACAGCACAAGATCCACAGAGTCGACAACGAGTTGCAGACTCTGTGCATGCAGCATGAATCCCCCGCTGCAGCAGCAGCAGCCAGAAGCCCTGGGCTAAGGGCTGCTGCACACGGTGACCATAGAGCCCCACACGGGCTGGAGAGACAGCGTCTCTCAACCCCCCAGCTGATGGCCGCCATGGAGGACCCTACAATTTCGACGTTGCGGGACGCGGATCGTCTACACGGGCCCTACTTCGACGTTGAACGTCGAAGTAGGGTGCTATTCCGATCCCCTCATGAGGTTAGCGACTTCGACGTCTTGCCGCCTAACGTCGAAGTTAACTTCGAAATAGCGCCCGACGCGTGTAGCCGCGACGGGCGCTATTTCGAAGTTAGTGCCGCTACTTTGAAGTAGCGTGCACGTGTAGACACAGCTTATATGTGCTCCTGAAGTACATTAGCCCATGAATGTGCATAAGGGTTTTAATTGAGATGGGTGTGAGGACATGCATATGTGCTTTGCTGAATCAGGGCCCCACTGCAAGATAAGGCCATGTATCACTCTAAATAGGAAAGTGTTGTTTTGCGTATAGCTTGCCTCTTATATATTCATTTTGCAGAGGAGCTGTTTTAAGAGCTGGAGCAGCTCTCAGAAAATTATTTGCTTATCTCTGTACATTGATCTTCACTTTTTAAGAAAGTGCTGGGACAACAGTTTTTACCCTATTCAGTATGAAGCAGATGGAATTTTCCATCCATCTTGGTATGAAGAAATGGGTGTGTAGCATTCTGCAGCTTTGCACATGCTGTGTATCAACAGGCCAAAAATGGCAGGAGTTTGCTTGACCTGGGGCAACAGTGTTAACCGAAAGGGCTTGATTTTCCTCTCATACCAACAGATCTCAACAGACTCATTTCTATTTTACACCAATGTAAACAGCGCACCACACTCAATAGGGCACCTGTTATTTTTGGAGTAGAATTGCTATACTGTACGATTTAAAACATAAATACACAAGTAGAACTTCAGTGTGTTCACTCCCTGCCCTCTGCAATGTGGCCTTCAGACCTCTTCAAGTCTTTGATGTATTGCTTCTCTATAGGCCACAGGACAGAGCCCTGGTTCAAGTGAGGACTACACCCTGCAGTCTCCTGCACATTCCCGGGGTCCTTATTCATGTGTTTCAATTGTCATGGACAATCCAAAGTGGGGGGCTCTGAAGCAGTGGCTGTGGACTGGAGAGTTCATATAGTTTGCAGTGAGGGAGGGATGTGTTTTTAATCCTGCTCCTGTCCCACTTCACAGTACCCGCTCCTACCTGCTCATGCATTTTTTGTAGAATCTAGACTGGGATGGCTCTAGCAGGCAACACAATGCTGATGTCCACAGATATTAAGACAGGTATCTTTTGACTGGCTTCCCTTTCATCTTACAACTGAGCAGTGCAGCCTCGCTGAAGCTGAGGGGTCTGAGTCTCAGTTATGCCACAGTCCCTTTGCAGCACTCTGGCAGGATGAAGGAACTTCAAAGTGGGCTAAATTGTGTTCAGTCCTTTTAAGGCCCCTTTATGCTGCCAGAGCAACAGAGAATCCAGCCCAGGGGTATAAATGAAAGGACAGTTTACCCCACTGCGTACAATAATCATCAGTAACAGACAGGTGGCCATGTCAGTCTGTACTCAAACAAAACAAACTAGCAGAAATGTGGCACTTTAAAGAGTAACAACATGATTTATTCAATGATGAGCTTTTGTGGGACAGACCCACTTCATCAGATCAATCGTCGGAGTCGGTCTTAGCCCACAGGGGCCCTAAACAGGAATATTTTTGCCTCATGCCACACATACTACATGAGGCAAGTTCTTATAAGGAAAAGTAAATAGGGGGCTCCCTTGAGTTGTTCAGGGCCCTCAGTGATTGCTTCATCTGCTGATGCCCAGCACCAGCTGTGACCATCATCATCCCTCTGATCTGCTTGGGAAGATTGAGTAACAACTCTCCTAAATGTCTCGGTGTGTTTGGAGGAGCTGGGATGTGCTTCTGTGAGATGGGTCATCCTCACTCATGGGGGACTTCATCGTTTCAGCCAATGTCATTACTTGCATGAGCAGCATAATGTCAACGTAAGTTTGCAAGTATTAAGCCTAAAAAATGTGAGTTTGATAAAAATCTAAGAGATATTGGATTGATCCCCCATTGAGATCAGCAAAATGTGGAATTTGTTGTTAGAATTTTTCATCTGTGCAGCCTGTTCCGGCATTCCTTGCACTGTCAAACCTTCCATTGATGTCGGGGGATGGATGTACTTTGCACACTCCAGGAATGGTCCCTGGCTGGTGAAACTCTGGGAGGATGAAATGAATGGATTGACTCAGATTCCGCTGTAAATCACTCTTCAGATTAATTCCAATCATCAACTTTGTACCTTTCAGTGATATTCCTGTTTGGAAGCAGTGGTGTGCAAACGTGTGTGTGTGTGTGTAAAAGATACTTGGTGGGGACACAAAGAAACTTTAAAAAGAACAAGAAGTCCTGTGGCACCTTATAGACTAACAAATTTTTTTTTGAGCATAAGCTTTCCTGGGCAAAAACCTGCTTTGTCAGATGCATTGGGATGGAGGGTCCAGGACAGGTCTAATTATAGAGGCTCATGGAAAGAAGGGAGCACTAATCAAAAGAAGGCTAGAGTTGACAAGGTCAATTCAGTCAAGGAGGATGTGGCCCTCTTCCATTTCAGCGCCTCATTAGTATTCTCTGATTGGGCGATTAGCATGGCCCTTTTGAAATTTTGACCAGGTGTAGACATGGCCTAAATGTCAGTTCTACACAAAAGAGAATGCTGTGTTACAGATTAGACGTAAGTTCTGATCAGGGTAAATGTGAAGTACCTCCTCAATGTTGGAGATTTCCATCCGTCAGACAAAAGAAACAAAGTACAGAAAACAAAAGCAATCATATAGATTCAAAAATGCGTCTCTTAAAGAATCAGAGAGGTAGCCGTATTAGTCTGTAGCTTCGAGAACAACAAGAAGTCTTGTGGCACCTTATTGACTAACAGATATTTTGGAGCATAAGCTTTCGTGGGCAAAGACCCGCTTCATCAGATGCATCTGATGAAGCGGGTCTTTGCCCATGAAAGCTTATGCCCCAAAATATCTCTTAGTTTATAAGGTGCCACAAGACTTCTTGTTCCTCTTAAAGAAGGCATTTGCAGCTCCTTAATGTTGCCACATCCATCAATAGAGAAGCAATTACGCATTGCAAAGACCTTTGATATTAGTAGCTATCCCAGGCAAGCCACTTAATAGACTCTTGCAGGAAGTCATTTTTGACCCCCTCCCTTCCCCCAAAGAACAGGTTTTTTTAGGATTCAGCATCTGCAACAGGGCCATATTTTCTTAAAAGTTCAGGTCCAGGCTTTTCTCACTGTGGCGCTTAAGATCAGATTTCTCCAAAAGCTTGGAACCCAAATGAGTTCTTTGGAGATTCTGGCCCCGACTGTGAGCACTCTGGCGAATTGGACCCTAAAGGCACAGGGAATCTATTGACAGTGTACTCCAGCAATTGTTTTGTGCTCTTAAGGAGAACCAGGGTACATTTGTGGCTTTGCTGTGTTACGATGGTTTCTGAGCTAATTTTGCTTTCAGTTTTGGGTTCACTGGAACCTCAAAGTGAGGGTCAGCAACAGGGAACCTGGTAGAAACAAAAGCCAAAACAACAATGAATAAACTTGTTTCCTCAATAGCATCTGGTAATCACGGTCTTAGTATGAACATAACCAGCACAAGAATCTGAGTAATTAGAACTTGGTAACCTTTTATCTTAAATAGGTCAAAAGTTTTAGGGCATGATATGAGATATTACAAAACCACAGATTGTTTTTTCTGTTACTAAGAAAGTTAATAAATTGCAGGGTAGAATGAAACTGTATTTACTAATACCATGCTACTAACACGGGGCCTGTGTGTGTAAAAGGCAACTGAAATTTTGCATAGGTTTGCTGTTGTGAACATGTACCGTGTTCATCTGGGGAGATGATGATCTCATTGAACCATTGGAAATCTAGAGTAACTCCACTGAAGCAGATTCTAATCTCACTTTACACTACTGTAATTCTGAAGTAACAAATGATTGAATTCTGATCTCAGTTACAGCAGCCTGAGTCCGCAGTAGTATCGATAACATCAGTGTGCCAAATTCTATTTCTGTGCTAATTTAAATCCTCTGTGCCCCAGGCAGGCCAAATTCTGCTCTCAGTTTCACAAGCGTAAAACTGGAATAACTCCAATTATTTCAGCGGGGTTTCTCCAGTTTGACACTCGTATGTGAGACAGGAACATCGCCCATTATCCACTCCTGAAATCACCATACGGCCCATGGATGCCTCTTCATTTTGTCCTCTGATTCATCTGGAGGTGTATTTAAAAATATTTTGTACTCTTTCTAACTTCTGAGGGGGGTGATGTGTATGTGTCTATGTACGGTCATCTGCATATTCCCTGCCAATTCTGTAGATTTTTGTTGTGATTTTGATTTCCCTGTTCTTGGCTGCAATTTCTTTTTAAATAAAAGAATTCCCCTACCAAAAGCCTTGCTGAGTGGTAGTTACGGTAGTAGATCTACATCCGTTACTTTTTAAGAGGGGTTCAGAATTAATGGAAAGCTGAAGATTTAAAATGAGCAAACAGTGGAAAGCCAAGACATCCTGTAATGGTATAAAACAAAATGAAAAAAATTCAGCGCATTGGGAAACCAGAAGGTATGTCAAACAACCTTAACTCTGCCCCAGAGTTCTGCCCATTCTCCTCCCTGATTCATGAGAGAATCTCATACCTCCACATACTATATTTTTCAATGCAACAGACATAAGCAGCATTCCCTACAAGCTGTGTACGTGGGCGGTCACTCAGGAGAGATTCAGGTACCAACCAGCTGATTAGAAGAGCACCCACAGCCTCCAACAGTCAGCAGCATGAGTTTCTACTGATAGTGCACATCCACTCGTGTTGGTGCACAGAACAAAATTTATTTCACACAGGGCTGAAAAAAAAATAGAGGGAACATTGTCCATAAAGCCATTGCACTGTGGCACACTTGATTCCAATGCATGCACAATCCTCCCACAAGGTGTCATCTTTAATAGTATTTTTTGTTCCCGATTTATCTGCTCCATTTGCTGCTGAATTCTCTAGTCCAACAATGGTGCAAGATCAGGCTCTGTAAACCTGACCAAATTCAGAACATTGACCTACTGGTGGAAGAAACGCTGGTGCATGAGCGTCAGTCCAACAGCTGCCATTTCTCTGGCAAATAAGAGAGAAAAAAAAATCTAGTGAGCCAGAAACATAGAAGCATGAAATTCACTAGCTAATTTATCAGATTGCATATGCTGTCTCCTTGTAGCTCAGCAGTGAAAGAGTTCCTGTTACACAGAAATTTAGGCTACACAGCTTCATGCAGCCTGCTGGTGAACACAGTTTATCAGAGTCTGTGCAGATTCGCTGCTTGAGGACAGAGTTAAGGGGAAAAAGGGAAGATGGCTCTGAATCAAATTGTCCAGTGGACTCCTGGACTCTAATGCCACTTTCTGTTGCTGGGAAGTTTCAAGGGTTCTTATTTACGGATGAGGCTCTCTCATGCCATATAAAGTGGCTGTATAGAAACAAGTGCAAGTATAATTCACACCCATTTGTACAGTAGGGGACTGAGAGTAAATCCAAATCAGCCCCCCCGCCCAAAGTCGTGGATATTTTCACCCCTAGTTTGATTGTCCCTATAACCTATGACGGAGCAGCTGTGAAGTTGGGATCTGGAGTCAGAGTTCCTCAGAGCTCAGGAATTTCCTCCCCCATGCACCGAAATGCAATTAGCTTGATCAGGGTTTCTCAAAGTTCATTGTGCCATGACCCCCTTGTGACAACCAAAATTGCTACATGACCCGGGGAGGGAGGTACTGAATGAAGCTGAGTCCCACCACCCTGGGTAGGGGGCCAAAGCTCTAGCCCCACCATGACCACAAGGGCTCCACCCCTGGGCAATGGGGCTCAGACTTGGGCTTTAGCACTGAGCCCCAACAAATCCAAAGCCAGACCTGGAGACCCTATTTAAATGGGATCTGGAGCCACTTTGGGTCCTAACCCACAGTGTGAGAACCGCTGAGCTGATGTGTTATAGAGGCTCTAAAAAAGGGTGTAACTTCTGTGTTGATGCGGCATACAATAACATTAGGGAGAGGAAGGTATGAAGGCCAATGTTGACTTCCTTTTGCCGACATTGACTCCAGACATGGGCAGCACAAAGAAAACATCTCCTTCCAGAAAGGACGCGCTGCTGAAGGGTGCAGTATAAACACCATAACAACAGAAGTGCAGATGAGAGATGCTGGTGGAGGGCGTCACTTTCTCAGAAACGTGGATTTCTGCTCTCTACCAGAGACAGGGCACTGGATGGGAGTGAGCTGTGTTCCCAGCCTTGCTGGCAGCTCCTGCACTGAGAGGAGCAAGTGGTCAGGAGCTGGAGAGCAACATTTTCGATGCCAGTGCACGCTGGGAAACGCTGTTTGCATGACATGCGTGGCCTTTGCTGTTTCTGTTACCGCTCTGCTTCCCCCGACCCTTGCAGATACTGTGCTACTGAGGGCCAGAGCTGCTGAGGGCAGGCACCGCCAGAGAGAAATGACATCCAGCTAGTGCTGAGGTGTTGCTGGAGGGAGATATAATCACAGGGTGGAGTTTGGGTTTGGTGGGTGCACAACGGAAGTTCCCACATTCCTGCCTGAGCAGAGACTTCATCCCTCAACTATAAAAGGGCACATCTTGCCTCAGATAAGAACTTCCCATGATTGCCTCTTCTGATGACCCCAGCCCCACCTCTGCTACAGTACCCTGGCTTCCTCGTCCAATTCTCACCACCCCCGGCTCCCCATTCAGCTCTGCTCTCCAACTGTGTCTAGCTTCTCCACAGGCCACTTGCCAGATTCCAAATACAGGCATGATTTTAGTTGGCCAGGTGACCACTTGTCATGGGCATGGCCAAGTTTCCCATGGTCCCATAAAATTTGTGTACAGCCACCGCTCCTGGCTGTCAGTGTTCTGTGCTGCCATTTAACTCCAATGTTCCCCTAAATGTGTCCTGAGTGCCAGTAAGCAGTGGGAATGTTGGTAATGCTGCTAGACAATATTGACTTCCTGTGGTCTGGCAAATTCTCTCATTTGGCACCAGTCCCGAGGGTGCTGGACTCAAGAAGTTCAACCTGTAGTGCTGAGGTGGGATCCCAGGTAAACTCACATCTCAGAGCAAGCCAGTTCAGGATTGCAAAGGTTAAGCAAACCTGCTGGGCACTTCATTCATGTTTCAGGGTAAGTTTGTGTTTCAAGGGTTGGGGGATTTGTTTGTTATTCTTTCTGGCCTGGCTCGTATCAGATTCAGAGCTCCTGGGCTCCAGGGACAATTGGATTTTATTACGACGATCCAACTTCTTTTCACAGGTCCCCTTTATGCCAGGCAATTGGAATGAGAACAATGGGGAGGAATCTCATGCATGCAGGGGATGGGGCTGCACAGTGAAAAAGCCACGTGGTGATCTTTGACTCATATAACAAAAGGATTCACGTCAAATACAACCCCCCCCAAATTCCTGGTAAGTGATTAAGCCCTGAAACAAGAGTGTTTCTGCCTTGTGATGCTAGCAGAAACCACAGCTGCTCTCAGCCAAAGTCTCCTTGCAATGCTTTGAAATTGAGTGTTTTTGATCCAGAGACAAGTTCCCCAGGCAGGCTCAGGGTGAATAGTTTCTTTTGCTCTGCTTTGTTAGTTGCCAACGCGATCCTCTGTGATGCTGTACGCAGTGCCAGAGAGTTCATAGCAGATGCCTCTTAAAAACTTAAATAGCAGCCGTGCCTAAGGATGAGACCGTGAGTCGGACGTTGGTCTGATTTAATAGCGATTACTTCCACAGAGCTACTTCTAACGGGCACCGTTCAGGATCAGGCTCTGCCGCAGCAAACTCCTGGAACCTAGCCACATGTGACCATCCCAGGTATGTCTACACTGCAGTCAGACACCTGCAGAGGGCCTCTGCCTGCTGACTTGGACTAAGGGGCTCGTCAACTGCAGTGCAGACGTTCAGACTGAGGCTGCACCTTGCAAGGGCCTACAACCTAGGCCCCAGCCCGAAGACCTACACTGCAGCAGAGCCGTCCCATCTGTAGGGTGCTTTGGGTTGGTTGCCCCTGGCCCCGTGCTTTGGGGGCCACCCCAACCGTCCTCTGGATGGGACTGTCCCCCACAGTGATGTTAGCTTGTGAGGTCCAGAGCAACCCGAGGGATTACTGGGGCAGCCTGGTGTGGGCAGCAGGAGGGGTCGGGCCCTCCCACACTCACTGCAGCGGCAGGAGCCACGGGACATACAGTGACACAGCAGCCTGCTCTGTTCCACCATCTCCCGGCCAGGTGGCTCTGCCAGCTGGAGGGACACAGGCTCGGGGGAGCACAGCAGAGCTGACTGGGGTCAGATTGCTCCATTTCCTGCAGCTCTTACCACCAGCCCTGCTGCTGCCCTGTGCCAGGGCCCCAAGTAAAGCCTGGGGTGGGGTGGTCACATTGCCTGGGGGTGGGGGCTTTGTGGAAGGGGTGCAGTGGGGGTGGGAGGAGCAGGGGCAGGAAGAAGTGGGGCAGGGAGCGGGGCATGGGGTGGGGTTTTTAGGGACCACCCTGACTGCAGTTAACCAGCTTCTTAGCCCCAGCCCTCGAAGCTAGAGTCAGCTGGCACAGGCCAGCCGTGGGGTTTTAATTGCCTTGTAGAGAGACCCTCAGGAAAGCTAAGACAAATTACCTAAAGGTGTCACAGTTCACAAACCAAAGCAAACTAAGTCTCAGAGCAATAGTAACAGAGAGGTGGCCATGTTAGTCTCTACTCCAACAGAACAAAGCACCAGAAATGTAGCACTTTAAAGATTAACAGAATGATTTATTTGGTGATGAGCTTTCATGATCTGAAGAAGTGGGTCTGTCCCATGGAAGCTCATCACCGAATAAATCATTTTGTTAATCTTTAAAGTGCTACATTTCTGCTGCTAAGTCTCAGAGGGGTCATCAGATTAGGCTGTATCTCCACAAAGCAAAGCAAGCCATCCTGGAGCACCTCAAACACTAACAAGATAATTCATTGTGTGTGGAGCTGTCATGGGACAGACCCACTTCTTCAGATCTGGAGAATCCTGCAGAAGTGGGTCTGTCCCACAAAATTTCATCACCTAATAAATAACATTGTTAGTCTTTAAGGTGCTGCAGGACTGCTTTATTTGTTTTTTCGGAGCAAACTAAAGCCACTTCACTTCTGCAGCAGAATGTCCCCACGGGCTCAAAACCTCTGTCATATGACAAGCCAGACAGGTGCTGTCCTGCCAATTTAAGCCGTGATGTTAAGAGTTAAAAGCACGTTAACATTCCTTTCATAACTTAACAAATGAGAACTGAACAGTAAGTCAAACAATTCAGTTCATGCACTGTAGACGCCAGACATACTCAGAACCACATTTTCCAAAACCAACAAGAAGTCCTGTGGTACTATATAGACTAACAGATAATTTGGAGCATAAGCTTTCGTGGGCAAAGACCCACTTCATCAGATGCGTGAAGATACAGACTAACACAGCTACCTCTCTGATATTTTCCAAACTGGCTCCTAAAGTAGGAAATTTCCCTCAAGGCACAGGCCATCAAACTAGCTCGCAGGTTACTGATGTTCTGGTCCCATGTCTCCCACTAGCCTGCTGTGGGACCTTCTGTGCCCTGTATTTCATCCATGTGTAAAACATGCATGATGCTACTTATCTTCTTGGTCAGGCCTGTTGAAATTTGGGAGGATAAGCTCTATATAGAGCTCTCTTTTCATTATTGAAGCTGAATCAGCAAAACATGAGCAGCCACTCGCTGAGCCTGTTGCAGCTGCGGGGCTGTAGACCTTCAGTGTAGACACTTACTGCGCTGACTGAACGGTTCTTCTGTTGCTGTTGTCAGTCCAGCTTCCACTGGTCCACCACTTTCAACACTGGGTTGGGGTCAACTGAACTATATCACTGAAGGGTGTGAATTTTTCACACCTCTGAGCAATGTAACTGGCTTGAAGTGACATTTCAGTGCACACTTGTTCTGTACCACTCCCCACTCCACCTTGCTCAAATGTGCACACATTCATGCACCTAGCTGGCACAAGGGGAGCTCGTGGGTCCCACTTTGTGCTGGCCTCTGTGTGAAAATCTGGCTCCAAAGGTAGCTAGGAGAATGGGTGTGACATCCATGAGGACCACTGCTTGGGTCTGTGTTTGTACAGCCCAGTGGAGCCTAGAGGAGCGGCTGTGGCTCCCAGGCCCAGCTGCCCTCCAAAAAGACAAACGATTATACGCATAAACAAACAAGAATAGTAATGAGGTGGTACCAGTTTTATAACAGATGCTTGAATTCCACCTTCCAAGGTTCCCTGCAGCAGAATACAGAGGGGCATCCGACACCATGGACAGCTTTATGGCATCGCTAAGCACCTTCAGCGACCTGGGCTTTCACCACAGCAAGAGTAAGCTGCTCCGCGGCAAGGCCAGCGGCCCCTCTCGACGCAAGCGGGAGTTCATGCCTGACGAGAAGAAGGACACGATGTACTGGGAGAAGAGACGCAAGAACAATGAGGCGGCCAAGCGGTCCCGGGAAAAGAGGCGCCTCAATGACTTTGCCTTGGAGAGCCAGCTGGTGGCAGTCAGTGAGGAGAATGCCCGTCTCAGGGCTGAGCTGCTGGCCTTGAAGCTCCACTTTGGTCTCCTCAGCCCTGACATCTACACCCACCAGGCCAGCTCCATCCAGGACTTCCTGGGGATTTACCTCAGAGGGCACAAAGCAGCCACCCCTTCTCTTGAGGCAGAGCCCCTGGCTCGGGAGGGTTGCTTGAGGACAAATAGTGTTGTGCCCTGCATGGCGGAGTCCACTGAGCTTGCCTACAAAGGCTTTGCTCTGCGCCGAAACCTCCAGAGCTCTGACCCGAAGCAGCCCCTGCTGGGCACCCAGTATGAGCCAAGCCATCACCAGCCAAAGAGGCTCGACTCAGCCTTCAAACCCACCCTCTGCCCCCCTTACCTCAATTACCACTTTCTGGAGAAATACACCTGCCGGATCCCTTTGCTGGACAATGCCCCTTTCCTGGCCACTTCGCCCGGTCTGGCTGAGCCAGGGCAGCAAGGCACCAGAAATGTGTTGGATGAAGATGATGAGCAGCAAGTGCCCAAAATATCCCCTCTGCCCCCCTGCGGCCAGCTGTGCCCTGCAGAGGACCCTCTGAGAGGCCGGAGCTGTTCTGCCCTCCCTCACAAACTCCGAATTAAGACTAAAGCCCTCAACAGCTGGGAGGAGGGTGGCTCTGACTCCCATTGACATTGCAGAGGAAACCCACTCCTACCTCCTGGGTGGACTTAGAGGCCTGGGAGGGAAGGAGCGAGTGGGGGATAATTATCGTATGCACCAAAGAGTGAAACTAATTTCTTTTGTGTGGAACATGTGAGGCATGGGTGCAAGTAGGGCCTCGAGGGAGCTGGGAGGGGTCTGACATGGTGCTGCTTGCCCAGGACTCCTCCGTTCATGTTCGAATGCAACCCACAGAATCACTCTAGGCACAAGAAGGGCCTGTTGGCTTCACTTTGTTGCTCTGCTCGTGCCTGGAGCCAAAAGGCTGCTAGCCCTCTTCCAAGGCTGTTGAGCAGAGACTTCCCTCTCCCTTGTCAGTGGTCTCAGTGCTTCTGGGGTTACACGTGGTAGCAGGACATGTTACACCAGAGGCACTATCCCCCTACTACAGTTGCTCGGCATGGCTGCCATTTTCAAACCTCCCCCACCCCTTTGCTTCATTGTCACTTTCTTCCCCACAGGATGGGGCTGTTAAAGCTTTATTCATGTTTCCTGTTTGAAACAGAAAGTGAACGGAGACAGCTTCAAGGGTGTCCAGCTCCACAAGCCTGGAGCAGGCTCAGGACAAGTGTGGGAATCAGCAAGAGGGAGCAGATTATGTAAGAGTCACCCTGTTCAGTCCCATTTCGTCTGCCAGCCCTCCATCCTTGCATTCTGCTATCAGTGGGGCTGTTTTTGTGTGTGAGGATGGGAACTGGGACCACAAATCAGTGGGGTGAGAAGAAGGGGACTCTGGAGGAGTGACTCACCAACTGAACAGGTTTCGTTATCCTTTAAGTCATTCTTTAATGTCTTGCCTTGAATATTTTCAGTGCTAGTGATTCCACAGCTCCCCAGGGTATGCACGTAAGATCATGCTTCTGCAGGGCAAGTAACCTCTCCACACCCCACTGCCTTGTGGGTTATCCTGGGAAGGAGAAAGGCTAAGGGAGTAAACCCTGACAGAAAATCCAGAGTGGAGTCCGAAGGCGGTTCGGTGTCAACTTCTGGCACTGTCCTGGCAACTCCTGCAGCTGAGCTGGTACCAGACGTGCAGGTTATCCTCTCTTTGGACTATATCAGTAAAGCCGAGAGGGGGACACTGGTGTCTGGGCAGCCCAGAGTCTCCATAACAAGTGCCCAGGCTTGCGCCCGGAGAGGTACTCCGGCATCACTGAACAGCGTTGCATCAACACGGGAGGCAACAGATACCGGTTATAAGCTCTTGCTCGATAGGCATAGAGAACAAGCACCAGGATTGCCTTCGATGGTGGGAGAGATCCTCGTATCTCACTGGACAGTCACCGCCCGCCTCAAGCTGGGCAGCCCCCAGCCAATAGGGTACTGTCCCGCCACAGTTCACCTGCCTCGCTGGGAGCGTGAGGCTTAAGGTTCCTGAACCTGACAAGTGACTGAAATTTGGGCACCAGGCAAACCAATAAGAAAATCAACAAGAAATGAGAAACATCAACAATTTACGCTTGCTTGCTGGAGTGTGTGGACCATGCTGACTGGCTTGACTGAAGATCTTCAGGCCATCAGTGACACCCAAAAGACCGCTGTCATCAATGAGGAACTGAGGAGGCTCTGAGTTGATATCGCTGCACTGCAAGAGACGTGACTTGCAGATTCGGGATCTCTAAAGGAAAAGGACTACAACTTTTTCTGGCAGCGTAAAGCCCAAGAAGAACCCAGAGAGCATGGTGTTGGCTCTGCTGTCAGAAACACCCTTCTACAAATGGTGGAATTAGTCATGGGCAGATCAGAAAGACTTCTTCGGATCACGCTTCAAACTTGTGCCGCTCCCGTCCACCTGATCAGCGCTTATGCTCCAACCCTGTACGCCACACCAGAAGTAAAAGACAAGTTCTATGACGTGCTTAGTGCTGCTGTAGCGCAAATACCTGCTTGTGAACAACTGTACATCTTGGGTGACTTCAATGCAAGAGTTGGAGCTGATTGGGCCTCATGACTTTCCTGCTTAGGACACTTCGGTGTGGGAAAAATGAATGACAATGGACAGCGTCTCCTTGAACTGTGCACGTACCACAATCTGTGCATCACAAACACATTCTTCCAAACGAAGCCACAGCACAGAGTGTTGTGGACACACCCAGGCTCAAAGCACTGGCATCAACTAGACGTGGTCATCACTAGGCGTAATAACCTCAAAAACATGTTTCTGACACGCAGCTATCATAGTGCTGACTGCGATACAGATCACTCGCTAGTTTGCTCCAAGCTCAAGCTGAGACCCAAGAAGCTGTACCTCTCTAAACCTGCTGGAAGGCCCCGCATTGACGCCAGAAAGACGGCAAACTCGGAGAAAGCTGAAAAGTTCAGAGAGACCCTCCAGGAAAATCTGTGCAGCGGCCCCGGGGGCACCGATGTGACATCCAAATGGCAACCTCTGAGGGATACAGTTTACAACACGGCCTTGTCGGTGCTTGGAAGAAGAGCTAGAAACACGAATGACTGGTTCGAAGCTAACTCCAATGAGATGATTCCAGTCATTGAAACGAAGCGCGCTGCACTCCTGGAGCACAAACGTTCACCAAGCCAGAGTACCCAGCAAGCACTCAGAGCGGCCAGAAGAATAGTACAGCAGACAGCCAGGCGCTGTGCCAGCAACCACTGGCTCCAGCTATGCAGCAGCATCCAGACCTGTGCTGACGTTGGTAATCTCAGAGGAATGTACAAGGGTATGAAGAAGGCATTAGGACCCACCCAGAACAAGATGGCACCTCTGAAATCCAAATCTGACGAAGTCATCGCTGACAAAGCCAAACAGATGGAGCGCTGGGTTGAGCACTACTCCGAGCTGTACTCACGCGAGAACATTGTGGTTGATGCAGCCCTCCATGCCATCGAGCTCCTACCAGTAATGGACGAACTGGATCAGGAACCGACTGTGGATGAACTGAAGAGAGCCATCGACAGCATTGCAGCAGGAAAGGCCCCTGGCCAGCATGGTAAACCACCAGAGGTAATCAAGCGTGCCACGGACACACTCCTGGAACCCCTACATGAGCTGCTGTGCCTGTGCTGGAAAGAGGGTGAGGTTCCACAGGATATGCACGACGCTAACATTGTAATGTTGTATAAGAACAAAGGAGACAGAAGCAACTGCAACAACTACCGTGGAATCTTCCTCCTAAGCGTCACTGGTAAACTGTTCGCTCGTGTCATCCTTGGCAGACTCCAGAAGATTGCTGAGAGGGTGTACCCCGAATCGCAGTGTGGATTCCGCGCAGAGAGGTCTACCATTGACATGGTCTTCTCTCTAAGGCAGCTGCAGGAGAAGTGCAGGGAGCAGAGGAAGCCACTCTACATAGCCTTCATCGACCTGACCAAGGCCTTTGACTTGGTCAGCAGGGATGGTCTGTTCAAACTTCTCCACAAGATAGACTGTCCTCCACAGTTACTCAAGATGATCCAGTCATTCCACAAAGACATGAGAGGAACCATACAATATGACGGCACATTATCGGATGCTTTCAGAATCAGGAGCGGCGTCAAACATCATTCGGGGTCTTCTTCGCACTCCTCCTGAAGCATGCCTTTGGATCTTCAACAGAGGGCATCTTGCTGCACACAAGATCTGATGGGAAACTGTTTAATCTTGCAAGGCTGAAAGCAAAGTCTGAGGTGCAGGAAGTCCTCATCAGAGACATGCTGTTCTCAGACGATGCTGCTGTAGTGTCTCACGCAGAAGACCAGCTTCAAAAACTGCTGAATCAGTTCTCCAAAGCGTGCAAGGACTTTGGGCTTATCATCAGCCTAAAGAAGACAAACGTACTCGGTCAGGATGTTGCTGAATCCCCATCAATCAGCATTAACAACTATACGTTAGAGGTCGTCCACAAGTTCGTTTACCTCAGGTCCACCATCACTGACACCATGTCGTTGGACACTGAGCTAAATAGGAGGATCGGAAAAGCGGCCACAACTCTGTCCAGACTCAGCAAGAGAGTGTGGAATAACAACAAGCTGTACACTCACACCAAAATGCAAGTCTACAGAGACTGCATCCTCAGCACCCTCCTTTATGGCAGCGAGACTTGGACCCTGCATGCCTGCCAGGAAAAGAGGCTGAACGTCTTCCACTTGCGCTGCCTCAGGCGCATCCTTGGAATATCATGGAAGGACAGAGTGACCAACACCGCCGTCCTCGAGCAAGCTGGAATCCCAACCATGCACACCCTCCTCAGGCAGCGTCGGCTCCGCTGGCTTGGCCACGTCCACAGGATGAATGATGGAAGGATTCCAAAAGACATCCTGTATGGTGAGCTAGCCTCTGGCAAAAGACCTCCCGGACGCCCCCAGTTGCGCTCCAAAGATGTCTGCAAGAGAGACCTCAGAGAGGTAGACATCGAGCTGGACAACTGGGAAGAACTAGCAGATGACCGCAGCAGATGGAGGCAGGGGTTACACAAGGACCTTCAAAAGGGCGAGATGAGGATCAGACAGCTAGCAGAGGAGAAGCGAGTGCACAGAAAGCACACTAAGGACTTGCCAGACACCCACCACATCTGCAAGAGATGCAGCAAGGACTGTCACTCTCGTATGGGTCTTCATAGTCACAGTAGACGCTGTAAATGAAGTCCTCAATTGAAACTATAAAGGGTGCGATCCATAGTCTATGCAGACTGAAGGATGCCTACTACTAGGGCAAGTAACCAGTTTCTGATATCAGCTTACTCTGGAGTAAATACAGAGTTATGGCAGAGGGCTGGCTTTCCAGTGGATTTACAAAGGGGTTAACAAGGGCAGAATCTAGCCTGTTTCCTACCATATATCAATTCTTTTTAGACTGCACATGTCCCTTTCTCTTAATCAGCAGCAGCATGGCCTAGTGGATAGCAGTTCATTTTGCTTCACATCATTTTTTGGGAGAAGGCAAAATGTTCTTTTTGTAAAAAATGTGTAATCGACTATTCTATTAAAATATTTTTGTTTTGTTTATCACTCAGCTTTTTTTTGGAAATAAGAAATTTCCCCCAAAATATGTTTTCCCAAATTGTTCAATAATTAAAAAAAAAAATCTTTACATGTGACTGAGCTGACCAAAAATAACTTTCATTTGAAACTGTCTTATTTTGAGAATGCTACCCCACCGCCTGACCCCTGAGCCAAGGGCTAATTTGGCTGATATGGCAAAAGCACACTGGGTTTTCACGACTCTTGGTACACAAGGGAATGGTGTGTCCAGCTTATATCTGACTGTGCTAGAGATGATGAGCCAGTAGGAGCGGAAGTGAGATGTGAAAACGCTCATTAAAAATTTCATCAAAAAATGTGATAAACAAAATGAAAAATGCATAGCGATTCTAGATTCCGCCTTCTGTTCTGGCTAACTTCAAATAGACATTCAAATTCTGGACTGTCCCTTGTCTCTCCTATGAGCTGGGCTCCCCAGGCAGACTTCATCCCCCATGATGCACCATGACCAGGGACTGCCATGAAGTACTGCCTTCCTAGGCAGGAGACCATAGGGCAGCATGGGAAATGGAGCCCATCTAGAGCCAAATGGGAGGATAAGGCAGCACAGCAACATTTCCATATCAAAATACTCCATTTTTTGCCCACAGTGTTTCAGATTTGGCTGAAATGTTCCTAGGTTCCAATTTCTGCTGAACATGCAAAATTTTCCATGGAAAGAAAATCTGTTTTTTTGACCGGCTGCCAGGACAGGCCTCATCCTGACTGAGCTTTGTGTACTGGTGCTCAGCATCTCTCCCACTGCTGCATGTTGTGTAACATGCCAGTTTTTATTTACGAGCCAGAAAGGCTACGCAGCTGCTGGTTTGCGGGAATTCCAGGGTTTGTCTACTCAGAGACTTCACATCCAAAAGGCTGGGGTGGGAAAGGACAGCGCCCCAGCCAGCTGGCCACTGACATGGAAGGCTGTGCTTCCAGCAGCGTGTGGAGTACAGGCACTGCACACCCAGCTGGTAGGGATATGAACAGCAGTGTAGTCACAAACTTGGGTAAGCAGAGTACAGTGCAGTGCCTGGAACCTCAGGGTTTTTACCCTCTGGGCCAAGCAGGCCCTTCCAGGTCTAACACGATTAGTTGCGGTTAGTTCTAGCAGGGCAGAGTCCCACTGCCTCCCTCCCCATTGCCAAATCCCTTCCCTGCCACCGTTTAATGTTCCAGCAGCAGGGGAGGCAGCCTAGCCTCAGTTGCCGAGTGGATCCTGCTGCCACACATTACAAGGTCTGTAGCGAGCTCTGCTGTCCGGCTGTTTCAGACAGAGATTGGATTGAGCCTTCGCCAGCCTACTACTTTGGGCCCCAGTAAGCGTTACTATCAGGATCCTGGGTTGTGTGCAAGTACTCCGGGGTGGGTGAGGGGAACAGAGGAGGTTTCCAACCTCCTCAGCTCTCTCATGCAGGAGCAAGGGGGCTCAGCCCTCCTCCTTTGTGTTGGGCTTTGAAAATGCAAAGTGCTGTGCAGCAGGAGCAGCTTGATTACATTTCCTTCTACCAACCAAATGGGCACCTCAGTTCATACGTGATCAGATACAGCAGTCCTGTAGCACCTTAAAAACTAACAATTTTATCTATTAGGTAATGAGTTTTTGTGGGAAATACCCACTTCTTCAGGTTCTGGAGTCTCAAGTCTCTTTCCCACGAAAGCAAAACAGGGATGGGATGGACCAGGCTGTGTGGACAAGAAACAGCTGTTCTGGCTGCCTTAGAGAGCCACTGGGAGGGTGTTACGGTGTACAAGGTTTATAAAGCAGCTGGGCTGTTCACTAACAGCAGGGGCTGAATTAAGAACCGCCAGAGCTGAAACCCTGACTTGCTAAGCTTAAAGTGAAGAGCCAGGCTTGCTAGGGGAGTGTGGTGCTAGCCCACATTTGCTGTGAATCAAGCAGCCGGCAAGACACACTGGCCAGGGAGCTGCACTAACATTAGCAGAGCAGAGAGAAAGGAAAGGTGTGTTACAGAGCAACAGCTGGGGAAAGTGTCTCATGACTGGATTTTTGGGATTCACCCTATCACTCCCTGGATCCCTTTGGTCTCAGGGACAGAGTGGCTCAAGTTACTCACCAGGCATCAGTTATCTGATGGAGGTAGCCCTTTGGTGTTCACGGACCCAACCTGATTTCAGTGCCTGTGGATGCTCCTGCTGGCAACAGTCCCTGAGCATCAGGTAGAAGCTGCCAGCTGCAACTGAGCCCTTGGAAGCTAACACAGCCAAGATAACACCAGCGTGTTCTCTGTGGTCATGTTTCAAGAGCATATGGAGGTCATCACCATCCCTGTGAGAATGCTCCCCAGGTTGGTTCTGAGATGGCAGTTCTTACAGCATGAGCCTTTGTGCTGTGTTCACTGAACACTGAAGAAGAACTGTTTTGAGATGGACGGGCAACTATAGACTACTAGACCCAGGAGAACTGTGGCATCCCATGTGGGCCATCCCATGTGGCCCATCTGAAACCATTTTCTTGGTGGGGACAGATTTGAGCTCCAGGAAGTGGCAGAGGAATTACGTGGTACTTTAAGGAGACACGGTAATTGTTCCTGAAGATGCTTGGTGTCACTGCACAATGGGATGTAAAGAAGCTAGAAGTGGAAAAGACTAGTTGGGTTTTCAAATCCATCTCCCTCAGTGCGGGACTGGCCACTGCAATGTATTCTTGACTGCAGCTTACAGCCTTAGCCTGTTCCAGGTGACAGGGTTCCCCACTCTTCCCTTGGAAGGCTCTTCTGTAGTCCAACAGATATTGCCATTAGGAAATATTTCCTGATTTCCCACCCTAAATATTTATTCTTCAGCTTAATTTCATCTTCTATTACCTGGCTAGATGCTGTGGCCAAGATCAAAGAATTTCTCTCCCTTTGTACTAGGTACCTGCTTCAAATATTGTACATAGTTATCAGGGACTTTCTTTGTTCATTTCTTGGGGAGGTTATACATGCTTAGCTATGTTCAACTTTCATCCTGCCCTACCACTTTTACCTCATTTTCACTCTTCTATGAGTTCCTTCAAGATCTATCTTCCATGCTCTGAGCAAATCAGCTGAGGAGTGGGATCATGTCTGCTCACCAGACCTGAAGTCAGACATGAGATCAAGCTACGAATTATAGTTCTAGTTCCAGATCCAGATTCGGAAGGCTCAGGGGATGTCTGAATCATAGAACCCTAGGGCTGGAAGGGACCTCAGGAGGTCATTGAGTCCAGCCCCCTGCCCAAAGCAGGACCAACCCCCACTAAATCATCCCAGCCAAGACTTTGTCAAGCCAGGACTTAAAAACCTCTAGGGATGGAGATTCCACCACCTCTCTAGGTAATGTATTCCAGTGCTTTATCACCCTACTGGTGAAATAGTTCTTCCTAATATACAACCTACACCTCCCCCTCTGTAACTTCAGACCATTGCTCCTTCTTCTGCCATCAGGCGCTACTGAGAACAGCCTCTCTCCATCCTTTTTAGAGCCCCTCTTCAGGAAGTTGAAGGCTGCTATCAAATCACCCCTCACTCTTCTGTTCTGCAAACTAAATGAGCCCAGATACTTCAGCCTCTCCTCATAGGTCATGTGCTCCACCCCCTAATTGTTTTCATTGCCCTCCACTGGACCCACTCCAGTGCATCCACATCTTTTCTGTACTGGGAACTGGACACAATGCCCCAGATGTGGCCTCACCAGTGCCCGATAGAGGGGAATAACAACTCTTCTAGATCTGCTGGAAATGCTTCTCCTAATGCACCCCAATATGCCATTAGCCTTCTTGGCTACAAGGGCACACTGTTGACTCATATTTAGCTTCTCATCCACCATAATCCTCAGGTCTCTGCTGTACTTCTACTTAACCAATCAGTTCCCAGCCTGTAACAATGCTTGGAATTCTTTCATCCCAAGTGCAGGGCTCTGCCCTTGTCCTTGTTGAACTTCACCAGCTTTCTTTTGGCTCAATCCTCCAATTTATCTAGGTCACTCTGGACCCTACCCCTACCCTCCAAAGTATTTACCTGACCCCCTAGCTTAGTGTCATCCACAAATTGCTGAGGGTGCAATCCATCCTGTCATCGAGGTCATTAATAAAGATGCTGAACAATACTGGCTCCAGAACCTGTCACTGGGGCACTCTACTTGAAACCGACCGCCAACCAGACATTGAGCCATTGATCGCTATGTGGTGGGCCCGACCACCTAGCTAGTTTTCTATCCACCTTATAGTCCATGAATCCAAACCATACTTCCTTATGGGCAAGAATATTGTGGGAAACTGTATCGAAAACTTTGCTGAAGTCAAGGTATATCACACCTATTGCCTTTCCCATGTCTACAGACCCATCGTAGAAGCTGATCAGGTTGGTCAGGCAGGACTTGCCCCTGGTGAATCTATGTTGACTACTCTTGATCATTTTCCCCTCTTTCAAGTGCTTCAAAATGGATTCACTGAGGATCCCCTCTGTGATTTTTCCATTGACTGAGGTAAGGTTGACTGGTCTGTAGCTCCCTGGATTGTCCTTCTTTCCTTGTTTAAAGATGGGCCCTACATTTGCCTTTTTCCAATCATCAGGGACCTCTCCTGATCTCTTTGAGTTTTCAAAGACAATGGCCTGGAGTTCTAATTCTGACTGGTTTAAATACAGAACAGGGCCATTTGCAACATTTGGTTGTGGCTCCAGGAGAGATTCAGGTGATGCTCAGCTGAGTAGCTGAGCTCCCACGGTCGGTAGCATAGGTTTCTGCAGGTGATGCACATTTGCATATGCATCGGTGCACATAACAAACCTTACTCTGCCCGTGGATGGGTAAAGCTGGAGGAAACACTGCTCAAGCGTTAGATTTCAGACATGCCCTAATATCCGTGGATTCGTTCCCTTGACTTTGCTGCCAATCCCTTCCCCACCTCCCCCATTCATATGATGTCACCAGCACACACTCTGGTTTACTTTACTCTTTAATTAACAGGGCCCTGCCAATATGTGGGGACAGCAGCACACACACACGAGGCTGATGCAAAGTGTTAGCCAATGGCACTTCTTGGCTGTATATTGCTGTGATGTCTGTATCACACTTTCGATCGTTATTCCCCCTTTGCCCTTCCATTTCTGTCTTTATTTGTCACCTTGGTGTTCCCGTTGATCCTGCAGGGTCTTCAGGGCATCAGCTGTATCTGGTTAGTGTATCTAGGATGCACCCAGAGGTCTTTGGGTGCGGTCTGTGTAAACGACATGACAATGAAAGAGGACAAAGAGAGCCACCGGCCTGCAGAACTAATAGTCCCCGTTTCCTCGTTGGGCTCGCTTGGGAAGGAATGCCATGAGTGTGAGGGGACCACTGCCTTTATACAGATCTGCACTGTAATGTTGAGCTGGGTCCATATGCTCTGCCTAATAAAATCAGCACTCTGGTCAGACCGTCGGTAAGTGTGTTTGACTGCTGGGGGCTGGAAGTGAGCCAAACTTTTCAAGTCTGGGACAGCTGGGATGACAAATACATCCAGTGAGATGTGGTTGTGCTATGGCTCTTAAGAGAAGACGAGGCTGGAAGCAGGGGGCTGAGAGAACTGCTCCGCCCTGGGGCCAGGTGTGGGGAGGGGAGTACACAGCCAGCCCCGAAGGGGCAGGGCCTTGGGTGGAAGGGGCAGGGCCCTGACCATGCTGCGCCGTCACCCTCCATGCCTCCCGGAGCTCTGCCAGTGACTTAAAGGGCCCAGGGCTCTCGTTCTGCTACTGCAATGGCAGCAGCAGCTGGCATGCCTGGGCCCTTTGAATCGCCAGGCTCTGCGGCAGTTGCACCCTTTGACTTCCCATCCGCATCAGCAGGCCTGGCTGGCAGTGACCTTGAGAGGTCATCACATCAAGGCCAGAGCCCCAAGCAACGAGCAAGTAAACTTAGACCAGCCCAGTCCGACCTGTTCGTAAACTCCTCCATTGATGGAGATTCCCTAAGCTCCTTGAGCCCATTACTTCTTCCCTTGCCTTCAGTGCCCTGAAGAATAATTGATCAACATCTTTACACTTAAGGCTGTTGTCTGGTCATTCTCAGTCTTTTCTCAAAACTAAACACGCTCTGTTTTTGTTAACCTTGCACAGAGGTCAGGTTTTCTAAACCTGTCAACGTTTTTGTTACTCTGCTGTGGACACTCTCCAATTTATCTCAATTGTTCCTAAAGTCCAGTGATCAGAACAGGACTCACTACACTTGCTGAGGCCTCAGCAGCGCTGAGTGGAGTCAGACAGTTATGGCCTGTGTTCTCCATACAACACTCCTGTTAATACCCCTCAAAAGGATATTGGTCTTTTTCACAACAGCATCACGCTGTTGACATATATTAAATCTGTGATCTACTCTAACTCCCAGATCCTTCCTGCATTCATAAGAACATAAGAATGGCCATACTGGGTCAGACCAAAGGTCCATCCAGCCCAGTAGCCTGTCTGCCAACAGTAGCCAGTGCCAAGTGCCCCAGAGGGGGTGGACCGAAGACAACGATCAAGTGATTTGTCTCCTGTCATCCATCTCCAGCCTCTGACAATCAGAGGCCAGGGACACCATTCCTACCCCTGGCTAAGAGCCTTTTATGGACCTCACCTCCATGAATTTATTGAGCTCTTTCTTAAATTGTGTTACAGTCCCAGCCTTCACACTCTCCTCTGGCAAGGAGTTCCACAGGTTAACTATGTGCTGAGTGAAGAAGAACTTTTTTTTATTAGTTTTAAACCTGTTACCCGTTAATTTCATTTGATGTCCTCTAGTTCTGGTATTATGGGCACAAGTAAATAACTTGTCCTTATTCACCCTCTTCACACCTGTCATAATTTTATATACCTCTAACATGTCGCCCCTCAGTCTCCTCTTTTCTAAACTGAAAAGTCCCAGTCTTTTTAGCCTATCCTCATACGGGACCTGTTCCAAGCCCCTAATTTTTTCAGTTGCCCCTTTGTGAACCTTTTCCAGTGCCAGGACGTCTTTTTTTAGGTGAGGAGACCACATTTGTACACAGTGCTCAAGATGTGGGCGTACCATAGATCTATATAGGGGCAGTAGGATACTCCTTGTCTCACTTCCTATCCCTTTTTTAATAATACCTGCCACCAATTTGCTATTCTCCATTTTGTAGTTGCGTGTTTGCGTTTTCCTTCTGAAGTGTAGTACTTTGCACTTACCTCTCTTGAGTTTCACGTGGTTGATTTCAGACCAGTTGTGTCATTTGTAAAGGTTCTTTTTAAACTCTAATCCACTCCTCCAAAGTTCATGGAACCTCTTCCAGCTTGCTAATATTATAAGCTCTGCTGCATTATGAAAATCAATAAAGAAAATATTAAATATTTCTAGACACAGGACTGACCCATGTGGGATCCATACTTCATATGCCCTCCCAGCAAACCACTGCTCACTCCTCACCCTCCTTATAATAATTTCACCTAGCTCATATTTCCCAAACTTGCATATGAGGCTGTCCATTGGTGCTGTGTGGAAAGCCTAACTGAAAGCAAGATATAGCACATCTACTGCTTTCGCCTTATCCACACAGCCACTAACCCTGTCAAAGAAGGAAATAAGTTTGGTTTGAAAAAGCTAAGCTGGCTGTTCCTTCTAATCCTATTATCCTCTAGATGCCTACAAATAGATGATTCCAGTTTCCTTCCAGGTATCAAAGTGAGGCAGATTGCTCTATAATTTCCTGGGCCCTTTTAAAGAGAAGTGCTACATTTCCCTTTCTCCTCTCCCCGGGACATCATGGCTACGTCTACACGTGCACGCTACATCGAAGTAGCTAATTTCGAAGTAGCGACATCGAAATAGCCTATTTCGATGAATAGCGTCTACACGTCCTCCAGGGCCGGCAACGTCAATGTTCAACTTCGACGTTGCGCAGCCCAACATCGAAATAGGCGCAGCGAGGGAACGTCTACATGCCAAAGTAGCACACATCAAAATAGGGATGCCAGGCACAGCTGCAGACAGGGTCAAAGGGCGGACTAGCGCTTCCGGGGCAACAGCTAGCCGCTCCCTTAAAGGGCCCCTTCCAGGCACACTCAGCCTGCACAGCACGCGGTCTGAGGAGCCATAGGCACACAGACCCCGGGTGCCGCAGTCATGGACCCCCAGCAGCAGCAGCCAGAGGTCCACCCAGCCCTCCCGGCAGGAGCAGGGCTTGCCCTGCTCAGTGCCATGCGGGAGGCAGCTGAGCACCTCCTTGCCCCAGAGGAGGAGATGCCCCCAGGGCAGCAGGGCTCAACCCCTACCCCTGCAGTACCCCGCCCACCCCCCGCCTCACACGCCGGCGGCTGTGGAGCTACCCCACCAGCACCGACTGGTGGGAGTGGCTGGTGCTTGGGGAGTGGGACGACGACCGCTGGCTCAGGAACTTCAGGATGAGCCGGCACACATTTATGGAGCTGTGCCAGTGGCTCACCCCCGCACTCAGGCACCAGGACACCGCCATGCGGCGTGCCCTCACGGTGCAGAAACGGGTCTGCATCGCTGTCTGGAAGCTGGCCACTCCCGACAGCTACCGATCCGTGGGCCAGCAGTTTGGTGTCGGCAAGGCCACCGTCGGGGCTGTCTTCATGGAGGTAAGAGAACCCACGGGGGGAGGGCAGGGCAGGGGGAGGGGGGCCCGGGCACAGGAGGGCAGGGCAAGGCAGGGGGGCCAGGGCAGGGGAGGGCAGGGCAGAGGAGGGCAGGGCAGGGCAGGGCCACGCACACCCTGCTCACCCCTCATTGGTGCTGTCCCATGTGCTTTCTCTGCAGGTTGTGCGTGCCATCAACGCCATGCTCCTGCACAGGCTTGTGAGGCTGGGGGACCCAGATGCCACCATCGCGGCCTTTGCCACCCTGGGCTTCCCCAACTGCTTCGGGGCTCTGGATGGGACTCACATCCCCATCCGCGCCCCGCATCACAGTGGAGGACGATACCTGAATCGAAAGGGCTACCATTCTGTCGTCCTCCAGGCCTTGGTGGACAGCTGGGGACGTTTCCAGGACATTTATGTGGGCTGGCCTGGCAGCACCCACGACGCTCGGGTTTTCTGGAACTCGGGCCTGTGCTGCCGGCTGGAGGCGGGGACCTACATCCCCCAGTGGGAGAAGCCTCTGGGGGACACCACCATGCCCTTCTGCATCATCGCAGATGCGGCGTACCCCCTCCGGCCGTGGCTCATGCACCCCTACACGGGCCATCTCTCTGCTAGACAGGAGCGCTTCAACCAGCGCCTGAACCATGCGCGCCAGGTGGTGGAGCGCTCATTTGGCCGCCTGAAGGGACGCTGGAGATGTCTCCTGACCCGCCTGGATGCAGGCCCCAACAACATTCCCCAGATTGTGGGTGCCTGCTGCGCCCTGCACAATTTGGTAGAGAGCAAGGGGGAGGCCTTTTTCCAGGGCTGGGCTGCGGAGGCCGGCAGGGCAGACGTCCAGCCACCTGCTGCCCCCAGTCGGCAGGTGGACCCCGAGGGGACCCGGGTCCGGGAGGCCCTGCGGGCCCACTTTGATGAAGAGGCTGCGGGGTGAACTCTGCCCAGGCCCCCTACTGCCCACCCCTTCCTCCACCACACTCCTGCCCCAACACCTGCACCATGGAGCACCCCACCGCACCCCCCTCCCACTTGTCCTGGACAAATGACAGCACGAACTTGTGGCTGAACTTAAACTTTTTTTTTTCTTTCCGAACCTTTTTTTTTTTAACTATAAATATTAGAACCAAAAACACAGTACGTACAAACATGTTGAAAAAAACCAATATGTACAAAAATAAAAAAATACAAAGAAACAACTGTCCTCAATAATAAAAAGAAAACCAGGGAGGATAAAGGGGAGAACTATTTACATGGGGGGGACGGGGCAAACTGGGGGCAGAAAATAACAGGGTCCAACTATATACAAGGGGGGGGGCCACGTCCCGGGCCCCTCGCCCCTATAGCCCGGCACCGGGCGTTGGCGGCCAGGAGCCCTGCCGCGGTCGCAGCCCTGTCCGGGGCTGGGTGAGGGCGGGCCAGACCGGAAGGTACGGTGGCCGGCGAGTGTCAGGTGGCTCCAGGGGTCCCTCGGCGCTCCGGCCCTCACCGGTGGGTGGCGGGGCGACGGCAGACGGGACGGCGACGGGCGGAGCAGCTGGTGGTGGGGCTGCAGGAGCAGGCAGGGCGGGCGATGCGGTGGCCGGCGCGGCATGGGGGGCCAGGTAGTCCACCAAGCAGTTAAATGTCTCCATGTAGGCCCCCCATGCCTCCTGGCGCCAGGCCAGCGCCCGCTCCTGCAGCTGGAGGTGCTGCTCCGCGACCTCCAGCTGCTGACGGTGGAGGGGGGCCGTCACCATCGGCTGTTGGTGGCGCAGGGTCCGCCATCTAGCCCGCCGTGGGGCCGGTCGGTCCTCGGCCGAGGGGCTGGCCTGGAGCGATGGTCCCGGAGGGCTCTCCGGGACGACTGATGCCTCGCCGGCGCTCTCTTCCGGTCCTTCTGATGGTGCAGGTGCAGGACACAGGAGATGAGGGGGGGAAGAAGAATGGAGACAGGCGTTAGTGTGGGCCCCGAGCCGTGGCCTTTGTCCCCCCAGCCCTGTGCTGCACGTTCCCCATCCCCGTCCCCGGGAGATGCTGCTGTGATGGATGGGGTTCAGGGGTCCCCCTGCCCTGCACCCCGTCCCCTGGTGGGAGCGACTCTCACTTCACTCCCCAGGGTCTGACAGCAGGAGAGGTTTCTTAGGCCACAGATGCCCAGTTTCTGGCAGGAGTGACAGCACCAGCTGTCGGAAGAGACAGTCCTTCCAACCCGTCGTGGGGAGAAGACCCCAAGGGGTGCCCCTCTGGGATGCAGCTTTCCCCCTCCTCAGGCTGGCTGCCTTCCAGCTCTCCCTTCCCCTAGCCTCTACCTGTGGGCCCCGCCCTCGCCCCCCAAGTCCAAGCCAGCTCGGCTCCTCCCTCCTGTTTGTTCAGGGCAGAGGTGTCACCTGCCAGCTGTAGCCCCAGGATCCTCTTTTGCCCCTGGGAGCTCTTCGGCTCTTGTGGCTCATATGTAGCCTGAGTCTCCCTTTGGCACTCCCCCCACTCCATCACATGCTGCTGCTGCGGGGTGTCCCACCCCCTCCTCCCGGGGGCCCCTCGAGGTTCCGCTCCCCCTGGCCCGGGGATGGGGCATGGCACTGTCATGTGGGGTGGGGGGCAGGGGCTGATGGATGCAGTGCTGTGAGGGCCATGGCCCTGGTGTCCTTGGGGCCATGGCCATATGAGCATGTGGGGGGCCCTGGACACATATCTCTTACCCCCGCCCCTCAAGCCCAGGGGTGTCCACCAGAGGGGGGTACCTACCTGTCAGTCCGCTCCCACGGTCCGGAGATCCCCGGGGGGCGGAGGCCCGGCTGCTGCTCCGGGATGGCAGGAGGAGGATCTGCAGGCTGGATTCTGCGGAGGAGGAGCCCCCCTCCTCCTCCTCCTCCTCCTCCTGCCGCGATGTCCCGGGGGTGGCCTCCGGGGGGGGCCCCCGGGGTGCGGGGCTTGCCTCCGGGGCGGACTCCGGCTGCAGGGCCTGCTGGGGCTCCTCAGCTGAGGTGTCAAGGGTGGCCGGAGGGGAGGAGGTGTGCCGGGGGCCCAGGATGTCCCTGAGCTCCCTGTAAAAGGGGCAAGTGACGGGGGCGGCCCCAGATCGGCTGGCCGCATCCCGGGCCCGGGAGTAACCCTGCCGCAGCTCCTTGACCTTACTCCTGACGTGGTCAGGAGTGCGGGCAGGGTGACCCTGGGCAGCCAGGCCGTCGGCCAGCCGAGCGAACGCATCCGCGTTCCGCCTCTTGCTCCCCATTACCTGGAGCACCTCCTCCTCGCTCCAGAGCCCCAGCAGGTCCCGCAGCTCGGCCTCCGTCCAGGAGGGGCCCCGCTGCCGCTTCCCAGCCTGGCTGCCCTGGCTCCCCTTGGGGGGGATCCCCTGGGGCGCTGGGGGGGTTGCCGGGCAGCCATCGCAGCTGGGTGGGTGGCTGAGGGACGTGCAGGCCGGCCGCGTGTGCAGGCTGCAGCCTGCACGTTCCCTCAACTTCCTGCACAGGAAGGGAGGGGGAGGGGACCTTTAAGGGGCCGCTCCACGCGGCCACCATTGAGGTGAGGGGCTGGAGAGAGCGTCTCTCAACCCCCCAGCTGATGGCTGCCATGGAGGACCCAGCAATTTCGACATTGCGGGATGCGCAACGCCTACACGGTCCCTACTTCGATGTTGAACGTCGAAGTAGGGCGCTATTCCGATCCCCTCATGAGGTTAGCGACTTCGACGTCTCGCCGCCTAACGTTGAAGTTAACTTCGAAATAGCGCCCGACGCGTGTAGCCGCGACGGGCGCTATTTCGAAGTTAGTGCCGCTAGTTCGAAGTAGCGTGCACGTGTAGACGCGGCTCATGTGTTCTCCAGGAGTTCTTTAAGATAATTGTTAGGAGTCTGATTCAGCAAGTTCCCTACATACCCTAGGATGAATTTCAGCAGGCCCTGCCAATTTGAATAGATCTAATTTATCTAAATGTTCTTTAAACTCTTCTTTCTCTGTTTCGGCTTGTGCTCCCTGCCCCCCACCTTGTTGTTAATATTGATTATGTTGAGGGTTTGTTCACCATTAACCTTTTTAATGAAGATTAAGCAAAATAGGCATTAAAGAGCTCAGGCTACCTGGTATCATCAGTAATTAGCACCCCTTCTCTGCGGGAGGGCCTATGCTTTCTTCCATCTTTCTCCTGCTCCTAATGTTTGTTAAAGAGCTGATTGCCTTTAGTGTCCCTTGCTAGGCATAACTCATTTCGTGCCTTAGCCTTCCTTACTTTAGCCCTATACGATTGTGTTATCTTTTGTGTTCTTCTTTGGCAGTTCATATGCTTCTCCACTTTTTGTAAAATTCCTTCTAGATTTTCCGGTCTCCTGAGAGGGCCATATTGGCCTCTTCCCATTCTTCCCATCTTTCCTTTGCACCTGGATAATTAGCAGTTGTGTCTTCAATATGGTCTCTTTGAGAAGCTGCCGGCTCATCTGACCTCCTTTACTCCTTAGATTTTCCTCCTATGGGAGAACTTATCTACCAGTTATCTCTGTTTTTCTCATGCCAGAGCTAATGTAATTCCACGCGCTTTTGCGGGCTGCCCAGTGCATGTTTGCCACTGCCCATGATTGCATGTCGTACTATAGGGGATGCAAAATTCAGATCTGGGTGTCAGATGTTCCCAGGGTTGGGGGCATTTGTAGTCGGGTTTTGTTTTGGTCCATTGTATAGAGAATTTATTTGCACAAATCCTGTCCAGCTGTGGGATCTCAGGCGACGAACCTTTCCCCTTGCAAGGCTTTTGTGGTTCAGAAAACAGCTTCAATGACCTGTTCCTTTCTTTAGAATCTCTGCAGGGACAGGAGAGTCCCACGTAGGAGGCTTGTTCTCCCCTGACGTCAGTGAGTCACACTTACGCAGATGAGATAAGACTCAAGCCCTTTGTGATGCTCTCCTTGTATTAATCAATAGCAATAGCTCTTCTTCTGGAGTCACCCTTTGAGCACCTTTTTTTCCTATGCCACCAGCCAAGGCTTAGACTGTACATTAGTGGCTCTGCTACCAAGAAGCTCTGGCAGGCTGTGGGATTCAGGCACACCCCTCCGAGATGCAACTGATTGTGTCTGGCACCCCATTCAGTAGTGTTCCAGTATGTGATCTACCCCACTGTCCCAGGGAGCACTCAGAGCCCCTGCTGCTTTCCCTCAACCATCTCCCCTGCTGACAGCTGGGTCATAAATGACAAAGCCAACTCAAAGACACAGAAGCTACGTCTGCACGTGAAGCCTACATCGAAGTAGCTTATTTCGATGTAGTGACATTGAAATAGGCTATTTCGATGAATAACGTCTACACATCCTCCAGGGCTGGCAACGTCGATGTTCAACATCGATGTTGCACAGCACCACATCGAAATAGGCGCTGCGAGGGAACGTCTACACGCCAAAGTAGCACACATCGAAATAAGGGTGCCAGGCACAGCTGCAGACAGGGTCACAGAGCGGACTCAACAGCAAGCCACTCCCTTAAAGGGCCCCTCCCAGACACAGTTGCACTAAACAACACAAGATACACAGAGCCGACAACTGGTTGCAGACCCTGTGCATGCAGCATGGATCCCCAGCTGCAGCAGCAGCAGCCAGAAGGCCTGGGCTAAGGGCTGCTGCACACGGTGACCATAGAGCCCTGCAGGGGCTGGAGAGAGAGCGTCTCTCAACCCCTCAGCTGATGGCCGCCATGGCGGACCCCGCTATTTCGATGTTGCGGGACGCGGATCGTCTACATGTGCCCTACTTCGACGTTCAACTTCGAACTAGGGCGCTATTCCCATCCCCTCATGTGGTTAGTGGCTTCGACATCTCGCCGCCTAACGTCGATGTTAACATTGAAATAGTGCCCAACACGTGTAGCCGTGACGGGTGCTATTTCGAAGTTAGTGCCGCTACTTTGAAGTAGCGTGCACATGTAGACACGGCTAGAGGGTCCACTGGCTCCCGCGGAAATTCAGTGGGAATTGTCTCTGGACATCAGGCCCCTGACTGCAATCTGTGGATCTTCCTGTCATCTTCTACCTGGTTTACTGAAGGGAGAAACTGAGGTTAATGAACTGGACAAGGTCACATTGACAGAGCCATGAACAGAGCCAAAAATGATTTGGGGGCTGGAGCACATGACCCACAAGGAGAAGCTGAGGGACTTGGGCTTATTTAGTTTGCAGAAGAGAAGACTGAGGGGGGATTGGATAGCAGCCTTCATCTTCCTGAAGGGGGGCTCCAAAGAGGATGGGGAGAAGCTGCTCTCAGTAGTGATGGATGGCAGAACAAGGAGCAGCGGTCTCAAGTTGCATTGGTGGAGGTCTAAGTTGGATATTAGGAAAAACTGTTTCATGAGGAGGGTGGTAAAGCACAGGAATCTTCATCCCTAGATGTTTTTAAGTCCTGGCTTGACTTATAGCCCTGACTGGGATTGATTCTGCTTTGCACAGGGGGTTGGATTCGATGATTTCCTGAGGTCTCTTCCAGCCCTGGGATTCTATGACTCCTTGCATTAGCCACCGAGCACCAAGTCTTCGCAAGCCTTGGGGATCTCTCAATTCCCTCGGTGTCCTGTCCAGGGAAAATTGATCACAAGGGCTTGTTCACAGCTGTGCTGGCTGTAAGACAGGGCGTGGCAGGAAGAAGTCAGGGAGGACATGCAGCCTGAGTTCCGTAGCTGGTAGCACGTGGAGGCAGAGCCCACCTTTTCGTTGTGTGGCTGTGGAGCATGCAGCAAATGGGGCCCTGCACGGCGTCTCTTGTTGCACCTGCCATTCATACAAACCCTAGCCCAGAGGTGGTCAGGGTGGAGGCACATCAGCAAAGCAGGCCAGGGAGCTCACTAAGTGTTGGCTGTCTGTGAGGTCTACCTCCATAGCCACCAATCCAGGATGCAGCATTGACATGTCAGTCTGGTGGAAACCCCCAGGGCCTGCCCAGTGAGCTGCTGCCAAGGTCCCCTGGCCCTGACCAGCTCATTGTGTTCACTGGAATCCTGACGGGCAGGCAAAGCCCTGCACCCTCTCATCAGGTGTGAAATTTGCCACAGTGTTGCTTAAAGATTAAAAGAAACCACAAACGTCTATTTCCTGCATCCCCCAGAGCAGGTACAGACAACTTATGGCGATGATGCCACAGTCAGAAATGATTGCTGGAGGAAATTCCCCTCCCCCTGCCATTACTTATGCTGTATCTGGCTCTCCCCACCCTCTGGCATTGGGGATCGGCCTCCCTACCCCACATCGGCTGCTGCCCAGGGTGCCTCAGAGCCCGGGCCCTGGCTGGTTGGGTTCCTAACTCAGCACTGGGCGCCCAAGGCCTGGACTTCTTGCAGCGACCCATGGTTGATGTTTGCAGATGATTAAGAAATGAGTAATGCTTCCTGTTTGTTGTTCTCCTGCGATTGCATGAGCTGGGGTGCCCAACTCAGAAGAGAGGCAGAGAGGGGTGTAAGCTGCGGAGGGAGCAGTGGGCGTGGAAGGGTGACTTGGCAGCAGGAAAAGCAGACAGGAGAGGGCGAGAAGGTGAGAGATAAGGCAGGACCCTCCTACATCCTGCTTCATCTCACACCTTCCAGCTTCCACTGTGCCCTTCTGCCTCTCTGGAGAGATACAGCGCCTGGCCCTTCCAAACCACAGGCAGGAGATGGTGTAAGCTGCACTCTCACCCTCCAGCCCAGGATATCCAGCACATGTGCCTATCCAGTCTCTGTGCTTCCTTCTACTGCCTTATAGGGAAGAAGGTCAGGGTGAGCAGGCTTTAAAGCCACGGTACAGCTCCCCTTCCAGTCCCCCTTACACATAACCCCCTGCCAGGAGGGGAGCAGCTGCATTATGGCAGTGAGCTGTGCAGTACGCATGGTCACCCTGGAGCTCTGAGAGGGTTGCAACACTTCCAACTCCCACACAGTGCAAAGGGACCTTCACTGCCCTCTTTCCATGCAGCATGAGAACAGCCCTCAGGGCTGGACCAAGGGTCTGGCTGTAGTCCAGGAGCCTGTCTTCTATCCATGGCCGATGCCGCGTGCCCCAGAGGGAGTGAACACAGTGGGCTAATTTCAAGCACTCCATCCCCTCTCGACCACTCCCAGTTTCTGATAGTCAGTGGTTAGGGACACCCAGAGCATGGGGTTGCATCCCTGACTGTCTTGACTCCTAGCCATTGATAGACCAATCTGTCATGGACTTACCTAGCTCTTATCTGAACCTTGTTAAAGTCCTGGGCTTCACAACGCCCTCCAGCAAGGGGTACCACAGGCTGACTTGTTGGACATGTGAAGAAGTGCTTCCTTTTCAACCACCTGCCCATCCGTTGCCTCGGGTGATCCCTGGTTCTTTCGTTATGTGAAGGGGCAAATAACATATCCCTATTCATTTTCCCCACAACTGTCATGATTTTATAGACCTCTGGCACATCGCTCTTTAGCTGTCTTTTGTCTAAGCCAAAGTATCCCCGTCTTTTTAATCTCTCTTCATACGGAAACCACTCCATAAGCCCAATCACTTTTGTGGCCCTTCTCTCAAACTTCTCCAATTCTCAAAGAACTTGGGTGACCAGAACTGCCCAGTATTCAGGGTGTGGCTGTGCCATGAATTTGTATAGTGGCATTGTAATATTTTCTGTCCTGTTAGCTATCGCTTTCTTCATGGTTCATATGCCACTTCATATGCCATTGGTTTGCTTGACTGCTGCAGCACATTGCGCAGATGTGTTTAGAGGACAAGCTATGGTGAAGCCAAGATCTCTTTCTAAAGTAATAAAAGTTTCTAAAGTAATAAAAGCCAATTTAGACCCCACTAATGCATATGTAGTGTGGGGATTATATTTTCCAATGTGCCAATATCCAACGTTTGATATTGAACTTAACGTGCCATTTTGTTGCCCAGACACTTAACACTTCACAGTCAGTTTTGGTCTGAATTATGTTGAATAATTCTGTGTTATCTGCAAATTCTGCCTCCTCACTGTTCACCCCCTCATCCAGCTCATTTCTGAACTGCACAGGCCCCAGTACATGTCCTTCAGATACCTTGTTAATTACCTAACCATAACCCTATTCCTATTCCTACCCCTTCTTTTAACTGATTACTGAGCCATGAAAGGAGCTTCCCTCCTATCCGGGGGCCGCTTGCTTGCCTTGCTTAAGAGTCTTCCAAGTGGGAGTTTGACAAAGGCTTTCTGTAAGTCTAAGTACACCGTATCCACTGGATCATCCTCATCCACATGCTTGTTGGCAACCTCATAGAATCCTAGGAGATTGATGAGGCATGAGTTCCCTTTACAAAAGCCACTTTGACTCTCTCTCATCATATATCGGCCAATGTAGAATCTGATAAATTCTGTTCTTCATTATAGTTTTAACTAATTTGCCTAGTATTGGTGTTAAACTTACTGCCTTGTAACTTCCCTGGTTGCCTCTGGAATCTTTCTTTTTTTTCTTTTTTTTTTTTTAATTTAAATCAGTATTGCATTGGCCATTCTCCACTCCTCTGGCACGCAGGCAGATTGGTCTAAGCGATAGGTTACATATCATAGTCTGAAAACAAAAAAAACAGTCCAGTAGCACGTTAAAGACTAACAAAATTTTGTTAATCTTTAAAGTGCTACTGGATTGCTTTTTTGTGTTCATAGTATATAGATTAGCATGGCCATCTCTCTGTTACTATATCATAGTCTGTAATTTCACAGTTGAATTCCTTCAGAACTCTTGGGTGACTATCATGTGGTCCTGGTGTCTTCTTACTGTTTAATTAATCAGCTCATTACAAAACCTCCTCCACTGATGTCCCTCAGTGCGAGACTGTCCTTAGTTTTGTTCCCTAAAAAGAATGGATTGCATGTGGCCATCTCCCAGACCTGCCCTGCAGCAAAGACCAGTGCAAAGTCACATTTGAAAATCTTAGCTTGTGTGTCAGCAGCAGATTTCCAGTGCTCCCTTGTGGGTAATGATGTGATTTAAGGAGAGTTAGAACTATAGCAGGGCAGTAGTTTTGGAAGAAGCAGCTGTTGAGAACATCTCTTCTGACATTAAGAATTTAATTTTCACTCGTTTTGCTCCAAACCCTTCCAAAGCCATTTGTTGGAGATTTTTGTCATGCAGCCTGGGAGCGGGAGAGGGCTCTGTTCCTGGTTCCATCACTGATTTTCAGACTGGCTCTGGTCAGGTCACCTGTCTTCTCTGTTTCTCCTCTAGCCCATGATCTGTCTTGACTACTGAGGCTCTCTCTACACAGGGAGCTGAGGCTGGGACTCCCCTGCTCATACTAGTGCTCATTGACCAAGTCTGAGTGTAAATGGCAGCGTACTTGCTGGCGCTGGCAGCAGAGGTTGGCTGAGCTGTGCCAGCTACCTGAAACCAGTGTGTGTGCATGAATGACCCTTGGTGCTAACTCGTGAATGGGGTTACAAGAATACCCAGATGGCAGTGTGCTCTCTAAGTTTTTCCATCCCAGGCAGATTAAATTTGATGTGCACTGAGGATATGCAGATGTGCATCACCAATAGAAACACACACTGCTGGCTGTGGGTACACAGCTAATCAGCTGGACAGCACCCGGATCTCCCTGGGCAGCCCCCAGGCACTCAGCATACAGGGAACAAGTGCCTGGCAGGTATATTGTAGCTTACCAAAGTCTGATCGGGCTGTGAGTTTCCTTCAGTAAGATATTAAAGGAAAGCTAGGGCACTCTGATCATTACTATCATTGGGAAACAAATGGACAGATTCAATGGACAGCCAGTATCAAGGTTTCTGCCAGACAAAAGTGCATGTGTAGATGAAGCATTGTAAGCCACCATTCACAAACCAAGTCTATGGGGAACCAGACACTTAAGAGTGAAGCACAGGGGTTGTCCTGTGTCCAGGGACAGACGCCCAGACTGGCATAGACGCCCAGACGCCCAGACTGGCAGACAAGCATAAGGCTCACATGCAGCCCTTTCTCCTGCACCTACGAAACAACGGGCAATGTCACACAGCTTGAAAACAGCAGCTCAAGAGGGGCTTGGTTGAAAAGACTCTGGAGGACATTTGGTTCATTTCGCCAGTTAAGTTTAGTCTCTAGAAGCAGGTTTATGACTTTCTTTTATCTGTAACACTTCTGCTTCCATTTTTCTCATGTGCTATCTCTCAAATCTTGATCTCAGATAATAAACTTATGGTTGTTTTCCCTACAACTGTGTCTCACTGTTGTGGTATTAAGCAAAATTTACCGTGAGTGCTTGGGGGATAAGGGCTGGACACGACAGGGGCACACTCACAAGGGGCTCAGGGACTGGCTTGTACCCTTGTTAACCTGCAAGGCAAAGTGCAGGTGAGCCTAGCTCAGAGGAGATTGTTTGGATTGCTAGCGGGAAGATGTCAGGGAGTCAATAATTTACTGTCAGTTCCAGTGTTCCTTCTAATTATTTCCAGCCATGAGTGGAATAAATTTTGTTATGTGCACCAATGCATATGCAGATGGGCACCACCAGTGGAAACAAAGGCTGCTGGCTGTGGCTGCTGTGCTGATCAGCTGGGTGGCACCTGACTTTTGCCTGGCCAGCCACCCAAGCACTCAGCTTACAAGGAACCCTGGTCAGGTCTCTCAGTTGCTGCGTGGGGAGAGGGGAAAAGGTGAATTTCAATCCTGGGCATCCTGGGAACCATTACAGTAGCACTAACATCCAGTGTGCTGGTGAGCTAAGGGTTTGATGCCAGGCACTGCTAGACCTAACTGACACGTGAGAAGACTGGAATCTTGTCTTTGTGCCCAGTTTGTTGTTTTCTGGTTGTTTATTTCAGGTACGGGAAATAGAACAAGAGAAAGTGTGAGCTGAGTAGAGAGGCAGAAAAGGCGGGATAAGCAAGAAAACACAGATGGCTCTCCGCAAGCTGTGAGAAGAGCAGCCTAGCCAGCTCCAAAGCTCCAGAGACCCCAAAGCAGGCTCACTAAAAGTCCTGAGATTGGCGTTAAACTAGTGACATTTTGTAAAACTGTATTTGTCTGTTGCTGGTTGATTCTTTAGGGTGCATGGGGGGTCCCACTTCGAAGCTATCTGCACAGTCACAAAAGCTAGAAACTTGCCTTTTTTTTAAGAATGTGTTGCTGGAAATAGCAAGCAAAGGTGGGTCTGAGGGACCCCAGCCCCTGCTCGTAGCCTGAGTGAACAGAGTCTGGTAGGGATTCTGAGACGGAAAGTGCTTTTGCCTGGGGTGCTATTTTCAGTAATGATGTAAGAATTAAACTATGAGGGCCCAGGTGTAGGCCTGCCATGGCCAGGCTCTGTGGCTAGGAGGTGAGTTTGCTATCTACCCTCACCTGGAAGATGGGGTGCTGGCCCACAGCCCCTTTTAGCTGGGCCACTAGTTTGCTGGAAGTGCTGAGACATTGGTACAGCTGGGAAATGCTGGGAACTCCGCTGGAACAGGGAGAAGCTGGTACTGCTAGAGAGAGCTGTGGGCTGGGAGCAGGGGAATTAGGCACAGCCATACAATGAGGTGTCTCACAGCTTCCCCGGAATGAGGGAGAGCCAGGTGGGTAAAGGGCAGAAAAATTCACGCTCCCTGGCAAAGGGCAGGGGAAACCCAGAGCCGTTTGGGAAAGTGCAGATGTTAAGGAGAGGGAAAAGCTGGCTCTTAGGTTAGGTCAACGTGACAGCCCCTGCCAGCAAAAGCTACGCTGCTCAAGAAAGTGTATATCCCCCCACCCCACAGGGCACCAGACAATGCACTGCCCAAGGGGTTTGTTTGTGGGCACAGGCCTGTGTTGGAGAGCTTCTCCCGCAGCTCACAGAGGTGTGACTTCAATGCCAACAGGAGAGTGCTCACCCATCAGCCTGGAGTTACCATCTGTGGCCCTGCAGCTGGCCTTACTCTCTGGATTTCGGGTGGACCTTTGAGATGTAGTTAGACCAGAGGGGCCCATGGGAAGGAAACACACTGCACCTTTCCCCCCGGGGGCAACACTCATCAGAACAAGCCTATGGCGATGTTATGAAACTGTATTTTGATATGATCAACAGGCTTGTTTATTTGCTAAATGAATGTACAAAGTTCAAGCGGATGTCACAGTAAATACTCCACCGCTGGTGCCAGCCTGGCTCACTGCTATCTGTGCTCACACCAGCTCACTGAAGGCTAGTGCCTGTGTAAGACCGCCAGACCCTGGTTGCTGGCACAAGGGTTAGAACTGGCAAGCAGAGGTGCTAGAGCCCTGCGCTCTAGCACATGCACTAAAGGCCAGCTGGCACTCAGCTGAGGCTGCAGAGCAGAGACTTCCCTCACCCTAGTATGAGGGCTCAGCGCCTCTGGGTACTACACCTGTAGCAAGGGAATCGCGCCCCTCAGCTGCTGTGAAGACGAAGTCTTAAACCGCAGCTTCTTTGGGGGCAGACACCCAGCTGAATGGGGCCCTGAAATGGGTTGGGGCATCTGAACAGTATCTTAAGATGGTGGTGGGCAGCCTGCAGCCCCATGTGGCCCATCGGGGGGCTGTGTGTGGCCTTTCAGACAGGCTGGTTTCTGTTCTCCATGATCCTGCTGAGTTCTAACCATGGAGGTTTTTTTTGCCGATGAGCGTTGCTCAAGTGGCACGTGTGTGGAGCAAGGTGTGTGCTGTTTGCACACAGTTTTGCTGGGCGCTCCCTCTGCATCCAATCAAGTGTAAGGGCCGTTAGCAAATCCACCCTGTCCTGGGAGAGCATCTTGGCTACAGCAATCTTGTGGCCCACTGAGATGAAGGAGGGCCGCTCCTGCAGCGCAGCTAGATTGCCAGCCTAGATTGTCCATTGCTGCCGTAAGACAAACAGCGCTAACACAGCGTGCCTGCCACAGGAGGCAGCGTGCAGAATAGCTGGTGCACAGGAGCCACGTGCTGAGGTGTGTGACGTGCCAGTGGAGTGCAGCTAATACTTTCTGAACTTGTCCTTTGTATGTGTGTGTGCGTCGGGGTGGGGGGCAGAGTGTGTAAAGACACGTTAGGTGCCCTGCCAGCTTGTTCTGGCCTCTTAGGAGACGTGCTGGGTCAGAGCTTGCCTGACCCGTCCCACAGAATGTTCATGTCTCCACCTAATGCTTCTGAAATGGCCCCAGGACCACCGCCAGGGCAGAGGGCCCCCGGGGGCTCCCAATTCTGCGCTAACTCCTCACTGCAGCCTCCCACCCCCAGCTTCAAACTCTTGTTGCCACCAGATGTAGAAAGCCGCTTGGAGCCCCAGAACGTGTCGGAAATGGAGACTGAGGTGACACCATGCCCAGCTCCAAACCACACCAGAGTTTGTTGAGCTGTTGACCACCACTTTTATCTCTCTTCTCTGTTTCCTGTAAACGACCTCCCAGCCTTCAGCTTCTTCCTGGACGCGAGCCCCCCTTAGTTGTCAACTGCCTCTTATCTTGGGCAGCATCTTTCATGGGTCGGGGGGTGAGGGGTGCTCTTCTTTGGCATTCTCACACTCTTGAGCAAAGGCTGGGCTTGCAAGCAGCTGAGCCCTCCTGACTCAGAGTGCCAAGAGAAGATTCTCCCCTGCTAGCTAGCACTAGCCACCCAGTTTCCTACCACCTTTCTCAGCCAGGCTCAGCCCCAGCCAGGCAGCTCCCAGTACAATCCAACATGTTTGAAGCGCAGTTGAGAGTCCCCATTGTGCTGGGTGCTGCAAACGTTCGCTCTTCGTCCCTGCACACCCCAGCCCGTCTCTCAGAAGTGACAGACCACCCTGCCTTAGCGACAGAGGCCACCGGGGACAGGGGTGTCAGCCAGAGGAGGCTGCGGGGGCCAATTGATTTCACTCCTCCCAGAGGTGACATGCCCCCCACTTTGTGCATCCCTGCTGTAGACACATGGTGAGACAGTCACTAACCCAAAGAGCTCAAAGACTGGCTGGGCCAAGGGTGAGGTGTGAACAGAAGTAAAGCCTCCCCCAGGGTCAGAGCCAGAGTTGAACTAAGGGCTCTTGACCCCTGCACTAGAGGCCTAGCCACTGCAGTGCCCCAGCTTCCAGACCCTGTGAGGTGCATGTTAGGGTTTGCCCCCTCTGGGGTGGGGGAAGGCCACAACGCCTCGCTGCAGTCGGAGAGCCGCCCTGTGCCGGGGCAGAGCAGCCATTAATACAGGGCTCTTCTGTTTCAACAGGACTGAGCAACAAGCAGCCTGCCCTGGGTCAGTTAGTGCAGGGCTCAGCTCCTTGTAGCAGGTGGAGCAGACCCCAGTTTGGGGAGGTCTGCAGAGGGGGAAGGATGCTGCTCCCCAGGGAGAGGGGCGCAGGGCCCTGTTAGCCGCTGTCACTAGCTGCCACTCAGCGAGCATCCAGGCTGCAACACACTGACATGGGCTTTGGTGGGGTGGCCCTGGGCTACCTCCTACCTCCACCTCTGCTGGTGCTGGGGTCCATTTGGGGCCATCAGGGAGGGCAGGCAGGTTCACATCCTCTGGATAGGAATCAGACAGCAGGTGCAGAGATTTGGGCAGTTCTGGGCCTTCAAGGTAGAGGGCCCGCAGCAGGCTGGGGGCTCAGGTGGATGTGGGCCCTCCAGGTAGCTGGCAAGCAGCAGGTCAAGGGGCTCAGGTGGATGTGGGCTCCCCATGTACCAGGCCAGCAGCAGGTCAGGGGGCTCAGGTGGATGTGAGCCCCCCATGTAGCAGGCCAGCAGCAGACCCAGAGGCCTGGGCACCCCTAGGTTCTCCAGGTAGTGGGCAAGTGGCAGGTCTGGATGCTCCTTTGGGGCCATGCCAGGGTGGCTGGCCAACAGCTCTGGCCAGTCTGCATGTCTGGCACAGGTTACTCAGGTCTGCTCTCAGGAGCCAGGCCTGGGCCTCCTGATCTGCTCAGACGCAGCCCTTTCAATAAGCTTCATGCTCTGTCAAGTTGCTCAGGTCCTTAACTCAATTAATTTGGGGTGTTTTTTGGGAAAAGAAAATGAAACTGTCCAGGCTTCATGTCAATCATTGCTCTGGGGTGGGGCTGGGGGTGGGGGCTTCAGAGTGCAGCTGCCCCAGGGAGAGAGGCCAACCCCAGCCCTCTCTCACAGCAGCACCTTTGGGCCAGGTGAGAAGCACCTCTCCATGGCTGCTGCAGCTTTGGTGGGCACAGCTCAGGGAGGTGAGCCTGTCCCCTGGCTGGGGCAGGTCCCAGTTTGTCTGCCCTCTGCGTCCCGCCAGCCAGTGTGAGGAATGCAGCAAACTGGGCACTTCCCCCTCACTCCCTGATGAAGGGGAATGGCCAGCAATGTCTCTGTATAAATGGAGGGGAACTCCCCAATGGGCCTTAGGAAGCGGGGTGGAAGGCTTGGGGCAGGACCAGCCTCGTTCACCTGCCTGGTGATCACCTTTTTTCTATGTGATTGTATGAGACAAATCCCATTCCAGACACATCTTTTTCTCCTGGCACAACCAAACTCTAGCAGCTTTAAGTGAGGAAAGGAGGGAGCTGCATATGGAATGTGGTGATCTTAGCCCTTAGGCTAAGGCCACATGACAGTTTCTAGTTCAGGGTACATTTGTTTCCCAAAATAGAAACCATATGGCCAAACCCTGAGCGAACTAGCAGGGCTATTTCCAAGGCAGTGTTTCATTCCTGGGTTACTGAGAAGCTTGAAATAAGCCCTTATCTGAACCCTGGTGCAGTGTAGCCTGCATGGGCTTCAAAATAATTTACACAAATTCCTTACTAACAGAGAGGAAGCCGTGCTAGTCTATACACTATCAAAACAAAAAGCAGTCAAGTAGCACTTTAAAGACTAGCAAAATAGTTTATTAGGTGAGCTTTCGTGGGACAGATCCACTTCTTCAGACCGTAGCCAGACCAGAACAGACTCAATATTTAAGACACAGAGAACCAAAAACAGTCAGCAAGGAGGACAAATCAGAAAAAGATAATCAAGGTGAGCAAATCAGAGAGTGGAGGGGTGGGGGGGGGAAGGTCAAGAATTAGATTGAGCCAAGTATGCAGACGAGCCCCTATAGTGACTCAGAAAGTTCCCATCACGATTTAAACCACGTGTTCATGATCCGAATTTGAATATAAATGTCAATTCGTCCACTTCCCTTTCTACAAAGGAGCGATAATTTCTTTTCAGTAACACACGCGTACCTTGAGGTCATTGACAGAATGGCCCATTCCATTAAAATGTTGACTAACTGGTTTGTGGATCTGGAGTGTTTTGATGTTTGTTTTGTGGCAAAGGGTCAACGGGCACAAAACAGACATCAAAACACTCCAGATCCACACACCAGTTAGTCAACATTTTAATGGAATGGGCCATTCTGTCAATGACCTCAAGGTACGCGTGTGTTACTGAAAAGAAATTATCGCTCCTTTGTAGAAAGGGAAGTGGACGAATTGACATTTATATTCAAATTCGGATCATGAACACGTGGTTTAAATCGTGATGGGAACTTTCTGAGTCACTATAGGGGCTCGTCTGCATACTTGGCTCAATCTAATTCTTGATCTTCCTCCCCCCACCCCTCCACTCTCTGATTTGCTCACCTTGATTATCTTTTTCTGATTTGTCCTCCTTGCTTACTGTTTTTGGTTCTCTGTGTCTTAAATATTGAGTCTGTTCTGGTCTGGCTACGGTCTGAAGAAGTGGATCTGTCCCACGAAAGCTCACCTAATAAACTATTTTGCTAGTCTTTAAAGTGCTACTTGACTGCTTTTTGTTTTGAAATTCCTTCCTGTTTAGTTCTTGAACACACAGACACACAAACTCTCTCAAACATATGTTAGATTATAAATATAATTGATCAAAGTGCTTTTAATTCAGTTTGTTTGCAGCACACCTCTGAAATGCTTTGATTGTGACGAAACAGCATTTTCTACTTGGAAAGACATTCTGTTGGAAAATTTCCCACCAGCTCTAGACAAAACTGTCCCCAGATGTCCAGCTCCTGTCCCGTTGGGCCCAAATCTTGATGGCCTTTCGCAAGTTTGACCATGGCACAGTTCTCATCCCCATGTGGTAATCCAGAGGAATTCCATTTTGGGAAGCCAGTTTATTGATAACATTTGCCCTAAGCAGCCCTTTAACTACTGTTATGAAACAGGGTCTCTGTTCCAGGCCTTTCTGCAGGTACTACAATAAACAGGATTAACTCAGAAGAATTGGCTGAACACCAGAATTTCCATGGCATAGAAATTCTCCAAAATTTTGTTTAGTCCCAGATCAGGGCAAATCTGAAAAACAAATTCTGACAATTCATTTTGGCTTTATGAAAAGGTTTCATGTGAATGAACTATTTTGACTAGTACGTCCCAAAGTCAAAATGATCATTTTGAAATGAAACATTTCCACACTTGGTTGACATTTGAAAGAATATATTGGTAATACCAGAATCTGTTTGAATCAGCATTTTCTATCAGCTATTCTAGCAGACAGTTTTCAACAAGCACTCTAGTCAAAGGCTAAAATGTTTGCTTGTGGTGTGTGCCATCAGTCAAGCTGAGCAAGACCCTGTACTCCAAGCACTCAAGCCTTTTCTCACAGTGTAACGGTGTTCTGCCCACGGCAGGGTCATGTTAATACTTCACTGTCTGGGTCCATTCATTCCACCTAAATGAATACCAAGGATCTGCACCCACTGCTGCCTCCCTGCTCGCCTGGGACGTAGACATAAGGGTACTGCCTTACCCCTTGGAGGTGAAGACAAACACAAAGACCTGCCAGGTGCACAGAAGATATGGCAACAGAGGCCGTATGAATCCTGTAAAGAGATTTTGGCATCCCAGCAATTTGCCTGTTTGTATCTGTTGGAAGACAGTGAAATGGCTGTTTTTTATCCAAACGTGTAAAAGCAACCTCAGATGCTTTCATTTTCAGAGCTGATTTAGATTTACTTTTGGTGTATTGATCAGGAGGGCACAAATGAGAATTTGCATCTCAAACCAAGTTTCACACTCAATTTGGGATGGAGTGGGTGGCATGGGAGAAGAAAATGCAGGGAGAAGAAGAGCAATTTTCCCTTCTGCTCAGCCATTTTGAGAAGGACAATTCCCTGCCTTGTTTCCCTCTCTGGTCTCATAATCATATTCCAATGCCACCAAATGTGATGTCTCCTTTATGGCAGGCCTTTAAAAATACATCAGTTTTGTTCTCAAGACACAGAGAGCTTTAAAATCCCACCTCCAGTATTACTGCTGCAAGATTTCCACTTGCTTCAGAGTTAGATCATGGGCTGATGGTGGATGCTCCATTTCTTTGTCTGAGTTATTTCTGATCTTTGACTCATGGGTAGGGAACAAAATTATCATGAGTGGGTTAGAAAAGGTTAGCAGTGACTCCTGGAAATGAATGTTGTAGTTGCAAGAAGCCCACATCATGTTGTTTAACGGCTTCATAGACACACCAATAGATTTATAAGGTCAATGTCATTTTTCAAAACTATTTTGATGGCTATTTTGCCTCAGGAGAAAACCCAGACCTTACACAAAATAATCAGTATTACTAGTATGAGAAATCAATTGCTCCCTTATCTGCCTTGCTAGCACACCAGTCCGGCCTTAAATGGAAATCAGACCAGTGTCTGGGGCTGTTGTGAGCCTCTGGGAGTTCCCAGGAAGTTTGACATGCACATAGTCCTGTCTCCTTCCTCCGCTAGTTCTAGCTCTCCCCTCTGGCAATGGAACTGAATGTCCTGAATTTTTGCTTGCGGCATGCAAGTCTTGGAGGGTTCCTGAGGCACCATGTTTCATATTACAGCCTGGCAGTGACCAGAGTGGGAGCAGGGCTCTGCCCATAGGGAGCGTTGCAGCATCCGAGCCTACAAGAGCACCTTGCACAAGGGCAAGCACGAGTCAGGATCAAAATGAGAGAGGTGGTGCAGCTGAGTGTCAGCTGCACAACTGAAAGAGTAATGGCCCAGAGCCTTGGTGGCAGAGGGGGATTCACTGCCCTCTCCTCTGCCACCTCTTCCAGATGGTTTCACTCCCTGCGGCAGTACCCACTGGTGTCAGACAGTGACCATGCATGGGTCTGTATGATTAGCTGAGCAAATCAGAGAGTAGAGGGGCGGGGGCGGGGGGGAAGCCAAGAATTAGGTTAAGCCAAGTATGCAAACGAGCCCCTATAGTGACCCAGAAAATTCCAATCTTGGTTCTAACCACGTGTTAATATGTCGCATTTGAATGTTGAATATATTCAAATGCGACACATTAACACGTGGTTTCAACCGAGATTGTAATTTTCTGGGTCACCATAGGGGCTCATTTGCATGCTTTGCTTAATCTAATTCTTGTCTCCCCCCTGACTCTCTGATTTGCTGAGCTTGGTAATTTTTTTTGTGATTTGTCCTCCTTGCTTACTGTTTTTGGTTCTCTGTGCCTTAAATATTGAGTCTGTTCTGGTCTGGCTATGGTCTGAAGAAGTGGGTCTGTCCCATGAAAGCGCACCTAATAAATTATTGTGTTTGTCTTTAAAGTGCTACTTGACTGCTTTTTTGTTTTGGTATTTTACTTCATGTGTAATTTCAGTTTTCTTTCTTAAAATGCGCATTGCCCTTCAGAGCAGGAATGCTGCAAGCTTCCTTTTCCTTTTCAAAATCAAAACTTTTTAGCTACACAATCAAAACACAGATACAGTATAATTTCCCACAATGCACTGCACATATTGAAGGGGGATTATCCGACATTTTGGGATCGCATATCATTTGCAATTGAGATGTGAGTTGATCACTGTTGGGCTTTTAGACGTTCACCATTTATCGAAAACAATCAGGAGAGAGTTTTGGAGAGTTTTTTGTTTGGTTTTTGTTTTTTTAAACCCTGCGATTCTAGCTTTTGGAACCACAAAGAAGTCCTTAAAGAGCTGCATGCAACTGCGGAGCTGCAAGTTGCAGACTCCTGACCTAACAGGAGAGCTTCTGAGTGCTTTCTGGTGTTCCACCAGTTCCACGGCAGGGAGGTTTTTTCTGCTACTGACAGAGCTCTCCCTGACCCAGCATGAGTCTTCCCACTCCTTGCCTGCCCTTCTGGAGCTCAGAAAGCCCTTGGCACACCCCATTCCTGCAGCTGGACAGCTCCCTGCTTTCTCTTGTAGGCCTGCAATGTTAATCTGCCTCCAGGGAGGATCTGCTCATTAGCCCTTTCTCGCTCAGTGTGGGGTTTCTACCACACATCACACTTGGCTTCAAACTCACACCCAGCTCTTAGGTTTGCTGTCCACTTATCCTGTATGTGGGCAAGTTTCCCGTATTCCCATAAACTTTATTTACAGCCTCCCATCCTGGCTCTGTGTTCTGTGCTGTTATTTAGTTGAAATTTACCCCTAAATGTCCAGCACTTTCTCTTGTCCATCACCGCTCAGGTCCCGAGGGTGCCAGACTAGAGAGGTTCGACCTGTACTATGAACTCCTGACTTATAGGTACGTAATTTAGTTCAGAATCTGCTCCTTAAAGCCGAGAGCTGGGGACTGAGCTTCTGCAATGTGGCTAAGGCAGTGAACCCACACCATTGTGAGAGGTCTTCAGATGAGCTCTGAGCCCAATAGGAAGGCGTTCAGACAAGGAGGAGGTTCTGGTTGGAGCATGTTTGCTTGGGTGACATCATTTCTCTGAACGTACAGAAATATTCTTTTACCTTGTAGTGCTGTGTGTCACAGCCGGAGATCACAAGAGCTGCTGTTTCATGTACAGAGCTAATGGGAGGCCACATTGGTGTGCCACAGCCAGCACGAGCCGCTCATGCCTTATCTTATGCCAACCTTCTTATCTGGCCCCCAGGAGGACTACGCTTCAGAGACGCCTGCGCCCCTTGGAGCTACTGGCAATTTAGATTTTGTCTGTTCTCAACGTGAAATTTGCCCCCCTGAGAATGAGGTCTTGGTCACTCATATCCAAACACCTTTCAGTGCAGGAGTCTCCTGCCCCTGTGCCAGACTCCTGATTTGCAGCCCCCTCCATGGTTCAAGTTTGGGGCACCCTTCAATCCCCCAGCTCTATGGGTGCACTTCATCCATGTTCAGCAGCACCCCTTGCTTCTCCAACCCTGGGCTGTCAGCTCCTCTGGCAGTCCATCTCAATGCTGTAGCTCTCCTATGCTGTGTGAATTCTGGGCTCCTCTGTTGTCAGCTGCTCTGGTTTCTATTTATCCTTCTTTCTGTAGAATAGTCCATAGTCCATAGGCATAGTCCAGCTAAAAGGGCAGGCATCAGCGTTCCCGCTAATTTTTTCCATCTCTGGGCAGAATAAATTTTATTTAGTGCATGTGTGACGTGCTGAGGGCTGGGGTTTTCTGTGGGCACTCCGGTAATTGGCTGGGCAGCCTCCCAATTGCTCATCTTACAAGAAACATTGGTGGGCATCTCCAAAGATTTACCTCACTAAAACCCCCCTGGGAAAGGCTGAGTGCATTTTTCTGTGCAAGTGGGAGCTGAATTTCACATCTTTTGCAGGGTTTCTGCTGCTGAGGGGCCTGGCCCCATGCAGAACAAAAGTAGGTGACATGGTAGCAAAACACCAGACCCCTGTCTAGAGGCAACCTTTGCCATGGCAGTAGGTGGCCAGCGGGTCTTCTTGTAAACAATCCTCGGGTTGCATCGGGAGGACAGATCTCCGTGAGGGCTCTTCGCGCATGCAATACTGAGGGGGGTCAGCAAGGAAATACAGCATGCCTGCCCAGCGGGATGGCCTGGAAATTCCCATCAAAGTCACTGCTATTCAGCTGTGTGCTCAGCTCGACTTCAGTGACACCTCAGCATGAGTTTATCTGGGGTTTCCACAGAGGCCACTTCCAAATTCATTGGTAACTGGTGTCTAACTCTCCTAGGCAGCTGAAAATCTGAGGTTATGCGCTTCACTGTACAGGGATGCATTTCTGCAATATTTAAAAAATAGGGCCTTCGTGTAAGAGTTTTACTGGTGTTTTATTTGTATAATTTCTTCTTATCCCGTATCTTCCTTTTTTTAGACACTACTATCTTTCAGACTCAGACTGCGGTGAAGAAAGAAAAAAGAAAGAAAGAAAGACAAACACTTACATTAGCCTGTACATATCGGCTACTAAGCACAGTACAGAAGTGTGAATGTACTAACCTGTTAATCATCAGGTTGGTTTTATGATATCAGTTTCTCTGAAGACCACAATCTTTCATTTCTCGCATGTAGCTTTACTCACACCCAATACTTTTTTTTTTTAAACAACATAAGGAGGAAGAGAGGAGGTTTGACAGCTCCTCAACCTCAAACAAACAAACACATTCAGTCAGCAGTGGCTGGAGGATAAAATAAATCTATCTTTGCATTTTAGTTTGAAGCCCTATGGGCATTTGTTTTGTATTAGGGCTGGGTGAACTGGTTAAGAATGAACCCAAACTTGCATGCAAAACTCCATGTGAACCCTCACAGCTTTGATGAAAACATGGATTAAATCCAGCCTCCAAAAAATTCTCTATCCGTGGTATTTACTTGGCCCCCATCATCTCAGTATCTGAACTCCTCGCTGTCTTTAATTTCTTTATCCTCCCAACGCCCCTGTGAAACAGGACAGGGCTCTTATCCCCATTGTACATACAGGGAACAGAGTCACTCAGAGGCTAAGTGACTTGGCCAAGATCTCATACGAAACCTGGAGCAGAGCAGGAAATTGATCTCAGGTCTCCCAGGTTGTCAGAGGATCCTCTAACCATCTGATCATCTTTCCACTCTAAAATGACCCAGTGAGCTTTGGTCCTGTACAGAGAAATTGAACTTTGGCTCAAGTTCTTTCTTTTTATTTCCCTACTTCTTGTACGGCAGATAATGGTACTTGTTTATCATAAATGTTTTGATGAATCTGTTTGAACCAACCCTTGAATGCTGGGACAAAATTTTATGGCAAATCATTCCCACAAAATTTAGTCCAAAGCTCATATTACCCCTCAACAGACTATGCTAGTGTTAGCTATGGTTTCATATAATAATATAATAATGCCTTGTGTTTCCTTAGCATGTTCTCTCCAGAGAGCTCAAAGCATTTTATAAACTATTTCACTGATGGGGATACTGAGGCACTTTAAGATGAAGTGGCATGCCCATGGTCATGCCAAAAGTTGGTGGCAGAGCTGAAAAGGGAACCAAAGAGTGCTGATTCACAGCGCTGTGGCTCAGCCATCAGGTGCTTCTCCTCCTTCACTTTTGCCTTCTATTGTCTGGAATGCTTTGATATTTTAGGTGAGGCAACATAGCTGTGATTTGTGCATCGTGCAGTACCATTAACTCCAGACAAGGAGGTGAAATAAAATTGCCTTGAGTTCCAGGGAGAACACAGTGTCTCTTGGGGAACACAGTAAACATGGCATACACAGCTACTGTGGTGATTTGGGCCACATAAGCACCGAAGACACCAGGGAGAAATGGAGTGTGGCTGGGATTTTGAGTCTAGGATAATGAGGATCCCAGCTTCCAACGCCCTTCAAATCCTTTGAAATTCCCAGCCTGTGGCTTCACAGCAGCGAAAATACAGCACCGGTGTTTGTGCCGATGGGGACAGTCTGACAAGCCAGTGAGAAGTGTTAGAGTTCGTCATGCTGTCAGCACCCATGAGCTTGGCTATGCTGTGTCCCACCGCGACAGCTGTGAAGTGTTGCTGATTCTTCCATGAGATCACCTTGAGAGGGGCAAAGGCAGGGCCTTTTCCACCAAGGGCCCATCACCTCAGAACTGTCCCTGCTGCTCCCGATGCCCTAGAGAGCATCCTTCCTTCCTTCTAGGCCAGGTTCCAGGGCAGGCTGGTTAAAAGGGTCTGGCAATAGAAGTGCCTCTGTTTCCGGTGCAGAACCTGAGACACATGCCAACCGCCTGGGCTTCAGAAGGCAGGTTCTCAGCACTGTCTGCAAATCAGCTCCCCTGGTAAAGTGCCTCAGGCCAGGCCCCGCAACACACGAGGCATTCAGAACCACGTGTCTGTTTTGAAAGGTTTGGCCTGTGTGTGCAAACTGCTATACATGCACGTACAAGAGTCCTGTTGTGCACAAGACTCCAGTGTTGCACACCTGGTCTCTGAACAGCCAGTGTCTCCTCTTGGGCACCCAAACTTAGCAGTAGCTTCTGAAAATCGTGGCCAGTTGCATTTGGCGGGAGAGGAATGGAAGGCGTGGGGATTTTTCCATTGTACCAGACAGTTTAGGGAAGTGGGGACACAAAGATGGGGATGGTACATGAAATTAATGACTGAAAGATTCACCCATCCTCCTCTTTATTCCTGCTGTCTGCAAAGACATGAACTCAGTGGGTGGCATCATGTGCTCAGATCAGATGACAACAAGTCGCAGTATAAAACTGACAGAGCACAGGGAGCTGCTAGTGAGATGTTGGGGCCAGATTCCCATGTCATGTAAACTGGGAGAGCTCCACTGACGTCAGTAGGGATAAGCCAGTTTACACCAGGTGTGGCTGGAGTTGATCCACTGACTCCAAGTGAAGAACAACCTGCAGCAACAAGTGTGATGAAGTGGGGGATACCTGTGTGTGTGTGAGTGGCTCACAGAGGGTGTGGGGCTCCTGCTGAGGGTAACCTTGACGACCAGGTAACACCTTTGTACTGCAGACAAAGGAGGAGGTGGAGCCTGAGGGGTTTGAATTGGAACTGGGAGTTGGAAGCAGTTAGTCTGGGCTGAGGGAGAGAAAGACAAAGGAGGGGGCAAGGCCCCAGCTCTGGGGGCCCCTCGGGGCCTCCTCTCCCCAACATGGATGGGACTGGCTGTCTCTGCCAGCTGCACTGACTCCTCTGTACGATGCTGTGTCCTGTCGGCTAATAAACCTGCTGTTCTCCTGCTAAGTGAGAGACTCTCCTGCCTACGGCCGGGGTGCAGAGCTTGGGGGACCCCAGAACCCCATCACAACAAGTAAGCTGCCAAGTGACAAACCCTCTCTGCAAGGGGCTGAGTCAACTCCCGTGGAAGCCAGTGAAGCTCAAAGGCTCTTGTTGACGTCAGTGGGACCTTAACACATGACAGCCAACAGAGGTGACGGGCCTAGCAAGCACCTGGTTTGGGTGTGAGGCATTTGCAGTGATGGGATGTTCAACACAGCTCTCCTTCTTTGGCCCACCCATGCCCAGAGTTGGTTGCATTCTTGGCAAATGTCAAATTGCTTTGGCCTTTGAGGAGCAGGGGAGGTTGGACTAGGGGGTTGCGAATGGCAGCACAGCCAAGTAGACAGCACTCCAGCCTGAGAGCTGGGATTCTGGAGTCGTATTTGATTCTCGACACTGACTCATTGTGTGGCCTTGGGCCAGTCACTTTATCTCCCTGAATCCATCAGTTAACCCTACAGGTAACAGGGGGGTGTATTAGCCCTTCGCTCCCTCCACAGTGCAGGCATGAAGCTTAATCAGGCCACATGAACGAAGGCGCTTTCTTATCTTTGGGCACAAAGGAGGTGTGCTCATGGCTCCGTTGTAAGGGCTGAGGTGACACTGGCCAGGCTGACTGTGCAGAGCCTGCCTGGGATTGTTTGGCTAGAGGCCACTATGTAAGATGCCCAGGGGATGAGAGCTGGGGGACCGGTAGACCCCAAACAGATAAAGAAGCTCCAGGGAAAGGTTTCTCAGTCAGCAGGATGGATCCTTTCAGGCAGTTAGAGAGGGGACACTGCAGAGGAGCTGTTTGCACTATCTTGGCAAAGCCGGGGATGCTATCTTCTGGCTGCCAGAAGACAAGAAAGAGCCCTTCAGGCCACAGAGGAGCAGCCTGACAGGGGTTTGTTGCTTGCAAATGGAGAGCTCGCCTCATGACATGTGGCATGAGAGGCGCTGCGGTTGTATATGTCCAAGTCATTTATCACGTCCCCCCAAGAGAGGAAACAAACACACATTAACCACATCGCTACACAAGAATGCAGGGAAGGAGCTTTGCTGAGCACCAGGCAAGAGGCTTCACTGATGATTATGGGAGGGGAGCCATCACCTTCTCAAGTTTCACACATCACTCTGTCGATTTTCTCTTGCACCAGCTAGGATGGACCCCAAAACAACCTCCAGCCCCAAGCCCAAAGGTTCTGAAGCAGCTGAACTGGTCGTGGACCTCCAGCATGTGCTTTGAAGAGACTCCCCTTGAGTTTAACACCTCTGCTTGGTTTTCACAGATGTAACCTTGTGCAGTCTGTGGTGACAGGTGATGAGAGGAAGTGGTTACATTAGTACTGCAGGAGGTTAGTCCCAGACATGGCAAGGATCATCCTCTCCTAGGGTCCAGTGATGGAAATGGCCTCTTGGGCCATCCAGCAAACTCAGCTTGGTCCCTTCCAGTGTGTTCCTAGTGCCCAGTCAGTCTGGTCTTAAATGGGATCATGCCGCTGCCTCCATTTTCAATTGTTCCATCATATTGCTCCCAGCTAGGTCTTCCGGTGCGGCCCTAATTAAGGCCTCTCCCTCCTTGGCTTTCCTGAGCCTGATCCAGCGACTGTCGGAATGGCACTACAACTCAACCGGAAATGGCAACTTCCCCCACGTAGACGCCAACAAGGATTGAACCTGGTCCTGTGTTCTTTGTAGCTTTGTTGCTGAGTCAGGAGGGAGGTGCTCAGCTCCATGTAAATCATCCTGTCCATCACCCTCATTGGTTCACTGTTCTCTGAGCTCACTCCAGCCTGCTCAGACCCCTCCGGCCATGAGGTGCCAGAAACAAGTGCAATGCTCCACAATGATACAGGCAAGAGAGATGGCCGCTTGCTCCAGCTCTTGAAATCCCCTGGCCTATGGGCTTCTGGTAGCCGGGGGCAGAAGCATTTGGGCTTAGGAAGCTGCTCACATTGCAACTGCTGTGCCTATCACTAACACCGAGGGTTGAACCTCTGGAAACTGCCTGAGCCTGGTCCTTTGCCACCACGGCAGAGCTTCACCAGTGGCAAAAATGGAGGGAACAGGCCAGAGGCTGAAGGTTTTCCCTCCATTCTGAGCCTCCCGGACCCCTCCGCTGGTTCTAATGCCATCAACCACTCCGACCTCCTCAGCATCCTGTCTCCCTGGGCTTTCTTGGTCCTCCTCCTACCTCCATGTCTCTTTCATCAGCATCTGCTCTGGTGGTTCCTCCCCCCACATTCATTATCTGAGATTCTCCCACCAGCCTCCATTCTTGGCCCTCTCTTCTCTCCACACCTAGTCTGCTTTGGCTCTCCTCTACTATTGACCATCAGTGAGTCACACGCCGGCCTCTTCACTCCTGCCCTGCCGCGTGGCTCATTTCAGCCCGACTCGCCAGCCCTGCCAGGCCAACAGCTTGACACTCCCAAAGCCGAACCACTCATTGTCCTCCCTAACCCTTCCCCACTTCCCTCTCCTTTGTTCCTCTGGGCAAAGCCACCACCAGCCTGGTCACCCCAGCTCATGGCCTGAAGTCAGTGTGGGCTCCTCCCCTCTTCTGCACCTCACACAGCTGTGTCCTGAGGCACCTCCGTCACCGCCCAGAGCACCTCACTCTCTGGCCAGCTGAGAGGATTTCAGTCACAAACATACACTGTTGACTGATGCCAGGTTTGTATTTCTTACCCTCTGAGATAATCATCCTCTGCAGTACAGGCTTGCAGCAAAGGCAGCCCCTGAATCCTCTGTGTCTGCTCCTTGTGTAATCCCCAGAGCCACTGAGAGCAGGTACTAGGAAGAGTGAAGTCTCTGCCCTGCAGACTTAGCTGAGAGCCAGCTGGCCTTTAGCTCACGGGGTAAAGCATGGGGCTTTAGCCACAAAGGTTGCAGGTTTAATCCCTTCTGGTGAAAACCCAGGTCTGTTGGTGTTACAAGTGGGGGCTCATCCAGGATCTCTCACACATACCTCTGGAGTAAAACAAAAAGCCGTCAAGCTACTTGACTGCTTTTTGTTTTGATAGTGTATAGACTAGCACGGCTTCCTCTCTGTTACTATTCAACATACCTCTTGAGTGATTCATTAAGTGGGAAATAATCCTATTTTGTATTTGAGGAAGTTACAGTTTGTATTATGGCTAATCCGTGAAGTTTGCTGGGTCCTGGCTAAGAAGCCTCTAGCTTGGGGGCGGCAACCTCAGCCGGTGATTGGGCAAAAGCCCTGGGGCCCACATTGGAAAAGTGTGCGCTACCCCATGTTATGGCAAACTTCTATTGTAAGTGAAGGTTATTCTCTGGGAAGAGGAGTTTGAACCCTGGCCAGAACACCACTGACATGCTAGAGCTGTACCAAACAGAAAAAAGCGAGGATGCTCAATAGAGAGTCACAGGGGCCCAGCATTAGATGTGATTTGCACCTTGGCACTTGCTAGGCCTGAGATCAGTGGAAAGGACTGTGTAGAGGCCCTCAGTCACACCTTTGGGAGCATAGAGCACCCTGAAGACAATCATTGTAACTTCCTTAATGCTAAGGAACACCAGGGAGCAAAGGTCTCGGCCTATATACACAGGTTGGAGAGGCTGCTACAGAGATATCATTAGGGGAGCTGTCACTGTGGAGCACATGGACCAGGCCAGACTGGCTTCAACTGTAAGAGGAACTCAATATTACAGCCCAATTCTACTTTGTCTCTGACTAAGAGAAAGACAGGGACACTCCCCAAGCTACTCACAGCTGATTAAAGAGGTCAGAGAGGAAGAAGCAAGGGAGGCTTCCACTGAGTTTTGGGAAGCCCAGCTGTCTGAGCCAGCCAGCACAGCACCCCAACCAGCAGCAGGTGCACTGATGGTGAACTCTAGAGAAGGCCTTGCCCAACAAGATGAGGTCCTGACAGGACAGATGGCCGAGTTGCAAAGCGTCATTGACTAAGCTAGGATTTGCAGGGCTGAGGAGCTTCAGGCTGTGGTGATGGAGAAGTCAGCATCTGAGCCACTATCCCACCCAGTATCAGAGGGGTAGCCGTGTTAGTCTGGATCTGTAGCAGCAATGAAGGGTCCTGTGGCACCTTATAGACTAACAGAAAAGTTTAGAGCATGAGCTTTCGTGAGTTAACTCTAGCATCTGAAGAAGTGAGTTAACTCACGAAAGCTCATGCTCTAAACTTTTCTGTTAGTCTATCCCACCCAGGCGAAGGAAGAGACGACAGTTCCCTTGTAATCCCCAGAGGCACTGAGACCACATAGTAGGGGGAGTGGAGTCTCTGCTTGGCAGCCGCAGTTAAGCACCAGCTGGCCTTTAGCTCATGCCATGGAGCACAGGGCTCTAGCCCTGAGGGTTGCAGATTCATTATCTCCTGCTGATGACTCAGGTCTGTCAGCATTACACTTATATTCTCATCAAGTACCTCGCTAGCTCAGCAACTGTCACCCAGATGGTCACAATCCCCTCTCCCCAGAATTGCCTCTTCAGCTGAGTGAGCCCTGTCCCAAGCCGGGCTGGAGCTCAGGCTTATAATTTCTTTCTCCATAGTATTCTGAAGGCCTGGACTGTCCTCACTGTTCTGAGAGGACCTCTCTTGGTCAGGGCCCCATTATTTGTCACTGCAGCTTCTCCCTGGACACCCATAATCCCTCACCCTGAGTGATTCCACAAGGCATGACCATGGCCTCCTTCTCCCCCAGGCCCAGCCCAGGGGTGCCCAGCCTGTGGTACTTGTCTCACAGGGGGCATAGTTGCCTGACGCTTCAGACATTTGTTTCACAACCATTTTTCTGAGAAGATGGTACATGAAACAATCAAGTGTGGAATCTACTGCCTACCATTTCACACTGCTGCTCTGAATATCACCCCATGCTCTGCATCCTCCACTGCCTCTGTGGCTTTCATGAGTCTGAGGAACCCAGCTGGGATTTACATCTCCAGTCTGGTCTCTTGTATCATCACCACCCGCCCCTGTCACCCTCCAAAAGAGCCAGCCCTGAGGCCAGCTTGTCCACAGCTTTCTCCAAACCCATCTTCTAGATCTGAAGGCTCCAAGGGGCAGTTATGGTTCTCACCTCTCATCTCCTGCATAGCGCAGGACACAGATGTCAGCTGAACCCAGGAGCCTCACCTCCTAGTCCTCCAGCCCTGGTATGCTCCATTTCAGAGCCAGAGCCCAGAGTCCTAACATCTTGCTCCACCTACTAGGTGCTTTCCCAGGGTGACATGCTGAAGACCAACAATCTATCAGTGGCAAAGCCAGACCCAGAACCCAAGTGATTAGCATTTTTTTTAAATCAGTCCCTTTTATCCAGCTCAGGTTGGCCACCAAATACTCTGATCACTCTAAAAAGTAAAGTATCAGAGGGGTAGCCGTGTTAGTCTGGATCTGTAACAGCAACGAAGGGTCCTGTGGCACCTTGTAGACTAACAGGAAAGTTTTGAGCATGAGCTTTCGTGAGCACAGACTCACTTCATCAGATGTCTTCTAAAAAGTAAGACATATACACTTAAAATGTACTCATAATCCTAGTGACCACTAAGTACTATCCTGATCACAGCTATCTTTCTGCAACCCTGTAGATCTGAATGTTGTATCCACTGGTTGTCTCTGTTTTTCTATTTGGATAGTGAGATTTTAGGAGCAGCGACTGTCATCTTCTTTTCGTGCAACATCTAGAACAACAGTACTCAAAAGTTTGATGAGTAAAGGGACTTTGAAGTTGCCCAGGCACTTCGAAGTACTGGTGGGTAGGCTGTGGCTACACACGAGCCGGCACTTTGAAGTTTAGCACTTCGAAGTTGCCACGGGGGAGAAATAGCTGAATGAAGTGCTGCATATGCAGTGCAGCACTTCATTAATAATCTCCTGAAAAACTTAAAAAAGTTAAAAAACTTCCTTTTGTTAGTGTTAAACCTGCTACCCATTCATTTCACTTGGTGACCTCTAGTTCTTCTGTTATGGGAACAAATACATAAATATTCCTTGTTCACTTTTTCCACACCACAGTCATGATTTTATAGACCTCTGTCATATCCCCCTTTGGTGTCCTCCTTTCTAACCTGAAAAGTCCTAGTCTTTTTAATCTCTCTTTTTATGGTGCCCATTCCAAATCCCTCATCAATTTCGTTCCCTCCCTCTGCCATTGCTATGCTGTCACAGAGTGTGGGGGTCACCAGGCCTTGCCCCCCCCATCCACAGTCAGAGGTGACTCTTCTTCAGCAGGGAGAACAGAAGGGTTGTTAGTCAACAGGAACATAGTATAGAACTAATTTGTCGGCACAGAAAACCAGCAGTAGTCAGTACAATCCATCTTGGGGAGAGGGGCCCAGAGGGGGTCAGAGCCAAGGTCCTGGCTCTCTCCGCTTTCCCTCTAGCCACCCAAGACTGCCTCCCCCATGCCCTGCCAGTGCGCAGTTCAAATTCCAACTGCCAAGCCTTTGCCTTGCTGCCCAGGCAAAAGGTGTCATCTGGTTGCCAAGGTTATGAAGGACATGGCCATTGAGAACGTGAAAGAGGTTATCACAGCCCAAACTCAAACTCCCATCACCAACTATGCTAAAGGAGCGCTCAAGGATGATAAGTCCATTGCAGAAAAACTAAATGATTTCTTTGCATCAGTCTTCACAATTCTTTCAGGTAACAAATCTGATGAACTGTCTCAAATTGAAGTGTCATTAGAAGAGGTATTGGAACAAACTGGTAAACTAAATAGTAATAAGTCACCAGTGCCAGATGATATTCACCCAAGAGTTCTGAAGGAATTCAAAAGTGAAATTGCAGAACTACTAACTGTAGTTTGTAATCTGTCATTTAAATCAGCATCTGTTTCAGATGACTGGAGGATAGCTAATGTGATGCCAATCTTTAAAAAGAGCTGCAGAAGTGATCCTGGCAACTACAGGCCAGTCAGTCTGCTTTCAGTATCAGGCAAACTGGTTGAAACTCTAGTAAAGAACAGAATTGTCAGACACATTGATGAACATAATTTGTTGGGGAAGAGTCAATATGGCTTTCATAAAGGGAAGTCATGCCTCACCAATCTATTAGAATTTTTTGAAAGGGTCAACAAGCATGTGGACAGGGGGGATCCTGTGGATGTGGTGTACTTAGATTTTCAGAAAGCCTTTGACCAGGTCCCTCACCAAAGGCTCTTAAGCAAAGTTCTCTGTCATGGGATAAGAGGGGAGGTCCTCGCTTGGACTGGTAACTGGTTAAAAGATCAGAAACAACAGGTAGGAATAAATGGTCAGTTTTCAGAATGGAGAGAGATAAATAGTGGTGTCCTCCAGGGGGTCTGTGGTGGGACCAGTCCTATTCAGCATATTTATAAATGATTGGGAAAAAGGGATAAACAATGAGGTGGCAAAATTTGCAGATGACACAAACTACTCCAAATAGTTAAGTTCCAAACAGACTGTGAAGAGCTACAAAAGAATCTTAATAAATTGGGTGATTGGACAACAAAATGGCAGATGAAATTACGTGTTGGTAAATCCAAAGTAATGCACTTTGGAAAATATAATCCCAGCTATACATATAAAATGATGGGGTCTGATTTAGCTGTTATCACTCAAGAAAAAGATTTTGAAGTCATTGTGGATAGTTCTCTGAAGACATCCACTCAGTGTGCAGCGGCAGTCAAAAAAGCTAACAAAATGTTCGGAATCATTAAGAAAGGAATAGATAATAAGACAGAAAATGTCATATTACCTTTATATTAAGCTATGGTACACCCACATCTGGAATACTGTGTACAGATGTGGTCACTCCATCTCAAAAAAGACGTATTGGAATTGGAAAAGGTTCAGAAAAGGGCAACAAAAACGATTAGGGGTCTGGAGCGTCTGCCATACGAGGAGAGCTTAATAAGACTGGGACTTTTTACCTTGGAAAAAAGATGGTTAAGCGGAGATATGAGAGAGGTATATGAATTCATGACTGGTGTGGAGAAAATACATAAGGAATTGCTATTCACTCTTTCTCACAACACAAGAACTAGGGGTCACCAGACAAAATTAACAGGCAGCAGATTTAAAACAAAAAATAGGAAATATTTTTCCACACAATGCACAGTTAACCTGTGGAACTCCTTGCTAGAGAATGTTGTGAAGACCAAGACTACAGCAGAGTTTTGAAAAGAACTAGATAAATTCATGGGGGATGGGTCCATCAATGGCTATTAGCCAGGATGGGCGTGGGTGGTGTCCCTGGCCTCTGTTTGCAAGAGGCTGGAAATGGGTGACAGGGAGTTGATCACTTGATGATTACCTCTTCTGTTCCTTCCCTCTGGGGCACCTGGCATTGACCACTGTTGGAAGACAGGATACTGGGCTTGATGGGCCTATGGTCTGATGCAGTGTGGCTGTTCTCATGATTCTAATGAGACTCTTATGATGTCATGCCCAGGAAAACTGATGCACTCACCTGTAGTTACTACAGGACCATAGTAAGAACATGCAACATAACAAGCAGATTAAAATTCCCCCAAATCTTGCTTCCTTACATATTCCATCCTACCTTCTGCTGCGGAAGCTGTTCACCCAATGGAAGAATGCATCTGTCAGCCTAGCTCCTGCTGCTCAGAGAGGTGGATTACCTCGGGATGGCAAAAACCTTTCTTCACTGGAGGAAGCTCAAGCATTGAGATTTTGTTTCCACTCATTGCAAAGGGCACCTTGTCCATGCAACTCTGGGGAAAAGGTTTTACTGGGTCTAACGTTGCCATGCTAGCTCTCATCCCATGCCCTGCTGCCTCCTTCTCTCAATCTTGGTGGCTCCGGGTGCTCTCTTTTCTTGACTCAGCTCTGGAACCAGCTCGCTGTAATCCCTTCCCCCTTCCAGGGCATCAAAGTAATTCTTCTTCTGCACTGCCCAGATGGTGCCACTTCTCCAGGGGCTAGTGGGAGACCCCAGCCTGCCCTCTCCCCAATGTGCCAGCCCAGGGACCGTCTCCTCAGCAGCATTGGCCTGTGTAGGCAGACAGGACACTGGGCTAGCTGGACCTTTGGTCTGACCCAGTCTGTCCATTCCTACGAGAATTTACCCCTGAACATTATACCTGGGTCAATCTGCATTTTAAGTGGAGATCAGGTGAAGCCAAGCAGGACTGACCTTTGCAAGCAAGTTTTTGAGGGATGCAGTATTGCAGGTTTTGCTAAGAAAGGATCAATTTGATTAATTCCCAAGCACCAGGGATGGCACCACAGGTAGTACATCACAGTGGCACAGCAAACAGCCGCTTCTACTGCATGGAGTGGGCAGATTTTGAAGGGTGATAAGCTGTGGGAACTCTCGACCCCTTCTGCCTCCATCGTCCATCGTGGCTGAGTGTCTAAGCATCACTTCAGCTGGGCAGCACTGTACCTCACAGACTAGGCCAGCAGCCTTGGATACAGGACACCTGAGTTTTATACACAGCTCTGCTCCAGCTTGTGGAGCTACCTTGGAGAATTTGTCTACTTTCCCTCTATTTTGTCTCCTATCATCTTCTCAGTGATTGGTGGCAGGGGCTGGTGCTTACCAAGGCCTTATCTACCCAGAAAGCAGAGCACCAGACTTAGGGACAGGTGAGCAAGGCAGTTGCCTTGAGCCTGGTGCTTCAACTGGCTGGGTCACGGCGTCAGCGTTCTACCTTGGGCCCCACAAACTCTTTGGCCACAGCAGGAAAGCAGCCACTCTTGAACAGAAATGAAAGTGTCCACACAGAGGGTCGCTCTGGTTTAACTAAACCGGTTTACTTAAACCCCTGGTGCACGTTTGTGAGTAGACAAGTCTCAAGTGGATGGACAGCATCTGCTACGTTCGTAGAACTAGAGGAATAACAGTGCTCCATCAGAGGCAGAGCTTAAAAGAAAGGTCGAGGGTAAGTGATCAGGGAGAGCAGGGAACATCTTTTCAGAAGTTTAGTTGTTTGTGACAGTAACTGCTTTCTCCCTCTCCTCTGGGATGGCAGTATGAGGATGCAGGGGGAGAAGTGGAGACCTGTTAATACTGCCAACGCAATACTATCCCACTGTGAAATCAAAACTAGTTTTTGAAGGGTCTAGTGTGTTTCTGTGGCAGAGATGAGTAAGAAGTAGCATTGTCTTATCTTCATTTGAGCTCTTCTCAGGAATAGGACTTGCTTTCCTCTGCTCTTATTGAGAAAGGGGAAGAACACTGCTAGCTTTAACCAACCAAAACCAGTAAATGGCTAGTGCCTTTGTAACTGAGTGTAATTAACTCTCTCTCCTTCTCTCTCTCTGCATGTTTGTGTGTGTACCACTGCCCTCTGCGGGAAAGAATCAGAACGTTGCAGCTGCCTCTAGACAGCAAAAAATCCAGCGGATTATACAACTTGTTTTTTTTTACAAAAAATGGCATTTAGCAGAATGAACATTTTAACGTCATCTTTTTCAATAACCTATTTTGGAATGATTTTTTATTTTTATGGGCTCCTCCCCCAACATTTCATTACTCTTTTTGCAGCAGAAAAGTCCAGGGAGAGAGGATAAATGTCTGAGAACAGGGGCTAAGGGGACCCTCAAAAAGAAACAAAAAAAAAAAAAATCAAAATGAAACAAATCTTTTTCAGTTGGTTTCAAACAAGTTATTGAAAATTAAAAAAAAACCCTGACATTTGAAATGAAACCAAAACCTTTCTTTTTTTTTCCTGAACTTTCTATGAAGATATAATTTAAAATGTTGACCCACTCCATCTTATTGCTATGATTTGCTTACACCTCCAACAGCAGAAGTCTGCCCCATTGCAGCTCAAAGACCTGAATTTCATCCCTATGGTCCCTGGTGACATTCTGAATAACCACAGTGTACAATATACAGTCAGCCATAAAGACCTAGGTGGCTACCTGTTTGTTACAAGATGATTAACTACACATGCAACATAACCACAGGAAAAAGTCTATTTGCTTGAAGTCTCTAGAGCCCCAGCTTTTGAAGTGCTTCGGAATCTCCCTGCACTCTTAGGTGAGGTGTGCGTGATTTCACTTTAAAAGCATTGAATTTACAGTTTTAGGGAGAATTTAGTGACCCATGCAAATGAAAGGCAAATAAAATTGGCTTGTGCCCATACCAAGTTCATTCATGCACCTCAGTCCTGTCTCCCTAAAGGCTTGGGAACCAAGGACAACTCAGAAGAATTGAACTGGTGTTAATCTCATGATTCTTAGGAGAAATGATCTCATGATGTCAGGTGGCCAGATGTGATTTGTGAGTGCCAGGGGCTGGCACCAGCTCCTGTAAAGCTATTCAACAATCTCGGTGTTATCACAAACTGTAAGGGTTTTGCATTGATGCTTCAGCCCCATCAGTACCCACCAGTCTTCCTGTCAGGAAGCGTTGGCGGAACTGTGAACGAGAAGTTATACAACCGGCTTCCACATCTTAAAGGTGCCGGCGTTTCTCTCCACTCGTTAAAGCGTAGGCCTTTCTTCTCATTGCCTTCAGGATGCATTTTAAAGAGCTACACACTGTTGGGTGCATCCCCTCCACACACACATCCTGAGAGGAAGTTATCTCCTGGGCATTGTGCCATGCTGGTCTGGGGAATCTCTTCTCCACCACTGCATTGCTGCTCTCTAGTGGCCAGAGAGAGTGCTAAAGCATAGTCCACTCTAATGGCAAAAGCCTAGTGAAAACGCTGCCGCTAATGGCAATTTTTCTTGTGGTTTAAATAGTACCAGCCCCCGTGGGCATGGATGGAAAAGACACATTTCCCCCCCTGCCATGGTGCTTGGAGGCACAGGGTGCAGCTGCCAGATCTGCATGGGAAGTTAGGCTTCGAGCTGGGGCCAGCCCAAGGGTTTTTGATACACTAGGTAAACTGTGACTTTTTGGTGTCCCTCCCCCACATTCAATATAGAGAAAAATGAGAAGACTAGAATGAAAATTTACCTTTATTTATTTGGAATTTGCAAAGAAAAGTAAGAATAAAAAGGAATATTTAGTATTGAGTTTTTTTCTACTTTAAATTAGTCCTAACACTATTATTATACTGGATTGGGTAAATCTCCCAACAGCTCAGTGTTAATCTGCAGCTTCACAATGAACAAGAAGTCCTGTAACACATTAAAGATTAAAATTTTTAGTCATTAGGTAATGAGCTTTCGTGACTCAGGCCCACTTCTTCAGATCTGCAGCAGAAATAAGAATCAAGGGTTTATAATAACCTGATAGCTGATACTTTTTTTAAGTATTTTCAGTTACAGTGTTTCTGGTCAGAGCTATGAACAGCTGCATTTCTAGTTGCAACCATCATCATTTAAATTTTCCTTCTGATTTTTGGGAATCTGTGAAAATCTCTATTCTGTAGTACTGAATGAAGTCTGGTTGTGAGTTGTAATCCTTTTGCATTAGGCCATTGATTTGTATAAACATTTGGAAGCTTGCTTTTTTGGGAACTTTTAATCTGTTTTATCATTTCAATGTTCACTTAAAACTATTTAAAAATTAAACTGAAGGCCAGAATTGCTATTAGTATCAAGCATTATTGCAATTAGAACAGAAAGGATGTCTTTGCTGTGAGCAGTATTTATTAATATTAACAGGGAGGTAGCCAGAAATCAGGGTTTACTATTACTTTAACAAGAAGAAGAAGTCCTGTGGCACCTTATAGACTAACAGATATTTTGGAGCATAAGCTTCCATGGGCAAAGACCCGCTTCATCAGATGCATGAGTGCGGGGGGCAGGGGGATGGTTTCAGAGGGGTATTTAAAGAGTGGGGTCCCAGTAAAAGGGAGGGCCAGAGCTGACAAGGTCTATTCAGTCAAGGTGGAAAACTCCCATGTCAGTAATATGTATGAAAAGAGATAAAAACAAGTCAGATAAGACGGGGGGGGGATATGGCCCATTGCCAGGCTAATGTGGAGATGTTAACACCTAGGGCAGAGAAGCTCCTTTTGTAAGGTGTGAGCCACTCCCAACCTCTGTTTAATCCTTGGTTAATGGAGTCAAATTTGCAAATAAATTGCAGCTCAGAGGTTTCTCTCTACATTTGATTTTTGAAATTTCTTTGTTTTAGGACAGCTACTTTTAAATCTGTTACTGAGTGTCCCAGGAGATTGAAGTGTTCTCCTACAGGCTTCTGTACATTACCGTTCCTGATGTCTGATTTATGTCCATTTATTTTTTGTGGAGAGACTGTCCAGTTTGGCCAATGTAAATTGCAGTGGGGCATTGCTGGCACATGATGGCATATATTATATTAGTAGATGTGCAGGTAAAGGAGCCCCTGATGGCACAGAAGCCTGTGGGAGAGCACTTCAATCTCCCTGGACACTCAGTAACAGATTTAAAAGTAGCTGTCCTAAAACAAAGACATTTCAAAAATCAAATGGAGAGAGAAATCTCTGAGCTTCAATTTATTTGCAAATTTGACTCCATTAACCATGGATTAAACAGAGACTGGGAGCGGCTTGCAGTTTACAAAGGCAGCTTCTCTGCCCTGGGTGTTAAGATCTCCCCATTAGACTCTGACAAAAGCTCACATCCCCCTGTCTGATCTGACTTGTTTTTTCCTCTTTTGATACTTACTGTTGATACTGGGCCATTTCCACCTTGCTGAATAGACCCTGTCAGCTCTGGCCCTCCCTCTTACTGGGACCCCACTCTTTAAATACCCCTCTGAAACCATCCCCCTGTCCCCCGACTCATGCATCTGAGGAAGTGGGTCTTTGACCATGAAAGTTTATGCTCCAAAATATCTGTTAGTCTGTAACGTGCCACCGGACTTCTTGTTGTTCTCGAAGATACGGACTAACACGGCTCCCTCTCTGATACGTATTACTTTAACAGCCATAGACTGTAATAAATTCAGCGGACACTTTTCAAACAGATACAGGACATTGATTTTGCTGACAATGTCTTTCACACTGACATAAAAGCGTGGAAGAAAAGGCCGCAGCACAAGGCAAAACGGCTTCAATGACTGGCCTGAGCACTAACAAGGGAAAGACCAAGACAATGCGGATCAACCAGTCCAACAACACCAGCATCGCACTGGGCAGGGATGACCTGGAAGATATGGAGCAGTTCACCTACTCGGGGAGTATAACGTGCAGAGATGGAGGAACAGATAAGGATATCAGTGCCAGGACAGGGTAGGTAACAGCTGCATTCAAGACTCTCCATCCCGTATGCAGTTCACAAATAATATCTGTGAAGACAAAACTGCGGATCTTCAACACAAATGTGAAGAGTGAGCTCTTGTATTGATGTGAGACCTGGCATGCTTCAAAGTCTTCAAACCACAAGCTACATTCATAAATAGATGCCTGAGGTACGTCCTTCACATCAAATGGCAAGACTACATCACAAACAAGGAGCTTTGGAACTGAGCAGGACAAGAACCAATTGACATTGAAATCAAGAGAAGAAAACCATCATCCAGCATTGTCCATCAAGTGCTCATGTGGAACCCACAAGGAAAACACAGAAGACCTCGGACAACGTGGAGGAGATCTATTGAGACTGAAGGTTACTCCTGGAGTCAGCTAGAAGTTTTGTCGTGAGACAGAGTGAAATGGAGACTTGCGGATGACCTGTGCTCCGCTTGGAGTACAAGGGCTAAGTAGTGGTAAGAGGAGGAGGAGCAGCAGCAGTAATCTGTAATAAATACACAATTTTAATCTTACAAGCACTTGTGATTCTCCTTTTACAACCTTGTTAAAACCCCTGACCAAATGTATCAAGTCCAACACAATACAAATTCTTTGTGGGCCCAGCATCTTCGAGATCACAGCTTGTAACTTGGCAGAACAGCTGTCACATGTGACTGAATGGCCTTCACTAAGCGGCAAGTGACACTGACTCTGCTGTAAACTGACCAACACTGGGTGACTGAGAATCAGTGGCAGGCCCTGCCCCGCCTCCAGGCCATGAACCCAGGTGGCACTCTTTTGAAGCTATGCTGTGACACACTTTAACTGTATTTACATACACAGCTGTGCTCCACAACGTGAATAGCTAATACAACTCCACGCTAGCACGGCAGCGATGCACCGTTTGGCACATACAATATTTGATACAATCACTTATAAGAAACAATTTCGTTAAAAAACATGGAGAAAAACATTCTCTTCCATCTAATGTGGCTCCCTAGGCAGCCGCCTACTTTGTCTGTGATTGGGCCAGCCCTACTCCTTGACCAATGCGCTGGGGTCATTTAGTGTCAGTTCCTCTGTTCCCGGCTGTACAATGGGAGACAAGCGCATTGCCCTGTCTCCCAGTGGTGTGGTGATAGAAAAGACTTTGCATTGAGGGGCAACGAGAAATCTTCCGGTTTCCATCTCTCCATTGCCCACACAGTCAGTATTAGGTCTCCCTGCTGACCCACCAGAACAGCAAGGTCGGCTGCATTGCTGTGCACAGCCAATAGCTCCTGAGTCCCATCTGAATGCCTCCATGGCTGCCTGTCCCCTCCCTGTGGCCATCCTCTGCCTCCTGTGCGTGGTGGGGGAGGAACCAGGGCCCAGGTGGACATAGCTGCACAGCAAAGGACAAGCGGAGGCTGGCTGCTACCAGCCAACTCAGGCCTGCAGAGCTTGGGCTGCAGGGTTGTTTCACTTCTGTCCAGACATGCGGGCTTGTGATGGGGTTTGGGGTCCCCAGGCACTGCACCCCATCTGCAGGCAGGAGTGACTGTCACTCAGCAGGTAGAACAGGAAGTTTGTTTGGTGACAGAGGCACAGTTTCTTACAGATGAGCCAGTGCAGCAATCAGAGACAGTCATTCCAACCCACCCCGGGGAAAGGAGCCCGAGGGGTGCCCCTCTAGGGTGTAGCTTCCCCCCTTGCCAGGCTGGCTGCCTTCCAGCTCCCTCTCCCCTGCTTCTAACTGCCGCCTCCAATTCAACCCTCCCTTGGCTCCTCCCTCCTCTTTGTTCAGGTCAGAGGTGTTACCTGCCAGCTTAGGTTACAGCCCCAGGAGTCATCCTTAGCCACTGGGAGCTGCTCTGCTTGTCTCACACACATCCAGCCTGAGTCTCACACATGCACTTCCCCAACTCCATCACATCTCTCTTCCCTTCCAGACTGAACTGAGCAGGGTCACTTAGCCAGTGACCTGGGGAAGTTCGGGGCCCTCCCTGCGAGACAGGGCATCAGCTATGGTGTTGTTGTTCCCCTTGACGTGGACCACCTCCATGTCATCGTCCTGCAGGAGCAGACTCCACCGCAGGAGCTTGGCGTTGGCCCCTTTCATGTGATGCAGCCTGGTCAGGGGTGAGTGATCGGTGTACACAGTGAAACGTCGTCCAAACAGGTACGGCTGCAGCTTCCCCAGAGCCCACCCCATGGCCAGACATTCCTTCTCTATGGCCATGGAGTGTACGGCTGCAGCTTCCCCAGAGCCCACCCCATGGCCAGACATTCCTTCTCTATGGCCATGGAGCGCTGCTCCTGGGGCAGCAGCTTCTTGCTCAGGTACACAGTGGGGTGTTTCTCCCCCTTGTCATTCACCTGCATTAGCACAGTGCCCAGCCCCACGTCTGAGGCATCGGTGAACTTTAGGAAGGGCTTGTTGAAGTCTGGATTTGCCAGTACTGGAGCCCTGACCAGAGCCTCCTTCAGCGTGCAGAGGGCCTCTTGGCACTGCTCGGTCCAGACCACTTTGTCAGGCTTTCCGTTCTTACACAGCTGCATGAGGGGGGCTGTGATGGAGCTAAAGTGGGGCACAAACCTCCGGTAGTATCCCGCCATCCCAATGAAGGCCTGGACCTGCTTCTTAGTCTGGGGTGTTGGCCAATCTCTGACAGACTCCACTTTAGCTGGCTCTGGCTTTATGCAGCTGCTGCCCACCTTGTGGCCCAGGTAGGTCACCTCAGCCATCCCCACTTTGCGCTTCCCTGCCTTGATAGTCAGCCCGGCCTTCTGGAGTTGGTCCAGCACCTGCTTGACCTGGGACACATGGTCCTCCCACGTCTGGCTGAAGATGCAAATGTCGTCCATGTAAGCCAGGGCAAAGCTCTCCATCCCTTTCAGCAGCTGGTCCACCAGATGTTGGAAGGTAGCGGGTGCCCCCTTGAGGCTGAAGGGCAGGACCAGGAACTCGTAGAACCCCACAGGGGTGGTGAAAGCTGACTTGAGCTGGGCATCTTCATCCAATGGCACTTGCCAGTACCCCTTGATGAGGTCTATGGTCGTGAGGTAACGGGCTCCCCCCATAGGTGATCCCCTCTGTCGTACAGCCAGGAACCAGTCTCTCTGAGACTCCCGGTCTGTCCGGGACTCCCTCTCTCTCCAGGACTCCCTCTCTTTTTGGGGTTCACTTTCAAACCTGGCCCGGCTGTTTGTGAAGTCATCCGCCAGCTTCTCCGCACTGTGTGGATCCCCGGGCGGCCGGTCCTCAAGCCACACCCTCAGGTCAGGTGAACACATTTCATAGAATCGTTCCAGGACTGTCAGCTTGACCAGGTCCTTTACGGACTGGACTCCCATCCCGAACACCCACTTTTGGTAGTATTGCATCAGGTGGGAGGCCCTGTCTAAATAGGTTTCCTCTGGCCTCTTCTGCGCCTCCTGGAACTTCTTCTTGTACATCTCCAGAGTCAGCCCGAACTTATGCAACAGGGCCTGTTTGACCCGCTCATAGTACCCAGGCTGCAGCCCCTCCAGCTGGCTGAGCACCACTGCGGCCTTCTGGTCCAGCAAGGGGGTGAGGTGTCAAAGCCATTTGGCTGGGGGAACCTCGTGCAACTCGCATAAGAACATAAGAACGGCCATACTGGGTCAGACCAAAGGTCCATCCAGCCCAGTATCCTGTCTGCCGACAGTCGCCAGTGCCAGGTGCCCCAGAGGAGGGGAACTGAAAACAACGATCAAGCGATTTGTCTCCTGCCATCTGTCTCCAGCCTTTGACTAAAGGCTAGGGGCACCATACTTTACCCTTGGCTAATAGCCATTTATGGACCTAACCTCCAAAAATTTATCAAGCTCTATTTTAAACTCTGTTAGAGTGCTGGCCTTCACAGCCTCCTCCGGCAAGGAGTTCCACAGGTTGACTGTGAGCTGTGTGAAGAAAAATTTTCTTTTATCAGTTTTGAACCTACTACCCATTAATTTCATCTGGTGTCCTCTAGTTCTTATATTATGGGAACAAGTAAATAACTTTTCAATATTCACTTTCTCCACACCATTCATGATTTTATATACCTCTATCATATCGCCCCTCAATCTCCTCTTGTCTAGACTGAAAAGTCCCAGTCTCTCTAGCCTCTCCTCATATGGGACCCTTTCCAAACCTTTAATCATTTTAGTTGCCCTTTTCTAAACTTTTTCTAATGCCAGTATATCTTTTTTGAGGTGAGGCGACCACATCTGCATGCAGTGCTCAAGATGTGGATGTACCATAATTTTATATAGGGGAAGTGAGATATCATAGAATCATAGAAGAGTAGGCCTGGAAGGGACCTCGAGAGGCCATCGAGTCCAGGCCCCTGTCCTCATGGCAGGACCAAGCACTTTCTAGACCATCCCTGAAAGCCATCTATCTAACCTCTTCTTAAATAGCGCCAGTGATGGAGATTCTACCACCTCCCTTGGCAATTCGTTCCAGTGTTTGATCACCCTGACAGTTAGGAACTTTTTCCTGATGTCCAACCTGAACCTCCCCTGCTGCAATTTCAGTCCATTGCCTCTTGTTCTATCCTCAGAGGCAAGGAAGAACAAGTTCCCTCCCTCTGCCTTATGATATCCTTTTAGATATCTGAAAACTGCTATCATGTCCCCCCTCAATCTTCTCTTTTCCAAACTAAACAAGCCCAATTCTTTCAGCCTTTCTTCATAGGTCATGTTCTCTAGACCTTTGATCATTCTCGTTGCTCTCCTCTGGACCCTCTCCAATTTCTCCACATCCTTCCTGAACTGCGATGCCCAGAACTGGACACAATACTCCAGCTGAGATATTCTTAGTCATATTTTCTATCCCTTTTTTAATAATTCCTAACATCCTATTTGCTTTACTGACTGCCGCTGCACACTGTGTGGATGTTTTCAGAGAATTATCCACTATAATTCCAAGATCCCTTTCCTGATCTGTTGTATCTAAATTTGCCCCCATCACATTGTATGTGTAATTGGGGTTATTTTTCCCAATGTGCATTACCTTACACTTACCCACATTAAATTCCATTTGCCATTTTCCTGCCCAATCACTCAGTTTGCTGAGATTTTTTTGAAGTTCTTCACAATCTACTTTGGTTTTGACTATCCTGAACAGCTTGGTATCATCTGCAAACTTTGCCACCTCACTGCTTACCCCTTCCTCGCAGGCTCACTCAAAGATGGTAAGGAACCCGTCCATGTCCCCTGGGTCCTGACACTGGGCCAGCATGCGCATCTTCAAGTGACTGGCCACCCTGAGCCACCTGGCCCTCTCCCCACTTACAGCAGCTAAGGCCTCTTGACGTCTTGCCTCCGCCATGGCCTGCTTGTGCTCCTGCTCTTGCTCTCTCTCTTCCCGCTCTCGCTCTGTCTCCTCCCGCTGTCTCTCTTGTAGCTGACGCTCGTGCTCACGCTCTCTTTCCCGTTCCTGGCACTCGTGCTCACACTCTCTTTTCTGTTCCTGGTGCTCATGTTCTCTGTCCTGTGCCTGGGCTTCCAGTTCCTTCAGTTGCACCTCGAGCTCCAGCCGTTGCAGCTCTGCGGCGGGGGACTCCGCCCGCGATGGACTACTGCCAGCTGAGTGTAACCTGGTGGGCACCGCGTCTGTCTGACGGCGTTGAGTCCCCACTCCTGTCTGAGAATTCGAAATGCTCCCGGGGGTGACCAGCCACTTCCTGCTGGGACAGGCTCTGGCCCCCTGGATCAGTCAGTCTCTTCCAGCTGGGCAATCAGCTGGGCTTTGGTCACCTTCCCCACAGTCAGGCCTTTCTCTCTGCACAGCCCGCTAGGTCTGCCTTTAGGAGTTGGTTATAATCCATCTCCCTGCCGTCTCCCGGGGTATCCACTCACCAGCAGAAGCTGCAGCACCGCAAGGCTCCCAAGAATCGCTCTGTTCCACCTCCGGCACCTCTGGCTCTTGTAAGGCTCCTTCCTTCTCCTGCGCTCAGTCAGCCACTGCTGGGAGCTCATCCATGGGTGCAGTGCATCCCACTTCTGAAACCAGTGCGATGGGGTTCAGGGGTCCCCAAGCACTGCACCCCATCTGCAGGCAGGAGTGACTCTCACTCAGCAGGTAGAACAGGAAGTTTATTAGGTGACAGAGGCCCAATTTGTTACAGAAGAGCCAGTGCAGCAATCGGAGACAGTCACTCTAGCCTATCCTGGGGAGAGGAGCCCGAGGGGTGCCCCTCTGGGGTGTAGCTTCCCCCTCTCACCAGGCTGGCTGCCTTCCAGCTCCCTCTCTCCCCAGCTTCTAATTGCTGCCTCTGATTCAACCCCCCCTTGTCTCCTCCCTGCTCTTTGTTCAGGGCAGAGGTGTTACCTGCCAGCTTAGGTTACAGCCCCAGGGGTCATCCTTAGCCGCTGGGAGCTGCTCTGCCTGTCTCACACACATCCAGCCTGACTCACACATGCACTCTCCCCACTCCATCACAGGACTCAAGCTGGCACCTGGGTTTTAGGAGCCTGCAGGATAAGTAATAACACTATGAGTGACCGCAAGTAATTCTGCCCTCCCTGTGGTGTATGACACCAAATGACCAGGGTCTCGTCTCGTCTCGTCTTCTCTTATCTAACACAGGTCAGGGAACTTCTGCACCAGAAGTTTGAACTGCAGCAGAGGATTTGTTACAACCCTGCTGCTGCTGCTGCTGCTGCTGCTGACAAAGGGCCAGGTTGCCAAGCCTTTACCCCGCTTTGTGCTCTCACTTCTTATGTAACCACCCCTTTCCCACAGACCCGCGGGGCCGGGCTCCTGCAGCAAGGGCACGATAGCTCTCGTGAAGGGAATTGGAGGGAGCCGGCCGTCTTCTGAGGGGACTGATGCCCAAATGGCAATCGGGGGAACTGGGCCTTCTGATTGGCTATGACTAAGAGACCCCAGGTCTGCACAGGTCTCGGAGGGGAGGTGTTTTCTAAGCCCTGGGCAGCCTGGGTTCTGGTTCTTTCCTGCTGTGTAGCTGCAGGGAGGGTGTTTCCAGAGCTTCCAGTCCACAGTGATCCCCTTTTCACCACTTTACACTGGTGTAAATGACACACTATGGTACAGGGCCCTGGTGAAACAAGGCCACTCCATTTCACTTGTGGGTGGGGTGGGGGACTTTGCCCCTGCACAAGGGAGGAATGTAGTGGTTCTGAAGCATAGAAATATGTTTCAGGATGAAGCAGTCTCTCTCTCTCATCTGAATGAGCCCTCGGCAGCCTACCTGGCTTTGCAGGGCAGCTCTGCAGAGCCCGGCCGGGTGGGTACATTAGTTATCGCAGTCGGTCTTTGGAAAATAGAGATCTGCAATTTCCCCTCCTGTGCAGCGACTGAGCTTGCTGAAGTCTCCCACGGTACGGCGCTCATCTGCTCTATTTTTAGTCTGCCTGTGGCGGGCAGCACAGGAAGTGATCTGTGTAGCTGGGAGACTCTTCAGCCCCCAGAACTGGTCATGCAGCGTCCTGGCAGGCACCCTCCAGACACATCCACATCTCACGCCACTCTGTGCGGCAAGGAAGCCGGGTGGGGAGCAGCTGAGTGCCAGCATTGGTGCTGGGCAGGAGACAATGGGGGCGGGAAGGCCCAGGGAGGCAGCTCTGCCTGTCAAACAAAAGGTTTGAATGGGCTGTTAGTGCTGGACATGGGATGCTGCAAAGAACCATTGTGCGTGTGCGGGGTTCCATCCCAGAGACACCCCCGCCCCGCCATGTCTATCACTTGATGTGCTGAAATGCTGCAGAGTCCACTTTCCTGTCCTCTAGACACACCTTTCCTCTGTCCTGCTGAGTCAGGCCCTCCAGCCTCTGCCAGCCCTCAGCAGTGCAATCCCGACTCTGTGGTCAGCTCCACCCTGGGAAGGCTCAGCCACAGGGACTCCCCTTGGCGCAGCCCCAATGGGGCCTGAACCCTAGAGGCACCCATCTTACTCGGCATAAAATCTTATACAGAAGAGCCTCCCATCATTCTCCTCCTTTCTTCCGTAGAGAGAGGTGCCCAGCTGCCTGCCATTCCAAGTGACAGTTGTTTGCACCAGGTTTATTAATAATACGAAAGTAACTTTATTAGGTATAAAATGGAATGTAAGTGGTTATAAGTAAAAGCACATGGAACAAAGTAAGTTACAAACGAAAAATAAAACAGAAGCTGCTAGCTAGCTAGCTAAGCTAGAGATATTAAGAAACTTGTTACTTGTAGTACCTGCCCCTGCCCCTTAATTCTAATAATCTTTCACAGACTGGAAAGGCTCCGGCCTGGGCCTACCCTCCTTAATGCTCAGCTTCAGTTGTTTCCAGCCAATGTCTTACATTGTAAACAGGAAAACCATTGAGAAGTCCTGTGGCAATTTATAGACTAACATTTATTGGAGCATACGCTTTCGTTTGTCAGATGCATCTGACTAAGTGGATCTTTGCCTATGAAATCTCATGCTCCGATAAATCTGTTAGTCTGTAAAGTGCCACAGGACTTCTTGTTGTTTTTGCAGATACAGACTAACATGGCTGCCCTCGGATAATGGCAAGCAGGAGGTGTTCTTAGCACCTGCTGCCCTACTCTAGGGGCTCTCTCTTAAGTAGTTTGCGCAGAGGGGAGGAAGTCTTTGTTTGCTGGCAAGCCTCCCCCTCCCAGACAACTTGATCACATCTCCTTATAGGAACTCTGAACCCCTCCTATGGGGTGGCCCACAGGAAAGCCAACCCCATTTGCAGAGCACTGTCCTTATCAATCAGCCATCTAGTTTCTGAACTACCCTTACTGGCCCTCTTGTAGCATTGGTACCACAGTTGAATACTTCAGGTGTAGCCAAATTAGTCCATAGCTTCACAAATAACAAGCAGTCCTGTAAGACCTTAAAGACTAATCGTTGGTGACAGGTCATTTCATTTTGGTGAAGTTACTATTTCAAGTTAAATGGCGCTATTCCAGAATAACAAGCTGTGCAGTGTGGCACAAGGGCTTTTTCTGGAAAAAAGGGGGGTTTCTGAAAAAACAAAACAAAATGAAACAGAGTAGACAAACCCAAACAAATTTATTAGGCAATGAGCTGTCGTGGGGAAGACCCTTTTCCTGAGATTTTAGAGTACTCTGAGGAATTGGGTCTTACCCCCAAAAGCTCATCACCTAATAAATGTGTTAGTCTTTAAGGTGCTATAGGGCTGCTTGTTATTTGTGAAGCAAATACTTCGTATTTCCGCCTCCCCATACGGGAATGGCGCATGCACACATGTAGAACAGACACGGTCAGCAGATTGTAACTTCACCAAGGCCTCCTTACCAAGAGTATTTTGCATGAAGCATATTCGAGTGTGGGTCTAGCCATAAGGCTATTTCCCTGGAGAATACACAGTGCCACATCACTGTGAGATCGCATTAGCGATGACGGACCTGACCAGAGCCCCCTTCCTGTGGCCACCCTGCCTCCCCAATAAAAAGGTCCCCTTGCTGGCTGTGCGGAGATCAGAGCACTAACCTTAGCTCCGGGCAGGAGAGAGAACGCGGGGGCAGCTGCTGCCAGCAGAAGCCCTGGTCGCGTGGTCCCCATGGAGCTGAATAGCTCAGAGGCAGGAGAGGCCTGGGGGCCCAGCAGGCAAAGAGAGAGATTTTCCCCACCCCAGAAGCTGACCTCCACAGTGTCTGCCAGGTTCAGGGGCAGGCCTGGCCTGTGATAACCACAGAGCAGGGCTGTAACTAGCCTCTGTTCCTCCAGCTGGAGAGGGGCCTGGGAATCAGTCCACCCCCGGCTCAGCCTTGAATGGAGCTAAACTGAGCCTTGCAGGAACTGCTCTGAACTTTGAGGGGTTCAACACCTAGGAATGAGGTGTGAGTCCATTGCCCTGCTCAGATAACATCAGCTATTACAGTAAACATGGGGAAGTCCAACCAAGACTAAGGCCCTTCTCTGGCTAGGTAAGAGCCAGTCCCTGCTCTGAAGAGCTTACAAGCCCAGTAGCCCAGGCAGGCAAACAGTGATAATGGAAAGGGATTTTCCCCTGAGATCCCTGTCAGAGCCACAGACAGAACCCTGCTCTCCTGGTTCCCATCCCAGTGCAGTGTCTCCTAGTGCGAGGTGCTGTGCGAGCCCATTTGGACAGACACTCCCCACCCCACACAGTTCACAGGCACGGTAACCAGATTGGTGTGCACCCAGCTGATTCCAGGCATGACCTGCACCAGCGGTCGGCAGGGAGCAGGCAGAGTTGGGGAAGACATGATCGGGGAGAAGGGAATGGAGCAAGCCAATTGTGTCTGCAGCTGCATGTGCTGCCTTCTGTAGACAGAGGCAGCAAATGCCTCCACTTTTTGAGTAACGTTTGCAATGGGTTTGATGATACAGTTTGGGTTTTTTGAAGATTAATACTCCAAAATATTTTCCGCTTTCCTGGCCCACCCCCTTTCAAAGGCACAGCATCATTGTGAGACCTTGCGTAGGTGTCTCATGAATTCACACATCCCACGGTTTTCGCCTCTGTCCTCGACATGCAGAAGATGCCTTCCGCTGGCACCAAAACAAGTAGAGAAATACAGTAGAGAAATACTTTCCATTCAGTTACCACAGAGCTTTGACTAACCTCAAACTCTCTCTGGCCTCTCCCCTCCATCCTTCTTTCTTTGAGAGACGTGCAATAGCCTGTTTTCTTCAGAGCACCTTCAGACACACAGACAACCCCCCCCCCACCCCATGTGCGGCTGTGAGATAGAAATCGTTTATCAGCATGATAGGAGGCTTGTCTCACACTGTCTGTTCTGCAGATCAACCTCAATGGATAGCATATGCTACCTCTATTACTGAGGAGGTGGGTACCACACCCAACTGGGATTCAGGTGACCTGGGTTCTATTTCTGGCTTCATTGCTCCATGGCTCAGTGTCCCCATCTGCAACATAGTTGTCCTGACCTCTGTGGTAAAGGACTTTGAGATCTACGGATGAAAGCACTAGGGATTGGTGTTATTACTGAAATCCACGGAGGCTTTTTGAGGTAATGGTGTTTGGAGAGGCAATTCACGTTCCTTTCTAATGGGAAATGAGTGTGTATATCTCTTCGGCAGCTTAGCAAATCTCAACCAGAATATTTAAGAGATTTAAACATTAGTGGATTTTTTTTTCATTTCTGCCCTGTAAAGCCAGGTGCTTTAGTTACAACACCCACAAGTGTACTGGGTTCAGGGGAAGATTAAAAATACCGTACATCCACCACCTCCAGCAATGACGTCATTTTGCCCTTCTAAGCATAAATATTCTAGGCCTAGGGCCCTGTGAGGGCTTAAGCAAAAGAGCACGTTTGGGTTAAAGAGTTTTTACTGGTAAGCGTAGTCGTGGGACGCAAAACTGCACAAGTGAATAACCACTTCCATGAGCACAGCTGACTCCAAAGTGCTGACACAACCCGTCTGACAATCACTTGCTGCTTTTTTCCCTCTTTTCTTATACTGGCTCAAGACACTGAGCAGCCAAGTCTGAACAGCGGAGAAGGGAATAAGACTTCCTCCTGCTTTCGTACGAAGGCTAGGTCAGCCCGTTACAAACCAGACACACTGCTGCAGGACAGAGAAACCACTCACACAGCCACTGGGGGACTGTGCGAGCCAGGGAGAGAGCAGAGGGCACTAGCTGCCCCTTGCCTGTTTGTGCTGCCTCGCCCCTGGTGGCCAAGGCAGGGTTGCTGTTTAAACAGGACTCGCTGCACCCTCATGCCCTGCCCTGCAAGAAGCTCATGGGAAAACATTGCACGGAAGAAAGAGTGCTGTCCTCAGGCGCAGGACAGTAGCTGACCTTCCCAAGCCCCCAACCTGGAGAAGCCAAGAGCAGAGCCCAGAGAACAGCAGGGCTTTAGAACATCTGTGGATTTGTGGGGCGGGTCCTGCCGGGTAGGAAAGAGGTAGGACTCAATGAGTGTAAAGGGGATTTGTCATGAGGCTGATGGGCACAGGTAAGTCCTAGTGGCTCTCTGCTGCTCGCCAGCTCCCAGACCTGAGCTTCCTGCTGTTTCCACATGGGGTTCTCCTGAGTCAGGGGTGGGCTAAATATGGGGGGATGGATGCCCAGGGTGGGGGGCGGGGTGAAAAAATTGTACAGAGGGCACAGCATGGTCAGCTTCAGAGTCTCAGGCTCAGTCATCTCATAAGACATTGGAACACGTTCCTGTTTTTACGTCGGTGCACTCACGTTCCTACAACCTTTTCTGCATCCTACAGACTTCTTTTCTTATATGTGCCGAAAGGGGAGGCGGGGTCATATGAACATAATGGAAATTTCCATCACATTGAATGATGTTAGACAAGGCGGGGGGCTCCACTAATTGCAGGGATGAAAAACGGGGCGGAATAAAAAATTTGCTGACCTCTGTCTCAGACATAGCAGCTTGCAGGAGGCTGGCGGACAGGTCTCACAGCGCCCCCTCATGGAGCCTGATATACCCTGCAGGAATCCGAGTCCACCATGGCCAGAGCAGTGCTGGGGAGAGGTCTCACCCGCTCCAGAAGCTGTGTACGGTGCTCCAGGAAGCATGCTTTAGTGTCCCAAGGGGTGCTAGGAGGGAGTACAATGGAGCCAGGGTGGGAGAAACAGTGCCTGCACCCAGCCCAGCTCACAAGCTGATCCTAAAGGCGTTAACAGGAGAGCTGTGCAGAGTGGTGTTGTCAATATGGCCTTGACCTCCCATGCAAAGGGCTGGGGAGCTGGGCTTGGCTCTAGCACTTGCTTGCTGGGTGACTGTGGGCAAGCCTCTGGGCTTCAGCTTCCCTGTCTGTGAAATAGCTTCTAAAATAACCTCCCCTGTAGAATGCTGTCTGATGTCCTCTACAGCCGCAGCCGAGAGTGATGGGGCTCAAACCGTAGAGGCTCAGGCACTACCCTCCAGAGGTACCTGTTTCAGGTCAGCCTATGGGTGGTTACAGGGCGACCAGGGCTTCCAGAGTTCAGCAGCTGGCACACAGGAGCCAACTCCATGTGCTTCAGTGAGACCTGCTTGGGAGGAGGCGGCTGCATTTGTTTCAAGCTGAACCTGAGGCCGTGGGTGTTGTCCTTTCACAAGAGCTACACACCCGCCTGCTCTTGCGTGCCCGTCCCCTGGGGAGTCGATTTCTAGAGAACTAAGAGCTTGTTTCCTCTGGAAAGTTTCAGGGGAAAGAAAAAGGTGCCAGTTTGACTCAGCCTGAGAGCCCCAGTGCCTGGGTCCCATGCACAGCCAGCACATTATGCTCAGCAGAGCATGCTGGAGAAGCTTCCCATGGGATCCTTGCACTGAACTGGACTTAGGGGCCTCCCCCTGCCCGGGTATATCAACCACCACAGCAAGCAGGCCAGGATCGGGCACAGGGAAGGGCACAGAGGAGGGCTTGGGAAAACTGTGTCCCAAACCTGACAGCACTGAGAGCTCAGCCCGGGTCATGCCAGCTCAGCAACTTGGGCTTGAACAGCTGAGAGGGCTTGGGAGTGGGGTTCCCTGCGTCAAGGTTCGCCATTGAGTTTGGGCTATTTTGAGAATTTTCCCTTGGTTTCTCCTCACTTTGCAGAGCGAGAAATGAGAGTGTCTGTCCATGAGGGTAGCGTCTGTGTGTATGTCCCCTCTGAGCCGGGAAGCCCCTGCCGGCTTCTTGCCAGTGGGGCAGTGAGGAGGTTGTGGAGCTCCTGGCTTCCCTGGCAGATGATCTCCCAGCTTAACAGCCTGGGAGCCTGAGGCAGCAATGGGGAAGAGGGGAGTGAGCTAAGGGCAGTGGGAGGCTCAGTAGCAGAACAGAGTGGTTCTTTGCCCTGTTTGGAAATGCACTGCTGACCCTTGAAACCTGAGCCTGTGAAGCCCCAAAGGTGTTGTAACAGGCGTGCTCCACCGAGCCCGCACTGTGAGGTCTGGGTCCCTCTGTGGGGGGGTCAGGTGCTGGGCTGGGCTGGGCAGGCTGGAATTGCTGCCCGACTCTGAGCTTCCATCCAGTGAGGCCCTGGGGTCCGAAAACTGGCTGCTTCTGGGAAGCGAGGACAGCTGGAAGGGAGGGTAGGAGCGGTCACTTCCTCGGCCCGTCCAGCATAGCCAAACCACCTCAATTGCTTAGGGAACCACTGCTGCTTCCTCTGGAGCCTGGGGACAGCAAAGAACCCAGTAACCCAGCCCCTGAGTGCAGCCACTTGTGCTGGGGCTCTATGGCCCAGGGACATCCTCATCCCTCTTGGGGGGAGAGCAGAGGGCAGCGTGTGGGCTGCCCACCCAAAGTGCATTCCCTACAAGCCAGAGCAGCCTGGAATGGCGCAGCCAGGTTCCGGGTCACAGCTAAATCCCAGCTGGTGTTCCCCGTGGATAGGAAATCTTGCCCACTTACTACAGCTCAGTGGGTTTTTTGGCTGGCTACCTCCCAGTGCCAAAAGGAAGGAGGAAGGTTGATAGGACAGCAGGCCCTGAGCCTGACAGTCAGTGTTGTGATCAAGTGGAGCTGTGATCAAGGGATGGTGAAGCAGCTGGGAAGAACAAGGGGGTTCTGGGCAGCAGGCCCAGTGCAGGGTGGCCAGACTTGGAGGAGGGATTGTGACCCTGCTGGGGGGAAGGATCCTGCAACCCAGAGCCTGAAGGCACATGTCTGACCCGTAGCATCCCCACAGCACAGCCGGGGCCTGGGGCCATGTGAGGAACCAGCTGTGAACTTCCTTTATGCTCTGCAGACGCTGTTTGTGATGTTTCCATGCCACCGAGCAGGGTGATGTGTTTTTCTTTCACCTCTCCCTGTTTTTCTCTTATTTCCCTTTGACCTGGTTTCTACTTAACACATTGTATTTGGGGCTGTCTGCAATGATCAGGGAAGCATCCGGGAAGAAGAGAGCACCCTGGAGTGCGCACACCCTAGTCCCTGCCCTAAGTGACCACAAGAAGGTTGGGGGGAAGAGAAGTCCCCCAGCAATTCTGGGCCCAGCCTTTTTAGGGTTACTGGGACTCTGCCACGCAGGAGAGTAGAAGGGGAGCCCGTGAGGTCAGGGAGGGCCATTTTACCGGGGTTGTGTAGATGCCAGGAAAGTTCCCTACAGTAGCAGGGCCATTTCTGTGGTTACACCTGGAGGGGGATGCTGCCCTTGGGCTCTGGATGCTGGGTCGCATTCCTGGCTCTGCTGTTGGGTGAGCAAGCTGCTGTCCTTTCCTGTCTGTACCTCTGTTTATGTCGGATGGGGACTGTGCTGCCTTGGACAGTGCTCATTGAGGTATGGCTGGAAGGAACTGTGTAAAAGCTTGGCATTGTTATTTAATCCTCCCCAGCCGTGTCCACTATGGACTGGACTCCTATTCACTCGCCCTCCAAAACCCTTGTCCTGTTGTTCCACAGCCAGCCTATTCCCACCCACTTGTAGCTGCATTCCAGTAGTTAAGGAACAGCCCACTTGCCCTGTGGGGCCAGAGAAATGCTGGGGTAGCATAGACCATTGTGGTTATTCCTTCATGTGGCTGTGACAGACTGGCAGCATGGCACAGTGACCGACATGCATGAGTGTGAGAGCGGCGACTTTGGCACAGCAAGAGGGACTGGCTGACGTGGGGACTGGAAAAAGGGGCCTTTCCCTTCTACAGGTGGAACTCTGTAATCCACTGCTGACTGGGCTCTTAGAAGGCATTGCGGGGTAAATTACAGCTAAATAACAGCACAGGACACTGAGAGCCAGGGCTGGTGGCTGGAAACAAACTTTATAGGATGGCAGGAAACTTGCCCCCCCACCTGCCCCGATGTGTTGTCGTCCAGCTACCTAAAATCAGGCTGGATTACAGGTGTCAGTGGATGAGAGAGTTCCAGATTAGAGAGGGTCACCCTGTAGAAGGTTTCAGTTCTGATATGCCTGGCCGGGGGACTGCTGGGTCAGTGTTTAGGGGAGGGAAGACAAAAGACTTTTCTGTTTTCAGAGGTGCTGGGCCCAATCCAGTCTCAGGACAGGGGACTGGCTGATTCAGGGACTTTACTGTGAGACCTTTCCCTTCAGTGACTGCCAGCCACGTCCAGTTCAGCCTCTGCCCCTGCAAGTGACTCCGCTCTGACACCCATTTAGTAGCCCTGACTGCCACACGGGGTCTCCTCCCTCATGGAACAAGCAGTTGCATCTCACACACACTCCTATCACCATGGGTGTGAGCTGTCCTGCTTGTTGGCAGCCTTAGAGAAGAGGCCAAGGATGGCTGAACCAGGGAAATGGAGCGCCCTTCTCCTCGGCTCAGGGAGCTGCAGGGTGCTGAGGGTCAAGAGGCTAGTCAGCCTGCCACCGAGCCTACTTTGCTACTAGAATTCAATGAGATCCAGGCTTCCTAACTTGTGAAGAACACTCTGAAAATTCCTGCCTGGTCTGTCCTGAGATTCTCCAATGGATGGTGCCACACAAGGCAAAAAGCATTTATTAGTTATATAACTTGTCCACTGCCCAACCAGGAGCTGTGAGCATGTTGCAATTCAGTGCTAACTCACTTCTCCTGACGGCTCCCCGGCCTTTGGTCGAGCTCAGTAGCACTTCCGATAGACGATGTACGGCCCGTGCTCTTGGTACTGCTCCTTTCGAATCCAGCAGGACTGGAAGTTCTTCAGGGAAGCCAAAATGGAGCCTCCAGTCCAAGCGGCGCAGCTCCTCAGAGGGATGGAGGACACCCTCAGCCCGGTATTAGCCGGCACTTTTTGGAGGAGCTCACTGGAAAACCTCTTCTCCAGCCCCTCAAAGAGAGAGGAGCCGCCACAGAGAAGCACATTTTGGTACATGTCTCTTTGGGCTTCTTTGGGGACTTTCTTTAAGCTTTTCTGAGCCATGTTGTGGATGCCCACTGGGAAAATACCAGGCATCCTGGGGGGGTTGAACAATATCTCCGGGCATTGGAATCGCTCTTTCCCTAGGCAGATGCTCTGTCCGTCCGGCAGCTGGAAGTCTACCATGTATTCCTCCTTTGGAAGATTATACTCCCTTTCATAGTCAGCAGCAACATAGCAGAACTTATGCTTGACGTCTTCCACAATGTGCGTCATCCTCTCATTAAACAAGTGCCCAGCATCCATGAGAAGCTGCATCAGAAAAGAAGTCAGGTAAGATCCAGCAATATCCATTCTCTCCGTGGCATGGGGCAAGTTGTATCCATCAAGGACTGGTACAGTATGGGTCACTGCATAACCTGTGTCTACCACCAGGCCACTGATTTTCCCATGAGCATATACTGACAAGACGGAGTGATAAGCAATGTACATGCCTGGTGAGTTCAGAGATTCAAACACCACTTCCACCATCTTCTCTCTGTTGGTGGTAGGGCTGAGTGGGGGATCTGACATTAATAGAGCATGCTCCTCTGGAGGAACCTTAAGGTCATGATAGAACATGTGTCTCCAGAGGACTTCGGCTGCCTCCCAATCTATGATGACGCCGTTCCTCACAGGCTGAATAATCTCCACATCTGGCTGTAGCAGGGCTCTCTCTCCAACAAATGTGTCTGGTCCAGTCCCTCCAGCCTTTGCCGACCTCTCCGAAGGATGGCCAACCAAAGTACGAACAATGGATTTGGGTTTCTGCTGTCCAGCAAACCCTGCTTTACAGCTCCCTGTACCTGTTTCTATCACAACAGCTCCTGTCTTCTTCACAACAGGGTGGCCTTTCACTGGGGAGATAGATCTCCCTCTGGCATGCCTGCTTTCTTCTGCTGCTCCCTTAGCTTTGAGGTAGTGATCTGGAGAACGCGCCCCAGACCTTCGAGAAGGGCTGCTTGTCCTTCGACTGCCTGTTTGTGGATTCATTGACCTTGAAGTCAACATTTTCTCATTCATCATTCTTGGAGTCATGGAGCCTGGACTGGATGGTCTTGAGCTAATTGTCCCTGGACTGTTCAAAGGCATTCTAACAGAGGCAGGGATGGGAAATGGCTTTTAGGGGAGTTAGTTGTGGTCCAGGACAGGTGTGCTGATGGTTGTCATAGTGAGAACTGTGACATCATTCCAGCTTCTTCAGTGAAGTTGTTTCAACAGGATATGCTGATCACAATGGAAGATGCGTTTCTCCAGCCTGGTGGTTTGGATGACTGTGTTAACGTTCCACTTCTTTGTTCTATTCTTCCCCATCTGATCAAGAATAAATTCGTTAGTCTCTAGGGTGCCACAGGTTGCTTGTTATTCCATCTGAAAGGAGACTTTCTCATTGTTCCCTTTTCACTGGGTTTTTCTAACTCCATTTCTACTTGACTGAACCATTGCGCCTTTTCATTTTTTAACTAATAGCTGCAGGATGAAGCTAGAAGTTGAATTAACCAACGTTTGGGCAAAAGGAACCAATGTAAAATGTGCTTCATGATCCTTTCAAAGAGAACGGAGCACCAGAAATGTAGCACTTTAAAAACTAACAAAACGATTTATTCAGTGATGAGACAGACCTTTGAACTATATCAGTTGAATGTTGGCACAGGTTGAACTGCTCTAGTCTGGCACCCTCATGACCTGACCTGTGCCAGACAAGAGAATTTGCTGGTCAATATTGTCTAGCAGCATCACCAAACACTTCCACTGTTTAGTGGGCTCTTTGAAGACATTGAGGGGTAAATTACAGCTAAATAACAGCACTGAGAGGCAGGACTGGTGGCTGGAAAAAAACTTGATGGGACCACAGAAAACTTGGCCATGCCCATAATAAGTGAACATCCAAACTAACTAAAACCATGCTGGATTATGGATGTTGCCAGATGATAGAATGCTGGATTGGAGAGGTTCAACTTGTTGTGGTATTTCAAATGGAAAAAGGTAACTACAACAAAGTGTGGCCAGACCACAGTAATTGGCAAGGACTGAACCAATGACCATTTGTACCAAAGCTGGTATTATCAAAGGAGTGCAAGGGAAAGGCCCAACTCCTATCAAACATGTTGAATAGTAACAGAGAGGGAGCCATGCTAGTTTATACACTATCAAAACAAAAAGCAGTCAAGTAGCACTTTAAAGACTAGCAAAATAGTTTATTAGGTGAGCTTTCGTGGGACAGACCCACTTCTTCAGACCATAGCCAGACCAGAACAGACTCAATATTTAAGGCACAGAGAACCAAAAACAGTAAGCAAGGAGGACAAATCAGAAAGATAATCAAGGTGAGCAAATCAGAGAGTGGAGGGGTGGGGGGAAAGGTCAAGAATTAGATTGAGCCAAGTATGCAGACGAGCCCCTATAGTGAGTCAGAAAGTTCCCATCCAGGTTTAAACCATGTGTTAATGTGCCGAATTTGAATATAAAAGCCAGCTCGGCTGCTTCTCTTTGAAGAGTGGCGCGAAAGCTTTTTTTCCAGTAACACACACATACCTTTAGGTCATTGACAGAATGCCCCATTCCATTAAAATGTTGACTAACTGGTGTGTGGATCTGGAGTGTTTTGATGTCTGTTTTGTGCCCGTTGACCCTTTGTCTAAGGGAGTTAGAAGTCTGTCTGATATACAAAGCATCTGGGCATTGTTGGCACATGATGGCATATATGATGTTAGTAGAGGAGCATGAGAAAGTGCCCGTGATTCTGTGAGTAACCTGGTTGGGTCCAGTGATGGTATTTCCAGAGAAGATATGTGGACAAAGCTGGCAGCGGGCTTTAAACCGGGATGGGAACTTTCTGAGTCACTATAGGGGCTTGTCTGCATACTTGACTTAATCTAATTCTTGACCTCCCCCTCCACTCTCTGATTTGCTCATCTTGATCATTTTTTTCTGATTTGTCCTCCTTGCTTACTGTTTTTGGTTCTCTGTGCCTTAAATATCGAGTCTGTTCTGGTCTGGCTATGGTCTGAAGAAGTGGGTCTGTCCCACGAACGCTCACCTAATAAACTATTTTGCTAGTCTTTAAAGTGCTACTTGACCGCTTTTTGTTTTCTTACCAAACACGGGTGTCTAACTCCCTGGGAGTCTTCTGATGAGCCCAGGCTGGGTTTCTGGTACTTGAGACAAATAAGAACTCCTCTAGGTGGGAGCAAGTTGTAGGCTCACCTCGCCCAGTTGGAACTAGGCCTGAGCAGAGGGACCAATGCCAGCTTTTAAAGGTGTTCAGGTGTCTCAAGGTGCAGATAGATGTAAAAGTGCTTAGGTGCCTTTAAAAGTCAGCCCCTAAGACAATGGATTAGTCAATCCAGCCTTTAAAAATAACAGAATGGGACTTGATTTCTCCCTGCTCCCTGCCACTGGCCTGCCCCTTATAACTGGGCACCAGTGATACTGCACAGAGCTTGGGGAGCAACATCTGCCAGCCGGGGGTAGGAACCTCCTGAGAAATAGCTTTACAGAGAAAGCTGATCTGTGGCACACCCATCGGTGAGGCACGTGTGTTGCTGATCAGCCTTAGCACTAGGTGTCACAGTTGCACTGCAGACAGCCGCAGCTGTAGCAAAGTAGCCCCTGTCAAGCAGTCAGCAACACCTGCCTTTTGGGATGTTTCTTTTAAAACGGGGCTGTAAGCTGGCAGCAGGTGTGAAATAAAGCCCAGTTCTGGAGACAGAATTATTTATGATTTTGATGGCAGCACTCGACAATAATCAGAAATTTAACTAACCAGTCCTAACACGACTATCTTAACTGCACAGCAGACAGAAACAATCAAAGCACCAGAGGGCAACACCAATAAACAGTAGTGCAGCAGGAAGTGTAATAACAATATATTAAAGAAATGACGGTTTCACAACCCCAGCTACTGAGCGGTGGACCCTTGCCAGACAGACAGGTATTGACCTAAGTGTTCTCTAAATCCAGCGGTGATAGATTGGATCTCCTTTCCAACAGCCCCCAGTTGGCTTAGTTCAGTGTGATTGGATTGGGATATGTCCAGATGTGACTGTACGGATCCCAGCCTATGGCTGTTCCAGCTGCTTAACCAAAGGCCTTAGCTTAAGAACAGGGCCTCTGACTATCATATACAGCCAGGCCATGATTTTGATTCTTTGCTCTTCATACCTCTGTAGTTAGCAAAATGATAAGGGCACACGGGTTGCATTCTGAAAGCATAGGCATTGGCAGCCGGGCCTGAATCTCTCTATCCTAAAAGACCCCAGTTCTAGGTATGGGCGGAGATGGCTCTGCTGACCCTACAAGTCTCTGCTGAGCTTGCCAGCAAAGCTGCCTAAGGTGTGAAATGGACTCTCCCAATGATTTGTGCCCGACAGGTGAAAATCCCCAGCATGCACTCCCAGCCCTGTGTGCCGTCCACGTAGTTTCTAATGCAGTGCAGTCCCTACCACATCCCTCCTGCAAAGGTGTCAGGCTGCAAGGCAAATGCATTGGCTGCAGCCACTGTGCTCCATGGGTTCTTGGACCCAACTCTATTCACTGCCCTACATGAGTTGTTGAACCTTAGAGGCATTGCCTGGTGAGGGTGGCGTGCATTGTCTTTGCATTCCCCAAGGCACACCAAAGAGGGTTTCTTTTGACATTATTCCTGTCTGAAGTCCCACCCTGGATTCTAGAGAGAAAGTGATTACAAGATTTGGATCCCCCTTGGGCAAATCACTGCCCGGTCCCATGCCTCAGTTTCCCCATCTGTAAAATGTGGATAATTCTGCTGACTTCCCTTGGAAAGCTCGGTGAGATCTACTGGTGGGAAGTGTTACCAGAGAGGGAGGTGTTATTTCACAAGGCTGCCATGAATCTAGACCACATTTCTGTGCATGCCCAGGACAGCGTCCTGCTCTATGTCCGTTGCGTTGATTTGTGGGAGCAATTCAGGGCGAGCCAGCTGTTGGGAACTGTTGCCATGGTGAAGGAATGCGGCGGTGATGTCATGAAGCATCTGCAAGCAGTCAGGACGGAGTGGAATTTTCTCGGGACTGAAGCTCTGTGGCTGGTGGGGGGATCTTGTTCTGATATGAGTCAGGGCATGTTGTGGCCTCTGCAGCTTGAGGCTACAGCGTAAACTCAGATCATTGCACACACAGGCTATGTGATTTAGGCTGTGTCTACACTGCAGCCTTTGTCAGCATAACTGAAGGGCCCTCCTCCCACTGGGGCATAAGCTACAGTGACATAAATGCTCATGTGCGCAGCACTGTATTGGCAGATGAGCTTTTCTCCCGGACGTCCTTTCTGCTGCTTGGGAAGGTGGTTTGATGAGGAGGATGGGAAAGCTCTCTCCCAGGTGCATGGAGCGTCGTCATAGAACCCCGGGGCTGGAAGGGACCTCAGGAGGTCATTGAGTGCAGTCCCCTGCCTAAAGCAGGATCAGCCCCAATTAAATCATTCAAGCCAGGACTTAAAAACCTCCAGGGATGGAGATTCCACCACCTCTCTAGGCAACACATTCCAGTGCCTCACCGCCCTCCTGGGGAAGTAGCTTTTCCTAATAGCAGAGAGGCTGCCACTGTCTTGTACCACTGCAGCTCTGTACACCCAGATGTGACCTTAGTACCACACTCTGTACGGCTCAAGCCTCGCTGGCCCTCCTCCCTGCCACTTTGCCCCATGTGGCTGGGCTGTGTTGGGACCCAGTGGGTCAGCTGTTCTAACCAGGGAATGGCAAATCTGCCGGGGCATGGTGGTTAAAGCCAATTGGCTGCAGTATTGGGTTAAAGGTGTTAGTGAGGTTTGAGCTTCCACAGACCAAGCCAGGGAGCACTGAGACAGCCCACCCGGGTTTTGCTGTGTCTAACCATGGTGACCTGAGCCAGATCCCGTGGTGTGTAACTCTTTGAACTCTTTCTAATGACTATGTGTACAGAGGTCTGGCTGGGGATAAGGCTCCCCTTTGTCGAGGGAGTGTGGCCTAAAGGGTAAGTCACATCCCCATTCAGTGCCTCGGTTTGCCCATCTCTAAAATAGAGATGGAGACACTGACTTCCATTATAAAATGCTCTCTGACTATGCAAGGGCTACATGCACAGTGGTAGGTGCTGTATGTCATAAAGCAAGAGACACGTCCTGTCCCAGACAGCTTACTGTTCAAATAATTACAACAGACAAAGGGAGGGAGGGGAAACCAAGGCATGGAGCTTTGCTGAATGTCAAGAGTTGAATGATACCATCAAGAGCCGAATCCAGGTGTCCTGGCTTGCAAGCCAGCAGCCCAGGGCCCTGCCTGCCACCTGCATTGCTTTTGTCCTCAATGTTCATTGATTCCTTTACACTTGTTTAGTCCTCCCATTCATTTTGTGGTCTGGCAGGCTCTGAATAGCAGAGATCGTAGTGACAGGCACAGAAATGTCAGCACCCACAAGCAGTAAGCCCAGGTGTGGCTCTGACAGAATGAATCGTAGAATTCTAGGGCTGGAAGGGACCTCAGGAGGTCATCTAGTCCAGCCCCCTGCCAAAAGCAGGATCAACCCCTACTAATTCATCCCAGCCAGGACTTTGTCAACCCGGGACTTAAAAACCTCTAGGGATGGAGAATCCACCACCTCTCTCGACAATGCATTCCAGTGCTTCACCACCATCCCGGTGAAGTAGTTTTTCCTAATATCCAACCTACACCTCTCTCTCTGTAGCTTCAGACCACTGCTTCTTGATTTGCCAGCAGTCACTACTGAGAACAGCCTCTCTCTTAGAGCCCCCCTTCAGGGTGCATAACTGGCTGAATAACCACTCTCAGAAAGTAGTTATTAATGGTTCGCAGTCATGCTGTAAGGGCAGAACAAGTGGGGCTCCCCAGGGATCTGTTTTGGGACTGGTTCTATTCAATATCTTCATCAATGATTTAGATATTGGCATATTAAGTTTGCAGGTGATACCAAGGTGGGAGGGGTTGCAACTGCAACTGCTAGTCTCTGTGCGCTTTAGGCTCATCATTCAAAATGATCTGGACAAACTGGAGAAATGGCCTGAGGTAAACAGGATGGAGTTTAATAAGGACAAATGCAAAGTGCTCTGCTTAGCAAGAAACAATCAGCTTCATACCTATAGAACAGGAAGAAGTGACTGTCTAGGAAGGAGTACTGAGGAAAGGGACTTAGGGGTCATAGTGGACAACAAGCTAAATATGAGTCAACAGTGGGATGCTGTTGTAAACAAAGCAAACATGATTCTGGGATGCATTAACAGGTGTGTTGTGAGCAAGACACAAGAAGTCATTCTTATGTTCTTATGTTCTTGGCCGCGTCTACACGTGCACGCTACTTCGAAGTAGCGGCGCCAACTTCGAAATAGCGCCCGTCACGGCTACATGTGTTGGGTACTATTTCGAAGTTGAAATCGACGCTAGGCGGTGAGATTTCGAAGTCGCTAACCCCATGAGGGGATGGGAATAGCGCCCTACTTCGAAGTTGAACGTCGAAGTAGGGCACGTGTAGACGATCCGCATCCTGCAACATCGAAATAGCGGGGTCTGCCATGGCGGCCATCATCTGAGGGGTTGAGAGACGCTCTCTCTCCAGCCCCTGCAGGGCTCTATGGTCATTGTGTGCAGCAGCCCTTAGCCCAGGGCTTCTGGCTGCTGCTGCTGCAGCTGGGGATCCATGCTGCATGCACAGGGTCTGCAACCAGTGGGCTCTGTGGATCTTGTGTTGTTTAGTGCAAGTGTGTCTGGGAGGGGCCCTTTAAGGGAGCGGCTGGCTGTTGAGTCCGCCCTGTGACCCTGTCTGCAGCTGTTCCTGGCACCCTTATTTCGATGTGTGCTACTTTGGTGTGTAGACATTCCCTCACAGCGCCTATTTCGATGTGGTGCTGCCCAACGTCGAAGTTGAACGTCGATGTTGCCAGCCCTGGAGGACATGTAGACGTTATTCATCGAAATAGCTTATTTCGATGTCGCTACATCAAAATAAGCTATTTTGATGTAGCGTGCACATGTAGACGTAGCCCTTATGTTCTGCTCTGCTCAGTGCTCATTAGGCCTCAGTTGGAGTATTGTGTACAGTTCTGGGCACCACATTTCAAGAAAGATGTGGAGAAATTGGAGAACATGAGCTATGAGGGACGACTGAAAGAACTGGGCTTGTTTAGTTTAGAAAAGAGAAGACTTAGAGGGGACATGATAGTGGTTTCCAAGTATCTCAAAGAGGGTTACAAGGAGGATGGAGAAAAATTCTTCTCCTTGGCCTCTGAGGATAGGAGAAGAAACAGTGGACTTAAACTGCAGCAAGGGAGGTTTAGATTAGACATTACGAAAAACTTCCTAACTGTCAGGGTGGTTAAACACTGGGATAAGTTACCTAGGGAGGTTGTGGGATCTCCATCACTGGAGATATTTAAGAGTAGGTTAGATAGAGACCTACGGGGGATGATCTAGATGGTGTTTGGTCCCTGCCAAGAGGGCAGGGGACTGGACTCGATGACTGCTTGAGGTCCCTTCCAGTTCTAGTGTTCTATGATTCTGTGATTCTAAGTTGAAGGCTGCTATCAAATCGCCGCTCAGTCATCTCTTCCGCAAACTAAACAAGCCCAAATCCCTCAGCCTCTCCTCATAGGTCATGTGCGCCAGCCCCTTAATCATTTTTGTTGCCTTCCGCAGACCTGCTCCAATGAGTCCACATCCTTTCTATACTGGGGGGGCTCAGAACTGGATGCAATACTCCAGAGGTGGCCTTACCAGTGCCCAGAAGAGGGGAATACTAATTTCTCTAGATCTGCTGGAAATGCTCCTCCTAATGCACCCCAATATGCTGTTAGCCTTCTTGCTCTCAAATGCTCTTGAAGGGACAAGTATCGCACTAGCTTCTTGTCATGGGTTAACATTTCCTGATCCCTTTGAACAGGTCTGAGACCCTGGAACAGAGCAAGACCATTCTAAGGAGTGAGGCAAAAGTCAAAAATCAGAGCTGTTCGCCACCAGCCCCACTACCCTGACTCTGCCACTGGCCAAAAGCCAGTGATTCAGAAGAGGATAATCCCATAGTGCACCTGGCTAACTGTGCTGTTCTGTCCCTCAGGCTGTCAGTTTGGGCCCGGAGATGTGAGCCCTGCTCAGCAGGCTGAACCCTAGATGTGCTTGTGCTGGGTTCCCCTGGCCCCACGAACTGGGCTGCAGGCTGGAGAGGCTGCAGTGGAGATGCAAAGGGAGGGCTTGGCTAGTAAAAGGGGCAGAGGATGGGGAGGGTTGCTAGGGGAGTGGGCGCTCTTGGGAAAGGATTCCTGGATTTTAAGGCGCTCCCCTGCTCTGTGGGGTTTGAGTCCTCGGCTTTCAGGGTGAGACAGATGCTGAAGGCGGTAGCCGGGCCTGGACCCCCGAGGGTGTGGGAGGAGTGGTCAGGAGATTCTGGGCCCCTGGAAAACACGGTGCTGAAACCCTTCCCCCCAAGTCATTTGCTGTTAGGTGCTTGTGAGGGGTCATGCCGCATGGCCAGGGCAAGGGTTAAATGGAGCCAGAAGCAATCAGTTGCACCAGGGTGGGCCAGGCCCCAGTCAGAAGGGGGCTTGCTGGGAGGGCTGGAGCCAAATGATGAAGGCAGGGTGGGTGGGGGAGTCAGAGGCCTTGGGGAGAGAGGGGTTGGGTGCACATGTGGGGAGCCATGATGGGCGTGCAGGACAGAGCCTTCTGGGGCCACAGAGCTGGGAAGGGGCTGAGGCAGGGTGGTGTAGCCAAGGGAGGCAGCCCTTAGGCTGGGTGCAGGGGGAGCCCTGGAGGAAGGGAGTCAGGAGGCTGGCCGAGAGCTGTGGCTGCCGTCCCAACACTAGGCCATCAGACAGTTGTTTGAGGAGGGGACGGGGAGTCTTTGACACCCGGGAAGGGCCTGAACCTGAGCTGTGGTCTGAGAAGAAGCAGAGTGCGGCCGCCTGGCAGGGTCTCAGCTCCTGGCTGGCAGGTGGCCCAGGGGAGGCGAGCCAGCTGGCTGGGGGGGGGAAGGGGGGAGGGTGCACACGCTGGTGGATCTCCATGTGCCTCAGTGGAAGGCCACATTACGGAAAACACCGTGGCCTCTGGCTCCCCAGAGATGGAGGGAAATGATGGTTAAAAGGAAGGTGACACGTCCTCACAGCAATAACCTCCATTCCCACACCCAGCCTGGAGCCACGTGGCCGAAAGCTCCACAGGCTCGAATCTGGGCCTCTCTGGGGCCTGCAGGTGGTTGGGCCTGAAGGACGCTCTCTGCTAAGGAATCTCCTTGGTTGGGGTAGAGCTGGCCTTGCTCCCTGGACTAGCGGCTGGACTGATGACGAAAGCCCCACATTAGAAGACAACAAGAAGTCCTGTGGCACCTTACAGACTAACAGATATTTTGGAGCATCAGCTTTCATGGGCAAAGACCCACTTCATCAGATGCATGAGTGGGGGGTGGTGGTTTCAGAGCGGTATTTAAAGAGTGGGGTCCCAGTAAGAGGGAGGGCCAGAGCTGACAAGGTCTATTCAGCAAGGTGGAAATGGCCCAGTATGAACAGTACTTATCAAAAGAGGAAAAAACAAGTCAGATCAGACAGGGGGTTGTGAGCCTTTGTCAGAGTCTAATGGGGAGATATTAGCACCCAGAACAGAGAAGCTGCCTTTGTAAGCTGTGAGCCACTCCCAGTCTCTGTTTAATCCATGGTTAATGGAGTCAAAATTTGCAAATAAATTGCAGCTCAGAGATTTCTCTCTCCATTTGATTTTTGAAATTTTTTTTCGTTTCAGGACTGTTACCCTTAAATCTGCCACTGAGTGTCCAGGGAGATTGAAGTGTTCCCCCACAGGCTTCTGTACGTTACCGTTCCTGATGTCTGATTTATGTCCATTTATTCTTTTACGGAGAGACTGTCCAGTCTGGCCAATGTAAATTGCAGTGGGGCATGGCTGGCACATGATGGCATATATCATATTAGTAGATGTGCAGGTAAAGGAGCCCCTGATGGTATAGTTGGTGTTAGGTCCTGTGATGATGTCACTGGTGTAGATATGTGAGCAGAGTTGGCAGCAAGGACTGTTGCAGGGGCTGGTTCCAGGCCTAGAGTCCCTGGTTTGTGATTTGTAGTGGCTGGTGAGGATTTGTTTAAGGCTGGCAGGCTGTCTGTAGGCGAGGACAGGCCTGCATCCCACGGTCTGTGAGAGTGAAGGGTCATTGTCCAGGATGGGTTGCAGATCACTGATGATGCGCTGGAGAGGCCTTAGGTGGGGGCTGTATGTGATGGTCAGTGGTGTTCTCTTGCTTTCCTTGTGAGGCCTGTCTTGTAGCAGGTGGCTTCTGGGTACCCGTCTGGCTCTATCAGTCTGTTCCCTCACTTCCTTAGGTGGGTGTTGTAGTATGAGGAAAGCTTGGCAAAGGTCTTGTAGATGTTTGTCTCTGTCTGATGGATCAGAGCAAATATGGTTGTACCTTAGTGCCTGGCTGTAAACAATGGATCGCCTCCCTGATACTTGCCACATTAGAGGGTTTCTTTAATCACCACAGATGGTGGGAAGCGCCGTGTGACTTAGGGTAGGAGGTGACAGCAGAGGGATGGGCCAGCAGTTAAAGCATTTGCTTAAAGTTTGGCAAACTTGGCTTTAAGTCTTTTCTCTGCCACAGACTCCCTGTCTGGCCTTGGGTGAGTCCTCTAGTCTCTGTGTGCTTTAGTTCCTCGCCCCTCCCCCTGTAAAATGGGGCTACTCGGCACGTCTGTACTGCACTGAGGTGTTGTGAGAAGGCAGATGCTTGTGGGAGAGGGCTGCTTATGTGCCTGAAATAGAACTGCCCGAAAGCCGCTTTACTGAACACAGGAATCTGGGCAGTCTGCTGCAAGACCCAGAAACAGACTTCTAGGCCTGTCATGAGCACAGCCAATTGTCAGCCCTCATTTATTTTGTCCTGTGCCTTGTGGCACTCCACTGCCAGGCGGGCCCCCGGGGCTTTTTCCTCAGCCCACGTCCAGATTCCAACCAGTCCCTCTGGATGCTGTACATCGGGGGCAGGGAGGGAGGGAGCTTCCTCTGGCTCCGGAGTGAGGAATGCAAGCCCTGAAACTCCTCATGGCCTTCCTTACCTGCCCTCCCCGAGCCCTGCTGGGACAGGCAGAATAGTCACGACAGATGCCACTAGGTGAGATTTTAACTCTTCGTTTCCTCCAGTTTATAATTTTTGCTTATGCTTAACTCAGAACCCCCTGTGCTTTCCCCAAGGGGCGTGGGCATTGAAGCCTGGTATTCTGCTGAGTTATGAATAACTGTGCTGTTGCTTTGTGGTATCATCTAGGAGCTGCAGTTATGGCCTAGACCCTATTGGGCTGGGTGTGAAGAGGTGGATGCTAAATTCAGTGTACGGATTATCTACCCCAAGCACCCCCAAACCCTGAAATTGGCTTAAAAAGCCTGTGGATTTACAAAAATAGTACCTTTGGGTCCTCTTATTGGCCTTCTGGGTTACTGAACTGTCCTCCTCTGAAACCCCCCACTCATGCATCTGATGAAGCAGGTCTTTGCCCCCAAAAGCTTATGCTCCAAAATACCTCTTAGTCTGTAAGGTGCCACGGGACTTCTTATCCTTTCTGTGAAATCACAGGGGGCTAGAAACTTCCTCTTCCAACTCCACAGATTTTCACATACTGCCATGACTCCTGGAGCTGGGGCTTTAAGAATAATGCTAAATGTTACTTGAAATCATGATGTGGTGACATTGAGCATGGAATGGCTACACCAGTGGGGCCTGATCCCGCAAAGACTTAACGTGCTTAACCTTGGGAATCAGAGAGGTAGCCATGTTAGTCTGTATTTTCAAAAACAACACAAAGTCCTGTGGCACCTTATAGACTAACAGATATTTTGGAGCATTAGCTTCCGTGAGCAAAGACCCACTTCATCAGAACTTTGAGTGAACTTTGGGTATGTGAACAATCCCTTTTAGGTTAATAGGGAAACTCTTATTTACTCAGTCTCTGTATTTATCTTCTGGTCTTTCATGAACTGGGCTCCCTCAAGGGATCCAGTTTTATTCTGCCTTACGCAGGTGTAAATCTGATACTGATGTAAGTGAGGGTGAACTGAACTGTTCAACAGCCCGTGCAAGCTGCATGATCAAAGAGCTGTTGTTTCTCTCCCTCAATTTCTGCTGTGAGCTCTTTGGCTGCAAGCCATGTGGGAAGGAAAACACCACTTACCAGGCTCCTTTGTTGCAGTGGTACACGCCCAGGAACATGCCACTCTTTTCTTCCAGCGGCAGTGCTTGCGCACGCAGATGGGAGCGGTCTGAGCTGGAGAGCTCAGCAGTTTGCCCGTTCTCTGTCACTCTCCCTCACACGAAGCAGTCAGGAGCCTGTCATGAAATAATCTCAGCAACTTTAAATAGTTTTGAAATCAGAGCAGCCACTGCAGAATAAAGTCACATATTTCAGGGTTGAGTTATTCCCAGGTATCTGTGCAGGTCAGTTTCCGTAGGTGGACAAGCCCTAAGTGTGTAAGCCTTACGTCAATGACCTCCTGAATCCCAGTCTACAAGGCTATCCTCCCTCTGGGCCGGGCGGGCACAGCCTGTGTTCTGTAAGCTAAGGCATTAACGAGCCCCATGCACATGCCCGTATCAGACGGCGGTGCTGGCATTGGCTGAGGGTACTCGGTGCTCTAGGTTGGCTTAAGGTGCTCTGTAAGAAGGGTGTGCCAAACACAGAGTGATGCAGAAAGCTGCCCTCTGAGACCAGGCAAGTTATCCTCTTCAGTCCCAAGAGCAGCACTGGCTGTGTGGCACACCAGGCCCAGGGAATGGCTTGCACATGGCTGCAGGATCAAGGCCAGACAGTGCAGCAACAGAAGGGAGATGCAGGAAAAAATGGAGCAGAAAGCCCTGCACCATTGGAACCAGGGCTCTTAGTGGGGTCAGGGCCAGGCACTAGGCACCTGTCTAACAGTCTGGGACTCAGATTCTGCACCCAGTGCCAGGTGCAGCATTGCTGGCCGCTAAGCTCCGTGCAAGGCTGCTCTTGGAGCCAGGTGTCCTCCGTGCAAACTCCTGATGGTGCCAAATCAGAATGTGGCCAGGCTGGGGGTGCCGCATCTCCTGGCTTTTTTCCTTGGACTTTGGGGAAGGGGCAGTGCCAAGCCCACACTGTTTTCTGCCCGTAAGCGGTAAAGCATCTAGGGCTGGGCCTGGCTCTGCAGTTACTTCCCTCCCGGAGACTGGGGGGCTTCACTGACCCTGAGGGAGCAGGAACTGCTGGGTGGAAGTCTCTGGCCTTTGATCAGCAAGAGGTCAGCTGATATGCGCCCAGCTACTTGGATCAGCAGCCTCCTCGTGGGGGGAGCTCGGGTCTGAGGTATGGCTGCAGCTTTAGCTAACGACATATGCTGCGGTGACACCTCAGACGGCAGTGCGGATGGAGCCTGGGGGGGCGGTGCCCACCCGCTCTGTGAGTCAGTCACAGAGGCTGGCCCACGCTGGGGTCGCGCGAGGCCTCCGTTGCAACGTGTGCTGCAGGGGGAATCTCTGAAGAGCCAGCTGGCCACAGCCACCAGCCCTTTGTCACCCGGGCACTAACTGGAAGGCAGCGTGCGTTGCTCACTGCCGGCTCCGGTCAGGTGCTGCGCTGCCCAGCCGCAACCAGGAGACGATGCGGCTGACGGCGAACTCCTGCGGCTCTGCCTCTGCAGGCACAGCTAAGGATGCTTCCTACCTCGCAGACAGCATTGCTCCTCTCCCGGTGCTTGCCACGGAGAAGCTGAAGGGCTGCCGTGGCTGCCAGGTCAGGAGCTCAGCAGACCATGCTGCCATGCCCGTGGTCTGAACAGTGGTGAACAGTGAGCGATTCCCAGGCAGGGTATCTGTGAGGAGGGGCTGGTGATTGTAATGCCATGTCTATGAGCACACAGCTTTTAGGGGGCCCTGCTCCACCCACGGCCAAGCCCCGTTTGGATTATCATAACATTGCAGAATCCTGGGGCTGGAAGGGACCTCAGGAGGTCATTGAGTCCAGCCCCCTGCTTCAAGCAAGATCAACCCCCACTAAGTCACCCCAGCCAGGCCTTTGTCAAGCTGGGACTTAAAAACCTCTAGGGATGGAGATTCCTTTCATTCCACTCACCCTCACTCTGACCCACCGCCCAGGCACTGCGCTGGCTCCGAAGCTCCACAGACCTTGGCCTGTGCTGGGCAGTTGGGCTAGCCAGAGCTCTTTGTCTCATTTGGCAGCCACTGGCACCCATTGCTGTGATCTCTAGCTGCTTGTCACAGAGCCTGGCTGGGTGCGTTGGTGCATCCTTCATTAGACGCATGCTCATGTTGCTTTACTGGCTGTGCGCCTCTCTAACTTTTGGGGGCAGGGTGGCACAGAGGGAGGGCCAGAACATCCGTGGCCACTCAAGACCCTGCCCCTGCTACACATGCCTCCCCCACTGTAAGGAGGAGGGTGGATTGGACCCCCACCCCCCACCACGAAGCATGGTCTGGCCTGGCTCCCACCTCTTTGCATGTTATATACATGGGATAAAGAGGGTAGAGCTTCCTGCTGCCTTATGGGGTGGGGCTGTGGGGCTCAGGAGGAGGGAAAGTTTGGTGGAGCTGAACTCACAGGCCTGAGTGGGACCTGAATTGCAGGACAGGCAGATGGGAATGCTGGTCGGGGAACCGGCTGGAGCTGGAGGTTAGGGGCAGAATTAATTGCTAGGCAGGGGATGGGGGAAGACGGAGTGAGAACTCCTGGGGGTGGGGTAGGGCTGAAACCAGCTCCCCAGTCCTGCGTCTGCCTTGAGCAGCCTGTGCCTGTAGCCACCTTGTACCAAGGCAAGAACGCACAAAGGCTGGCCAGGGGCTCAGCACCAGCGCGCAGCAGGTGGTGATGTGATGCAGAGGCGGCTGAGGGGCTGTGAGGCGTGAGAAGTGCTGCTGGAGGGCAGCATGGGAAGAAGAGGCTGGGGAGGTGGGCACTCCGACCCCCACGGAGCTGTACTGGGGGGTTACCAGGCTGTTCGTTCTTCCTCTGGGCAAGAAGAAACCTGACCAAACCACCCAGCTGTGCACACTTCCTCAGCTCCCGTGGCTGGATGCCCCATCTGATGGGCTGTGGTAACAGCAGTGGCTGCAAAAAGGGCCCTGAGGGGGTGACAAGGGCAGGGAAAAGAAAGCATCCCCTTGCCAGACCCCTCTGACCCAGAGGGCCTAGCTCTCTGGCCTTTGGCTTCTGCGCACACTGGGCCCTGCGTGGCCCGTCAGTGAACGAGGCACGCCCGGGAGAAGACATACGCCTGGGGCACCTCGGTGCTGCCCCAGAAATGCCCCGTTAACATCACTGCCTTCACCGCAGCAGCCAAGGAAAGGAAACTGCCTTGGGGCCCTGACTGTGTTCATGGAGGTCGGACTCTGAGCCACCTGCCAAACCGGTCAGGCTGGCGCTGGGAAATGCGTTTCTTTCTCCAAGGCTGCCCTTGCCAGGCGGCTGCAGCTGCCCCCCACCTTCCCCCGGCAGGGTGTCCCGTATTTGGCACAGGGAAATACCATCACCCTAATGTGGGGGCAGGGGAAGTGACCTCTTCTGCTGTGCAGCCTGCAGGCACCGCACGCTGCCCAAGGTATCCCTGGCCTGGGTGGTTGGGTGGCAGTAAGGGGGAAGGGTGAGGGAAGAACGAGGGGGAGGCAGGACTTGTGGCATGGGGAGGGGGGGTTCTAGGGTCCCATCCCTGGGGCACTGGGGGCAGGTTGCCAAGGGCCCCACCCTGCCTTGGGGGGGCCCTGCCCTGCCCTGCACTCACAGCAGCACTGTCTGACCCAGGCCACCCCAGATGGGTGGTTTCCTGACTTGCTCTTCCAACTCTGCAAGGTCGGCCGGAGCGGCACGCTGCAGAGGAGGAAAAGCCCAGCAAAGGGAGGCGGGTTTGGAGCAGGCAGCCCGCCAAGGGAATGGCTCCAAGCCCGGCGCCCAGCTGCAGTAGGAAAGACATGACGGACCAAGGGTGCTGGGGCGAGAGCTGTGTTCAGATGCTGGCGTGTCAGTCACCAGGCCAGAGCCCAGGCTGCAGGTTCCTGTTTCGCTCTCTCGGCCCTGAAACACCGGCAACACCAGGCCTGGAGACTGACACGCCAGCATTTGAACACAGCTCTTGCTACAGGGCTCGTGCCAGTCAAGCGGCTGCTCAGAGGCCTGGATTCGTTTGATTTTCAGCCTGTGCCCCTTGCTGCGTTGTCAGGAAGAAAAGTCCAAAATGTTTGGCAGAGAAATAGAAACATCCCCGGCCTCCCGGCCGTACGTGTCAGACCTCCCTACCCCTGGTCTGTGTGTGTCAGACCTCCCAGCCCCCTGGTCCATACGTGTCAGACCTCCCCACCCCCTGGTCTGTACGTGTCAGACCTCCCCACCCCCTGGTCCGTACATGTCAGACCTCCCTTCCCTCTGGTCCATATGTGTCAGACCTCCCCACCCCCTGGTCCATACGTGTCAGACCTCACTACCCCTGGTCTGTGTGTGTCAGACCTTCCGGCCCCCTGGTCTGTGTGTGTCAGACCTCCCGGCCCCCTGGTCCATACGTGTCAGACCTCCCCACCCCCTGGTCCGTACATGTCAGACCTCCCTTCCCTCTGGTCCATACGTGTCAGACCTCCCCACCCCCTGGTCCATATGTGTCAGACCTCACTACCCCTGGTCTGTGTGTGTCAGACCTCCCGGCCCCCTGGTCCATACGTGTCAGACCTCCCCACCCCCTGGTCTGTACATGTCAGACCTCCCTTCCCTCTGGTCCATACGTGTCAGACCTCCCCACCCCCTGGTCCATATGTGTCAGACCTCACTACCCCTGGTCTGTGTGTGTCAGACCTCCCGGCCCCCTGGTCCATACGTGTCAGACCTCCCCACCCCCTGGTCCGTACATGTCAGACCTCCCTTCCCTCTGGTCCATATGTGTCAGACCTCCCCACTGCCCGGTCCGTACATGTCAGACCTCCCCACCCCCTGGTCTGTGTGTGTCAGGCCTCCACACTCCCTAGGCCAGACATACTGAACCACAGACACTGTACAAGCCCTCAAATGACCATCTGAGAGCCTCTCCAGCATCATGTGCTCTTCACAGCAGTGCTGCTCACTGCGGTTCATGGGAGTCTTGGCTATCTGCAGTTCTGTGTGTAAATAGCTCAAGACTGGGGCCCTGGGGTGTGTGGTGCTGTACATACACTTGCTGTCAGTCCCTCCCTGAAAGAGCTAAAAGACAAGGCAGAGGAAGGGAAACAAAGGGCTCACCTATGTGGGATGACTGTCTGTCCTGTATTAGGCAGGGAGCTCCCATATTTGGGATGCCAAAAAGGCATCTCGAGTTATTTTTTAAAAGGGACAAATTGTCCCGTATTTAGGCCCTCGGGGGGGTGAGGGTGGGAGCGGGAGTGCCCACGGCTGCCACTTTCTCAGGGCTCTGGGGCTGGGAGCGCCCACGGCCACTGCTTCCTCTTGGTAGAGTAGGGAGGAGCCAACCCTCCCTTTCCATACCTCCCTGTCCTGTATTTGGGATAGAGAGATCTGGTCGCCCTACATCTAAGGCCAGAGCCACGAGTAGAACTCAGCTCAGAACTCCAGTGTCCTAGTCCAGCCCTGGGCCAGGGCCCCTGTGTAGTGCTGCTCTGAGCATATCCCTGTAACAGGGGTCAGACCACAGACGAGCTGTTCCACAGCCTGCTGCTTTGGTGAGGCTAACTCTGTTTTGCCCCATGGGATTTTGGTAGAGCCTCAATTTCCGAGCCTGGGAGTACTTTCAATTCTATTGATGCCCCTGTAACCTGTCTCCCCGGAGACACCCAAAAGATCTTTTCATGCTTCATGCACCACTGCCAGGCCCTTTCGCAAGTGGCTGTAAAAACACCAAGCTTTTGAACAGACACCAGGCTGGGTGTTGTCTGTAAGGGATTAAATAAGCAAGTTTATAATCCACTGCCTGAACTGTTCTGATCCGCCTTTAGAAACCAGGCCCAGGAGCTGAACGGAAGCCAAGATGCTGTCATCTGCTCATTTGGTGCCAAGGCTGCTAAGGAGGTTTGAGCTGCCAAGTGAAAACGTGAGCCGGGATGAAAAGATGCAAGGCCGTTGTATAGCACTGGCGCTAATGCTTCTGTTTGCAGTAGAGCAGAGGGTTCAGCTAACAGAGCCAGAAGCTTCCTAAAAGTGTGGGCGTCACAGGTGCTTGAACCATGCCCCCTCACCCTGCCAGCCCGTCCTCTCCAAGGCCCTGACCCTGACCCTGACCCTGACCCACTCCTTCTTTCCCAAGACCTTGCCCACATGCTGCCCCTTCCCCCAAAGCCCTCATGCCGTGTCACCCATTCCTTCCCAATGACCACTCCTGAAGTTCCCCTTCCCTCTCCCCCACCCTCAAACTCTTCTTTCTCCCTCCTCTCGTCCTTAGGACCATAAAAAGTGAAACACTTTAACTTCCAGGGACACTCAAGAATGGATTTAAAAGCAGCCAGCCTTCTGTAAAACATCTTCAACACCAGACTACAAAGGGAAATAGCAGAGCTGCAGTTCATTTGCCTGTTTAAACACACTTATGTTAGGCCCGAAGAAGGACTTAGAACAGGTATCTCACCACAAAGGTAATTCTCCTTCACTTGGTATTCTAGCCTCCTGTTCCACTGCTGGGAGAAAGCCATATCCATCCTGCCTGAATTGGCCTCTGTGCAACTCCCTTCTTTTGATATGTAACCGGTTACCTCTGTGACTGCCACTTCATGGATATGAAGGCATGTTTTTTATGCCCACACATACCTGTTAGGGTTGGTGGACACAGCAAAGTTATTTCAAAATACCTTTCCTAGGCACACACTATTTTGAAATAAATTCAAAACAGCAGTTGGTTTACTTTGAACTAGGTAAACCTCATTGCACGAGGAATAGCGTCTATTTTGAAGTAGAGGCTGTGTAGACAAGAGCCTATTTCCGAATCAGCTGTAGTACATTCAATGCCTGTGTTTCAGAATAAGCGCTATATTGCAGACGCTGTATTTCAAAATAGCTAAGTGCTAGTTCAAAATGCATTTTGGCTGTGGCTACACTTGCATTCCTCTTTTGAAGGAGTCATGCAAATGAAGGAAATCGAAAATGCAAATGTGGTGCATATTTACATATCTTGTGCCTCATTTGCATATTCTTTCAAAAGAGCTTGTTTTGGAAGAAGAAAAGCGGTGTAGACGCAGCTCTTTCGAAAGTAACCTCTATCTTTGAAAAAGTTGCATCTACACCGCTTTTCTTCTTTTGAAAGAAGGATATGCAAATGAGGCACCACATATGTAAATTTGCCCCTCAGTTGCATTTTTGATTTCCATCATTTGCAGGCCTCTTTTGGAAGAGGAATGCAAGTGTAGACACAACCTTTGTGTGTAGCTGTGTTTTTTCAAAATAAGGCTGCTGTGTAGACATCCCCTTTGTCTTCAAGGTGCTGCAAGACTCCTCATTGTTTTTGCAGATTCGAACTCATATGGTGACCTCTCTGAAATAATGGTCTGATTTTGCCATGCTCCTCACCCAGTGCCTTACCATGCAAGAAGCCCCAGCAATTTGAATGGGACTGCTTGGGGAATAAGGTGCTCCCCAGAGTGAGCAGTGATGGACCCAAGGGCCAGTATCTGCATGTGTCATCCCCCAGGATCCCAGACTTGCCCTGAAATGAACACGGCCCTTGTTGTGGGGCTCACGCGGGCACCAGCAAATGAGGAATGAAGAAGTGCAACCAATTAAAACTTCACAAGGGGAATTTAGAGAACCGAGAGGTAATGACCCCAACTGGAATTTGACGAGAACAAAGAGGGTGAGGTTTATTCCTCAGGCAAGATTTCATACCCAGGAATGCTCAGGGTTCGATTTTAGATGCCCTTTCAGAAGTGCCCTGCCCTAGGAGGTCACTGGCCCAGGAATGACTCAGAAATGCCCCCCTGAACCATCACTTTCTGAGTCACCAGCCCTGTCACGCCACTGACCTGTGAATGGAGATGCCTCTAAGTAGCCCTGGCAGATGGAGCTGTTTCAGCTGCTGTGCTACTGAGGAGTGGCTGACCAGGCCTTGCACACCACACATTGCTGGCTCATTAGAAAAGGGACTGACATTGTAGAGGCTGAACGTCTCCAGTCCAGCACTCTCTCATCCAGCAACCCCCCACAACCCGCTCTGATTTTAATTAGCTGGACGACCACTTATAATGGGTGTTGCCAAGTTTCCTGTGGTCCCATCAATGTTGTTTCCAGCCACCACCAGCCCTGGCTCTCGGTGTTCTCTGCTGCTCCTTAGTTGTAATTTACTCCTAAATGTCTCCTAAGAGCCTGGTGAACCGTGGAAGTGTTGGTGATGCTGCTAGACAATATTGACCTCCTGCAAGAGTGCCAGAGGAGAGAGGTTCAACCTGCCATTATCATTGTAAACCCTGGTTATTACAGAATTGCCTCTGAGGAAACCAAGAGTGGGGCCCCCGTAGGACAAGTGCTGCATGGCTGTCCTAGCAGACGTTCCCCGTCCGGAAGAGCTCGATCAGGCAGCCGCAGGGTTGGCGGGTAGGGATAGCCAGCAGTGGTTTATGTGCTTTCCCGTTACAAATTGCTAGGCTCAGTCAGTCACTCTGAGCGTTGCCTCGCTCTGAAATTGAAGTTCACTGTCATGCCCAGCTACCGTGTGTCTAGCCCTTTTGTGGTGCTGAAAGCTGTGATTGGTCTGAGGTAAAGAGTAGCAATGGCCCACTCTGTCCCCAGCTTGGCTTGCTAACGATACTGCCCTGCCCTCTGGCTCGCCTCAGTGCACTTCATCACCAAAGTGCCATGGCCAAAGCAGAGCTGCGCTGAGTGGACCGACACTGTCGGGCCGCACTCCACCCTGGTGGCTTTCTGAGCCTATCAGAGGAAAGGTCATTGACAGAAGACAACCCTTTACGGCTCAGCAAATATGTGCCCAAAGGGCTGCGCCCGCTTACGTAGCTGGTTGGAATCTGGACTAAGCTAGTGGCGACTGAGAGCTGTTACCATCCGATGGCCTTTCTGATGTCGCTGTGTGGTAAGATGGGCCCCTGGCTCCAGCCTTTGTTGGATAGGTGAGTCCAACTTCTTAACTGCCTCCCACTGATGTTACTCAGAGAGCCTCTCTGTGATCTCCCCAGACAGTCACCAAGCACAAATCAAGGGAATCCCTTATTGGTGGATAAAGTCCACCATCGTAATCTGCCTGCTCGTTTTATCATTAACTAAATCCCTTCCTAGTCCCCTCTCCCTACCTGACGCAAGCTGAGCCGGGGGCAGGTCAACCTGAGGCTTGTTTTAAGAGTCATTTTAAAATCCCGCCTCAGCACATGGGGTTGGCTGGAGCAGAGGTCCCCCAGCACTTTGATGCTGTACTTGATACCTAACCCACAGGTGAGAGGCATTGCGTGGCCAAGCCCGACAGCTGTTGGCTCTGTAGCTCCCTACAAGGATCCTGGAAAGCCTGTTGTGATTTCTACCCTCCTGTAATATATTATTCATTTGTCATGTGAGAGCACTTTGGGGTCCTAGTCACGTGACTGCCCACAGGCAGACTCAAGCCTGGGACCTCTGGAGTTTAGGGCAGGAGCCTCTACAGCGTGAGATAAAGGCCACAGACTCTTGGCTAAGGCTGCAGAGGAGACTCCTTTCTTCCCGTAGGTGGTCTGGGTGCCAATGTATGGGAGAGTGAAACACACCTAGGTGTGTGGGTGACGGGCACAGACCAGCACCCACCCCATGGCACTTGGTGCTGTACGCAGAGCAAAAAGGCAATCCCTGCCACTAAGAACATCCCCTCTCAGTCAGTGTCTCTTAGGTGATAAACCTCCCCTGGAATCTGAAGCACTTTAATGGCTGTTTTCTGTTGGTTACTGAGCCAGAAAGAACAAAAAGTCCTGTGGCACCTTATAGACTAACAGATTGTTTTGGAGCATGCATCTGACAAAGCAGGTCTTTGCCCACGAAAGCTTATGCTCCAAAAAAATCTGGTAGTATTTGAGGTGCCACAGGACTTCTCGTTGGTTTGCAGATAGAGACTAAGACGGCTGCCCCTCTGATATGAGCCAGAAAGGCATGTGGGTGCTCCAGTCAGCTCCCATAGGCTCAGCACAGGCCAGTGCAAGGCGATGGGATGAGACTCTTAGAATCACAGAATCACAGGGCTAGAAGGGACCTCAGGAGCTCATCTAGTTCAGCCCCCTGTTTCTAGCAGGATCAACCCTGACTGAGTCATCCCAGCCAGGACCTTGTCAAGCCAGGACTTAAATACCTCTAGGAATGGAGAATCCACCACCTCTCTAGGCAACTCATTCCAGTGCTTCACCACCCTCCTGAGGAAGTAGTTTTTCCTAATATCCAGCCTGCTCCTCTCCTTCTGTAACTTCAGACCATTGCTCCTTGTTCTGCCATCTGGCACCACTGAGAACAGTTTCTCACCCTCCTCTTTAGAGCTCCTCTTCAGGAAGTTGAAGGCTGCTATTAAATCATCCCCTGCCCCAGTCTTCTCTCCTGTAAACTAAATAAACCTAAATCCCTCAGCCTCTCCTCAGAGGTCTTGTGCTCCAACCTCTTAATCATTTTTGTTGCCCTCTGCTGAACCTGCTGCAGCACATCTACATCCTTTTTATACTGTGGAGCCCAAAACTGGACACAATATTCCAGATGTGGCCTCACTACTGCTGAATAGAGGGGAACAACTACTCTAGATCTGCTCGAAATGCTCTTCCCAATACACTGTAGTATGCTGTTAGCCTTCTTGGCTACAAGAGCATGCTGCCTACTCATATGCAGCCTTTCATCCATCGTAACCACTAGGATCCACCTTAACCCCTAAGAAAGCACAAGCTGGCTGTTCCAGCCCTAAGAATAGAAAACAACCGGCAGTTGTGTGTTGCATCTGTTCCCTACAGCAGCCCGAGATTAACATAAGAACGGCCACACTGGGTCAGACCAAAGGTCCATCTAGCCCAGTATCCTGTCTGCCGACAGTAGCCAATGCCTGGTGCCCCAGAGGAGGTGAACTGAAGATTGCACAAGTATACTCTAGTAATCGTAGAATACAACTATTACTAGTGCTTTTATGCCTGCCTCTGTAATTTCCCCTCCATGCCTCTGACAAAGTGGGGTTCTGCCCATGAAAGCTCATGCCCAAATAAACTTGTTAGTCTTTAAGGTGCCACAGAACATAAGAACAGCCAGACTGGGTCAGCCCAAAGGTCCACCTAGCCCAGTGTCCTCTCTGCCGACAGAGGCCAATGCCGGGTGCCCCAGAGCGGGTGAACAGAACAGAAACTCGTGTAAGTGATCGTTCTGCTGGGGACACCCTCACTGCCCAGCCTGGATAACACCCATGGATGGATCCAGCCTCCAGGACTTTATCTCGCTCTTTTTTGAAAGCTCTTAAAGTCCTGGTCTTCACTACCTTCTCGGGCTCACTCACATTGCACTGCTGTGAATGGCTGCGCTCCACATAGGGCAATGGAGAATCGGGGTCTCAAGTTACAAGTAAAGAGGGACTGGGTCAGATAATATGATACAGTGGTCAGCTCCCTGTTGATCTGAAATGTATGAGATGTGTGCATTAGTAAGGGGTGAGAGGGGGCCGCAGATTTGCCTGGCTGCTGGGCAAGGTGTGGAGGATACCTCCAAACTCCGAGGCGGGGCAGGGCCTCGAGCAGAAGGGGTGGGGCCATTATGGCAGGTACAGTGGCTGGGAGCCCTGGGCCACTTTGAATCTCTGAGATACCCCCTTTGCCGCCCTCCCGTTTATGGCCCTGGCACTAGGCAAAAGGAGAACTGATTGAATTTCCTGCAAGGGGTCTTTAAGGCCAAACTTCGACCCCAAAGGGTTCTCAGCAACTTCACCACCAGCCAAAAGCAAAGAAGCAGTTTTAGATGCTGAGTGCGAAAAACCCTCCCAGCCTCATTGGAATGATTCCAGATGCTTTATTTCTGAATAGCAGTCTGTGTTGCAGTATGCTGAGTGACAGGAGACAGCTATCTCTTCGATTCATGGAGTTGTGTTTAATAATGCATATTGAATGAACAAAAAATCTGGTGTCATTTAAAATAAGAAATTATGTTGCTCATTTGTTTAAAACAGCTACATATGTAATTTTTTTTAAATTATAAAGCAGGAAAAAAGTAGAATTAAAGTGCTTTTGTCTTGGTTTTGTTCATTTAGAATAGTCAGTACCTAAAACACCACTAATTAACATAATTTTAATTTCCCCCTTCAGAAACACTATATAACACTGAGTAGCATATAGGCTGCGTTGATTCAGCAGTCACTCCATTTTCTGCTCCCTTTTTTAGACGTATAATATTTGCTCAAAACCCCACAGTGCATAAAAAAATAAATATCTTTTCCCAACACATCTGCATTGCTGGCAGTTTCCCACAGTACAAAATAATTGCTGAGATAAGTGAAAAGTTTTCCTGTATCAAGGCCAAAAGAAAAGATGTATCCAGGCTAACCATAATTTACTACAAGAGCAACAGAATATTCTTTTGAGCAGCTGTAAACATTTTTTCTTTTTTGGTGGATGAATGGGTCTGGGAGAAGAGGCACTTCTGGGTGCATCTGAGTCCATCTCTCCAGTACATCAGTGCGTTTTGCTCACATCTGGGTGTGGGAAATAAACCCCATAGACACTCTGTTGGACCTGGTACATGCCTGCCTTTCTTCTCAGACAAAAGGCGATCTGGTGGGAAGAAAGCACTGTTAATGAGGGAAATGTGAGCCTCTGTATCAGCTTTCCTCTAAGGGCCTAAAAGTGCTTTCCAGGCTGGTAGATATTATCCCCATTTTACAGATGTAACTCAGTGGCAGAGAGGCCCAAGGCCACAACACTACTACACAACAGAGCATTCGCTTTCATCCCATGAAGTCTCTCTCTTTTCCAAAGTTCCCTCTTCAGAATGGCCAGCCCTTGCCTTCTTGCACCTCTGCGTACAATGAACCAGTTTTCTCTTGGCAGCCCTTGCTGGCCTCTCTGGAAAGCAGGCTATGCAGCTTGTGTTGTGAGATCCCTGTGAATGGAGGATTCTAAGGCTGTCCATCTGGCAGACCTATTCTGGGATACTTTGGCATCCCGAAATAGCTACTCCGTGTCTGCAAAATTAACCCATTTTTTCAAAATAGTTTTGGAAATAATGGGCCTGCTATTTCAGCATCGCTGTAGTCCTCATTGCAGGAGAAGTAGGGGATGCTTTGAAATAGTGCATTATTTCAACATTTGGCACTGTTTAGACAGCACCAAATGCTGAAATAACCTGTTTAGAAATAAAGTCAAAAAAAGATATGCAATTTGATCAGTGCAAATTGCGTATCTTATTTTGAATTTGGGCGCCATGTAAATGTAGCCTAAAAAGGAGACACTTTCCTCCCTACCCTCAGGCCCCCAGCAGCCACCCTGCTAAGAGACTGGAAGGGGATCCACCTTCCCACACCCCAAGCAGCAGAGGTGCGGCTGGAGTCTGACCCTTGTTGCTCAGACGTTTGAATGGGAAGCAGTCAGTATGATTCTGGAAGCTGGTTATACTTTTTTTTTAAAGATACCGAATCTTCTGCACTCAGCTGCACACCCACCAAGCAGAGATTTGGAGGCATGGGGGCGGGAATATTTACAAAGAACAAGGACAAAAAGCCACTGATCTTCTTTGGGCTTGACCTCACCTTCACTTTCCTGGATTTCGCCATCTCGCTTCTTCAGCTTTTCAGCCTCCTTCCTTGATAGCTGGAACTCCACTAAACTCACTTTTGTTCCTTTTGTCAATCGCACGGATGTTTTGATCTGAGCTATTTAACTCTGAAATATCACCGCACTGTAACTGGAGGGGCCCTGAGCCGAAAAGGAGCCGTGGGTGGGTTGCAAGCTTCCTGTAGAGGGAGCTGCTGGCAGAGGTGCTGCCTCCAGAGCCAGGCACTGAAGAAAGGCAGGTGCTGGCTGGCAGCTCCCCCTATGAGGGCAGCGTGGAACTTAGGACGTCAATGACCCCTCCTAAAATAGCCTTGTTATGAGCCCCTCTTCAATTCTCCTTTGGGTCAGGACCTCTAAGTTGGGAGAGGTTTGTCTCTCCTGTGAACTCTGTGTTATGCAGGGTAAAAGGACACACAAGGGCAGATTTCATGGGAAGAGACAAGATTTCATGGCCTGTGAATTTGGTAGGGCTCTAGTAATAACTTATTCAATGGAACAGACAAATTCCTCCAGTGCCTTGGAAGTCACCTCAGTCAATCAGGGAAGATTTGTCTTATTGTTTTCCTGTATGCATCCATCCCACTGGTGTTCTCCATTTGCTCCTAACTTTCTACTTCATTGGTAGGATTTACATTTGATGTGTCTAAAGCAGCCAGAATTTCCTGGTTCTCTGGCTTGGCCCCAGCCACTGGGCCCCGAGGGTAGCTGAGAATCTGAGGAGGCAGGGCAGTAAAGGGGCCACTTACCAAGAAACACAAGAGGAAGAGGATGATGAAGCTGAGCAACGCCGAGAGGCAGATGAGGATTATCGCCCAGAAAGGGAGCTCTGAAAGCACAAAGACATAAATTACAAAGCTCTCCATTCAGTCCTTTTGCTCTGAAGTTTAAGGGTGGGGTTGGAGTATGTGGAAAGGGAAAATGCTCCCCATGTGTTTTCAGGCTTTGGTCTCCATAAGTGCCAGAATTATGGGACAGATGGGCACTGGCCTGCGTGAAGGAGAGCAGGGGGGTCTGGAGTTTCTAGTGTGAAAATGTCCACATCACTACAACACCACGACAACCGGCACTAACTGGGCGGCAGCAGCAGCAGGATGGAAAGATTCATGGATGACCAACTTCTCTGTTAGCCACTGATCAGGTCTGATGGTACACGTCAGTCCTTGCTCAGCTCTCCCTGCGACACATGACAGGTGAGGCTCCTGAGGGCTGTAACACTTGGGTCAAATTCTGGCAGTCAGGCATGGTGCAGGGTAGCTGGATGGGGCTGGTGGGCCGGGATGTACGAAAGTCAGACTAGATGGCCTGATGGTCCCCTCTGGCCTCAGACTTTGACTCTCCAGGTTGGAGGAGAAGCCTGGTGGTGCAATGGAATCATGTGCAGCTTCTCCCCAGGGCGTCTAGTCAGTGGGTAGGCTGTAGTGTTGGGTGCATAATGCAAAGGTTTCCCAGAAACATTGCACCAAGTTTGTCATGGGTGTGTCATGGCTGGGCTCACCACACTTCTGCATGTGGTTTTTGCAAATACTGACATGGCCATATGGTGTCTGGAGCAATCTTCTGAGTTGTTCTTTCCCCAGGGCATCTGTACCTGATACTCATCCATGACTTTAACTGCCCCTTCTTGAGTGCTGGGAGCCAGTTCCCTACACTCCTGACCCTGAAGCCATGAGTACATCAATCCAAACCCATGTCTGTACTAACTTTCTGGGGCTTGACATCTTTTTCTGGAGCCTTCAATGTGAATGGCTTCTCAGAAACACTTACCAGATCTACGGGATTCTCCCGTCGTTGTGTTGAGAGGAGAATAGTCTGGAAAGAAAAGAGGACCTTGTGAAGGCAAGGGAAACAGAGAGAAAGTGGATTCAAAAACTCCCGTGGAACCTTGGTCCCAGCAATGTGCTCGGATTTCATGGCTCTGCCGTGCCACTCACCATTCACAAGCAAGCTGTCCTTGTCTAGAGAGTAGCTGTTCCCTAGCTGAGTGACTCCATTGGTTAGACGTTTAAACTCTTCATACACTTCTTCTCTTTGAAAGCTCTTTGAGGTGCTATCCAGTGTAAATTTGCAGACGGCATTAATACCAGTGTAAGTTTTCCCGGGGATGAGCCTGGAAAATGCAAGCCACACACCACTGATGTAGGAGGAGGAACACACAACAGAAATTGCTGAAATACACCGAGTGAGATAGATCAGGAGTGTAAAACAGGGCTGAAAGTCAGTAACAGAGTGAAGAGTAAGCCACGGCGGTGTTCACACTCAGCTCATGATTGCAGATCTCAGAGCCATATTTTGTTAGCACACTGGCCAGGTTTCTAACTTTTTAGAAAAAGAGGAAGGAGCTGCTATTGCAGGCTTGCAAAATTTCACTCGCCCTGGACAAATCACTTTTCGGATGGACAAGTCAAACTCTCTCCCCCTTCCCCAGCCCAGTAACTATCAGGGAGTGTGGAGAAAGAGGTTGTGTGGGTTTTGTACTTGAGCTGGTGAATTTTCCTTAAATTTTTGCACCGCGCCTTCATTGGGAGTTTTGGATGTGGCTAAACTGATCCGTTTTTGCCTAGAGATTAGCGTAGCGTGAAAGAGACTTTCCCACCACACACACGAAGTGCTTTTTGCCTTTGTGGAAACACTCTAGGTAAGGCAAAACTGAGCAAGTGTAAATGTGATTTTCTTTTCCCTCTGCTGAACCCCATCCAGGCATCTTACTGAGGTATGGGCCAGGGCACATGCACTACCCTCCAATAATGTGACCCATCCAGGGCTCCCAAGTCAGACTTTCAGTAAACTTTCCATTGGCCTTTAAAGGCTAACAGTTCTTCTGTCACATAGCCCACGCAAAAGGACACACCTGAAGCTTTCAATGGAACAGCCAGTGAAGTACTTCTGGATGCTGCTGCTTCTGAAAATGTTTTCAAGCTGGGAGGAAAAGGAAAACCAATTATTGCAATGTGGGCACCAACAGGAGCGTATTAAGTCATACTGGAATAAGAGAAAGGAATCTGTCCTTACTGTTCGTGAAACTTATGGCAAAATTCCCATGGGACCAGGATCAGACCCATCTGCAGACCATTAGGCCAGGTCTACACTAGACCGAAATGTTAATCTAAGATACGCAATTCTAGCTACGACAATTGCATAGTTGGAATTGACGTATCCTAGACTGATTTTTCTGGTCATTCTCACAGCTGGAGGTTGACGGGAGAAACTCTCCTGTCGACCTCCCTTATTCCTCACAACAACGAGACATACTCGAGCGAACTGCAGAGCCCTGCTGGTTAGATTTAGTGCATCCCCACTAGGCACACTAGATCAAACCCTGAAAGATTGCCTGTGAAGGAGTCCATCTTCCAGTAAGTATAGACAGACCCTTAGAACTTTACCTCTTTTTCAATCTTCTGCTTGTGCATCCGATGAACACTTGAGTTGGGTTGTTTCAGATCCAACAGGTAGGCAAGGTTCGTGATGGTAAAGTTGAGCCTGAAAGTTTCTTGCTGGGAACTGATGGGCCGCTGAGTCACGGGGTTAATCACCGGCTCCAAAACTAAAAGAAAGAAAGAAAAGAAGCTGGTTGAAAATACAGTGAAGAGCTGCAGGCCGAGACCCATTGGACCAGAAGTGCTGTCTCATCAGAGCTGTCCTGCTTTAAAGCTGGGAAACTAGAACGAGCCCGGAGGCATCAGAGGAATTTGAATTTCACAGGGATTTGGGGATTTGAAAGTCCCCATCCTAAGGTGTTTAAAACTTTCCTGTCATTGCTTTGGGGTTTTGTACATCATGGTTTTATTCAAAGCAGTCAAACTTGATGAAATCCCAATAGATGGTTTCAATTACCCCTCCCCTTGTGTAGCGGGGAAAGACGGAGCATGTCACCGATGTCTCGGCATGTTGGATTAAGCCAAACTCCATGGGCCAAAAAACTGGTTCATGAGCTCTGGGAATTCACAAGCTTGGACCAGGAAGGTGAGAATTCTCCTTTAGGGTACAGGCTTTCATATCTGCTGTGAGGGTTTGGTTTAACCAGAGTGAGATCTGTGCAGCTTGCTCTTCTCTGTAGCCTCCATACCATTCACTGTTGTTCCCTGCAGCTGATAGTTGCCTTCCAGCCATTGTTCAGTTGCGTTCTTAGTTCCAGCCTGAAATGCCCTTTGGACGCTCTCCTGGCTGAAGTTGTACGCTGGTGTGAAGAAGCATTCACAATCGACCACTATGGAGCCATACCTGGAGACAGAGAGGGCAAGACTCTTACACAGATCAGCCCTCCAGTGGCCATCTTTGGAGGGGCTATGTTGTCATTTGAAATGTTTGTGGAGATTTTACATTCGGGCAGCGAGGGATTCAGCCCTGGAGACAAAATCTCTCTGTATCTACAGACCAGGCATGCACTGCCCTTACCAAGTCTCATGCCAACCTTCTTAAACCAATAGGGGCCAGCTCTGGGGCTAAAAGAGAGGTGTTTTATCTGTGATGTGTCCCAACCTCGTCCTCTGCTGAGATTGCCAAGAAGCAATGGGATTTTCCAATGGGCCCTAAAGGAGTTAGAGGCTCACACCCCAAAATAAGTCAATGGGAGTCCATTGCTCAACTCCCTTTGAAAATCCCAGTTGAGTACCTGGTGAGCTGGAGGGGAGGGGAAAGGTTTGATGTGGTCACTTGTCTAGAAGGAACTGGAGTAAGAACCACCCAGCTCCTTCCTGACTGGCCACCAGGCCTCGGTGGAATAAAGATGATGTTTGATCTGAATGACCCTGGCACCGATTCATCTGTCTTGAGGTGAGAGGGGTTGGGGGCCTTGTGAGCCATGCCTTGAGTCCCTGAGTCTCCCTACAAAGAGTGCTAATGGCATTAAATGCCCAGTAAGAAACCAGGCAGCTGGTAGACCATTCTGTTGACACTAGCAGCATTTCCAGGAGCTGGCAGAGCTGTTCTGAGCCTAGACACATTCTCAGAGAGGTCATCACCAGCTCATCTCTCCCTTAATAACCAGAATCGGTGACTCGCTCTCAGGGGCAGAGTCTGACCCCTAAAGACACACGGAGATCAGCTACAGCATGTTGCATGGCCTCAAGCCTGTCACTGATTTTAACCCCTGATCATTGAAGCCTGGGCATGTTGGTGAGAAAGAAGTAAGGGACTCAGAGCAGGCACGGCACATGCTGGCACAGAGAGGAATTCAGCCAGGGACAAGGGAGCATGGCACAGAGGCAATGGCATGAGCCTCTGTGTGGTTTAACAAACAGAACTGAATTGTGACACACACCTCAAGCCTGTGACATTGCAAAACAGGAATCTGCCTTGAAGATCACTCTTTCTGAAAAGCTCATTCATCTGAAATAAACACAGAATTAGCTGTTAGCATTAGTGGGGGGTGACCTCATTCCTGATGCTGCAGAGCAGTAGAAAGAGCCTAACATGGCTGGAGATGGCACTGATTTTATTTCTGAAGCTTGCATCCTTCGGAACATGTTCCTACTGACGTTGAGCATGGCAGCCCTTCATCCCAGCCTTTCCCATCAGCACCCCAAGAAGAGCTCTTGGCTGCCAGCCTGGTTCACACGCCGGTGGTTGAAGGGGCAACCTGCAGAGCTAAGAGCCTACGTTGCTCTCTCTCTAGGAGGGGGTGTAACAGATTCATGTATTCTCTGGGTCAGGTGTAGAGGAGGACCTGTAGCACACTCACCCGTGGGTTACACCTACATGTGGTGGGATCAGTTTGTGCTGACTCCTGAATTTGTTCACTATTGTACATATGCCAACAGACATGGACTCTCCCTTGGCTCACACTTGTCGCTTCCTGGTAATCAAATCTTGTGATTGCACTGGAGTGTAGGGAACTCCTCCAAACATGAGACATCCTGCAGCTTCTCATGACTTAATTTACAGACCACGTGTGGGGTCTGGCGGCAATAGAACGGACTGAGATGTGAAACCCTGACAATTTTGTTGTAACCATTTTGAATGCCAGCAATTACAATCAATCAAACTCCTCCTGGAAGTTGGTGTGAGTATAAGATGGAATAGCCGAGGCAGATCCTGAAAGGGGCATCTCACCTTGTCAGTGATATCTTTCTGTAATGCTTGGTAGGACGATGACTTGGGGTCTGGGTTGGTAAGGTTTGCATTGATTATTCTGAAGTTGAGCTGATACCCTGCACTCTCTGGAGGCACCATAGCAGGAGGCTCTGTAGTAGTAGTTAGGTCTGAGGGGTGGAATCCTACATAAATAAATTTGAGAAAGGGTTAAGGGTGATTTTTGACTGAAGTCTCAACCACATACCTAAAGGCAATCTAAGAGTGCCCTTGTTTGATAAAGATGAGCACAGCTGCGAGTTTTTTAATGGAGCTATTGGCCAAATGAAGAACCTCCATGACAGCACCTTCATGGTGGATGGGCTTGGTTCTTGTGCCAAAGCTTGTGGACTGCCATAAACCAGAAATCACCGAAAGAAGAGGACATTCATCTGGTGCTACTAGAAAGCTCGAGCCCTTATGAAACAAAGGCATGAATTAAAGTCTGCAGGTGACCCTCAGGCAATGCCTGCTGTTTTCTCTGGGTGTTTACCATTCACGTAAAGGCTGTTCTTCTCCATGGTGTAGGCTCCTAGCTTGGTGATGCCCTCTGTTGTGTTGCTCAGCTCATGGTAAAGAGTCTCTCTGTCAAAGGTGGCGACTGTGAGGTTGATTTTGTAGCTGCACATGACATCAACCCCAGTGTCACCCTGGCTATTCACAGACCTATAGAAACACATAGGAGCTTTAGGACAGTTGACAAGGACAGAAAATTCCCCACCTTCTTTATGTTATGGCAGAGGCTGACATGGGGAGCAATAGACAAAATCAGTTTTCACGCACAGACCCAGCAGCTGCATTGGATAGTTAAGGGTTTGAACTCACAGACCCAATAGTCAAATGAAATCATGAAGTTTTACGGTGGTGGTTTTGACTGACCTGCAAATTGCAATGCGAACATTAATTTGATAGAGGCAAGGGAGAAACAATTAAGTCTGAAGGATACATAGGCAGAGCTCAGTTTGGGGGAGCCTGGAGGTTATAAAGAATTATGCTGCTTTATAGCAGCTGGGGTCTTAGCCCAAATAAGTCTGTCAAGAAAACACAAACACCTTCACACCAGAGCTCTTACCTAAATGCCAACACAAAGCAGCCAGTGTAGACAGGGCCAATGATGCTGTTTTTGAGTAGAGGGCCAATCTAGTGAAGAAAGGAATTGTATCAACATGTCATGCTGAGAATGAGACAAGACAGATATCAAATGGGCTAACTCAGGGAAGCGTATGGGTCTGGCAGACTCACATAATGAAGCATGATTTTCTCTGTAGAATTGAACTTGGGGGAACCTGGTATCCCCAGATCGGTAGTGAATTGGAGGTTGGTTAAAGTGAAGTTCAGTATGAAGTTCTCTGTTAGCAATGGACTTTGTGCAGCTGGAGTCACAGCTGAAACAAATAAGGAAAAGTATTGCTTTAAAACTCCAATTGTGCAAAATGGAAGAGAAATGCACGGGTCTCTCAGATGATTTCACGACACACAAAATCTACGGGTCCCAGACAAGAATCCCGCATATTATGGATAAAAAGTTTGGAGGCTGGAGTGGGGGTTGTTGTTGGCACAGATGCTGAAACAATGACGTAACAAAATGAAAAGTCAATGTTCCCCCTGAGTGAGGCAAAAACCTACCACAGGACTAAGGGCGAAGAAGGTGGGGATCCTGGCTCTCCACCTGCCAAAGGGGAGGGAACAAAGGCTAAGGGGGTGTGGCACAGTCAGCCTCGGGGTCCCCCCTTTCTCCCTCAGAACAGTGTGCGGAGGGGCAGCTCAGCAATGCAGCAGTATTTGAAAGAGACCTGGAGCTCCAGCAACCAATGCTGCTACTTATGCCACACTCCGCAAAAACACCCCGTTCACATTTCCTGCCCCATTGATGGTCTTGTATTCCCCCCATACACCTACGGAAACACATCTCTGCTTCCACAGCTGTAGGTATAGGCAAATCGCAAAGGGGCTTTTGCCTTTCCCCCAAAAGAACAACAGTAAATTCGCCTCAAAGGGCCAATTCCATTCCACGCTGAGCGGAGGCGCATTTCTACACAAGCACCATTCACCAGCTTCTCTCACGAACTCTCTCCCCATCCTGTTCCCTAAAGATCGTTCTGAACTCTACTCACTTGACAGAGCTGCTGCTGCTGCGTTATAACCTGGAATGAGAAGGGAAAATGATAAGAGGGTAACAAGACGGGAGGGGAAGGAAACAGTGACAAGGAAAAGGGAAGGTGGTGCAGAAAAAGACATAGCCCATAACACTAAAGCATTGACTTTCTGTGTTCTCTCTTATTCGGGAATGGAAAATTTTAGTAGCTTCATAACTGTGACCTCTGATGTCTGTAACGTATATCTTGTCTCTCTAGTTACACCTGTGCAAATAATTCCCAAGAATGGGTACCGAAATAAGCCGATTACCATTGATGTAGAGGCTGTCCCGGTCCAGGCGGTAGGGGCCCAGAGTGCTGGTGCCATTTGTCATGTTGCTGATTTCATGGTAAATCCTCACTCTGTCGAACGGCAGAGCACTGGTGTTGGGCCTGTAGGCGCAGACGGCATCCACAACGGTGTCGCTCCCAGATCTCCCCGGTCTGCAAGAGGGGACATGGTGCTGGATTTAATATCTCTTGAAATGATTTGATGACACCTGTCCAATTCTGAACAACTTCACAACAAAGGGACTTTCCCACGCTTGGCTGATCTGGTGATTTTGGGACCTGGATCTTACCTAAAACCCTTCACTTCGCATCTGAGGTGAGTTGGGCCGATGCTGCTGTTTCCAACCACTTGGTTGATCTAACAAAGAGAGGATGTCGTAAGTGTGTTGTACTACTGAGAGCAGCAGGTACCCCCAAATTGCAAGGCAGGCTGTGAGCCAATCCCACTTACCAAAGAGACCAAAACTTTCCCTGTAGCATTGTACCGGGTAGACTGAGGATTTTCCAGGTCTGACTGATATACGAGATTTGTAATGGAGAAGTTCAGGGTAAAATGTTCGGTGGCTGGAGTGGGGGTTGTTGTTGGCGAAGAAGCTAAAACAATGATGTAACAAAATGAAAAGCCAGTGTTCCCCCTGAGTAGGGCCAAAAGCCACCACAGGCCAGGGGGCGAGGTAGGTGGGGATCCTGGCTCTCCACTCTCCAAAGGGGAGGGGAAAATGGCTAATGGGGTGTGGCACAGGGCAGGCAGCCTCGTGGCCCCCCATCCTCCCTGAGAACAGCATCTGGAGGGGCAGCTCAGCAATGCAGCAGTATTTGAAAGAGACCTGGAGCTCCAGCAACCAATGCTGCTACTTATGCCACACTCCGCAAAAACACCCCGTTCACATTTCCTGCCCCATTGATGGTCTTGTATTCCCCCCATACACCTACGGAAACACATCTCTGCTTCCACAGCTGTAGGTATAGGCAAATCGCAAAGGGGCTTTTGCCTTTCCCCCAAAAGAACAACAGTAAATTCGCCTCAGAGGGTCAATTCCATTCCACGCTGAGCGGAGGCGCATTTCTACACAAGCACCATTCACCAGCTTCTCTCACGAACTCTCTCCCCATCCTGTTCCCTAAAGATCGTTCTGAACTCTACTCACTTGACAGAGCTGCTGCTGCTGCGTTATAACCTAGAATGAGAAGGGAGAATGATGAGAGGGTAACAAGACGGGAGGGGAAGGAAACAGTGACAAGGAAAAGGGAAGGTGGTGCAGAAAAAGACATAGCCCATAACTCTAAAGCATTGACTTTCTGTGTTCTCTCTTATTCGGGGATGGAAAATTTCAGTAGCTTCATAACTGTGACCTCTGATGTCTGTAACATATATCTTGTCTCTCTAGTTACACCTGTGCGAATAACTCCCAAGAACGGGTACCGAAATAAGCCGATTACCATTGATGTAGAGGCTGTCCCGGTCCAGGCGGTAGGGGCCCAGAGTGCTGGTGCCATTTGTCATGTTGCTGATTTCATGGTAAACCCTCACTCTGTCGAACGGCAGAGCACTGGTGTTGGGCCTGTAGGCGCAGACGGCATCCACAACGGTGTCGCTCCCAGATCTCCCCGGTCTGCAAGAGGGGACATGGTGCTGGATTTAATATCTCTTGAAATGATTTGATGACACCTGTCCAATTCTGAACAACTTCACAACAAAGGGACTTTCCCACGCTTGGCTGATCTGGTGATTTTGGGACCTGGATCTTACCTAAAACCCTTCACTTCGCATCTGAGGTGAGTTGGGCCGATGCTGCTGTTTCCAACCACTTGGTTGATCTAACAAAGAGAGGATGTCGTAAGTGTGTTGTACTACTGAGAGCAGCAGGTACCCCCAAATTGCAAGGCAGGCTGTGAGCCAATCCCACTTACCAAAGAGACCAAAACTTTCCCTGTAGCATTGTACCGGGTAGACTGAGGATTTTCCAGGTCTGACTGATATACGAGATTTGTAATGGAGAAGTTCAAGGTAAAACGTTCGGTGGCTGGAGTGGGGGTTGTTGTTGGCGAAGAAGCTGAAACAATGACGTAACAAAATGAAAAGCCAGTGTTCCCCCTGAGTAGGGCCAAAAGCCACCACAGGCCAGGGGGCGAGGTAGGTGGGGATCCTGGCTCTCCACTCTCCAAAGGGGAGGGGAAAATGGCTAATGGGGTGTGGCACAGGGCAGGCAGCCTCGTGGCCCCCCATCCTCCCTGAGAACAGCATCCGGAGGGGCAGCTCAGCAATGCAGCAGTATTTGAAAGAGACCTGGAGCTCCAGCAACCAATGCTGCTACTTATGCCACACTCCGCAAAAACACCCCGTTCGCATTTCCTGCCCCATTGATGGTCTTGTATTCCCCCCATACACCTACGGAAACACATCTCTGCTTCCACAGCTGTAGGTATAGGCAAATCGCAAAGGGGCTTTTGCCTTTCCCCCAAAAGAACAACAGTAAATTCGCCTCAAAGGGTCAATTCCATTCCACGCTGAGCGGAGGCGCATTTCTACACAAGCACCATTCACCAGCTTCTCTCACGAACTCTCTCCCCATCCTGTTCCCTAAAGATCGTTCTGAACTCTACTCACTTGACAGAGCTGCTGCTGCTGCGTTATAACCTAGAATGAGAAGGGAGAATGATGAGAGGGTAACAAGACGGGAGGGGAAGGAAACAGTGACAAGGAAAAGGGAAGGTGGTGCAGAAAAAGACATAGCCCATAACTCTAAAGCATTGACTTTCTGTGTTCTCTCTTATTCGGGGATGGAAAATTTTAGTAGCTTCATAACTGTGACCTCTGATGTCTGTAACATATATCTTGTCTCTCTAGTTACACCTGTGCGAATAATTCCCAAGAACGGGTACCGAAATAAGCCGATTACCATTGATGTAGAGGCTGTCCCGGTCCAGGCGGTAGGGGCCCAGAGTGCTGGTGCCATTTGTCATGTTGCTGATTTCATGGTAAACCCTCACTCTGTCGAACGGCAGAGCACTGGTGTTGGGCCTGTAGGCGCAGACGGCATCCACAACGGTGTCGCTCCCAGATCTCCCCGGTCTGCAAGAGGGGACATGGTGCTGGATTTAATATCTCTTGAAATGATTTGATGACACCTGTCCAATTCTGAACAACTTCACAACAAAGGGACTTTCCCACGCTTGGCTGATCTGGTGATTTTGGGACCTGGATCTTACCTAAAACCCTTCACTTCGCATCTGAGGTGAGTTGGGCCGATGCTGCTGTTTCCAACCACTTGGTTGATCTAACAAAGAGAGGATGTCGTAAGTGTGTTGTACTACTGAGAGCAGCAGGTACCCCAAATTGCAAGGCAGGCTGTGAGCCAATCCCACTTACCAAAGAGACCAAAACTTTCCCTGTAGCATTGTACCGGGTAGACTGAGGATTTTCCAGGTCTGACTGATATACGAGATTTGTAATGGAGAAGTTCAAGGTAAAACGTTCGGTGGCTGGAGTGGGGGTTGTTGTTGGCGAAGAAGCTGAAACAATGACGTAACAAAATGAAAAGCCAGTATTCCCCCTGAGTAGGGCCAAAAGCCACCACAGGCCAGGGGGCGAGGTAGGTGGGGATCCTGGCTCTCCACTCTCCAAAGGGGAGGGGAAAATGGCTAATGGGGTGTGGCACAGGGCAGGCAGCCTCGTGGCCCCCCATCCTCCCTGAGAACAGCATCCGGAGGGGCAGCTCAGCAATGCAGCAGTATTTGAAAGAGACCTGGAGCTCCAGCAACCAATGCTGCTACTTATGCCACACTCCGCAAAAACACCCCGTTCGCATTTCCTGCCCCATTGATGGTCTTGTATTCCCCCCATACACCTACGGAAACACATCTCTGCTTCCACAGCTGTAGGTATAGGCAAATCGCAAAGGGGCTTTTGCCTTTCCCCCAAAAGAACAACAGTAAATTCGCCTCAGAGGGTCAATTCCATTCCACGCTGAGCGGAGGCGCATTTCTACACAAGCACCATTCACCAGCTTCTCTCACGAACTCTCTCCCCATCCTGTTCCCTAAAGATCGTTCTGAACTCTACTCACTTGACAGAGCTGCTGCTGCTGCGTTATAACCTGGAATGAGAAGGGAGAATGATGAGAGGGTAACAAGATGGGAGGGGAAGGAAACAGTGACAAGGAAAAGGGAAGGTGGTGCAGAAAAAGACATAGCCCATAACTCTAAAGCATTGACTTTCTGTGTTCTCTCTTATTCGGGGATGGAAAATTTTAGTAGCTTCATAACTGTGACCTCTGATGTCTGTAACATATATCTTGTCTCTCTAGTTACACCTGTGCGAATAATTCCCAAGAACGGGTACCGAAATAAGCCGATTACCATTGATGTAGAGGCTGTCCCGGTCCAGGCGGTAGGGGCCCAGAGTGCTGGTGCCATTTGTCATGTTGCTGATTTCATGGTAAACCCTCACTCTGTCGAACGGCAGAGCACTGGTGTTGGGCCTGTAGGCGCAGACGGCATCCACAACGGTGTCGCTCCCAGATCTCCCCGGTCTGCAAGAGGGGACATGGTGCTGGATTTAATATCTCTTGAAATGATTTGATGACACCTGTCCAATTCTGAACAACTTCACAACAAAGGGACTTTCCCACGTTTGGCTGATCTGGTGATTTTGGGACCTGGATCTTACCTAAAACCCTTCACTTCGCATCTGAGGTGAGTTGGGCCGATGCTGCTGTTTCCAACCACTTGGTTGATCTAACAAAGAGAGGATGTCGTAAGTGTGTTGTACTACTGAGAGCAGCAGGTACCCCCAAATTGCAAGGCAGGCTGTGAGCCAATCCCACTTACCAAAGAGACCAAAACTTTCCCTGTAGCATTGTACCGGGTAGACTGAGGATTTTCCAGGTCTGACTGATATACGAGATTTGTAATGGAGAAGTTCAGGGTAAAATGTTCGGTGGCTGGAGTGGGGGTTGTTGTTGGCGAAGAAGCTGAAACAATGATGTAACAAAATGAAAAGCCAGTGTTCCCCCTGAGTAGGGCCAAAAGCCACCACAGGCCAGGGGGCGAGGTAGGTGGGGATCCTGGCTCTCCACTCTCCAAAGGGGAGGGGAAAATGGCTAATGGGGTGTGGCACAGGGCAGGCAGCCTCGTGGCCCCCCATCCTCCCTGAGAACAGCATCCGGAGGGGCAGCTCAGCAATGCAGCAGTATTTGAAAGAGACCTGGAGCTCCAGCAACCAATGCTGCTACTTATGCCACACTCCGCAAAAACACCCCGTTCACATTTCCTGCCCCATTGATGGTCTTGTATTCCCCCCATACACCTACGGAAACACATCTCTGCTTCCATAGCTGTAGGTATAGGCAAATCGCAAAGGGGCTTTTGCCTTTCCCCCAAAAGAACAACAGTAAATTCGCCTCAGAGGGTCAATTCCATTCCACGCTGAGCGGAGGCGCATTTCTACACAAGCACCATTCACCAGCTTCTCTCACGAACTCTCTCCCCATCCTGTTCCCTAAAGATCGTTCTGAACTCTACTCACTTGACAGAGCTGCTGCTGCTGCGTTATAACCTGGAATGAGAAGGGAAAATGATAAGAGGGTAACAAGACGGGAGGGGAAGGAAACAGTGACAAGGAAAAGGGAAGGTGGTGCAGAAAAAGACATAGCCCATAACACTAAAGCATTGACTTTCTGTGTTCTCTCTTATTCGGGGATGGAAAATTTTAGTAGCTTCATAACTGTGACCTCTGATGTCTGTAACATATATCTTGTCTCTCTAGTTACACCTGTGCAAATAATTCCCAAGAACGGGTACCGAAATAAGCCGATTACCATTGATGTAGAGGCTGTCCCGGTCCAGGCGGTAGGGGCCCAGAGTGCTGGTGCCATTTGTCATGTTGCTGATTTCATGGTAAACCCTCACTCTGTCGAACGGCAGAGCACTGGTGTTGGGCCTGTAGGTGCAGACGGCATCCACAACGGTGTCGCTCCCAGATCTCCCCGGTCTGCAAGAGGGGACATGGTGCTGGATTTAATATCTCTTGAAATGATTTGATGACACCTGTCCAATTCTGAACAACTTCACAACAAAGGGACTTTCCCACGCTTGGCTGATCTGGTGATTTTGGGACCTGGATCTTACCTAAAACCCTTCACTTCGCATCTGAGGTGAGTTGGGCCGATGCTGCTGTTTCCAACCACTTGGTTGATCTAACAAAGAGAGGATGTCGTAAGTGTGTTGTACTACTGAGAGCAGCAGGTACCCCCAAATTGCAAGGCAGGCTGTGAGCCAATCCCACTTACCAAAGAGACCAAAACTTTCCCTGTAGCATTGTACCGGGTAGACTGAGGATTTTCCAGGTCTGACTGATATACGAGATTTGTAATGGAGAAGTTCAAGGTAAAACGTTCGGTGGCTGGAGTGGGGGTTGTTGTTGGCGAAGAAGCTGAAACAATGACGTAACAAAATGAAAAGCCAGTGTTCCCCCTGAGTAGGGCCAAAAGCCACCACAGGCCAGGGGGCGAGGTAGGTGGGGATCCTGGCTCTCCACTCTCCAAAGGGGAGGGGAAAATGGCTAATGGGGTGTGGCACAGGGCAGGCAGCCTCGTGGCCCCCCATCCTCCCTGAGAACAGCATCCGGAGGGGCAGCTCAGCAATGCAGCAGTATTTGAAAGAGACCTGGAGCTCCAGCAACCAATGCTGCTACTTATGCCACACTCCGCAAAAACACCCCGTTCGCATTTCCTGCCCCATTGATGGTCTTGTATTCCCCCCATACACCTACGGAAACACATCTCTGCTTCCACAGCTGTAGGTATAGGCAAATCGCAAAGGGGCTTTTGCCTTTCCCCCAAAAGAACAACAGTAAATTCGCCTCAAAGGGTCAATTCCATTCCACGCTGAGCGGAGGCGCATTTCTACACAAGCACCATTCACCAGCTTCTCTCACGAACTCTCTCCCCATCCTGTTCCCTAAAGATCGTTCTGAACTCTACTCACTTGACAGAGCTGCTGCTGCTGCGTTATAACCTAGAATGAGAAGGGAGAATGATGAGAGGGTAACAAGATGGGAGGGGAAGGAAACAGTGACAAGGAAAAGGGAAGGTGGTGCAGAAAAAGACATAGCCCATAACTCTAAAGCATTGACTTTCTGTGTTCTCTCTTATTCGGGGATGGAAAATTTTAGTAGCTTCATAACTGTGACCTCTGATGTCTGTAACATATATCTTGTCTCTCTAGTTACACCTGTGCGAATAATTCCCAAGAACGGGTACCGAAATAAGCCGATTACCATTGATGTAGAGGCTGTCCCGGTCCAGGCGGTAGGGGCCCAGAGTGCTGGTGCCATTTGTCATGTTGCTGATTTCATGGTAAACCCTCACTCTGTCGAACGGCAGAGCACTGGTGTTGGGCCTGTAGGCGCAGACGGCATCCACAACGGTGTCGCTCCCAGATCTCCCCGGTCTGCAAGAGGGGACATGGTGCTGGATTTAATATCTCTTGAAATGATTTGATGACACCTGTCCAATTCTGAACAACTTCACAACAAAGGGACTTTCCCACGCTTGGCTGATCTGGTGATTTTGGGACCTGGATCTTACCTAAAACCCTTCACTTCGCATCTGAGGTGAGTTGGGCCGATGCTGCTGTTTCCAACCACTTGGTTGATCTAACAAAGAGAGGATGTCGTAAGTGTGTTGTACTACTGAGAGCAGCAGGTACCCCCAAATTGCAAGGCAGGCTGTGAGCCAATCCCACTTACCAAAGAGACCAAAACTTTCCCTGTAGCATTGTACCGGGTAGACTGAGGATTTTCCAGGTCTGACTGATATACGAGATTTGTAATGGAGAAGTTCAGGGTAAAATGTTCGGTGGCTGGAGTGGGGGTTGTTGTTGGCGAAGAAGCTAAAACAATGATGTAACAAAATGAAAAGCCAGTGTTCCCCCTGAGTAGGGCCAAAAGCCACCACAGGCCAGGGGGCGAGGTAGGTGGGGATCCTGGCTCTCCACTCTCCAAAGGGGAGGGGAAAATGGCTAATGGGGTGTGGCACAGGGCAGGCAGCCTCGTGGCCCCCCATCCTCCCTGAGAACAGCATCTGGAGGGGCAGCTCAGCAATGCAGCAGTATTTGAAAGAGACCTGGAGCTCCAGCAACCAATGCTGCTACTTATGCCACACTCCGCAAAAACACCCCGTTCACATTTCCTGCCCCATTGATGGTCTTGTATTCCCCCCATACACCTACGGAAACACATCTCTGCTTCCATAGCTGTAGGTATAGGCAAATCGCAAAGGGGCTTTTGCCTTTCCCCCAAAAGAACAACAGTAAATTCGCCTCAGAGGGTCAATTCCATTCCACGCTGAGCGGAGGCGCATTTCTACACAAGCACCATTCACCAGCTTCTCTCACGAACTCTCTCCCCATCCTGTTCCCTAAAGATCGTTCTGAACTCTACTCACTTGACAGAGCTGCTGCTGCTGCGTTATAACCTAGAATGAGAAGGGAGAATGATGAGAGGGTAACAAGACGGGAGGGGAAGGAAACAGTGACAAGGAAAAGGGAAGGTGGTGCAGAAAAAGACATAGCCCATAACACTAAAGCATTGACTTTCTGTGTTCTCTCTTATTCGGGGATGGAAAATTTTAGTAGCTTCATAACTGTGACCTCTGATGTCTGTAACATATATCTTGTCTCTCTAGTTACACCTGTGCAAATAATTCCCAAGAACGGGTACCGAAATAAGCCGATTACCATTGATGTAGAGGCTGTCCCGGTCCAGGCGGTAGGGGCCCAGAGTGCTGGTGCCATTTGTCATGTTGCTGATTTCATGGTAAACCCTCACTCTGTCGAACGGCAGAGCACTGGTGTTGGGCCTGTAGGTGCAGACGGCATCCACAACGGTGTCGCTCCCAGATCTCCCCGGTCTGCAAGAGGGGACATGGTGCTGGATTTAATATCTCTTGAAATGATTTGATGACACCTGTCCAATTCTGAACAACTTCACAACAAAGGGACTTTCCCACGCTTGGCTGATCTGGTGATTTTGGGACCTGGATCTTACCTAAAACCCTTCACTTCGCATCTGAGGTGAGTTGGGCCGATGCTGCTGTTTCCAACCACTTGGTTGATCTAACAAAGAGAGGATGTCGTAAGTGTGTTGTACTACTGAGAGCAGCAGGTACCCCCAAATTGCAAGGCAGGCTGTGAGCCAATCCCACTTACCAAAGAGACCAAAACTTTCCCTGTAGCATTGTACCGGGTAGACTGAGGATTTTCCAGGTCTGACTGATATACGAGATTTGTAATGGAGAAGTTCAAGGTAAAACGTTCGGTGGCTGGAGTGGGGGTTGTTGTTGGCGAAGAAGCTGAAACAATGACGTAACAAAATGAAAAGCCAGTGTTCCCCCTGAGTAGGGCCAAAAGCCACCACAGGCCAGGGGGCGAGGTAGGTGGGGATCCTGGCTCTCCACTCTCCAAAGGGGAGGGGAAAATGGCTAATGGGGTGTGGCACAGGGCAGGCAGCCTCGTGGCCCCCCATCCTCCCTGAGAACAGCATCCGGAGGGGCAGCTCAGCAATGCAGCAGTATTTGAAAGAGACCTGGAGCTCCAGCAACCAATGCTGCTACTTATGCCACACTCCGCAAAAACACCCCGTTCGCATTTCCTGCCCCATTGATGGTCTTGTATTCCCCCCATACACCTACGGAAACACATCTCTGCTTCCACAGCTGTAGGTATAGGCAAATCGCAAAGGGGCTTTTGCCTTTCCCCCAAAAGAACAACAGTAAATTCGCCTCAAAGGGTCAATTCCATTCCACGCTGAGCGGAGGCGCATTTCTACACAAGCACCATTCACCAGCTTCTCTCACGAACTCTCTCCCCATCCTGTTCCCTAAAGATCGTTCTGAACTCTACTCACTTGACAGAGCTGCTGCTGCTGCGTTATAACCTAGAATGAGAAGGGAGAATGATGAGAGGGTAACAAGATGGGAGGGGAAGGAAACAGTGACAAGGAAAAGGGAAGGTGGTGCAGAAAAAGACATAGCCCATAACTCTAAAGCATTGACTTTCTGTGTTCTCTCTTATTCGGGGATGGAAAATTTTAGTAGCTTCATAACTGTGACCTCTGGTGTCTGTAACATATATCTTGTCTCTCTAGTTACACCTGTGCGAATAATTCCCAAGAACGGGTACCGAAATAAGCCGATTACCATTGATGTAGAGGCTGTCCCGGTCCAGGCGGTAGGGGCCCAGAGTGCTGGTGCCATTTGTCATGTTGCTGATTTCATGGTAAACCCTCACTCTGTCGAACGGCAGAGCACTGGTGTTGGGCCTGTAGGCGCAGACGGCATCCACAACGGTGTCGCTCCCAGATCTCCCCGGTCTGCAAGAGGGGACATGGTGCTGGATTTAATATCTCTTGAAATGATTTGATGACACCTGTCCAATTCTGAACAACTTCACAACAAAGGGACTTTCCCACGCTTGGCTGATCTGGTGATTTTGGGACCTGGATCTTACCTAAAACCCTTCACTTCGCATCTGAGGTGAGTTGGGCCGATGCTGCTGTTTCCAACCACTTGGTTGATCTAACAAAGAGAGGATGTCGTAAGTGTGTTGTACTACTGAGAGCAGCAGGTACCCCCAAATTGCAAGGCAGGCTGTGAGCCAATCCCACTTACCAAAGAGACCAAAACTTTCCCTGTAGCATTGTACCGGGTAGACTGAGGATTTTCCAAGTCTGACTGATATACGAGATTTGTAATGGAGAAGTTCAGGGTAAAATGTTCGGTGGCTGGAGTGGGGGTTGTTGTTGGCGAAGAAGCTGAAACAATGACGTAACAAAATGAAAAGCCAGTGTTCCCCCTGAGTAGGGCCAAAAGCCACCACAGGCCAGGGGGCGAGGTAGGTGGGGATCCTGGCTCTCCACTCTCCAAAGGGGAGGGGAAAATGGCTAATGGGGTGTGGCACAGGGCAGGCAGCCTCGTGGCCCCCCATCCTCCCTGAGAACAGCATCCGGAGGGGCAGCTCAGCAATGCAGCAGTATTTGAAAGAGACCTGGAGCTCCAGCAACCAATGCTGCTACTTATGCCACACTCCGCAAAAACACCCCGTTCACATTTCCTGCCCCATTGATGGTCTTGTATTCCCCCCATACACCTACGGAAACACATCTCTGCTTCCATAGCTGTAGGTATAGGCAAATCGCAAAGGGGCTTTTGCCTTTCCCCCAAAAGAACAACAGTAAATTCGCCTCAGAGGGTCAATTCCATTCCACGCTGAGCGGAGGCGCATTTCTACACAAGCACCATTCACCAGCTTCTCTCACGAACTCTCTCCCCATCCTGTTCCCTAAAGATCGTTCTGAACTCTACTCACTTGACAGAGCTGCTGCTGCTGCGTTATAACCTGGAATGAGAAGGGAAAATGATAAGAGGGTAACAAGACGGGAGGGGAAGGAAACAGTGACAAGGAAAAGGGAAGGTGGTGCAGAAAAAGACATAGCCCATAACACTAAAGCATTGACTTTCTGTGTTCTCTCTTATTCGGGGATGGAAAATTTTAGTAGCTTCATAACTGTGACCTCTGATGTCTGTAACATATATCTTGTCTCTCTAGTTACACCTGTGGAAAGAATTCCTAGGAACAGGTCATGAAATGAGCTGATTACCATTAACGTAGAGGCTATCCTGGTCCAGGCGGTAGGGGCCCAAGGTGGTGATACCATTTGTCATGTTGCTGATTTCATGATAAATCCTCACTCTGTCGAATGGCAGAGAGGTGGTGTTGGTCCTGTAGGTGCAGACGGTATCCACACCAGTGTCGCTCTGAGATCTCCCTTGTCTGCAAGAGATTTAATATCTCTTGAAATGATTTGATGACAACTATCCCATTCTGAACAACTTCACAGCAAAGGAACTTTCCCACTCTTGGCTGATCTGGTGATCATGGCACTTGGATCTTACCTATAGCCCAGTACTTCGCATGTGAGGTGAGCTTGGCCGATGCTGCCGTTTCCAACCGCTTGGTTGATCTAGCATAGAGAGGATGTCGTTAGTGTGTTTGACTGCTGAGAGCACCAGGTACCCCCAGACTGCTAGGCAGGCTGTCCGCCCAACACACTTACATAAGAGAGCACAAGTTTCCCCGTAGCATTGTACAGGGCAGAGTGAGGATTTCCCAGGTTTGACTCATACAGGAGATTGGTAATGGTGAAGTTCACTGTGAAATGTTGGGTTGCAGGAGCTATAAATGTTGTTGGTGAAACAGCTGAGAAAGGAAGAAGACAAACAGAATGTAAAATCAATTAATTCATGTACATTGATTGAACTAATATGTAGCTTTTAAAAACAGAATCAATTATTGTATATTAAAGTTAATTGTATTTATTTAAAGTTGCTGTGTCTAATACATTTGCCACTCCCCTCATATGAGCTGTGTGTACACGTGCACGCTACTTCGAAGTAGCGGCACTAACTTCGAAATAGCGCCTGTCGCGGCTACACGCATCAGGCGCTATTTCGAAGTTAACTTCAAGGTTAGGCGGCGAGACGTCGAAGTCGCTAACCTCATGAGGGGATCGGCATAGCGCCCTACTTCGACGTTCAACGTTCAACGTCGAAGTAGGGACCGTGTAGACGATTCGCGTCCCGCAACGTCGAAATTGCCGGGTCCTCCATGGCGGCCATCAGCTGGGGGGTTGAGAGCTGCTCTCTCTCCAGCCCCTGCGGGGCTCTATGGTCACCGTGGGCAGCAGCCCTTAGCCCAGGGCTTCTGGCTGCTGCTGCGGCAGCTGGGGATCCATGCTGCATGCACAGGGTGTGCAACCAGTTGTCGGCTCTGTGTATCTTGTGTTGTTTAGTGCAACTGTGTCTGGGAGGGGCCCTTTAAGGGCTTGCTGTTGAGTCCGCCCTGTGACCCTGTCTGCAGCTGTGCCTGGCACCCTTATTTCGAAGTGTGCTACTTTGGCGTGTAGGGCTGCGTCTACACGTGCACGCTACTTCGAAGTAGCGGCACTAACTTCGAAATAGCGCCCGTCACGTCTACACGTGTTGGGCGCTATTTCGAAGTTGAAATCGACGTTAGGCGGCGAGACGTCGAAGTCGCTAACCCCATGAGCGGATGGGAATAGCGCCCTACTTCGACGTTCAACATCGAAGTAGGGACGTGTAGACGATCCGCGTCCCGCAACATCGAAATAGCGGGGTCCTCCATGGCGGCCATCAGCTGGGGGGTTGAGAGATACTCTCTCTCCAGCCCTTGCGGGGCTCTGTGGTCACCGTGGGCAGCAGCCCTTAGCCCAGGGCTTCTGGCTGCTGCTGCTGCAGCTGGGGGTCCGTGCTGCATATACAGGGTCTGCAACTAGTTGTTGGCTCTGTGTATCTTGCACTGTTTAATGAAAGTGTGTCTGGGAGGGGCCCTTTAAGGGAGCGACTTGCTGTTGAGTCCGCCCCGTGACCCTGTCTGCAGCTGTGCCTGGCTCCCTTATTTCGATGTGTGCTACTTTGGCGTGTAGACGTTCCCTCGCTGTGCCTATTTCGATGTTGGGCTGAGCAACGTCGAAGTTGAACATCGACGTTGCCAGCCCTGGAGGACGTGTAGACGTTATTCGTCGGAATAGACTATTTCGATGTCGCAACATCGAAATAAGCTATTTCGAAGTTGGGTGCACGTGTAGACGTAGCCTAGACGTACCCTCGCAGCGCCTATTTCGATGTGGTGCCGCGCAACGTCGAAGTTGAACATCGACGTTGCCAGCCCTGGAGGACGTGTAGACGTTATTCATCGAAATAGCCTATTTCGATGTTGCTACATCGAAATAAGCTATTTCGATGTTGGCTTCACGTGTAGACGTAGCCGTAGGCTGCGTCTACACGTGCACGCTACTTCGAAGTAGCGGCAGTAACTTCGAAATAGCGCCCGTCACGTCTACACGTGTTGGGCGCTATTTCGAAGTTGAAATCGACGTTAGGCGGCGAGACGTCGAAGTCGCTAACCCCATGAGCGGATGGGAATAGCGCCCTACTTCGACGTTCAACATCGAAGTAGGGACGTGTAGACGATCCGCGTCCCGCAACATCGAAATAGCGGGGTCCTCCATGGCGGCCATCAGCTGGGGGGTTGAGAGATACTCTCTCTCCAGCCCTTGCGGGGCTCTGTGGTCACCGTGGGCAGCAGCCCTTAGCCCAGGGCTTCTGGCTGCTGCTGCTGCAGCTGGGGGTCCGTGCTGCATATACAGGGTCTGCAACTAGTTGTTGGCTCTGTGTATCTTGCACTGTTTAATGAAAGTGTGTCTGGGAGGGGCCCTTTAAGGGAGCGACTTGCTGTTGAGTCCGCCCCGTGACCCTGTCTGCAGCTGTGCCTGGCTCCCTTATTTCGATGTGTGCTACTTTGCCGTGTAGACGTTCCCTCGCTGTGCCTATTTCGATGTTGGGCTGAGCAACGTCGAAGTTGAACATCGACGTTGCCAGCCCTGGAGGACGTGTAGACGTTATTCATCGAAATAGCCTATTTCGATGTCGCAACATCGAAATAAGCTATTTCGAAGTTGGGTGCACGTGTAGACGTAGCCATGATGTATAGGACACTCTGTTTTGGCAAATACGGGGGGGGGTGGCAAACCCACAGATCTTGAGCCATATGTGGCTCTTGGAACCTTTAATTGTGGCTCCTCCTGAGAGCTGTATGTGGGAAGTGCTGTCTGTCTGTTATGTGACCGATCCCCACCACTTGGTGTCCGACACGTGTGATGGCAGCGGTCCCAGTGGCAGCTCCAGAGGCAGCCTTTCTTTAAATATCTTTATATCAAACTCTGATAGGTTCTGAAACTGCTGTTTTCTGACTGTGCCTAGTTGTAAATTTCTATTATTATGAGCGAAAATGTTTTTTCACCTGTTTGTGTGTGTACGGTGGAACTGGCGTTTACCATCACTTATGAGCTATAATCTATCCCTCCCAAGACTTACCAATTTCCTCTATTGACTTTCATCTGAGATCATATTCCACAGTACCAGATTCTGCCACATTTAGTCCTGCACAACAGTCCTTATTCTGAGTATATTCTATGGCTTCAATATGATGAGTCAATGAGTAAAATACTATTCAGCATGACTAAGCATCAGAGCACCTGTATACTTCCGAGATGGGTGTGTGTGTGTGTGATGTGACAGTGAAACTGACTCAAAGACATTTTGAAAATTTTAGGATTTTTGAGCACAAAACATGAATAAATAATTCCATCTGGCAGAGGGACACTTTTTTGTCCATTTTCCCACTGGCCACTAGCTCCATATAAATGTGGCTTTCATAGCCTCTCCTGTGGCCTGCCCCAACTGTGCCTTCCAGACTGACCTATGCAGAGCCAGCTTGGAGATCTTCCTGGTGTCCACATCTGGAAACCTGTACAACTTTAACTCTCACAAAGCCAAGGGATAGAGTTAGCCCCAAGAAGAGTGGGCCAATGCAGTCCATGGGACAGCCAAGTGTAAAGAAGATGAAGTCAGGAGGAGATTGATTGGGAAATCTTCTCAAAAGAAATAGGAGTGAAGAAGGAGAGGGAAGGAACTTGAGATGCAGGGAGCCCCAAGGTGCCTGAACCTTAAGGTGTGGCAGTGGAGAAACACAAAGAAGAGACTAGAAGGGACTGAAAGGAGAAAAATACATTGAAGCATAAGGAAACACAGTAGACATGTAAGTGGATCAAAGCTGCAAGGTTAAATGAACAGTTTGGAAAAAGACTCAATGACCTAAACATCAAGGCTTCCCCATCTCACCCCAAGACACAATTTCAACATCTGGAGTAACATTTGCAGAAGCATCTAAGTGATTAAGTCTACTGATATTCTCATATATCCTAGCGGCTTTTGAAAATGATACCGTTGAAGAATCAAAGCCTCCTTGTTAGCATTATGCATCCAGTGTAAAGAATCTGACTGAAGAAGGTCTCCCTTGCTGGCAGGGACATCGTGGCTAGAAGAGGGAAGCTGTCCTCTGAGGAGACATGCAGGCAGTAAGTAGCTTCCTTCACTCCCTGTTTCCAGGCATGCCTGTCTGAGGCGAGCGAATGCCAGGTGTTCACACTGATAGAGAGAGCGCTGAGGTCACGCTTGCACGTGTCCTGGTAGCGCAATTTAGGTCGCCCTTTTGGCCTCTTTCCAGATGCCAGTTGGCCGAAGAGGAGGTCCTTCGGTATTCGGCCATCCGTCATGCATGAGACATGGCCCAGCCAGCGCATACACCTCTTTTTGAGGAGGGTGAACATGGAGGTAGTGCCTGCCCTCTCAAGCACTGCGCTATTGGGGACCTTGTCCTGCCATGAGATACCGAGTATGCGCCTAAGGCAGCGCATGTGGAATGTGTTGAGCTGCTGCTCTTGTTTTGAGTGCAAAGTCCATATCATATGCTTAATATTAAGCGCATACTTAAGACTTATCATATGCTTAATATTAAGCACATACGCAAGGGCTTCATCTTAGTTCTTAATATTTCTATGTTGGGCTTGCAAGCAGTTGCTGTAAATGACAAAAAGGTACCAAGCAAAACTGGGACATTGATCGTTCCAATCCCTTTCTACATCACATATTCCTCTCCCATTGTTATTTATGTTAATTAACAACTTGCAAGAAGTATTGAGCTAAGAAGACACATTTATTAAAATAAGATGCTCACATTTGTTCTATTACTTTTAATTTATTTTCAAATCTATTGTATTCTATATTTTTGGAAAGTTTAAATTTCACTAAGTATATAACAAATAATATCTGGCTACAACAGTTGGCATGAAACATTCACTTTTGCTGTCTTCAAAATACCTCAGTCCTAAAATGATAAACACTAAGGCTACATCTACAAAACTGTGATCCTTCCAAAGAAGTTCTTTTGGAAGATCTCTTCTGAAAAGAAACCTTCTTTCAAAAGATAGTGTGTACACACAGAGAGAGAGATTGAAAAAATCAATCTGCTTGTTTTATAGAGAGCATCCACACAGCATCCACTCTTTCGAAAGGACAGTACAGGGAGTGAAAAATCTGTCACCAGGAGGACAGCTCTACAGGGAAAAGGGCCACTGTGGCATCTGCACATATATTTCCCAAAAGAATCTTTTGGAAAGAGGTGTTCTTCCTCCTCTGGGAGGAGAAGAGGACCACTGGGAAAAGTGCTGGGTTCTTCTGATTCAATATTGAAAGAATGCATTTTTCAAAGAGACCCAGTTTTTTCAAAAGAGCTTGCTAGAGTAGACACAGCCTCAGGGACTCTGGGTTTCTGATAGTTGAAATGGGTCTGCATCAATTTTGAAGAAACATCTATAAGAGGAAAATAAGAGACTTACTTGTAAATGCAGCTGTGGTAGGTGCAAGTGATGTTGTGGTCGTCACAGATACGGCTGGGGATGTCTTTCCTCTGACAGTGGTATCCAGAGAGGATATAGACTCAGTTGGGGACATTGTAGAAAGGGCAATCATAGTTCTTCTCTCCACTGTGGTAGACATATAACTTGTCATCTCACTAGGTATAGTGGTGATTGGAGTCATTTTGGTCGTTCCAAGTTCTCTAGTGGTACCTATAGGGGTTGGTATATCACCTGGGAAATTAGTTCCAAGGCCAGATGTAGAAATTTCAGAAGCTCCTGTGTCAGCAGTCAGAGTCATTTGAGTTGTTGTACTTGTGGTTGTCACTCCTATTCGTGTAGGACTAGGGAAGGCAATAGAGTCTGCTGCAGCAGTTGTCTCTAGAGATGAGCTGGAGGTCTCTGCAAGAGAAGGGGAGGCGGTGGCAGTGCTCTCAGCTGAGCTGCTTAAGAAAAGAGGAAGTGTAGTTGTCCCTCCTACAGAACTAGTATTAATAAGGACTGTAGTTTCAGCAGTAGAACTTGTCCCTAGAGGTGATCTGGATGTTTTGCCTCTGGTAGAGGTGGCTGTTGATGTGGTTTCAGGTTGTGATACACTAAATAGGGAAACCATGGTAGTTTTTTCCAAAGTGGTAGGGCTGCCAGTTGGTGTAGTACCATTTGAGGATGAGTTCTGCAGTGCAGTTGTTGAGGTCTCAGCAATGGAAGAGGAGGCTGTGGTTATACTCTCAGGAGGGCTAGATGAGAAAAGGGAAAGTGCAGTTGGCCGACCTATTCCAGTAATACTAGTTATGGCTGTAGTTTCAGCGGAAGAAGCGGTCAATTGAATTGAGGTGGATGTTTTTCTTGTGGCAGTGGTGGCTGTAGTTGGGCTTTCGGATTCAATTGTACTACGAAAGGAAATGCTAGTTGTCTTTCCCAAAGTGGTAGGGCTACCGGTTGGTGGAATCCCACTTGGAGATGTGGTCTGCAGAGGAGCTGTAGAAGTCTCTGGTAAAGTTGAGGTGGCTACAGTTGTGCTTTCAGATGCTCTCGTCGGAAACAATTCTCCAATAGTTGTCGCTCTTATTATTCCCATAGTTGATGCTCCTGGTGTTACAGATTCCATACGTGTCTCCAGAGCAGAGGTGGATGATTCCCCAGAAGCAGCTGCCTCCGTGCTTTGAATATGGGAGGCTGACGGTAGGGAAAGTGTGCCTGACTCCTCAGCTGTTCTACTACTCGTCACCTTCTCGGTGTGTGAAGTGCTATCTACAGGAGATATGGATGTCTCTGTCATAGCAGATATGGCTACAGGGGTGCGCTCAGTGATGCTGCTGGTTGGCAGAGCAGCTGTTGTTGTCATCTCCCTTGGAATGCTGCTGGATATTCCGGTAGATGATGCTGTGGAAGTGGTGACTAGTGGAGCTGTGGCGGTCTCTGGAACAGAAGAAGAGGCTATGGTTGAACTCTCAGGAGAGCTAGCAGAAAAAAGAGCAGATGTGGTTCTCCCTCCTATTACAGTGGTACCGGCACGGGATGCAGATTCAGCTGTAAAACTAGTCCCGAGAACTGAGGTGGATGTTCTGCCTGAAGCAGAGCTGGCGGGAGATGCGCTTTCAGATTGATATGTAGCAAGCAGGGAAATGGTAGTTGTCTTTCGCAAAGTAGTAGGACTAATGCTTGGTGGAATCTCACTTGGAGATGTGGTCTGCGGTGCACTTGTGAGGGTCTCAGATGAAACTGAGGAGCCCACAGCTGAGCTTTCGAATGCTGGTGTTGAAAACAATTGTCCCATAGTTTTTGCTGATAGTGTTCGTGTAGATGATTTTTCTGATGTTTCAGATGTTGTGCTTGTCTCGAGGACAGAGGTGGATGTTTCTCCTACAGTAGCTACAGTCGTCCTTTCAGACCGTGAGGATGAGGGTAGGAAAAGCGTGGTTGACAGCTCAGCTGTAGTTGTTTTATTACTCATCACCTTTTCTGTTGGTGATGTGCTCTCTACAGGAGATGTGGATGTCTCTGACAAAGGAGATGTGGCTGCGGGTGTCCTCCCCATGCTGCTGCTGCCCGGCAGAGAAACTGCGGCTGTCAGCTCTCTTTGAACACTGGTGGATATTCTCGTAGATGACAGTGTAGGTGTGGTCACTAGTGGTGCTGTGGAGGTCTCCGGAATAGAAAAAGAGGCTGTGGTAGGACTCTCAGAAGGGCTGGTTGAGAAAAGAGGAAGTGTATTGGCCCCTCCAATTGTGCTTACACTGGCAGAAGCTGTAGTTTCAGGTGCAGTTTTCCCGAGAGGTGAGGTGGACGTTTGGCTTGTGGCAGAGGTCTCTGATAAAGTAGATGTGCTTTCAGATTGAGTTGTAGTAAGAAGGGAAAAGGTGGTTCTCTTTCCCGAAGTGGATGGACTACCGGCTGGTGGAATCTCACTTGGAGATGTGGTCTGCAGTGGAGATATGGCGATCTCTGAAAAAGTGGAGGTGGCTTTAGCTGTGCTTTCAGATGCTGTCATCGGAAAAAATTGTCCTATAGTTGTTGATGTGATTGTTGCTCTACTTGATTTTTCTGCTATTTCAGACGTTCCACCTGTCTCCAGGGGAGGGGTGGATGTTTCTCCTACAGTAGCTGCCGTCGTGCTTTCAGACTGTGAGGCTGAAGGTAGGAAAAACGTGGTTGACAGCTCAGCTGCAGTCGTTCTACCACTCGTCAACTTTTCTGTGGGTGATGTGCTCTCTACAGAAGATGAGGATGTCTGTGACACAGGAGATGTGGCTGCAGGTGTGCTCCCCGTGCTCCTGCTGCCTGGCAGAGAAGCTGCAGTTGTCAGCTCTATTGGAACACTGGTGGATATTCTCGTAGATGATAGTGTGGGTGTGGTCAGTCGTGGTGCTGTGGAGATCTCCGAAATGGAAGAATAGGCTGTGGTAGGGCTCTCAGAAGGGCTGGTTGAGAAAAGAGGAAGTGCATTGGTCCCTCCAATTGCACTTGCACTGACAGGGGCTACAGATTTTGGGGAAGTTTTCCATAGACGTGAGGTGGAAGTTTGGCTCATAGCAGAGGTCTCTGATAAAGTAGATGTGCTTTCAGACTGAGTTGTACTAAGAAGGGAAAAGGGAGTTGTCTTTCCCGAAGTGGTTGGACTACCGGGTGGTGGAATCTCACTGGGAGATGTGGTCTTCAGTGGCGCCGTCGTGGTCTCTGATAAAGTGGAGGTGGCTTTAGCTGTGCTTTCAGATGCTGTCGTCGGAAACAATTGTCTCATAGTTGTTGATGTGATTGTTCCGGTAGATGATTTTTCTGCCCTTTCAGACGTTGCGCTTGTCTCTCGGGGAGAGGTGGATATTTCTCCGACAGAAGCTGCAGTCATGCTTTCAGACTTTGAGGCTGAAGGTAGGAAAAGCGTGGTTGACAGCTCAGCTGCAGTCGTTCTACCACTCGTCAACTTTTCTGTTGGTGATGTGCTCTCTACACCAGATGAGGATGTCTCTGACATAGGAGATGTGGCTGCCAGTGGCCTCCCAGTGCTGCTGATCCTTGGCAGAGAAACTGCGGTTGTCAGCTCTCTTGGAACGCTGGTGGATATTCTCGTAGATGATAGCGTAGGTGTGGTCAGTAGTGGTGCTGTGGAGGTCTCCGGAATAGAAAAAGAGGCTGTGGTAGGACTCTCAGAAGGGCTGCTTGAGAAAAGAGGAAGTGTTCTGGTCCCTCCAATTGCGCTTGCACTGGCAGTGGGTGCAGTTGCTGGGGCAGTTTTCCATAGAGGTGAGGTGGACGTTTGCCTTAGGACAGAGGTCTCTGATAAAGTAGATGTGCTTTCAGACTGAGTTGTACTAAGAAGGGAAAAGGGAGTTGTCTTTCCTGAAGTGGTTGGTCTACCGGTTGGTGGAATCTCACTGGGAGATGTGGTCTGCAGTGGAGCTGTGTTGGTCTCTAATAAAGCGGAGGTGGCTTCAGCTCCGCTCTCAGATGCTCTCGCCGAAAAAAATTGTCTCAGAGTTGTTGCTGCGATCGTTCTTGTAGTTGATATTACTTCCTTTTCAGATGTTGTGCTTGTCTCTAGGGGAGAGGTGGATGTTTCTGCTACAGTCGTTTCAGTCGTCCTTTCAGACTGTGAGGCTGAAGGTAGGAAATGCGTGGTTGACAGCTCAGCTGTAGTCCTTCTACCACTCGTCAACTTTTCTGTTGCTGATGTGCTCTGTTCAGAAGTTGAGGATGTCTCTGACATAGGAGATGTGGCTGCAGGCGTGCTCCCAGTGCTGCTGCTGCTTGGCAGAGAAACTCTGGTTGTCAGCTCTCTTGGAACACTAGTAGATATTCTCATAGATGATAGTGTGGATATGGTCAGTAGTGGCGCTGTGGAGATCTCTGCAATAGAAGAAGAGGCTGTGGTAGGGCTCTCAGAAGGGCTGGTTGAGAAAAGAGGAATTGTATTGGTCCCTCCAATTGCGCTTGCACCGGCAGGGGCTGTAGATTCAGGAGCAGTTTTCCATTGAGGTGAGGTGGACGTTTGCCTTATGACAGAGGTCTCTGATAAAGTAGATGTGCTTTCAGACTGAGTTGTACGAAGAAGGGAAAAGGGAGTTGTCTTTCCCGAAGTGGTTGGACTACCGAGTGGTGGAATCTCACTGGGAGATGTGGTCTTCAGTGGAGCCGTCGTGGTCTCTGATAAAGTGGAGGTGGCTTTAGCTGTGCTTTCAGATGCTGTCGTCGGAAACAATTGTCTCATAGTTGTTGACGCGATTGTTCCGGTAGTTGATTTTTCTGCCCTTTCAGACGTTGCACTTGTCTCTCGGGGAGAGGTGGATATTTCTCCGACAGAAGCTGCAGTCATGCTTTCAGACTTTGAGGCTGAAGGTAGGAAAAGCGTGGTTGACAGCTCAGCTGCAGTCCTTCTACCACTCGTAAACTTTTCTGTTGCTGATGTGCTCTGTTCAGAAGTTGAGGATGTCTCTGACATAGGAGATGTGGCTGCAGGCGTGCTCCCAGTGCTGCTGCTGCTTGGCAGAGAAACTCTGGTTGTCAGCTCTCTTGGAACACTAGTAGATATTCTCATAGATGATAGTGTGGATATGGTCAGTAGTGGCGCTGTGGAGATCTCTGCAATAGAAGAAGAGGCTGTGGTAGGGCTCTCAGAAGGGCTGGTTGAGAAAAGAGGAATTGTATTGGTCCCTCCAATTGCGCTTGAACCGGCAGGGGCTGTAGATTCAGGAGCAGTTTTCCATTGAGGTGAGGTGGACGTTTGCCTTATGACAGAGGTCTCTGATAAAGTAGATGTGCTTTCAGATTGAGTTGTACTAAGAAGGGAAAAGGGAGATGTCTTTCCTGAAGTGGTTGGTCTACCGGTTGGTGGAATCTCACTGGGAGATGTGGTCTGCAGTGGAGCTGTGTTGGTCTCTAATAAAGCGGAGGTGGCTTCAGCTCCGCTCTCAGATGCTCTCGCGGAAAAAAATTGTCCCAGAGTTGTTGCTGCGATCGTTCTTGTAGTTGATATTTCTTCCTTTTCAGATGTTGTGCTTGTCTCTAGGGGAGAGGTGGATGTTTCTGCTACAGTCGTTTCAGTCGTCCTTTCAGACTGTGAGGCTGAAGGTAGGAAATGCGTGGTTGACAGCTCAGCTGTAGTCCTTCTACCGCTCGTCAACTTTTCTGTTGCTGATGTGCTCTGTTCAGAAGTTGAGGATGTCTCTGACATAGGAGATGTGGCTGCAGGCGTGCTCCCAGTGCTGCTGCTGCTTGGCAGAGAAACTCTGGTTGTCAGCTCTCTTGGAACACTAGTAGATATTCTCATAGATGATAGTGTGGATATGGTCAGTAGTGGCGCTGTGGAGATCTCTGCAATAGAAGAAGAGGCTGTGGTAGGGCTCTCAGAAGGGCTGGTTGAGAAAAGAGGAATTGTATTGGTCCCTCCAATTGCGCTTGAACCGGCAGGGGCTGTAGATTCAGGAGCAGTTTTCCATTGAGGTGAGGTGGACGTTTGCCTTATGACAGAGGTCTCTGATAAAGTAGATGTGCTTTCAGACTGAGTTGTACGAAGAAGGGAAAAGGGAGTTGTCTTTCCCGAAGTGGTTGGACTACCGGGTGGTGGAATCTCACTGGGAGATGTGGTCTTCAGTGGAGCCGTCGTGGTCTCTGATAAAGTGGAGGTGGCTTTAGCTGTGCTTTTAGATGCTGTCGTCGGAAACAATTGTCTCATAGTTGTTGATGCGATTGTTCCGGTAGTTGATTTTTCTGCCCTTTCAGACGTTGCGCTTGTCTCTCGGGGAGAGGTGGATATTTCTCCGACAGAAGCTGCAGTCATGCTTTCAGACTTTGAGGCTGAAGGTAGGAAAAGTGTGGTTGACAGCTCAGCTGCAGTCGTTCTACCACTCGTCAACTTTTCTGTTGGTGATGTGCTCTCTACACCAGATGAGGATGTCTCTGACATAGGAGATGTGGCTGCCAGTGGCCTCCCAGTGCTGCTGATCCTTGGCAGAGAAACTGCGGTTGTCAGCTCTCTTGGAACGCTGGTGGATATTCTCGTAGATGATAGCGTAGGTGTGGTCAGTAGTGGTGCTGTGGAGGTCTCCGGAATAGAAAAAGAGGCTGTGGTAGGACTCTCAGAAGGGCTGCTTGAGAAAAGAGGAAGTGTATTGGTCCCTTCAATTGCGCTTACATTGGCAGGGGCTGCAGTTGCTGGGGCAGTTTTCCATAGAGGTGAGGTGGACGTTTGCCTTAGGACAGAGGTCTCTGATAAAGTAGATGTGCTTTCAGATTGAGTTGTACTAAGAAGGAAAAAGGGAGTTGTCTTTCCTGAAGTGGTTGGTCTACCGGTTGGTGGAATCTCACTGGGAGATGTGGTCTGCAGTGGAGCTGTGTTGGTCTCTAATAAAGCGGAGGTGGCTTCAGCTCCGCTCTCAGATGCTCTCGCCGAAAAAAATTGTCCCAGAGTTGTTGCTGCGATCGTTCTTGTAGTTGATATTTCTTCCTTTTCAGATGTTGTGCTTGTCTCTAGGGGAGAGGTGGATCTTTCTGCTACAGTCGTTTCAGTCGTACTTTCAGACTGTGAGGCTGAAGGTAGGAAATGCGTGGTTGACAGCTCAGCTGTAGTCCTTCTACCACTCGTTAACTTTTCTGTTGCTGATGTGCTCTGTTCAGAAGTTGAGGATGTCTCTGACATAGGAGATGTGGCTGCAGGCGTGCTCCCAGTGCTGCTGCTGCTTGGCAGAGAAACTCTGGTTGTCAGCTCTCTTGGAACACTAGTAGATATTCTCATAGATGATAGTGTGGATATGGTCAGTAGTGGCGCTGTGGAGATCTCTGCAATAGAAGAAGAGGCTGTGGTAGGGCTCTCAGAAGGGCTGGTTGAGAAAAGAGGAATTGTATTGGTCCCTATAATTACGCTTGAACCGGCAGGGGCTGTATATTCAGGAGCAGTTTTCCATTGAGGTGAGGTGGACGTTTGCCTTATGACAGAGGTCTCTGATAAAGTAGATGTGCTTTCAGACTGAGTTGTACTAAGAAGGGAAAATGGAGTTGTCTTTCCCGAAGGGGTTGGACTACCGGGTGGTGGAATCTCACTGGGAGATGTGGTCTTCAGTGGAGCCGTCGTGGTCTCTGATAAAGTGGAGGTGGCCTTAGCTGTGCTTTCAGATGCTGTCGTCGGAAACAATTGTCTCATAGTTGTTGACGCGATTGTTCCGGTAGTTGATTTTTCTGCCCTTTCAGACGTTGCGCTTGTCTCTCGGGGAGAGGTGGATATTTCTCCGACAGAAGCTGCAGTCATGCTTTCAGACTTTGAGGCTGAAGGTAGGAAAAGCGTGGTTGACAGCTCAGCTGCAGTCGTTCTACCACTCGTCAACTGTTCTGTTGGTGATGTGCTCTCTACAGCAGATGAGGATGTCTCTGACATAGGAGATGAGGCTGCCAGTGGCCTCCCAGTGCTGCTGATCCTTGGCAGAGAAACTGCGGTTGTCAGCTCTCTTGGAACGCTGGTGGATATTCTCGTAGATGATAGCGTAGGTGTGGTCAGTAGTGGTGCTGTGGAGGTCTCCGGAATAGAAAAAGAGGCTGTGGTAGGACTCTCAGAAGGGCTGCTTGAGAAAAGAGGAAGTGTTCTGGTCCCTCCAATTGCGCTTGCACTGGCCGGGGCTGCAGTTTCTGGGGCAGTTTTCCATAGAGGTGAGGTGGACGTTTGCCTTATGACAGAGGTCTCTGATAAAGTAGATGTGCTTTCAGATTGAGTTGTACTAAGAAGGGAAAAGGGAGATGTCTTTCCAGAAGTGGATGGACTACCGGTTGGTGGAATCGCACTGGGAGATGTGGTCTGCAGTGGAGGTGTGTTGGTCTCTAATAAAGCGGAGGTGGCTTCAGCTCCGCTCTCAGATGCTCTCGCCGAAAAAAATTGTCCCAGAGTTGTTGCTGCGATCGTTCTTGTAGTTGATATTTCTTCCTTTTCAGATTTTGTGCTTGTCTCTAGGGCAGAGGTGGATGTTTCTGCTACAGTCGTTTCAGTCGTCCTTTCAGACTGTGAGGCTGAAGGTAGGAAATGCGTGGTTGACAGCTCAGCTGTAGTCCTTCTACCACTCGTCAACTTTTCTGTTGCTGATGTGCTCTGTTCAGAAGTTGAGGATGTCTCTGACATAGGAGATGTGGCTGCAGGCGTGCTCCCAGTGCTGCTGCTGCTTGGCAGAGAAACTCTGGTTGTCAGCTCTCTTGGAACACTAGTAGATATTCTCATAGATGATAGTGTGGATATGGTCAGTAGTGGCGCTGTGGAGATCTCTGCAATAGAAGAAGAGGCTGTGGTAGGGCTCTCAGAAGGGCTGGTTGAGAAAAGAGGAATTGTATTGGTCCCTCCAATTGCGCTTGAACCGGCAGGGGCTGTAGATTCAGGAGCAGTTTTCCATTGAGGTGAGGTGGACGTTTGCCTTATGACAGAGGTCTCTGATAAAGTAGATGTGCTTTCAGACTGAGTTGTACGAAGAAGGGAAAAGGGAGTTGTCTTTCCCGAAGTGGTTGGACTACCGGGTGGTGGAATCTCACTGAGAGATGTGGTCTTCAGTGGAGCCGTCGTGGTCTCTAATAAAGTGGAGGTGGCTTTAGCTGTGCTTTCAGATGCTGTCGTCGGAAACAATTGTCTCATAGTTGTTGACGCGATTGTTCCGGTAGTTGATTTTTCTGCCCTTTCAGACGTTGCGCTTGTCTCTCGGGGAGAGGTGGATATTTCTCCGACAGAAGCTGCAGTCATGCTTTCAGACTTTGAGGCTGAAGGTAGGAAAAGCGTGGTTGACAGCTCAGCTGCAGTCGTTCTACCACTCGTCAACTGTTCTGTTGGTGATGTGCTCTCTACAGCAGATGAGGATGTCTCTGACATAGGAGATGTGGCTGCCAGTGGCCTCCCAGTGCTGCTGAGGCTTGGCAGAGAAACTGCGGTTGTCAGCTCTCTTGGAACGCTGGTGGATATTCTCGTAGATGATAGCGTAGGTGTGGTCAGTAGTGGTGCTGTGGAGGTCTCCGGAATAGAAAAAGAGGCTGTGGTAGGACTCTCAGAAGGGCTGCTTGAGAAAAGAGGAAGTGTTCTGGTCCCTCCAATTGCGCTTGCACTGGCAGGGGCTGCAGTTGCTGGGGCAGTTTTCCATAGAGGTGAGGTGGACGTTTGCCTTATGACAGAGGTCTCTGATAAAGTAGATGTGCTTTCAGATTGAGTTGTACTAAGAAGGGAAAAGGGAGTTGTCTTTCCTGAAGTGGTTGGTCTACCGGTTGGTGGAATCTCACTGGGAGATGTGGTCTGCAGTGGAGCTGTGTTGGTCTCTAATAAAGCGGAGGTGGCTTCAGCTCCGCTCTCAGATGCTCTCGCCGAAAAAAATTGTCCCAGAGTTGTTGCTGCGATCGTTCTTGTAGTTGATATTTCTTCCTTTTCAGATGTTGTGCTTGTCTCTAGGGGAGAGGTGGATGTTTCTGCTACAGTCGTTTCAGTCGTCCTTTCAGACTGTGAGGCTGAAGGTAGGAAATGCGTGGTTGACAGCTCAGCTGTAGTCCTTCTACCACTCGTCAACTTTTCTGTTGCTGATGTGCTCTGTTCAGAAGTTGAGGATGTCTCTGACATAGGAGATGTGGCTGCAGGCTTGCTCCCATTGCTGCTGCTGCTTGGCAGAGAAACTCTGGTTGTCAGCTCTCTTGGAACACTAGTAGATATTCTCATAGATGATAGTGTGGATATGGTCAGTAGTGGCGCTGTGGAGATCTCTGCAATAGAAGAAGAGGCTGTGGTAGGGCTCTCAGAAGGGCTGGTTGAGAAAAGAGGAATTGTATTGGTCCCTCCAATTGCGCTTGAACCAGCAGGGGCTGTAGATTCAGGAGCAGTTTTCCATTGAGGTGAGGTGGACGTTTGCCTTATGACAGAGGTCTCTGATAAAGTAGATGTGCTTTCAGACTGAGTTGTACGAAGAAGGGAAAAGGGAGTTGTCTTTCCCGAAGTGGTTGGACTACCGGGTGGTGGAATCTCACTGGGAGATGTGGTCTTCAGTGGAGCCGTCGTGGTCTCTGATAAAGTGGAGGTGGCTTTAGCTGTGCTTTCAGATGCTGTCGTCGGAAACAATTGTCTCATAGTTGTTGAGGCGATTGTTCCGGTAGTTGATTTTTCTGCCCTTTCAGACGTTGCGCTTGTCTCTCGGGGAGAGGTGGATATTTCTCCGACAGAAGCTGCAGTCATGCTTTCAGACTTTGAGGCTGAAGGTAGGAAATGCGTGGTTGACAGCTCAGCTGCAGTTGTTCTACCACTCGTCAACTTTTCTGTTGGTGATGTGCTCTCTACAGCAGATGACGATGTCTCTGACATAGGAGATGTGGCTGCCAGTGGCCTCCCAGTGCTGCTGATCCTTGGCAGAGAAACTGCGGTTGTCAGCTCTCTTGGAACGCTGGTGGATATTCTCGTAGATGATAGCGTAGGTGTGGTCAGTAGTGGTGCTGTGGAGGTCTCCGGAATAGAAAAAGAGGCTGTGGTAGGACTCTCAGAAGGGCTGCTTGAGAAAAGAGGAAGTGTTCTGGTCCCTCCAATTGCGCTTCCACTGGCAGGGGCTGCAGTTGCTGGGGCAGTTTCCCATAGAGGTGAGGTGGACGTTTGCCTTATGACAGAGGTCTCTGATAAAGTAGATGTGCTTTCAGATTGAGTTGTACTAAGAAGGGAAAAGGGAGATGTCTTTCCAGAAGTGGATCGACTACCGGTTGGTGGAATCTCACTGGGAGATGTGGTCTGCAGTGGAGCTGTGTTGGTCTCTAATAAAGCGGAGGTGGCTTCAGCTCCGCTCTCAGATGCTCTCGCCGAAAAAAATTGTCTCAGAGTTGTTGCTGCGATCGTTCTTGTAGTTGATATTTCTTCCTTTTCAGATGTTGTGCTTGTCTCTAGGGGAGAGGTGGATGTTTCTGCTACAGTCGTTTCAGTCGTCCTTTCAGACTGTGAGGCTGAAGGTAGGAAATGCGTGGTTGACAGCTCAGCTGTAGTCCTTCTACCACTCGTCAACTTTTCTGTTGCTGATGTGCTCTGTTCAGAAGTTGAGGATGTCTCTGACATAGAAGATGTGGCTGCAGGCGTGCTCCCAGTGCTGCTGCTGCTTGGCAGAGAAACTCTGGTTGTCAGCTCTCTTGGAACACTAGTAGATATTCTCATAGATGATAGTGTGGATATGGTCAGTAGTGGCGCTGTGGAGATCTCTGCAATAGAAGAAGAGGCTGTGGTAGGGCTCTCAGAAGGGCTGGTTGAGAAAAGAGGAATTGTATTGGTCCCTCCAATTGCGCTTGCACCGGCAGGGGCTGTAGATTCAGGAGCAGTTTTCCATTGAGGTGAGGTGGACGTTTGCCTTATGACAGAGGTCTCTGATAAAGTAGATGTGCTTTCAGACTGAGTTGTACGAAGAAGGGAAAAGGGAGTTGTCTTTCCCGAAGTGGTTGGACTACCGAGTGGTGGAATCTCACTGGGAGATGTGGTCTTCAGTGGAGCCGTCGTGGTCTCTGATAAAGTGGAGGTGGCTTTAGCTGTGCTTTCAGATGCTGTCGTCGGAAACAATTGTCTCATAGTTGTTGACGCGATTGTTCCGGTAGTTGATTTTTCTGCCCTTTCAGACGTTGCACTTGTCTCTCGGGGAGAGGTGGATATTTCTCCGACAGAAGCTGCAGTCATGCTTTCAGACTTTGAGGCTGAAGGTAGGAAAAGCGTGGTTGACAGCTCAGCTGCAGTCCTTCTACCACTCGTAAACATTTCTGTTGCTGATGTGCTCTGTTCAGAAGTTGAGGATGTCTCTGACATAGGAGATGTGGCTGCAGGCGTGCTCCCAGTGCTGCTGCTGCTTGGCAGAGAAACTCTGGTTGTCAGCTCTCTTGGAACACTAGTAGATATTCTCATAGATGATAGTGTGGATATGGTCAGTAGTGGCGCTGTGGAGATCTCTGCAATAGAAGAAGAGGCTGTGGTAGGGCTCTCAGAAGGGCTGGTTGAGAAAAGAGGAATTGTATTGGTCCCTCCAATTGCGCTTGAACCGGCAGGGGCTGTAGATTCAGGAGCAGTTTTCCATTGAGGTGAGGTGGACGTTTGCCTTATGACAGAGGTCTCTGATAAAGTAGATGTGCTTTCAGATTGAGTTGTACTAAGAAGGGAAAAGGGAGATGTCTTTCCTGAAGTGGTTGGTCTACCGGTTGGTGGAATCTCACTGGGAGATGTGGTCTGCAGTGGAGCTGTGTTGGTCTCTAATAAAGCGGAGGTGGCTTCAGCTCCGCTCTCAGATGCTCTCGCGGAAAAAAATTGTCCCAGAGTTGTTGCTGCGATCGTTCTTGTAGTTGATATTTCTTCCTTTTCAGATGTTGTGCTTGTCTCTAGGGGAGAGGTGGATGTTTCTGCTACAGTCGTTTCAGTCGTCCTTTCAGACTGTGAGGCTGAAGGTAGGAAATGCGTGGTTGACAGCTCAGCTGTAGTCCTTCTACCGCTCGTCAACTTTTCTGTTGCTGATGTGCTCTGTTCAGAAGTTGAGGATGTCTCTGACATAGGAGATGTGGCTGCAGGCGTGCTCCCAGTGCTGCTGCTGCTTGGCAGAGAAACTCTGGTTGTCAGCTCTCTTGGAACACTAGTAGATATTCTCATAGATGATAGTGTGGATATGGTCAGTAGTGGCGCTGTGGAGATCTCTGCAATAGAAGAAGAGGCTGTGGTAGGGCTCTCAGAAGGGCTGGTTGAGAAAAGAGGAATTGTATTGGTCCCTCCAATTGCGCTTGAACCGGCAGGGGCTGTAGATTCAGGAGCAGTTTTCCATTGAGGTGAGGTGGACGTTTGCCTTATGACAGAGGTCTCTGATAAAGTAGATGTGCTTTCAGACTGAGTTGTACGAAGAAGGGAAAAGGGAGTTGTCTTTCCCGAAGTGGTTGGACTACCGGGTGGTGGAATCTCACTGGGAGATGTGGTCTTCAGTGGAGCCGTCGTGGTCTCTGATAAAGTGGAGGTGGCTTTAGCTGTGCTTTTAGATGCTGTCGTCGGAAACAATTGTCTCATAGTTGTTGATGCGATTGTTCCGGTAGTTGATTTTTCTGCCCTTTCAGACGTTGCGCTTGTCTCTCGGGGAGAGGTGGATATTTCTCCGACAGAAGCTGCAGTCATGCTTTCAGACTTTGAGGCTGAAGGTAGGAAAAGTGTGGTTGACAGCTCAGCTGCAGTCGTTCTACCACTCGTCAACTTTTCTGTTGGTGATGTGCTCTCTACACCAGATGAGGATGTCTCTGACATAGGAGATGTGGCTGCCAGTGGCCTCCCAGTGCTGCTGATCCTTGGCAGAGAAACTGCGGTTGTCAGCTCTCTTGGAACGCTGGTGGATATTCTCGTAGATGATAGCGTAGGTGTGGTCAGTAGTGGTGCTGTGGAGGTCTCCGGAATAGAAAAAGAGGCTGTGGTAGGACTCTCAGAAGGGCTGCTTGAGAAAAGAGGAAGTGTATTGGTCCCTTCAATTGCGCTTACACTGGCAGGGGCTGCAGTTGCTGGGGCAGTTTTCCATAGAGGTGAGGTGGACGTTTGCCTTAGGACAGAGGTCTCTGATAAAGTAGATGTGCTTTCAGATTGAGTTGTACTAAGAAGGGAAAAGGGAGTTGTCTTTCCTGAAGTGGTTGGTCTACCGGTTGGTGGAATCTCACTGGGAGATGTGGTCTGCAGTGGAGCTGTGTTGGTCTCTAATAAAGCGGAGGTGGCTTCAGCTCCGCTCTCAGATGCTCTCGCCGAAAAAAATTGTCCCAGAGTTGTTGCTGCGATCGTTCTTGTAGTTGATATTTCTTCCTTTTCAGATGTTGTGCTTGTCTCTAGGGGAGAGGTGGATCTTTCTGCTACAGTCGTTTCAGTCGTACTTTCAGACTGTGAGGCTGAAGGTAGGAAATGCGTGGTTGACAGCTCAGCTGTAGTCCTTCTACCACTCGTTAACTTTTCTGTTGCTGATGTGCTCTGTTCAGAAGTTGAGGATGTCTCTGACATAGGAGATGTGGCTGCAGGCGTGCTCCCAGTGCTGCTGCTGCTTGGCAGAGAAACTCTGGTTGTCAGCTCTCTTGGAACACTAGTAGATATTCTCATAGATGATAGTGTGGATATGGTCAGTAGTGGCGCTGTGGAGATCTCTGCAATAGAAGAAGAGGCTGTGGTAGGGCTCTCAGAAGGGCTGGTTGAGAAAAGAGGAATTGTATTGGTCCCTATAATTACGCTTGAACCGGCAGGGGCTGTATATTCAGGAGCAGTTTTCCATTGAGGTGAGGTGGACGTTTGCCTTATGACAGAGGTCTCTGATAAAGTAGATGTGCTTTCAGACTGAGTTGTACTAAGAAGGGAAAATGGAGTTGTCTTTCCCGAAGGGGTTGGACTACCGGGTGGTGGAATCTCACTGGGAGATGTGGTCTTCAGTGGAGCCGTCGTGGTCTCTGATAAAGTGGAGGTGGCCTTAGCTGTGCTTTCAGATGCTGTCGTCGGAAACAATTGTCTCATAGTTGTTGACGCGATTGTTCCGGTAGTTGATTTTTCTGCCCTTTCAGACGTTGCGCTTGTCTCTCGGGGAGAGGTGGATATTTCTCCGACAGAAGCTGCAGTCATGCTTTCAGACTTTGAGGCTGAAGGTAGGAAAAGCGTGGTTGACAGCTCAGCTGCAGTCGTTCTACCACTCGTCAACTGTTCTGTTGGTGATGTGCTCTCTACAGCAGATGAGGATGTCTCTGACATAGGAGATGAGGCTGCCAGTGGCCTCCCAGTGCTGCTGATCCTTGGCAGAGAAACTGCGGTTGTCAGCTCTCTTGGAACGCTGGTGGATATTCTCGTAGATGATAGCGTAGGTGTGGTCAGTAGTGGTGCTGTGGAGGTCTCCGGAATAGAAAAAGAGGCTGTGGTAGGACTCTCAGAAGGGCTGCTTGAGAAAAGAGGAAGTGTTCTGGTCCCTCCAATTGCGCTTGCACTGGCCGGGGCTGCAGTTTCTGGGGCAGTTTTCCATAGAGGTGAGGTGGACGTTTGCCTTATGACAGAGGTCTCTGATAAAGTAGATGTGCTTTCAGATTGAGTTGTACTAAGAAGGGAAAAGGGAGATGTCTTTCCAGAAGTGGATGGACTACCGGTTGGTGGAATCGCACTGGGAGATGTGGTCTGCAGTGGAGGTGTGTTGGTCTCTAATAAAGCGGAGGTGGCTTCAGCTCCGCTCTCAGATGCTCTCGCCGAAAAAAATTGTCCCAGAGTTGTTGCTGCGATCGTTCTTGTAGTTGATATTTCTTCCTTTTCAGATTTTGTGCTTGTCTCTAGGGCAGAGGTGGATGTTTCTGCTACAGTCGTTTCAGTCGTCCTTTCAGACTGTGAGGCTGAAGGTAGGAAATGCGTGGTTGACAGCTCAGCTGTAGTCCTTCTACCACTCGTCAACTTTTCTGTTGCTGATGTGCTCTGTTCAGAAGTTGAGGATGTCTCTGACATAGGAGATGTGGCTGCAGGCGTGCTCCCAGTGCTGCTGCTGCTTGGCAGAGAAACTCTGGTTGTCAGCTCTCTTGGAACACTAGTAGATATTCTCATAGATGATAGTGTGGATATGGTCAGTAGTGGCGCTGTGGAGATCTCTGCAATAGAAGAAGAGGCTGTGGTAGGGCTCTCAGAAGGGCTGGTTGAGAAAAGAGGAATTGTATTGGTCCCTCCAATTGCGCTTGAACCGGCAGGGGCTGTAGATTCAGGAGCAGTTTTCCATTGAGGTGAGGTGGACGTTTGCCTTATGACAGAGGTCTCTGATAAAGTAGATGTGCTTTCAGACTGAGTTGTACTAAGAAGGGAAAATGGAGTTGTCTTTCCCGAAGGGGTTGGACTACCGGGTGGTGGAATCTCACTGGGAGATGTGGTCTTCAGTGGAGCCGTCGTGGTCTCTGATAAAGTGGAGGTGGCCTTAGCTGTGCTTTCAGATGCTGTCGTCGGAAACAATTGTCTCATAGTTGTTGACGCGATTGTTCCGGTAGTTGATTTTTCTGCCCTTTCAGACGTTGCGCTTGTCTCTCGGGGAGAGGTGGATATTTCTCCGACAGAAGCTGCAGTCATGCTTTCAGACTTTGAGGCTGAAGGTAGGAAAAGCGTGGTTGACAGCTCAGCTGCAGTCGTTCTACCACTCGTCAACTGTTCTGTTGGTGATGTGCTCTCTACAGCAGATGAGGATGTCTCTGACATAGGAGATGTGGCTGCCAGTGGCCTCCCAGTGCTGCTGAGGCTTGGCAGAGAAACTGCGGTTGTCAGCTCTCTTGGAACGCTGGTGGATATTCTCGTAGATGATAGCGTAGGTGTGGTCAGTAGTGGTGCTGTGGAGGTCTCCGGAATAGAAAAAGAGGCTGTGGTAGGACTCTCAGAAGGGCTGCTTGAGAAAAGAGGAAGTGTTCTGGTCCCTCCAATTGCGCTTGCACTGGCAGTGGCTGCAGTTGCTGGGGCAGTTTTCCATAGAGGTGAGGTGGACGTTTGCCTTATGACAGAGGTCTCTGATAAAGTAGATGTGCTTTCAGATTGAGTTGTACTAAGAAGGGAAAAGGGAGTTGTCTTTCCTGAAGTGGTTGGTCTACCGGTTGGTGGAATCTCACTGGGAGATGTGGTCTGCAGTGGAGCTGTGTTGGTCTCTAATAAAGCGGAGGTGGCTTCAGCTCCGCTCTCAGATGCTCTCGCCGAAAAAAATTGTCCCAGAGTTGTTGCTGCGATCGTTCTTGTAGTTGATATTTCTTCCTTTTCAGATGTTGTGCTTGTCTCTAGGGGAGAGGTGGATGTTTCTGCTACAGTCGTTTCAGTCGTCCTTTCAGACTGTGAGGCTGAAGGTAGGAAATGCGTGGTTGACAGCTCAGCTGTAGTCCTTCTACCACTCGTCAACTTTTCTGTTGCTGATGTGCTCTGTTCAGAAGTTGAGGATGTCTCTGACATAGGAGATGTGGCTGCAGGCTTGCTCCCATTGCTGCTGCTGCTTGGCAGAGAAACTCTGGTTGTCAGCTCTCTTGGAACACTAGTAGATATTCTCATAGATGATAGTGTGGATATGGTCAGTAGTGGCGCTGTGGAGATCTCTGCAATAGAAGAAGAGGCTGTGGTAGGGCTCTCAGAAGGGCTGGTTGAGAAAAGAGGAATTGTATTGGTCCCTCCAATTGCGCTTGAACCGGCAGGGGCTGTAGATTCAGGAGCAGTTTTCCATTGAGGTGAGGTGGACGTTTGCCTTATGACAGAGGTCTCTGATAAAGTAGATGTGCTTTCAGACTGAGTTGTACGAAGAAGGGAAAAGGGAGTTGTCTTTCCCGAAGTGGTTGGACTACCGGGTGGTGGAATCTCACTGGGAGATGTGGTCTTCAGTGGAGCCGTCGTGGTCTCTGATAAAGTGGAGGTGGCTTTAGCTGTGCTTTCAGATGCTGTCGTCGGAAACAATTGTCTCATAGTTGTTGAGGCGATTGTTCCGGTAGTTGATTTTTCTGCCCTTTCAGACGTTGCGCTTGTCTCTCGGGGAGAGGTGGATATTTCTCCGACAGAAGCTGCAGTCATGCTTTCAGACTTTGAGGCTGAAGGTAGGAAATGCGTGGTTGACAGCTCAGCTGCAGTTGTTCTACCACTCGTCAACTTTTCTGTTGGTGATGTGCTCTCTACAGCAGATGACGATGTCTCTGACATAGGAGATGTGGCTGCCAGTGGCCTCCCAGTGCTGCTGATCCTTGGCAGAGAAACTGCGGTTGTCAGCTCTCTTGGAACGCTGGTGGATATTCTCGTAGATGATAGCGTAGGTGTGGTCAGTAGTGGTGCTGTGGAGGTCTCCGGAATAGAAAAAGAGGCTGTGGTAGGACTCTCAGAAGGGCTGCTTGAGAAAAGAGGAAGTGTTCTGGTCCCTCCAATTGCGCTTCCACTGGCAGGGGCTGCAGTTGCTGGGGCAGTTTTCCATAGAGGTGAGGTGGACGTTTGCCTTATGACAGAGGTCTCTGATAAAGTAGATGTGCTTTCAGATTGAGTTGTACTAAGAAGGGAAAAGGGAGATGTCTTTCCAGAAGTGGATCGACTACCGGTTGGTGGAATCTCACTGGGAGATGTGGTCTGCAGTGGAGCTGTGTTGGTCTCTAATAAAGCGGAGGTGGCTTCAGCTCCGCTCTCAGATGCTCTCGCCGAAAAAAATTGTCTCAGAGTTGTTGCTGCGATCGTTCTTGTAGTTGATATTTCTTCCTTTTCAGATGTTGTGCTTGTCTCTAGGGGAGAGGTGGATGTTTCTGCTACAGTCGTTTCAGTCGTCCTTTCAGACTGTGAGGCTGAAGGTAGGAAATGCGTGGTTGACAGCTCAGCTGTAGTCCTTCTACCACTCGTCAACTTTTCTGTTGCTGATGTGCTCTGTTCAGAAGTTGAGGATGTCTCTGACATAGGAGATGTGGCTGCAGGCGTGCTCCCAGTGCTGCTGCTGCTTGGCAGAGAAACTCTGGTTGTCAGCTCTCTTGGAACACTAGTAGATATTCTCATAGATGATAGTGTGGATACGGTCAGTAGTGGCGCTGTGGAGATCTCTGCAATAGAAGAAGAGGCTGTGGTAGGGCTCTCAGAAGGGCTGGTTGAGAAAAGAGGAATTGTATTGGTCCCTCCAATTGCGCTTGAACCGGCAGGGGCTGTAGATTCAGGAGCAGTTTTCCATTGAGGTGAGGTGGACGTTTGCCTTAGGACAGAGGTCTCTGATAAAGTAGATGTGCTTTCAGACTGAGTTGTACGAAGAAGGGAAAAGGGAGTTGTCTTTCCCGAAGTGGTTGGACTACCGGGTGGTGGAATCTCACTGGGAGATGTGGTCTTCAGTGGAGCCGTCGTGGTCTCTGATAAAGTGGAGGTGGCTTTAGCTGTGCTTTCAGATGCTGTCGTCGGAAACAATTGTCTCATAGTTGTTGACGCGATTGTTCCGGTAGTTGATTTTTCTGCCCTTTCAGACGTTGCGCTTGTCTCTCGGGGAGAGGTGGATATTTCTCCGACAGAAGCTGCAGTCATGCTTTCAGACTTTGAGGCTGAAGGTAGGAAAAGCGTGGTTGACAGCTCAGCTGCAGTCGTTCTACCACTCGTCAACTGTTCTGTTGGTGATGTGCTCTCTACAGCAGATGAGGATGTCTCTGACATAGGAGATGTGGCTGCCAGTGGCCTCCCAGTGCTGCTGAGGCTTGGCAGAGAAACTGCGGTTGTCAGCTCTCTTGGAACGCTGGTGGATATTCTCGTAGATGATAGCGTAGGTGTGGTCAGTAGTGGTGCTGTGGAGGTCTCCGGAATAGAAAAAGAGGCTGTGGTAGGACTCTCAGAAGGGCTGCTTGAGAAAAGAGGAAGTGTTCTGGTCCCTTCAATTGCGCTTACACTGGCAGGGGCTGCAGTTGCTGGGGCAGTTTTCCATAGAGGTGAGGTGGACTTTTGCCTTATGACAGAGGTCTCTGATAAAGTAGATGTGCTTTCAGATTGAGTTGTACTAAGAAGGGAAAAGGGAGTTGTCTTTCCTGAAGTGGTTGGTCTACCGGTTGGTGGAATCTCACTGGGAGATGTGGTCTGCAGTGGAGCTGTGTTGGTCTCTAATAAAGCGGAGGTGGCTTCAGCTCCGCTCTCAGATGCTCTCGCCGAAAAAAATTGTCCCAGAGTTGTTGCTGCGATCGTTCTTGTAGTTGATATTTCTTCCTTTTCAGATGTTGTGCTTGTCTCTAGGGGAGAGGTGGATGTTTCTGCTACAGTCGTTTCAGTCGTCCTTTCAGACTGTGAGGCTGAAGGTAGGAAATGCGTGGTTGACAGCTCAGCTGTAGTCCTTCTACCACTCGTCAACTTTTCTGTTGCTGATGTGCTCTGTTCAGAAGTTGAGGATGTCTCTGACATAGGAGATGTGGCTGCAGGCGTGCTCCCAGTGCTGCTGCTGCTTGGCAGAGAAACTCTGGTTGTCAGCTCTCTTGGAACACTAGTAGATATTCTCATAGATGATAGTGTGGATATGGTCAGTAGTGGCGCTATGGAGATCTCTGCAATAGAAGAAGAGGCTGTGGTAGGGCTCTCAGAAGGGCTGGTTGAGAAAAGAGGAATTGTATTGGTCCCTCCAATTGCGCTTGAACCGGCAGGGGCTGTAGATTCAGGAGCAGTTTTCCATTGAGGTGAGGTGGACGTTTGCCTTATGACAGAGGTCTCTGATAAAGTAGATGTGCTTTCAGACTGAGTTGTACGAAGAAGGGAAAAGGGAGTTGTCTTTCCCGAAGTGGTTGGACTACCGGGTGGTGGAATCTCACTGGGAGATGTGGTCTTCAGTGGAGCCGTCGTGGTCTCTGATAAAGTGGAGGTGGCTTTAGCTGTGCTTTCAGATGCTGTCGTCGGAAACAATTGTCTCATAGTTGTTGAGGCGATTGTTCCGGTAGTTGATTTTTCTGCCCTTTCAGACGTTGCGCTTGTCTCTCGGGGAGAGGTGGATATTTCTGCGACAGAAGCTGCAGTCATGCTTTCAGACTTTGAGGCTGAAGGTAGGAAAAGCGTGGTTGACAGCTCAGCTGCAGTCGTTCTACCACTCGTCAACTTTTCTGTTGGTGATGTGCTCTCTACAGCAGATGAGGATGTCTCTGACATAGGAGATGTGGCTGCCAGTGGCCTCCCAGTGCTGCTGAGGCTTGGCAGAGAAACTGCGGTTGTCAGCTCTCTTGGAACGCTGGTGGATATTCTCGTAGATGATAGCGTAGGTGTGGTCAGTAGTGGTGCTGTGGAGGTCTCCGGAAAAGAAAAAGAGGCTGTGGTAGGACTCTCAGAAGGGCTGCTTGAGAAAAGAGGAAGTGTATTGGTCCCTCCAATTGCGCTTGCACTGGCAGGGGCTGCAGTTGCTGGGGCAGTTTTCCATAGAGGTGAGGTGGACGTTTGCCTTATGACAGAGGTCTCTGATAAAGTAGATGTGCTTTCAGACTGAGTTGTACTAAGAAGGGAAAAGGGAGTTGTCTTTCCTGAAGTGGTTGGTCTACCGGTTGGTGGAATCTCACTGGGAGATGTGGTCTGCAGTGGAGCTGTGTTGGTCTCTAATAAAGCGGAGGTGGCTTCAGCTCCGCTCTCAGATGCTCTCGCCGAAAAAAATTGTCCCAGAGTTGTTGCTGCGATCGTTCTTGTAGTTGATATTTCTTCCTTTTCAGATGTTGTGCTTGTCTCTAGGGCAGAGGTGGATGTTTCTGCTACAGTCGTTTCAGTCGTCCTTTCAGACTGTGAGGCTGAAGGTAGGAAATGCGTGGTTGACAGCTCAGCTGTAGTCCTTCTACCACTCGTCAACTTTTCTGTTGCTGATGTGCTCTGTTCAGAAGTTGAGGATGTCTCTGACATAGGAGATGTGGCTGCAGGCGTGCTCCCAGTGCTGCTGCTGCTTGGCAGAGAAACTCTGGTTGTCAGCTCTCTTGGAACACTAGTAGATATTCTCATAGATGATAGTGTGGATACGGTCAGTAGTGGCGCTGTGGAGATCTCTGCAATAGAAGAAGAGGCTGTGGTAGGGCTCTCAGAAGGGCTGGTTGAGAAAAGAGGAATTGTATTGGTCCCTCCAATTGCGCTTGAACCGGCAGGGGCTGTAGATTCAGGAGCAGTTTTCCATTGAGGTGAGGTGGACGTTTGCCTTATGACAGAGGTCTCTGATAAAGTAGATGTGCTTTCAGACTGAGTTGTACGAAGAAGGGAAAAGGGAGTTGTCTTTCCCGAAGTGGTTGGACTACCGGGTGGTGGAATCTCACTGGGAGATGTGGTCTTCAGTGGAGCCGTCGTGGTCTCTGATAAAGTGGAGGTGGCTTTAGCTGTGCTTTCAGATGCTGTCGTCGGAAACAATTGTCTCATAGTTGTTGAGGCGATTGTTCCGGTAGTTGATTTTTCTGCCCTTTCAGACGTTGCGCTTGTCTCTCGGGGAGAGGTGGATATTTCTCCGACAGAAGCTGCAGTCATGCTTTCAGACTTTGAGGCTGAAGGTAGGAAAAGCGTGGTTGACAGCTCAGCTGCAGTCGTTCTACCACTCGTCAACTGTTCTGTTGGTGATGTGCTCTCTACAGCAGATGAGGATGTCTCTGACATAGGAGATGTGGCTGCCAGTGGCCTCCCAGTGCTGCTGAGGCTTGGCAGAGAAACTGCGGTTGTCAGCTCTCTTGGAACGCTGGTGGATATTCTCGTAGATGATAGCGTAGGTGTGGTCAGTAGTGGTGCTGTGGAGGTCTCCGGAATAGAAAAAGAGGCTGTGGTAGGACTCTCAGAAGGGCTGCTTGAGAAAAGAGGAAGTGTTCTGGTCCCTTCAATTGCGCTTACACTGGCAGGGGCTGCAGTTGCTGGGGCAGTTTTCCATAGAGGTGAGGTGGACGTTTGCCTTATGACAGAGGTCTCTGATAAAGTAGATGTGCTTTCAGATTGAGTTGTACTAAGAAGGGAAAAGGGAGTTGTCTTTCCTGAAGTGGTTGGTCTACCGGTTGGTGGAATCTCACTGGGAGATGTGGTCTGCAGTGGAGCTGTGTTGGTCTCTAATAAAGCGGAGGTGGCTTCAGCTCCGCTCTCAGATGCTCTCGCCGAAAAAAATTGTCCCAGAGTTGTTGCTGCGATCGTTCTTGTAGTTGATATTTCTTCCTTTTCAGATGTTGTGCTTGTCTCTAGGGGAGAGGTGGATGTTTCTGCTACAGTCGTTTCAGTCGTCCTTTCAGACTGTGAGGCTGAAGGTAGGAAATGCGTGGTTGACAGCTCAGCTGTAGTCCTTCTACCACTCGTCAACTTTTCTGTTGCTGATGTGCTCTGTTCAGAAGTTGAGGATGTCTCTGACATAGGAGATGTGGCTGCAGGCGTGCTCCCAGTGCTGCTGCTGCTTGGCAGAGAAACTCTGGTTGTCAGCTCTCTTGGAACACTAGTAGATATTCTCATAGATGATAGTGTGGATATGGTCAGTAGTGGCGCTATGGAGATCTCTGCAATAGAAGAAGAGGCTGTGGTAGGGCTCTCAGAAGGGCTGGTTGAGAAAAGAGGAATTGTATTGGTCCCTCCAATTGCGCTTGAACCGGCAGGGGCTGTAGATTCAGGAGCAGTTTTCCATTGAGGTGAGGTGGACGTTTGCCTTATGACAGAGGTCTCTGATAAAGTAGATGTGCTTTCAGACTGAGTTGTACGAAGAAGGGAAAAGGGAGTTGTCTTTCCCGAAGTGGTTGGACTACCGGGTGGTGGAATCTCACTGGGAGATGTGGTCTTCAGTGGAGCCGTCGTGGTCTCTGATAAAGTGGAGGTGGCTTTAGCTGTGCTTTTAGATGCTGTCGTCGGAAACAATTGTCTCATAGTTGTTGAGGCGATTGTTCCGGTAGTTGATTTTTCTGCCCTTTCAGACGTTGCGCTTGTCTCTCGGGGAGAGGTGGATATTTCTCCGACAGAAGCTGCAGTCATGCTTTCAGACTTTGAGGCTGAAGGTAGGAAAAGTGTGGTTGACAGCTCAGCTGCAGTCGTTCTACCACTCGTCAACTTTTCTGTTGGTGATGTGCTCTCTACACCAGATGAGGATGTCTCTGACATAGGAGATGTGGCTGCCAGTGGCCTCCCAGTGCTGCTGATCCTTAGCAGAGAAACTGCGGTTGTCAGCTCTCTTGGAACGCTGGTGGATATTCTCGTAGATGATAGCGTAGGTGTGGTCAGTAGTGGTGCTGTGGAGGTCTCCGGAATAGAAAAAGAGGCTGTGGTAGGACTCTCAGAAGGGCTGCTTGAGAAAAGAGGAAGTGTATTGGTCCCTTCAATTGCCCTTACACTGGCAGGGGCTGCAGTTGCTGGGGCAGTTTTCCATAGAGGTGAGGTGGACGTTTGCCTTAGGACAGAGGTCTCTGATAAAGTAGATGTGCTTTCAGATTGAGTTGTACTAAGAAGGGAAAAGGGAGTTGTCTTTCCTGAAGTGGTTGGTCTACCGGTTGGTGGAATCTCACTGGGAGATGTGGTCTGCAGTGGAGCTGTGTTGGTCTCTAATAAAGCGGAGGTGGCTTCAGCTCCGCTCTCAGATGCTCTCGCCGAAAAAAATTGTCCCAGAGTTGTTGCTGCGATCGTTCTTGTAATTGATATTTCTTCCTTTTCAGATGTTGTGCTTGTCTCTAGGGGAGAGGTGGATCTTTCTGCTACAGTCGTTTCAGTCGTACTTTCAGACTGTGAGGCTGAAGGTAGGAAATGCGTGGTTGACAGCTCAGCTGTAGTCCTTCTACCACTCGTTAACTTTTCTGTTGCTGATGTGCTCTGTTCAGAAGTTGAGGATGTCTCTGACATAGGAGATGTGGCTGCAGGCGTGCTCCCAGTGCTGCTGCTGCTTGGCAGAGAAACTCTGGTTGTCAGCTCTCTTGGAACACTAGTAGATATTCTCATAGATGATAGTGTGGATATGGTCAGTAGTGGCGCTGTGGAGATCTCTGCAATAGAAGAAGAGGCTGTGGTAGGGCTCTCAGAAGGGCTGGTTGAGAAAAGAGGAATTGTATTGGTCCCTATAATTACGCTTGAACCGGCAGGGGCTGTAGATTCAGGAGCAGTTTTCCATTGAGGTGAGGTGGACGTTTGCCTTGTGACAGAGGTCTCTGATAAAGCAGATGTGCTTTCAGACTGAGTTGTACTAAGAAGGGAAAATGGAGTTGTCTTTCCCGAAGGGGTTGGACTACCGGGTGGTGGAATCTCACTGGGAGATGTGGTCTTCAGTGGAGCCGTCGTGGTCTCTGATAAAGTGGAGGTGGCCTTAGCTGTGCTTTCAGATGCTGTCGTCGGAAACAATTGTCTCATAGTTGTTGACGCGATTGTTCCGGTAGTTGATTTTTCTGCCCTTTCAGACGTTGCGCTTGTCTCTCGGGGAGAGGTGGATATTTCTCCGACAGAAGCTGCAGTCATGCTTTCAGACTTTGAGGCTGAAGGTAGGAAAAGCGTGGTTGACAGCTCAGCTGCAGTCGTTCTACCACTCGTCAACTGTTCTGTTGGTGATGTGCTCTCTACAGCAGATGAGGATGTCTCTGACATAGGAGATGTGGCTGCCAGTGGCCTCCCAGTGCTGCTGATCCTTGGCAGAGAAACTGCGGTTGTCAGCTCTCTTGGAACGCTGGTGGATATTCTCGTAGATGATAGCGTAGGTGTGGTCAGTAGTGGTGCTGTGGAGGTCTCCGGAATAGAAAAAGAGGCTGTGGTAGGACTCTCAGAAGGGCTGCTTGAGAAAAGAGGAAGTGTTCTGGTCCCTCCAATTGCGCTTGCACTGGCAGGGGCTGCAGTTTCTGGGGCAGTTTTCCATAGAGGTGAGGTGGACGTTTGCCTTATGACAGAGGTCTCTGATAAAGTAGATGTGCTTTCAGATTGAGTTGTACTAAGAAGGGAAAAGGGAGATGTCTTTCCAGAAGTGGATGGACTACCGGTTGGTGGAATCGCACTGGGAGATGTGGTCTGCAGTGGAGGTGTGTTGGTCTCTAATAAAGCGGAGGTGGCTTCAGCTCCGCTCTCAGATGCTCTCGCCGAAAAAAATTGTCCCAGAGTTGTTGCTGCGATCGTTCTTGTAGTTGATATTTCTTCCTTTTCAGATGTTGTGCTTGTCTCTAGGGCAGAGGTGGATGTTTCTGCTACAGTCGTTTCAGTCGTCCTTTCAGACTGTGAGGCTGAAGGTAGGAAATGCGTGGTTGACAGCTCAGCTGTAGTCCTTCTACCACTCGTTAACTTTTCTGTTGCTGATGTGCTCTGTTCAGAAGTTGAGGATGTCTCTGACATAGGAGATGTGGCTGCAGGCGTGCTCCCAGTGCTGCTGCTGCTTGGCAGAGAAACTCTGGTTGTCAGCTCTCTTGGAACACTAGTAGATATTCTCATAGATGATAGTGTGGATATGGTCAGTAGTGGCGCTGTGGAGATCTCTGCAATAGAAGAAGAGGCTGTGGTAGGGCTCTCAGAAGGGCTGGTTGAGAAAAGAGGAATTGTATTGGTCCCTCCAATTGCGCTTGAACCGGCAGGGGCTGTAGATTCAGGAGCAGTTTTCCATTGAGGTGAGGTGGACGTTTGCCTTATGACAGAGGTCTCTGATAAAGTAGATGTGCTTTCAGACTGAGTTGTACGAAGAAGGGAAAAGGGAGTTGTCTTTCCCGAAGTGGTTGGACTACCGGGTGGTGGAATCTCACTGGGAGATGTGGTCTTCAGTGGAGCCGTCGTGGTCTCTGACAAAGTGGAGGTGGCTTTAGCTGTGCTTTCAGATGCTGTCGTCGGAAACAATTGTCTCATAGTTGTTGACGCGATTGTTCCGGTAGTTGATTTTTCTGCCCTTTCAGACGTTGCGCTTGTCTCTCGGGGAGAGGTGGATATTTCTGCGACAGAAGCTGCAGTCATGCTTTCAGACTTTGAGGCTGAAGGTAGGAAAAGCGTGGTTGACAGCTCAGCTGCAGTCGTTCTACCACTCGTCAACTGTTCTGTTGGTGATGTGCTCTCTACAGCAGATGAGGATGTCTCTGACATAGGAGATGTGGCTGCCAGTGGCCTCCCAGTGCTGCTGAGGCTTGGCAGAGAAACTGCGGTTGTCAGCTCTCTTGGAACGCTGGTGGATATTCTCGTAGATGATAGCGTAGGTGTGGTCAGTAGTGGTGCTGTGGAGGTCTCCGGAATAGAAAAAGAGGCTGTGGTAGGACTCTCAGAAGGGCTGCTTGAGAAAAGAGGAAGTGTTCTGGTCCCTTCAATTGCGCTTACACTGGCAGGGGCTGCAGTTGCTGGGGCAGTTTTCCATAGAGGTGAGGTGGACGTTTGCCTTATGACAGAGGTCTCTGATAAAGTAGATGTGCTTTCAGATTGAGTTGTACTAAGAAGGGAAAAGGGAGTTGTCTTTCCTGAAGTGGTTGGTCTACCGGTTGGTGGAATCTCACTGGGAGATGTGGTCTGCAGTGGAGCTGTGTTGGTCTCTAATAAAGCGGAGGTGGCTTCAGCTCCGCTCTCAGATGCTCTCGCCGAAAAAAATTGTCCCAGAGTTGTTGCTGCGATCGTTCTTGTAGTTGATATTTCTTCCTTTTCAGATGTTGTGCTTGTCTCTAGGGGAGAGGTGGATGTTTCTGCTACAGTCGTTTCAGTCGTCCTTTCAGACTGTGAGGCTGAAGGTAGGAAATGCGTGGTTGACAGCTCAGCTGTAGTCCTTCTACCACTCGTCAACTTTTCTGTTGCTGATGTGCTCTGTTCAGAAGTTGAGGATGTCTCTGACATAGGAGATGTGGCTGCAGGCGTGCTCCCAGTGCTGCTGCTGCTTGGCAGAGAAACTCTGGTTGTCAGCTCTCTTGGAACACTAGTAGATATTCTCATAGATGATAGTGTGGATATGGTCAGTAGTGGCGCTATGGAGATCTCTGCAATAGAAGAAGAGGCTGTGGTAGGGCTCTCAGAAGGGCTGGTTGAGAAAAGAGGAATTGTATTGGTCCCTCCAATTGCGCTTGAACCGGCAGGGGCTGTAGATTCAGGAGCAGTTTTCCATTGAGGTGAGGTGGACGTTTGCCTTATGACAGAGGTCTCTGATAAAGTAGATGTGCTTTCAGACTGAGTTGTACGAAGAAGGGAAAAGGGAGTTGTCTTTCCCGAAGTGGTTGGACTACCGGGTGGTGGAATCTCACTGGGAGATGTGGTCTTCAGTGGAGCCGTCGTGGTCTCTGATAAAGTGGAGGTGGCTTTAGCTGTGCTTTCAGATGCTGTCGTCGGAAACAATTGTCTCATAGTTGTTGAGGCGATTGTTCCGGTAGTTGATTTTTCTGCCCTTTCAGACGTTGCGCTTGTCTCTCGGGGAGAGGTGGATATTTCTGCGACAGAAGCTGCAGTCATGCTTTCAGACTTTGAGGCTGAAGGTAGGAAAAGCGTGGTTGACAGCTCAGCTGCAGTCGTTCTACCACTCGTCAACTTTTCTGTTGGTGATGTGCTCTCTACAGCAGATGAGGATGTCTCTGACATAGGAGATGTGGCTGCCAGTGGCCTCCCAGTGCTGCTGAGGCTTGGCAGAGAAACTGCGGTTGTCAGCTCTCTTGGAACGCTGGTGGATATTCTCGTAGATGATAGCGTAGGTGTGGTCAGTAGTGGTGCTGTGGAGGTCTCCGGAAAAGAAAAAGAGGCTGTGGTAGGACTCTCAGAAGGGCTGCTTGAGAAAAGAGGAAGTGTATTGGTCCCTCCAATTGCGCTTGCACTGGCAGGGGCTGCAGTTGCTGGGGCAGTTTTCCATAGAGGTGAGGTGGACGTTTGCCTTATGACAGAGGTCTCTGATAAAGTAGATGTGCTTTCAGACTGAGTTGTACTAAGAAGGGAAAAGGGAGTTGTCTTTCCTGAAGTGGTTGGTCTACCGGTTGGTGGAATCTCACTGGAGGATGTGGTCTGCAGTGGAGCTGTGTTGGTCTCTAATAAAGCGGAGGTGGCTTCAGCTCCGCTCTCAGATGCTCTCGCGGAAAAAAATTGTCCCAGAGTTGTTGCTGCGATCGTTCTTGTAGTTGATATTTCTTCCTTTTCAGATGTTGTGCTTGTCTCTAGGGGAGAGGTGGATGTTTCTGCTACAGTCGTTTCAGTCGTCCTTTCAGACTGTGAGGCTGAAGGTAGGAAATGCGTGGTTGACAGCTCAGCTGTAGTCCTTCTACCACTCGTCAACTTTTCTGTTGCTGATGTGCTCTGTTCAGAAGTTGAGGATGTCTCTGACATAGGAGATGTGGCTGCAGGCGTGCTCCCAGTGCTGCTGCTGCTTGGCAGAGAAACTCTGGTTGTCAGCTCTCTTGGAACACTAGTAGATATTCTCATAGATGATAGTGTGGATACGGTCAGTAGTGGCGCTGTGGAGATCTCTGCAATAGAAGAAGAGGCTGTGGTAGGGCTCTCAGAAGGGCTGGTTGAGAAAAGAGGAATTGTATTGGTCCCTCCAATTGCGCTTGAACCGGCAGGGGCTGTAGATTCAGGAGCAGTTTTCCATTGAGGTGAGGTGGACGTTTGCCTTATGACAGAGGTCTCTGATAAAGTAGATGTGCTTTCAGACTGAGTTGTACGAAGAAGGGAAAAGGGAGTTGTCTTTCCCGAAGTGGTTGGACTACCGGGTGGTGGAATCTCACTGGGAGATGTGGTCTTCAGTGGAGCCGTCGTGGTCTCTGATAAAGTGGAGGTGGCTTTAGCTGTGCTTTCAGATGCTGTCGTCGGAAACAATTGTCTCATAGTTGTTGACGCGATTGTTCCGGTAGTTGATTTTTCTGCCCTTTCAGACGTTGCGCTTGTCTCTCGGGGAGAGGAGGATATTTCTCCGACAGAAGCTGCAGTCATGCTTTCAGACTTTGAGGCTGAAGGTAGGAAAAGCGTGGTTGACAGCTCAGCTGCAGTCGTTCTACCACTCGTCAACTGTTCTGTTGGTGATGTGCTCTCTACAGCAGATGAGGATGTCTCTGACATAGGAGATGTGGCTGCCAGTGGCCTCCCAGTGCTGCTGAGGCTTGGCAGAGAAACTGCGGTTGTCAGCTCTCTTGGAACGCTGGTGGATATTCTCGTAGATGATAGTGTAGGTGTGGTCAGTAGTGGTGCTGTGGAGGTCTCCGGAAAAGAAAAAGAGGCTGTGGTAGGACTCTCAGAAGGGCTGCTTGAGAAAAGAGGAAGTGTATTGGTCCCTCCAATTGCGCTTGCACTGGCAGGGGCTGCAGTTGCTGGGGCAGTTTTCCATAGAGGTGAGGTGGACGTTTGCCTTATGACAGAGGTCTCTGATAAAGTAGATGTGCTTTCAGACTGAGTTGTACTAAGAAGGGAAAAGGGAGTTGTCTTTCCTGAAGTGGTTGGTCTACCGGTTGGTGGAATCTCACTGGGAGATGTGGTCTGCAGTGGAGCTGTGTTGGTCTCTAATAAAGCGGAGGTGGCTTCAGCTCCGCTCTCAGATGCTCTCGCCGAAAAAAATTGTCCCAGAGTTGTTGCTGCGATCGTTCTTGTAGTTGATATTTCTTCCTTTTCAGATGTTGTGCTTGTCTCTAGGGGAGAGGTGGATGTTTCTGCTACAGTCGTTTCAGTCGTCCTTTCAGACTGTGAGGCTGAAGGTAGGAAATGCGTGGTTGACAGCTCAGCTGTAGTCCTTCTACCACTCGTCAACTTTTCTGTTGCTGATGTGCTCTGTTCAGAAGTTGAGGATGTCTCTGACATAGGAGATGTGGCTGCAGGCGTGCTCCCAGTGCTGCTGCTGCTTGGCAGAGAAACTCTGGTTGTCAGCTCTCTTGGAACACTAGTAGATATTCTCATAGATGATAGTGTGGATACGGTCAGTAGTGGCGCTATGGAGATCTCTGCAATAGAAGAAGAGGCTGTGGTAGGGCTCTCAGAAGGGCTGGTTGAGAAAAGAGGAATTGTATTGGTCCCTCCAATTGCGCTTGAACCGGCAGGGGCTGTAGATTCAGGAGCAGTTTTCCATTGAGGTGAGGTGGACGTTTGCCTTATGACAGAGGTCTCTGATAAAGTAGATGTGCTTTCAGACTGAGTTGTACGAAGAAGGGAAAAGGGAGTTGTCTTTCCCGAAGTGGTTGGACTACCGGGTGGTGGAATCTCACTGGGAGATGTGGTCTTCAGTGGAGCCGTCGTGGTCTCTGATAAAGTGGAGGTGGCTTTAGCTGTGCTTTCAGATGCTGTCGTCGGAAACAATTGTCTCATAGTTGTTGAGGCGATTGTTCCGGTAGTTGATTTTTCTGCCCTTTCAGACGTTGCGCTTGTCTCTCGGGGAGAGGTGCATATTTCTGCGACGGAAGCTGCAGTCATGCTTTCAGACTTTGAGGCTGAAGGTAGGAAAAGCGTGGTTGACAGCTCAGCTGCAGTTGTTCTACCACTCGTCAACTTTTCTGTTGGTGATGTGCTCTCTACAGGAGATGAGGATGTCTCTGACATAGGAGATGTGGCTGCCAGTGGCCTCCCAGTGCTGCTGAGGCTTGGCAGAGAAACTGCGGTTGTCAGCTCTCTTGGAACGCTGGTGGATATTCTCGTAGATGATAGCGTAGGTGTGGTCAGTAGTGGTGCTGTGGAGGTCTCCGGAAAAGAAAAAGAGGCTGTGGTAGGACTCTCAGAAGGGCTGCTTGAGAAAAGAGGAAGTGTATTGGTCCCTCCAATTGCGCTTGCACTGGCAGGGGCTGCAGTTGCTGGGGCAGTTTTCCATAGAGGTGAGGTGGACGTTTGCCTTATGACAGAGGTCTCTGATAAAGTAGATGTGCTTTCAGACTGAGTTGTACTAAGAAGGGAAAAGGGAGTTGTCTTTCCTGAAGTGGTTGGTCTACCGGTTGGTGGAATCTCACTGGGAGATGTGGTCTGCAGTGGAGCTGTGTTGGTCTCTAATAAAGCGGAGGTGGCTTCAGCTCCGCTCTCAGATGCTCTCGCCGAAAAAAATTGTCCCAGAGTTGTTGCTGCGATCGTTCTTGTAGTTGATATTTCTTCCTTTTCAGATGTTGTGCTTGTCTCTAGGGGAGAGGTGGATGTTTCTGCTACAGTCGTTTCAGTCGTCCTTTCAGACTGTGAGGCTGAAGGTAGGAAATGCGTGGTTGACAGCTCAGCTGTAGTCCTTCTACCACTCGTCAACTTTTCTGTTGCTGATGTGCTCTGTTCAGAAGTTGAGGATGTCTCTGACATAGGAGATGTGGCTGCAGGCGTGCTCCCAGTGCTGCTGCTGCTTGGCAGAGAAACTCTGGTTGTCAGCTCTCTTGGAACACTAGTAGATATTCTCATAGATGATAGTGTGGATATGGTCAGTAGTGGCGCTATGGAGATCTCTGCAATAGAAGAAGAGGCTGTGGTAGGGCTCTCAGAAGGGCTGGTTGAGAAAAGAGGAATTGTATTGGTCCCTCCAATTGCGCTTGAACCGGCAGGGGCTGTAGATTCAGGAGCAGTTTTCCATTGAGGTGAGGTGGACGTTTGCCTTATGACAGAGGTCTCTGATAAAGTAGATGTGCTTTCAGACTGAGTTGTACGAAGAAGGGAAAAGGGAGTTGTCTTTCCCGAAGTGGTTGGACTACCGGGTGGTGGAATCTCACTGGGAGATGTGGTCTTCAGTGGAGCCGTCGTGGTCTCTGATAAAGTGGAGGTGGCTTTAGCTGTGCTTTCAGATGCTGTCGTCGGAAACAATTGTCTCATAGTTGTTGAGGCGATTGTTCCGGTAGTTGATTTTTCTGCCCTTTCAGACGTTGCGCTTGTCTCTCGGGGAGAGGTGGATATTTCTGCGACGGAAGCTGCAGTCATGCTTTCAGACTTTGAGGCTGAAGGTAGGAAAAGCGTGGTTGACAGCTCAGCTGCAGTCGTTCTACCACTCGTCAACTTTTCTGTTGGTGATGTGCTCTCTACAGCAGATGAGGATGTCTCTGACATAGGAGATGTGGCTGCCAGTGGCCTCCCAGTGCTGCTGATCCTTGGCAGAGAAACTGCGGTTGTCAGCTCTCTTGGAACGCTGGTGGATATTCTCGTAGATGATAGCGTAGGTGTGGTCAGTAGTGGTGCTGTGGAGGTCTCCGGAAAAGAAAAAGAGGCTGTGGTAGGACTCTCAGAAGGGCTGCTTGAGAAAAGAGGAAGTGTATTGGTCCCTCCAATTGCGCTTGCACTGGCAGGGGCTGCAGTTGCTGGGGCAGTTTTCCATAGAGGTGAGGTGGACGTTTGCCTTATGACAGAGGTCTCTGATAAAGTAGATGTGCTTTCAGACTGAGTTGTACTAAGAAGGGAAAAGGGAGTTGTCTTTACTGAAGTGGTTGGTCTACCGGTTGGTGGAATCTCACTGGGAGATGTGGTCTGCAGTGGAGCTGTGTTGGTCTCTAATAAAGCGGAGGTGGCTTCAGCTCCGCTCTCAGATGCTCTCGCCGATAAAAATTGTCCCAGAGTTGTTGCTGCGATCGTTCTTGTAGTTGATATTTCTTCCTTTTCAGATGTTGTGCTTGTCTCTAGGGGAGAGGTGGATGTTTCTGCTACAGTCGTTTCAGTCGTCCTTTCAGACTGTGAGGCTGAAGGTAGGAAATGCGTGGTTGACAGCTCAGCTGTAGTCCTTCTACCACTCGTCAACTTTTCTGTTGCTGATGTGCTCTGTTCAGAAGTTGAGGATGTCTCTGACATAGGAGAGGTGGCTGCAGGCGTGCTCCCAGTGCTGCTGCTGCTTGGCAGAGAAACTCTGGTTGTCAGCTCTCTTGGAACACTAGTAGATATTCTCATAGATGATAGTGTGGATATGGTCAGTAGTGGCGCTGTGGAGATCTCTGCAATAGAAGAAGAGGCTGTGGTAGGGCTCTCAGAAGGGCTGGTTGAGAAAAGAGGAATTGTATTGGTCCCTCCAATTGCGCTTGAACCGGCAGGGGCTGTAGATTCAGGAGCAGTTTTCCATTGAGGTGAGGTGGACGTTTGCCTTATGACAGAGGTCTCTGATAAAGTAGATGTGCTTTCAGACTGAGTTGTACGAAGAAGGGAAAAGGGAGTTGTCTTTCCCGAAGTGGTTGGACTACCGGGTGGTGGAATCTCACTGGGAGATGTGGTCTTCAGTGGAGCCGTCGTGGTCTCTGATAAAGTGGAGGTGGCTTTAGCTGTGCTTTCAGATGCTGTCGTCGGAAACAATTGTCTCATAGTTGTTGAGGCGATTGTTCCGGTAGTTGATTTTTCTGCCCTTTCAGACGTTGCGCTTGTCTCTCGGGGAGAGGTGGATATTTCTGCGACGGAAGCTGCAGTCATGCTTTCAGACTTTGAGGCTGAAGGTAGGAAAAGCGTGGTTGACAGCTCAGCTGCAGTCGTTCTACCACTCGTCAACTTTTCTGTTGGTGATGTGCTCTCTACAGCAGATGAGGATGTCTCTGACATAGGAGATGTGGCTGCCAGTGGCCTCCCAGTGCTGCTGATCCTTGGCAGAGAAACTGCGGTTGTCAGCTCTCTTGGAACGCTGGTGGATATTCTCGTAGATGATAGCGTAGGTGTGGTCAGTAGTGGTGCTGTGGAGGTCTCCGGAATAGAAAAAGAGGCTGTGGTAGGACTCTCAGAAGGGCTGCTTGAGAAAAGAGGAAGTGTATTGGTCCCTTCAATTGCGCTTACACTGGCAGGGGCTGCAGTTGCTGGGGCAGTTTTCCATAGAGGTGAGGTGGACGTTTGCCTTAGGACAGAGGTCTCTGATAAAGTAGATGTGCTTTCAGATTGAGTTGTACTAAGAAGGGAAAAGGGAGTTGTCTTTACTGAAGTGGTTGGTCTACCGGTTGGTGGAATCTCACTGGGAGATGTGGTCTGCAGTGGAGCTGTGTTGGTCTCTAGTAAAGCAGAGGTGGCTTCAGCTCCGCTCTCAGATGCTCTCGCCGAAAAAAATTGTCCCAGAGTTGTTGCTGCGATCGTTCTTGTAGTTGATATTTCTTCCTTTTCAGATGTTGTGCTTGTCTCTAGGGGAGAGGTGGATGTTTCTGCTACAGTCGTTTCAGTCGTCCTTTCAGACTGTGAGGCTGAAGGTAGGAAATGCGTGGTTGACAGCTCAGCTGTAGTCCTTCTACCACTCGTCAACTTTTCTGTTGCTGATGTGCTCTGTTCAGAAGTTGAGGATGTCTCTGACATAGGAGAGGTGGCTGCAGGCGTGCTCCCAGTGCTGCTGCTGCTTGGCAGAGAAACTCTGGTTGTCAGCTCTCTTGGAACACTAGTAGATATTCTCATAGATGATAGTGTGGATATGGTCAGTAGTGGCGCTGTGGAGATCTCTGCAATAGAAGAAGAGGCTGTGGTAGGGCTCTCAGAAGGGCTGGTTGAGAAAAGAGGAATTGTATTGGTCCCTCCAATTGCGCTTGAACCGGCAGGGGCTGTAGATTCAGGAGCAGTTTTCCATTGAGGTGAGGTGGACGTTTGCCTTATGACAGAGGTCTCTGATAAAGTAGATGTGCTTTCAGACTGAGTTGTACGAAGAAGGGAAAAGGGAGTTGTCTTTCCCGAAGTGGTTGGACTACCGGGTGGTGGAATCTCAGTGGGAGATGTGGTCTTCAGTGGAGCCGTCGTGGTCTCTGATAAAGTGGAGGTGGCCTTAGCTGTGCTTTCAGATGCTGTCGTCGGAAACAATTGTCTCATAGTTGTTGACGCGATTGTTCCGGTAGTTGATTTTTCTGCCCTTTCAGACGTTGCGCTTGTCTCTCGGGGAGAGGTGGATATTTCTCCGACAGAAGCTGCAGTCATGCTTTCAGACTGTGAGGCTGAAGGTAGGAAAAGCGTGGTTGACAGCTCAGCTGCAGTCGTTCTACCACTCGTCAACTTTTCTGTTGGTGATGTGCTCTCTACAGCAGATGAGGATGTCTCTGACATAGGAGATGTGGCTGCCAGTGGCCTCCCAGTGCTGCTGATCCTTGGCAGAGAAACTGCGGTTGTCAGCTCTCTTGGAACGCTGGTGGATATTCTCGTAGATGATAGCGTAGGTGTGGTCAGTAGTGGTGCTGTGGAGGTCTCCGGAATAGAAAAAGAGGCTGTGGTAGGACTCTCAGAAGGGCTGCTTGAGGAAAGAGGAAGTGTTCTGGTCCCTCCAATTGCGCTTGCACTGGCAGGGGCTGCAGTTGCTGGGGCAGTTTTCCATAGAGGTGAGGTGGACGTTTGCCTTATGACAGAGGTCTCTGATAAAGTAGATGTGCTTTCAGATTGAGTTGTACTAAGAAGGGAAAAGGGAGTTGTCTTTCCTGAAGTGGTTGGTCTACCGGTTGGTGGAATCTCACTGGGAGATGTGGTCTGCAGTGGAGCTGTGTTGGTCTCTAATAAAGCGGAGGTGGCTTCAGCGCCGCTCTCAGATGCTCTCGCTGAAAAAAATTGTCCCAGAGTTGTTGCTGCGATCGTTCTTGTAGTTGATATTTCTTCCTTTTCAGATGTTGTGCTTGTCTCTAGGGGAGAGGTGGATGTTTCTGCTACAGTCGTTTCAGTCGTCCTTTCAGACTGTGAGGCTGAAGGTAGGAAATGCGTGGTTGACAGCTCAGCTGTAGTCCTTCTACCGCTCGTCAACTTTTCTGTTGCTGATGTGCTCTGTTCAGAAGTTGAGGATGTCTCTGACATAGGAGATGTGGCTGCAGGCGTGCTCCCAGTGCTGCTGCTGCTTGGCAGAGAAACTCTGGTTGTCAGCTCTCTTGGAACACTAGTAGATATTCTCATAGATGATAGTGTGGATATGGTCAGTAGTGGCGCTGTGGAGATCTCTGCAATAGAAGAAGAGGCTGTGGTAGGGCTCTCAGAAGGGCTGGTTGAGAAAAGAGGAATTGTATTGGTCCCTCCAATTGCGCTTGAACCGGCAGGGGCTGTAGATTCAGGAGCAGTTTTCCATTGAGGTGAGGTGGACGTTTGCCTTATGACAGAGGTCTCTGATAAAGTAGATGTGCTTTCAGACTGAGTTGTACTAAGAAGGGAAAAGGGAGTTGTCTTTCCCGAAGTGGTTGGACTACCGGGTGGTGGAATCTCACTGGGAGATGTGGTCTTCAGTGGAGCCGTCATGGTCTCTGATAAAGTGGAGGTGGCCTTAGCTGTGCTTTCAGATGCTGTCGTCGGAAACAATTGTCTCATAGTTGTTGACGCGATTGTTCCGGTAGTTGATTTTTCTGCCCTTTCAGACGTTGCGCTTGTCTCTCGGGGAGAGGTGGATATTTCTCCGACAGAAGCTGCAGTCATGCTTTCAGACTGTGAGGCTGAAGGTAGGAAAAGCGTGGTTGACAGCTCAGCTGCAGTCGTTCTACCACTCGTCAACTTTTCTGTTGGTGATGTGCTCTCTACAGCAGATGAGGATGTCTCTGACATAGGAGATGTGGCTGCCAGTGGCCTCCCAGTGCTGCTGATCCTTGACAGAGAAACTGCGGTTGTCAGCTCTCTTGGAACGCTGGTGGATATTCTCGTAGATGATAGCGTAGGTGTGGTCAGTAGTGGTGCTGTGGAGGTCTCCGGAATAGAAAAAGAGGCTGTGGTAGGACTCTCAGAAGGGCTGCTTGAGAAAAGAGGAAGTGTATTGGTCCCTCCAATTGCGCTTGCACTGGCAGGGGCTGCAGTTGCTGGGGCAGTTTTCCATAGAGGTGAGGTGGACGTTTGCCTTATGACAGAGGTCTCTGATAAAGTAGATGTGCTTTCAGATTGAGTTGTACTAAGAAGGGAAAAGGGAGTTGTCTTTCCTGAAGTGGTTGGTCTACCGGTTGGTGGAATCTCACTGGGAGATGTGGTCTGCAGTGGAGCTGTGTTGGTCTCTGATAAAGCGGAGGTGGCTTTAGCTGTGCTTTCAGATGCTCTCGCCGAAAAAAATTGTCCCAGAGTTGTTGCTGCGATCGTTCTTGTAGTTGATATTTCTTCCTTTTCAGATGTTGTGCTTGTCTCTAGGGGAGAGGTGGATGTTTCTGCTACAGTCGTTTCAGTCGTCCTTTCAGACTGTGAGGCTGAAGGTAGGAAATGCGTGGTTGACAGCTCAGCTGTAGTCCTTCTACCACTCGTCAACTTTTCTGTTGCTGATGTGCTCTGTTCAGAAGTTGAGGATGTCTCTGACATAGGAGAGGTGGCTGCAGGCGTGCTCCCAGTGCTGCTGCTGCTTGGCAGAGAAACTCTGGTTGTCAGCTCTCTTGGAACACTAGTAGATATTCTCATAGATGATAGTGTGGATATGGTCAGTAGTGGCGCTGTGGAGATCTCTGCAATAGAAGAAGAGGCTGTGGTAGGGCTCTCAGAAGGGCTGGTTGAGAAAAGAGGAATTGTATTGGTCCCTATAATTACGCTTGAACCGGCAGGGGCTGTAGATTCAGGAGCAGTTTTCCATTGAGGTGAGGTGGACGTTTGCCTTATGACAGAGGTCTCTGATAAAGTAGATGTGCTTTCAGACTGAGTTGTACTAAGAAGGGAAAAGGGAGTTATCTTTCCCGAAGTGGTTGGACTACCGGGTGGTGGAATCTCACTGGGAGATGTGGTCTTCAGTGGAGCCGTCGTGGTCTCTGATAAAGTGGAGGTGGCTTTAGCTGTGCTTTCAGATGCTGTCGTCGGAAACAATTGTCTCATAGTTGTTGACGCGATTGTTCCGGTAGTTGATTTTTCTGCCCTTTCAGACGTTGCGCTTGTCTCTCGGGGAGAGGTGGATATTTCTCCGACAGAAGCTGCAGTCATGCTTTCAGACTTTGAGGCTGAAGGTAGGAAAAGCGTGGTTGACAGCTCAGCTGCAGTCGTTCTACCACTCGTCAACTTTTCTGTTGGTGATGTGCTCTCTACAGCAGATGAGGATGTCTCTGACATAGGAGATGTGGCTGCCAGTGGCCTCCCAGTGCTGCTGATCCTTGGCAGAGAAACTGCGGTTGTCAGCTCTCTTGGAACGCTGGTGGATATTCTCGTAGATGATAGAGTAGGTGTGGTCAGTAGTGGTGCTGTGGAGGTCTCCGGAATAGAAAAAGAGGCTGTGGTAGGACTCTCAGAAGGGCTGCTTGAGAAAAGAGGAAGTGTTCTGGTCCCTCCAATTGCGCTTGCACTGGCAGGGGCTGCAGTTGCTGGGGCAGTTTTCCATAGAGGTGAGGTGGACGTTTGCCTTATGACAGAGGTCTCTGATAAAGTAGATGTGCTTTCAGATTGAGTTGTACTAAGAAGGGAAAAGGGAGTTGTCTTTCCAGAAGTGGATGGACTACCGGTTGGTGGAATCGCACTGGGAGATGTGGTCTGCAGTGGAGCTGTGTTGGTCTCTGATAAAGTGGAGGTGGCTTTAGCTGTGCTTTCAGATGCTGTCGTCGGAAACAATTGTCTCATAGTTGTTGCCGCAATTGTTCCTGTAGTTGATTTTTCTTCCTTTTGAGATGTTGCGCTTGTCTCTAGGGGAGAGGTGGATGTTTCTCCTACGGTAGCTGCAATTGTCCTTTCAGACTGTGAGGCTGAAGGTAGGAAAAGCGTGGTTGACAGCTCAGCTGCAGTCGTTCTACCACTTGTCAACTTTTCTGTTGCTGATGTGCTCTGTACAGAAGTTGAGGATGTCTCTGACATAGGAAATGTGGGTGCAGGCGTGCTCCCAGTGCTGCTGCTGCTTGGCAGAGAAACTGTAGTTGTCAGCTCTCTTGGAACACTAGTAGATATTTTCAAAGATGATAGTGTGGATATGGTCAGTAGTGGCGCTGTGGAGATCTCTGCAATAGAAGAAGAGGCTGTGGTAGGGCTCTCAGAAGGGCTGGTTGATAACAGAGGAAGTGTATTGGTCCCTCCAATTGCGCTTGAACTGGCAGGGGCTGTAGATTCAGGAGCAATTTTCCATTGAGGTGAGGTGGACGTTTGGCTTATGACAGAGGTCTCTGATAAAGTAGATGTGCTTTCAGATTGAGTTGTACTAAGAAGGGAAAAGGTAGTTGTCTTTCCCGAAGTGGTTGGACTACCGGGTGGTGGAATCTCACTTGGAGATGTGGTCTGCAATAGAGCTGTGGTGGTCTCTGATGAAGTGGAGGTGGCTTCAGCTGTGCTCTCAGATGCTGTCATCAACAACAATTGTTCCATAGTTGTTGGTGCGATTGTTCCTGTAGTTGATTTTTCTTCCATTTGAGATGTTGCGCTTGTCTCTAGGGGAGAGGTGGATGTTTCTCCTACGGTAGCTGCAGTTGTCCTTTCAGACTGTGAGGCTGAAGGTAGGAAAAGCATGGTTGACAGCTCAGCTGCAGTCGTTCTAACACTCGTCAACTTTTCTGTGGGTGATGTGCTCTCTACAGCAGATGAGGGTGTCTGTGACATAGGAGATGTGGCTGCAAGTGGCCTCCCAATTCTGCTGATCCTTGGCAGAGAAACTGCCGTTGTGAGCTCTCTTGGAACCCTGGTGGATATTCTCGTAGATGATAGTGTAGGTGTGGTCAGTAGTGGTGCTGTGGAGGTCTCCGAAATAGAAGAAGAGGCTGTGGTAGTGGTCTCAGAAGGGCTGGTTGAGAAAAGAGGAAGTGCATTGGTCCGTCCAATTGCACTTGCACTGACAGGGGCTAAAGATTGTGGGGCACTTTTCCATAGACGTGAGGTGGAAGTTTGGCTCATAGCAGAGGTCTCTGATAAAGTTGACGTGCTTTCAGATTGAGTTGTACTAAGAAGGGAAAAGGTGGTTGTCTTTCCCGAAGTAGTTGGACTACCGGGTGGTGGAATCTCACTTGGAGATGTGGTCTTCAGTGGATCTGTCGTGGTCTCTGATAAAGTGGAGGTGGCTTTAGCTGTGCTTTCAGATGCTGTTGTCGGAAACAATTGTCTTATCGTTGTTGATGCGATTGTTTCTGTAGTTGATTTTTCTGCTGTTTCAGATGTTGTGCTTGTCTCTAGGGGAGAGGTGGATGTTTGTTCTACAGTAGCTGCAGTTGTGCTTCCAGACTTTGAGGCTGAAGGTAGGAAAAGCATGGTCGATAGCTCAGCTGCAGTCGTTCTACCACTTGTATACTTTTCTATTGGTGATGTGCTCTCTGCAGAAGATGAGGTTGTCTCTGACATAGGAGATGTGGCTGCAAGTGTCTCCCCAGTGCTGCTGCTGCTTTGCAGAGAAACTGCGGTTGTCAGCTCTCTTGAAACGCTGGTGGAGATTCTCGTGAATGATAGTGTGGGTTTGGTTAGTAGTTGCGCTGTGGAGGTCTCTGAAATAGAAGAATAGGCTGTGGTAGGGCTCTCAGAAGGGCTGGTTGAGAAAAGAGGAAGTGTATTGGTCCCTCCAGTTGCGCTTGCACTGGCAGGGGCTGCGGTTTCAGGAACAGTTTTCCATTGAGATGAGGTGGACGTTTGGCTTATGGGAGAGGTCTCTGATAAAGTAGATGTGCTTTCAGACTGAGTTGTACTAAGAAGGGAAAAGATAGTTGTCTTTCCCGACGTGGTTGGACTACTGGATGGTGGAATCTCAGTTGGAGATGTGGTCTGAAGTGGAGCTGTGGTGGTCTCTGATGAAGTGGAGGTGGTTTCTGCTGTGCTTTCAGATGCTGTTGTCCGAAACAATTGTCTTGTAGTTGTTGCTGCGATTGTTCCTGTAGTCGATTTTTCTTCTGTTTCTGATGTTGCACTTGTCTCTAGGACAGAGGTGGATGTGTTTCCTACCGTAGGTGCAGTCGTTCTTTCAGAGTGTGAGGCTGAAGGTAGGAAAGGCGTGGTTGACAGCTCAGCTGAAGTCGTTCTACCACTCGTCAGCTTTTCTGTGGGTGATGTGCTCTCTACAGGTGATGTGGATGTCTCTGACATTGGTGATGTGGCTGCAAGTGTCTTCCCAGTGCTGCTGCTGCTTGACAGAGAAACTGCGGTTGTCAGCTCTCTTGGAACGCTGTTGGATATTCTGGTAGATGATAGCGTAGATGTGGTCTGTAGTGGAGCTGTGGAGGTCTCTGAAAAATTTGATGTGGCTGAAGGAAACATTTGAAGAAAATAGTAGTAATAATTATTATTTGTATTTTTAATATTTTTCATTTTTGAAGTGTGTGAAAATTCCATCTTTATTCTGCTTTTTGGGTTTTCCATATTTCAGTGAGAGAAGATAATACTGAACTGTTTCTCCTGTTTTAAAAAATTTTAAAATGCAGCGAAATCTGTTTCCTCTCCTACTCTCTCTCTTTTCTAATCCTTTTCTTCCTCCTTTTTTAATGTAAAAGTTATAAGAAGGGGAGGATATGATAAAAAGAGAACGAAAAATCTCTGAGAAAATTTTCAATAAATTCAATTTTAACAAAAAATTGTTGAATGCAAGTGAAATATTTGTAAATATCATGGACCCAATGAGAAGGATCAGTCAGCTGTAGCTCTGAATGTGACCGGACTCATCTGCAGCCGACTGCCTTCTCTCAAAGAGACCAAAGGTCTTTATCACCTCTGGCATTTAGCTCCAGTCTCTATGCCTGCCATGGTCACCTTTGGGTTTAGAATTGTCATGACTCTGGGACCTTTGTATGTAGTATAAGACCTTTGGTCTGACCCAATATGGCCGTTTTTTGTTCTTATGTAAGACTGCATCTTGCTGTGGAATACTGCCGGGGGGTGGGGGTTCTGCACAGTCAGTCCCGGTTTGCAATTGTCCACAGTGAGTCCCACCTCAAGTCATTTTTGCCAGGGTTTCAGTGTTGCTAATGTATGCTGGGGCACTTCAATATGGATAAAAACCCGATTCAACATTGGATTCGAAACCACCAGGCATATGATCTGAGGCAGGTCTCCCGTGATAAAAAATTGGGCACTAGCTTATTAAACAATGACAGCCATATAGGATTGTCTTCCTAAAAGAATTACTCCCCCTCCTCGTCAAAAGCCATATGTCCAAAGACGTTTTGATATGTTGTTCTTATGGAGCGGCTCACTGCATTAGTAATCACTCGTCGCATTTTTGGCGTCACACTCCATGCTATCACAACCAATTCATGTTCACATTAGGTGAGTCACTTTGCAGAGTAATTTATTGCTGTAGAGAAACCACCCTGTTTATGTAACATTTGTGACAGCAACCAGGAACTTCAAAATTAAGACAGATGCTCTGTTTCAGCTAATGCTGTTTGTGGATTAGAAAGGGAAGGAATAGAATAGCAGATCTATTCTCAAGGTATGTTGATGTAACCCACCCACATCTTGGGTGTGGTTCACTGTCCCCTGTAGTGGCACCTAGACCACTTACAGAGGGCTGCCTGAGTCTCAGCTGGTGTAGGGCTTGCCCGTTTCCCCCCAGAGTAGCTCTGTGTAAAGCCACTGTGAGGGGACATGCTGACCCTTCAGGATCCTGTTCATGTCAGGAGGCACCTGAAATGCTGCTTCCTGATGGAATGAATGAGCTGGCAGGGAACCCATCCCGACTCCCTGCTGTGGCAAGGGGGAAGAAGGGAGGGCAGCAGCCTGATGGAGCTGTGACATGTTTTAAATGCCATGTCCTGACTCCAATGGCCTGGTGGGATGGGGAGCTGCTTTCAGTGTTTACTCGTTTACTCAACATCCCTCGAATGGCGTTGAGCAGATTTTGAAAATGTGTCTGTGCTCGCTGTTCAAGGTGGTGTATTCTGTGGTGGCATGAAACATTAATGTATTTGGCCCTTGTTTAGCTCGTTGTATGCACTATTATGCTACAAACCTCTCTAGTAAGACCATGCCCATAGTAAATACAAGTAAATATGACTTTTATGAGCAATCAGTTCAGCTGAAAAAAGCAGGTGTGCCGTGGAATTGTTTGTCTCATTGAAGTGAGCCATGTTACTGAAAAGGTTGGTTTAGACCATCTCTGACGGGTATATGTCTATATGTCTCTTTAAAATCTCCAGTGACAGAGATTCCACAACCTCCCGGGGCAATTTATTTCAGTGTTTAGCCATCCCAACAGGAAGGTTTTCCTAATATCCAGCCTAAACCTTCCTTGCTACAACTTAAGTCCATTGTTTCTTGTCCTGTCATCAGAGGTTAATGAGAATATTTTTTCCTCCTTCTAACAACCCTTTAGATATTTGAAAGCTTTCATCATGTTCCCTCTCACTCTTCTATTTAACAGATTAAACAGTCCCAATTCTTTCAATTTTTTCAAGTAAAGAAGTCATTTTGAAGGCACAGGAACAAACCATCCTGCTGCATAGCAAGAAATGCAAATATGGTAGGCAACCAGTTTGGTTTAATAGGGAAATCCTTGGTCAGCTTAAACCCAGAAAGGATGAGTATAAGAAATGGAAATGTGGACAGTTGACTGAGGAGGAGCATAAACATACGGCTGGAGAATGCCGAGGGGTAATCAGGAAAGTGAAAGCACAATTGGAACTGCAGCTGGCAAGGGAAGTGAAGGGTAACAAGAAGGGTTTCTACAGGCATGTTAACAATAAGCGGTTTATCAGAGGTGGTGCGGGGCCGCTACTGAATGAGAGAGGTAACCTATTGACAGATGATTTAAGAAAAGCTGAAGTACTCAATGCTTTTTTTGCCTGAGTCTTCACGGACAAGGACAGATCCCACACTACGGTGCTAGACATTGCAGTATTGGAAGGTGGAGGGCAGCCATCTGTGGAGAATGAGAAAGTTAAAAGCTATCTGGAAAAACTAGATGTACACAGATCCATGGGTCTGGATTTAATGCACCCAAAGGCACGGAGGGGATTGGCAGACATCATTGCTGAGCCCTTGGCCATTATCTTTGAAGACTCTTGGAGATCAAAAGAGATCCTGGATGACTTAAAAAGGCAATGTTGGGCCCATTTTTAAAAAGGAAAGAAGGACAATCCAGGGAACTATTGACCGGTCAGCCTCACCTTAATCCCCAGGAAAATAATAGAGGGGATCCTCAAGGAATCCATTCTGGAGCACTTGGAAGAAGGAAAAGTGATCACGAGTAGTCAACATGGATTCAGCAAGGGCAAGTCGTGCCCGACCAATCTGATTAACTTCTATAACAAGGTAACAGGCTGTGTGGACATGGGGAAGTCAGCGGATGTGGTATACCTTGACTTCAGTAAAGTCAGCTAGTGGGAGAGGCAGATACATTGGAAGGTAGAGATAGGATCCAGAGTGACCTGGATAAACTGGAGGATTGGGCCAAAAGAAATCTGATGTGGTTAAACAAGGAGAAGAGTAGAGTCCTGTACTTGGGATGGAAGAATCACAAGCATTGTTATCGGCTGGGGACTGACTAGCTAAGTAGCAGTGCAACAGAAAAGGACCTGGGAGTTACGGTGCATGAGAGGCTGGACATGAATAAACAGTGTGCCCTTGTAACCAAGATGGCTAATGGCATATTGGGGTGCATTAGGAGCATTTCGAGCAGATCTAGAGAAGTGGTTCTTCCCCTCTATTTGGCACTGGTGAGGCCACATCTGGAATATTGCGTCCAGTTCTGGGCCCCCCAGTATAAAAAGGATGTGGATGTGCTGGAGCAGGTTCAGTGGAGGGCAACAAAAATGATTAAGGGGCTGGAGCACATGACCTATGAGCAGAGGCTGAAGGATTTGGGCCTATTTAGTTTACAGAAGAGAAGACTGAGGGTTGATTTAATAGCAGCCTTCAACGTACTGAAGGGGAGCTCTAAAGAGGATGGAGAGAAATTGTTCTTAGTAGTTACAGACAGCAGAACAAGAAGGAATGGTCTGAAGTTACAGGAGAGGAGTAGGTTGGATATTAGGAAAAACTACTTCACCAGGAGGGTGGTGAAGCACTGGAATGCATTGCCTAGAGAGGTAGTAGATTCTCCATCCCTAGAGGTTTTGAAGTCCCAGCTTGACAAGGTCCTGGTTGGGATGACTTAGATGGGGTTGATCCTGCTTGAAGCAGGGGACTGGACTAGATGACTCCTGAGGTCCCTTCCAGCCCTATAATTCTAAGATTCTATGATCTTCAGCCCTTGGTAATGTTTTCTAGACCTTTAATCATTCTAGTTCTTCTCCAATTTGTCCTCATCTTTGCTGAAACATGGCACCCAGAACTGGACCCAAGACTCCGGTTGAGGCCTAATCAACGCAGAATGGAGAGTGGAATAATTACTTCTCATTTCTTATTTACTAAACTGTTGTTAATACATCCCAGAATGATTTTTGCTTTTTTTGCAGCAGTTCCACACTGTTGATTCTATTTATTCTGTGGTCTGCTATGACTTCTAGATCCTGATCTGCAATACTCCTTCCTAGGTAGTCATTTCCCATTTTGCATGCATGCAACTGATTGTTCTTTCCTAGGCAGAGTACTTAGCATCCGTCTTTAGTGAGTTTCATCCTATTTACCTCAAATAATTTCTCCAGTTGTCTAGATAATTTTGAATTATAATCCTGTCCTCCAATGCCTTTGCAATGCCTCCCAGATTGTTATCATTTGCATACTTTACAAGTGTACTCTTTATGTCATTAACTAAATCACTATGACAGTGTTGAAGAGAACTGGCCCTAAAACTGGTCCCTGTAAAACTGCTTTTGTTATGCCCTTCCAGCCTGACTGGGAACCCTTGATAACTATTCTCTGGGAATGCTTATCCAGCCATGTAGGGTGCAAGAAGACATTGTAACGGTCAAGAGTGCAGTCCGACCCCTCTGTGAATCCTCAGGAGAATCTAAACAGACCAGTCTGTGCAAGGTGAAAAGCTGCAAAATAACTGCTATGGGAACTACTGCAGAACAAGGCGCGCTTACCAAGACTTTAAGGCTACGCTGGCAGTAGGCCACAAGAGATAGCGATAAGAAATGCTTAGGCAATTTTAGGCAATCTTATGTTAATGAGTTCAGCTTTATCAGCTAGTGTTAGGAGGCCTGTTACAGAGCCTGTCCCTGAGTGAAGCTCCAGCGCGTCGGGTTCCCCCCACGGGTGACTGCGGCATCTCCGGGGCTGCCATCGCGGGTGTCACGCGCTTTCAATAAACCAAATATAGCACTCGCCTTCTGGGTGCAGCCTCGTCTTTGGGGAACCCGAGCCTGGTTGGCTACAAGCCAGTTATGCATCCACCTTAGAGTAGCTCCATCTAGGTTGTATTTCCCTAGTTTGTTAATGAGAAAACTCTGCCAGACTGTATCAAATGCCTTAAGAAAATCTAATAAAACAAAATAAGGGTTGTCCTTATTTCCCTTTTCTGGACAATCCAGGGCATCTCAGGCCAGTCAGCTTAATTTAATTCTGCCCCCACAAAGAGTTGCCATTGCAACTTTGTGCCTCTGAGTCAGGGTTGGCTGCTTGGTCTCAGGTGCATCCATTGAATGACAAATGTTGAAATATATTACGGGTTTTATATTGATATTTATATGCCAATGAATAACGGTTTTGCATTCTATATATTTATATGCCAATGAATAACGGGTTTGCATTCTATATATTTATATGCCAATGAATAACGGTTTTGCATTCTATATATTTATATGCCAATGAATAACGGGTTTGCATTCTATATATTTACTTTCCTACACGTGCCAAAAGTATTTTTTTTCATATGCACATAACCAAAATTTCCCTTGGGTTAGATGACATTAGACAGGGGAGGGGGCTGCTAATTGCAGGGATGAAAGGCGGAGCACAACGTTTGCTTGCCCTGCTCTAAACAATTGCCAGGGGGTATCCAGCTTCCTCATGGTCTTCACAACATTCCGCTATTATTACCTGCTCTGGAATTTACAGTGGGTACCACTCAAGTCGTCAGAACTGAATCTGCTGTTGGAGCAGGTTCAAAAAGGGAGGGCCATTGTTTTGAATGAAAGCCTTAAAGTTGACACAGATACATTATGTTAGGCTGAGAGTTACTACAGAGTAGTGGCCCTGTACAGCACTTAAGCCCCTTTGCACAGCTGTTCAGAGAGCAGACTGAAGACAAAAGGCCCAGGTAGGTGGGGGGCATTCTCTGCAGCCTGGAAGGCTGTCAATTCGGTGTCTCAATGCATATTTCGCATGGACAGAGTCTGGGCTGCAGAGGAGCAGCCACTGGACTTTTGAGTGGCTGGTCATGCTCCATAGGGAACACAGAGAAGCTGTGGCTTAATTTTGACTTCCCTAGTTTTGGAATTGGGGATGTTTTTAGGACTGATTTACAGTGGCACAATAATACATGGGAGCTTTGGCTAATGAATACCACAGTGGACTAAATTTTGTGCTTACAGGAGACAGTTGTGCTGGGGAAGTAGGGAAGGGTACGTTAGTTCTTACTGCTGATAGTGGTATATATTCTAGATGGCTGGGGAGCTGGAGATGCCCTTCTTCCTGTTGTAGCCAGCATGTTATCTGGTTATCTCCTAGCCCTTCCTTGAGCCATGTGGAGAGACTCTGCCCTGCAGCTTGTGACAAGGTGTATGAATTTAAGGAAACCACTTATCTCCTTCTCCTCTATTGACATCACAAGTTGTGACAGGGTCTGGTCCAGCCTGTTTAAAGAACACCTGCTTTGAGTCCAGATGCCAATGGAATCATACGTTCTCCTCAGAAAGGAGGGTGAGGCCAGACTGCGCAGCTTTGCACTGGCCTGCAATGAACCTCTATTCACCCAGCACTCTAACCTGCATGCTGGCCTCTGCCCAGTCACTGTACCTTCTTCCTTGCACCCGTCATGCATAGACTGTCCTTCTGATCCTGTATGCCAGACAGTCTCCCATCAGCCCCTCCTCCAAACCCTGCTGTTCGCATGATCAACTAAACAGCTGCCCTGTAATTCTCAGTGCACTGTGACTAGGGTGGGTGTGCCGCCCTTTCGCCTTCTCTTTTGTCTGCATCTTGTCCTTTTAGATTACAAATGCCCCAGGGCAAGGCTGTGCCTTTTTACGAGTGTTTTTGACAAGGGTGTGGAGTGCTTCAGGACTCTAAAAATAACAAATATGGGAAACGTAAGAAAAGTACCTGCCATTACGCAGAGAGCAGGTGTAACGCTCTGAAGTATGAGCAGCAACAGCCCTTCTGTTCTAGGAGGAGAAACCCTCTGCAGTCTTTATACCAATGTTAACCTTTTGTTCTGACTCAACCAGTTCTATGTGCACTGTGTTAAGGTCTGACTCCCTCCTCTCTGCCCCTTAGCTGGAGCAAATTCAACATATCTGCTGTGTTTTTTCTACGTATCACATGACTAGGGCAAACATGATTCACTCCTTTCACATCTTGATTCTCTACCTGTAGACTCCTCTACTACCACAGTATCTCCACACCACACCATCTTTAATTTATTTATCTCAACTAAAGCCCTGTGTGATAGCTCAGTGTTATTTTACAGATAGGAAACTTAGGCACAGAGAGAATATGTGACTTGGCCAAGGTTACACAAGGACTCTGTGGCAGATGAAGAAAAGGACCCAAAGTCTCCGAGTAACCTCCTGCCCTGTGATCTATCCTGATTTGCTTGTTACAGACCTCAAGCTATTCATGGTAGCCGGCTTTCTGAAGGAACCAGCTTGCACTTTGGCATATCACTGAGATTCAATAGCAAAGTATAAACTTATGAGCTTGATCTATCATGTTTGCACTGCAGCAGTATTGAAACAGAACTCAATAAACTCTCAAAGTTTTGTCACAGCCTACACTGGGCTACAGAAATGATTTTCTGAGGGTCAGTCTTTTCCTTAGTTGTTCCAAAATCCTGAGCAGGAATTTGAAATAGATGATCCTCACACATTGTAATGTCATTTTTCATACTCTAAATTAAATTGGTCTTTCTGGTATTCATGAGATCTTTTCTTCAAAGTTTCAGCCAGAAGCAGATTTTTATAGATCAGGTATGAAACTTCTGAAGAGATGAAGATGAAAAAGAACCAGGAAAGATCTAAGACAACGCCACCTTTGCATCATGATATTTCAAGGTCTACAGGATGTTCTGTAGCATTTTAGGAAACATAGCCAGTAATATGAACTCTTAGTAGAGGAGGGATACCAAAACTGATCAAAAAGGCAGCTGCTGAAAACAGGAGATGCCAGAGACCTTTCTTGGAAAAGAGAGCCCGCTTCCCAGAGGTGCATGTCAGTCTATCAGTGGTAACTGCTTAGAATGTGCAAATAACCCAACTGGTAGCACTCACTAACAGCAGCACTGTCCACCAATTCCTACCTATATTACCAGCCTGGGGATACTTAGTGCATGTCCAGGTGCCACACCAGCACACCAGGGAACCAGGCAGGTGAACAAAATGAAGGATGGGTGGAAGCATGGTTATGTGTATCTTCCCCTTCCCTTTGCTGGCTGTGAGCAGAGTCTTCTGGAAGTGTGATCCAGAGAGAAGTCGTGTTACTTTTCTGTGTCCCCATCATACCTATGTAAGACTGGGCCAATTATGGACAGTGGCAGCTCAGTCAGAACGGCTCTGATAGAGATAAGCAGGGGTGGGTGGCCTTTTGCCCTGGAAGGATCCTGGGGCTTGGAGGGCTACAACTTTGCTTCCTTCTGTGGCTGATGGACAGGTTAGATAGGCACAGCTCCTGGTGGCAGAATGTAGAGGATATTCTGCATGGGAAAATTCTCCAATTTCCCTCCCCCTAAGCAGGTTCACTTACAGTGCATGAGTGGGATCTAGCTTATAGTTAGCAGAGCCTCATCAGACACTCCCCTGTGAATGCAGTATGCAATTCCACACATATCAGTGCAGGGCACCTTGGATTGATGCCCAGGAAATATTGCCTTTCATACCCCCTTGCTGAATACTCTAGTATATACCTAAGTCAGATTCTGATCTTGGCTACATCAGTAAGAAAAGAGAATGGTATCTCCTACAGCAAAAAATACTGTAGGGTCTTATACCGCAAAGAACACTCTGTTCAAGACAAGACACATTTATAATTACCTACAATGAACAGGGTCTAAATTCCCCTGGGTCTGTTTTGTAAAACCACAGAATGATTGGGCTTGAAGGGTCCTTGAGAGGCCATCAAGTCCAATTCCCTGCACTGAGCCAGGAGCAAGTAAACCTGACAGGTGTTTGTCCAATCTGGTGTTAAAAACCTCCAACAACAGAGATTCCACCAACTCAGTGGGAAGCCCATTGCAGAGCGTAACTCCCTTATAGTTAGAAAGGTGTGAACCTAAATCTCCTGGCTGCAGGGTTAAATCCATTACTTCTTGTCCTGCCTTCAATGGACAGTGAGAACATCTGATCGCCATCCTCTTTATAACAACCCTTAGCATGTTTGAAGACTGTTACCAAGTGTCCCCCCCCGGCCCCGCTCCCGGTCTTTTTTTCTCAAGACTTAATATGCCCAGTTTTTAACCTTTCTCTGAAGTCCGGTTTTCTAAGCCTTTTATCACTTTTTTTATTTTCTTCTGGTTTCTCTCCAATTTATCCAGATGGTCCCAGAACCAGACCCAGTACTCCAGCTGAGGTTTCACCAGTGCTGAGTAATGCCTCATGTACAATACTTCTATTAATATGCCCATGGCCATGTCTACACTAGCCCCAAACTTCGAAATGGCCACACAAATGGCCATTTCGAAGTTTACTAATGAAGCGCTGAAATGCATATTCAGTGCTTCATTAGCATGCGGGCGGCCGCAGCACTTCGAAATTGACCCGCCTCGCCGCCGCGCGGCTCGTCCCAACGGGTCTCCTTTTCGAAAGGACCCTGCCTACTTCGAAGTCCCCTTATTCCCATCAGCTCATGTCAATAAGGGGACTTCGAAGTAGGCGGGGTCCTTTCGAAAAGGAGACCCGTTGGGACGAGCTGCGCGGCGGCGAGGCGCGTCAATTTCAAAGTGCCGCAGCCGCCCGCATGCTAATGAAGCACTGAATATGCATTTCAGCGCTTCATTAGTAAACTTCGAAATGGCCATTTGCGTGGCCATTTCGACGTTTGGGGCTAGTGTAGACTTAGCCCATGAGTGATATTAGTTTGCATTACTCCTGGAGTATTAAATACACACGTAAGAGAGGGTATTGACTTTTCAAAGGAGTACAGATGCATTAGATCCTAGGCTCCCACGGGATGGGGGTTTCTAACCCTGGTAAAATCCCAGTGGTATGCCTAGAAACAGACTTTTAAATATAGCCAAAGACCAAATGTAAAATGCACACATACTTCTGCTAAAAAGACTGTCACAAATTAGATGGGCATTGCCATCAGATAAAATCAGCGCTGTCACATTCTTACCCTGACTGCATTGGCGGCATGATTGCAGGGTAATAGCTTATATCTGTTTTCATTTTGGTGCCTAAATACCTTTACAAATCAGGTCCTTAGGTGCCCGAGTCCCACTGAGGTCCCTTTTCCCAAGTGACTTAGGCACTTAAGTGATTTATGCTCCTGAGTCACTTAGATGCCTTTGACAATTGTGTCTTTAGGCCCCTAAGACTTTTTAAAAGCTTATCCAGTTTGAAAAAAATTGTAATTGAAGATAAATTTCCTTAAATTTTCAAACAAATGCAATATTTCTCACCAAGGTGATTTTTCCTACTTGCCATTTAAAAACTGATAAAAATATCAAAAGATTTCATTAATGACCAGTTTACAAGCAGTGCAATAAACATGGGTGTGTCATGAATATGATATATGACATGGAATCAATTCCGTTCAACCTGCTATAAAATTTGTTTGTTTGTTTTTCAAATAACTTCCTTATGAAAGTTTAGAAAAGAAATTCCTCTCTTTTATTCTATCCAAGTAGTTGATGAAAGTTGGATTTGATTTGTGTCCCCTAAAATATCATTGTGATAATCAAAATATAATGCCCTTGAGGGAAAACCTAGGGTTCATTATTTCCCCCCCACTTTCAGTTTGAGGTAAATCCTGAGCAACTTGTTGGAAGTGAGTGGAATTACCTCTGGATTTACACTGTCATGACCTCTCCTTGCCATGCTTCCACAGCCCTCATTCCCTTCTTTCTGACACCTCCCTGAGAAATCAAGCTGCTTGTCCTACACAGACCCAAAGAAATTCACAACCATTTGGTCCCTTGCTTGTAGTTTTTGGTAACAAAAGTAATTTCTTCTGCCTGCTATAATTTAAGCCTTTAAAATATATACTCACAAATTTTTCTCCTGTCAAAAGAGTAAATAAAAAAACTTACCTAAAACACTGCTTAGTATCAGAATTATACATGTGTTCTGCAGTTTACACCAAGGTAAATATAATGTCCAGTCCATCTTGGTTTCTATGGATTAATAGTCTTACTAATTTGGTCCAAAATTCACTCTCTCTTTTGCAGTAATCTTTTAGATCGGAGAATAACTTCAACAACCAAGAGAAGAGGAGAACTCTGGCAACCAAGTTACAGCGTTGTTAACCTACAGTATCTTGCATAATGCAAGCACTTTGGATTAGGTGACATGACACACCCAGCTGCACCTCACAGCACAGTGGTTTTAAAATTAGAATATCGGGCCTTCCCACTAGGTAAGAAAAATAAGAAACTTTTGCTTTGAAAAGGTCAATATGCATTATTCAGACATTAAAGTGTGACAGAGAATAGTGACTAACATCTTTAAGGAGGGTACAAGCATACATTCATCTGTTAGCTATTTAAGTACGGACTACTCTCCCAGCTAAAACCGGTGAACTTCTGGATGTCAAGGTTTGAGAAAGTTTTGGTACAAACAATGTAACATTCTATGCATATATAGAAAACAATTCTGCCACGTTATTTTGTGTAAACCTTTTAGCAAAACTATTTTAGGAAGCGAGGATCGAAACCAACAGAACGCTCAAGCGTGTGCTCAGTTTTAAGCCCAGGAGTAGTCAGCTGATTTTATAAAACTTTTTCTGTGCTTCAAGCTTAAAGTGTAGATGTGAGTGCTTACTTGGCTCAGAGCCACAAAGCCCCTCTGATTAAATAAGTGAATTTTGTCAGTAATAAAAAATAAATGCCAACAATTAAAAAAAACATAATTTCGCCTTTTGATCCCTGAACATCCCTGTTCTTTAAGTGAACCATGGGAGTACTGTATCCAGTGACTGCTTGATTCCAGCTAAAGGCCCAGTAGCTGTACGACTCTCTCAATCCCCCAGCTGTAACTGTGAGACGGGGATTTTCCTGATATTTTGGCTTTTGGGATATGTTTCAGTGGGCTGGGAGGAGACAAGGGATGTGCAGGAGTAAGTGGGCTGAAAGTGAGCGCAATCAGGAAAATTAGGAAACAGGAATGCAGGAGGGGGTAAGAGACTGTGCAGGGATGAGGGAGATGAGTGAGTTGAAAGGAGAGCATGTACCAGAGAGAAGAATGAGGGAATGATTCAACAAAATTGTAGAGGAAATGGGACTGGGCAGAGCAGATACTAGGGGCCTGTCTCCGCTATGCTGGGGTTTGAAGCTACAACAATAAATTCACCGTCAGTCAGTTTAACACATCTTCTTAGACACAATAAATCAATCCCCAAGTGCTCTCCCATCAATGCTGGTGCTCCACCAGGACAAGACGAGAAGCTGATGTTGATGGAAGAGCAGCTCCCACCAACCTTACTACACACAAGATGCTGCAGTAAGTACATCAGTCTTAGCTACACTACTTAGGTAGCTGAAGTCATGTAGATTAGATTGACAGTGGGTATTAATAAGATAAAGCCTCAGGTACTCAAACAGCCCATGCTGCTAGGTACCACTGTATGAAAACAGCTGGATAGACGACAGCCTGGGAGGATATATTGGAGCACAAGCTTTCACTGCCCACAAAAGCTCATGCTCCAAAATATCTGTTAGTCTATAAGGTGACACAGGACTTGTGCTGTTTTTGGAGATATAGACTAACTCAGCCACCCCCCTGAGCCTTGGAGGAGTGAGATGATGGGGTGACTGTACATGGCCATATAAGCAAGGTTATTATATGTTCAAATAACTAACTCCCCAGATCACAAAGCAGCACACAAGGGCTGTCAGGATGCCAGAAACTCTGTGGGAGAAGGTGGCAATACAAAACCAATGTATATGCTGCTACCTCTAGCTCCCCAGAGCAATGCAGACAATTAGAAAGGGCTCTGGTTAAAATCAATGGGTTAAGAAGGTTAACTGAGCTACACTTGGACACAGCCGTAACTATTTAGGGAGTTTGAGGTGATTCCCATGGCTGTTGAAAGCTTTACCATGTTTAATCTGGTTTCTCCCGCAAAGCCACAAACATAAATTAAATTTCAGGCACCATTTGGCCTGGGCTTCCTCTCTTCAGACCACCCCTTGCCATGCTTCCACAGCTCTAGTCCTCTTCTCTCTGACACGTCCCTGAGAAATCAAACTACGTGTCCCACACAGACCTGGGGTAAATTTACAAATTGTCCGACGCTTTGCATAAGCTTCTGATTAAAGACTTATACTTGACCCGTGGTGTCCAATAGGCTCCCCATTTGTCACATGTGGTGAATAGGGCAATGGATTGTGGCAATATGTGGCTCAGAAGAGGCGCTCACATGCGGCACCCCTCCGACTGCTCTGCACATTCGCCCTACCACATAGTAGGACAAGCACATGGCAGCAACAGTGGAGGCGGTTTCTCCAGCCCTGAATCATAGAATCATAGAACACTAGAACTGGAAGGGATCTCAAGACGTCATCGACTCCAGTCCCCTGCCCTCTAGGCAGGACCAAGTACTGTCTAAACCATCCCTGACAGACATCTATCTAACCTGCTCTTAAATATCTCCAGTGACGGAGATTCCACAACCTCCCTAGGTAATTTATTCCAGTGTTTAAGTGTCCTGAGAGTTAGGAAGATTTTCTTAATGTCTAATCTAAACCTCCCTTGCTGCAGTTTAAGCCCATTACTCCTTGTCCTATCCTCAGAGGCCAAGAAGAACAATTTTTCTCTATCTCCTTGTAACCCTCTTCGAGATACTTGGAAACCGCTATCATGTCACCTCTCAGTCTTCTCTTTCCTAAACTAAACAAGACCAGATCTTTCAGTCGTCCCTCATAGCTCATGTTCTCTAGACCTTTAATCATTCTTGCTGCTCCTTTCCGGACCTTCTCCAATTTTTCCACATCTTTCTTGAAATGTGGTGCCCAGAACTGGACACAATACTCCAAATGCGGCCTAATGAGCGCTGACTAGAGTGGAAGAATGACTTCTCATGTCTAGCTTTCAACACACCTGTTAATGCATCCCAGAATCATGTTTGCTTTTTTTGCAACAGCATCACACGGTTGACTCATATGTAGCTTGTGGTCCACTATGACCCCTAAATCCCTTTCCACAGTAGTCCTTCCTAGTCACTTCGCATTCTATACGTATGAAGCCGATTATGCCTTCCTAACTGGAGTACTGCATTTATCCTTATCACAGAATCATAGTATTGTAGGGCTGGAAGGGACCTCAGGAGGTCATCTAGTCCAGCCCCCTGCCTAAAGCATGATCAACCTCAACTAAATCATCTCAGCAATGACTACGTCAAGCTGGGATGGAGATTCCACTACCTCTCTTGGTAACACAATCCGATGCTTCACCACCCTTCTAGTGAAATAGTTTTTCCTAATATCCAACCCACACCTCTTCTTCTGTAACTTCAGACCATTGCTCCTTGTTCTGCCATCTGTCACCACTGAGAACAGTTTCTCGCCATCCTCTTTAGAGTCCCCTTTCAGAAAGCTGAAGACTGCTATTAAGTTGCCCCTCAGTCTTCTCCAAACTAAATAAGCCCAGATCTTCTGGTCTATCCTGATAGGTCATGTGCTTCAGCCCCCTAATCATTTTCATTGCCCTCCGCTGAACCCTCTCCAGTACACCCACATCCTTTCTATACTGGGACGGGGGCAGAACTGGACATAATACTCCAGATGTGGCCTCACCACTGCTGTGGGGAGGGGAATAATAATTTCTCTAGATTGGCTGGAAATGCTTCTCCTAATACGCCCCAATATGCTGTTAGCCTTCTTGGCTACAATGGTACACTGTTGACTCATACTCAGCTTCTCATTCACTGTAATCCCCAGGTCCCTTTCTGTTGCACCACTAATTAGCAAAAACAAAGCAGCAGAAATGTAGCACTTTAAACACTAACAAAATGATTTATTCGGTGATGAGCTTTCATGGGACAGACCCTTGGGACTTCTTGGAGTACAGACTAACACTGCTACTTTTCTGTTACTATGCTGCTTAGCCAATCAGTCCCCAGCCTGTAACAATGCTTAGGATTCTTCCGTCCCAAGCGCAGGACTCTGCACTTGTCCTTGTTGAATCTCATCAGATTTCTTTTGGTCCAATTCCCCAATTTGTCTAGGTCACTCTGGACCCTACCTCTACCCTCCAATGCATCTATCTGATCCCCTAGCTTAGTGTCATCTTATTAAGCTTCATCCTGTTTACCTCAGACCATTTCTCCAGTTTGACCAGATCATTTTGAATCATGACCATATCCCCCAAAGCAGTTGCAACCCCTCCTGGCTTGATATCATCTGCAAACTTTAATAAGTGTATTCTCTATGCCAATGTCTAAATCATTGATGAAGATATTGAATAGAACCTGTCGCAAAACAGACCGCTGCGGAACCCTACTTGTTCTGCCCTTCCAGCATGACTGTGAACTATTAATAATGACTCTCTGAGAACAGCTGTCCAGCCAGTTATGCACCCACCTTATAGCGGTCCAATCTAAATTGTATTTGCTCAGTTTATTGGTAAGAATTTTTCAATTTCTGGCGCAGCTTCAGCCCTGGTGTGGCTCACATGGCATAGCACGGCTTTGGTGAATAATCTGTCTGTGAGTGGGGCAGTGCCTGGCCAGAGGTGGAGGGGGGCGCCTGACTTGGGGGAGGTGGTGCTTGGCTTGAGAAGGAGGCAGTGCCTGGGGGCGGGGGGACGCTGTGGTGATCCATTAAATTGCTCTTGGACACCGCTTACTAGATCATTTGGGAAAGATAAGGGAGAGGGTCATGTCCCTTTCATTCCCAGCTCCTAGGCAGGAGTTTCATTGTTCAGGACATGAGTTGGTCCCTTGCACTGTCAATTATGCCTTCACATAATCCAGTCCTAGGATGATTACAAGGTCTGCTTGCAAGCTATTGTTAGTAAGGGTTCTCAGAGAGTAGGATTCAGTGTTATTTGGGTCAAGAATCTCTAATTACTAGGACATATTGCTGGCCCAAGCACATATTTCTGGCCAGAGATGAAATACTTCAGCTAAGAATACAAATAATGAAAAACAAAGAAGAATTGGCATGGGTCTTTGCTACAAGCCTGGGAAGGAGAATGAAAACTTCTTGGACTATCTAAAAGCAAATAATTAATACAATACTCATGCAGACTTTCTAAAAACGTGCACAAAAATACCTCAACAGAATTCTACCACTCAGTGTTATATAGCTAAGTGATATACCTTTTTAGCTAGTAGATCTAGAATTCATCCGTTATTCACGGTTACTCACCAAATCATCTCAGACAATCATTTTGTCATTTCCTTGTAAAAATCCAAAATCCAAACTTTGCTTTCTGTTGGCTACTTTTGATTGAACCCAAGGGGTCGCACAGTATTATTTCCATTTTGTGCCTGCTTGAGTGTAGTTCTGGTGTGAATACATACATTTCCAAGGTCAAGATTCACTTTATGCATCTACTTGAAAATATTCCCAGAAAAACTGCTTTTTCCATACAACTTCCTGTCAGTAAACTTGTTGGCTGGAATTTTAATGGAGAGCAAACAAAAAAGGGGCACCAGCAAAGCCAATGTGAATTCAATTTATCATTAAAACAATTAGGAGAAATTTCTGGCCTGTATACTCATTAATTTCAAGATCATTTTTCTATACAAGCTGATTTCCATTGTTTTTATACAAAATTTTATGGTTCCAACTGTTTGAAAAATCGTACATTTTCTTTCAGTTACTTGGCCATTGGTTGGGTAACACATAAAGCTAAAAAGAATATCAAAAAGATTCCTACCAAGACCAACTTCATGTGTGCGATTCCTGCCTGGATGCACAAGGGGTGGGAGAAGCTGTAAAGAGTCTGACTTTTCAGCAAACACTACCAAGTTCAGAACAATAATTCAAAAAGGGGAAGAAGACAGAAAATGGGTAGAGAAATTCAAACTAGAACATCATGTGCAAATGATCTACAACGTAGCAGCATACCTACAAAATGATAAGGTGTTACTACACCTAGAGGAGAACTTCAATTGCTGCCCCCAGTGACTGCAATCTACCGTATTGGCTCAAAACCCAACACCTAGCAAGGGCATGTGTTTGATTGGGCCGCATTCACTGAGACAGATCCTGGCCTCTGCTGCAGCTGCTTTATGCCAGTCTGAAAGAAAGCAGCAGAGCTGCGGTGAGTGGCTTACCTGCAGCGGCAGAATCCTCTGGTAACATAAGACTAGCATGGCTGCTCTGAAGCCTCAGCCCTTCCAACCACTGGCGTAGGGGACATTGCTGGAATAACTCTCACAGTGTCTGTACACAGACGCGGTACCCATTGTTCCAGCATCTATGGCTGGGACAAGGAAATGTAGTGAGGGAAGCCACAACTTCAGGCCTCTAGAATGGCCTCTTGGAAGCCATTATCAAGTGGAACAATTTAGCACAGCTTTGATCCCAGAACAAACCAGACAAAAGTGGGCAATGGGACAACTTACTAAAAGTTAATAAGGCACAAAAGTGCTTCGCTTTATGGGGACCACAGAACTCAACAATTTGTGCTGGCTACTTGCTGGCTTTTGAGACTGTGCTGTTGATGGCAGTGACTGTGGGAAGCAAACGTCAGCATCCTTGATGTTTAGCTTTGGGTGGAGTGGCCTGTGCCACCAGGTCTTTTTGCAGGTACACCAATAGACTGTAGATGTAGCTCATTTGTGATCTCCCTAGAGATCAGTCAAACAACATAAAGGTGTTGCAGGAGGAACATGGAGTAAGCTGGTAAATGTAGAGACAAGACCTTTCACCTGAAATGAGCTGTGGGCTGAAATGAAAGAAACGGGGTCTAGTCTGAAAGATTTGTGATTTCGGGGTCGTGCTAAGTAATTCTCTTTGTCCTTTACTTTTCCCCAAGTAAAGGGAATTCTTATGTTTTGGAAATTAAAAAAAAGATAAACCCTCGTCTAATAAATGCTGCAGGTCACAAAACAACAGGCACATGCTGCAGCACATATAACCTGCTGCCTGTAGCCATTAACTAAGGACGGACGCTTACAGAACCTAAGGAGCGTCCCCTCTAGTGCTCTTTAAATAGAAGGACAGTGGCTGTGAGATGGAACCTGTAAGTAACGGAAGAGCTTGGGTGCTTTCTCAGAGATCTGGAAAGCCTAACACCTCCTGGTGGGGGGAAATGGCCTTCTAGATCTTTCCTGGGAAGTGGAAAGACACATTTGCAAGGGAGTGGTACAATCTGTGCTGGGCGGGTGCTGAGAGTCAGAGAACCAAACTGCAAACCCTGAACACAATGCAAATCACTTCAAGCTGCACTCTTAGTTCCAGTAATCGTGTGTGGTTTTTTGATTTCTTTGAGTATCCTGGGATACGTCAGTATATGTAGAAACATGGAAGCACAATTAGCAAAACATATTTTAATTCTGAAGCTGTATCTATTTCCCAGAGTTCACAGTGGACTGACATGAAAAATGGTAATACTTCCAAAATTTCTGACTTACATTTCCCGCCAGTTTTTTTTTAAAACCAGGGATTACAGTAAAATGCATGAGGAAGTTAAAAAAACAGCACAACTTTTTCCCCACTAACTTTAACTTTTGCACAGTTGAGGAAGTTTTGTAAAAGTTACAGGGCAGAGAAAGGAAAAAAGTAAGTGGGAACCTGGACACTTGTCATGTGATTAAAGAACGTGCCTCCCTCCCATAAAAAAAGGATAAAAAGTAGGAGACGGGGAAAATACAAAACTGAACAAATTTAGATGCTGAAAATAAAAGCGAATAAAAAATTTCAATTTGACATGAAACAAATCAAAAATACTTGCTTAATTAGTTTAAAAATTCACCTCCCCACAAACAGCTGGCTTTGGTTGGTTTTCCTCTAGTTTTCTGCGAAATCCTATTTTTCAGGATGGGGAGGGGGGAATTCAGTCACAAATGCAGGCAACCCCTATTCATACATAGCTCACAAAGGAGGAGTAGGAAAACTCTCTCATACTTATTTTCAGCATTCTGCATTGTCATTCCCTGATTCCACTCCTCCAGCCCACTAGAGTCATTAAGCAAAAAGAGAGATGTAATATAATCTTAAACAAGTAGGAAAATACACTCAGTAACAAGGCAGCTGGTCTCTCATATCCTGGTGAATCCTGGAAGGGTATGAAATAGCACATACAAATTTTCCCCACTAGCAGGCTTTCTTTTCTTGTTTGCATTTACGGCTAGTCCAAAACCAGCCTTCCTTACTTTCATTCTAGGAGAATCTGTTTAATATTTCTATTTCCTACACACCCAAATTCCAAAAGACAAGCATGAGAGTTATGCACAATCATTGGCTAACAGGTGGAATTTGATGCTAATGCAGCTAAAATAATCAGCCACCAAACTCCATGCATGTAATTGCTACCTAATTACAAAATCATTTCCAGCAACTTCAAGCCCATCACCTGTTGAATGCAATGAACCTGGAATCCCTCAACCCCGGAAATGAGAATCCCAAAGTAGCTTGTATTCCTCCTCTTTTTTTGCATTCACACGGATGCTGGTTTTGTATAAATGAGTAAACGAGTGTTTGCACCTGCCATGTAGGCAGAAATACAAAAAGGATGCGGAGAAACTGGAAAGGATACAGAGGCGAGTGACAAAGATAATCATAGGGCTGGAATGCAAGTGGTTGGAGAAAAGGTTGAAGGAACTGGGTCTGTTTGATTTGGAATAGAGGAGATTACAGGGGAAAATGATGTCTGTCTTCAAATACTTGGCAATAAAACCAAAGGGAGAAAAGTTGTTCTCTCCTGCCACAAAGAGCAGGACTAGAGGCAGTGGATTCAAACTACAGCATAGCAGGTTTAGATGAAGTCTCAGGAAACCTTCCTAACTGTAAGAATAGCAGGACAATGGAACAGACTTGCCTCGGGAAATTGTGAAAGATCCTTCACTGGAGGCTTTCAAAAAGAGGCTGGACACCCATCTGTTTTGGATGGCGTAGACACAACAAATCCTGTTAGGGGTTAGAACAGATGACCCCTGTGGTCCCTTCTAACAGTTCTATGATTAGGTGTGAGTTTGTGCATAATTCTTCCTGCTCATAGATCAAGGTCAAGCACAGTCGTGCCCCGTAAGGGACAGAACTCTTTAAAAATCGTTCCGTATCTGTATCTTAAGTGTGGGTGTAAATCTTTGAACACAAATATTTCATGCAGTTTTAATCACAGAATCATAGAATCACAGGGCTGGAAGGGACCTCAGGAGGTCATCCAGTCCAGCCCCTGCCTCAAGCAGGATCAACCCCCACTAAGTCATCCCAGCCAGGACCATGTCAAGCCCGGGCTTAAAAACCTCTATTTTGGAAGAAGTCTGTGTGGGAAATGATAAGTAACAGAGGGCAAACCGGGCTCCCTCCAACTGTTTTCCATCCATGGACAGAATAAATTTTGTTCTGTGGACCAGGGTGTGTGTGGATGTGTGCTACCGACAGAAACACAGGCTGCCGGTGGCTGTGGGTCTTCTGCTAATCAGCTGGGCAGCACCTAAATCTCTCCTAGGTGGCCTCCCAAGTGCTCAGCTTACAGGGCACACTGACTGCGAACCAGCTGAAAAGTAATTTCACTGCTTGCTCCACAGGTCCCCTTGGATCTCCTCACCTTTTAGTAGGCAAAGCTTTTAGTCGGCTCCTAGTGACTAATTACTGCCATCTGCTGACCACACTGAGGAACTACAGCTTTCACGGGCAGCAATGGGTTAAACCGCACCACGCGGGACGCGCACCCTTAAGGGCACACGAGAGAAGCCCGGGGGGTCCACGCGCTGGAGCTGAATGCGGCTCTTTGAGCGATGAAACGCGCCGCTCTGCAGACGCATCTCTCCCTAGCGCTTGGAGGGGGACGCACATGGCAGCGGCGCACCACAGGCCCCGGGGCGTCGAGAGCATTGCATTACAATGGGGGAGTGGGTTCAAGTGGGACACGGCAGTGCCTGGCTCGGGGGGGAGTGGGTTCAAGTGGGACACGGCAGTGCCTGGCTCGGGGGGGAGTGGGTTCAAGTGGGGCACGGCAGTGCCTGGCTCGGGGGGGGAGTGGGTTCAAGTGGGACACGGCAGTGCCTGGCTCGGGGGGGAGTGGGTTCAAGTGGGACACGGCAGTGCCTGGCTCGGGGGGGAGTGGGTTCAAGTGGGACACGGCAGTGCCTGGCTCGGGGGGGAGTGGGTTCAAGTGGGACACGGCAGTGCCTGGCTCGGGGGGGAGTGGGTTCAAGTGGGGCACGGCAGTGCCTGGCTCGGGGGAGAGTGGGTTCAAGTGGGACACGGCAGTGCCTGGCTCGGGGGGGAATGGGTTCAAGTGGGGCACGGCAGTGCCTGGCTCGGGGGAGAGTGGGTTCAAGTGGGGCACGGCAGTGCCTGGCTGTGGGGGGAGTGGGTTCAAGTGGGGCACGGCAGTGCCTGGCTGTGGGGGGAGTGGGTTCAAGTGGGGCACGGCAGTGCCTGGCTCTGGGGGGAGTGGGTTCAAGTGGGACACGGCAGTGCCTGGCTCTGGGGGGAGTGGGTTCAAGTGGGGCACGGCAGTGCCTGGCTCTGGGGGGAGTGGGTTCAAGTGGGGCACGGCAGTGCCTGGCTCGGGGGGGAGTGGGTTCAAGTGGGGCACGGCAGTGCCTGGCTCTGGGGGGAGTGGGTTCAAGTGGGACACGGCAGTGCCTGGCTCGGGGGGGAGTGGGTTCAAGTGGGGCACGGCAGTGCCTGGCTCGGGGGGGAGTGGGTTCAAGTGGGACACGGCAGTGCCTGGCTGTGGGGGGAGTGGGTTCAAGTGGGGCACGGCAGTGCCTGGCTCTGGGGGGGAGTGGGTTCAAGTGGGGCACGGCAGTGCCTGGCTGTGGGGGGAGTGGGTTCAAGTGGGGCACGGCAGTGCCTGGCTCGGGGGGGAGTGGGTTCAAGTGGGGCACGGCAGTGCCTGGCTCTGGGGGGAGTGGGTTCAAGTGGGGCACGGCAGTGCCTGGCTCGGGGGGGGAGTGGGTTCAAGTGGGGCACGGCAGTGCCTGGCTCTGCGGGGAGTGGGTTCAAGTGGGGCACGGCAGTGCCTGGCTCGGGGGGGAGTGGGTTCAAGTGGGGCACGGCAGTGCCTGGCTCGGGGGGGAGTGGGTTCAAGTGGGGCACGGCAGTGCCTGGCTCTGAGGGGAGTGGGTTCAAGTGGGGCACGGCAGTGCCTGGCTCTGGGGGGAGTGGGTTCAAGTGGGGCACGGCAGTGCCTGGCTCTGGGGGGAGTGGGTTCAAGTGGGGCACGGCAGTGCCTGGCTCTGGGGGGAGTGGGTTCAAGTGGGGCACGGCAGTGCCTGGCTCGGGGGGGGAGTGGGTTCAAGTGGGGCACGGCAGTGCCTGGCTCGGGGGGGGAGTGGGTTCAAGTGGGGCACGGCAGTGCCTGGCTCTGGGGGGGAGTGGGTTCAAGTGGGGCACGGCAGTGCCTGGCTCGGGGGGGGGAGTGGGTTCAAGTGGGGCACGGCAGTGCCTGGCTCGGGGGGGGAGTGGGTTCAAGTGGGGCACGGCAGTGCCTGGCTCGGGGGGGGAGTGGGTTCAAGTGGGGCACGGCAGTGCCTGGCTCTGGGGGGAGTGGGTTCAAGTGGGGCACGGCAGTGCCTGGCTCTGGGGGGGAGTGGGTTCAAGTGGGGCACGGCAGTGCCTGGCTCTGGGGGGGAGTGGGTTCAAGTGGGGCACGGCAGTGCCTGGCTCTGGGGGGGAGTGGGTTCAAGTGGGGCACGGCAGTGCCTGGCTCTGGGGGGAGTGGGTTCAAGTGGGGCACGGCAGTGCCTGGCTCGGGGGGGAGTGGGTTCAAGTGGGGCACGGCAGTGCCTGGCTTGGGGGGGAGTGGGTTCAAGTGGGACACGGCAGTGCCTGGCTCGGGGGGGAGTGGGTTCAAGTGGGGCACGGCAGTGCCTGGCTCGCGGGGGCAGTGGGTTCAAGTGGGACACGGCAGTGCCTGGCTCTGGGGGGAGTGGGTTCAAGTGGGGCACGGCAGTGCCTGGCTGTGGGGGGAGTGGGTTCAAGTGGGGCACGGCAGTGCCTGGCTCTGGGGGGAGTGGGTTCAAGTGGGGCATGGCAGTGCCTGGCTCTGGGGGGAGTGGGTTCAAGTGGGGCACGGCAGTGCCTGGCTCGGGGGGGGAGTGGGTTCAAGTGGGGCACGGCAGTGCCTGGCTCGGGGGGGGAGTGGGTTCAACTGGGGCACGGCAGTGCCTGGCTCTGGGGGGGAGTGGGTTCAAGTGGGGCACGGCAGTGCCTGGTTCGGGGGGGGAGTGGGTTCAAGTGGGGCACGGCAGTGCCTGGCTCGGGGGGGGAGTGGGTTCAAGTGGGGCACGGCAGTGCCTGGCTCGGGGGGGGAGTGGGTTCAAGTGGGGCACGGCAGTGCCTGGCTCTGGGGGGAGTGGGTTCAAGTGGGGCACGGCAGTGCCTGGCTCGGGGGGGGAGTGGGTTCAAGTGGGGCACGGCAGTGCCTGGCTCTGGGGGGGAGTGGGTTCAAGTGGGGCACGGCAGTGCCTGGCTCTGGGGGGAGTGGGTTCAAGTGGGGCACGGCAGTGCCTGGCTCTGGGGAGAGTGGGTTCAAGTGGGGCACGGCAGTGCCTGGCTTGGGGGGGAGTGGGTTCAAGTGGGACACGGCAGTGCCTGGCTCGGGGGGGAGTGGGTTCAAGTGGGGCACGGCAGTGCCTGGCTTGGGGGGGAGTGGGTTCAAGTGGGACACGGCAGTGCCTGGCTCGCGGGGGCAGTGGGTTCAAGTGGCGCACGGTAGTGCCTGGCTGTGGGGGGAGTGGGTTCAAGTGGGGCACGGCAGTGCCTGGCTGTGGGGGGAGTGGGTTCAAGTGGGGCACGGCAGTGCCTGGCTCGGGGGGGAGTGGGTTCAAGTGGGGCACGGCAGTGCCTGGCTCTGGGGGGAGTGGGTTCAAGTGGGACACGGCAGTGCCTGGCTCGGTGGGGAGTGGGTTCAAGTGGGGCACGGCAGTGCCTGGCTCGGGGGGGGAGTGGGTTCAAGTGGGGAACGGCAGTGCCTGGCTCGGTGGGGAGTGGGTTCAAGTGGGGCACGGCAGTGCCTGGCTCTGGGGGGAGTGGGTTCAAGTGGGACACGGCAGTGCCTGGCTCGGGGGGGAGTGGGTTCAAGTGGGGCACGGCAGTGCCTCGCTCGGTGGGGAGTGGGTTCAAGTGGGGCACGGCAGTGCCTGGCTCTGGGGGGAGTGGGTTTAAGTGGGGCACGGCAGTGCCTGGCTCTGGGGGGGAGTGGGTTCAAGTGGGGCAGGGCAGTGCCTGGCTCGGTGGGGAGTGGGTTCAAGTGGGGCACGGCAGTGCCTGGCTCTGGGGGGAGTGGGTTCAAGTGGGACACGGCAGTGCCTGGCTCGGGGGGGAGTGGGTTCAAGTGGGGCAGGGCAGTGCCTGGCTCTGGGGGGAGTGGGTTCAAGTGGGGCACGGCAGTGCCTGGCTCGGTGGGGAGTGGGTTCAAGTGGGGCACGGCAGTGTCTGGCTCTGCGGGGAGTGGGTTCAAGTGGGGCAAGGCAGTGCCTGGCTCTGGGGGGAGTGGGTTCAAGTGGGGCACGGCAGTGCCTGGCTCTGGGGGGAATGGGTTCAAGTGGGGCACGGCAGTGCCTGGCTCGGGGGGGGAGTGGGTTCAAGTGGGGCAGGGCAGTGCCTGGCTCTGGGGGGGAGTGGGTTCAAGTGGGGCACGGCAGTGCCTGGCTCGGGGGGGGAGTGGGTTCAAGTGGGGCAGGGCAGTGCCTGGCTCTGGGGGGAGTGGGTTCAAGTGGGGCACGGCAGTGCCTGGCTCTGGGGGGAGTGGGTTCAAGTGGGGCACGGCAGTGCCTGGCTCGGGGGGGGAGTGGGTTCAAGTGGGGCACGGCAGTGCCTGGCTCTGGGGGGAGTGGGTTCAAGTGGGGCACGGCAGTGCCTGGCTCGGGGGGGGAGTGGGTTCAAGTGGGGCAGGGCAGTGCCTGGCTCGGGGGGGAGTGGGTTCAAGTGGGGCACGGCAGTGCCTGGCTCGGGGGCGGAGTGGGTTCAAGTGGGGCACGGCAGTGCCTGGCTCTGGGGGGAGTGGGTTCAAGTGGGGCACGGCAGTGCCTGGCTCGGGGGGGGAGTGGGTTCAAGTGGGGCACGGCAGTGCCTGGCTCTGCGGGGAGTGGGTTCAAGTGGGGCACGGCAGTGCCTGGCTCGGGGGGGAGTGGGTTCAAGTGGGGCACGGCAGTGCCTGGCTCTGGGGGGAGTGGGTTCAAGTGGGACACGGCAGTGCCTGGCTCTGGGGGCAGTGGGTTCAAGTGGGACACGGCAGTGCCTGGCTCTGGGGGGGAGTGGGTTCAAGTGGGGCACGGCAGTGCCTGGCTCTGGGGGGGAGTGGGTTCAAGTGGGGCATGGCAGTGCCTGGCTCTGGGGGGGAGTGGGTTTAAGTGGGGCACGGCAGTGCCTGGCTCTGGGGGGAGTGGGTTCAAGTGGGGCACGGCAGTGCCTGGCTCGGGGGGGAGTGGGTTCAAGTGGGGCACGGCAGTGCCTGGCTCTGGGGGGAGTGGGTTCAAGTGGGGCACGGCAGTGCCTGGCTGTGGGGGGGAGTGGGTTCAAGTGGGACACGGCAGTGCCTGGCTCGGGGGGGAGTGGGTTCAAGTGGGGCACGGCAGTGCCTGGCTTGGGGGGGAGTGGGTTCAAGTGGGACACGGCAGTGCCTGGCTCGCGGGGGCAGTGGGTTCAAGTGGCGAACGGTAGTGCCTGGCTGTGGGGGGAGTGGGTTCAAGTGGGGCACGGCAGTGCCTGGCTGTGGGGGGAGTGGGTTCAAGTGGGGCACGGCAGTGCCTGGCTCGGGGGGGAGTGGGTTAAAGTGGGGCACGGCAGTGCCTGGCTCGGGGGGGAGTGGGTTCAAGTGGGACACGGCAGTGCCTGGCTCGGGGGGGAGTGGGTTCAAGTGGGGCACGGCAGTGCCTGGCTCTGGGGGGAGCGGGTTCAAGTGGGGCACGGCAGTGTCTGGCTCTGGGGGGAGTGGGTTCAAGTGGGACACGGCAGTGCCTGGCTCGGGGGGGGAGTGGGTTCAAGTGGGGCACGGCAGTGCCTGGCTCGGTGGGGAGTGGGTTCAAGTGGGACACGGCAGTGCCTGGCTCTGGGGGGAGTGGGTTCAAGTGGGACACGGCAGTGCCTGGCTCGGGGGGGAGTGGGTTCAAGTGGGGCACGGCAGTGCCTGGCTCTGGGGGGAGTGGGTTCAAGTGGGGCAGGGCAGTGCCTGGCTCTGGGGGGAGTGGGTTCAAGTGGGGCAGGGCAGTGCCTGGCTCTGGGGGGAGTGGGTTCAAGTGGGGCACGGCAGTGCCTGGCTCTGGGGGGAGTGGGTTCAAGTGGGGCACGGCAGTGCCTGGCTCGGGGGAGAGTGGGTTCAAGTGGGACACGGCAGTGCCTGGCTCTGGGGGGAGTGGGTTCAAGTGGGGCACGGCAGTGCCTGGCTCGGGGGGGAGTGGGTTCAAGTGGGGCACGGCAGTGCCTGGCTCGGTGGGGAGTGGGTTCAAGTGGGGCACGGCAGTGTCTGGCTCTGGGGGGAGTGGGTTCAAGTGGGGCAGGGCAGTGCCTGGCTCTGGGGGGAGTGGGTTCAAGTGGGGCACGGCAGTGCCTGGCTCTGGGGGGAATGGGTTCAAGTGGGGCACGGCAGTGCCTGGCTCGGGGGGGGAGTGGCTTCAAGTGCGGCAGGGCAGTGCCTGGCTCTGGGGGGGAGTGGGTTCAAGTGGGGCAGGGCAGTGCCTGGCTCTGGGGGGAGTGGGTTCAAGTGGGGCACGGCAGTGCCTGGTTCTGGGGGGAGTGGGTTCAAGTGGGGCACGGCAGTGCCTGGCTCTGGGGGGAGTGGGTTCAAGTGGGGCACGGCAGTGCCTGGCTCGGGGGAGAGTGGGTTCAAGTGGGACACGGCAGTGCCTGGCTCTGGGGGGAGTGGGTTCAAGTGGGGCACGGCAGTGCCTGGCTCTGGGGGGAGTGGGTTCAAGTGGGGCACGGCAGTGCCTGGCTCGGTGGGGAGTGGGTTCAAGTGGGGCACGGCAGTGTCTGGCTCTGGGGGGAGTGGGTTCAAGTGGGGCAGGGCAGTGCCTGGCTCTGGGGGGAGTGGGTTCAAGTGGGGCACGGCAGTGCCTGGCTCTGGGGGGAATGGGTTCAAGTGGGGCACGGCAGTGCCTGGCTCGGGGGGGGAGTGGCTTCAAGTGCGGCAGGGCAGTGCCTGGCTCTGGGGGGGAGTGGGTTCAAGTGGGGCACGGCAGTGCCTGGCTCGGGGGGGGAGTGGGTTCAAGTGGGGCAGGGCAGTGCCTGGCTCTGGGGGGAGTGGGTTCAAGTGGGGCACGGCAGTGCCTGGTTCTGGGGGGAGTGGGTTCAAGTGGGGCACGGCAGTGCCTGGCTCTGGGGGGAGTGGGTTCAAGTGGGGCACGGCAGTGCCTGGCTCGGGGGGGGAGTGGGTTCAAGTGGGGCACGGCAGTGCCTGGCTCTGGGGGGAGTGGGTTCAAATGGGGCACGGCAGTGCCTGGCTCGGGGGGGGAGTGGGTTCAAGTGGGGCAGGGCAGTGCCTGGCTCGGGGGGGAGTGGGTTCAAGTGGGGCACGGCAGTGCCTGGCTCGGGGGGGGAGTGGGTTCAAGTGGGGCACGGCAGTGCCTGGCTCTGGGGGGAGTGGGTTCAAGTGGGGCACGGCAGTGCCTGGCTCGGGGGGGGAGTGGGTTCAAGTGGGGCACGGCAGTGCCTGGCTCGGGGGGGAGTGGGTTCAAGTGGGGCACGGCAGTGCCTGGCTCTGGGGGGAGTGGGTTCAAGTGGGGCACGGCAGTGCCTGGCTCGGGGGGGGAGTGGGTTCAAGTGGGACACGGCAGTGCCTGGCTGTGGGGGGAGTGGGTTCAAGTGGGGCACGGCAGTGCCTGGCTCTGAGGGGAGTGGGTTCAAGTGGGGCACGGCAGTGCCTGGCTCGGGGGGGAGTGGGTTCAAGTGGGGCACGGCAGTGCCTGGCTCTGGGGGGGAGTGGGTTCAAGTGGGGCACGGCAGTGCCTGGCTCTGGGGGGAGTGGGTTCAAGTGGGGCAGGGCAGTGCCTGGCTGTGGGGGGAGTGGGTTCAAGTGGGGCACGGCAGTGCCTGGCTCGGGGGGGAGTGGGTTCAAGTGGGGCACGGCAGTGCCTGGCTCTGACGGGAGTGGGTTCAAGTGGGGCACGGCAGTGCCTGGCTCTGGGGGGAGTGGGTTCAAGTGGGGCAGGGCAGTGCCTGGCTGTGGGGGGAGTGGGTTCAAGTGGGGCACGGCAGTGCCTGGCTCTGGGGGGAGTGGGTTCAAGTGGGGCACGGCAGTGCCTGGCTCGGGGGGGAGTGGGTTCAAGTGGGGCACGGCAGTGCCTGGCTGTGGGGGGAGTGGGTTCAAGTGGGGCACGGCAGTGCCTGGCTCGGGGGGGAGTGGGTTCAAGTGGGGCACGGCAGTGCCTGGTTCTGGGGGGAGTGGGTTCAAGTGGGACACGGCAGTGCCTGGCTCGGGGGGGAGTGGGTTCAAGTGGGACACGGCAGTGCCTGGCTCGGGGGGGGAGTGGGTTCAAGTGGGGCACGGCAGTGCCTGGCTCGGTGGGGAGTGGGTTCAAGTGGGACACGGCAGTGCCTGGCTCTGGGGGAAGTGGGTTCAAGTGGGACACGGCAGTGCCTGGCTCGGGGGGGAGTGGGTTCAAGCGGGGCACGGCAGTGCCTCGCTTGGTGGGGAGTGGGTTCAAGTGGGGCACGGCAGTGCCTGGCTCTGGGGGGAGTGGGTTTAAGTGGGGCACGGCAGTGCCTGGCTCTGGGGGGGAGTGGGTTCAAGTGGGGCACGGCAGTGCCTCGCTTGGTGGGGAGTGGGTTCAAGTGGGGCACGGCAGTGCCTGGCTCTGGGGGGAGTGGGTTCAAGTGGGGCACGGCAGTGCCTGGCTGTGGGGGGAGTGGGTTCAAGTGGGGCACGGCAGTGCCTGGCTCTGGGGGGAGTGGGTTCAAGTGGGGCACGGCAGTGCCTGGCTCTGGGGGGAGTGGGTTCAAGTGGGGCACGGCAGTGCCTGGCTCTGGGGGGGAGTGGGTTCAAGTGGGGCACGGCAGTGCCTGGCTCGGTGGGGAGTGGGTTCAAGTGGGGCACGGCAATGCCTGGCTCTGGGGGGAGTGGGTTCAAGTGGGACACGGCAGTGCCTGGCTCGGGGGGGAGTGGGTTCAAGTGGGGCAGGGCAGTGCCTGGCTCTGGGGGGAGTGGGTTCAAGTGGGGCACGGCAGTGCCTGGCTCGGTGGGGAGTGGGTTCAAGTGGGGCACGGCAGTGTCTGGCTCTGGGGGGAGTGGGTTCAAGTGGGGCAGGGCAGTGCCTGGCTCTGGGGGGAGTGGGTTCAAGTGGGGCACGGCAGTGCCTGGCTCTGGGGGGAATGGGTTCAAGTGGGGCACGGCAGTGCCTGGCTCGGGGGGGGAGTGGGTTCAAGTGGGGCAGGGCAGTGCCTGGCTCTGGGGGGGAGTGGGTTCAAGTGGGGCACGGCAGTGCCTGGCTCGGGGGGGGAGTGGGTTCAAGTGGGGCAGGGCAGTGCCTGGCTCTGGGGGGAGTGGGTTCAAGTGGGGCACGGCAGTGCCTGGCTCTGGGGGGAGTGGGTTCAAGTGGGGCACGGCAGTGCCTGGCTCGGGGGGGGAGTGGGTTCAAGTGGGGCACGGCAGTGCCTGGCTCTGGGGGGAGTGGGTTCAAGTGGGGCACGGCAGTGCCTGGCTCGGGGGGGGAGTGGGTTCAAGTGGGGCAGGGCAGTGCCTGGCTCGGGGGGGAGTGGGTTCAAGTGGGGCACGGCAGTGCCTGGCTCGGGGGGGGAGTGGGTTCAAGTGGGGCACGGCAGTGCCTGGCTCTGGGGGGAGTGGGTTCAAGTGGGGCACGGCAGTGCCTGGCTCGGGGGGGGAGTGGGTTCAAGTGGGGCACGGCAGTGCCTGGCTCGGGGGGGAGTGGGTTCAAGTGGGGCACGGCAGTGCCTGGCTCTGGGGGGAGTGGGTTCAAGTGGGGCACGGCAGTGCCTGGCTCGGGGGGGGAGTGGGTTCAAGTGGGACACGGCAGTGCCTGGCTGTGGGGGGAGTGGGTTCAAGTGGGGCACGGCAGTGCCTGGCTCTGAGGGGAGTGGGTTCAAGTGGGGCACGGCAGTGCCTGGCTCGGGGGGGAGTGGGTTCAAGTGGGGCACGGCAGTGCCTTGCTCTGGGGGGGAGTGGGTTCAAGTGGGGCACGGCAGTGCCTGGCTCTGGGGGGGTGGGTTCAAGTGGGGCAGGGCAGTGCCTGGCTGTGGGGGGAGTGGGTTCAAGTGGGGCACGGCAGTGCCTGGCTCGGGGGGGAGTGGGTTCAAGTGGGGCACGGCAGTGCCTGGCTCTGAGGGGAGTGGGTTCAAGTGGGGCACGGCAGTGCCTGGCTCTGGGGGGAGTGGGTTCAAGTGGGGCAGGGCAGTGCCTGGCTCTGGGGGGGAGTGGGTTCAAGTGGGGCACGGCAGTGCCTTGCTCGGGGGGGGAGTGGGTTCAAGTGGGGCAGGGCAGTGCCTGGCTCTGGGGGGAGTGGGTTCAAGTGGGGCACGGCAGTGCCTGGCTCTGGGGGGAGTGGGTTCAAGTGGGGCACGGCAGTGCCTGGCTCGGGGGGGGAGTGGGTTCAAGTGGGGCACGGCAGTGCCTGGCTCTGGGGGGAGTGGGTACAAGTGGGGCACGGCAGTGCCTGGCTCGGGGGGGGAGTGGGTTCAAGTGGGGCAGGGCAGTGCCTGGCTCGGGGGGGAGTGGGTTCAAGTGGGGCACGGCAGTGCCTGGCTCTGGGGGGAGTGGGTTCAAGTGGGGCACGGCAGTGCCTGGCTCGGGGGGGGAGTGGGTTCAAGTGGGGCACGGCAGTGCCTGGCTCTGGGGGGAGTGGGTTCAAGTGGGGCACTGCAGTGCCTGGCTCGGGGGGGGAGTGGGTTCAAGTGGGGCAGGGCAGTGCCTGGCTCTGGGGGGAGTGGGTTCAAGTGGGGCACGGCAGTGCCTGGCTCTGGGGGGAGTGGGTTCAAGTGGGGCACGGCAGTGCCTGGCTCGGGGGGGGAGTGGGTTCAAGTGGGGCGCGGCAGTGCCTGGCTCTGGGGGGAGTGGGTTCAAGTGGGGCACGGCAGTGCCTGGCTCGCGGGGGGAGTGGGTTCAAGTGGGGCAGGGCAGTGCCTGGCTCGGGGGGGAGTGGGTTCAAGTGGGGCACGGCAGTGCCTGGCTCGGGGGGGGAGTGGGTTCAAGTGGGGCACGGCAGTGCCTGGCTCTGGGGGGAGTGGGTTCAAGTGGGGCACGGCAGTGCCTGGCTCGGGGGGGGAGTGGGTTCAAGTGGGGCACGGCAGTGCCTGGCTCGGGGGGGAGTGGGTTCAAGTGGGGCAGGGCAGTGCCTGGCTCTGGGGGGAGTGGGTTCAAGTGGGGCACGGCAGTGCCTGGCTCGGGGGGGGAGTGGGTTCAAGTGGGACACGGCAGTACCTGGCTGTGGGGGGAGTGGGTTCAAGTGGGGCACGGCAGTGCCTGGCTCTGAAGGGAGTGGGTTCAAGTGGGGCACGGCAGTGCCTGGCTCGGGGGGGAGTGGGTTCAAGTGGGGCACGGCAGTGCCTGGCTCTGGGGGGGAGTGGGTTCAAGTGGGGCACGGCAGTGCCTGGCTCTGGGGGGAGTGGGTTCAAGTGGGGCAGGGCAGTGCCTGGCTGTGGGGGGAGTGGGTTCAAGTGGGGCACGGCAGTGCCTGGCTCGGGGGGGAGTGGGTTCAAGTGGGGCACGGCAGTGCCTGGCTCTGAGGGGAGTGGGTTCAAGTGGGGCACGGCAGTGCCTGGCTCTGGGGGGAGTGGGTTCAAGTGGGGCAGGGCAGTGCCTGGCTCTGGGGGGGAGTGGGTTCAAGTGGGGCACGGCAGTGCCTTGCTCGGGGGGGGAGTGGGTTCAAGTGGGGCAGGGAAGTGCCTGGCTCTGGGGGGAGTGGGTTCAAGTGGGGCACGGCAGTGCCTGGCTCTGGGGGGAGTGGGTTCAAGTGGGGCACGGCAGTGCCTGGCTCGGGGGGGGAGTGGGTTCAAGTGGGGCACGGCAGTGAATGGCTCTGGGGGGAGTGGGTACAAGTGGGGCACGGCAGTGCCTGGCTCGGGGGGGGAGTGGGTTCAAGTGGGGCAGGGCAGTGCCTGGCTCGGGGGGGAGTGGGTTCAAGTGGGGCAGGGCAGTGCCTGGCTCGGGGGGGAGTGGGTTCAAGTGGGGCACGGCAGTGCCTGGCTCTGGGGGGAGTGGGTTCAAGTGGGGCACGGCAGTGCCTGGCTCGGGGGGGGAGTGGGTTCAAGTGGGGCACGGCAGTGCCTGGCTCTGGGGGGGAGTGGGTTCAAGTGGGGCAGGGCAGTGCCTGGCTGTGGGGGGAGTGGGTTCAAGTGGGGCACGGCAGTGCCTGGCTCTGGGGGGAGTGGGTTCAAGTGGGGCACGGCAGTGCCTGGCTCGGGGGAGAGTGGGTTCAAGTGGGACACGGCAGTGCCTGGCTCTGGGGGGAGTGGGTTCAAGTGGGGCACGGCAGTGCCTGGCTCGGGGGGGAGTGGGTTCAATTGGGGCACGGCAGTGCCTGGCTCTGGGGGGAATGGGTTCAAGTGGGGCACGGCAGTGCCTGGCTCGGGGGGGAGTGGGTTCAAGTGGGGCACGGCAGTGCCTGGCTCTGGGGGGGAGTGGGTTCAAGTGGGGCACGGCAGTGCCTGGCTCGAGGGGGGAGTGGGTTCAAGTGGGGCACGGCAGTGCCTGGCTCTGGGGGGGAGTGGGTTCAAGTGGGGCACGGCAGTGCCTGGCTCTGGGGGGGAGTGGGTTCAAGTGGGGCACGGCAGTGCCTGGCTCTGGGGGGAGTGGGTTCAAGTGGGGCACGGCAGTGCCTGGCTCGGGGGGGAGTGGGTTCAAGTGGGACAGGGCAGTGCCTGGCTCTGGGGGGGAGTGGGTTCAAGTGGGGCACGGCAGTGCCTGGCTCTGGGGGGGAGGGGGTTCAAGTGGGGCACGGCAGTGCCTGGCTCGGGGGGGAGTGGGTTCAAGTGGGGCACGGCAGTGCCTGGCTCTGGGGGGGAGTGGGTTCAAGTGGGACATGACAGTGCCTGGCTCGGGGGGAGTGGGTTCAAGTGGGGCACGGCAGTGCCTGACTCTGGGGGCAGTGGGTTCAAGTGGGGCACGGCAGTGCCTGGCTCTGGGGGGGAGTGGGTTCAAGTGGGGCACGGCAGTGCCTGGCTCTGGGGGGAGTGGGTTCAAGTGGGGCACGGCAGTGCCTGGCTCGGGGGGGGAGTGGGTTCAAGTGGGGCACGGCAGTGCCTGGCTCTGGGGGGGAGTGGGTTCAAGTGGGGCACGGCAGTGCCTGGCTCTGGGGGGGAGTGGGTTCAAGTGGGGCACGGCAGTGCCTGGCTCTGGGGGGAGTGGGTTCAAGTGGGTCACGGCAGTGCCTGGCTGTGGGGGGAGTGGGTTCAAGTGGGGCACGGAGGTGCCTGGCTCTGGGGGGGAGTGAGTTCAAGTGGGGCACGGCGGTGCCTGGCTCTGGGGGGAGTGGGTTCAAGTGGGGCACGGCAGTGCCTGGCTCTGGCGGGGAGTCGGTTCAAGTGGGGCACGGCAGTGCCTGGCTCGGGGGGGAGTGGGTTCAAGTGGGGCACGGCAGTGCCTGGCTCGGGGGGGAGTGGGTTCAAGTGGGACACGGCAGTGCCTGGCTCGGGGGGGAGTGGGTTCAAGTGGGGCACGGCAGTGCCTGGCTCTGGGGGGAGTGGGTTCAAGTGGGGCACGGCAGTGCCTGGCTCTGGGGGGAGTGGGTTCAAGTGGGACACGGCAGTGCCTGGCTCTGGGGGGAGTGGGTTCAAGTGGGGCACGGCAGTGCCTGGCTCTGGGGGCAGTGGGTTCAAGTGGGACACGGCAGTGCCTGGCTCTGGGGGGAGTGGGTTCAAGTGGGACAGGACAGTGCCTGGCTCTGGGGGGAGTGGGTTCAAGTGGGGCACGGCAGTGCCTGGCTCTGGGGGCAGTGGGTTCAAGTGGGGCACGGCAGTGCCTGGCTCTGGGGGGAGTGGGTTCAAGTGGGGCACGGTAGTGCCTGGCTCTGGGGGGAGTGGGTTCAAGTGGGACAGAGCTTTGCCTGGCTCGGGGGGGAGTGGGTTCAAGTGGGACACGGCAGTGCCTGGCTGTGGGGGGAGTGGGTTCAAGTGGGGCACGGCAGTGCCTGGCTCTGGGGGGAGTGGGTTCAAGTGGGGCACGGTAGTGCCTGGCTCTGGGGGGAGTGGGTTTAAGTGGGACACGGCAGTGCCTGGCTCTGGGGGGAGTGGGTTCAAGTGGGACACGGCAGTGCCTGGATCTGGGGGGAGTGGGTTCAAGTGGGGCACGGTAGTGCCTGGCTCGGGGGGGAGTGGGTTCAAGTGGGGCACGGCAGTGCCTGGCTCTGGGGGGAGTGGGTTCAAGTGGGACACGGCAGTGCCTGGCTCTGGGGGGAGTGGGTTCAAGTGGGGCACGGTAGTGCCTGGCTCGGGGGGGAGTGGGTTCAAGTGGGGCACGGCAGTGCCTGGCTCGGGGGGGAGTGGGTTCAAGTGGGGCACGGCAGTGCCTGGCTCGGGGGGGAGTGGGTTCAAGTGGGGCACGGCAGTGCCTGGCTCGGGGGGGAGTGGGTTCAAGTGGGGCACGGCAGTGCCTGGCTCTGGAGGGAGTGGGTTCAAGTGGGACACGGCAGTGCCTGGCTCTGGGGGGAGTGGGTACAAGTGGGGCACGGCAGTGCCTGGCTCGGGGGGGGAGTGGGTTCAAGTGGGGCAGGGCAGTGCCTGGCTCGGGGGGGAGTGGGTTCAAGTGGGGCACGGCAGTGCCTGGCTCTGGGGGGAGTGGGTTCAAGTGGGGCACGGCAGTGCCTGGCTCGGGGGGGGAGTGGGTTCAAGTGGGGCACGGCAGTGCCTGGCTCTGGGGGGAGTGGGTTCAAGTGGGGCACTGCAGTGCCTGGCTCGGGGGGGGAGTGGGTTCAAGTGGGGCAGGGCAGTGCCTGGCTCTGGGGGGAGTGGGTTCAAGTGGGGCACGGCAGTGCCTGGCTCTGGGGGGAGTGGGTTCAAGTGGGGCACGGCAGTGCCTGGCTCGGGGGGGGAGTGGGTTCAAGTGGGGCGCGGCAGTGCCTGGCTCTGGGGGGAGTGGGTTCAAGTGGGGCACGGCAGTGCCTGGCTCGGGGGGGGAGTGGGTTCAAGTGGGGCAGGGCAGTGCCTGGCTCGGGGGGGAATGGGTTCAAGTGGGGCACGGCAGTGCCTGGCTCGGGGGGGGAGTGGGTTCAAGTGGGGCACGGCAGTGCCTGGCTCTGGGGGGAGTGGGTTCAAGTGGGGCACGGCAGTGCCTGGCTCGGGGGGGGAGTGGGTTCAAGTGGGGCACGGCAGTGCCTGGCTCGGGGGGGAGTGGGTTCAAGTGGGGCAGGGCAGTGCCTGGCTCTGGGGGGAGTGGGTTCAAGTGGGGCACGGCAGTGCCTGGCTCGGGGGGGGAGTGGGTTCAAGTGGGACACGGCAGTACCTGGCTGTGGGGGGAGTGGGTTCAAGTGGGGCACGGCAGTGCCTGGCTCTGAAGGGAGTGGGTTCAAGTGGGGCACGGCAGTGCCTGGCTCGGGGGGGAGTGGGTTCAAGTGGGGCACGGCAGTGCCTGGCTCTGGGGGGGAGTGGGTTCAAGTGGGGCACGGCAGTGCCTGGCTCTGGGGGGAGTGGGTTCAAGTGGGGCAGGGCAGTGCCTGGCTGTGGGGGGAGTGGGTTCAAGTGGGGCACGGCAGTGCCTGGCTCGGGGGGGAGTGGGTTCAAGTGGGGCACGGCAGTGCCTGGCTCTGAGGGGAGTGGGTTCAAGTGGGGCACGGCAGTGCCTGGCTCTGGGGGGAGTGGGTTCAAGTGGGGCAGGGCAGTGCCTGGCTCTGGGGGGGAGTGGGTTCAAGTGGGGCACGGCAGTGCCTTGCTCGGGGGGGGAGTGGGTTCAAGTGGGGCAGGGCAGTGCCTGGCTCTGGGGGGAGTGGGTTCAAGTGGGGCACGGCAGTGCCTGGCTCTGGGGGGAGTGGGTTCAAGTGGGGCACGGCAGTGCCTGGCTCGGGGGGGGAGTGGGTTCAAGTGGGGCACGGCAGTGAATGGCTCTGGGGGGAGTGGGTACAAGTGGGGCACGGCAGTGCCTGGCTCGGGGGGGGAGTGGGTTCAAGTGGGGCAGGGCAGTGCCTGGCTCGGGGGGGAGTGGGTTCAAGTGGGGCACGGCAGTGCCTGGCTCTGGGGGGAGTGGGTTCAAGTGGGGCACGGCAGTGCCTGGCTCGGGGGGGGAGTGGGTTCAAGTGGGGCACGGCAGTGCCTGGCTCTGGGGGGGAGTGGGTTCAAGTGGGGCAGGGCAGTGCCTGGCTGTGGGGGGAGTGGGTTCAAGTGGGGCACGGCAGTGCCTGGCTCTGGGGGGAGTGGGTTCAAGTGGGGCACGGCAGTGCCTGGCTCGGGGGAGAGTGGGTTCAAGTGGGACACGGCAGTGCCTGGCTCTGGGGGGAGTGGGTTCAAGTGGGGCACGGCAGTGCCTGGCTCGGGGGGGAGTGGGTTCAATTGGGGCACGGCAGTGCCTGGCTCTGGGGGGAATGGGTTCAAGTGGGGCACGGCAGTGCCTGGCTCGGGGGGGAGTGGGTTCAAGTGGGGCACGGCAGTGCCTGGCTCTGGGGGGGAGTGGGTTCAAGTGGGGCACGGCAGTGCCTGGCTCGAGGGGGGAGTGGGTTCAAGTGGGGCACGGCAGTGCCTGGCTCTGGGGGGGAGTGGGTTCAAGTGGGGCACGGCAGTGCCTGGCTCTGGGGGGAGTGGGTTCAAGTGGGGCACGGCAGTGCCTGGCTCGGGGGGGAGTGGGTTCAAGTGGGACAGGGCAGTGCCTGGCTCTGGGGGGGAGTGGGTTCAAGTGGGGCACGGCAGTGCCTGGCTCTGGGGGGGAGTGGGTTCAAGTGGGGCACGGCAGTGCCTGGCTCGGGGGGGAGTGGGTTCAAGTGGGGCACGGCAGTGCCTGGCTCTGGGAGGGAGTGGGTTCAAGTGGGACATGACAGTGCCTGGCTCGGGGGGAGTGGGTTCAAGTGGGGCACGGCAGTGCCTGACTCTGGGGGCAGTGGGTTCAAGTGGGGCACGGCAGTGCCTGGCTCTGGGGGGGAGTGGGTTCAAGTGGGGCACGGCAGTGCCTGGCTCTGGGGGGAGTGGGTTCAAGTGGGGCACGGCAGTGCCTGGCTCGGGGGGGGAGTGGGTTCAAGTGGGGCACGGCAGTGCCTGGCTCTGGGGGGGAGTGGGTTCAAGTGGGGCACGGCAGTGCCTGGCTCTGGGGGGGAGTGGGTTCAAGTGGGGCACGGCAGTGCCTGGCTCTGGGGGGAGTGGGTTCAAGTGGGTCACGGCAGTGCCTGGCTGTGGGGGGAGTGGGTTCAAGTGGGGCACGGAGGTGCCTGGCTCTGGGGGGGAGTGAGTTCAAGTGGGGCACGGCGGTGCCTGGCTCTGGGGGGAGTGGGTTCAAGTGGGGCACGGCAGTGCCTGGCTCTGGCGGGGAGTCGGTTCAAGTGGGGCACGGCAGTGCCTGGCTCGGGGGGGAGTGGGTTCAAGTGGGGCACGGCAGTGCCTGGCTCGGGGGGGAGTGGGTTCAAGTGGGACACGGCAGTGCCTGGCTCGGGGGGGAGTGGGTTCAAGTGGGGCACGGCAGTGCCTGGCTCTGGGGGGAGTGGGTTCAAGTGGGGCACGGCAGTGCCTGGCTCTGGGGGGAGTGGGTTCAAGTGGGACACGGCAGTGCCTGGCTCTGGGGGGAGTGGGTTCAAGTGGGGCACGGCAGTGCCTGGCTCTGGGGGGAGTGAGTTCAAGTGGGACAGGACAGTGCCTGGCTCTGGGGGGAGTGGGTTCAAGTGGGGCACGGCAGTGCCTGGCTCTGGGGGCAGTGGGTTCAAGTGGGACACGGCAGTGCCTGGCTCTGGGGGGAGTGGGTTCAAGTGGGACAGGACAGTGCCTGGCTCTGGGGGGAGTGGGTTCAAGTGGGGCACGGCAGTGCCTGGCTCTGGGGGCATTGGGTTCAAGTGGGGCACGGCAGTGCCTGGCTCTGGGGGGAGTGGGTTCAAGTGGGGCACGGTAGTGCCTGGCTCTGGGGGGAGTGGGTTCAAGTGGGACAGAGCTTTGCCTGGCTCGGGGGGGAGTGGGTTCAAGTGGGACACGGCAGTGCCTGGCTGTGGGGGGAGTGGGTTCAAGTCGGGCACGGCAGTGCCTGGCTCTGGGGGGAGTGGGTTCAAGTGGGGCACGGTAGTGCCTGGCTCTGGGGGGAGTGGGTTTAAGTGGGACACGGCAGTGCCTGGCTCTGGGGGGAGTGGGTTCAAGTGGGACACGGCAGTGCCTGGATCTGGGGGGAGTGGGTTCAAGTGGGACACGGCAGTGCCTGGCTCTGGGGGGAGTGGGTTCAAGTGGGACACGGCAGTGCCTGGCTCTGGGGGGAGTGGGTTCAAGTGGGGCACGGTAGTGCCTGGCTCGGGGGGGAGTGGGTTCAATTGGGGCACGGCAGTGCCTGGCTCTGGGGGGAGTGGGTTCAAGTGGGACACGGCAGTGCCTGGCTCTGGGGGGAGTGGGTTCAAGTGGGGCACGGTAGTGCCTGGCTCGGGGGGGAGTGGGTTCAATTGGGGCACGGCAGTGCCTGGCTCGGGGGGGAGTGGGTTCAAGTGGGGCACGGCAGTGCCTGGCTCGGGGGGGAGTGGGTTCAAGTGGGGCACGGCAGTGCCTGGCTCGGGGGGGAGTGGGTTCAAGTGGGGCACGGCAGTGCCTGGCTCTGGAGGGAGTGGGTTAAAGTGGGACACGGCAGTGCCTGGCTCGGGGGGAGTGGGTTCAAGTGGGGCACGGCAGTGCCTGGCTCTGGGGGGGAGTGGGTTCAAGTGGGACACGGCAGTGCCTGGCTCTGGGGGGGAGTGGGTTCAAGTGGGGCACGGCAGTGCCTGGCTCGGGGGGGAGTGGGTTCAAGTGGGGCACGGCAGTGCCTGGCTCGGGGGGGAGTGGGTTCAAGTGGGGCACGGCAGTGCCTGGCTCTGGGGGAATGGGTTCAAGTGGGGCACGGCAGTGCCTGGCTCGGGGGGGAGTGGGTTCAAGTGGGGCACGGCAGTGCCTGGCTCTGGGGGGGAGTGGGTTCAAGTGGGGCACGGCAGTGCCTGGCTCGAGGGGGGAGTGGGTTCAAGTGGGACACGGCAGTGCCTGGCCCTGGGGGGAGTGGGTTCAAGTGGGGCACGGCAGTGCCTTGCTCTGGGGGGGAGTGGGTTCAAGTGGGGCACGGCAGTGCCTGGCTCTGGGGGGGAGTGGGTTCAAGTGGGGCACGGCAGTGCCTGGCTCGGGGGGGAGTGGGTTCAAGTGGGGCACGGCAGTGCCTGGCTCGGGGGGGGAGTGGGTTCAAGTGGGACACGGCAGTGCCTGGCTCGGAGGGGAGTGGGTTCAAGTGGGGGACGGCAGTGCCTGGCTGTGGGGGGAGTGGGTTTAAGTGGGGCACGGCAGTGCCTGGCTCTTGGGGGGGAGTGGGTTCAAGTGGGACAAGGCAGTGCCTGGCTCGGGGGGAGTGGGTTCAAGTGGGGCACGGCAGTGCCTGGCTCTGGGGGCAGTGGGTTCAAGTGGGGCACGGCAGTGCCTGGCTCGGGGGGGAGTGGGTTCAAGTGGGGCACGGCAGTGCCTGGCTCGGGGGGGGAGTGGGTTCAAGTGGGGCACGGCAGTGCCTGGCTCTGGGGGGGAGTGGGTTCAAGTGGGGCACGGCAGTGCCTGGCTCTGGGGGGAGTGGGTTCAAGTGGGGCACGGCAGTGCCTGGCTGTGGAGGGAGCGGGTTCAAGTGGGGCACGGAGGTGCCTGGCTCTGGGGGGGAGTGGGTTCAAGTGGGGCACGGCTGTGCCTGGCTCTGGGGGGAGTGGGTTCAAGTGGGGCACGGCAGTGCCTGGCTCTGGGGGGAGTGGGTTCAAGTGGGGCACGGCAGTGCCTGGCTCTGGGGGGGAGTGGGTTCAAGTGGGGCACGGCAGTGCCTGGCTCTGGGGGGAGTGGGTTCAAGTGGGGCACGGCAGTGCCTGGCTCTGGGGGGAGTGGGTTCAAGTGGGGCACGGCAGTGCCTGGCTGTGGGGGGAGTGGGTTCAAGTGGGGCACGGCAGTGCCTGGCTCGGGGGGGAGTGGGTTCAAGTGGGACACGGCAGTGCCTGGCTTGGGGGGGAGTGGGTTCAAGTGAGACACGGCAGTGCCTGGCTCGGAGGGAGTGGGTTCAAGTGGGGCACGGCAGTGCCTGGCTCGGGGGGGAGTGGGTTCAAGTGGGGCACGGTAGTGCCTGGCTCTGGGGGGAGTGGGTTCAAGTGGGGCACGGCAGTGCCTGGCTCGGGGGGGAGTGGGTTCAAGTGGGGCACGGCAGTGCCTGGCTCGGGGGGAGTGGGTTCAAGTGGGGCACGGCAGTGCCTGGCTCGGGGGGGAGTGGGTTCAAGTGGGGCACGGTAGTGCCTGGCTCTGGGTGGAGTGGGTTCAAGTGAGGCACGGCAGTGCCTGGCTCGGGGGGGAGTGGGTTCAAGTGGGGCACGGCAGTGCCTGGCTCGGGGGGAGTGGGTTCAAGTGGGGCACGGCAGTGCCTGGCTCTGGGGGGAATGGGTTCAAGTGGGGCACGGCAGTGCCTGGCTCTGGGGGGAATGGGTTCAAGTGGGGCACGGCAGTGCCTGGCTCTGGGGGCAGTGGGTTCAAGTGGGACAGGGCAGTGCCTGGCTCGGGGGGGAGTGGGTTCAAGTGGGGCACGGCAGTGCCTGGCTCTGGGGGGAGTGGGTTCAAGTGGGACACGGCAGTGCCTGGCTCTGGGGGGAATGGGTTCAAGTGGGGCACGGCAGTGCCTGGCTCTGGGGGCAGTGGGTTCAAGTGGGACAGGGCAGTGCCTGGCTCTGGGGGGAGTGGGTTCAAGTGGGGCACGGCAGTGCCTGGCTCTGGGGGGAGTGGGTTCAAGTGGGACACGGCAGTGCCTGGCTCTGGGGGGAGTGGGTTCAAGTGGGACACGGCAGTGCCTGGCTCTGGGGGGAATGGGTTCAAGTGGGGCACGGCAGTGCCTGGCTCTGGGGGCAGTGGGTTCAAGTGGGACAGGGCAGTGCCTGGCTCGGGGGGGAGTGGGTTCAAGTGGGGCACGGCAGTGCCTGGCTCTGAGGGGAGTGGGTTCAAGTGGGGCACGGCAGTGCCTGGCTCGGGGGGGAGTGGGTTCAAGTGGGGCACGGCAGTGCCTGGCTCGGGGGGGGAGTGGGTTCAAGTGGGACACGGCAGTGCCTGGCTCGGGGGGGAGTGGGTTCAAGTGGGGCACGGCAGTGCCTGGCTCGGGGGGGAGTGGGTTCAAGTGGGGCACGGCAGTGCCTGGCTCGGGGGGGGAGTGGGTTCAAGTGGGACACGGCAGTGCCTGGTTCGGGGGGGAGTGGGTTCAAGTGGGGCAGGGCAGTGCCTGGCTCGGGGGGGAGTGGGTTCAAGTGGGGCACGGCAGTGCCTGGCTCTGGGGGGAGTGGGTTCAAGTGGGGCACGGCAGTGCCTGGCTCTGGGGGGAGTGGGTTCAAGTGGGGCACGGCAGTGCCTGGCTCTGGGGGGAGTGGGTTCAAGTGGGACAGGGCAGTGCCTGGCTCTGGGCGGGAGTGGGTTCAAGTGGGGCACGGAGGTGCCTGGCTCTGGGGGGAGTGGGTTCAAGTGGGACAGGGCAGTGCCTGGCTCTGGGGGGAATGGGTTCAAGTGGGGCACGGCAGTGCCTGGCTCTGGGGGGAGTGGGTTCAAGTGGGACAGGGCAGTGCCTGGCTCGGGGGGGAGTGGGTTCAAGTGGGGTACGGCAGTGCCTGGCTCTGGGGGGAGTGGGTTCAAGTGGGGCATGGCAGTGCCTGGCTCGGGGGGGAGTGGGTTCAAGTGGGGCACGGCAGTGCCTGGCTCTGGGGGGAGTGGGTTCAAGTGGGGCACGGCAGTGCCTGGCTCTGGGGGGAATGGGTTCAAGTGGGGCACGGCAGTGCCTGGCTCTGGGGGGAGTGGGTTCAAGTGGGGCACGGCAGTGCCTGGCTCTGGGGGGAGTGGGTTCAAGTGGGTCACGGCAGTGCCTGGCTCGGGGGGAGTGGGTTCAAGTGGGGCACGGCAGTGCCTGGCTCTGGGGGGAGTGGGTTCAAGTGGGGCACGGCAGTGCCTGGCTCTGGGGGGAGTGGGTTCAAGTGGGGCACGGCAGTGCCTGGCTCGCGGGGGAGTGGGTTCAAGTGGGGCACGGCAGTGCCTGGCTCTGGGGGGGAGTGGGTTCAAGTGGGACACGGCAGTGCCTGGCTCTGGGGGGAGTGGGTTCAAGTGGGACACGGCAGTGCATGGCTCGCGGGGGCAGTGGGTTCAAGTGGGGCACGGCAGTGCCTGGCTCGGAGGGGAGTGGGTTCGAGTGGGGGACGGCAGTGCCTGGCTCGGGGGGGAGTGGGTTCAAGTGGGGCACGGCAGTGCCTGGCTCTGGGGAGAGTGGGTTCAAGTGGGACACGGCAGTGCCTGGCTGTGGGGGGAGTGGGTTCAAGTGGGGCACGGCAGTGCCTGGCTGTGGTGGGAGTGGGTTCAAGTGGGGCACGGCAGTGCCTGGCTGTGGGGGGAGTGGGTTCAAGTGGGGCACGGCAGTGCCTGGCTCTGGGGGGAGTGGGTTCAAGTGGGGCACGGCAGTGCCTGGCTCTGGGGGGAGTGGGTTCAAGTGGGGCACGGTAGTGCCTGGCTCTGGGGGGAGTGGGTTCAAGTGGGACTCGGCAGTGCCTGGCTGTGGGGGGAGTGGGTTCAAGTGGGGCACGGCAGTGCCTGGCTGTGGGGGGAGTGGGTTCAAGTGGGGCACGGCAGTGCCTGGCTCTGGGGGCAGTGGGTTCAAGTGGGGCACGGCAGTGCCTGGCTCTGGGGGGGAGTGGGTTCAAGTGGGGCACGGCAGTGCCTGGCTCTGGGGGCAGTGGGTTCAAGTGGGGCACGGCAGTGCCTGGCTCTGGGGGGGAGTGGGTTCAAGTGGGACACGGGAGTGCCTGGCTCGGGGGGAGTGGGTTCAAGTGGGGCACGGCAGTGCCTGGCTCTGGGGGGAGTGGGTTCAAGTGGGGCACGGCAGTGCCTGGCTCTGGGGGCAGTGGGTTCAAGTGGGGCACGGCAGTGCCTGGCTCTGGGGGGGAGTGGGTTCAAGTGGGGCACGGCAGTGCCTGGCTCTGGGGGGAGTGGGTTCAAGTGGGGCACGGCAGTGCCTGGCTCTGGGGGGGAGTGGGTTCAAGTGGGACACGGGAGTGCCTGGCTCGGGGGGAGTGGGTTCAAGTGGGGCACGGCAGTGCCTGGCTCTGGGGGGAGTGGGTTCAAGTGGGGCACGGCAGTGCCTGGCTCTGGGGGCAGTGGGTTCAAGTGGGGCACGGCAGTGCCTGGCTCTGGGGGGGAGTGGGTTCAAGTGGGGCACGGCAGTGCCTGGCTCTGGGGGGAGTGGGTTCAAGTGGGGCACGGCAGTGCCTGGCTCTGGGGGGGAGTGGGTTCAAGTGGGGCACGGCAGTGCCTGGCTCTGGGGGGAGTGGGTTCAAGTGGGACACGGCAGTGCCTGGCTCTGGGGGCAGTCGGTTCAAGTGGGGCACGGCAGTGCCTGGCTCTGGGGGGGAGTGGGTTCAAGTGGGACACGGCAGTGCCTGGCTCGGGGGGAGTGGGTTCAAGTGGGGCACGGCAGTGCCTGGCTCTGGGGGGAGTGGGTTCAAGTGGGGGACGGCAGTGCCTGGCTCGGGGGGGAGTGGGTTCAAGTGGGGCACGGCAGTGCCTGGCTCGGGGGGGAGTGGGTTCAAGTGGGACACGGCAGTCCCTGGCTCTGGGGGCAGTGGGTTCAAGTGGGGCACGGCAGTGCCTGGCTCTGGGGGGAGTGGGTTCAAGTGGGGCCCGGCAGTGCCTGGCTCTGGGGGGGAGTGGGTTCAAGTGGGGCACGGCAGTGCCTGGCTCTGGGGGGGAGTGGGTTCAAGTGGGGCACGGCAGTGCCTGGCTCGGGGGGGAGTGGGTTCAAGTGGGGCACGGCAGTGCCTGGCTCTGGGGGGGAGTGGGTTCAAGTGGGGCACGGCAGTGCCTGGCTCTGGGGGGGAGTGGGTTCAAGTGGGACAGGGCAGTGCCTGGCTCGGGGGGGAGTGGGTTCAAGTGGGACAGGGCAGTGCCTGGCTCTGGGGGGAGTGGGTTCAAGTGGGGCACGGCAGTGCCTGGCTCTGGGGGGAGTGGGTTCAAGTGGGGCACGGCAGTGCCTGGCTCGCGGGGGAGTGGGTTCAAGTGGGGCACGGCAGTGCCTGGCTCGGGGGGGAGTGGGTTCAAGTGGGGCATGGCAGTGCCTGGCTCTGGGGGGAGTGGGTTCAAGTGGGGCACGGCAGTGCCTGGCTCGGGGGGGAATGGGTTCAAGTGGGGCACGGCAGTGGGTTCAAGTGGGGCACGGCAGTGCCTGGCTCGGGGGGGAGTGGGTTCAAGTGGGGCTCGGCAGTGCCTGGCTCTGGGGGGGAGTGGGTTCAAGTGGGACAGGGCAGTGCCTGACTCGGGGGGGAGTGGGTTCAAGTGGGACAGGGCAGTGCCTGGCTCTGGGGGGAGTGGGTTCAAGTGGGGCACGGCAGTGCCTGGCTCTGGTGGGAGTGGGTTCAAGTGGGGCACGGCAGTGCCTGGCTCGGGGGGGAGTGGGTTCAAGTGGGGCACGGCAGTGCCTGGCTCGGGGGGGAGTGGGTTCAAGTGGGGCATGGCAGTGCCTGGCTCTGGGGGGAGTGGGTTCAAGTGGGGCACGGCAGTGCCTGGCTCAGGGGGGAATGGGTTCAAGTGGGGCACGGCAGTGGGTTCAAGTGGGGCACGGCAGTGCCTGGCTCGGGGGGGAGTGGGTTCAAGTGGGGCACGGCAGTGCCTGGCTCGGGGGGGAGTGGGTTCAAGTGGGGCACGGCAGTGCCTGGCTCTGGGGGGAGTGGGTTCAAGTGGGGCACGGCAGTGCCTGGCTCGGGGGGGAATGGGTTCAAGTGGGGCACGGCAGTGCCTGGCTCTGGGGGGAGTGGGTTCAAGTGGGGCACGGCAGTGCCTGGCTCGGGGGGGAGTGGGTTCAAGTGGGGCACGGCAGTGCCTGGCTCTGGGGGGAGTGGGTTCAAGTGGGGCACGGCAGTGCCTGGCTCTGGGGGGAGTGGGTTCAAGTGGGGCACGGCAGTGCCTGGCTCTGGGGTATGATGCTTGTTATCTGAAGTAAGTCATAACATTGCTATTTGTACAATATTAGTTTGGTCTTTATAGTTACAACTGAAAGGGTTTTAAATGGATCTATTCCTTGTGAAAACAAAGAATGAAGCTGCAGATTTGGAAGATCGCAGTACACAGGAAACCAGATCAGAAGCATTGATGGGGGGAGGGGTAGCTCAACAGTTTGAACAGGGGGCTGCTAAACCTGGAGTTGTGAGCTCAATCCTCAATGAGGCCATTTAGGGATTGGAGAACATAGATGTCAGGGTTGGTGCTTGGCCCTGCTAAGAGGGCAGAGGACTGGACGAGATGATTTTCTGAGGTCCCTTCTGGCTCTGTGAGGTGTGTGTGATATAATTGTAGCCCTCAGCAGTCTGAAATCTACTTTTGAACATTTGAGTTCATCCAAACTAGCTCAAATTTTGCATTACATTCATTATCACTGTTCAGCAGTGGGGAGGGGTAGCTCAGTGGGTTGAGCATGGGTTTGCTTAAACCCCAGGTTTGTGAATTCAGTCCTTAAGGAGCCCATTTAGAGAACAGGGCAAATAGATGTCAGGGATGGTGCTTGGCCAAGGTAAGGGGACTAGACTAGATGACGTCCTGAAGTCCCTGCCAGGTCTAGGAGATGTGCATCTCCAATTAGATTTATTTAATATATATTTAATCATTTTTCTTTTAATTTCACTGTTCATTGATGTTTGCATAAAATATATACAGATGAATAAAAACTGGGCTTATTTTATGGTCATGTATTGTTTTATTTACCCTCTTTGCACAATAAGTACAATGGCAAGTTTATTGCTTATAGGCAATTTCTTCCAACCAACCAGTTACAATTCAGTTGTTTAAACAAATGTGTTGCAATGGTAGAAAAAAATGGTGTGACTGAAAACTGTGGGTCCTGGGGGTTCTTATCATTTTTTAAAAGGGTACTTTACAAAAAAAGCTTGAGAAACACTGGCTTAGCGGGAGTGATGAAGGTCTAACCAGCATAGTGTGCAATCTCCTCCTCACTTCAATTCGAACCAGAGACGTAAAGGTCCAGCCACACTCGTCTTTTTACAGGTTTGTCCCCGGAACTGTGTGAGATTTCATTAGTATTTTATATTCTCTTTGTTATTAAAAGCCCAAAAGGCACCTGAAGTTTTAACCCCACTTATCTTTCTGGTTTACTGTGTGTCTGTGAGAAAGTCACTGAAATCCTCTCCTTACAGATACATGCAATGGGGATACAGTAAACCCTCGATTTAACAGACTAATGCAGGGAACGGTGTCTGTCAAACCCACAAGTCTGCCCGCCCTGCCAGGCTCCCCCAGCCCTAGTCCCTTCCCCCCTCTGCCCCCTCCAAAAAGGCCCTGACTCACCAGAACTGCCACTCTGGAGGAGCTGCTGGACCCGCCGCGCGGCCAGAGTGATCCCACTCCACAGCTAAAGCTGCCCAGCTTGGAGCCCTTGCTGGAGCCAACACACACTGCTCCCCGCAGCGGTGGGGCACACGTGCGAGTGATCTGCCCACATACGTGCACTACCTCTGGTGGGAAGAGCTCGTGGCGGCTCCAGCAGCAGTCCAGGTTAGGGTGCAGAGTTCAGCAGCTGGAAGCAGTGGCTCTGGTAAGTTGCCCTTCTTTTGTGGGGGACAGGATTTAGGATTTTACAGGCGTCAAACAAGCAGACTTCAGGAACAATGGGGCAGGGGCTAGCAGACATCCAAAGTCCGTTAAATTGAGGTCCATAAAACTGAGGGTTTACAGTAATAATACTTAGGAACATCAGATAATAGGTTGTAACCACTCAATTACTCAGCATTCAGCACACGTCCCCCAACTTAATTTGACAAAAGTATGCTTGTAGGACAAAGGGGGTTCTATGGCATGACCAGGAAGGTAAGAACTCTGGGTGCAAGATGTCTCCTTGATCCAGTGCCCTGAAAGCACAAATCACACACCATGCAGCAGAGGGGAAAATGTCAGAGATCTGCCTGACTAACTTGCACCTCCCAACACAAGAGGACATGGAATGGACAGGGTTGTGATGCCACCCTATAAAATTCTGTCCAGTTGAGCAGAGCAACCACAGCGGAAGTAATCTTTAAACCGAAAAGCTATGGGAATGATCCATAGTTCCCTGGGAATCATGCAATTCGTCTTACCTGGCAGACTGATGAAAGAAGAAGATGCAATCAACTCCTCTGTGGCATTCCTGTTGATGGATATTGATGTCTCAGTCACACTGGTGATGACAATGGAAGTGGAAGTTTTCCCAACTGGGGCAATAATACTGCCAATAGTGTTTGATGTAGTTTCGGGAGTGCTTGTTAGAGAATTTTGCAGTTCGGCTCTAAAACCATTTGTAACAAAACCTAAACATAAAGGAATCACAAAGAAAGTATAAAGAACATCTTAATATACACCCATGTAATCTGAATTTCAGACAGAAGATAAAGTAATTGACACGAGATGCAATTAACTGTGCAAAAGTAAGTACCATTTTGTGAGATGGAAGAAGATGTCTTCATTCCAGTACCAAGGACTTCTGGGCTGGGAGTGGTAACAGGAGAATGAAAAGAAACTTCTGTTGTTAAGAAGTTCTTAGTTAAATTATCACTTGCAATTGCTGATGATTCCTCATGAAAAGAGGTAGGTAGGGAGCCAAATATTGCCTTGCCAGCTGGAGAACTTGCAGCCATCTCCATGGCGTCCAATGACGTACTCGGAAGGGAGGTATTTCGGCTGGTGAATCTCTCTGTAGTGCTGAGCGTCGTGCTTCTTCTCGTCTCAGTTGGAGCGGTGGTGTCTGTGGAAGAGGGAGATGTCCCCAAAGCCACTGTGCCCATCTCAGCCAAAGGAGTGGTCCCCTGAGATGTTCGCCTTGCTGCTGAAGGGCTGGCCATTCCTGAAGTCTTCTGCGTTGTGCTTGTGGCAAGAGAGGTGCTCGTCTGCTCAACTCTCGCACTTGTACCCAACCTTGTGGATTCACTTCTTGCACTAGAAGGAAAGAAATTTGCAGTTCCCTTTGCCACTGTGGTGCTTGCAACCACAGTGCTCATCTCACCAGGGCTTGACGTTTCTCTTGAAGGACTGGGTGTCTCTGTTAATGCACCGGTGCCTGCAATTGTGCTCGTCTCTCTTAGGGGTCCGATTTGCACTGTGCTCTGCGTAATGGTGACTCTGCTAACACCCGGAGTAGCTGTGAGAAGAGAAGATTTGCTGGAAAGAGATGTTCTTTCGGACACCTCTGTGGACCTCGCTGACTGAGAGGTAGAAGAGACGATCATGCTTTCTGCTCGTGCACTCGTGCGTCTCAAGGCTTCAGCTGTGCCCTGGGAAGTACTTATTTTTGGGAGAACTGTGGATATTTCTGTTTCAGTCGAGGTGCCTTCTGTGCCAGGTGTTTCCAGTGGAGTGTTGTTCTGTGCTCTACTTAAAACCGGTTTCTCTGGTGTGCTGCTCCCATCCGTTGAAGTGCTCTCAGCCTGGGAAGATGTAAGATACACGGATGTACTTGGTGTGGAGGTGCTGGCCGACTCTCTGGTGGAGTCAGGTGACATAGTGGGAAGGGAGGGACCTGGGGTGCTCTCTGATGCTGTGGTGGTAACTTCTCCCACCGTCCTCCCAACAGAGGCACTGGTGTGTGGGACAAATGTGCTGCTTTCTGCTGTTGTGAAGGTTTCGCTTGGAACTGCACTATGGGAGGAACTACTGCAGAGTGGGACAGTTGTGCCTGAGTCTCTCCTCCTTAGGGAGTCAGATGTTGTGATATGAACTTGACTGGAGGCATCGGCGACGCCTGTTGCCTGGGAAGGTGGCGTTGTCTTTTCCATAATGCTCTCGCCTGCTGGACTGGAAAGAGACTTGGTAGTACTGCGCTCAGCTACCCCAGAGGTGCCCACTTCCAGTGTGCTGCTAACTGAGCTGGTGGCTCCTGACAGCAAAGGAGATGCATTTTTTTCTGTAGTGCCGGGTGTATGGACAGCTGTAGTGCTTGGAAAAGTTGATAGCCCTTTGGGGAAGGGGCTATTTAGGGAACTAGAGGTGTCTTGAGCTGTTGGAGAGGTTAGAGCCACCTCCGTTGTGTCCACAGATATTCTGAGCAAGGTGGTATTTGTATTTGTGAAGGTCTCTGTAGTGCTGAGAGTCGTGCTTGTTCTCGTCTCAGTTGGAGCGGTGGTGTGTGCGGAAGAGGCAGATGTCCCCAAAGCCACTGTGCCCATCTCAGCCAAAGGAGTGGTCCCCTGAGATGTTGGCCTTGTTGCCGAAGGGCTGGCCATTCCTGAAGTCTTCTGCGTTCTGCTTGTGGCAAGAGAGGTGCTCGTCTGCTCAGCTCTCGCACTTGTACCCAATCTTGTGGATTCACTTCTTGTACTAGAAGGAAAGAAATTTGCGGTTCCCTTTGCCATTGAGGTGCTTGCAACCACAGTGCTCGTCTCACCAGGCCTTGAAGTTTCTCTTGAAGGACTGGGTGTCTGTGTTGACGCACCGTTGCCTTCACTTGTGTTCTTCTCTGCTCGAGGTGTGGTTTGCACTGTGCTCTGGGTAATGGTGCCTCTGCTAACACCCGGAGTAGCTGTGAGAAGAGAAGATGTGCTGGAAAGAGGTGTTCTTTCGGACACCTCTGTGGACCTCGCTGACTGAGAGGTAGAAGAGACGATCATGCTTTCTGCTCTTGCACTTGTGTGTTTCAAGGCTTCAGCTGTGCCCTGGGAAGTTCTCATTTTTGGGAGAAATGTGGATATTTCTGTTTCAGTTGAGGAGCCTTCTGTGCCAGGTGTTTCCACTGGAGTGGTGTTCTGTGCTCTGCTTAAAACTGGTTTCTCTGGTGTGCTGCTCCCATCTGTAGAAGTGCTCTCAGCCTGGGAAGACGTAAGATACACGGAGGTACTTCGTGTGGAGGTGCTGGCCGACTCTCTGGTGGACTCAGGTGACATAGTGGGAAGGGAGGGACCTGGGGTACTCTCTGATGCTGTGGTGGTAACTTCTCCCACCGTCCTCCCAACAGAGGCACTGGTGTGTGGGACAAATGTGCTGCTTTCTGCTGTTGTGAAGGTTTCGCTTGGAACTGCACTATGGGAGGAACTACTGGAGAGTGGGACAGTTGTGCCTGAGTCTCTCCTCCTTAGGGAGTCAGATGTTGTGATGTGAACTTGACTGGAGGCATCAGCGACGCCTGTTGCCTGGGAAGGTGGAGTTGTCTTTTCCATAATGCTCTCGCCTGCTGGACTGAAAAGAGACTTGGTAGTACTGCTCTCAGCTACCCCAGAGGTGCCCACTTCCAGCGTGCTGCTAACTGAGCTGGTGGCTCCTGACACCGAGGGAGATGCATTTGTTTGTGTAGTGCCGGGTGTATGGACAGCTGTAGTTCTTGGAAAAGTCGATAGCCCTTTAGGGAAGGGGCTACTTTGGGATTTAGAGGTGTCTTGAGCAGCTGGAGTGCTTAGAGCCACCTCCGTTATATCTGCAGATATTCTGGGCATGGTGGTATTTGTGTTTGTGAAGCTCTCTGTAGTGCTGAGCGTCATGCTTGTTCTCGTCTCAGTTGGAGCGGTGGTGTCTGCGGAAGAGGGAGATGTAACCAAAGCCACTGTGCCCATCTCAGCCAAAGGAGTGGTCCCCTGAGATGTTGGCCTTGTTGCCGAAGGGCTGGCCATTCCTGAAGTCTTCTGCGTTCTGCTTGTGGCAAGAGAGGTGCTCGTCTGCTCAGCTCTCGCACTTGTACCCAATCTTGTGGATTCACTTCTTGCACTAGAAGGAAATAAATTTGTGGTTCCCTTTTCCACTTTGGTGCTTGCAACCACAGTGTTCGTCTCACCAGGGCTTGATGTTTCTCTTGAAGGACTGGGTGTCTCTCTTGATGCACCAGTGCCTGAACTTCTGCTTGTCTCTCTTAGGGGTGTGATTTGCACTGTGCTTTGCGTAATGGTGCCTCTGCTAACACCCGGAGTAGCTGTGAGAAGAGAAGATTTGCTGGAAAGAGATGTTCTTTCGGACACCTCTGTGGACCTCGCTGACTGAGAGGTAGAAGAGATGATCATGCTTTCTGCTCCTGCACTCGTGCGTCTGAAGGCTTCAGCTGTGCCCTGGGAAGTTCTCATTTTTGGGAGAACTGTGGATATTTCTATTTCAGTAGAGGTGCCTTCTGTGCCAGGTGTTTCCACTGGAGTGGTGTTCTGTGCTCTGCTTACAACTGGTTTCTCTGGTGTGCTGCTCCCATCCGTTGAAGTGCTCTCAGCCTGGGAAGACGTAAGATACACGGATGTACTTGGTGTGGAGGTGCTGGCCGACTCTCTGGTGGACTCAGGTGACATCGTGGGAAGGGAGGGAACTGGGGTGCTCTCTGATGCTGTGGTGGTAACTTCTACCACCGTCCTCCCAACAGAGGCACTGGTGTGTGGGACAAATGTGCTGCTTTCTGCTGTTGTGAAGGTTTCGCTTGGAACTGCACTATGGGAGGAACTACTGGAGAGTGGGACAGTTGTACCTGAGTCTGTCCTCCTTAGGGAGTCAGATGTTGTGATATGAACTTGACTGGAGGCATCGGCGACGCCTGTTGCCTGGGAAGGTGGCGTTGTCTTTTCCATAATGCTCTCGCCTGCTGGACTGAAAAGAGACTTGGTAGTACTGCTCTCAGCTACCCCAGAGGTGCCCACTTCCAGTGTGCTGCTAACTGAGCTGGTGGCTCCTGACAGCAAAGGAGATGCATTTTTTTCTGTAGTGCCGGGTGTATGGACAGCTGTAGTGCTTGCAAAAGTCGATAGCCCTTTGGGGAAGGGGCTATTTAGGGAACTAGAGGTGTCTTGAGCCGTTGGAGAGGTTAGAGCCACCTCCGTTGTGTCCAGAGATATTCTGAGCAAGGTGGTATTTGTATTTGTGAAGCTCTCTGTAGTGCTGAGCGTCGTGCTTGTTCTCGTCTCAGTTGGAGCGGTGGTGTCTGCGGAAGAGGGAGATGTCCCCAAAGCCACTGTGCCCGTCTCAGCCAAAGGAGTGGTCCCCTGAGATGTTGGCCTTGCTGCCGAAGGGCTGGCCATTCCTGAAGTCTTCTTCGTTGTGCTTGTGGCAAGAGAGGTGCTCGTCTGCTCAGCTCTCGCACTTGTACCCAATCTTGCGGATTCACTTCTTGCACTGGAAGGAAATAAATTTGCGGTTCCCTTTGCCACTGTGGTGCTTGCAACCACAGTGCTCGTCTCACCAGGGCTTGACGTTTCTCTTGAAGGACTGGGTGTCTCTCTTGATGCACCGGTGCCTGCAATTGTGCTCGTCTCTCTTAGAGGTGTGGTTTGCACTGTGCTCTGCGTAATGGTGACTCTGCTAACACCCGGAGTAGCTGTGAGAAGAGAAGATGTGCTGGCAAGCGATGTTCTTTCGGACACCTCTTTGGACCTCGCTGACTGAGAGGTAGAAGAGACGATCATGCTTTCTGCTCTTGCACTTGTGTGTTTCAAGGCTTCAGCTGTGCCCTGGGAAGTACTTATTTTTGGGAGAAATGTGGATATTTCTGTTTCAGTTGAGGAGCCTTCTGTGCCAGGTGTTTCCACTGGAGTGTTGTTCTGTGCTCTGCTTACAACTGGTTTCTCTGTTGTGCTGCTCCCATCCGTTGAAGTGCTCTCAGCCTGGGAAGACGTAAGATACACGGATGTACTTGGTGTGGAGGTGCTGGCTGACTCTCTGGTGGACTCAGGTGACATCGTGGGAAGGGAGGGACCTGGGGTGCTCTCTGATGCTGTGGTGGTAACTTCTCCCACCGTCCTCCCAACAGAGGCACTGGTGTGTGGGACAAATGTGCTGCTTTCTGCTGTTGTGAAGGTTTCGCTTGGAACTGCACTATGGGAGGAACTACTGGAGAGTGGGACAGTTGTGCCTGAGTCTCTCCTCCTTAGGGAGTCAGATGTTGTGATATGAACTTGACTGGAGGCATCGGCGACGCCTGTTGCCTGGGAAGGTGGCGTTGTCTTTTCCATAATGCTCTCGCCTGCTGGACTGGAAAGAGACTTGGTAGTACTGCTCTCAGCTACCCCAGAGGTGCCCACTTCCAGTGTGCTGCTAACTGAGCTGGTGGCTCCTGACAGCAAAGGAGATGCATTTTTTTCCGTAGTGCTGGGTGTATGGACAGCTGTAATGCTTGGAAAAGTTGATAGCCCTTTGGGGAAGGGGCTATTTAGGGAACTAGAGGTGTCTTGAGCTGTTGGAGAGTTTAGAGCCACCTCCGTTGTGTCCACAGATATTCTGAGCAAGGTGGTATTTGTATTTGTGAAGGTCTCTGTAGTGCTGAGAGTCGTGCTTGTTCTCGTCTCAGTTGGAGCGGTGGTGTGTGCGGAAGAGGCAGATGTCCCCAAAGCCACTGTGCCCATCTCAGCCAAAGGAGTGGTCCCCTGAGATGTTGGCCTTGTTGCCGAAGGGCTGGCCATTCCTGAAGTCTTCTGCGTTCTGCTTGTGGCAAGAGAGGTGCTCGTCTGCTCAGCTCTCGCACTTGTACCCAATCTTGTGGATTCACTTCTTGTACTAGAAGGAAAGAAATTTGCGGTTCCCTTTGCCATTGAGGTGCTTGCAACCACAGTGCTCGTCTCACCAGGCCTTGAAGTTTCTCTTGAAGGACTGGGTGTCTGTGTTGACGCACCGTTGCCTTCACTTGTGTTCTTCTCTGCTCGAGGTGTGGTTTGCACTGTGCTCTGGGTAATGGTGCCTCTGCTAACACCTGGAGTAGCTGTGAGAAGAGAAGATGTGCTGGAAAGAGGTGTTCTTTCGGACACCTCTGTGGCCCTCGCTGACTGAGAGGTAGAAGAGACGATCATGCTTTCTGCTCTTGCACTTGTGTGTTTCAAGGCTTCAGCTGTGCCCTGGGAAGTTCTCATTTTTGGGAGAAATGTGGATATTTCTGTTTCAGTTGAGGAGCCTTCTGTGCCAGGTGTTTCCACTGGAGTGGTGTTCTGTGCTCTGCTTACAACTGGTTTCTCTGGTGTGCTGCTCCCATCTGTTGAAGTGCTCTCAGCCTGAGAAGACGTAAGATACACGGAGGTACTTCGTGTGGAGGTGCTGGCCGACTCTCTGGTGGACTCAGGTGACATAGTGGGAAGGGAGGGACCTGGGGTACTCTCTGATGTTGTGGTGGTAACTTCTCCCACCATCCTCCCAACAGAGGCACTGGTGTGTGGGACAAATGTGCTGCTTTCTGCTGTTGTGAAGGTTTTGCTTGGAACTGCACTATGGGAGGAACTACTGGAGAGTGGGACAGTTGTGCCTGAGTCTCTCCTCCTTAGGGAGTCAGATGTTGTGATGTGAACTTGACTGGAGGCATCAGCGACGCCTGTTGCCTGGGAAGGTGGAGTTGTCTTTTCCATAATGCTCTCGCCTGCTGGACTGAAAAGAGACTTGGTAGTACTGCTCTCAGCTACCCCAGAGGTGCCCACTTCCAGTGTGCTGCTAACTGAGCTGGTGGCTCCTGACACCGAGGGAGATGCATTTGTTTGTGTAGAGCCGGGTGTATGGACAGCTGTAGTGCTTAGAAAAGTCGATAGCCCTTTAGGGAAGGGGCTGCTTTGGGATTTTGAGGTGTCTTGAGCAGCTGGAGCGCTTAGAGCCACCTCCGCTGTATCTGTAGATATTCTGAGCAAGGTGGTATTTGTGTTTGTGAAGCTCTCTGTAGTGCTGAGCGTCGTGCTTGTTCTCGTCTCAGTTGGAGCGGAGATGTGTACGGAAGAGGTAGATGTCCCCAAAGCCACTGTGCCCATCTCAGCGAAAGGAGTGCTCCCCTGAGATGTTCGCCTTGCTGCTGAAGGGCTGGCCATTCCTGAAGTCTTCTTCGTTGTGTTTGTGGCAAGAGAGGTGCTCGTCTGCTCAGCTCTTGCAGTTGTACCCAATCTTGCGGATTCACTTCTTGCACTGGAAGGAAAGAAATTTGCGGTTCCCTTTGCCACTGTGGTGCTTGCAACCACAGTGCTCCTCTCACCAGGGCTTGACGTTTCTCTTGAAGGACTGGGTGTCTCTCTTGATGCACCGGTGCCTGCAATTGTGCTCGTCTCTCTTAGAGGTGTGATTTGCACTGTGCTCTGCGTAATGGTGCCTCTGCTAACACCCGGAGTAGCTGTGAGAAGAGAAGATGTGCTGGCAAGCGTTGTTCTTTCGGACACCTCTGTGGACCTCGCTGACTGAGAGGTAGAAGAGACGATCATGCTTTCTGCTCTTGCACTTGTGTGTTTCAAGTCTTCAGCTGTGCCCTGGGAAGTACTTATTTTTGGGAGAACTGTGGATATTTCTGTTTCAGTTGAGGAGCCTTCTGTGCCACGTGTTTCCACTGGAGTGTTGTTCTGTGCTCTGCTTACAACTGGTTTCTCTGTTGTGCTGCTCCCGTCCGTTGAAGTGCTCTCAGCCTGGGAAGACGTGAGATACACGGATGTACTTGGTGTGGAGGTGCTGGCCGACTCTCTGGTGGACTCAGGTGACATCGTGGGAAGGGAGGGAACTGGGGTGCTCTCTGATGCTGTGGTGGTAACTTCTCCCACCGTCCTCCCAACAGAGGCACTGGTGTGTGGGACAAATGGGCTGCTTTCTGCTGTTGTGAAGGTTTCGCTTGGAACTGCAATATGGGAGGAACTACTGGAGAGTGGGAAAGTTGTGCCAGAGTCTCTCCTCCTTAGGAAGTCAGATGTTGTGATATGAACTTGACTGGAGGCATCGGAGACTCCTGTTGCCTGGGAAGGTGGCGTTGTCTTTCCCATAATGCTCTCGCCTGCTGGACTGAAAAGAGACTTGGTAGTACTGCTCTCAGCTACCCCAGAGGTGCCCACTTCCAGTGAGCTGCTAACTGAGCTGGTGGCTCCTGACAGCAAAGGAGATGCATTTTTTTCTGTAGTGCCGGGTGTATGGACAGCTGTAGTGCTTGGAAAAGTCGATAGCCCATTGGGGAAGGGGCTACTTTGGGATTTAGAGGTGTCTTGAGCAGCTGGAGCGCTTAGAGCCATTTCCGTTGTGTCTGCAGATATTCTGGGCATGGTGGTATTTGTGTTTGTGAAGCTCTCTGTAGTGCTGAGCGTCGTCCTTGTTCTCGTCTCAGTTGGAGCGGTGGTGTCTGCGGAAGAGGGAGATGTCCCCAAAGCCACTGTGCCCGTCTCAGCCAAAGGAGTGCTCCCCTGAGATGTTGGCCTTGCTGCCGAAGGGCTGGCCATTCCTGAAGTCTTCTTCGTTGTGTTTGTGGCAAGAGAGGTGCTCGTCTGCTCAGCTCTCGCACTTGTACCCAATCTTGCGGATTCACTTCTTGCACTGGAAGGAAAGAAATTTGCGGTTCCCTTTGCCACTGTGGTGCTTGCAACCACAGTGCTCATCTCACCAGGGCTTGACGTTTCTCTTGAAGGACTGGGTGTCTCTCTTGATGCACCGGTGCCTGCAATTGTGCTCGTCTCTCTTAGAGGTGTGATTTGCACTGTGCTCTGCGTAATGGTGACTCTGCTAACACCCGGAGTAGCTGTGAGAAGAGAAGATGTGCTGGCAAGCGATGTTCTTTCGGACACCTCTCTGGACCTCGCTGACTGAGAGGTAGAAGAGACGATCATGCTTTCTGCTCTTGCACTTGTGTGTTTCAAGGCTTCAGCTGTGCCCTGGGAAGTACTTATTTTTGGGAGAAATGTGGATATTTCTGTTTCAGTTGAGGAGCCTTCTGTGCCAGGTGTTTCCACTGGAGTGGTGTTCTGTGCTCTGCTTACAACCGGTTTCTCTGTTGTGCTGCTCCCGTCCGTTGAAGTGCTCTCAGCCTGGGAAGACGTAAGATACACGGATGTACTTGTTGTGTAAGTGCTGGCCGACTCTCTGGTGGAGTCAGGTGACATCGTGGGAAGGGAGGGACCTGGGGTGCTCTCTGACGCTGAGGTGGTAACTTCTCCCACCGTCCTCCCAACAGAGGCACTGGTGTGTGGGACAAATGTGCTGCTTTCTGCTGTTGTGAAGGTTTCGCTTGGAACTGCACTATGGGAGGAACTACTGGAGAGTGGGACAGTTGTGCCTGAGTCTCTCCTCCTTAGGGAGTCAGATGTTGTGATGTGAACTTGACTGGAGGCATCGGCGACGTCTGTTGCCTGGGAAGGTGTCGTTGTGTTTTCCATAATGCTCTCGCCTGCTGGACTGGAAAGAGACTTGGTAGTACTGCTCTCAGCTACCCCAGAGGTGCCCACTTCCAGTGTGCTGCTAACTGAGCTGGTGGTTCCTGACACCGAGGGAGATGCATTTTTTTCTGTAGTGCCGGGTGTATGGACAGCTGTAGTTCTTGGAAAAGTCGATAGCCCATTGGAGAAGGGGCTACTTTGGGATTTAGAGGTGTCTTGAGCAGCTGGAGTGCTTAGAGCCACCTCCGTTATGTCTGCCGATATTCTGGGCATGGTGGTATTTGTGTTTGTGAAGCTCTCTGTAGTGCTGAGCGTCGTGCTTGTTCTCGTCTCAGTTGGAGCGGTGGTGTCTGCGGAAGAGGGAGATGTCCCCAAAGCCACTGTGCCCATCTCAGCCAAAGGAGTGCTCCCCTGAGATGTTGGCATTGCTGCCGAAGGGCTGGCCATTCCTGAAGTCTTCTGCGTTGTGCTTGTGGCAAGAGAGGTGCTCGTCTGCTCAGCTCTCGCACTTGTACCCAATCTTGTGGATTCACTTCTTGCACTGGAAGGAAAGAAATTTGCGGTTCCCTTTGCAACTGTGGTGCTTGCAACCACAGTGCTCGTCTCACCAGGGCTTGACGTTTCTCTTGAAGGACTGGGTGTCTCTCTTGATGCACCGGTGTCTGCAATTGTGCTCGTCTCTCTTAGAGGTGTGATTTGCACTGTGCTCTGCGTAATGGTGACTCTGCTAACACCCGGAGTAGCTGTGAGAAGAGAAGATGTGCTGGCAAGCGGTGTTCTTTCGGACACCTCTGTGGACCTCGCTGACTGAGAGGTAGAAGAGACGATCATGCTTTCTGCTCTTGCACTTGTGTGTTTCAAGGCTTCAGCTGTGCCCTGGGAAGTACTTATTTTTGGGAGAACTGTGGATATTTCTGTTTCAGTTGAGGAGCCTTCTGTGCCAGGTGTTTCCAGTGGAGTGGTGTTCTGTGCTCTGCTTAAAACCGGTTTCTCTGTTGTGCTGCTCCCATCCGTTGAAGTGCTCTCAGCCTGGGAAGACGTAAGATACACGGATGTACTTGGTGTGGAGGTGCTGGCCGACTCTCTGGTGGACTCAGGTGACATCGTGGGAAGGGAGGGACCTGGTGTGCTCTCTGACGCTGAGTTGGTAACTTCTCCCACCGTCCTCCCAACAGAGGCACTGGTGTGTGGGACAAATGTGCTGCTTTCTGCTGTTGTGAAGGTTTCGCTTGGAACTTCACTATGGGAGGAACTACTGGAGAGTGGGACAGTTGTGCCTGAGTCTCTCCTCCTTAGGGAGTCAGATGTTGTGATATGAACTTGACTGGAGACATCAGCGACGCCTGTTGCCTGGGAAGGTGGCGTCTTTTCCATAATGCTCTCGCCTGCTGGACTGAAAATAGACTTGGTAGTACTGCTCTCAGCTACCCCAGAGGTGCCCACTTCCAGTGTGCTGCTAACTGAGCTGGTGGCTCCTGACAGCAAAGGAGATGCATTTTTTTCTGTAGTGCCGGGTGTATGGACAGCTGTAGTGCTTGGAAAAGTCAATAGCCCATTGGGGAAGGGGCTACTTTGGGATTTAGAGGTGTCTTGAGCAGCTGGAGCGCTTAGAGCCACCTCCGTTGTGTCTGCAGATATTCTGGGCATGGTGGTATTTGTGTTTGTGAAGCTCTCTGTAGTGCTGAGCGTCGTGCTTGTTCTCGTCTCAGTTGGAGCGGTGGTGTCTGCGGAAGAGGGAGATGTCCCCAAAGCCACTGTGCCCGTCTCAGCCAAAGGAGTGGTCCCCTGAGATGTTGGCCTTGCTGCCGAAGGGCTGGCCATTCCTGAAGTCTTCTGCGTTGTGCTTGTGGCAAGAGAGGTGCTCGTCTGCTCAGCTCTCGCACTTGTACCCAATCTTGTGGATGCACTTCTTGCACTAGAAGGAAATAAATTTGCGGTTCCCTTTGCCACTGTGGTGCTTGCAACCACAGTGCTCATCTCACCAGGGCTTGATGTTTCTCTTGAAGGACTGGGTGTCTCTCTTGATGCACCGGTGCCTGCAATTGTGCTCGTCTCTCTTAGAGGTGTGATTTGCACTGTGCTCTGCGTAATGGTGACTCTGTTAACATCCGGAGTAGCTGTGAGAAGAGAAGATGTGCTGGCAAGCGTTGTTCTTTCGGACACCTCTGTGGACCTCGCTGACTGAGAGGTAGAAGAGACGATCATGCTTTCTGCTCTTGCACTTGTGTGTTTCAAGGCTTCAGCTGTGCCCTGGGAAGTACTTATTTTTGGGAGAAATGTGGATATTTCTGTTTCAGTTGAGGAGCCTTCTGTGCCAGGTGTTTCCACTGGAGTGGTGTTCTGTGCTCTGCTTACAACTGGTTTCTCTGGTGTGCTGCTCCCATCCGTTGAAGTGCTCTCAGCCTGGGAAGACGTAAGATACACGGATGTACTTGGTGTGGAGGTGCTGGCCGACTCTCTGGTGGACTCAGGTGACATAGTGGGAAGGGAGGGACCTGGGGTGCTCTCTGACGCTGTGGTGGTAACTTCTCCCACCGTCCTCTCAACAGAGGCACTGGTGTGTGGGACAAATGTGCTGCTTTCTGCTGTTGTGAAGGTTTCGCTTGGAACTGCACTATGGGAGGAACTACTGCAGAGTGGGACAGTTGTGCCTGAGTCTCTCCTCCTTAGGGAGTCAGATGTTGTGATATGAACTTGACTGGAGGCATCGGCGACTCCTGTTGCCTGGGAAGGTGGCGTTGTCTTTTCCATAATGCTCTCGCCTGCTGGACTGAAAAGAGACTTGGTAGTACTGCTCTCAGCTACCCCAGAGGTGCCCACTTCCAGTGTGCTGCTAACTGAGCTGGTGGCTCCTGACGCCGAGGGAGATGCATTTGTTTGTGTAGTGCCGGGTGTATGGACAGCTGTAGTTCTTGGAAAAGTCGATAGCCCATTGGGGAAGGGGCTACTTTGGGATTTAGAGGTGTCTTGAGCAGTTGGTGCACCTAGAGCCAACTCCGCTGTATCTGTAGATATTCTGAGCAAGGTGGTATTTGTATTTGTGGAGGTCTCTGTAGTGCTGAGCGTCGTGCTTGTTCTCGTCTCTGTTGGAGCGGTGGTGTGTGCGGAAGAGGAAGATGTTCGCAAAGCCACTGTGCCCGTCTCAGGCAAAGGAGTGCTCCCCTGAGATGTTGGCCTTGCTGCTGAAGGGCTGGCCATTCCTGAAGTCTTCTTCGTTGTGCTTGTGGCAAGAGAGGTGCTCGTCTGCTCAGCTCTCGCACTTGTACCCAATCTTGCGGATTCACTTCTTGCACTGGAAGGAAAGAAATTTGCGGTTCCCTTTGCCACTGTGGTGCTTGCAACCACAGTGCTCATCTCACCAGGGCTTGATGTTTCTCTTGAAGGACTGGGTGTCTCTCTTGATGCACCGGTGCCTGCAATTGTGCTCGTCTCTCTTAGAGGTGTGATTTGCACTGTGCTCTGCGTAATGGTGACTCTGCTAACACCCGGAGTAGCTGTGAGAAGAGAAGATGTGCTGGCAAGCGATGTTCTTTCGGACACCTCTGTGGACCTCGCTGACTGAGAGGTAGAAGAGACGATCATGCTTTCTGCTCTTGCACTTGTGTGTTTCAAGGCTTCAGCTGTGCCCTGGGAAGTACTTATTTTTGGGAGAACTGTGGATATTTCTGTTTCAGTTGAGGAGCCTTCTGTGCCAGGTGTTTCCAGTGGAGTGGTGTTCTGTGCTCTGCTTAAAACCGGTTTCTCTGTTGTGCTGCTCCCATCCGTTGAAGTGCTCTCAGCCTGGGAAGACGTAAGATACACGGATGTACTTGGTGTGGAGGTGCTGGCCGACTCTCTGGTGGACTCAGGTGACATCGTGGGAAGGGAGGGACCTGGTGTGCTCTCTGACGCTGAGTTGGTAACTTCTCCCACCGTCCTCCCAACAGAGGCACTGGTGTGTGGGACAAATGTGCTGCTTTCTGCTGTTGTGAAGGTTTCGCTTGGAACTTCACTATGGGAGGAACTACTGGAGAGTGGGACAGTTGTGCCTGAGTCTCTCCTCCTTAGGGAGTCAGATGTTGTGATATGAACTTGACTGGAGACATCAGCGACGCCTGTTGCCTGGGAAGGTGGCGTCTTTTCCATAATGCTCTCGCCTGCTGGACTGAAAATAGACTTGGTAGTACTGCTCTCAGCTACCCCAGAGGTGCCCACTTCCAGTGTGCTGCTAACTGAGCTGGTGGTTCCTGACACCGAGGGAGATGCACTTGTTTGTGTAGTGCCGGGTGTATGGACAGCTGTACTGCTTGGAAAAGTCGATAGCCCATTGGAGAAGGGGCTACTTTGGGATTTAGAGGTGTCTTGAGCAGCTGGAGTGCTTAGAGCCACCTCCGTTATGTCTGCCGATATTCTGGGCATGGTGGTATTTGTGTTTGTGAAGCTCTCTGTAGTGCTGAGCGTCGTGCTTGTTCTCGTCTCAGTTGGAGCGGTGGTGTGTGCGGAAGAGGGAGATGTCCCCAAAGCCACTGTGCCCGTCTCAGCCAAAGGAGTGCTCCCCTGAGATGTTCGGCTTGCTGCTGACGGACTGGCCATTCCTGAAGTCTTCTGCGTTGTGCTTGTGGCAAGAGAGGTGCTCGTCTGCTCAGCTCTCGCACTTGTACCCAAGCTTGTGGATTCACTTCTTGTACTAGAAGGAAAGAAATTTGCGGTTCCCTTTGCTATTGAGGTGCTTGCAACCACAGTGCTCGTCTCACCAGGCCTTGAAGTTTCTCTTGAAGGACTGGGTGTCTGTGTTGACGCACCGTTGCCTTCATTTGTGTTCATCTCAGCTCGAGGTTTGGTTTGCACTGTGCTCTGGGTAATGGTGCCTCTGCTAACACCCGGAGTAGCTGTGAGAAGAGAAGATGTGCTGGAAAGTGGTGTTCTTTCGGACACCTCTGTGGCCCTCGCTGACTGAGAGGTAGAAGAGTCGATCATGCTTTCTGCTCTTGCACTTATGGGTCTCAAGGCTTCAGCTGTGCCCTGGGAAGTTCTCATTTTTGGGAGAACTGTGGGTATTTCTGTTTCAGTCGAGGCACCTTCTGTGCCAGGTTTTTCCAGTGGAGTGTTGTTCTGTGCTCTGCTTACAACTGGTTTCTCTGGTGTGCTGCTCTCAACCATTGATGTTGTCTCAGCCTGGTAAGACGTAAGATGCCCAGATGTGCTTGACGTTGATTTGCTTGTAGACTTTCTTGTGGACTCAGGTGACATTGTGGGAAGGGGGAGAACTGGGGTGCTCTGTGACGTTGTCATGGTAACTTCTCCTACCGTCCTCCCAACAGACACATTGTTGTGTGTTACAAATGTGCTGGTTTGTGCTGTTGTGAAGTTGTCTCTGGGACCTGTTCTACTTGTGGTTCCTTCTTTTGTAGGTTTTTCCGATGGAGTTGTGCTTTGTGCTGTTCTTGCAAGTGTTTTGTCTGGTGTGGTGGCTGTTCTCCCCCATAGGGTATAAATAGATAATGTGCTGTGGACGGCTGTTGCTTCAGACACCTCTGTTGAACTCTTGTCTGTAAATGTTGTAGATGCGTTTGTGGTCCCACCTGTTGAAAACCACATTAGATAGTTTTTTTTTCTTTCTAGTCTATTATTTGGTGTTTGAACTTTAGTGTCTAGATTAATTATGTTTGCATTATTCATCATTGGTAAATGTATCCTCTGAGAACCATGCAAATTCTTAAGCATATGTTAATAACATATTTGGCATTCAAGAGCACTGTTCCTTTGCTGTGTTTCATCAGTTGTTTAATCTTATTTTTCACCTTCTTATTAGTTCTGGAATTCTGAAATATATTACTCATGTCTATTTGTTTTGTAGTGTTGGCAATCCTATGGTTTGACCCTTAGAAATCATGCTGACATTTTTAGTACTGTGAGACCTCATACTGAAACTGTTTTTGTTTTAAGAACTTTGAAATCCCTTCTTCTACTAACTATATTTCTAGTTTTCACTTTTTCACTCTTCCACTTCTGTGTACACCCATTCAGGCCACTATTATTTTGATATCCCCATTTTCTAGTTGTCTCCTTGGCCACTCAGATTGAAGCTATGAAAGGTATTCCTGGGATTTAGATGCATAATGTGCATTAATTTTAATGGAATTCTAAGTCCTGTAGATATTTCTGAAATCTCGGTTCCAGCCTATTACTGTATATTTTATTTTTAAGTGAATATCCTTCAGGTGTAGTTAACATTTTTCCATGGGAAGAATGACAAATTAGTTTTGTGTTCCTAGTATTAAAAAGCAAAACATCCAAATATCATGACCAGTTGACAAAAGTACCCAAATGTTTTCTCAGTAATAACAGACCTGATTCTATTTACAGTATGGCATTAGAGAGTACCATGTGTTCATTCTTGGAACTGGCATAAATCTGCATTTTTACAATCTTCTTCCCCTAAGGAGGCTGCATCTATGTCCTTTTGTTCAAAATAGACTTAATTTTAATAAGTGCCTACAGCAAAGGCTGGCTGCACAGCAGAATTTTTGAGTTCTAGTTGCATATAGCTGGAAACAGGTACTGGTCCAGATCCCTAGTGGGTGTGAATTAGCCAGGCTAAATCCAGAGAGGCCTGGTCTACTTCCAGCTTTTGGGGTCCCTAGGCATAATAAAACTAAAAATGACTATACGTGAAAACAAAATAAGGCATCAAAAAAGTGAGACGTAATTTGAATGTTAATAAGCCAGAGTTTGTATCTGGGCAAATGCACTAATTATTGAGGGATGTGCATAAAAACAAGCTGTGAAACTCATCACATGCCAAAAAATTAATATGTGTCGAAATTTGAGGCCCTTTTTGAAGTTGAGGCCCAGGCCACATGCCCCCGCTGACTGGCCCTGCAATTATCACATTGGGATTGCTGTCGATGGATATATACCAATTCACTAAATGACTTCAACAGTTCTGCTAAAATAGAGACCCATATAATAAACTTGGAATAGTTTCCTTTAAGAAACGTGATTATCATAACATCAATTGACCACAGACAATATAAACTGAATTCATGACTGCTCAGCATTGTCTGTAATTTTAGCTTCTAGTGTTTGTATTGCGCGGAATTATAAAGATTACATGGGCAGTTAAGGTAGGGCAGGTTTTATTCTTATTTTACGGCACCTTTAAGTCTAAGAGGTTTGCCTGCCTTTATGCATTTCAGGTTGTGAGACTATTCAAGAGGGAAGACCTATCTTATCACTTCATTTGTGTAAATCATGAGAAATGCCACTAAAGTCAATGGAGAAATTTTGAGTAAAACTGATAAAGAGAACAAATGAAACTTGGGAACAAAATAGACTTGTTCATAATAACAATGACTACACATTGTACCAGGGAAAGAGACTGCTGGTGAGCTATGAAGTGGTGGTTGGGCCATTCACCAAGGATGTGGAAGACCCAATTTCAACCTAGAATCATAGAATCATAGAACAATAGAGCTGGAAGAGACCTAAAAAAGCCATTGAGTCCAGCCCCCTGCTGTAAGCAGGACCAAACCCATCAGATCAGCCCCGCCAGGGGTTTGTTGAGGCGAGACTTAAACACCTCCAGGGATGGAGACTCCACTACTTCCCCGGGTAGACCATTCCAATGTTTCACCACCCTCCTAGTGAAAAAGTTTTTCCTAATGTTCAACCTGGACCTTTCCAACTGCAACTTGAGACCATTGTTCCATGTTCTGCCCTCCGTGACCACTGTGAACAGCTTCTCTCCAGCCTCTTTGCAGCCTCCCTTCAGGAAGCTGAAGGCTGTTATCAAGTCCCCCCTCAGTCTTCTCTTCTGCAGACTAAACATTCCCAATTCCCTCAACCTTTCTTCATAAGTCATATGCTCCAGCCCCCCAATTATTTTGGTTGCACTCCGCTGGACCCTCTCCAGTGTATCCACATCCTTCCTACAACTGGGGGCCCAGAACTGGACACAGTACTCCAGATGTGGCCTCACCAAAGCCAAATAAAGAGGAATAATCATTTATTTGGATCTACTGGCAACGCTCCTCTTGGTGCAACCTAATATGCCATTAGCCTTCTTGGCTACAACGGCACACTGTTGACTCATGTCCAGCTTCTCATCCACTACAACTCCCAGGTCCTTTTCTGCAGAACTACTACCGAGCCAGTCGGACCCCAGCCTGTAACAATGCTTGGGATTCTTCTTGCCCAAGTGCAGGACTCTGCACTTGCCCTTATTGAACCTCATCAGATTTCTTGCAGCCCAGCCTTCCAATTTGTCTAAGTCAGTCTGGACCCTGTCCCTACCCTGCAGGGTATCTACCTCTCCCCCTAGCTTAGTGTCATCCACAAACTTGCTGCGGGTGCAATCCAATCCCTCATCCAAGTCATTGATAAATAAATTAAACAGAACAGGACCCAGAACCGAACCTTGGGGCACTCCACTAGAAACCAACCACCGTCCCGACATCGAGCCATTGATCACTACCCGCTGGGTCTGACCTTCTAGCCAGCTTTCTATCCATCTTACCGTCCATTTATCCAATCCACATTCCTTTAACTTGCCGACAAGAATATTGTGGGAGACCGTATCAAAAGCTCCTGCTCCAATGAGTATTTAATTATTTGTATGTAGTGGAACAGCTGCAGCAGGCGAGACTGAAAAAGACCCACATGAGAGTATCCCATAGCCCAGTAGGTAGGCTAGTATCCCTTCTCCATTGCAGGGGAAGAGCTAAACCTAGGTCTTCCACCGTCCAGATTCAGGTCATAAGGGAGGCGCATCCTCCTCCCTTCCAGAGCATTTTGAAAAAAATATCCAAAGTTGAAACCAAACTAATTGCAGGCTGGATCCAAATGAAATCTTTTCTTTCAACCCAACGTGAAATTCTTTAACGTTTCAATTCACTTGAGTTCCAGCTCCAGCTCTGCTGCCAACTCAGCATGTGACCTGAGGTGGGTCCCTTCATCTTCCTATGCCTCTGTTTCCCCATCTGCAAGTCAGAGCTAGAAATCTTTACCTTTTAACCAGGGGGTTATAAGAATTAATTAGCAAATGTCTGTAAAATATTCAAAGACACAACACAAAGTGCTAGTTAAATCATAGATATGAGTGGTATCGGCTCCCTAAACACATTGGTTTCTGTATCGCATAGTTCCCAAGCAATATTTTTAATGTTCCCATTAACACCACTGATAAACCCTTCTTGATTTTTTAGGAACCTTGATGAAAATTTTCCCAAGGTCCTAGGTGACTGAGGAGCCTAAATCTCATTCAGGGACAGATTTTAAAGGATTTAGGTGCCAAAAGATGCAGGGAAGTGCCTAAGGGGATTGTCCAAAGGAAGGATCTAGGCCCCTAAAATGCGACCTTCAGATTTTTGCAGGTTTTGTTTTCTTTTTCTAAACCAACAATTGATGTGTTCTGTTCTCAAAAATATAACCTACTCTTACAACTCTTCCTCATTCCTGCTAGTCCTCACTCTCCAGGTTAAAACCACCAGAGCTGCATGTAACTAACACAGCTTCACCATGTGCGTTTGCTAGTTCCTACACACGTTCATTTGTGTGTATGTCATAACCCCTTCTCCTCCACTGTGTGCTTTGTGTCTGTTAGACTGTAGGTGCTGCCAATGTGGGGGTTGTCTCCTGCCATGTTTGTAGAGCACCCAGCAAGCACACTGCGGCTCCAATCCTGTTTGATGCCTCTGAGTTTCACTGTAACAAAGGCATTTGGACACCCGATTCCCATTAAAAGTAATGGGAATTAGACATCCGAACCCACGATGCAGCTTTGAAAAACCTCAGTATTAATGCTTACTACAATTAATACCTAACTGCTACACACAGCAATGCATGCCGAGGTTTTTCAGCTCTTCTTCATACACAGCAGGTTTTCTAAAACATTTATCATTTTTTTTGCTCTCAGAAATCTTTCTCATTTCTGTGTGCTTGAGCTGAGGCCTCATCAGTCCCAAGTCGAGAGGGACAATTCCTCCTCTATCTTACAAACTGCAATTCTGTTAATATGCCCTGTAATGATATTAGCCTTTTCTACCACAGCATCACACTATCGGCTTATACTCCATTTGATAGCCACTAGCACCTCCAGATCCATTTTAGTAGGATGATCACCCAGCCCAGGGATCGACAACCTGCAGCCACATGCAGCTCTCTAAGGACTTCTTTGTGGCTCCCAACTCTATAATTGCATAGCAAAAAAAGAAACCCTCCTGATTATTTTCAATACTTTGGTGAACATCTAAAAGCCCAACAATAAACAACTCATATATAAATAGCAAAAGCTATGTGATCTCGAGACATTGTATTACCCCCCCTTTAATATGTGCCATGCAATTTGTGGGGTATGTGTGTGCACTGTTCTTAAAATAGGGGTTACAAAAAGTATGGTTTGACATTATTTCTTACAGACCTTCTCATATTCACATGTATTGTGGCTCTTGAATTGTTAATTTTTTTACCCAATTTGAAAAACATGGCTCTTCTTGCTCTTTTGGTTGCAGACCCCTCACTGAGTCCATTTTGTAGTTGTTCATTTGATTGGTTCTTAAATGAAGTACTTTGCACTTGTCTTTACTGAATTTCGCCTTGTCGAACTCCAACCACGTCTCCAATTTGTTAAGGTCTTATTGAATTCTAAGCCACCCTCCTGAAGTCCTTGCAACCCTTCCCAGTTTAGCAAACTTCATAAGCATGCTCTTCCCTGCATTGTCTACATTGTTACTGAGGTCGTAGCCTTGGTTCCAATGAACCATTAAGAGCAGGCTTATGCCACGTACTACTTGTGACCCACTCACTGATGAATTACCAGCCTGTCACAAGCCTGTTTCCGGTGACAAGGAATATCACTCAAAACTGAGGTACTGCTGTATGAAAATCTTTAGTAACCAAATAGCACATGACCCAACCCTAGGTACAGAGCGATTAACAGCACTAATTAGGCCTACAGGCAGGACAGACTGAGACGTGCAAGCATCCCATCCACCTAGCTCTCCCAAGCACCACAATCCTGATCTGTTAGCATGCCAGAATGCAGCCGCAGCACGTCTTGCCATTGCTTTACTGAATCTTCCATGCGGCTTTGCCAATGTGCCTTATTCTTGACTGACAGAAACCCTTACTATTCCCGTACTTGGTTCCCCAGTCACCGCTGCCAGTGTTTCTCCAAGCTGGCCTGCTGTTCCAGTCTCAAGCTCTGTCTAACTCTGAGATTAGCTCAACTTATTAGCAACCCTTGCTGTTCTCTACTTCTGCACAGTTCTTCCAATGCCCCAGAGTTCTGACCTCATCCCGTTCACATTATTATCCTAACCCTGACCTCAAACTGGCTGTCATGATTAGTTGTGTGTGGTGGTTTTGAGATGGGGTGTATGGAGGGTGAGAAACCATCACAGTCATCTTGTGGAATTTTGCAGAAAGCTCCATTTGCTGATTTACCCACCTAATCATTCACTGGAACTTACTACATGCAGCACCGTAATTTATGTGACTGAAATAATCAGTGGGAATTAAAACATAGAGGAAACCACATCTTTTTCAGAACATAAGGTACTGACAATGTACAAAAATGAATATTTATGCATCCCATACTAGTGGGCATTCAATTTTTTTAACTTGCATGTAGATTAATAAACGAAAATCATCGTCTACATTAGCAATGTAGCAGACTAGTTCTACATACATGGAACGAACACTTGTACTACAAGGATGAGAAAAAACAAACATAGCAATATGTTTAGCTTTGCAGATATCCCCTTTAATTGGTGCAGAGACAAAAAGGAATGGGGCCACCTAGCACATATATTATTTTTATTCCTTATGAATGAGCACAAACAGTCCATTCCTGCTTTGTTTTATTACTCTATGTGGTTATCCTTTGTTAATGAGACAGTACAAAGCTCTGCATACAGCCCTTTCTTTTTCTCCTTCTTTTGCTGTCTCTCCTCTGCTTTCCCACTCCCTTCTATAATAAAGTTTACTAGAAAAATGCCTCTGCTCTTTTGCATGCTAATTTAGTATTCCTACATTGTAGGCACACTTATGGGAAAATAAATATTCTGGGACAACATGAAAAATCTCAGCCAACTCCCCTGCTTGCACTACATATTCCCAGCCTTCTTTCAAAGTTCTCTAAATTAAATAAAGACTCGGAATGTCCTACCTGTTGCATGTATGTGGAAATAAAGTGCCAAGATTATAAATATATCCCGCAAGAAATATTGCACAGAGTGAAGTTTCCAATCCATTTTTGTTGCCTGAGATTATTTCTCCTAATGAGCTGCTACTTCAGTCTCCTTGTAACTCTGCTCCCTCTGCGAGCAGGTTCCAAATGTTGTGGATTTAACTCAGGTAACACAAGCATGTTGTTCTGTTAGCTTAGAAACTGACACACCTTAATGTGCTGCCTAGTGTAATAAGCCTGTCGTTACCTGGGCAAGAAGCCTGTGGGCCAAAAGGCTTGGTTTTAGAATATTACCAAAATGCAGCTAAGCTCATGCATCTGTTCAAAACTTCCTCTAAGGACTAAGTCTCATAACTATCACCGTGGTACGTATTGTACATGAAAATGCAATCAAAGGCACCACTGATAAAAGCGCCTGCAGCCCAGCAAGACATAGAGGTGTTTGTTTGTTGTGGCTGAACTTGACCCATAAGCACAAGAACCTGGTGAGCCCCAACAGGGGAAGAGAACCACCTTACTTCTGCTATGAACGGGATGGGAGGCTGTGCTGGTTCCACATAATCTTGCACACTGGGGAGCAGTGGGCAGGTTGGGAGGGACTGGAGCAGCGGTGTAGCTACTTGGTCCATCAATACATGGATCTAGTGGTCACAACCTTTTGCATATGGGTTGGAAGAAGCATCTGCAGCAAAGTTTCTTCACACCCTGCTTTCAGGGTAAGGCCACACTCCATGGCTGCTTCCATGCATGACACCTCCCATCTGTGGTGCCATGGTAATGAGGCAATTTGAAGCAGGCTAATAAAGTGCTGACGTGCATATTCAGTGCCTCATTAGCATAATGGCGGCTGCGCAAATTTTGAAGTGCAGACTTCGAATTGGAGATTGCCAGTGTAGATGGGGGCAGCTTCAAATTTAGCACCTCACTTTGACATTCCCTTACTCCCACAAAACTAGATCTGGGTAAGGGAATGTCAAAGTGAGGCTCTTATTTCAAAGCTGCCCCCATCTACACTTGCAATCTGCAATTCAAAGTCTGCACTTCGAAATTCGTGCAGCTGCCATTATGCTAATGAGGTGCTGAATATGCACGTCAGCATCTCATTAGCCTGCTTTGAATTGTCTCATTACCATGGCACCTCCGACGGCAGGTGGCATGCGTCAAAGCATCCCATATTGCTCCCATTTATTTTGGCGTTGTGCAAATTTGGCAAAAGCTCATTGCGGTCACTGAAACGTGGGCTGCTCCAGCCTGTACCTGCCATCACCTCAACTTCCGCGCAAGCGAAACGCAAGATGCTTCCGCTCCGTCCCTCTATGGGCAGCGCAGGGGTGAATGTGAAGGAATATTCCAGGGAATGTAGCAGTGTTTCCAGTGAATCCCAATGTCCATGAAGTTAATGGATTGGACTCCACACACTACTCTGCCAGCATATTTCAGGTGGGACTGAGCTACCCAAACATATTAGCTGGAAAGCAGGCAACACTGCTACAGTTTGCCAATATGCAAACATGTCTCCTAGGGTCTGGGCCCCAAATTCATTAGGTAATAAAACGATGCCTTTGATCAAGTACATTGATTACATAAAATTAAATCTATTATTCAGCTTAGAGCCATTGTTTAAATATTTCCAAATACAGGTGTGTTCTTACACACAGACCTCACTTGCAGAAAATTCCATCTGTGTTTATTTTATGGATGAAAGATATTCCTAGCATCCTTAACAGAAAACAATATTCGTCACAGTGGTTCAGAGTCTTCCCTGTGTTGAGACATTGTCTAGTGGTACAAAGGGACCCTTAAGATTCTATAACAGGCCACAGAAAAATCTGCTCAGAATAGACCGCACTGCAGCCCCCATATGAGGCATGGCCAAGATTTCTTTTTGCCCCCATAATACCTGACTGCTGTAAGTCTCGTAGGACCAATGGCAATCAAAGCAATGTGGAGCAGTCCGAAACCTGCTGTAAATTATGCTGAGGGCTGGCTTGATGCACTGCTAGTTCAGAATCAACAGAGCATGAAAAGAGCTTAAAACCACCTTTACAGCCCCTTCCTGCATTTTGCTGGCTGCTCCTCAGCGGCAGCTGAAGATCTAGCTGAGATTCTGCCAGCCTTGTTGACATCAAGATTGTCTGTTTCTGTCTGTTCCCTTGTCTTAATAAAAAAAATGAGAAGTCCTTTGGCACCTTATGGACTAACAGATTTATTGGAGCATAAGCTTTTGTGGGCATCCAGGATGTATCTGACGAAGAGGGCCCTTGCCCACGAAAGCTCATGCTTCAATAAATCTGTTAATCTACAAAGTGCCACAGGACTTCATGTTGTTTTTGCGGGTACAGACTAATGTAACTACCACTCTGCTACTTGTCTTGGCAGCCTTTCAGTGAGCTCCTCAGGTAGCTTACACTGTCATGGCTACATATATACTAGCAAGTTTTTTTCAAGAAAGCCGGGGCTCTGTCAAAAAATCCCATGAAACATCTACACACAAAATGCGTTCTTTCGATACTGAAGCAGAAGAATGCGGCACTTTTTCTGGTGGCAATCTTCCACCCCCGGATGAGGAAGACTGCCTTTTTCCAAAAGATTATTTGGGGAAATAAAGCATGTATACGCCCCAGGGGCCCTTTTTTTCAAAAAACTAATTCTCCATGGCACAGGATTGTTTTGATCCATGGCGTTTCCTGGCCCATTCTTTTGGAAGAGCAGCTGGAGTATGGCCACTCTCTATAGAAAGAGCGGATCAATTTTTAATACGCTTTTTTGTGTGTGCTCACCATCTTGTGAAAAAAGTTGTTTCAGAAGAGATCTTCCACAAGAATTTCTTTTGCAGGACCTCTGTAGTGTAGCCCTAGTCATTCTGTTTCCAGCTGATCCACCAGAGGCCAGCCCACACCTCAGTAAACACATGGCTATAGAGTAACAAGCAACAAAGAATAATCAAGAATGAATTGGATAAGAAAGTATTTAAGAAATATGACTGGCTAATGCGCAGGTTGTTTTTCTTCAAAACTTCCCCATATGTACCAAATTACCTGCATCAGTCTAAAAATAATCTGCATGACTGTGGGACTTTCTGGACTTTCACTTTATCACAACAGCATGAGTTTGGGGGAAGGGAGCAAGACTGCACATAGCTTGACACACATCTGAGGGCCATCTGTCTTCATGTCTCCTCACCTCTCTTGGGCTGTGCAGTGAAACCAAGCAGCAGCCTTTGGCAAACCCCTTTCCCAAGGCATAGATACGTAGGTGGCCAATGAGACCGTCCACAGTTACATTAGCTGGGGTTTTTATTTCAGAAGTCATGGAAATCCCCATATTTCAGGGCATCCACTAGCCTCTGACAGAACGAATTAGGAAGAAAAGTCCTTCCCCTGTGCACAGATTGTTCCAGAATTCTCCACCGGAGAGTTTCATACACCTTTCTCTGTAACAGCCAGTGCTAACCACAGGCCTGCACCAGCGTGGCAGGTTTTACGCTCCTCTACTTACTGCCTAGTAATTGTGTTGCACGCTAGTAGAGTATGTACATACCTCTGCTTCCTTACATAGGCAGTCAGGCTCCAGTACGTTTTCTAGGCAGCTTATTTCAATGCAGATTCATTTTAAAATGGCTCTGTTGCTGTTTGGTTGAGCCCGGGAAACTGTGCAAGTCAAAGTCAGTTGGAGTGAGCAGGGAAGTCAGAAAGGAGCAATGAAGAATACCACTGCAATTGTAACCCACACACCTGAGTGTGCCTCAGTGTCCCATATAATGGCATCTAGACTACTTACACCGAGAAAGAGTCCATGTCCTCTACAGCCTTAGCTCAGCAGGGTTTGGCTTTTAGCTCACACTATAGAGGCGCCTACACTAAGTGCCAAGGGTCCTCGGTTCAAGTCTGCAGATGGCCAGTGATAAGAGGTGGGGGAGTTATGGCAACGTGAGGGAGGACAAAGTGTAGGTTAGGTTTTCAAAAAATTCTGTAATGATATCTGAAAGGGAGGAGAGGTCTGATTGTCCAAGCTTTAAGCTCACTGTCACCATTCGTGCCATTGCAAAACAGATGTTAAAACTACACCAGATCAGGCTGGTCACACTTTGCGCTCACTTTGCCCTGCTGCATAATAAGAAGAAAGGGGGGAGAGCACTAAAGAACCAGACCCCTAACTGTGAATGTAAGTGTCCCTTTAAATGAGTTCTCTAGCTGGGATGTTTCCTTTCTGAGAGAGAGGAAATGACTGGCTTAACCACATTTACAGTGTAGGTTCTGGGAAGCATCAGCAGTTGGCAATGAACAACAGTAACCTACATGTGTTTTGCTGCTACATCTCTGGTAAAAGAGCCAAATGTTTATACGTCCTAAGGAACAGCACTCTAAACTTGGTCTTCATGGCCAGGCTGATACGTAAGCCTCAAAATAATAATGAGCTTGCATTGTACCCTTTACACCATTTTAAGTGCAATTTTAAAGTTATGGGACATGATTCTCATTTACATGGAAGTCCAGATGCACTACTCTGGAAGTGGAAAGGCTCTTATACTGCTAAATACATTTAAAATAATCAGCATAGTGTTTATACAGTTTCTTTCTTTCAGGTGTCCTGAAATACTCTGTATAGACATTCATTCACTCTTATATGACACCTGTGAGGCGGGACCAATATTAACATACCAGTGTTACATATGAGGGTGCTGATGGCCAGTTAGTTAAATGACAAGCCCAAGACTGCAAAGTAGGAGAGCTGAGTAGGAAGCACAATCTGCAACCTCCTGGTCTTGGGTCTTAGCTCTCAGCTCTTATGACTAATAAATATCTTCCCACGGTAACGTCTGTCAACAGATGGCTATAGTGTAGACTGGGGCTACCCAGATGCTCTCTGGGAATATCGGCAGGTGCTACGCAATTTTAGGTACAGCCGTTCACATTGGTCCCTGTCCTCACTGCACTCCTCCCCCTGACATTCCTTAATCCTTGCTGCTGACAAGGAGTTCTAGGGTCAACCTTGACCCCAGAATGTGACACTTCACACGTGCATGAAATGGTGCCCTGGAAGCTTGAACCTAAGCATTCAATCTTCCACGGCCAGTGTAGACCTAGCCATAGCCATAGAGTTTAAAGCCAGAAGAGACCGCCAGCCCTAGCATAAGCTTCTGCGTAAACCAGGTCACTAATCCCAACAACCAAAATTACACCAAATCATTACAGCCTGGAGGGTACAAGGGATGGAGGGGCACCTGAAAAGACAAGAAATGGATTCAGTGAGCTATATCCAGATGATACCAACAAAACGCTTAGACCCTGTGTTGCATAACAAGACAAAACTCACAGATGGTCACTACCAATCTGACTTGAGTGACTAATCCAAGTGTCACATAATTGGAATTTACCTGTTCAATGTGATGGTGTTGAAAAAAGGGAAATATTAGAAATATAACCGTTTGCTCTTTACATCTTAGGTGGTTCCTATTTCCTCAGAGGCACATCTGATTTTCCCGTCTTTGTAGAATTGACATATTTTTCTTTAATTCATAATTCATACTTGGCTTCTGGGAGGATTCTCTGTTTCATGTGCCTAAAACTCACTGAGGCAAAGTGAGTCCTTGCCTGCTGAATCCGAGGCATAGCCCTTTCTGGACAATGAGGGCCTTCATTATTTTGCTGCAGAGCTCAGAAATGTGACCGGGGCTCCTTGGTGCAATACAAATTAATAACAGCAAATACTAATATTTTAAACAAGGTCTAGTAATAACTGAGTCCTAATGAAATATGTTGTTTGTTTGTTTGTTAATTTAGTCCTCACTCCTATAAGCAACGTTTCCTGCTCCCACAGCTGAGGGCTTCCTGGAACAACCAGTGTAATACCAGAGGCAGCTAGATTGGCTAGAGATTAGGCAGGGCCTTTTGCTTCTGGGCACACTTGTGCTAGAGTACAACCTGGGGCACTTTGTTGAGTGCATTGATTTCAATGGGACTTCAAAATATTCTTAAAACCAAGCATGTGCGTAAGTGCTTTCCTGAATCAGGGCCCAAATAATTGTATAACAAAGCTGGTCAAAGATACATAGATAGTCACCTAGAAACTGGTGACTAGTACATTTAATGATCTTTCCCAGAAGTGAGAAAGCTGTTGCATGCAGACAAGGGAAAATTAGTAGGGTTTATGTACTGTGTTGTAAAATAAAAGAGTGTAATAGCTCTGGGACAATAGGGTAAAGTTATGGCTTTCAATTTCTATCTGCACCTGGCTGTTGCCTATAGGTGTTTAGAGGCAATATGCCAAGGTACAGATTGGGTGACGCAGACATTCTGACTTTCCGTAAATTGATTTTCCTTTCATTGCCTGGACTAAGCTTTTTGTTTTAAATATTTTTCAAGAATTCTGGGATATAAAATTAGGTCTTGATTGAAATTGTTTCAAAACAATATACCCTGGAAGAGCAAAAAGTATACGTAATCACTTGAACCCTGAATATAAAATATAGTCTTATTATAGCTACAGTTTGGGTATATTCTATTTCACTTGGCTATTTAAACACCCTGGACACCCAATACAACCTTCTGTTTTGTTAAAGCTGTCTTATGTTATTAATTTGATTAAAGTAGTTTTCATTTTCTCCCATCTCTCTTCCCTTTTTACTCAGATTGAAAAATTAACTTTGAAGACATAGGTATAGGATAGTAAATTAAATTTATTGCCACAATTTAGAATATTAAATGTAAGTGCACTTTGTCTAATGAATTATATTTTGATCATTCATAACCTCATCTTCCAGATTGTGATACTGTCTTCTCTATTAATATATTGGATCCTTATAGTTTGTGGCAACAAAGTATAAAATATACAAGGTTATATAAATGTATGCAATACCAATTTTATGATTATTCTGCACCTGACAACAGCACTGCAAAAACTTAAATTCTGTTCAGCTTCAAAATTGATCGTCTACACACACCCTACTTCAAAGTTAAACTTCGAAGCAGGACACTACTCCATTCGTGGGAATGGAGTAAGGACTTCAAAGTCGGGCTCCCTACTTCGAAATTAACTTTAAAGTAAGGGAAAATTTGTGTAGACTCTCTGTTGGCTACTTCAAAGTAGTGCCTAACTCTGAAGTTAACTTCAAAGTTAGTTCCTAGTGTAGATGCAAGAATCCCTACGGCATTGCTCTCAGGTTCACTTAGTGTAGATGCACCCTAAGTGTAGATTCTAAGTGTAGAATCTAAGTGTAGATTCTAAGTAGATTCTAAGTGTAGATTCCCTAAGTGTAGATTCTAAGTGTAGATTCCTAGTGTAGATGCAAGAATCCCTACGGCGTTGCTCTCAGGTTCACTTAGTGTAGATGCACCCTAAGACTTTGTGGCAAATACAAAAGATAAAGGTACCTAATTAAGGTGGTTTCTTGGACAAATTACATTGAACTTGTTTCAGTAGTGGTGCTGGTAGAAGCCACTAAGCAAGTTTTGTCCTGCCATCTTTGATGAGGAGGGATATTAATGTCCACCTTATTCAGCAAGATGAACGTGTGTTGGAGAAATGTTGAGAAAAGAGCAAATGTCATGCTGAAGCTCAACCTTACCTCCTAAATACCTCTTGGCTTCCTTTTCTATGTTTCCCTTCAGACACAGAGCCTTTGGTGTTAAGCAGTTAAGATCCAGGAGCCATGCCATTATGGGTATCAGGGGGTTCATTTTGGTTTTTTTCCTGATAGTCTCTATTGTGTTCCATCCCTCAGAAGCCAAACAGGGCATCATGCAGTCATAAGGATAGCCCATAGCACTGCCACCCCTAGCTAGCCTAACCATCCAGGGAAAACCTGGAATGTGAGTTTGGAATCTCCATATGAGAGACGTGGTATCTTGAGTACCAACTTGATCCTGCACCATTAAAGCTAATAGACGCTTTACCGTTGACTTTAGTGCACATAGGATCAAGCCCTACCTAACCCTATTTAAGATTTACTATAATTGATATGTAATTAGCAACATACAAGACACCATTCAGAGAGGTGTGAGCTTTACCACAGTGGGGCTGGTTTCTTTAGCTTCCAAAGATGCAGAAGAGTAGTTTTTTGTTTTGTTTTGTTTTGCTTTGTTTTTAAAGCAGCAGCCTTACTAGCGACCTCTAATGTAATGTATGATGGAGTTACTCTGCTTACTGTAGTAGCTCTTTGCTGTGCAGCAGCTGTCAAGTCTTCTGTGCTTGGAGGCACTGTTGCAGTGCGTGATTCTTCACTTTTCTCTAAACTCCCTCCCAGCAAAGGAGGGGTGATTGGAGCTGTGCATCTTAGGCCTGGAACTGTGAGGTTGGTAGACATGCAGGGTGAATTTTTGTACATTTTAAAAGTTTTAGCAATGTGTTCCAGAAGAGGCTTTGATTTCTTCACAAGCAGCCTTGCTGCTGCTGGTAGGAATAGTAGGAATGGTGTTATTAGGTGCTGTCTCCTTTGTACAGGAGTGATTACCCTTCTCGGTAGAGAGAGACAAAACCTTTTTGTTGCAGTGCTTGTCTCTCTTTCTGGTGAGGAAAAATTGCTACACCTGGAGCTAGGCTTCCTGTGGCGGTCACATTTTGTTGTCGTCAGGCCTGGAATTCCAGTTATGCGCTGTAGCCACACGCTGGGGGCTGCCTGTATTTTAAAGGGCAATTCAAAATTCAAACTTTGCTGACCCTGGGTTCCAGCAGGACTGAGGCTGGCAGCAGGGAGATGGCACAGAAGGCGAAGCAGCCCCTGTGGAAGGAAAATTGCTCAGCAGTCCAGTGCGGGAGCCCTGCCAGGTCCGAAGGTCATGAGGGAGCCCAGCCTCATCAGGCCACGTTCCTGCCCCAGACTGGCTGAGCATGCCACTCCGCAGGGGCCAGAGTGATCCCCAGCCAGCCCAGTCATGCTGCTAGCTCTGTCAGCCCAGTGGACAGAGTTGTCTCCCGGTGAGGCTGGTGAGCGTGGCCTGGAGCCTGAGCATGGCAGTGAGTCTCCTGGGGGGACTCTGGGGGTTGCTCTGGGCAGTAAGGGGGGTGGGGGGGGGTGGGGAGGGGGAAGTGTGTGTGTGCTGGGGCTCAGGGCTCTGAGCGGGCCCAGGGCTGTTGTGGTGTTGTAGCTGTGTGCATCAGGGCACCTACATTCAGAGAGGCAGGGTGCCCCTGCCACCTGTGGCCTGTGGCAGTTCAGGGCTCTGAGCCACAGCAGGCAGTATGATACCCTGTAGCCCCCAGCTGCCACCAGGGTGCTGTGGTCCCCCAATCTCCAAGCTGCCATGTATGATGGGGAGACCCCAAAATTCCCAGCTGCTGCAGGCAGTGAGGGGAGCTCAGAGCTGAGGCCCTCCAGATGCCTGCCCAGCCAGGCAGGGGGCCTAGGGCCAAAGATGTACATCTGGCCCTGTAGTTGTGCAGAAATTTTCTGTAGGTGGTATATTTTAATCACTGCTTGTTTCTGAAGTCATTTTGCCAGGATTAGGAGTCCATGACTCTGCACTGGTCATCCTTCATTCTGTGTGGAATTCATTTGCAAATTCATGATCATCATCAACAACCGTGGGCTCAGTGCCCGTTGGTGTCCGAGACCTCCCTCACTATTTCTTTTCATCTTTCCCTGTCCAGTGTGGAGTAGCTGAGTCTCTGTAGACCAGCTCTGCACCAGTCTACTATATCTACCCATTCTCTGTGGGGTCTGCATCTCCTATTCGAACCGTCCATTACACCGAAGACCAGGGTCTTGACTTTTTTCTTATTGTTTGTTTTGCAGATATTCCCAAAGAGCTGTAACTTCCATTGTACAACCTGCTGCAGTAGGTTCTCTTTGGGCTACTTATATAATTCTTATATAATTCCTCAATTTCAAGAAGTGGCTGTACCCCATGAAAGTTCATTACCTAACAAATAAATTTGCTAATCTTTAAGGTGCTACAGGGCTGCTTGTTATTTGGTTAGCCAGGCAGGTTATGAAATCAATTGACTCTTTTTTTTTTTTTTTGCCATGTTCAGCTATCTGAAAAGTAACTGAATTGTTGCAACACAGATTTCAGTAGCGCTGGTATTCGAATAGTTGGGTGCTTGAGAGCGTATGAAAACAGCTTCACCTTATCACAACACTTTTCCTCTGGCCTCGAATCCATTAAGTGGCTTGTGTCAGTGGCAACATTTTGAGCTATCTTTAAACTTTTCTTGCACCTTTCCAGCATTTACTGATAATGGAAAGGAAGTAAATGTCAAGAGGGCATGAGCAAAGCGGTTTTCACTAGATTTCAAGCCTGCTTTATTGATCAAAGAGGTGTGGACAAGCATCTGGAACTTTCAGAACTGTTCGGGGATTGCCCATAAGTCACTAGTTAGCATTTACGACGGTCACTCAGTAATGTAATTCTGAGGTCTGTTTGGGGCCCGCCTCCATGCAACTGCCAGATAAGGATTCATTGTTTGTTCATTCAGTCAATCACAAATTGGTGGGCAGAGAAGATTTATGACTCTTCAGGAAATTGCTAAGACTCAGAACATTACTCTATTGTTTTTATGGATGGTTAGGTAGGAGGCAGGCAAAACTGGCTACCCTCTATTTCATCCAAAATTAAAGGATTCATAATGCAAGACTGCCCATTTCTTTGGGATACCACTGCAGTTTTAAGCCAGGTTTTCTTACTTACAATCAGTAGTGTTCTTTCCAACAACCTGGATGGAGGACAGATCTCAGACAGTTTCCCATGGTCTAGGTAAGGATATTTCCAGTGATCAGTGTACTAAAATGGTCACCTCTCCTCTGTACCAAAATACAACTGTGTACATTACTTTTACTTGTACAATGAGTCTCTCAGCATGTCATAGTGGTGGGGGGGTGTAAAGGAGATGCTTATGAGGTCAGATAAGTGAATCTGATACTAGTAGTTAGCATCACTAGGCTTCCATTGCTTCCCTGGCACAGATACTTGATAAGTAGAATTTCTAAGTCCATTCAGATCAAGAGGGATGAGTGAACTGTACTCCTAAAAAAGCCCTGGGTTGCAAATAAACTTGCCAGAGGAAAACACTGGTAGTTTCACATGGCTCTTGTGAGAGACGAAAATGTGGTTGGTTGTATGAAGTGTTCTTGGTCTTCTGGAGAGAAAACCATTCTTGGTCTCAGCTGGGGCCTGGAGAGAAAACCATTTGCTAATATACCTGAATAGCCGTGTCTACACGTGCACGCTACTTCGAAGTAGTAGCACTAACTTCGAAATAGAGCCCGTCACGGCTACACGTGTTGGGCGCTATTTCGATGTTAACATTGATGTTAGGCGGCGAGACGTCGAAGCCGCTAACCCCATGAGGGGATGGGAATAGCGCCCTACTTCGAAGTTGAACGTCGAAGTAGGGCACGTGTAGACGATCCGCGTCCCGCAACATCGAAATAGCGGGGTCCGCCGTGGCGGCCATCAACTGAGGGGTTGAGAGACACTCTCTCTCCAGCCCCTGCGGGGCTCTATGGTCACCGTGGGCAGCAGCCCTTAGCCCAGGGCTTCTGGCTGCTGCTGTGGCAGCTGGGGATCCATGCTGCATGCACAGGGTCTGCAACCAGTTGTCGGCTTTGTGGATCTTGTGTTGTTTAGTGCAACTGTGTCTGGGAGGGGCCCTTTAAGGGAGCGGCTTGCTGTTGAGTCCGCCCTGTGACCCTGTCTGCAGCTGTGCCTGGCACCCTTATTTCGATGTGTGCTACTTTGGTGTGTAGACGTTCCCTCGCAGCGCCTATTTCAAGCTGAACATCGACGTTGCCAGCCCTGGAGGACGTGTAGACGTTATTCATCGAAATAAGCTACTTCGATGTAGCGTGCATGTGTAGACGTAGCTTAAGTGGGGAATTGGCGTGAAAGGTTCTGTGGGGCTGGTAGCACAATCGAATATACTGGGAATTGTAACTCAGTGTGACATCACAACAGCAAATGTTATGCTTGAGGCTCTTCAGGAGGGTTCAGGTGCTAGGAGCCAAACACATACCCCGGTCTTAGTCCACCGTCTCAAAGCAATAACAAAGGTGAGGTAAACCTGCATAATCTGAGTGGCAAGAGCATTAAGGAAGTCCGTCTCTGTCTGGGTGGAAATGTGCAGTAAAGATGGTTAGAGGCCTTTCTAATCTATTACAGAGTAATGGGTGGGAGGAACCATGCTTTCCCTGATCTCCGAACACACTAGGAATTTGTGTGCTGGCTCTGTTAATAATGGTGTTCCTTTGAGCAATGTAAATAAATGCACGTTTGGCCCCACTAGCACTTATGCTGGGGGTTTGGGTATAATACAGGTCTACCTATTGTAACTTCTCGTGTGTACATACACATTCTTATCACTAGTCATGTACTCTTTGCTGGCAAACCCCTGTACCAAAGTCTGTGCTGCAATTATCTCTGCTGAGAAATGACAAAGTTCTCCAAAAGATGTTGTTAGGTAAAGTGCTTATATGACTGACTTGTACACTGACTACAAATGTAGCTAATGTGCAGAATCAGAAGAGCAGAGGGCAATATGTGGTAGATGCGAAGGATGAATCTGCTGCTTTTCTTCTTTCCTGGGAGGAGCAGTAGAGACTATTGGGAAGGGAAGCTGCCAGTGCAGTAGAGAGGAGAGCGGTACAGAGATAGGATGTCTGGGGCCCTGACTGGGTCAGTCCAACCCAGCATCTCCAGATCATTGTCTTGTCGCAGTGTCGGGGCTTGCCTGTTCCAATGAACCTGAGAGCAATGCCGTAGGGATTCTTGTACTCCCAGCAGGGTCACCTATGTTGGCAAGGTCAAGGGGGAGGGTCAAGACAAAGAATGATCCTAAAAGTCCTCAATGGCAGAGCAGGTGGCAGACAGCCAGGGTGCTGCTACCACAGCTGTGAAGGTGGATGAAGGCTGCAGTGGACAGGAGAGATTCAGTCATTGTGGATCCCAGGCCATTGGACCTGGACCTTCTATCTGTCCAGGATCGTGTGTTGGCTGCAGTGCAACAGGCCCCCCACGTTAAAAGAAGTCACACACAGGCCTCCTCTGCATGCCAGTATCCTGTCTCCAAACAATAGCCAGTGCCAGATGCCCCTGAGGGAATGAACAGAACCGGTTATTAGAGCTCTGCAAGGATACAAAAATGTGGATCCACATCTCCCGGGCTCAATTTCTCGTCCGATCTGCAGTCTGGACTTTGCTTCCACCCACACAACAAATCTGGAGGCGGGAGGGAGCAGGAGCTCAGACAAGCGAGGGGGTAATGTCGTGGCAAGGAGGAAGCAGGCAGTGGGAAAGCAGGAACTGGGGGCAAGGGGCAACAGGAAACCAGGGCTGGGGCTCCACAGGTCAGCACTCACCTGCCCAGGAGGTAGGCACAGCCATCACTTGGCCTCTCCTGTGGGGAGACTTTGGATGCAGTTTCTGGCATCCTTTCCCTAAAGACAGTGCAGGGGCCTGCCCTCATGTCCCCCTTTCTCCCTGCCTGGCAGGGGAAGAAGGAGAGCCCTGCCTGGGTACCTCTCCACTATCTGCTCCACTATCCACAAATATGCAGGGCTCTACAGGGAATCTCAAATGATCCACACCCTGTAACCCATTCCCAGCTTTTAACAAACCTTGTCTAGGGACAACACCCCTATCCATCCTGGCTAATAGCCATTGATGGCCCTGTCTTATGTTAATTTATCTAGCTCTTTTTTGAAGCCTATTAAAGTCCTGGCCTTAACAACGTCCTCTGGCACAGAGTTCCACAGGTTGAGTGTTGTGTGCAGAAGGACTTCCTTTTGTTTGTTTTAAACCTGCTGCCTACTTGCTACCCTGATAGGAGCATGGCAGTTATCATGTCATAGAACTGTAGAATGCTAGAAGGGGAAGGGCACTCCAGAAGTCATCAAGTCCAGTCTTCTGCCCTCACAGCAGGACCAAGCACACTTTATATAGTCCCTGCTAGATATCTTCAATGATGGGAATTCTATAACCACCCTAGGCAAGTATCAGAGAGGCAGCAATATTAGTCTGTATATTTGAGAACTAGGAGAAGCCCTGTGGCACCTTATAGACTAACATATTTTGGAGAATAAGCATTCCTGGGCAAAGACGCACTTCATCAGATAAAGTGGGTCTTTGCCTGGGAAAGCTTATCCTCCAAAATATCTATTAGTTTATGAGGTGCCACAGGGCTTCTTGTTGTTCACCCTAGGCAATTTACTCCAGCAATTAACCACCCTAATAATTAGGACATTTTTCCTAGCGTCCAATCTAAATCTTCCTTGCTGCAATTTAAGCCCATTGCTTCTTGTCCTATTTTCAGAGGCTAAGGAGAATATTTTTCCTCCCCCCTCCTTGGAACACCCTTTTTGGTATTTGAAAGCTAACATGTCCCCTCTCCGCACTCTCTTTTCCAAACTAAATGAACCCAGTTCTTTTAGTCTCCTCTCATAGACTCTCATATTTTCTAGACCTTTAATTCTTTTAGCTGCTCTTCTGTTGACCCTTTCCAGTTTCTCCACATATTTCATAAATGTGGAGCTCACAACTGGACACAGTACTCCAGTTGAGGCCGTTTGGTGCTGAAGCTCCGCTAGTGCGTGCCTTAGTCTTAACGGGTCTATTGCACTACCAGGAACGTCTGGTGATTTCAGTGCTCCAAAGAGCGTACCAAAGAAGTGGAAGCCCAGCGAGAATAACACTATTTGTTAAGGAATTAATAAGGGACCTGGAATCCTTCCTCTCTGGGCTGCTGACTCAACTCCGGACCATTCTCCTTTTACTCATGCTCTGTGGCCTTCAGTGAAGTTACTTGGTGGTATTAGAGAAAAAACTAGCATGAGCTCAGCAGGCTCATTTTCACTGGGAGTTCTATAGCGACAGAGAGAAAGCCACGTTAGTCTGTATTCTAGCAAAACAAACTATCAGTCCAGTAGCACTTTGTTTTGTTAGTCTTTAAAGTGCTACTGGACTGCTTTTTTGTTTTCATTGGGAGTTCATTTTCTTCTTTTCAAAGGATGTATCTCCTGAGGGTCAGAACCATTGGGGTACAAAACTGGGGATCTCTAGGAGTCCTTTCTGAGAATAAGCCCAGTAAATAAACTAGAAAATAGCTACTTTTCTTTTTAAAAAAATCTGCCAATATAAAAGGAGCCCATGAAGCCAGCTGTTTTAGCCTCTGGAAATGCTCCTGCCAACCCCCACAGGGGCAGGGGCAGGGGCCAGGACTGAGAGGTATTGTGATGGAAATGTGAGGTGGACAATGAGGTTTTAGGGTCATTTTGGCTCCATTAGCTCCTCTGTTGCTACCTAAACATGCTGGCAAGGACTCCGCAGTCAGCACCTGCTTCTGGGACCTCATTGAAGGGGGTTCCTCAGTGGAGAGTGGGCTCTATGTGCATTAACTTTCCTTAGCAGTTTCCATGGATTATAGGGTGCAAAGACGTGCATTCTGCTTGTGGTGCACCACACCACCACTCACCAAACCCTGGCCTGCAGACAGCTTTGCAATGTTCAGAGGAGAGCTGGGCAGTGCTTGGAGACAGTTGATTTCCTTCCGGGTGAGGAAAGGAAGATCAGTGTATTGAGTTTTAACTCAGTGCATGATTCCAAAGGCCTGATCCAGCCTTCGGTTTCTGACCTGTCCAGGTTCATTTGCTTTTTTAAAACTGCAGCTTTCTAACAAGGCTGGTTAAGTTTGTAAATATATTAAAACTAGCAGATGTGCCCAGCTTTTCTCAGGTCCTTAACTGAAGGGTTTTTCTTCTGCTCTTGTGTTAAGGGCATTATACTGGGTTCTGTCACTGTTCCAGGGATCTCAGTTCTGCCAGTGACTTCCTGCATCCCCTTGTCAAGACACTGCCTCTCTGAACATCTGTTTCTGATCCTGTTGTTTTTATCTCTTGGTTATTTATTTTGTAAATGAGAACAACTGTCACTTGGTGCCCTTGAGCAAGTCATTACAAGGAGGTTGTAAGAGACCATTCTTATGACATATCGGTATAGAATTTCCATGGCAAACCCCCAAGCTCAGTCGGGGCCAAACTCTGACCAATAATAGTGAAAATGTTCCTGCTATTCAGCCTGCATTTTTCTTTGATATATGCCCATTACACTTCATTATACACTATTACAATACCCCTAGCCCATGTGTCCCCTCCTTGGTGCTTATATTTTTCAAATGACTGTATGCAGTTATAATATTCTACCCTTCCTCTTCTTTTGTTGTTATTTGGTGAAGCTACTGTCTGCACTGTCATTCTGTTCTATCCTCTTAAAGCAGCTGCACTCTGAATAGGGAGATAGTTTTGGTGAAGGACAATACGGACAAGTTGAGGAATATGTGATGGAGGAAATTAATAAAATTTAAGACTGTGCATTGAATACGATTTATACTGCAGACTGCTGTGAGAAGCTGATTAAACATAATCTGCAATGCAGCCTTGCAGAGCCAGCAATCCTAATGCAATGCATATTTCAGCTTCAAGCGTCACAATAGCAAATGCATAAATAGTCCACACAGATGAGCTTCTCTGGCTCTGTGTGTGAAGAATGGAACCAGGCTTAGCGATGTGCTTTGTAGCTTTTCATGGATGATACTGAGGCTCGCTGAGGGGGGAAGGCATAAAGGGCAACTGCCCCAGGGCCCGACAATTCCAAAGAGCCCAGAGCTGCCGGCTGCTACCTTTAAATCCCTGCCGCAGTGCCAGGCGAGACACGCCGGGCAGCTCTGAGGGCTGACTGTGGGGGCAGGGGAGGGCAAGGCTCTGAGGCCTGGCTGCCCCACGCCCTCCTCCTGAGCCGCTGTCCCTTTGGGGAGCATGGAGCTCCCACACACACGCTTTCCCCAGGGGCCCACAGGTCTGTCAGCCCAGGGCTGGTAGTGTACAGTGATGGGGGGCTCCTCAGCTCAGGGTCATAATGAGGGGAGGCAACTGAGGCATTCACCTCAGGGGTGCCGTTAACCGTCTGGGAGCTCCATCCAAACTGCATGTGGCTCCTTAAAAGCCATTTGCAGCTCGTTATGCTCCTTCTCCTGCTCCTACAGGGACAAAGGCGGCTTCAGCTCCAGCTGGGTGGGAAAGTTTGAGTGGGGCCTGGGGAAGGAGCTGGGTTTGTAGGGGTGCTGGGGGCTGTGGCTCAAGTGGGGCCTGGGGAAGGAGCTGGGTTTGTAGGGGTGCTGGGGGCTGTCGGTCGAGTGGGGCCTGGGGAAGGAGCTGGGTTTGTAGGGGTGCTGGGGGCTGTCGGTCGAGTGGGGCTCAGGGAAGGAGCTGGGTTTGTAGGGGTGCTGGGGGCTGTCGGACGAGTGGGGCTCAGGGAAGGAGCTGGGTTTGTAGGGGTGCTTGGGGGCTGTCGGTCGAGTGGGGCTCAGGGAAGGAGCTGGGTTTGTAGGGGTGCTGGGGGCTGTCGGTCGAGTGGGGCTCAGGGAAGGAGCTGGGTTTGTAGGGGTGCTGGGGGCTGTGGCTCAAGTGGGGCCTGGGGAAGGAGCTGGGTTTGTAGGGGTGCTGGGGGCTGTCGGTCGAGTGGGGCCTGGGGAAGGAGCTGGGTTTGTAGGGGTGCTGGGGGCTGCGGGGTGAATGGGGCTCAGGGAAGGAGCTGGGTTTGTAGGGGTGCTTGGGGGCTGTCGGTCGAGTGGGGCCTGGGGAAGGAGCTGGGTTTGTAGGGGTGCTGGGGGCTGCGGGGTGAATGGGGCTCAGGGAAGGAGCTGGGTTTGTAGGGGTGCTTGGGGGCTGTCGGTCGAGTGGGGCCTGGGGAAGGAGCTGGGTTTGTAGGGGTGCTGGGGGCTGTCGGTCGAGTGGGGCTCAGGGAAGGAGCTGGGTTTGTAGGGGTGCTGGGGGCTGCGGGGTGAATGGGGCTCAGGGAAGGAGCTGGGTTTGTAGGGGTGCTGGGGGCTGTCGGTCGAGTGGGGCCTGGGGAAGGAGCTGGGTTTGTAGGGGTGCCGGGGGTTGCAGGGTTAGTGGGGTCTGGGGAAGGAGCTGGGTTTGTAGGGGTGCTGGGGGCTGTCGGTCGAGTGGGGCTCAGGGAAGGAGCTGGGTTTGTAAGGGTGCTGGGGGCTGTCGGTCAAGTGGGGCCTGGGGAAGGAGCTGGGTTTGTAGGGGTGCTGGGGTATGTCAGTCGAGTGGGGCCTGGGGAAGGAGCTGGGTTTGTAGGGGTGCTGGGGGCTGCGGGGTGAATGGGGCTCAGGGAAGGAGCTGGGTTTGTAGGGGTGCTGGGGGCTGTCAGTCGAGTGGGGCCTGGGGAAGGAGCTGGTTTGTAGGGGTGCTGGGGGCTGCGGGGTGAATGGGGCTCAGGGAAGGAGCTGGGTTTGTAGGGGTGCTTAGGGGCTGTTGGTCGAGTGGGGCCTGGGGAAGGAGCTGGGTTTGTAGGGGTGCTGGGGGCTGTCGGTCGAGTGGGGCCTGGGGAAGGAGCTGGGTTTGTAGGGGTGCTGGGGGCTGTCAGTCGAGTGGGGCCTGGGGAAGGAGCTGGGTTTGTAGGGGTGCTGGGGGCTGTCGGTCGAGTGGGGCTCAGGGAAGGAGCTGGGTTTGTAGGGGTGCTGGGGGCTGTCGGTCGAGTGGGGCCTGGGGAAGGAGCTGGGTTTGTAGGGGTGCTGGGGGCTGTCAGTCGAGTGGGGCCTGGGGAAGGAGCTGGGTTTGTAGGGGTGCTGGGGGCTGCGGGGTGAATGGGGCTCAGGGAAGGAGCTGGGTTTGTAGGGGTGCTTGGGGGCTGTTGGTCGAGTGGGGCCTGGGGAAGGAGCTGGGTTTGTAGGGGTGCTGGGGGCTGTCGGTCGAGTGGGGCCTGGGGAAGGAGCTGGGTTTGTAGGGGTGCTGGGGGCTGTCGGTCGAGTGGGGCTCAGGGAAGGAGCTGGGTTTGTAGGGGTGCTGGGGGCTGTCGGTCGAGTGGGGCCTGGGGAAGGAGCTGGGTTTGTAGGGGTGCTGGGGGCTGTCAGTCGAGTGGGGCCTGGGGAAGGAGCTGGGTTTGTAGGGGTGCTGGGGGCTGCGGGGTGAATGGGGCTCAGGGAAGGAGCTGGGTTTGTAGGGGTGCTTGGGGGCTGTTGGTCGAGTGGGGCCTGGGGAAGGAGCTGGGTTTGTAGGGGTGCTGGGGGCTGTCGGTCGAGTGGGGCCTGGGGAAGGAGCTGGGTTTGTAGGGGTGCTGGGGGCTGTCAGTCGAGTGGGGCCTGGGGAAGGAGCTGGGTTTGTAGGGGTGCTGGGGGCTGCGGGGTGAATGGGGCTCAGGGAAGGAGCTGGGTTTGTAGGGGTGCTTGGGGGCTGTTGGTCGAGTGGGGCCTGGGGAAGGAGCTGGGTTTGTAGGGGTACCGGGGGTTGCAGGGTTAGTGGGGTCTGGGGAAGGAGCTGGGTTTGGGGGTTCTGGGGGCTGTCGGTCGAGTGGGGCTCAGGGAAGGAGCTGGGTTTGTAGGGGTGCTGGGGGCTGTCAGTCGAGTGGGGCCTGGGGAAGGAGCTGGGTTTGTAGGGGTGCTGGGGGCTGCAGGGTTAGTGGGGTCTGGGGAAGTAGCTGGGTTTGTAAGGGTGCTGGGGGCTGTCGGTCGAGTGGGGCCTGGGGAAGGAGCTGGGTTTGTAGGGGTGCTGGGGGCTGTCAGTTGAGTGGGGCCTGGGGAAGGAGCTGGGTTTGGGGGCCTGGGGTGGTCATAGAGAGAAGGAGCAGGCTGGGCTCAGTCTGGCCCCTGCCACTCCCTCCTCTTTATCTCTTCTGCCTATTGCCCTGGCTGCTCCTTCCGGTCCTGATCCATGGGGGTTGCAGCCTAGAACATAAGAACGGCCACACTGGGTCAGACCGAAGGTCCATCTAGCCCATTATCTGTCTGCCAACAGTAGCCAATGCCAGGTGCCCCAGAGGAGGTGAACCAAAGACAATGATGAAGTGATTTGTCTCCTGCCATCCATCTCCCGCCTTCGACAAACGGCACCACGCCTTACCCCTTGCTAAGCCAGCCCTCGCCGCTGCAGCACAGCTGCCTGGGTGCAAGTCTCCGCAGCAGGCATGAGGGGGAAGCAGACAGGAGTGTCCCCTGAGCTGCCTCCTGGTGGCTGTAGTTGACACCTCTTCCTGTGATTCACTCTACCTCCCTGCCTATATCCTTATCTGTACATCAGCTGCGACTCCGGCCTGTGAAGGAACCACACCGGCACAGTGGGGTGCAAATAACTGTTTTCTTACTGTGTCTCACATGTAAGGCCTTGTCACATACACACCCCACTGCTCTGGCTGGCTGTCAAACAGAGAACACACTGAGCACCACTGGTGTGCTGATGTACTATTGACAGAGCTACGACCCAATTTTTACACCCCAGGGCCTAATACTTATTCCCTGGGTTATTGCAAGTGGTTTGCAAAGAGCTGCAAAGAGAGAAAGCCCCATGTTATCATACCTGTTCTCTGCCTCTCTCCACACTCTCTCCTTGTAACCCAGGGTTGGGGCCTTCCAAGGTTCTGGGGCAGGTTAGATTAAATAAAGTATGTCAGGGACGGTGACAGGTCCTGACATGAGTGCTGGGGACTGGACTTGACGACCTTTCAAGGTCCCTTCCAGTTCCAGGAGATAGGTCCCCCTCCTTGACAGGGTTTTCTTTGGGAGTGAGGAGGATGTGGCACCAGCTGGATGGCTGAGCTACCAGCACGTCCTCCCCTACACAAGGAGATGCTGACAGAAGCCCGGCTGGATGTTCGTTATTAAGGACTGTCTCGTATGCACGTGCACTGCGGCTCCTCAAGGATTGATTTTGTAACTGAATTTGAAAAAATGGCTCTTCTGGTTATTTCGGTTGCAGACCCTGCACTAGGCTCTGGATTACTAATGCCCCCACCACTAGAGCCAACACGCAGATAACCGTCTTACCCTCCTCCCCAGGGGCCAGCTAAGAACAGAATTCAACCTCTTCCTTGCCTGAATCCCTCAAACAAATTACCTGTCCCAGGAACTACTCCTGGCAGGGATGTTCTGATAGTCAGTAGCCGTGTCTACACGTGCACGCTACTTCGAAGTAGCGGCACTAACTTCAAAATAGTGCCCATCACGGCTACACGCACCGGGCGCTATTTCGAAGTTAACTTCGACGTTAAGCGGCGAGACGTCGAAGTCGCTAACCCCATGAGGTGATAGGAATAGCGCCCTACTTCGACGTTCAACGTCGAAGTAGGGACCGTGTAGTCATTGCGTGTCCCACAACTTCGAAATAGCGGGGTCTGCCATGGCGGCCATCAGCTGAGGGGTTGAGAGATGCTCTCTCTCCAGCCCCTGTGGGGCTCTATGGTCACCGTGGGCAGCAGCCCTTAGCCCAGGGCTTCTGGCTGCTGCTGCGGCAGCTGGGGATCCATGCTGCAGGCACAGGGTCTGCAACCAGTTGCAGGCTCTGTGTATCTTGTGTTGTTTAGTGCAACTGTGTCTGGTAGGGGCCCTTTAAGGGAGCGGCTTGCTGTTGAGTCCGCCCTGTGACCCTGTCTGCAGCTGTGCCTGGCACTCTTATTTCGATGTGTGCTACTTTGGCGTGTAGACGTTCCCTTGCAGCGCCTATTTCGATGTGGTGCCGCGCAACGTCGAAGTTGAACATCGACGTTGCCAGCCCTGGAGGACGTGTAGACGTTACTCATCGAAATAGCCTATTTCGATGTTGCTACATCAAAATAGGCTATTTCGATGTTGGCTTCACGTGTAGACGTAGCCAGTGTGTCCAGTCTGCTGGCTCCCCACCCGGGTAACGCACTTGCTCTACAACTGTAATCTGTGCCAGCCAGCTCCCACGGTGCTCCGTGTGCCTCCCGCCAGACCCATTTCCCTTGGGCAGGCCAGATGTGCTCCTCAACTGCATCTGACTTGGCATGTTTTGCACCTACTTTTTAGCCTCCAGACAAATTTTATACAGCTGGTGTCTTCAGGTCCTGGGCAGGCGTGAGGCCCTCATAACTATAACAAGCAAACATGGTTTTGTTATCAGTTATTATTTATGTATTATTTATTATTTTCCCTTTTTCTATGAAATAAGTACTATGAATTTATAAACATGAGGGGGTGCAATGTTATATTTCTGCCTCAGGTGCAAAATTAGCTAGTTATGACACTGTGAACCCTTCGCTTCCTGGAGGCTATCTCCCCAGCCCTGCCTCTTGTGCTGGAGGCCCAACCCCACCCCACCACTTTTCCCCTCCTTGCCTGCTGGAGTGCCATGGCTCCCCACTGCCACATCCAGAGGAGCCCCAGGCTGCCTAACGCCAGATGCCCTGAGCCCAGCTGGCCAGCCAGCCGTCACTGCAACAGCCAGTCCAAGCACTGGTATGTTCATCCCAACCACTCCTAGCCTCAGGCCACCAACCAGCCTGATTCTTAGCCTGATCATAGAATCATGGAATCCTAGGGCTGGAAGGGACCGCAGGAGGTCAACGAGTCCAGCTCCCTGCTTCAAGCAGGATCAACCCCCACTAAGTCATCCCAGCCAGGACCTTGCCAAGCCAGGATTTGAAAACCTATACCTTTCCCTCTTCAACTTCAGACCATTACTCCTTGTTCTGCCATCTGACACCACGGAGAACAGTTTCTCACCCTCCTCTTTAGAGCTCCCCTTCAGGAAGTTGAAGGCTGCTATTAAATCACCCCTAAGTCTTCTCTTCTGTAAACTAATCAAACAAATCTCTCAGCCTCTCCTCGTAGGTCATGTGCTCCATCCCCTTAAACATTTGTGTTGCCCTCCATTGAACCTGCTCCAGAACATCCACATCCTTTCGATAATGGGGGGCCCAAAACTGGACACAATATTCCAGATGTGGCCTCACCAGTGCCAAATAGAGGGGAACAACTACTTCTCTAGATTTGCTCAAAATGCTCCTCCTAATGCACCCTAGTATGCCGTTAGCCTTCTTGGCTACAAGGGCACATTGTTTACTCATATCCAGCCCTTCATCCACCATAACCCCTAGGTCCCTTTCCGTTCTATTGCTGCTGAGCCAGTCTGTTCCCAGCCTATAACAACGCTTGGGATTCTTCCACCCCAGATGCAGGACCTTACACTTCTCCTTGTTGAATCTCAACAGATTTCTTTTGGCCCAGTCCTCCAATTTATCCAGGTCACTCTGGATTCTCTCTCTACCCTCCAACATATCTACCTCTCCCCATAGTTTTGTGTCTTCCACAAACTTGCTGAGGGTACAATCCAGTCTCTCATCCAGGTCATTGATAAAGATGTTGAATAACACCGGCCCCAGAACCGAGCCTTGCGGCACTCCGCTTGAAACAGACCGCCATCCAGATATTGAGCCATTGACCACTACCCATTGGGCCCAACCATCACGCCAGCTTTCTATCCATCTTATAGTCCAAGGATCCAATCCATATTTCCTTAACTTATGGGCATGAATGTTGTGGGAGACTGTATCAGAAGCTTTACTGAAGTCAAGGTATATCACATCCACTGACTTCCCCATGTCCACAGATCCTGTTACCTCAGCATAGAAGCTAATCAGATTGGTCAGGCAGGACTTGCCCCTGGTGAATCCATGTTCGCTATTTTTGATCACTTTCCCCTCTTCCAAGTGCTCCAAAATGGATTCCTTGAGGATCGCCTCCATTATTTTCCCAGGGATTGAGGTAAGGCTGACCTGTCTATAGTTCCCTGGATTGTCCTTCTTTCCTTTTTTAAAGATGGGCACTATGTTTAACTTTTTCCAGTCATCCGGCATCTCCCCCAATCTCCAGCAATGACCTCTGCCAATTCCGTCAGTACCTTAGGGTGCAGTAAACCCAGACCCATGTATATGTGTACATCTAGTTTTTCTAGATAGCTCAGAACTTGTTCATTCCCAGCAGATGGCTGCCCTCCACCTTCCCATACTGCATTGTCTAGGCCCATCGTGCGGGATTTGACTTTGTCCGTGAAGACTGAAGCAAAAAAAGCATTGAGTACTTCAGCTTTTCCTACATCATCTGTCACTAGGTTACCTCCCTCATCCAGTAGCAGCCCCACACCACTTCTGCTAACCTGTTTATTGTTCACATGCCTGTAGAAACCCTTCTTGTTACTCTTCACATCCCTTGTCAGCTGCAGTTCCAATTGTGCTTTCACTTTCCTGATTACTCCCCGGCATTCTCCAGCCGTGTGTTTGTACTCCCCTTAGTCAACTGTCCACATTTCCATTTCTTGTGTGCACCCTTTTTGGGTTTAAGCTGACTAAGGATTTCCCTGTTAAGCCAAGCAGGTTGCCTACCATGTTTGCATTTCTTACTGTGCAGCAGGATGGTTTGTTCCTGTTCCTTCAGTAAGACTTCTTTAAAATACTGCAGTTCTCTTCAACTCATTTCCCCTTCATTTTCATTTCCCAAGGGATCCTGCTCATCCATTCTGTCAGGGAGTCGAAGTCTGCTGTTCTGAAATCAAGTGTCTGTATGTTACTGAGCTACCCCTGGCCTCCAGTCTGCCCAAGCTACTCCTTCCTGGCCACACCTTGCCCAGCCATACCTGGTTGCCAGCCAGCCCAAGCTGCCCCTGTCCAGCCATCCCTGGTTGCCAGCTGGCATGAGCCACCAGCCAGCTTAGCCCTGAGTTTCAGGCTGCTGGCCTGAGCTGTGTCCCCATCAGCTTTGAGAGAGAGGGAATGAAAACAAAGTCTGAGTGGACCCCAGTCTGGGTTTGTGGAGGTTTGGCCTCCTCTAGCCTATCATCCCAGTGTTCCCTGTAAGCTTAATGCTTGGGCAGCTACCCAGGAGCAATTCAGGGGCCATCCAGCTGATTAGCGGAGCACCCACAACCAGCAGCTTGTGTTTCTATTGAGGGTGCACATCCACATGTCTTGATGCACATAACAAAATTTATTCCCACCCATGGAGACTAAAACTTGGAGGGAACCCTGGCTGCTGCCTGTGGTTAGAGTGGCACTGTTATCACAACTTCATACCAGAGAATTTTCAGATCCCTCAACTGATGAATTTACGAGTGATTTTTATTGTTGATAGAAAGTTGAATGCTTTCTCTTTGTTTTTTACGGGGTTTCTCTTAATCCTTAAATCCTCCTCCATTACCTTATTTGCGTTGATGTGGTTGTTTTTAAAATGTCAGATTTAATTTTCCTTCTGTTGCATAAGTCTCCCTGCTGGTTTTGCTAATGAGTCTGCCAGAGTTTCTTTATATGCAGACATATAAAAGAGGCTCAGTTCATAAACTGGTTTATCCTGGGGTTTCATTCCTTCTCTTGACAATATCTACATCACTAGCAATGTCTTCCTAAAATACCATACCAGATAAATTCAGTTAGACCCTCCTTGTACCATGGTTACTTCACAGTGCTTAGTAATAACTTATCTCTAGTACTGCCTGCATGTGAACATGGGATCACGTAATTTTCCTCTTGCAACATTATCACTTCAATGGAACACGCAGCAAAGAATCAAACACCTCTGGGATGAGTAGGATTTATAGTGAGGACAGTCATCTAATGACTAATTATTGCAATTTAGCATATGGCTCAGGAATAAGAGTAGCTATATTCTGTATTAATTTTTGCTGCCGTGTTTGCAAGTGAACATGAGTCAGGATGCCATTCTGACAATCTCTTAATCTCGCGAGCTGTCCTTATGACCCAGTGAAATCAATATTACCACAGCCACAGCTCCACTGGAGATGGTATTTAGGGAATGAGGATCTAACCACTGCCCAAAATATCAGTGACCTTCCGCTGACAATAGTGGCATGGCCGCATCTAAGGCCATATTGCATACATACCTGAAATTACTCTTCCAGCAATATGCTTCAAAGCCATCAACTCCTAACCATCACATCTAACCATTCAAACATTCAGTGGAAGTAAAATATATTAACATCTTATTAAAGGCACTGCTGCTGCAAATGAATTCACAGTTGTGGCAGTAGATTAAGTGAATGTGTGTTACAGAAAACAAACCAGCAGCCACGGGAGAGATGGAGCTGATGAAGACCACATGAACAAGTTTATGAATATGTGGTGGAGGAAATTAAAGAGAGTTAAGACTGTGTGTTGAACACCAAATTTACTTTGATTGCCAGACTGTTGTGAGAAGCTAATTTAACATTATCAGTGCTATCTGCATTTTCAAAGGCAGCAATCCTAATGCAATGCATATTTCAGCATTAAGTGACATAGTAGATAATGCATAGATAGGCCAGGAAGTGGTGTTTCAATCAAGGAAAATAAATGTGAATGAAGTAAAAAATAATCTAACATTTTTGAAGAATTCCTATGCATTACATGTGCTGAGAACAGAAAACAATTTTCCCATCATTTGGTCAAATATGCTAAAAATGCAATGGAAAGGAAAGGTGAGGAGCAAAGGTGCATGTCACAATCAAAGCTAAGACTTGTCAAAAAAGTGACTCAGAGCTCTCTACAGACAGTGGCTTGCAGAGAAAAATATTTCAGAAGGACAAATAGGGCTAAATATTGATGGCAGAAGTGCACCCTTTAACCTGGAAAATGGAGCGCAATGCAATACTATCGCAAGACATAGTTAGTAAGGAAACTTCATAGAAGTCTAAAGCAAAACTTCTTTCATATTCAGATAATAAAATTCCAACGTGGGAAAATAGATCAGAGCGACTGTCCAACATGAGCAGAATCATTACAGGTTGCAGCTATGTCAGAGTTAACAAGTGCAGAATTATCACAGGTAATCAACATTACAAATGTCACCGATACCACTAGCAATTCATTATAGGCAGAAGATAATCTGGTTGGTGTATATTGTTTTACAGCAGCTATGTCCACAGAAAGCTGCTGAGGGCTGAATTAAGCAACAAATAGTGACTTTGTCAAGAATTTCAGGTTCTTTTATCCATTGACTGCTATTGTAGATATGAAAAAGTGTTCTACTGTAATTAAAGTAGTTCCCAAACAATAAAGTAAGAGTAGGAATAAAGTTTCTGTTCCATAAGTACTCTTCACTGTGCTAAGCCTGTGTGGCATGGAAAACATGTTGCCACAAGCCTGTACGTTCACAGACCGATTTGAAAGCCCATGCAGCTTCAGAAACTGCTGCGCTTCCCCTCTCAACAAAGCAGGCCCTTCATTGCTCATTAAGCATAGAAAATGTTTGAGGAAAATACACAGAAAATCTACAGTTCCTGAGAGAAATGCCCTAGTGAGCATTTACTGAGAACATAGATATGCACAGGGAACTGCTACAGGTGAACCTCTTTAGTCCGGCGCCCTTGGGAAATGACCAGTGCCAAACCAGAGAATTTGCCAGACCACGGGAAGTCAATATTGTCTAGCACAGGCATGTCAAATGCAAAGCCTAGGGAGGGACACACAAAGGAAAACTGACAGCTTTCAGGCCACCAAAGAAAATGTACTTCTGTCAGAAAGTCATAATTATTTATTATTATAGATTATGTTTTAGGTGTATTTTATAATATCTTTCAGTCTTGTTTGAATACAATACAACAATATTAACTGAGCATTTTTGATGTATAAAATTGCTATTTTTTCATATATAATAATTTTTCATTTAAATATAAATTTAAGGTACTTTTTATTTGATATGATACATAACTTGCTTTGTTGAAATAAAAACAAGCATAGACACTGGTTAATCAAATAGAACAGGCATCTGTAGAAAATGAGATACTTTTGTAAGTCTGAGATTGTGTATAAACATATAATTATTTGTGCAAGTGCAAAAAATTGATATTTATTGATATAAAATTAATATAATACACTCTGATGTTATTAGTGGATAACTAACTAACTAACAAAATATTAGCCCCCCACCACTTTACACTGCGCTCCCCACACAGTTTTTCTGTGCTTCCTTCTTAGACATTCTGGGCTTTACACTGCAGTCCCCCATTGCCCTGTGTCCCCCCGCTGGCAGACTCTTTGGGGCTTGTATCCCCCTCCCACATACTGCAGTGCACCCCTCCTTGCACCACCCCTTTTAGGCCTGCCCTGCTCCCCATTACAGTGCAGCCCCATTGCACCGCCCCCCCATGTCCCGTAGGGCTGGCACTGCCCCTGCAATGCACCAAGCCCCAGGCCCCTTGCGGCTTGCGCTGCACACCCCCGTTACTCTGGGGGGTTACGTTCCGTGGGTAAGATGCTTGTTTCTGGGGCCTTGTTGTTGTCTCTCTGAGCAGTGGAAGCAGCTGCTAACGGCTCAGTTAACCACCCCACCTTTCCCCATCTTTTCCCACCGCCCGCAGCCCCTGTAACGGTCTGTCAGAGCCGCTTTCTTCCAGGGTCTCCTCTGCAGCCTGCTGGGTGCTACCTGGGCCTCCGGACGCTGCTCGGGCTCGCTAAGCCCAGGATCCGGTTCAGGCTACCAACAACAAACAGCAGTTCAAGAAGGCCGGGCCTGCTCGCAGGGCGGGGGGCCGCCAAACCCGGGGGTGCGCCTCGAGCGGCGAGGGGGCAGACTGGCACCCACGGGTTGGGGGGGCAGGGGGCACAGGACCACCCGCTCCACGGCGCCCCGGCACAGGCCCTGTCAGCAGCACAGCAGCCTACCAGTGGGGATCCCAGCCACAACACGCAGACCCAGCTACCCCCCGCCCCGCCCCGGCCCACACACGGGTCACCCCTCAAGGGCCCTCCAGGCCTGGCCCCTGTCCTGGTGCGCAGCTCCTGTTCCGTGAGCCCCAGCAGTCTGGACCAGTCCTCGGTCTTCCGCGGGGCTGCACTGGCCTCCCAGGCTGGGAGTTCGGGGCTGGCATCTGCCTCCTCCTGCGGCTAGGCCTCAACTGGGCCTCTGGCCGAGGCTTCTCTACAGACAGTCCCGCACCCCTGCACCCCGACCTTCAGTCAGGTGAGGGGCCGGGGCTTAGCTCTGCCCACCAGGGCTCAGAGAGGGGGTCCTGTCCCCTGTCGGTCAGTGAGCGGCCACACCACTGCTCCATGCGGCACCCCTTAACGGGTACAGAAACAGGCCCTTTCCAGCTTAAACCTCCCAGCTCCACTGCCCCTGCCCTTTTCCAAAGCCCCTTCAGGAGATAATGGCCTGACGTGGAGGTTTAGTACACTGGAAGTTCTCCAAGGGTGGGGATGATATTTACAGTGCAGTATTTACAACTCAGGGTGTTCAGGCCATGATATTGGCTTAAAATACGAAGACTGTAAAAAATAATAATAAACATGAGGGGTTTTTTTCCAGATGTTGAACATTAAAAGGTCACATTTTCAAGGTTTTTTCCACAATCACAAGCACTACAGACTTAGTTCTATTTTCAAAATGAAAGCTGAGTTTCTCGCAGTATAGCCTGACTCCAGGAGGTGAGGCTCTAATAAAAGTTCTAAATACTGTGAGGCTCATCATCAAATCATGAGAGCTGGCAACATTATGTGTTTGTACAGAAGTTAACAGAAAGGGGCCTTACTTTGAATTGGTGCCTATTTCCAAATTATAAATAGGCATGAGGTTTTTTCTACACGATTAAGGCGCACAAGAAGATACAAGCTAAAACTGGGTTTACAAAACACAAATAGATGGGCCCCTCGGAGAGCAAGTGAATAGTTCTTTTGTTAGCAATTGATCTTTATACAGGAAAAATGAAGATATTGGCTATGTGTACACTAGCCCCCACATTTCGAAAGGGGGATGCTAATAAGACACTGTGGGATATGTTAATGAGGTTCTGTCATGAATATGCAGCACCTCATTAGCATATCCCAAAGTGTCTCATTAGCATCCCCCTTTAGAAAGGTGGGGCTAGTGTAGACATAGCCATTGTGTCACAGTTTAAATAGGAGACCATTTACATACATAAAACTTCTTTCATGCGAAAACAGATATATACACTTAACGTTCAGGGTCTCCTTTCCCTGGACTGTGAGGAGTTGTTAAATGATTTTGTCTAAGTAGTTGATTAGACACAACAGACACAGTTTGCTTACATATTACCAGGTAGAATTGTATACATAATATTTGGCCAGTGATGGATTAAGGTAGGATCCTTTCATCTGGAACTTCATGCACCAAAATATCCCCTGTATTTTTCAAAGGGCCCTTTATATTTGAAAACTCCAGTTCCAGCCCCTTTGAAATACAGGAAAGAATTGGAAGCCCCACATCTTCACAGGGAATTAATTGCTCTCATCATCTTTCTTTTGCTGGACTGAGACTTGGGTCTCAGCGCACAGCTCCACACAGGAAAAGACAAGGCCCAAACTTAGGAGCTACAAATATTTTCACAATACTCATGAATAATTAAAAACATGGCCCCGCTTAAACTAGAGAGTCAAATTCTGCATTTTTATTCATAAAAATAGTCACAGACTGTTCTTCTAAACTACGCAGCCAGCCCTGGCATTCTGAATGCAGAGGAAAGATGGCATATTGTTTTAGTCTCTAGTTACAGTTCCAGTTTTCCTGGCTTTTCCACTGATCAAGAACCCATTAGCAAAGGGGCCACTTAATCCAAAAATGGGGACACAAAGAATGCGTGCTGTGTACTTTGCTCAAAAGACATTGACTGACACTCAGTTTTTCCCATGTAATTTGCTGGGAAATCCATGAGTAAACTTTGCAGACATAATCATTATATAAAGGGTATCAGTTTGAATCATTGACTGTCAAAGGCAGATAATTGTAAATGATGTCCATTTATTCTCTGCAAAAGGGTATTTCAGAAGGTTGAGATTTACACAATACAGTGAGTACAATTACAGAGCTGCATTACCAGAAGGAGGAAGTCTGCATTGTTCAACTAAGGGCTAGTTTGGTTGTTCTCTCTCCCTTTCTCTCAGTTTGCAAATAACAGAAATATATCCTGTATCTAAGAGTCCAAAGGGCACTTATTTGAAATCAGTGGTGGAAATGGGCCACAATTCTTCAGGGACATAGTTCCATGGTTTAAATTAACTTTTGCATAGCGCATTCCATATAATCATTGGCATCTGATGCAAAGGCAAGTTGCACACTGTGTACCCTTTGTGCAATGCACATTTTGTGTTAAATTTAAACGATATTATCTAGCAGTGATGATATCCTTGAAATCCTTTAGCTTTCAAGAAGACCTAAAGTAGGAATACCCCTAAGCTTCCTGCAGCAGGGTGAGTCAAAACCTGAAACTTGCTCCCAGTTTTACAAATGGCCTCTGTCTTGATAATGGGATTAACCCACATTCCAGATCTAAATACTTCTGAATTCTGGAAAAGTTAAAATCGAAGCCCTGATCCTGGACTTGAAATCAACTGTTTCCACCTGGTTGGCTATCAAATGGTTAACAAGTGAATGGTGAGTGGAGCCAGAATCTGTGGAAAGACCAGTGTATGATAAAAACAAACCAGTTGACAAAGATACATTAGAGCGCATTGCAACCAACCACCAATAGACAGCAGAGGCATGAGGTTATACTAGATACTTGTATTCCTCAGGGGTGTTGTGCAGTATTGAAGTGAATGTCAAGTGTCCTCAGACCCTGAGATGTGCCCAGATCCAGTATAACTGCATTTCTAGAATTATGTTCTTGTAGAACAGCTATTTTTCATTTTGCTTCTTGTACCAAATGGCTAATGAATCTTGACTCTATCCGGTCATACCAGATGGTACTAGTCTTCAGCAGCCGAGCAAGGTCCCTCTTGCATTAGGTCTGCTTTATCATTTAAAAATAACATGAGGGATTCCTTGATTAGCAGCTTTTTAGAAGGGAGAACACTAATCCTTTAACTCTTCTTATGTAAATGGTGCTTATCTGGATTCCATCACTAAAGTAGCCGAGCATCTCGCTGTTTTCAGTGTATGTATCTTCACAACACCCATAAGGCAAGGCAGCATTATTATTCCCATTTTACAGATAGGAAATTGGTGCACAATAAGGTTAAGTGACTTGCCCAAGGTCACATTGGAAGCCTGTGATAGGACAGGAACTTGAATGCTTGTCTCCCAAGTCCTAGTGCTTTTAACCCCTGCTTTGACAAGTGCATCTTTAAACACTTTTTAATTGATTTAAAGTTGGTCTAATAAAACTAGAGATGGCACAATGTTGGGGTGTTTTTTAGACCTTGGCATTCCTTAGCTGATGCCTGCAAGGGCCTGCATCACCTGTCATGCAGCTCTCTGCAAAAGCAATATTTCTCATTTTGCTGCAGTCCCAGGGGCAGCATCCCTCAGCACACTGACCTCCATGGGTGTACTGTCCCAGGTACCACTCCTCTTTCACAGGGAAAGGCACCGTGCAAGACGCTGCTGTCTAGAAGGGCAGTGTTCTCTGGTGTCAGGAATCGGGACTGGCAGCCTGGCCAGTTGCCAGGCAACCTAATGAACATGCTGGCACATAGCAGGCTGCCAACTTGATGGTACAGCCTGACTTGGGGAGAGGAGACAGCTAACCAGCTCTTAAGCCCAGCAGCAGTTTAGTGGGTGCTCAACGCATTTACCAATGGCTGCATGAGCGTCTGTGCCTGCTGGCTGCCGGCTCTGTTCTTGTCTTTCCTCACTTCAGTTAATTGGAGCTGTCTGAGGCAGCCAAATCCCTGATTGGTAAGGGGAACTATCTGCTGGCCTCATGAACCAAGGGGCTATCAAAGGCTAACAAGAATGAAGTACAGGTCAGAGGAAAGAGAGGAAACTAGGAGTCCTGGGCTGTGCTCCCCTGCTAGCTGCAAAAAGCTACCACTGCTTGAGGCTGCAGGTTTGAAGCCCTGATCACCTTAAATAAAAAAGCACCATGACTGCAATGCAGAGGTCTCTACCTGACTTGAGGACATGGGAGTGGTGGAAGCCTGAGGGACCCATTTTGGCCCTGTTACAAACACCCTGTGTGCTGTTGTCACAGGGGTTAGTATTTGCTGGGTCAGCTTTCCCCAGCAGTGTTATTTCTGAGTCACTGAGAACTCAGAAGATGGAGATTTTAAATGCTTATGGATCAGAGTCCTAACAGATAAAGCACAAGATGGAGTCTTAGCTGGCACCTGCTGCAGACTACTCAGTCATCCCAGGGCACAGGAGGACCAGTCCAATATGGATATAACTATAATGTGCTGGGGGAAAAGAAAAAAAACCACATGATTGAGAGGGACTTCAATTTGAGTGATATATGCTGGGAAAGTCATGCTGGCAGTACTAAAATATTCTTGCCATTTCTAAACTTTAAAAATGACCATTTCCCAACTCAAAAATTGTTGCCTTCAACCTGGGAGAATCCTACTTTAGATCCTAACAGATAAAGAGGAACTCATCACAGAACTAAAAATAGACGGTAGTTTAGGTACAAATGATCATGACTTGATCACATTATAACATGCAAGCAGACAAAGTCTAGATCAGTGTTATATATGAATACTTGGTTAATAGCAATGAGCTGTATCGACTGGGAGGAAAAACTGAATTAGAACAAAATGAATGATAATTGGGAATCAAAGAAGAACACTTCGCTAGGTGCCCCGAAGGCCGCAATTAAGGAAGACCTGTTCCTAGTTAAATAAACAACCTGGTGTAGAGGGGAAGTGGAGGCAGCTATTAAATAGTATCTCAGAAAAGAAAGCAGGGCCAAGTTAGAGGTAATGATTATTAATTAGAAATTATAGAAAATTTATAAGGGAAGCAGAAGGACAAGGACAAATCTAGGGCCAGCACAGTTAAGGAAGATAAGGATTTTTTAAAAATACTGCAGGAACAAAAAGAATCCTGAAAACGGTATTGGTGCATTATTAGATCAAAACTGTAAAATTATCAATAATGATGCAGAAAATATAGCAGTTAAAATATTTCTGTTCTGTATTTGGGAAAAACACAGATGATATAGTCTTATAATATGGTGACAACATACTTTCCTTTCCACTGGTATCTCTGGAAGATATTAAACAGAGGCTGTGATTAGACATTTTCAAAACAGCAGGTCCAGATATCTTGTATCAAAGAATTTAAAAGAGCTGGCTGAGAAGCTTGATGAGCCAGTAATGTTGCTTTTCATTAGCTCTTGGAGGAGGAGGCTTATAAAGACTTGAAAAAACTAACGTTATGCCTATTTTTAAAGCCCATAAATGGGAGGCTCCTGTCATTTATAGTCCTGCCAGTCTGGCATGTACAAGATAGTGCAGCAGCTATTACGAGAACTGATTAATAAATAATGAAAGGAACATAACGTAATTGATGGAAATCAATGCCAGTTTATGGAAGCTAGATTCTGTTAAACTGATGACTATTTTTGATGAAATTAAAAGTATGATTGATAAAGGTGGCAATATTGTCATAATAGGCTTCTGTCAGCTGCCTGCCATCTTCATTAAAAACAGAATGAAATACAATGAACTTGGCACACACTGAATGGGTTAAACCTGGCTAACTTATAGGTCTCAAAATGTAATTGTGTGGGGGGGTCATCATCAAATGGGTGTTTCCAGTGATGTCCCACAAAGATTGGTTCTCACCCAATAATGGCTATGTCTACACTAGCACACTACGTCGATGAAGCCTATTTCGACGTAAGAACATCGAAATATGCTATTTCGATGAGTATCATCTACACATCCTCCAGGGCTGGTGCCCTTGACGTTCAATGTCGAGGTAGCAATGGAGAACGTCGAAAGGAGCCTCCCCAGAAGGAAATGCGGAGCACCCACACACACAAGCACTCCCCGTTGAAATAAGGGGCCAGCAAAGCCCCAAGCCACTCCCTTAAAGGGCCCCTTCCAGACACATTCTATTTGGCCTGCACAGCATGAGATCCACAGAGCCGACAACTGGTTGCAGATCCTGTGAACGCAGCATGGACCCCCAGCTGCAGCAGCAGCAGCAGCCAGGAGCCTTGGGCTAAGGGCTGCTGCGTGCGGTGACCATAGAGCCCCACAGGGGCTGGACAGAGCGCCTCTCAACCCCCCAGCTGATAGCCGCCATGGAGGACCCCGCTATTTCAAAGTAGCGGGACACGGAGAATCTACACGTGCCCTACTTTGACGTTCAACGTCGAAGTAGGGCACTATTCCCATCTTCGGATAGGAATAGCGATTTCGATGTCTAGCCGCCTAACATCGATTTACGTCAAAATAGCACATGGTGCATGTAGACATGGCGTGTGCTATTTTGACGTTGACATGTAATGTTACTATTAAAGACCTGGAACAAGCAATAGATGGAATGCCTCCCCCCCCGACCTTGGTACTGGACCACCTTGCCATAAACCTCAAGAGACACTTTTCCATGGTGTTGCAGGCATTGGTGTATCACAAGTGTAGTTTCACGAACATCAGTGTGGGATGGTCAGGAAAGGCCATGATGCACGCATCTTGAGGAACTCCGGTACGTTCAGAAAGCTGAAGAATAAAACGTTCTTCCCAGACCAGAAAATTACCATTGGAGACGTGGAGATGCCAACAGTGATCCTGAGAGATCCAGCTTTCCCCTTGCTCCCTCGGTTCATGAGGCAATACACAGGCAGCCTGAACCACAGTAAGGAGCAGTTCAGCTACAGACTAAGCAAGTGCAAAATGACAGTAGAATGTCCATTTGGCTATTTAAAAGCCAGGTTCAGGAGCCTCCTGACTCAGTTAAGACTTCAGCAAAAGCAAAATTCCCCTCATGGTGGCAGCCTGCTGTGTGCTCCATCACATGTGAAAGAAAGGGGGAAATTTTCATGCCAGGCTGGAGGGCTGAGGCAGGTCACCTGGCCACTAATTATGATGAGCCAGACACCAAAGCGAGGGGCACTGCTAATAGGAAGGTTTTGAAAAACAGCTTTGAGAATAACCAGCCAGCGACATGACAATTGTGACAGAACATGAGGTCCCTAGGCCCTACACCCCTATCCACAGCCAGGTGTAACTCTCAGTCAGGAGATAGAACTGAAGGTCTATGAGGTCACAGGGATATAGTGTAGAACAGATTTTTCAGCACAGAAATGAGAAACAGTCTGTACAATCCTCCTTGGGGAGAGGGGCCCAGAGGGGTCCCCCAACTGGGGCCCTGACCCTCCTTCCTCCCTCTCAAGTCAGCTAAGGCCCCCAGCTCAACTGCCCAATTCCAATTCAGACTATCCAGGCACCTTCTGCCTCCTTTGTCCAGTTTCCTGGGGAGGAAAGGTGTCACATGTGTAGTACCCAGGGGCACTGAGGCCTCATACTAGGGTGAGTGAAGTATCTGCTCTGCAGCCGTGGCCGAGAGCCAGCTAGGACTGTGGTGGCCTTTAGCTCACATGCTAGAGCACAGGGCTTTAGCCCCTATGATAGCAGGTTCAATCCCTGGTGCCAGCAACCTGTGTCCATTGGCGCTACATATGGTTGCCTAGGTTACAAATGGCATGGAGGCCTATTGTGTGTGGGAGAAGTCATCATACTGAAACTCCCCTCACCAGCTATGCACTAATCCTGTGCATAGGAAAACTGAGTCCCCCATCTTGGGTTACTACAGGACAGGAGGGGAGGAAACACATGCAACCTAACCAGGGGAATAAAATCCTCACACCCCCTGCTTCATCACAAGGGTCATGCCAGTTGCTGTTAAGGAGGTGGTCCCTGCATGATGGATGCTGGCCTGTAAATCCTCTTTCTCCCCATGCAAAACAAGCCATAAAGACACCGCTTTTGTTCAGGGCAGGGACTTGGGAAGTGGGTAAGCCAGGGCAAGAAGCATTCTGCCATCACACATTGGGGAATGTCGGCCTTCTGCTCTGAGAAGAGTCCCTGGGAGTGCAATGCAAGGCTGCCCTTGACTCCCTTCCCTCCCATGTTCTGGGATACTGATGCAAGGAGGGTGTGGAACATGGTGAGGAGAGCATGGCTGCGTCTACACGTGCACGCTACTTCGAAGTAGCGGCAGTAACTTCGAAATAGCGCCCGTCACGTCTACACGTGTTGAGCGCTATTTCGAAGTTGAAATCGACGTTAGGCGGCGAGACGTCGAAGTCGCTAACCCCATGAGCGGATGGGAATAGCGCCCTACTTCGACGTTCAACATCGAAGTAGGGACGTGTAGACGATCCGCGTCCCGCAACATCGAAATAGCGGGGTCCTCCATGGCGGCCATCAGCTGGGGGGTTGAGAGATACTCTCTCTCCAGCCCTTGCGGGGCTCTGTGGTCACCGTGGGCAGCAGCCCTTAGCCCAGGGCTTCTGGCTGCTGCTGCTGCAGCTGGGGGTCCGTGCTGCATATACAGGGTCTGCAACTAGTTGTTGGCTCTGTGTATCTTGCACTGTTTAATGAAAGTGTGTCTGGGAGGGGCCCTTTAAGGGAGCGGCTTGCTGTTGAGTCCGCCCCGTGACCCTGTCTGCAGCTGTGCCTGGCTCCCTTATTTCGATGTGTGCTACTTTGCCGTGTAGACGTTCCCTCGCTGTGCCTATTTCGATGTTGGGCTGAGCAACGTCGAAGTTGAACATCGACGTTGCCAGCCCTGGAGGACGTGTAGACGTTATTCATCGAAATAGACTATTTCGATGTCGCAACATCGAAATAAGCTATTTCGAAGTTGGGTGCACGTGTAGACGTAGCCCATGTGTTTCATCATGGCCTCCAATGAGGTTCTAGGCTCTTGTATCAGGCACCTCAGAAGCTCTGTTTGCGGCATTGTCAGCTGCTACATCTCTTCCTGGATCCGAATTTCACACTTTCTGAGCACCCTTCTGTCCTCCCAACCCGCCATCCTCCCTTCCAGCATGGCTGTCCTCCACTCATCCAACTCGTGTCCTGTCCCTGCAGGAGCCTTGCATGTGCTCTAGGAACATATCTTCCTGCATTTGTTTTCTCCTTCGCATCTGTGCCGGTCTAAGTTGGAGGCGGGGAGGGGTGGAGCAGTGGTCAGTGAGCCCACTGTTGAGCACGCTGCAACAGAACATAAGTGAAGGCCGGTCTTTAGGGAGCTACATTTACTGTAGATGTGCAGTTTCACGACACACAGAAGGAATTTCATGTAAGACCCGCTGTGGCACGCCAAAGGGAGGTGTTATGCACAAGGATGAATTTTGGCTTTTAATCATCCTCTGTGCAGGAGGTACTACACAAAGCTCTTAAGGGACCTGCTTCACTCCATTCGCTGCCAGTCATGGTTAGGCACAAACTGGGGAACACTTACAAGCCTGTGATTCCAGAAGCAGTTTCTGCAGCAGCTGCAAGCAGGGAGTGGGGGAGGGCCATGGTGCCTTTTAGGGCTGTGATGTAGGCAGTCACTGTCTGCTTCCCCTCCCCACTTTGCTGGAGCATTGAGAATTTCCCTCCCCCCTCCCCCGGCAGCAGCCCAAGGGGCAGAGGGGAGGGGCACGCATGGCCACGTGCTTCCCTGCCGCTTGGCTGAGACAGTGAAAGTTTCCCTTCCCCCAGAAAAGGGAGGAGAGGGGGGTGGTCCAGCCATGGTGGAGCAGCTTGTGCTATCATAGCTTAATGCTCCTTCCCCTGCTTCCTCTAGGCTGCAGCGAGAGACATCAGCCTGCTTAGAACAACACATATTGATAAGGAACGGATGCTGACTGAATGTGGGCAGAAGGCTGGTCGGTCTTGTGCACATTTGTGTGCTGCAGTGACACCAGATCACTTACTTCTGTCTTGGAATGAAAGGGTGCCCTAGTGAGGAGGCCGGAATACGGCAGGCCTCTCCAAAAACCTCAGGAGAAGGATAAAGTACCACCTTTCTGAGAGCTTTATGGAGATGAGCAGGGAGCAGTGCCGCTCTGTCCCCAGACACATGAACAAGTTGTTCCAAGGGCACCAGGCTGTGTAGGTACAGCACCAGCCACAGACCACACTCATGACTGAAAAAAAGAGAACTACCTCACCAGGACCGCCACCAGGGGCCAGCTGTAAAACATCGTGGGAAGAGGGGATGAGATCCAAAGTTTAAAAAAAAAAAAGGTTCCTGGCTTTCAGTGAGGTCAGCTGCTCTGCTGACCATTATCACGTCCCTGTTCTTCTTCATCGTCCAGGTCTTCCCTGCTGTTGCCAGAAGCTGCATGAGTATTCTCTGGGGAGGTATCTATGGACTCTTTAGGCACAGTGGTTGGGTCACTCCCCAGAATCCCATGCTGCTCATAGAAGCCGCTTGTTTACTGCGATGACCCAGAACACCCATTTGCTTCCTTTCTCTTCTGATATGCCTGCCCAAGCTCCTTTATTTTTATGTCCCTGGTGTATCCATTTTCCATCATCCCCTGTGAGATCTTGGCACAGAAGTCTGGTTTTTGCTGCTTTGTAGTTCTGCCAGCACAGCTTCATCTCCCCACCAATCAGGTCCTGGATCTCCTGCACGTTCCATGCTGGAGCTTGTCTGCGACCCTAGGAATTCATGGCCAGATGCACCGCTGAGGTGTGGTGCCTGCTCCACTTGCCATGCTGGTGAACAGGAAATGAAATTCAAACTTCCCCTGGCCATTTCCTGCACACCTGGACAGCAGCGAAGCTGAAAGTGGTGGCCAGAGCAGGCACATTGGGGCACTGTGGGCACCTCCACGAGGCCAAGAACATGGACCATTGTGAAATTCAGTGTGCACTACCCTAAAGTCAACCACAGGAGGTCAATTTTGGCATTACTTGTGAAAAGCAGGAGCTCTTAAAGTCAGCAGAATGAACGCGGGCGTGTGGACTGCTGGCTTAAAAAAAATTGACCTGAGTCAGCTACATTCAGCCTAACCTCTTAGTGTAGACCAGGCCTAAATATTGGGCATACATTTTTAATGGTGATAGTGGTTAACGTAGGAGCAATTTACCTAGGGTGAGGGAGGATTCTTCATTGCTGACAGATTTAAAATAAAGATTGGCCCTTTTTCTAAAAGATCTGCAGTAGGAATTATTTTGTGGACATTCTCTGGCCAGCGCCAGACTACATGACCCCGCCCTTCTGACATTGTAATCTATGAATAAGGGCTGCCTTTAACTGTGCCAGCTTCAGCAGTCCCATATAGCCCCTTCGCATGTGTGCAGTGCACATAGGAATCCCTGGGTGCTCCTTTAGGGCTAAACAGCTGGATCAGAGGCTGAGCATCTGAGTCCTTGTCAGTTTAGGCTGCTGTCGAGTTACTTGGTTGGAAGAGGTCATGGTGCGTCAGTGAAATGCAGTCCAGTGGGCTTTTGTTCTGAAGACTCAGATATAACTAAAGTTTTTCTTAGCAGAGCCGTGAGAAGGAGTGAGACTGTTCATGGAACTTTTTATTTTGCAATTATAGTCATAAACATGACTTCATAATTCCTTCCTATCCCCCACCCACTATAATCTTAATAGGAACATTTATATTTTCCTCCACACCTTGACAATCATCAATATAATAGTGATGGGTATGGTGTCAGATTTCCAAAAGAGTTCCAGGTCAGGTTTTCAAGTACTTAGCTCCCACAACAGCATCAGATTTTCAAAAAAAATAGCTCATCTTCTCTCATGCAGACATTGGAAAAATGTGACCTTTTTTTCGAACTCTTCAGCAACCAAAGGCTCTTGCGGTGACCAAAGGCTCCTGTCTGACCAATCTTATTAGCTTCGGGGTGCCGATGCGACATCCAAGTGGCAACATCTGAGGGATACAGTTTACAACACGGCCTTGTCGGTGTTTGGAAGAAGAGCTAGAAACACGAACGACTGGTTCGAAGCTAACTCCGATGAGATGATTCCAGTCATTGAAAAGAAGCGTGCTGCACTCCTGGAGTACAAACGCTCACCGAGCCAGAGTACCCAGGAAGCACTTAAAGAGGCCAGAAGAACAGTACAGCAGTGTGATGGGGTCCTGGGGTCCCCCAAGCTCTGCACCCTGTCCTCAGGCAGGAGAGTCTCTCACCCAGTAGGAAAACAGTGGGTTTATTAGCCGACAGGACACAGCATCGCACAGAGGAGTCAGTACAGCAGGCAGAGACAGCCAGTCCAATCCATGCTGGGGAGAGGAGGCCCCGAGGGGCCCCCGGAGCCGGGGCCTTGCCCCCTCCTTGGTCTTGCTCTCTCTGAGCCCAGACTCACTGCTTCCAACTCCCAGTTCCAATTCAAACCCCTCAGGCTCCACCTCCTCCTTTGTCTCCAGTACAAAGGTGTTACCTGGTCATCCAGGTTACCCTCAGCAGGAGCCCCACACCCTCTGTGAGCCACTCACATACACACAGGTATCCCCCACTCCATCACAAGCAGACAGCCAGGCGCTGTGCCAACAACAACTGGCTCCGGCTATGAAGCAACATCCAGACCTGTGCCGACTTTGGTAATCTCAGAGGAACGTACGAGGGTATGAAGAAGGCATTAGGACCCACCCAGAACAAGATGGCACCTCTCAAATCCAAATCTGGTGAAGTCATTGCTGACAAAGCCAAACAGATGGAGCGCTGGGTTGAGCACTACTCCGAGCTGTACTCACGCGAGAACATTGTGGTTGACACAGCCCTCGATGCCGTCGAGCTCCTACCAGTAATGGACGAACTGGATCAAGAACCGACTGTGGATGAACTGAAGAGAGCCATCGACAGCATTGCAGCAGGAAAGGCCCCTGGCCAGGATGGTATACCACCAGAGGCAATCAAGTGTGCCGCAGACACACTCCTGGAACCCCTGCATGAGCTACTGTGCTTGTGCTGGAAAGAGGGTGAGGTTCCACAGGATATGCACGACGCTAACATTGTAACCTTGTATAAGAACAAAGGAGACAGAAGCGACTGCAACAACTACCGCGGAATCTCCCTCCTAAGCGTCACTGGTAAACAGTTTGCTCACGTCATCCTTGGCAGACTCCAGAAAATTGCTGAGAGGGTGTACCCCGAATTGCAGTGTAGATTCCGTGCAGAGAGGTCTAATGTTGACATGGTCTTCTCTCTAAGGCAGCTGCAGGAGAAGTGCAGGGAGCAGAGAAAGCCACTCTACAAAGCCTTCATTGATCTGACCAAGGCCTTTGACTTGGTCAGCAGGGATGGTCTGTTCAAACTGCTCCACAAGATAGGCTGTCCTCCACGGTTACTCAAGATGATCCAGTCATTCCACGAAGACATGAGAGGAGCCATCCAATATGACGGCGCATTATCGGATGCTTTCAGAATCAGGAGCGGCGTCAAACAAGGATGCGTGCTTGCTCCGACATCGTTCGGGATCTTCTTCGCACTCCTCCTGAAGCATGCCTTTGGATCTTCAACAGAGGGCATCTTGCTGCACACAAGATCTGATGGGAAACTGTTTAACCTTGCAAGGCTGAAAGCAAAGTCTAAGGTGCGAGAAGTCCTCATCAGAGACATGCTGCTCGCAGACGATATTGCTGTAGTGTCTCACACAGAAGACCAGCTTCAAAAACTGCTGGATCAGTTCTCCAAAGCATGCAAGGACTTTGGGCTTACCATCAGCCTAAAGAAGACAAACGTACTCGGTCAGGATGTTGCTGAATCCCCATCAATCAGCATTGACAACTATACGTTAGAGGTCGCCCATGAGTTCGTTTACCTCGGATCCACCATCACAGACACACTGTCATTGGAGACTGAGCTAAATAGGAGGATTGGAAAAGCGGCCACAACTCTGTCCAGACACAGCAAGAGAGCGTGGAACAACAACAAGCTGTACACTCACACCAAAATGCAAGTCTACAGAGCCTGCAGCCTCAGCACCCTCCTTCATGGCAGCGAGACTTGGACCCTGTATGCCCGCCAGGAAAAGAGGCTGAACGTCTTCCACTTGCGCTGCCTCAGGCGCATCCTTGGAATATCATGGAAGGACAGAGTGACCAACACCGCCGTCCTCGGGCAAGCTGGAATCCCAACCATGCACACCCTCCTCAGGCAGCATCGGCTCCGCTGGCTTGGCCACGTCCACAGGATGAATGATGGAAGGATTCCAAAAGACATCCTGTATGGTGAGCTAGCCTCTGGCAAAAGACCTCCTGGACACCCCCAGTTGCGCTACAAAGATGTCTGCAAGAGAGACCTCAGAGAGGTAGACAACTGGGAAGAACTAGCAGATGACCACAGCAGATGGAGGCAGGGGTTACACAAGGGCCTTCAGAAGGGCGAGAAGAAGATCAGACAGCTAGCAGAGGAGAAGCGAGCGTACAAAAAGCACAATAAGGACTTGCCAGACACCCACTACATCTGCAAGAGATGCAGCAAGGACTGTCACTCTCGTGTAGGTCTTCATAGTCACAGTAGACGCTGTAAATGAAGTCCTCAGTTGAAACTTTAAAGGGCACGATCTATAGTCTATGCAGACTGAAGGATGCCTACTACTAGGACATGGGGAAGTCAGTGGATGTGATATACCTTGACTTCAGTAAAGCCTTTGTTACAGTCTCCCACAACATTCATTCCCATAAGTTAAGGAAATACGGATTGGATCCTTGCACTATAAAATGGACAGAAATCTGGCTTGCCGGTTGGGCCCAACAGGTAGTGGTCAATGGCTCAATACGTGGATGGGGATCAGTTTCAAGCGGAGTGCTGCAAGGCTCGGTTCTAGGGCCAGTGTTGTTCAACATCTTTATTAATGACCTGCTTGAGGGACTGGATTGCACGTTAGCGAGTTTGTGGAAGACGCAAAACTAGGGGGAGAGGTAGATACGTTGGAGGGTAGAGAGAGAATCCAGAGTAACCTGGATAAATTGGAGGACTGGGCCAAAAGAAATCTGATGTGGTTCAACAAGGAGAAGTGTACAGTCCTGCACCTGGGGCAGAAGAATCCCAAGCATTGTTATAGGCTGGGGACAGACTGGCTCAGCAGCAGTATGATGGAAAGGGACCTAGGGGTAATGGTGGATGAAAGGCTGGATATGAGTAAAACAGTGTGCCCTTGTAGCCAAGAAGGCTAACGGCATACTGGGGTGCATTAGGAGGAGCATTTTGAGCAGATCTAGAGAAGTAATTGTTCCTCTCTATTTGGCACTGGTGAGGCCACATCTGGAATATTGTGTCCAGTTTTGGGACCCCTCCCCCAGTATAAAAAGGATGTGGATTTGCTGGAGCACATTCAGCAGAGGGCAACAAAAATGATTAGGGGGCTGGAGCACAAGACCTATGAGGATAGGCTGAGGGATTTGGGCTTGTTTATTTTACAGAAGAGAAGACTGAGGGGTGATTTAATAGCAGCCTTCAACTTCCTGAAGGGGAGCTCTAAAGAGGAAGGTGAAAAACTGTTCTCAGTGGTGTCAGATGGCAGAAGAAGGAGTAATGGTCTGAAGTTGAAGAGAGAGGGGTGAAGGTTGGATATTAGGGAAAAAACTACTTCACCAGGTGGGTGGTGAAGCACTGGAATGTGTTGCCGAGAGAGGTGGTGGATTCTCCATCCCTAGAGGTTTTTAAGTCCAGCTTGACAAGGTCCTGGCTGGGATGAGTTATTTGGGGTTGATCCTCCTTGAAGTAGGGGGCTGGACTAGATAACCTCACAGAATCACAGGGCTGGAAGGGACCTCAGGAGGTTCCTTCCAACCCTATGATTCTATGTTTCAGGATCTTCCAAACAAAGGTCCTATGCTAGATTTTATGTTAATATAGAACATATACACTATTAAATACCAGAAACCAAAGGGATGGGCATTTTATAAAATGCCTGGTGTGACAAACTAAGGCTGGGAGGGCGTGAGAACAAGAGGGAAAAGCAGAGCAGGCAAACAGGCAGAGTGTGAGCACCCATTGGAGGCCGGGGGAGTGGGCAGGCGCAGCCCGCCCACAACTAAAAGGCCCCTCTCACAGTGAGGGGGGACCTGCTAAAAACAACTGGTCCCAAATGAGTTCAGGAGACAACAAAAGAAAAAAACAGGTGGGAGTGAGGGTTAAAGGTTTAGAATACGGGAGCCGGAGGGGGACACCGAGCAAAGAACTCCGGACAGTGCCCACTGCTCCTCAAAGGTGTCCAGGGAGTTGGTGGACGCCACCCAGAGGAACTCTGCTCAGATTCGTGACAGGAGGGAGGAATGGAAGTAGGCCCCACAGTCGCAGATCGCCCCCTCTGCCAGCCTCCTCTCCCTGGTTTTGTAGATGGCCACTTTGGCCATGGCCAGTAGGAGGCTGACAAGGAGGTCCCACGACGTTGTGGGGCTGCGGATAGGGTGTGACAGAATGAGGAGGTGTGGGGAAAAGTGCAGCCAGAACCTCAAAAGGAGGTTCTGGAGGAGCCGGAAGAGGGGCTGCAGCCTGGCACACTCAACGTAGATGTGCGCCAGGTTCTCCCTCATACCGCAGAATGTGCAAGTGTCCGGGATGGGGGTGAACCGCGCCAGGTACACGCCTGTGCTCACCGCTTCATGGAGGATCCTCCAGATGATGTCCCCAGCGGGCCACGGAACCAAGGTGGAATAGAGGCTAGCCAAGCGGGGCTCCCCACTCTCCGACGGTGGTAAGAGGTCCCACCATTTGTCGTTGGGGCAAGACACAAGGGTGGGGAAGTGGAGCATGTGAAGCACGAGCGTGTACAGAAGATGTCTGGGCACGGTACAGAGGGGGACCGGCTGCAAGGTATGCAGCCGGCTGGGATGGTGAGGGGGAGGGGGACGGGCAGGGTCATTAAGCCGGGGGCCCACGGAGAGGTCTGGAGGGCTAGAAGTCAGAGGGTGGGCGGGGTGCACCCTCTCGCAGGACCCGGCGGAGGTAGATATGAGCAGTGGGTGGCAGGGCAGCCTTCACCTCCTCGAGCACGCACCGGTGGGAGGGGGGGGGGGAGAAGAGTGTAGGGTAGAGAGCCCCATGCGCTGGGCGAGTGCCGGGGCCTCCATCCAGTCCCCCCAGTCGTAGTCCAGGAGGTCTCCGACCCTGCTAATTCCACCTAGGACCAACCTCCAGCACACCATGGGAGACTGCACTGCCTGCACACGAAGGTAGGGGTTGTGCAGCAGGGGCTCCGCGAGGAGGTCTTCCCCCATGGTAGCCCCTAAGGATGGTGCAGAGGAGGTCCTGGTAGAAGGCCATCAGCTCTGAGAGACCTTGCGGATGGTCTCTCAAGGACAAGTAAAGGAACTGCTGGTTGTATCGAAGCCCTTGGCAACGGCGAAGGAAAGCGTGCGCCAGCGTGCTCCATGCTGGACTATCTGCACTGTTGATGTTGAGAAGTCCCTGCAGGGCCCGGAGGCAGAAGACATGGACCTGAGTGTGCAAGCAAGTCAGGCCCTGTCCTTCCTCCTCCGGGGGGAAGATGGAGAACCCCTGAAGAGACCCAGTGCAGTCCTGGCCAGAAGAACTCCAGAACTAACTTCTAGAGCTGGGCCCGGAACTCCGGGGGTGGGACCAGTGTGTTGAGACAGTGCCAGACCACGGACAGGAGCAGCTGGTTAAGTACCAGTGCCCTCCCGCGCAGGGAGAGACACTGCAGCAGTCCTGTCCACCTCCGCATCTCCTCAACCACCCTGCTCCTTAAACCTTGCCAGTTTTCCGGTGGAGAGGGATGCGTGGCGGATAGAAAAAACGCTGAGATAGAGCAGTGGACCCACGCTCCACCAGATGGCCTGAAGTGTGGGTGGGAGGCAGCATGCCTGCCATCCAGTCCCGACCACCAGGCCAGAGCTCTTGACCCAGTTGACCTGGGCGGAGGAGGCTGCCAAGTAAACAGCTTGGCAGGCCTCCAGCCGCACCAGGTCTCCTGGGTCCTGAACCCCGAGGAGCACGTCATTGGCATACGCCGACAGGACCAGCCACAGCCTCAGCTCCCGAAGCACCATCCCCGCCAACCTTCAGCAAAGGAGACACAGGAAGGGCTCAATGGCCAGGGCGTAGAGCTGTCCTGAGAGTGGGCAGCCTTGTCGTACTCCCTGTCCGAAGCTGACCGGGGCAGTCAGGGTCCAGTTGAGCTTAACCATGCACTCCGAAGCAGCGTACAGCACCCAGAGAAACCTGACGAAGCGAGGCCCAAAGCCGAAGGCCTGCAGGGTGCCCAGGAGATACCCATGGTCCACCCTGTCAAACGCCTTCTCCTGGGCCTAAGGACAGGAGGGCGAACTACAGGCCGTCCCTACACCCAAGCTCTAGGAGATCCCAGACCAAATACAGATTATGGAGGATGGTACGGCCCAGGACGGTGTAGGTCTGGTCGGGGTGGACCACGTCCTGCAGCACAGACCCCAAGCGATGGGAGATGGCTTTAGCGATAATCTTGTAGTCCGTGCTGAGGAGCGAGATGGGACGCCAATTCCTGAGGTCGCGGGGGTCCCCCTTCTTGGGCAGCTGGGAGAGGACGGCTCACCTGCACAATAGGGGGAGGACCCTGCTTTGCAAGGACTCGGCCCAGACGTTGAACAGGTCTGGGCCGAGGACGTGCCAAAATGCGGTAAAACTCCACGGTCAGCCCATCCATGCCCAGGGATTTGTTGGTGGGCATGAGACGGAGGGCTTCGGAGAGCTCAGCTAGAGTGAGGGGAAGCTCCAGCCGGTCCCGGTCGCCCGTGCTGACCGAAGGGAGTCAGTGCCAAAGCACCCTGCAGGCGTCGGCTGGATCCGGGGAGACAAGGGTGGCGTAGAAGGTGCAGGCCCTCTCGTGCATCTCCACTGGATCCGTAAGAGGGGTGCCATCCTCCTCAAGAAGGTAGAGAATATGTTTCTTGGCACCCCTCTTTTTCTCCAGGGCATAGAAGAAGCAGGAGCTGCGGTCCATCTCCCAAAGGAGTTGCATTCGTGACCTCACCAAGGCCCCCTGTGCCCGAAGGGCGTCGAGGCCCTGAGCTCATCCCTCTTCTCCCGGTACGTGCCGTGGAGGGCTGGATCTCTGGGGCTGGTGGCTAGGCGCCTCTCCAGCTCAAGCATCTCCCGCTCCAGCTGTCCTATCAATGCATTCTGCCGCGGGCTGATCCCCCGGGTACAGTCGCGGCAGAAGAGCCACGCGTGCACCTTTCCCAGATCCCACCACCACTGTGCCGAGGGAAAGGCGCACCGTTGCCCACGCCAGGCCAGTCAGAACTCCCAGAAGGACGCTACGAAGCCCACATCCTTCAGCAGGCTGTTGTTGAAATGCCAATAGGCTGACCCCCACTTCCCCAATGAAAGGGAAGCCTTCATGACCACCAGATGGTGGTCTGAGAAGGGGGCCGGCCGCACGCTGGAGGAGTGGGCCCGAGAGAGATGGTGCCGAGAGATGTAAATGCGGTCCAACCGGGAGCGTACAGATTTATGGCGCACCACCTGGACATAGGTGAAGACGGTGTCCTCGTCCGGGTGGTGGCTGCGCCAGACATCCACCAAGGAGCGATGGTTGATGAGCTCCCTGAGGACGTCCGCAGCAGCCTGGCACTGCTCCGTCCCCGTGCGGTCCCATTCCTCGGGGGTGCAATTGAAATCCCCACCGAGGACCAGGCACTCGCAAAGATCAATAGTGTCGAGGAAGGCCACCGCCTGCCGGAAGAAGGGTGTTCTCTCCGGGGGAAGTGTCGGGGAATAGACGTTGAGAAGGTGAAGGGGCAGCCTCTCCACCCGCGCCCGGAGATACTGCAGGCAGCCCCGCGCAACCTTGATGCTCCTCAGCACCTCGGGCTGCGGGTCTGGGGAGAACAGGGTCGCTACCCCAGCCCAGCGGGCCGAGAGATGGCTAAAATAGACCCCATCTCCCCACTCCAGCCGCCACTTGGCTTCGGCGGCTGGGATAGTGTGGGTCTCCTGCAGAAAGGTGACCGAGTACCTCCCCCCCGCCGGAGGAAGGAGAGCACTCGGCACCTGCGGAGACCCGACCCACAGCCCCTGGCATTTAGTGTGGCAAAGATGATTGGTGCCATTTGGAGGGCTGGGGAGGATCCTCGCCAGAGGGAGCACCGACGGTCCCTGTGGGGCCCCACAGCAAACCGTGACCAACCCCAAAAGCACTTAGGGCATCACGGAAGCTGCGGGCCCATTGGTAGGCCGTGGCGTCCCTCTTCCCGGTCCCCTTGCCCTCCTTAATAAGGGTCCTCACGGACTCTAGGATGGAATGGAAGTCGCCCCAGCGCTGGAGGGCAAGAGCTACCTTGTTCTTGGAGCCGCGAACATCCTCCAAGAACTGGTGCATCTCGCCCACCAGCGCGTGGGGCGCTGAGGCCTCGGGGTCCTGGGTTCCCGTTGGCCTTGTGTTCTTCTGGGGCCCACGTCCGGAAAAGAGATATAGGCGGGGGCTGGGGTTTAATTTCGGGAGGGATGGGGGCGGCGGAGAGAGAGCAGCCCCAGAAGTGCTGGGAGAGGGCGATGCAAGGGGGCCTCCCGAGGAGTCACAGCCTCGGGGCAGTTATCGATAGGCAGGGGTGTGGGGGAGGGGTGGTGGGGGAGAGGAAGGGTAGGGGAAGGGAGGATGGAGATTATAAGGGGAGGGGGAGGGTCACGCGGAGAGGGGGGAGGAAGAGGAGGGAGTGGGGGAAGAGGAAGAAGGGGAGGGTCTGGAGGGGGTAAAATTGCAGGTTCTGGAGCGGGACATTGATTGGAGGAAGGAGTAGGGGTGGGAGCGAGGGGAGGGGCTAAGGTGGGAGCGAGAGCGGGGATGTGAACGGAAGGGGTCTCGGGAGGGGCGGCTTCCTCAGGCGGTGGAAGAGGAGGAGGGGTTAAGGGCCGGGTGCCAGCGCACTCAGCGGCAGACACCAACAAGGTAGAGGGGTGGGTGTTGGGGTTTTTGGCTCCAGGCGGGGAAGTGGGGAACAGGGAGAACACAGTCCGGGGGCGGGGGGGGGGGGTCCCTGCTGGGAGGTCATCCCTGGTTGGGGGTGGGGGGGGGTCGCACCCTGCGATGTCGTGGAGCAAGGGGGAGTGGCGGTTGGGGCTGCGGGGGGGGTCGCTCGTGGGTAGGGAAAAGGGAAGTGAGGGGAATGGTGGGGAGTGAATGGACGGCCTGTGGGCCTCCAATAGTAGGCCGTCTGCATCCAGGGCCGCTGGGGTAAGGCACAAGGCCTCGACCTCCTGCGAGAGGAGGGCGAGGCCAAGGCTCACCTCCTCCAGGCGCTCCGCAGCAACAGTCTGGGTAGCGGCCGGAGGGGTGTCGGAGGAGGGCAAGGGCACAGAGAGGGCCGTCCCTGCCTCTTTGGGCTCTGGCTCCGGGGCAGAGGGGGTGGTGTCTCTCATTGCTGCCATGGCGGCCTCGGTTACCCCCAGCAGGTGGTCAGCAGCCGGGGGTTCAGCAGGTGGATCGGGGCTAGCAGCTCTCTTAAGTGCCTTGCACAGCACGCCCACCCCATCCTCTGACGGGGTGGAGTGCTGGGCGCACGCACTCCTTTTTTTCGCTTCCCCCCCACCAGCACCCAGCCCTCCAAAAAGGTGGGCTGGGTGGTAGAGGAGGAAGGGCCAGGGGACAGAGACAATGAAGAGGGAGGGAGGGAAAGAGAGGGCAGGGCGGCAAGAGAAGGGGGCGACCCACCCTGGTGTGGGCCCTGTCCCGGTTCTGTCGCCGGCCCTGCCTCCCTCTCCTCCGTAGGCCTGGCTTTAGTGCCTGCTCGGGTGCTGGCACCCGCTTCTTCTTGCCCCCACCACGCATTTGGGTGTCCTCCGACGCCCGAGCAGCGATGGATCCATCCAGGGGTGGAGGAGGAGGGGCAGTCCCAGGGCCTGTCGCGGTCGGGGCACCGCCGGTCTCGTGGCTGATGCCCTCTGGGTCGGAAGAGGTCCCAGGCTCCTCTTCGTGCCAGGCCAGGCAAAGCACCGGGCCTCCCCCAGTGTGTAAAAGACCCAGTACTGGGCCCCTTGATAGGGCACCAGTATAGTCCCCTCCTGGGCTACCCTGCCCTGTGCTGCCGCTGGCGGCAGTTGGACGCGGGCCTGCCAGCGGCAGGAGAGCACGTGCCGTAGGGCGGGGTCCTTGCAGCCTACGGGGAGGGGACTCAGGACCGACAAGGGTCGGCCCAGGGCAGTAAGGAATGGCAGAAGGGCAGAATTGGGGAGGAAGGGTGGGACAGAAGAGAAGACCACCCACACTCCCAGGTCTTCAAGCAGCTCCAGGGGCACGTGGACGCCCCCGACCGGCAGGCCCCTCTCCACCACCTCCTGGGCGGCGGTCTCCGACGGCAGGAAGAAAACGATCTTCCCAAACATCTGGGAGGCCGCCACCACGGCCGTGAGCCCCACCACCCGTGCCAACGCCCGCATGTAGGTTTCCACGTGGGACGAGGCAGCCACCAGGAGGCAGCGGACTCCGTGCCTCCTGGTGAGCACGGGGAAGGGGCCGCGACCGTCGGGGATGGTAGTCCTGGCGGAGGAAGCAGGGTGCGAGGCGGCGGCCGCCACCTGGGCATACAGCCTGGGGGCCGAGGAGTCAGAGCCCCCAGGAGTAGTGGAAGGAATAGGGGGGCGGGAAGAAGTGAGAGCTGCATCGGGTGTTTTAGCAGCTGAGGTGAGAGTCCCCACCACAGGGGGTTTTGCCTTACGGGCCGGGCTCTTGCCTTTTTTTGGTCCCCTGGCCCTTCCTGCCCTTTCAGGGGGTGGGGGTGAGTTCGGGGCAGGGTCACTGGAGGACACAGCAGGAGCCCCAGAGCCTGCGCCCGCGCCCTCAGCCGACATGATGGTAACAATCCTGGCAGACCTGGACGAGTGGGCCGCCGTTTCAGGGGCGGGAGAGGTAGCATCACCGGCTGACCCCCCAGTGGGCACGGAGGCCATGATGGCGGGTGTTAGAAGGAATTTATTGAGGGTGGGGGCCTTTAAGAGAGCGGGGGAAGGAGGAACGTAGCTGCCCCTCCCCCACTGGCTGGGCTGGGGACCCGGTCAGGTGGGGGAAGGGCAGGGGAAGGGAGGTGAGACCAGGGAAAGGGGAGCACAGAAATGGCCACAACTCCCAGCACAAGATGGCTCCTGTTCCTGCACTGGGACGTGGGGGCAATTCAAAATGTGTGCGTGTGTGGGGGTGGTGGCTGAGGCGCCTAACAAAGCAAAAGGGGGGGCGTGGGCACTCAGAAGAAGGGGGCCTTAAAGGGAGGGATGTGCCCACGGGCACCGGAGGGGTGGGCCCACAGCAGCTGCTGCAGAGCCTAACAGAAAGCAGGGGGAGGAGGAAGGGGCAGCCGGTTGGGGGCCCAGATGGAAAGGGCCCTGGTGGCAGCTGGGGGTGGGGAGGGCAGTGAGGGAGGCGGTGGCTGCAGGGGTGGGGCAGGGACCACACCCTAACACCCCACCCCCAGCTACGCAGCCACCCCCCTGGAGCCCTGGTGGAGAGGGGCCCCACCCAAGCTCACCCCTCCCCAAGCCGCTCCACAGGAGGCTGTGGAAGGGAGCCCAACCACCGCTTTAAGAAAGCCCCTTACCTCCTCCGAAGCAGTGAGGGTGCAGCAGCTGCCGGATGAAAGCGTGGGCCCGAACAGGGGGCCAGCAGTCTCCCCCCAAAGAATGGAAAGGGGGGGCCCTCCTGCCAAGGGGCAGGGGGCGAGAGTCCCCCACACTCCACCCACCCAGCAGCTCCTGAGAAAACTAGCTGGAAAGGGTGGGGGAAGGAAGCAGCAGCCTGCCTGCCTGGGGCAGGAGAGAAGCTGGCCCAAGAAGGGGCGGGGGGTCCCAGGAAGACAGCCCCACAGGGGCTGCCCACCCCCAGCACCCCGCCTCCCCACTGTGGGGAGGGTTCCCAAGGGTGGGCGGGGGGGCAGTTCCACAACAACCCTGCAGGAGACCAGCAGCCTGTGAGCAGCTGGAGAGGAAACTGCCCTGGGCCAATTGGGTGCAGCTGTTCCCACTTAAGCCTGCTCTTAACAGAACCCTTTACCCAGCCGGACAGGGGAGAGGAGTTTGTCTTGAAGCACTAGAGGAGCCGAGCCGAGCCGAGCCGAGCCGAGCCACGCCACGCCACGCCACCGAGATTTGGTGTAAGGCCAAGCAGACTGACCACACAGGAGGAGCCAATCCAGGAGGGAGAACATGCTGCTGCTGCTCCCACTGCCACTACCTGGCAGAGGTACGGGTGGCGGGGAAGAATCGTCTGGAGAAGTGGACCAGGGAAGAGCTGCAGTGTTCCTAATGAGGGGAGCCCTCCCCCACCACTAGCAGCCTCAGAGGGTCCCTGGCCCAGAAGGTGGAACAAGTGGGTGTGGCCCAGGTTCCCCCCAGACCACCATCTTCCCTCCCCACCACTGTCTCAAGCAGGGCAACGGTATTCTGGACTAAACAGAGGACCAGAGCCCTGGAGCGAGGCGAGCCTTACCACATGTGGTGTCAGCGGTGGGATTGGAGTGCTGCTGTGAGATCCTGCAGCAGACCCACCTAGAGGAGCTCAGAGAAAAAGAGAGACGGAGGACATGGTGAAACCCCTTGTACAAGCCACAGCAGTGCAGCAGGAGGCTACCCAGCTCTATGCAGCTACCCAGCAGGAGGCCCTGCGACTACAGCAAGAGACTAACCAGCTGCTCATGAGCCAGGCAGCCCAGGACTGAGCCACCCTTGGAGAGGGTCGTAGCGCAGCTACAGGCCCAGACTGCCCGGGTGCACGGCCTGGATGGGACTCGACCCCTGCGGGCTGGCAACTACCTCCAGAAAATGACAGGGGAAGGCAACATAGAAGCCTACCTTTTGGCCTTTGAGAGGCTGGCCCTGAGACCAATGGGCCAGCTTCCTGGCCCCATTCCTCTGCGGAGAGGCCCAGAAGGCCTACTCCAACCTACCGGAGGGGGTGGCTGTAGATTACACCCAGCTGAAGGCCAAGATCCTGGCCCAGACTGGAGTGACAACAGCCGTCAGAGCCCAGCGGTTTCATGAATGGAAGTACCGGGAGGGAAAAGTGCCAAGGACCCGGCTGTTCGCTTTAATCCACCTGGCCCAAAGATGGCGACAGCCCAAGACTCATGACCTGGACAGGATCCAGGAGACTGCTGTGTTCAACCAGTACATGAGGGGGCTACTGCTGGACTTTTGGGGATGGGTCTGCCAGAATGACCTGTCTTTGTACGATGAAATGGTAGCTCTCGTGGAGAGACAGTCAACAACCTGAGCTCTCACATGGCCCCTTGCGGAGGAAGCCCGGTAGGGCAAGTGGTCCCCTCCTACTCCATAGGCCCAGCCATTGGAGCCCCTAGGCAGGGTTGGGGGCAGGAGAAAGGAGAGGAAGGGGCAACCGGATGTCCCTAGGGGACATGGAGGGCCAGAGAAGGAGGATGCGGGGATGAGACCTAGCAACCCCAAGGGAAGGCAGATGCTCCATGTGGGTATAAGCATTACTTGTGCAGGGACTTGGGGCACATAGCGGTCCACTGCCCAAATGTGGATGAACCCATGCAATGCAACTGTGGGGATCTGGGGGGGTCTCTGCAGCCTGATAGATGTGGTGGGCATCGTAACAGCCCCCCCACTGGTATACCCGGCCAGTGAAAATGAATGGCATGGAGACTATGGCCCTGGTGGACTCGGGGAGTGCCCTCACATTAGTCTCAGGGCAGCTGGTGAGGCAAGACCAGCTTACCTGAGCCAAGCACACAGGAATATCCTGTGCGCATGGGGATGTGTGTTATTACCCAGTCATCCCCATGTGAATTGAGTTACAAGGAAATGTCACGAGTGGCAGCAGGGGTGGTACCAGGGCTCCCCTACCTGGTGGTGATTGAGCAGGACTTCTCTGGCTTTGGCAATCTGTTGCCCATGGAGGGAGGGAGAGTAGAGGTGTCATCCCTGACCTTCCATGAGTTCTTCCAAGACCTCTTTGCTGCACCTGGGAAACGGTGGAAGTCGAGGGGTGAGAGGATGGCAGCCAAGCAGCTGCGTACCCAGAACCCTGTCCCTGCCACACAGGATAGAAAATATAGTAATCGTTTCAGTGCCCTATGGGCATCTACGTTTCTGTGGCTTTTAATTCAATCCCCAGGAGCAGATGTGCCCATCTGACAAGAGCCCGATCACTAAGTACCGTGAGTGGCACCGTGTTTTGGCACCTTCGGAGAAGCCAGTGTAACCCCTTTTCTCTCCTCCCTGGGTTACTCGGGAGAAGGCAGAGCACAGTTGTGTGTCGGTTTAATTGAAAGAGATCCTGAGTGTCCCAGTGGTGATGTTGGATATTTGAGAATCCCCTTTCCACTCCTGATTTCTAAAGGTCTGTAAAATGGCAGTGCCACCACCTGGCTGGCCCCTGGACACATGTAACAGCTGTGCCTTTGGGAACCTCCAGGAAACTTATTCCAGTTATAATCTGGGTTTAACTCCCAAACAGCAATTATAAACAGTGTGTGTATTGTGACAAAGACCCTTGTCAGCCCCTGTGGGTCTTTGCGCTTCCTGGCGGTTTCTTTTGTTGTGCCTCAGAGACTCACGGAGACCCCTTGTCTGCCCAGGCCTTTCCAGAGGCAGGAGTCTCCGCTTAGCGAGCCATCCTCACCGCTGGCAAGGCCCAGCTGGGGAGGACACAGCCAGTCCCCTTGCAGGCCCATGCCTGTTCCAAAGTAGTAACCTTCTGGGGAAGGGTGGGGGGAGTCCAGACCCGCCCTCTACCCTGGACTGTGGCCCAGGGTCCCTGCGAGGTCAACAAGCTGCTGGTGGGGCCTTCGCTCCGGCCCAATGCAACGACCTCACCCTGGGCCACTTCACCCACCACTTCCCTGTGCTCGTGCTCCTCAGTGCACCTTCCAAAACCTCCCTCCCACGAGCAGCTGGGGGGACCTTTTATAGGGAATGCAGGGCCTCAGCTGTCCAAAGACTACTGACTAGAGTCAGCTGTGGCTACTGGTTAATGAGGCCCCCAGCTGTCTGCCTTAATTGGGAAACAGGAAAGCATTCCCCCGCCAGCCAGTATCCCTGCCTTCTCGTGGGGTTCTGTAGCCTGTCCCCGTAGGCTGGGGAGCTGCCACACAGAGCCCATTAGGGCCCCTGTGGTTGGGAGGTCAGGGGCTGTGGGGTGGGCACCTTGGCTGCTGGCTTTGGCCGCCCTGGGGCTGCTTTTGGCCCCTTCTTTTGGGCCAGCTTCTTCCCTGCCCTGGGTGGGCTGCTTTCTTCTCCCCCCAACTCCCAGCTAGTTTCTTATTTTTCTGGAACTGCTGGGTGGGTGGTGTGTGGGGGGGACTCCTGCTTCCCTGCCTTTTGGCAGGGAGGGGGGTACCCCCCCTTTCCATCTTCTGGGGGGGGGAGTCTGCTGGCCCCCTGCTTGGACCCACTTTACCACCTATTGGCTGCAGCATTCCTGCTGCTTCAGAGGAGGTAAGGGGCTTGGGCAGCGGCTGGGCTTCCCCCACAGCTTCCTGTGGAGTGGCTGGGGTGGTGAGTTTAGGTGGGGCCCCTCCCCACTGGGGCTCCACAGGGGTGGCTGCATAGTTGGGGGTGGGGTGTTAGGGTGTGGTCCCTGCAGCCACTGCCTCCTTCACTGCCCCACCCCCTCCACACCCAGCTGCCACCGGGGCCCTTCCCATCTGAGCCCCACCCTAATCATCTGCCCCTTCCTTCTCCCCTGCCCCGCTCTTGTGGGGCTCTGCAGCAGCAGCAGCTGTTGTGTGGCCCACCCTCAGGCACCCGTGGGCACACTCCTCCCTCTAACTCCCCCTCTGGCTGGTTCTACCCCCCTTCCTTTTTGCCCCCCCTCTTTTTGTGCCCACATCCCCCTTTTTCTTTCTGGTAGGTGCCCGAGCCCCTCCCTGTCCACTCACTCACCCCCCCCCCACTTACATATATTGCACCCCCCCCCACACATCCCAGTGCAGTTGCAGGAGCTGCTTCCCACCCTGTCCTGGGAGTTGTGGCCCCCTTGCACCTCCCTTTCCTCCCTCTCTTCTCCTGCCCCACCCCCACCTGACCAGGTCCTCAGCTTGGCTGGTGGGGGAGGGGTAGCCACGTCCTCCCCTCCTCTGCTCTTTCTTAAAGTGCCCCACCCCAATAAATTCCCTCGCCCTTGCACCCCTCACCATGGCCTCTGCAACCACCGGGGGACTATCTGGCGATGCCCCCCTCCCTCTTCCCTCCACTGGCACCCCTTCCACCTCTGAAATGGCGGCCTCCTCGTCCAGGGCCGCCGGGGTCCTTGCCATCTCTTCGGCCGAGGGCGCGGGTGTACGCTCTGGGGCTCCTACCACCCCCGCCGCGGCGTCCTCCGGTGACCCCACCCCGAACCCAACCCCCCAAAAGGGCAGGAAGGGCCAGGGGAAAAAGAAAGGCAGGAGCCCCTCCCGAAAGGCCAAACCTCCCGTGGCGGGGCTCTTACCCCAGCTGCTGCAACATCTGGCACAGCTCCCCCTTCTCCCTGCCCCTCTGTTCCCACCACCGCACCTGGGGGCTCCAATTCTTCGGCCCCCAGGTCGTACGCCCAGGTGGCGGCTGCCGCCTCATGCCCTGCTCCCTCCGCCTCCGCTAGGACTACCACCCCCAACGGTCGCGGCCCCTTCCCCGCGCTCACCAGGAGGCATGGAGTCCGCTGCCTCCTGGTGGCTGCCTCGCCCCACGTGGAAACCTACATGCGGGCGTTGGCACGGGTGGTGGGGCTCACAGCCGTGGTGGCGACCTCTCAGATGTTCGTGAAGATTGTCTTCTTCCTGGCATCGGAGGCCGCCGCCCAGGAGGCGCTGGAGAGGGGCTTGGCGATAGGGGGCATCCACGTGCCCCTGGAGCCGCTGGAAGACCTGGGTGTGCGAGTGGTGTTCTCCTCCATCCCACCCTTCCTCCCCAACTCCGCCCGTCTGCCTTTCCTCGCTGCCCTGGGCCGGCCTCTGTCAGTCCTGAGCCCCCTCCCCCTAGGCTGCAAGGACCCCACCCTTCAGCATGTGCTTTCTTCCCCCCGGCAGGCTCAAGTACAACTGTCGCCGGCGGCAGCACAGGGCAGGGTAGCCCAGGAGGGGACTATACTGGTGCCCTATGAAGGGGCCCAGTACCGGGTCTTTTACACCTTGGGGGAGGCCCGGCGCTTCGTGTGCCAGGTGGCGAGGCATGTCTGGAGGGATTGCCCCCTGGCCTGGGGTGAAGAGGAGTCCGGGACCTCCTCCGACCCAGGGGGTGCCAGCCACGAGACTGGCGGCGCCCTGACCACGACAGGCCCTGGGACCACTCCTCCTCCTCTCGTCCCAGACTGATCCATCGCTGCTCGGGCATCGGAGGGCACCCAAACCGGTGGTGCTGGGCAAGAAGAAGTGGGCGCCAGCGCCCAAGCGGCCACAAGAGCCGGGCCCGCGGAGGAGAGGGAGGCAGGGCCGGCAGCAGGACCCGGGCAGGGCCCACCACAGGGAGGGCCGTCCCTTCCCCCTGCTGTCCCGGCCCCTCCTTTCCTCCCTCCCTCCCTCCTTGCTGCCTCAGCCCCCTGGCCCTTTCTCCTCTGCCGCCCAGCCCCCCTCCTCGTAGGACTGGGTGCTGGTAGCGGGGAAAAAGGAAAAAAAGGAGTGCGCGCGACCGGCACCCCACCCCATTGGAGGATGGGGCGGGCGTGGCCCCGCAAGACACCAAAAAGAGCCGCCAGCCCCAGTCCACCCTCCGAACCCCCAGCCACTGACCACCTGCTGGGGGTAGCCGGGGTCACCACGGAGGCCACAAAGGACACTGCCCCTTCTGCCCTAGAGCCGGAGCCTCAAAAAACAGAGACCGCCTCTGTCACCCCCTCGCCCTCCTCCGACACCCATCTGGCTGCTGCCCAGCTTGCCCCTGTGGAGCGTCCAGAGGAGGTGAGCCTCGGCCTCGCCCTCCTCTCGCAGGAGATCGAGGCCCTTGGTCTCGCCCCTGCAGCCCTGGACGTGGACGGCCTTCTATTGGAGGTCCGCGGGCCGTCCCTCTACTCCCCACCCTCCTCGCTCCCCCTCTCCCCATCCATTAGCACCCCTTCAACTGCCACCCTTCCCTGCTCCGGGACATCGCAGAGTGCAGCACCCCCCTCAATCGGGGATGACCTCCCGGCGGGGGTCAGCCAGCCCCCGGACGCCCCAGGAGATCCGGTGTTCCCATTATGCCCTCCCTCCCTTCTCAGACCCGAAGACCCTACCACCATTCCTGCCACCCCGTCGGTGCCCGCCGCCGACTGCGTGGGCACCTTGCCCCAAACCCCAACTCCCCTTCCACCACCCATGGAAGTTCCCCCTCCTGAGATCCCCTCCACTCCCATCCCAGGCCCTACTCCCACCCTGGCCCCCCTCTCTACCCCCACCCCTGCTCCCCTCTCCAATCAATGTCCCATCCTAAAACATGCAACCCTCCCCGCTCCAGGCCCTCCCCTTCCCCCTCTTCCACCACTCCTGCCCCTCCCTCCTCCCCCTGCTCCCCCTTCCACCCCCCATCCTCCCCACCTTCACCCTTCCCCTTTTCACCCCTCCCCTCAACACTTGTCCACCCATATCTGCCCCCGAGGCTGCGATCACCCAAGAGGCCTCTGCTGCACTGCCCTCTCCCAGCACCTCCGGGGCTGCTCTCCCTCTGCCGCCCCCATCCCTCCCGAACCTTTACCCCACTCCCCGCTTCGACCTTTTTTATGGCTGAGGGGCCCATAAGAAAACGGGGCTGAGGGGCCCCCGGCCCCGCGAAATCCCAGCACCCCATGCGCTGGCGGGCGAGATACGCCAGTTCTTGGATGACATTTGCAGGTCCAAGAACAAGGTCGCTCTCGCCCTCCAGTGCTGGGATGACTTCCACACCATCCTAGAGTCCGTGAGGGCCCTTCTAAAAGAGGGCAAGGGGACCGGGAGGAGGGACGCCGTGGCCTACCAGTGGGCCTGTAGCTTCCGTGACACCTTAATTACCTTCGGCGTCAGTCACGGCTTGCTGCGTGGCCCCACAGGGGCTGTCAGCGCTCCCTCCGGCGAGGATCCTCCCCAGCCCTCCAAATGGCGCCGCTCGTCCTTGCCACATTAAATGCCAGGGGCTGCGGGTTGGGTCTCCGCAGGTACCGAGTGCTCTCCTTCCTCTGGGAGGCGGGGTACTCAGTCACCTTCTTGCAGGAGACCCACACTACTCCAGTCACCGAGGACAGCTGGCGGCTGGAGTGGGGAGACGGGGTCCACCTTAGTCACCTCTCGGCCCATCGGGCCCAGGTAGTGACCCTGTTCTCCCCAGACCTGCAGCCCGAGGTGGTGGGGAGCGTCAAGGTCATGCCAAGCCACCTCCTGTATCTCCGGGTGCAGGTGGAGGGGCTGCCCCTCCACCTCCTCAACATCTACGCCCCAACATCCGGCCCGGAGAGAACATCCTTCTTCCAGCAGGCAGCGGCCTTCCTCGACTCCATCGATCCTCACGAGTGCCTGGTCCTCGGCGGAGATTTTAACTGCACCCTCGAGGAGCGGGACCGTACGGGGACGGAGCAGTGCCAGGCCGCTGCAGACGTCCTCAGGGAGCTCATCAATGATCGCTCCCTGGTGGATGTCTGGTGCAGCCACCACCTGGACGAAGACACTGTCTTCACCTACGCCCCGAGTGCTGGGCCATAAATCCGTACACTCCCGGTTGGACCGCATCTACATTTCCCGACACCATCTCTCTCGGGCCCACTCCTCCAGTGTGCGGCCAGCCCCCTTCTCGGACCACCACCTGGTGGCTGTGAAGGCTTCCCTCTCTCCGGGGAAGCGGGGTTCGGCCTATTGGCATTTTAAAAACAGCCTGCTGGAGGATGTGGGCTTTGCGGCGTCCTTCCAGGAGTTCTGGCTGGCCTGGCGTGGGCAACGGCACACCTTTTCCTCGGTGCGGCGGTGGTGGGATCTGGGAAAGGTGCGCACGTGGCTCTTCTGCCGCGACTATACCTGGGGGGCCAGCTGGCGGTGGGATGCGTTGATAGGACAGCGGGAGGTTCTTGAGCTGGAGAGGCACCTGGCCACCAGCCCCGGGGATCCACCCCTCTGCGGCATGTACCGGGAGAAGAAAGACGAGCTCAGGGCCCTCGACGCCCTTCGGGCACGTGGGGCCTTTGTGAGGCTGCGGATCCAGCTCCTTCAGGAGATGGACCGCGGCTCCCGCTTCTTCTACACCCTGGAGAAAAAGAGGGGTGCCAAGAAATATATCTTCTGCCTCCTCGTGGAGGATGGCACCCCTCTTACGGATCCGGCAGAGATGCGTGAGAGGGCTCGCGCCTTCTACGCCACCCTTTTCTCCCCGGATCCAACCGACGCCGACGCCCACAGAGTGCTTTGGGACCAACTTCCTTCGATCAGCACGGGTGACCGGGAGCGGCTGGAGCTTCCTCTCACCCTGGCCAAGCTCTCGGAAGCCCTCCGTCTCATGCCCACCAACAAATCCCCGGGCATGGATGGGCTGACCGTGGAGTTCTACCGCGTGTTTTGGGACGTCCTCGGCCCAGACCTGCTCAGCGTCTGGGCCGAGTCCTTACAGAGCAGGGTCCTCCCCCTGTCGTGCAGGCGAACCGTCCTCACCCTGGTGCCCAAAAAGGGGGAACCCCGCGACCTCCAGAACTGGCATCCCATCTTGCTCCTCGGCACAGACTACAAGATAATCGCCAAAGCCATCTCCCGTCGCTTGGGGTCCGTGCTGTAGGACGTGGTCCACCCCGACCAGACCTACACCGTCCCGGGCCATGCCATCTTCGATAACCTCTATCTGGTCTGGGATCTCTTGGAGCTCGGGTGTAGGGATGGTCTGTTGTTCTCCCTCCTGTCCTTGGACCAGGAGAAGGCATTCAACAGGGTGGACCACGGGTATCTCCTGGGCACTCTGTGGGCCTTCGGCTTCGGACCCTGTTTCATTGGGTTTCTCCAGGTGCTGTACGCAGCCTCAGAGTGTCTGGTCAAGCTCAACTGGACCCTGACCGCTCCAGTCAGCTTCGGGCGAGGGGTGCATCAGGGCTGCCCGCTGTCAGGCCAGCTCTACGCTCTGGCCATCGAGCCCTTCCTCTGTCTCCTTCGGTGAAGGTTGACGGGGTTGGTGCTCCGTGAGCCGGAGCTGCGGCTGGTCCTGTTGGTGTACGCCAATGACGTACTCCTGTTGGCCCAGGACCCGGGAGACCTGGTGTGGTTGGAGGCCTGCCAAGCCATCTACTTGGCGGCCTTCTCTGCCCGGGTCAACTGGGTCAAGAGCTCTGGCCTGGTGGTTGAGGCTGGGTGGCAGATGAGCCACCTCCCACCCGCGCTCCAGGCCATCCAGTGGAGCGCGGGTCCGCTGTCCTATCTGGGCGTCTTTCTATCCGCCACGCATCCCTCTCTGCTGGAAAACTGGCAGGGTTTAGAGGGCAGGGTGGCTGAGCGGTTGCAGAGGTGGACGGGGCTGCTCCAGTGTCTCTCCCTACAAGGGAGGGCACTGGTGCTTAACCAGCTAGTCCTGTCCATGCTCTGGCACCGTCTCAGCACCCTTGTCCCAGCCCCGGGCTTCCTGGCCAACCTCCAGAAGGTAGTTCTGAAGTTTTTCTGGCCAGGACAGCACTGGGTCCCTGCAGGGGTTCTCCATCTCCCGCCGGAGGAGGGAGGACAGGGCCTGACCTGCCTCCGCACTCAGGTCCATGTCTTCTGCCTCTGGGCCCTGCAGGGACTCCTCAACAGCAACAGCGCAGATAGTCCGGCGTGGAGCACGCTGGCGCATGCTTTCCTCCGTCGCTTGCGAGGGCTCCGATACGACCGGCAGCTCCTTTTATTTGCCTTTGAGAGGCCATCCACGAGACCTCTCGGAGCTGCCAGCCTTCCACCAGGACCTCCTCCACACCTGGCGGCTGCTCGCAGCCTCCAGGTCCTTAGGGGCCGCCGCGGGGGAAGATCTCCTCGCGGAGCCCCTGCTACACAACCCCTACCTCCGTGTGCAGGCGGCGGAGTCCCCCGCGGTGCGCCGGCGGTTGGTCCTAGGTGGAATCACCAGGGTCGGAGACCTCCTGGACTATGACCGGAGAGACTGGATGGAGGCCCCGGCGCTCGCCCAGCGCATGGGGCTCTCCACCCTACGCTCTCCCTGGCGCGTACTCGAGGAGGTGAAGGCTGCCTTGCCACCCGCTGCTCACATCTACCTACGCCGGGTCCTGCAAGAGGGTGCACCCCTCCCCCCTCTCACTCCTGGCCCTCCGGACCTCTCTGTGGGCCCCCGGCTCTGCGAGCCTCCCCGCCCCCCCTCCCCCACATCATCCCACCGGGCTGCACACCTTGCAGCCGGTTCCCTTTTGAACCGCGCCCAGGCGTCACCTGTACACGCTTGTGCTTCACACGCTCCACTTCCCCACCCTCGCGTCCCGCCCAGACCACAAGTGGCGGGACCTTCTACCACCTTCGGAGGGTGGGGAGCCCTGGTGGGCCAGCCTTTATTCTACCCTGGTCCCGTGGCCCGCCGGGGACATTGGCTGGAGAATCCTCCATGGGGCGGTGAGCACGGGCGTGTATCTGGCGCGGTTCACCCCCCTCTCCGACACCCGCTAGGACTACCACCCCCGATGGTGGCGGCCCCTTCCCCGCGCTCAACAGGAGGCACGGAGTCCGCTGCCTGGTGGCTGCCTCGCCCCACGTGGAAACCTACGTGCGGGCGTTGGCACGGGTGGTGGGGCCCGCGGCCATGGTGGCGGCCTCCCAGATGTTCGTGAAGATTGTCTTCTTCCTGGCATCGGAGGCCGTCGCCCAGGAGACGCTGGAGAGGGGCTTGGCGGTAGGGGGTGTCCACGTGCCCCTGGAGCCTCTGGAAGACCTGGGTGTGCGAGTGGTGTTCTCCTCTGTCCCACCCTTCCTCCCCAACTCCGCCCGTCTGCCTTTCCTCGCTGCCCTGGGCCAGCCTCTGTCGGTCCTGAGCCCCCTCCCCCTAGGCTGCAAGGACCCCACCCTTCAGCATGTGCTTTCTTTCCCCCGGCAGGCTCGGGTACAACTGTCGCCAGTGGCAGCACAGGGTGGGGTAGCCCAGGAGGGGGCTATACTGGTGCCCTACGAAGGGGCCTAGTACCGGGTCTTTTACACCTTGGGGGAGGCCCGGTGCTTCGTGTGCAGGGCAGCGGGGCACGTCCGGAGGGATTGCCCCCTGGCCCAGTGTGAAGAGGAGCCTGGGACCTCCTCTGACCCGGGGGGTGCCAGCCATGAGACCGGTGGTGCCCTGACTGTGACAGGCCCTAGGACTGCCCCTCCTCCCCTCATCCCGGACGGATCCATCGCTGCTCCGGCATTGGAGGACACTCGAACACGTAGTGAGGGGCATGAAGAAGCGGGTGCCGGTGCCTGAACGGGCACTAAAGCCGGGCCCACGGAGTAGAAGGAGGCAGGGCCGGCGGCAGGACCAGGACAGGGCCCACCCCAGGCAGACTGTCCCTTTCCCTTGCCGCCCTGCCCTCTCTTTCCCTTCCTCCCTCCTCGTTGTCTGCGTCCCCTGGCCTTCCCTCCTCTACCGCCCAACCCGCCTCTTCAGAGGGCTGGGTGCTGGTGGTGGGGGGAAAGCGGGGGGAAAAAAAGGAGTGTGCGTGTCCGGCACTCCACCCCATCCTTCGACGGGGTGGGCATGCCGCACAAGGCACTTGAGAGCTGCTGGCCCCAATCCACCTGCTGGACCCTCGGTTGGCAACCATCTGCCAGGGGAACCAAGACCGCCGCCGCGGTGGCAACAAAAGATGCCACCTCCGCTGCCCCGGAGCCAGAGCCCAAAGAGGCTGAAACGGCCTTCTTTGTGCCCTCACCCTCCTCCAACACCTCTCCAGCCGCTACCCAGGTTGTCACTGCGGAGCGCCCGGAGGAGGTGAGCCCTGGCCTCACCCTCCTCTCGCAGGAGGTTGAGGCCCTGGGCCTTATCCCGGCGGCCCTGGACGCGTATGGCCTATTATTGGAGGCCTGTGGGCCGTCCATTCACTTCCCACCACTCCCTTCCCTCTTTTTCCCTACCCGCCAGCGATCCCCCAACCACCACTCCCCCTTGCTCCGGGACGTCGCAGGGTGTGACCCCCCCCCCGCAACCAGGGATGACCTCCCAGCAGGGGTCAGCCAGCCCCTGGACACCCCAGAGGAATTAGTGCTTTCCGTGTACCCCACCTCCCCTCCTGGAACCAAAAATCCCAACACCCACCTCTCCACCCTGGTGCCTGTCGCCGAGTACGTGGGCACCTTGTCCTTAACCCCCGCTCCCTTCCCACCACCTGAGGAAGCCCACCCTCCTGAGGCCCCTTCTGTCCACACCCCTGGCCCCGTTCCCACCTTAGCTTCCCCTCCTGCCCCTACTCCCACTCCCTCCTCCAATCAATGTCCCACTCCAGACTCTGCAACCTTACCCCCTCCAGACCTTCCCCTTCTCCTCCTCCTCCTCCCTGCCCCCTCCCCCTCCCTTTATAATTTCCATCCGCCCCCACCCTTCTTCTCCCCGTCGCTCCCCTTGACCGCTGCTTATTCATAACTGCCCCTGAGGCTGCGACTCCTCAGGAGGCCCTCCTTACATCGCCCTCTCCCAGCACTTCTGGGGCTGCTCTCCCTCTGTCGCTCCTGCCCCTCCCAAAATAAAATCCCAGGCCCCGCCTAGACCTCTTCTCTGGACGTGGGACCCAGAAGAACATGAGGCTGATGGGTACTCAGGACCCCGAGGCCCCGGCACCCCACGCACTGGTGGGTGAGATGCGCCAGTTCTTGGAGGATGTTCATGGCTCCAAGAACAAGGTAGCTCTTGCCCTCCAGCGCTGGGGCAATTTCCACTCCATCCTAGAGTCCGTGAGGGCCCTTCTGAAGGAGGGCAAGGGGACCGGGAGCAGAGACGTCGCAGCCTACCAACGGGCCCGCTGCTTCCATGACGCCCTAATCACTTTTGGGGTTGGTCACGGCTTGTTGCGGGGCCCCACAGGGACTGTCAGTGCTCCCTCTGGCGAGGATCATCCCCAGCCTTCCAAATGGCGCCAATCATCTTTGCCACACTAAATGCCAGGGGCTGCGGGTCGGGTCTTCGCAGGTGCCGAGCGCTCTCCTTCCTTCGGGGGCGGGGGGGGTACTCGGTCACCTTTCTGCAGGAGACCCACACTATCCCAGCCGCCGAAGCCAAGTGGTGGCTGGAGTGGGGAGACAGGGTCTATTTGAGTCATCTCTCGGCCCGCCAGCCTTTATTCCACCTTGGCTCCACGGCCCGCCGGGGACAATCATCTGGAGGATCCTCCATGGAGCAGTGAGCACGGGCGCATACCTGGTGCAGTTCACCCCCATCCCAGACACCTGCACCTTCTGCGGTATGAGGGAGAACCTGGCGCACATCTACTTTGAGTGCGCCAGGCTGCAGCCCCTCTTCCGGCTCCTCCAGAACCTCCTCTTGAGATTCTGGCTGCACTTTTCCCCACACCTTCTCATTCTGTCACACCCCATTCGTGGCCCCACAAAGTCGCGGGACCTCCTCATCAGCCTCCTCCTGGCCATGGCCAAAGTGGCCATCTACAAAACCAGGGAGAGGAGGCTGGCAGAGGGGGCGACTGTGGGGCCTACTTCCATTCCTCCCTCCGGTCACGAATCCGAGCAGAGTTCCTCTGGGCGGCGTCCACCGACTCCCTCGACACCTTTGAGGAGCAGTGGGCGCTGTCCAGGGTTCTCTGCTCGGTGTCCCCCTCCGGTTCCCTCATTTTGAACCTTTGACCCTCACTCCCGCTCCTGGTTTCTCTTTTGTTGTCCCCCGTGTTCATTTGGGGCCGTGGTTTTTCTTAGTGGATCCCTCCTTGACCTGAGAGGGGTCTTTTAGCTGTGGGTGGGCTGCGCCCACCCACTCACCCGGCTATCCAATAGGTGTAGGATTCTGTAGCCCCCAGGCAGCGGTCTGTCACACTGTGTATGTATATGTAGAGAGAGAGAGAGAGAGAGAGAGCACATTAGACTCAACACACGCCTTTACTTAACAACCTAAGGATCGCAGAGGGCTTGCTGCGGGTTCTGTCTTTCACTCCAGGCAAGGCAACAAGCTGAGCAGCTCCTCTGACTTGGAGCTGCCTCTGCAGCCCTCTAACACACACAGATAAAGTTCCTTCCCCAAAAGTCTCTCATCAGCAGGCTGCAGCTCCCTGCAGTTCCTGGCTGGGAGAAAACTCCACGCCTGCCCTGAAGCAGTGTGTTCAATCAGTCTCAACTCTCCAACAACAGGAGACCTACGTCTTCTCTTGCAGCCTAGCCAGAAACCCCCTTTCCTTCCCAAAGCCTCGTGGGAGTCGTAGGCTCCAGAGCCAGATTGCACTACACAGTAACAGTCGGAGGCTCCTGTATGCAGAGTGACGTACCGCGGGAACAGGGTGGTGTTGGACACTGAGCTGCTCCCCTCCTTTGGCTGTAGGATTTAAAACACGTTGTTTAGGAAGTTCAGAGCAGCGTGAACTCGGACGGACAGTTTGTGCTGATGTGCATCATTGCCGGAAGAATTCAACAGCAAACCTGTGTCAGATTTACACGTTTTCTCTGTCAGATGTGTTCTTGACACTGTTCCTCCTTCTAGCATTCTGGGTTTTCTGTAGTTTTGGAACATTCAGACCGTACCACTGTTACGGAACAAGGTGTTAACATCAGAACACTGGGTCAGACCAAAGGTCCCTCTCGCCCAGTATCCTGTGTTCTGACAGCGGAAGCTTAGGTTAGATGCAACCCATTGCTTCCTTCAGTGACTGGTATTTCACTCCTTTGGATTTACCACAAAGGACAATCACTGCCATTGCATTATATGCTTCACTGAACCATGACATTTGAGGGCTCCCTTTCTTCCCGCTGTGGTGACTAATACTACGCAGGTTGGTGATACACAAGCCGCATGCTAGTACTCTGATCAGAAAGGGACACGACAACTGGCCAAAACTTACTAGACCTAGAACTGTTGGGTTGTGATTAGATTTGTTAAGGGTGGCCAGCTGGGCAGCTCTGAGCTGCATGTAGCTCTTAAAGGAGCCGTTTACAGTATCTTAATGCTGCCACCTCCGGAATAGAAGTAGCAATTCCCTTATGCCTGCATGCAGAAAGCTTAACACTGAAGTTAATTGATTTAACAATGCTATTTTAGCTGGATCTACATGTGAGCACCCAGTCGAAAGGGGGAAGATTGATGTTCAGCTGTTGAAAAGGAGCAACCACACACCAATAGCAGATTGACGTCCCTTTTGAAGTGCTGCCGTGGCCTTTTGAAAGGGAGTGTCCACACAGCTCCAAGCTCTCCTTTGAAAGAAGGGAGGCAGGAAATGCAGCGGACAGGGTCCCATGGCTGACAAGCCCTTCTGTGGTCACAGCCAGCTGCCCCCTTAAAGGGCCCCTCCCTCCACCCCGTATGAGCTGGGTGCTGCCCAGCTGTGGCAGAGCCCACTCATGCCCCAGGATGGAGGCACAGCAGCAGCTCCTTCATGAAGACACCCTCACCCTGGAGACCCTGCTGTAAAATTGCCACAGCTACACTAAATCTACTCACCTGGCTGAGTGGTCCCCCTAGGGCTGTGGCCCCCCACCCCCGGGCACTGCCGGCTTCCCCCTGGGTGCCCCGGCGCATCTGTACCCAACCCAGCAGCATGGACGGGTGGGAGCGCCTGGTGCTGGGGGAGCAGGGCGAGGGAAGGTGGCTGTGGAACTTCCACATGTTGAGGCAGACCTTTGAGGAGATCTGCCACTGGCTCGCCCCCGCACTCCAGCACCAGGACACCTGCATGCGGCCCACTCTCACCCCAGAGAAACCGGTCATGATCACTATCTGGAACCTGGCCACCTTGGACTCTTACTGCTCCAGCTGTTTAGTCCTAAAGGGGCACCATTTGTGGTGGGCAAGGCCACCGTCAGGGCCGTACTTATGGAGGTAAAGGCAGGCCCAGGTCATGCGCCCCCCATGGGTGGGTGGGGGTGAGGGGAACCCCTGGCTGCAGGGGGCAGAACGGGAGAGGGCAGGTTGGGAGGAGGCAGGCCAAGGCTGGGGTCAGGGGCCATGGCCACGGCCACAAGAGCACATGTCCCCCTCCCCTGTATGCAGGTCGGCAGAGCCATCAGTGCTATGCTGCTGCACAGGGTCATCCACCTGGGGGAGCCGGATACCACCATCGTGGGCTTCTGGGACCTGGGCTTCCTGAACTGCTTCAGCGCTTTGGATGGCACACACATCCCCATCTGCACCCCGCCACACAGCTCTAGCAAGTGCATCAACAGGAAGGGCGACTATTCAGAGATGCTCCAGGCCCTGGTGGATGCTAGGGGCCACTTCACGGACACCTATGTGGGCTGGGCCAGCCGTACCCATGATGCCCCGGTCTTCCAGAGCTCCAGGCTCTGCCGGCACGTGGGGGCCTGGACATTCATCCCCACAGTGGGAGATCCCGGTGGAGGGGGAAGTCACCATGCTGCGCCGCATGGTGGCAGATGTAGTGTACCCCTCCAGCCATGGCTCCTGCAGCAATAAATAGGACTCCTTGACCCAGCCAGGAGGAGTTCAACAAGCGCCTCAACCACACCTGCAACATCACGGAGCAGGGCCTTTGGGTGCCTTCGGGAGGTGGAGGTGCCTCCACGCGATTGGAGGTCAAGGTCCTCAACATGCCCCGGGTGGTCGATGCCTGTTGTGTCCTCCACAATGTTGTGAAGGAAAGGGGGGATGCTTACGTCCAGGGGATGCAATGTGACTAGCGCTGGCTACGAGCAGCCGGGCACTGCCCCCATCCACCAGGCCCACCAGGATGGCCACTACATTAGGGAGACCCTCAGGCAGGCCTTTGTAGGTGGCCGCCTGTGACCTGCATCCACACCCACCCCCCATGCACATCTGCCACCCCCTGTCACCTCCGCAACAGCTGGGGAGGGTCTGGCTGTGGGCCACTGCCCTCCCGAGCCCCTCCACGGGGCACCCGGCCCCCTCTTGAGGCACCCACTCCTGGTACCCGCCTCCCCACAGGGCTGGGCATCCCATCTGATGGCGCTGGGGCTGTGGCTTCTCAGACAGGTGGGGCTTTCCAGCCCACAATGTCTGGTCTCTGGGAGCTGTCCAGCACTGACTGGCCACCACCCTGCATGCAGCTCGTGGCACTGTCCAATGGGGGCACGTGCTAGGCATTGCTGGTGGGCCACCACGGGGTGCCGCATACCATGACAGGCCAGCATGTGTGCAGACCAGGACCTCTATGGAGCAGGTGTGCACCCCGCTATGTACGTACCAGAGGGTCCCTCGGCAATGTCTGGGGAAGCCTGGCTCCCATTCACCTGGCAGGAGGAGCAGGAGCGGAGATAGATGGTAAGGTCCCCCTCCTCACTCGACCACTTGGTGGTGCCTTCACCCTCCTGAGTCCCCGGTCCAGGCTGCTCCTTCACCTCCGGCTGTGTCTCGTCTGCCAAAGTGTCCAGGAGCTCCGTGGGTGGGGAGCTGTCCTGGTGCTCCAGGATACCCTGGGGCTCCTGGAAGTATAGACAGGTGGCTGGGGCTGCCCCAGATCAGTCAGCCTGGTCCCTGGCCCAGGCATAGCCCTGCCACAGCTCCTTCACCTTGGAGAGTACCTGTTCTGCAGTATGCTCCAGGTGGCCCTTGGTGAGGAGGCCCTGAGCCAGGCGGGCAAATGCTGCAGCATTGTGCCACTTCACCCCATCTCATGGAGGACCTCCTCCTCCATGCAGAGGCCCAGGAGGTCCCGCAGCTCCCGCTCCATCCAAGCGGGGCCCCTTTTTTTTTCTCCTCCCCGGAACCCTAGGAGCCCTGCGAGGGCTTGGAGGAGGGGCCATGGGGCTCACACAGGGTCTGGCTGCTGGCCATGATCTTGGCACTCACAGCGTGGGGCTGGAGCATGTGCAGGGGATGCTCCTAGCACGCTCTCAGCTTCCTGCCACAGGGTTCCTGCATGCATGCTGCTTTAAAGCGGCCGGACACAGGGATCATAGAGCCCTGCTGCTACCGCCTGGAGCGGCCCCGCGCTCCAGCTGACCAGCACCATGGCGGACCGTTTTTGAAACAGCAGGTTGTGGAGCGTCTACCCATGTGCTCTTTCGACTTAGTTTTTGAAAGGGGACGATCTTCCTGACATGGGGTCGGGGTTTGGATTTCGACGTCTGCACCCCTTTCCTTCGATTTTTGTGAAAGAAGGTGTTGCAGGTATAGCTGCTCCTCCCGTTCTTTCGAAGGAGAGCCACTTATTTCGATGGTTCGTGCACGTGTAGCCACAGCTTTTGTGTTCAGCCCCTGGAACAGTTAAAAAATTGCCCCCCACCGAAAAAAACATTGGACACCCCTTTACAAACAAGAATGACCTCTCCAGAGACACCCCTGCCTTACGCATTACAGAGGCAGCTTCCCCCCTTTGAGGTTTGTAGCGAGCCCGGGCAAGCCACTCAATAGCTTCTTGCAGTAATTGCCCCCCCCCCAGCCTCCCCTTCTCTTCTATGTAGCTGATTTCTCAGTTTTCATGTGTGTGTTTGTGACCCCCCGCAGCCCCTAAGGTTGACTGCCCCAGCCCCAGAGTGTGACCCTCCAAGCCCAAGTGTGACTGCCCAGCCCGTTTGACCCCCCCCGCCTGAGTGTGACCCCCCAGCCCAAATGTGACCCCCGCCAAGCCCAAGTGTGACTGCCCAGCCCGTTTGACACCCCCATGAGTGTGACCCCCCAACCTGAGTGTGACTCCCACCTGATTGTGACCCCCCAGCCCCTGAGTGTGACCCCCAGCCCCTTAGTGTGATCCCCCCAGTGTCCGAGTGTGATTCCCCCCCCAGCCTCCTCAGCCCCAGCATGTGATTCCCCTCCAACCTCTCTAGCCTCTGAGTGTGACACCCCCTCAATCCCTCCAGCCTCTGAGTGTGACTCTCCAGCCTCTGAGTGTAGGGTTTAAGCCAGGGGCAGCAGGGAGCAGTTTAAGGATGAGTCTTTCCCCCACCACAACTCAGATTAATTATAACAATAAAATAATAAGCTATAACAAATAACCAGTGTTAATTTTATTAAGGTATTTCGTTTTTTCTATGACATGACTACTATTAATATGCAAAAGTGAGGGGGGGTGCGATTTTATATGCTTGCCTCAGTGTCAAAACTAGGTTGTTACAGCTCTGCTTAGCCCCCACCTCCCATTTTTGAATTGTTTTGGGTCACCAAGTCTTCCTGAACTGTCAAAATGGGGCCCTGTCTGGAAAAGGCTGGGAACCACAAGTTGAGCAGATTCTTCACACAGTGTCTTTAGAGGTCTCTTTACAGCTCAGTTTTTCCTCTGTTGTCTAAATTATTGCCTAAAATAACATAAAATTTGGTCTGAGAAAGCTTCCACTAGCAATAAGTTTGTGTCCCTGGGGTTCGAATGTCTGCCGGAGAGCCAGAAAGCTGCCGCAATCTTACTTCTCAAGGGATTGCTGCCAGTGAACAGCACAGGTTAAGGAGTGGACTACACTGGCCAGGGACTGTTGGAGGAAATATACCATTTTGGTCCTACTGCTAATGGGATCTCCTCCATCTCTGTAGGCCTCCTAATGAACACTGAATTAGCTCCCTCCACCACAAGGCAAAGACTATGTGTTCTCCCCATCGCAGGTTTCCTCCAGGATTCAAGAGAACAAGCGGTTGCCAGGAAGTGTAATTGACACTTTCCTATGCAAGCAAAAGCAAATCTAGTTTGGTTTGTCTTGCTTGAGCTGAGGCAGACCAACTATTCGTGCACTGCAGGTGTGACATAGGGTATCGCAGGCCCTGCTAGTCTTCCCAGGGAGACTGTGGAATGCTTCTTGGGTAGCCATCTCCTGTCCTTAGTGGAAATCTGACCCAGAGGAAGTAGTACAAGCATGGTGGGAATGAAAGCAACTTAGGCTGGAAATGAAGTTTACCTGTTATATTATGCATGCCTACTGGCTGCATACAATGTATTCTGTAGGATTTGCAGGACACTTTTTAGCCAGCAGTAGAATGCATCTGGAGTCAGTGGGAAGTGGCTTGTTGGTCCTGCTCTCACTCCTACCAGGCAAATGACCTCGCACTAAACGCTATTGTAAACACTGCTCTTTAGCTTTAGGAATGGGGAGAACCAAACCTGATAGTGGAAGAACTCTGGATATTACAGGTGCTCAGAATCTGGCCATCTGAATTTTGCAGCTAGACCTTGTCTGTAAAATGAGCTAAACCGAAATCCCAGAGCTGGATGTGGGAGAGGCTGGAATTGAAGGATGTGGCTTAGACTCTTGGCCACACTTGGCCAAAACATTGAAATAGCCCTGCTAATGGCCATTTTGAAGATTACTAATGAGGCGCTGAACTGAATACTCAGCGCCTCATTCTCATTAGGATGCTTCTGGCCACAGTGCTTTGAAAGCGCCGCTTTCAAACCTGTGTGGCTTGGTGCAGCTGTACAGGGGCCCTTTTCGAAAGGACCCTGCACATTTTGAAATCCCCTTATTCCTGTCAGCTGAGGGGAATAAGGAGATTTTGAAATGTGCGGGGTCCTTTCGGAAAGGGCGCCCATGTAGCCAAGCTGCGCACGTTCATTTGCCTTTGAGAGGATGGGAAAGTAACTGCGGCTGTGTGTTTTACTGCACTGGTGCTCAAACCGTAGGCCAGGAGTCAGCCACCCCCGGCATGCATGCCAAGAGCCACACGTGAGCTGATTTGCTTTGACACATGAGGAGAGAGCTCAGCCCTGCCTCTCCTGCCCGCGCAGCTGGGAGCTTGCACCCCTGTTCCTCTGCTTCACACTCACACAGCCACTCCCCTTGCAGCTCTCACATGCGCCCCACCCCTTTGGAGAACGCACCAAGACAAAGCAAGGCCAAGGATGAACTAAATGATAAAGCTCTGCATCTTCATGGAGCTGTTGTAAGTAGGAATATTAGTGACTTTAAAAAGTATCACCGGCACTCGGACCGTACATAAAGGTCAAAAGGTCAAATTTCAGCACTTGACCTCCGAAAGGTTGCTGACCCCTGCTCTAGGCCTTGCTCACCAAAGAAGTCACTGATATTTGTCAGGGTCCCATTCTCTGTCTCCACATTTCTGGTTACATTAATTTACTCAGTCAATGACATGTGTAGTTCCTCATGTTCCAGAAGCCCCAGAAACTATTGTAGTGACTCCCTGGGTGCCTCCACTGAAGTAGTACATGAACATGGGCAAAATATTCGGAGAAGCAACTTCAAAGAAGAGGAGGACCTAACTGTGAACAAATGTAGATGAGGTTATGCCTAAAAACTTTCTGCAGGAGCACGGACTTTTGTTTTGGAAAAAAAATCTTTAAACATAAAGTGCATTGACGTTAGTAAAATGTTGCGTTTCCACACTTTGTAAAGTAGAACATTTTCATTTTTTCATTTCAGTGTGACTCTTTTGTTTTGACATTTACCTTCTGTTATAACAGAAGTTGTAGACATTTGAGTTCACAACAAAATATTTTTGCTTTATCTACACAAAACCTTTCCATTAACTGATACATTCCAAACCTTTGTTTCCGTGGCAATGTTGGAATTTGACACATTTGGTCCAATTCAGAATGGAAACAAACTTCAGAATGGTGGAATTTCCCACAAAATGGAAACTCCAGTTTCTGGGCAACCCTAGGCCCAATATAAAAGTTGAAAACCCCATGTTACTGCGTTGGCAAAAGATCCCTATCGTGGAGTGGGGCAGCACTAGACACCACAAGTCACAGTAGCACCTTGGGAAATGAGGTTGTCCCTAGCTCTGAAATATTCATAACGCTCAACAAAATGTACAATCATTAAGAGCCGAATGTTGATTTTGAAATATTACTATGCAGAAGAATAAAGCTGCTTTTAACCATATGAATATAAATAAAACAAGCCTAGAAAGAATTTGCCGACTGTGTCAAATCTTGGCTTTTTTAACTTTGTCTTTATTTCTTTAAACACAATGGAAACACTGTGTAGCCTTAAAGACTCACAGATTTTTTTGGACATAAACTTTCATGAGTAAAAACCACTTCGTCAAATGCATGGAGATAAATCCTATCTAAACGCCTTACAAATTGTCATCTTCGGCCACCCAGATTAGTGAGGTTAGTTCACGTCTCCACATTAGGATAGACTCAGATTGTCTGATCTAAGGCTGTTTTTTTTGTTTGTTTGGGGAGTTATGGGGGTGGGGGTTGAAAGATGAGAGATGCTTTGATTTACAATTATTTCCTTTGATTCAAAGGATACCTTAATAAAAACTCGGCACGATTAACACTAACTTCCACTGATGGAGACAAGATTTATTATGTCTTTGGAGAAGTGACAATTTTAGCTTTTTTTATGGGAGCCAGTGGGAGAGATGAACAAAACTCCACTTTGTTGACTCTCAAGCCACAAAGCCATTAATCCGTCCAAACAGTAACTTCAACCATGAGTTCCTCTTGAACTATTCACTAACGTTTCTAAGTGGTTCCAGCATGGGCCTGTGTGAACATGCAGTCCAATTGCAACAGTCTTTATTCCTTGCTTGGGGTCTAGCCACTGAGGTGCACAGTTTCTGATTCACTTATCTGATGGTTAATCTTTAATCAAAGGGTGACTCATCACATGTTTGAACCTCAGAAAGAAGGAGCAACTCTGATTAAAAACCAGTGGATAAAACCCTAATTGTGAATGGAAATTATAGGTGTGAGAACAGCCATTTTCCAAGTTTTTCTTTAGCTGTGTTTGGAAATTAACTTCAGGGTTGGTGAAAGGGGCTGAACTAGCAGTTCTCACTCTCTTCACCTGAAATACACCCCCGCTTCCACTGCCACCACCTACCACATAGACACACTCACTCACTCAATGCATAGTGGTAGAAATGACCATGCAAGACTCAGGACAGTAATGAATCGGGCTAAACACATCACCTTCTTGCAACGACTTGTCCATGATACTTAGGATCCCAGTAAAATATGGAGAAATGTCTCCTAACATGCAAATAGGAGACCACGATGCTCTGTCCTGGGCAGTGGCCTGGGGCTCTGCAATCCTCCCAGGCTGTCTTGTGGGATGGTAGGCTCTGGGGTGGTTTGCAGGAAATGCTGTGTGTAGGAATCATCTGTGATGGAGCTGATTTCAGAGAAGGGGGTTCAGTTTGTGGAATGATGAACCAGCCGGGGGGGTTCCTCTGGGTCCAGGAGAACGGTGGTGCCAGGGGTATGTCTCGTGACACGGTGCTGGGTTGCCATGTGGATTTCCCCAGTCCTTCTCCTTTCAAGTTTGACGTCCTGTGAGCCTCACGTGTCCTGTGATCACTCATCTGGGAAGGTCTGTTTCCAACAGATAGTGACAATCAGTGGTAGCCCTGCTCTGGGATCATCCATCCTCCATGCTTGCGCCTGGCTGGGATGTAGGAGCAAACCTCAACTTGGAGTCTGAATAATGCAATAACAAACCTTGTTTTGTGCTCCCTGAATCGGAAGTGCAGCTGAATTCAACAAGGCTCATGTTCTTCTGGAGCTGAGGCTCCCTCCCTACCACCTTCTTGGCGTGCACTGCTTCGAGTTATGGGCCCACCCCAAACTTATAGTCACGTCTCTATTAGACATGATTTTGCATGCACAACCAACACAATGCCCAACATTGCCCCATGGTTACCAACAGAGCAGACAATGTCTGGGCAGTGGCACTTAGAACGGGGTGGGGTGTGCTCTGTAATATGTCTGTGACCTCACTCTGAATATCAGCCAAGGCCTCCTGCTCATCTAGCTGGTCAGAGACAGTGTGCCCCCCTCCAGCTCTGTGATAACACAGACCGTCACATCCGGACACTCTGGGCAAGGCAGAGGGCCGCCCTGCTGAATTCCATGCCTGTTGTTAACTGGGCCTGGCTTTGCGGGCTGACTCTGCCATTGCTTCTGGATCATTGCCAGACAGGGAAGCGCACAGCTGTGACAGTAAGATTTACAGCCTATTTATGGCTGACTTAACATTCCACTTGTGCACAGCCTGAGCTTGCACAGGGCTTGTCTGGCTTGTTTATTTGTTATTGGGGCAGGGGTCTGATGGAGAGGTACTGAGTGAGTCTCACTGTGCAATGAATGTTCAGAATTCCTGCCTGTCTGCATGTGATTATTCCCTTCAGTGGAAGCAGTCTGGCCTTATGTTATGGGGCACCTCACCACTATACTGGCATTGGATACTGTGCCAGCAATACAGTTCATATTGTACAAACAAAAGCCCTGGGTTAAAAGAAAGAATATAAGAATAGAATCATAGAATCCTGGAGTTGATCTCAGGAGGTCATTGAGTCCAGACCCCTGCATAAAGCAGGATCAGCCCCAACTAAATCATCCCAGCCAGGGCTTTGTCAAGCCAGGACTTAGAAACCTCTAGGGATGGAGATTCCACTACCTCTCCAGGCAATGCATGCCAGTGCTTCACCACCCTCCTGATGAAATAGCTTTTTCTAATATACAACCTACAGCTCCCCCACTGTAACTTCAGACCATTGCTACTTGTTCTGTCCTCTGCCACCATGGAGAACAGCCTCTCCCCATCCTCTTTAGAGCCCCCCTTCAGGAAGCTGAATGCTGCTATTAAATCACTGCCCCCCCCAGTCTTTTCTTCTGCAAACTAAGGAAGCCAAAATCCCTCAGCCTCTCCTCATAGTTCATGTGCTCCAACCCCCTAATCATCTCTGTTGCACTCCACCGGAAACTATCCAATGCATCCACATCCTTTCTATAGTGGGGGGCCCAGAACTAGATGCAATACTCCAGATGAGGCTCCACTAGTACCAAATAGATGGGGAAAATAACTTCTCTAGACCTGCTGGAAATGCTTTTCCCAATGCACCCCAATATACTGTTAGCCTTCTTGGCAACAAGGGCACACTGATGACTCATTCAGCCTCTCATCCACTGGAATCCCAAGGTCCTTTTCTGCTGCACTGCTACTTAGACAGTCAGTCCCCAGCCTGTAAAAATGCTTGGGATTCTTCCATCCCAAGTGCAGGACTCTGCCCTTGTCCTTGTTGAACCTCATCAAATTTCTTTTGGCCCAATCCTCCAATTTATCTAGGTCCCTCTGGACCCTATCCCTATTGTCCAGTGTATCTACCTGACCCCCTAGCTTAGTGTCATCTGCCTATTTGCTGAGGGTGCAATCCATCCTCTCATCCAGGTCACTAATAAAGATGTTGAACAACACTGACCCCAGAACCAATCCTTGGGACACTCCACTTGAAACCAACTGCCAACCAGATATTGAGCCATTGATCACTTCCCATTGGGCCCAACCATCTAGCCATCTTTCTATCCATCTCACAGTCCATGTATCCAATACATACTTCCTTATCATATGGGCAAGAATGTTGTGCGAGACTGTATCAAAAGCTTTGCTAAAGTCAAGGTATATCACATCCATTGACTTCCCCGTGTCCACAGAGCCTGTTACCTCATCAGAGAAGTGAACCAGATTGATCAGCTGTGGCTTGCCCTGCGTGAATTCATGCTGACTATTCTTGATCACCTTCCTCTCCTTCAAGTGTTTCAAAATGGATTCCCAGAGAATCCCTTCCACGATTTGTCCGTATTATTAGGGGTGTGAGTCAAGGATTCGGAAGTTAGGAAATGTCAGAATTACAGCAGTCTTGTGCAAGCTCCCTTGCACGTGTATATTATGGTACAGGGTTGAATTGCCTCAACACTTATTTTTTTCCATAGGCTGCTCCACTACCCCATGACCCTTCAGCTTCCCCGCCTCCAGTTCCCAGTCCCAGACTCCTTTGCCCATTCTGGCTCCTGGTCTCACGCCTAATCTGTCCTAGTCTCGGGCACCCCAACTCCAAGTCTCAGTTTCCGAACCTAAGGCTTCCTTGTCCCAGTCTGTTCCCTACAGCACTCTCCTCCACGTTACTTGAGCCCAGCAGCGAGGGCAATGGGAACACAGGGGAGACGGTCTCCATGTTTTCATTTCTGGTGCCTGGCCTCAGACCTGAACACAACACAGCTGCAATAGTGAGAAAATTCATCTGGGCTTGGGCGTGCTCAATGCCAATTAAATCTTTTTTGCAACTAAAAGCTCAGCTCTAGCAAATCCCTACTGAGCGTGTGTGAGCTCTGATTCTTTTCAGAGGCTCAGAACTTTTGGGTGGCCTTGCATTTGTCTACTCTTGTGTTCCTCTGCCATCATGTTGCACAGTTAAATAGTGTCAGGACCTGCCCCTTCCTTGGTTCACACCTCATTCGGCACTGGTGTCTCTAGTACAGCCTTTTTACTGGGAAGTCATGGCTGCTTTTCCTAACTCTACCTAGAGGGCCCTGAAGATCTCCTTAACATCCACTGACTGACCACATCTCTGACTCCTGAGTTTGACAAAGAACCTAGCTGTTATTTAACCCAAGTAAACATAAGATGGCCAATACACTAGTGCTCAGTAGCCTTCCTACTTCCTAGCGTGATACAACCAGCCTAATCCAAGAAGAGCCCAGCAGTACTCAGGGCCAGTCTGGCTCTCCGGCCCCTTCTGGGATTTTGTTCCCGCCCTCCTGGGCACCAACTAACAATCTTTCTAATTCAACCACCCAAGTTCTGAGCAAGCAGTCTGCATGGTGCTTCTGTTCAGGGACCCTAGCCGCTGTGTCGCCAGGACCCCAGCCGCATGTGGTCCCTTTGGTGTTTCTCCCACAACACACCCTGTAATTTGGTTTTGTTTTCGTTTATCTTATGACACCATCTTAGATCAAACCATTTTCAAATCAACATAGTTCCTCCCTGACCCGTCGCTGTGTTAGGCCCTTGGAAGTGCCTCAAAATCCTCTCTAGTCTTGACAGTCCTAAATAATTTTGTATTCCATAACTGCTATGCCCTTCGCTGTTTACCCTCTCCCCAGATCTTCTATAAATAATCCTGGCTCTTGTTCATATCTTTCTCCAAATATCTTTTCTACTTTTTGCTTTTAAACATTTAAGAAGTTTCTAATCCACTGCAGAACTCTTGTTCTCACTCCATAGGCAGGTAGCCATGCATGTGGCTTTGACCCCAGCATGCTTACCTAACGCTGCATTTTCATTTCCAATGTTTCCTAGCCAAAAAAGCGGGGAATGGGGGGCTTTGTGGCAAGTTCTCAAATCATTGTAGGTCTCCATGGCTCTTACCCTACAGACAGCGCTAATAAGGGTGATTCATTCATCAGAGGCCTGGTTGATTTATTTTACTGCAGTGGAAGGCTTCTGGAACTGCATAAATTACAATAACAACCAAAAAGCAAGCCCTGCTGCTGAATGGTTTGCATTCTGCCGATACTCCTCACCAAGCTTAAGAATATGTGGTGAATGCCTCAAGTTTGGACTTGCCAGGCAGGAGGAGATGACTGCAGAGCTAGGGGTGTGCTTGTTGATTTTATTCGTCAGTGCCAGCCTGTATGTATCTTTGGGGTGGCTTCAGGTTCCCAATTCATCAGTCACCTCTTGGTGTTCTCACAGAGGAAGAATTGAGTTCGTGGCAGGTTTAAAGACTGTAACGAGATCAGACGGCAGTGACACACAAGTGAGCTTGGAATCATTACACCTCTAGAAACCATGGCTCCAGTTCTCACTTGGGTCATGAGTGAAAAGGGATTTGGTGCCCCCAGCATGGCGCTTGCACGTACACATTGCTAAATCATCCCACATGATTGGCTTAGTGCTGGAATGGAAGGGCAGCTGAAGAGTCAGGAATAAGGTTACTCAGCAGAGCTGGCGGGGCCCAGCAAAGGAATAGCAGGTGTGCCCAAGGACATGGGAAGAAAGAAGGGCAAGACTAGCTACCAGAAGCTGCTGTTGTGCAAGACTGAGATGTTAAAATGACAGGGAAGAGCTGTCCCCTTTTGCCACAGAAGGCAGGACAAGAGGTCGTGGTTGCAAACTACAGCAGAGCAGATTTAAATTAAATCACCGCAAAAACTTCTTAACTGCGGCCTTGTCTATGCTTACCAGCACTGTCAGTCTACTTCAGCTGTGCCAATAGTGTAGGTGAAGTCAACATACTCACTGCAGTGTCTTGTGTGAAGCAAGCTGGATGGGGGCTGCTCTCCCATTAATGCCGGCTACTCTTCCTGACTTGATGGCGTACCAACGTCGATAAGAGTGAGCTTGGAGGTCTGGCTCCACTGCAACCTTCAACAGTGGCCAACTGTAGCCCCAAAATCTAGCCCCAGGGCAAGCCACAGCCTGCGTCGGCCACAGCCCTTGGTGGCAAGGGATGGTGCAAGGGGGAATGCAGGGACACAGGCATACCCACTACTCTGGGTCCTGGCCCAGACACCTTCTGGTGGTAGCCTTGTTCTGCCCTCCTTCACCCCCCTCTGCTCCCTCGGCCACTTCTCTGTTACTTCTTGCACCTTTTTGGCCCTTATATCAAGGCTGCAGCCAAGGAGATATCAGGCTGGAGCTTCCTTCTCCATCCCCTCTTGAGCCTGCCCAGCACTGCTCTGTCCAAGACGCTGCTCCTTCCCCAGGAGCTCGTCCTGCACCCTCGCTGGTCAGGACCTAACTGTCCTTCGGTCTGCTGAACAGCTTCTTATGTACAGGGCTGCCAAGTAAGCTGCCCTCTGATTGGCTCCCTACAAGTCTCCCTGTGATTGGTTGGGACTCTGTGCAGATTCCCTCTTCTGGCCAGAGTGGAGCAGCAGCCTCTCTTCCCTGTCTGACCATTTTATTGGAGATTTGGTTGCGGCTTGAAATCCCTTGATTTCTTCTTTCCATAACCCTCACAGTGACAATTACTGCTTAGCTATCTTTGTCAATGCCCATGTTTCACTACCCAGCACCATTGCTGGCAGCTCTGTTGTGTTGAAGAGGTTTGCACCTTGCCTTGTTTATTTTTATTTGGGGGATAACCTTGATAGCATTGAATGTGCTCCAATCAGCTTTCTTTCTTCGTGAGAGTTTGCTTTCCAGGTCCTGTCACATGTTAATTTCTTAGCCCAAATAGATGTATTGTTCAACTTGTTCACCCTTGACTATTATTTGGGTTTTAGACTATATACATTTCATTTTAGAACAGTTCATTTTCAGTCTGACTTGGCTGTCTTTTATGCCAAGTTCTCACAGCATTTTCTGTAGTTTGATAGTGTTTTCAACTGTCAACACAATATCATCCACAAGTTTGAGGCGGTTTAACTGCTCTCTATTCACACTGATTCTATCCTTTGGCACATTCAACTCATGAACTTTCAAGGTAGACTTTGAAGAGTTTTGGTGAAACTGTGACTCCTTGCTTTGCACTTTTTTGGACTGGGGTGCAAAAGGTAGCGTCAAACAGAGTTATAGCCATAGTGCAGTCAGTTTGCTTCCTTTAGCAGTTTGCCGTAGTTTGTGCTGATACCCTGCTCTGCAACAGCTTTCATCGCCGCTTTGATCTTGACACTGTCCAATGCTTTTTCATAGACATCAAAGGCAAGGCATAAGGGGAATTTATATTACTTTGAGCACTCCAATAGCTAGTTAATTGTAAAGATATGGTCCAATGTGCTGAATTTTTTAAAAAAATCACTTAGCTGCTACTCGTCCAGACTCTGTGAGAGTAGATATGTTGTTCTTTTAGAAAACAGTGTGTAAAGATGTAAGAGCAGGCCTATTGAATGATAGTTCTTTAGTTTAGTTCAGCTGCAAAATCCTACCCCAACATCTCAAAGTGGCACAGTGATGACCCTACCTTGACTGACAGTGATGATAGCAGAGAATATTCTCCAGGAGGTCCTACCATGCCGTTAGGGCATCAGCCTGCCAACCTAGGGAGGGGACAATTGTTCTTCTTTTTGAGTCTGAGTCCTAGCTAAGTAGATGAGGTAAGCATGAAGAGGAGAAGCCTCATACCCCCAAGGCTGGGAAGTCTACTGCCACCCCTGCAAGAAGGAAACGTAGAGTAGTGGTGGTCGGAGACTCTCTTCTGAGGGAGATGGAGGCGCCCATCTGTTGCCCTGACATTTCCTCTCGGGAGGTGTGCTGCCTGCCGAGGGCCCGTATCCGAGACATTAGGCAGGCATTGTCAAGGATTATCCGGCCCTCTATCGCATGCTTCTCATCCATGTGGGCACCAATGATACTGCGAGGTGTGACGCTGAGCAGGTCAAGAGTGACTTCAGGGCTCTGGGGGCACGGGTCAGGGAGTTTGGGGTGCAGGTGGTATTCTCCTCAATCCTGCCTGTCAGAGGTAGGGGCCCAGGCAGAGACAGGTGTATCCTAGAGGTGAATGCTTGGTTGTGTAGATGGTGTCGCCAGGAAGGCTTTGGTTTCTTTGATCACGGGATCCTTTTCCGGGAAGGACTGCTAGGCAGCGATGGCGCTCACCTTCCGAGGAGGGGGAAGACCATATTCGGACACAGGCTGGCTAACCTAGTGAGGAGGGCTTTAAACTAGGTTCCACGGGGGCAGGGGAGCAAAGCCTGCAGGTAAGTGGAGAGCATGGATACCTGGGAGATGAACTTGAAATGGGAGGGAGTATGGGCTACACTGGGAGAGTAAAAAGAGGGCCATGGCAAAACTGGGAGGCAAGACCAAATCAATGTCTGAGATGCCTATATACAAATGCAAGAAGTATGGGAAATAAACAAGAAGAATTGGAAGTACTAATAAATGAATACAACTATGATATCATTGGCATCACAGAAACTTGGTGGGATAATACTCATGATTGGAATGTTGGTATTGAAGGGTACAGCCTGCTTAGGAAGGACAGACAGGGAAAGAAGGGAGGAGGTGTTGCCTTGTATATTAAAAATGTACACACTTGGACAGAGGTGGAGATGGACGTAGGAGATGGATGGGTTGAAAGTCTCTGGGTTAGACTCAGAGGAGTAAAAAACAAGGATGAGGTCCTACTAGGAGTCTACTACAGGCCCCCTAGCCAGGTGGAAGAGGTGGACGAGGCTTTCTTTAAACAGCTACCAAAATCATCCAGGGCCCAGAATTTGGTGGTGATGGGGGACTTCAACTATCCAGGTATATGCTGGGAAACTAATACAGCAGGGGACAGACTGTCCAATAAATTCTGGGATTGCATTGCAGACAACTTTTTATTCCAAAAGGTTGAAAAAGCTACCGGGGGGAAGCTGTTCTAGGTTTAATTTTAACAAATAGGGAGGAAATTATTGAGAATTTGAAAATGGAAGGATGCTTGGGTGAAAGTGATCATGAAATCATAGAGTTCACAATTCTAAGGAAGAGTAGAAGGGAAAACAGTACAATAGAGATAATGGATTTCAGGAAGGCAGATTTTGGTAAACTCAGACAGCTGGTAGGTAAGGTCCCATAGGAAGCTAAACTGAGGGGAAAAACGGCTGAGGAGAGTTGGCAGTTTTTCAAAGGGACATTATTAAGGGCCCAAAAGCAAGCTATCCCGCTGTGTAGGAAAGATAGAGAACATGGCAAAAGACTGCCTTGGCTTAACCAGGAGATCTTGCATGATCTCAAACTAAAAAAGGAATCGTACAAGAGATGGAAACTAGGACAAATTACAAAGGACGAATATAGGCAAACAACACGAGCGTGCAGGAGCAAGATTAGAAAGGCTAAGGCACAAAATGAGCTCAAACTAGCTACAAGCATAAAGGGAAACAAGGCGGCTTTTTACAAATACATTGGTAACAAGAGGAAGACCAAGGAGAGGGTAGGGCCATTGGTCAGTGAGGAGGAAGAAACAATAACAGGGAATTTGGACACGGCAGAGATGTTTAATGATTTCCTTGTTTCGGTCTTCACTGAGAAATCTGAAGGAATGCCTGACACAGAGAATGCTAGTGAAAAAGGGGTAGGTTTAGAAGTTGAAATAAGAAAAGAACAAATTAAAATTTACTTAGAAAAATTAGGTGTCTGCAAATCACCAGGGCCTGATGAAATGCATCCTAGAATCCTCAAGGAGCTCATAGAAGAGGTATCTGAGCCTTTAGCAATCATTTTTGGAAAATCATGGGAGACGGGAGAGATTCCAGAAGACTGGAAAAGGGCAAATATAGTACCCATTTATAAAAAGGGGAACAAGAATAACCCGGGAAACTACAGGCCAGTCAGCTTAACTTCTGTGCCAGGAAAGATAATGGAGCAGGTAATTAAAGAAATCATCTGCAAGCAATTGGAAGGTGGTAAGGTGATAGGGAACAGCCAGCATGGATTTATTAAAAACAGATCATGTCAAACCAATCTAACAGCTTTCTTTGATAGATTAACGAGCCTTGTGGATAAGGGAGAAGCGGTGGATGTGATATACCTAGACTTCAGTAAAGCATTTGACATGGTCTCACATAATACACTTATCAATAAATTACGCAAATACAACTTAGATGGGGCTACTATAAGGTGGGTGAACAACTGGCTGGATAACCATACCCAGAGAGTAGTTATTACTGGTTTTCAATCCTGCTGGAAAAGTATAACAAGTGGGGTTCCGCAGGGGTCTGTTTTAGGACCGGTTCTGTTCAATATCTTCATTAACGATTTAGATATTAACATAGAAAATACACTTATTAAGTGTGCAGATGATACCAAGCTGGGAGGGGTTGCAACTTCTTTGGAGGATAGGGTCATAATTCAAAAGGATCTGGATAAACTGAAGAACTGGACTGAGGTAAACATGATGAAGTTTAATAAGGACAAATGCAAAGTGCTCCACTTAGGAAGGAACAATCAGTGTCACACATATAGAATGGGAAAGGACTGCCTAGGAATGAGTACAGCAGAAAGGGATCTAGGGGTTATAGTGGACCACAAGCTAAATATGAGTCAACAGTGTGATGCTGTTGCAAAAAAAGCAAACATGATTCTAGGATGCATTAACAGGTGTGTTGTGAACAAGACACGAGAAGTCATTCTCCTGCTCTACTCTGTGCTGGTTAGGCCTCAGATGAGTATTGTGAGTTCTGGGCACCACAGTTCAGGAAGGATGTGGAGAAGTTGGAGAGGGTCCAGAGGAGAGCAACGAGAATGATCAAAGGTCTAGAGAACATGACCTATGAAGAAAGGCTGAAAGAATTGGGCTTGTTTAGTTTGGAAAAGAGAAGATTGAGGGGGAACATGATAGCAGTTTTCAGGTATCTAAAAGGGTGTCATAAGGCAGAGGGAGGGAACTTGTTCTTCCTTGCCTCTGAGGATAGAACAAGAGACAATGGACTTAAATTGCAGCAGGGGAGGTTCAGGTTGGACATTAGGAAAAAGTTCCTAACTGTCAGGGTGATCAAACACTGGAACGAATTGCCAAGGGAGGTGGCAGAATCTCCATCACTGGAGATATTTAAGAAGAGGTTAGATAGATGGCTTTCAGGGATGGTCTAGAAAGTGCTTGGTTCTGCTATGAGGACAGGGGGCTGGACTCGATGGCCTCTCGAGGTCCCTTCCAGTCCTACTCTTCTATGATTCTGTGATTCTATGCCACTGACAGAATAGCCAGAGGGTGGCTAAAAATGGCTACAACAATAGAAATAAATGGGTCCCAGTTCCTTTTAGCTGTGTCTACACGTGCACGCTACTTCGAAGTAGCGGCACTAACTTCGAAATAGCGCCCGTCGCGGCTACACGCATCGGGCGCTATTTCGAAGTTAACTTCGACGTTAGGCGGCGAGACGTCGAAGTCGCTAACCTCATGAGGGGATCGGAATAGCGCCCTACTTCGACGTTCAACGTCGAAGTAGGGACCGTGTAGACGATCCGCGTCCCGCAACGTCGAAATTGCCAGGTCCTCCATGGCAGCCATCAGCTGGGGGGTTGAGAGATGCTCTCTCTCCAGCCCCTGCGGGGCTCTATGGTCACCGTGGGCAGCAGCCCTTAGCCCAGGGCTTCTGGCTGCTGCTGCGGCAGCTGGGGATCCATGCTGCAGGCACAGGGTCTGCAACCAGTTGTCGGCTCTGTGTATCTTGTGTTGTTTAGTGCAACTGTGTCTGGGAGGGGCCCTTTAAGGGAGCGGCTTGCTGTTGAGTCCGCCCTGTGGTCCTGTCTGCAGCTGTGCCTGGCACCCTTATTTCGATGTGTGCTACTTTGGCGTGTAGACGTACCCTCGCAGCGCCTATTTCGATGTGGTGCCGCGCAACGTCGAAGTTGAACATCGACGTTGCCAGCTCTGGAGGACGTGTAGACGTTACTCATCGAAATAGCCTATTTCGATGTTGCTACATCGAAATAAGCTATTTCGATGTTGGCTTCACGTGTAGACGTAGCCTTTGTGTCCCCGATCAATTCTACAGAAGCTGTGTGGAGTTCAATTGACAAGAGGCTTCTAAGAACTTCAGAGGCCAGGAAAAGGACAGCCCTCTCAGCATGTACCTTCAACTGCAGGACACTGACCAGGGATGACTCGATCAACCATCCAATGGAGAAGAAGGCAAGGACAGCCCATGATGTCCTTGACTTCTGCTAAACATGATGAAGAAAGAAGATGGAAGTGAAGTGGAGAGATGGAAAGACCACAATGTTTGGAAAAGGCAAAAGTGCAATAACTGTGGGAGGATTCAGTTTTATCAACATCAAGAAAAGGTCTGCAAAAATCACCTGCAAGTTTAAGTCAGCATTCATTGGAGTTCTGCGCCTTCAACTGAACAAGAATAGCACCCTCAAGATTATCCAGAACTTCTCTCCCACAAGCACAAGCAAAGATTATGATGTGGAAGAATTTTATCATGAACTTAGGGAAATCCTCAAGCAAAAAACCACTTAGGCAACTGTAATGGGAAAATTCAATGCCCAGGATGGAAAAGGGTAAGAAGGTGAAAAGTTCATTGGAATATATGTCATCGGCAAAAGGAATTCATCAGGACAGAGCTGGCAACTTTGGCACAGATAAAATAAATGTTCCTTGGTAACACCTGGTTTAAGAAAAAGGCCACGAGATGATGGACATATATCAGACCCAATGCAAAGAATAAGACTGACTATATTGTGGTCAATAAGCAGTGCATCATACAAGACAGCTCACTGGTGCCATCACAGTAGTGACTATGCTTGCTCAGAGCAGGGCTCAACTTCATCGCAAAGGTAGAGAAGAAAGTGCTAGAGTTGGCAAATTGGAGACAATGACCAAAAATATTTGATGAGGCAATCCTGAAAGCAAACATTTCAAAGGAAGATTGGAATCTCATAGATAACAGCAATGACCATGACAACTTCTTGGATAAATTGAGGCAGTGTGTGAAATTAGCTGAGAAAGAAAGAGCAAAGAGAACAGATGAAGACTCTCGGAGGAAACAAGAAACTTGCTAGAGAAGTGAAGGAATATAAAGTGAAAAGATGGTGAGAAATCTGAGTACTCCTCCTTTGCAGCCTGATAAGAAGACTGAAGATAAGAAGCACCAAAATGCAAGGTTTGAAAATATACCTGAGGATCACAGAAGCCTCAGAAATGAAAATAGGAACTGATACTGTACAGGTCAACAATAACTGTACTGAAGAACAAGGACAGGTATCTAAAAGGGTGTCATAAGGCAGAGGGAGGGAACTTGTTCTTCCTTGCCTCTGAGGATAGAACAAGAGGCAATGGACTGAAATTGCAGCAGGGGAGGTTCAGGTTGGACATTAGGAAAAAGTTCCTAACTGTCAGGGTGATCAAACACTGGAACGAATTGCCATGGGAGGTGGTAAAATCTCCATCACTGGAGATATTTAAGAAGAGGTTAGATAGATGGCAGGGGGCTGGACTCGATGGCCTCTCGAGGTCCCTTCCAGTCCTACTCTTCTATGATTCTATGATTCTATGACAGAAAAGCAGTAATTGGTCAAAAAGGGATGGAAAGGGTCTTCAGAGGTATTTACATCAAACTGTTCACATCTCGGATCAATGTCCCACTGCTAACACTTCAACAGACCAATTAACTCATACTCATTTATCTAAGTTTGATACGCAATTTACCCATATGAAGGAAGGAAAAGCTCCAGGAAAAGACAGACTGACAGCCAAAATGATAAGAGCTGGAGGTCATGACCTCTAGAAAGCCCTTTTTCAGGGGCGTAGCCTCTATTTGGAAGTGCTGAAGGTTCCATGTGGCTGGAAGGAGTCCAACATCATTTTGCTGTACAAAAAAGACACCTGTTTTAGCAAAGAAAAATGCATGCAGCCATTAAAATTTACTTTCTTTTCCATACCTGTGGGTGCACAGTTTTGAACTTCCAAGCTTCCAAATCAGGGAGGAATAGCTCAGTGGTTTGAGCATTGGCCCCCCCTAAACCCAGGGCTGTGAGTGCAATCCTTGAGGGGGCCATTTAGGGATATTGGGCAAATAGATTTAAAAAAAGATCTCTTAGCAATTGTGCTTGTTCCTTCCAACAGGGCAGGGGACTGGATTTGATGACCTCCTGAGGTCCCTTCCAGCTCTATGAGATGTGTGTCCCCATGTACTATTATAAGCTTGGGAGTGTTTAGAGCAGGGGTTCAGGGACTACAAGGTTTGGGGGCTCAAGAAAATTAGGGATCTGGATTCTGAGCCTCTGCCTACAGGGCTTAAAGAAAAAAATATCATATAGAAGGAACTGACAGGTCACTGTTTTAAATTACATTATCCACTAGATGCTGTACATTGGAAATCATTCTCCTTCCAACAGCAAACCCAGCAAAAATTGCTCTTACAGTGACATTTACAGGCATCTATTTGCTATGGCTCAGGAATCTCCTGGCGTCACACAATTAAACCGAAGGGGAGTATGTGAAGTCAGTACCAAGAGCCCACGGGTCATCATAACTGTTGTGAAATGTGCATACAACCCAGGTTTAAGGAATTGCCTTTCTGTACTGAAAACTGTGTTCTTAAGGTATGTGAGTAAAGGCTGGTCACCGGAAGGTGAGAAGTATCAGCCTATTCCTTCTTACCTGACAGCAGCACATTTAGCCCTCTCTGCTTGGCTGTGTGTGTTGTCCTCTTCACAATGGAGGCCTACGCACATTCTGAGGCCTGGTCTGCCGTAAAGAAGTAGATCAAGACAAAGCAGATTACATCTGGAGGTCAGACTCGTTCAGTGGTTCTCAGCCAGGGACAGACATATCCCTGGAAGTGTGCAAAGTCTTCCAGCAGTACGTCAACTCACCTAGATATTTGCCTTGCTACATAAACGGCACTGGCAACATCAGTACAAACTAAAACTGCATACAGATAATGAATTCTCTGCGTGACTCTGTGTACTATACACTGAAATGTAAATACAATTTTTGTTCCAATCTGTTTATTTTAAGCACATGGTAAAAAGGAGGGTGCAAGCAATTTTTCATTCATAATGTTCTGTGACACCTGTGTATGTCTGATTTTGTAAGCAAATTGTTCTCAAGTTAGGTAAAATTGGTGGTATGCAGGACAAGCTAGCCTCCTGAAAGGGGCACACTAGGCTGGAAAGGTTGAGAACTACTGAACCAGATGATCTGGTGGTCCCTTATGTCCTTACATTCTATGAATCTGATGTCCACAAATGTGTATTAAAACAAAAAGGACACTCACAAATTGGCAGCCTATATTGTGTGACTCTCTGCTTCCAGTTTGGCCAAAAATATCACACACTGTACTTTCACTGGGATAAATTACCTTGTTCTGACTATTATCTGGCTAAGAGGTTTCTTTATTCAAAATTAGCCAATGAACAACAACAGTGGTCAAGGTCATTGATAGCGTAAACCCATTTGTTTAAAGGGTTGACAGCAGAGATGAATTTGGCAGCCCAAAGTGTTTTTTGAATAAAATAGCATTAAGGATTCTAGTTTGCTTAAGTCTAAATAATTGAAGCTGATGTAATTAGGGCATCGATTTGATGGGCTAATTTCATTATGTCTATTTAGAAAAGCTTTTCTCTGCAGCTGACACATTTTATATTTCTGTTAAGTCATGACTGGTGCAGAACATAAGAACATAAGAACATAAGAATGGCCATACTGGGTCAGACCAAAGGTCCATCAAGCCCAGCATCCCATCTGCCGACGGTGGCCAATGCCAGGCGCCCCAGAGAAGGAGAACAGAAGACAAGTGATTTATCTCCTGCCATCCATCTCCTGCCCTTGTTATGAAGGCTAGGGCACCATACTTTATCCCTGGCTAATAGCCATTTATGGACCTGACCTGCAGATATAGACAATAGCCATTTATGGACCTGACCTGCAGATATAGACAATATCTCTTATATGTCATTTAGTACTTCATTCACTCACACTATCAATCAATTTGGCAGAATAGTTTTAATTAAGTATATTTTTCTGTTTTTAGCTAGATATTTTCTCAATTCTGAGAAATTATGGGTGGGGTCATAGCAGGTGGGGAAAGACAATAATGGAACGGCAGTAAAGTGAGAGTCAAAATGTTACAACTTTACCATTATTAAAACACAAATTGTCAACATCATATGGAACATATACAAAGTGAGTATCGACACCACATGCTAAATTCTCAAGCAGCATTTTTCTTTCTTGGACATTCTGTAAATTTAGTTGGTTTGTGTGTGTGGGGGGGGGGTGTGGAAACTGACATTTTACATACAAAATTCTAACCCTTCCATGCCTGAGTTCTTTAAGGGATATTTAGAATCATTATAGGGACATGCGCAAGAATAAAAATTTGACTACTTTTGGAGAGCACATTCTGTGCCCTGGCGAAACCAGGACCTGAGGAGCTGGCTCTCATCCTACCACTAGTCCATGGCCCTGGGGTCAGAGAAGACCTGGGCGTCCTCTGATTTTGGGGGGCTGTGCCCCTGCTTGCCTCCCTGCACTTGTGTACACCCCTGATTGTCATGTGTTCTTCTCATTGCTGTCCTTAATTAAAAACTTATCCTGAACCCAATGTTGATATGCAGAAGGGGAGGTGAGGGAAGGTGTTTCAGGACTTTTCTGTTTGTACAGGATATTATCAACTCACTTCATGCGAGCTTCTGAACAACCATTAGGTGAGAAGATCTACTTCTTTCATCACCAGATCTGGGCTAGTTTCCAATACTGAGAGGGGCAAGTTCCTCAGCTGCTGTGAACTGTCAGAGAAACATCTGAGGATCTGCCCCTGAGTCAGTCAGTCCCCTTTGATTCCCTTTGAAGTCTTCTGTGATGCCCAAGCAAGTTTGTTGTGGACACAAGAGCAGGGCCAGCCCGGAGAACTGATGTAAAAAAGCAGAGACTTTTCCTTCCTTTTGGTGCCAAGAACATCTGAGTTGGAAAAAAACAGGGTGACAGTTTTTGGAAGGGACCTTAGGTAAATCATAGGTGAACTTCACACTAAGAAAGAGAATCGGAAAGGCTGAAACCCTGTGCTGCAGTTAGGGAGTTTTTTTCATGTTGTCGTAACCCAAAGCCCAGGGCTTGGGAACCTGTTTCTTTTTCACGATTATTATTGTTCTGTGAACTTTGGGCCTCTGGTTGCTTTTGAAAGTGGGCGATTGGCAGATATTAAATGGAGCCAGGCACAGAGCCATCTCCTCCACCCTGCCTGCTGCACCTCAGCCTGACTTGCAACATTCCTCTCAGTCCTGCCCTGGGCCCCTCCTGAGTAGACAATGCAAACGGAGCCAAACTGCACCTGGGACAGAACACAAGAGTTGCCATATGAGATCAAATCTCAGGCACACCAACCTCATAGCCTGCAGCTGCTTACCAGCCAAGCAAAGCACTGGTCAGCCCTGCAGCTTGAGGCTAGTGTCAGAGTATTTGTCCATTGAGTCCAGTACTCTGTCTCTAAGCAGCAACCATGGTGATGTTTCAAAGAAAATCTAATATTTACCTGAGAGACAAGGTTTGGGTGGGGCAGAAAGATTATTGGACCAACGTCGATTGGGGTGAGAGAGAAGCTTTTGAGCTTGACAGAGCTCCACATCCTTTGGTGTCCCACTAAATGCAAGGTTGAACAATTTAGTGCCATGAGAATTTCCAGTTCTGCAGAAATAGGTCTGTCCCATGAAAGCTCAGCTCCTCATAAATTATATTGTTAGTCTTTAAAGTGCTACAGGACTGCTTTTTTATTTCATGTAAGTTGTCACCAGCCTTGTATTTCGCAGGGACACTCAGAGACCCTTTCCTGGGCCTGAGAAGGAGCTTGGTGATGCTTGAAAGCTCATCCCTGTCACCAACAGCTCTTGGCCTAATAGCAGATATTAATTACCTCACCCACCAGGGCTCTCAACCTGAGATTGCCACAGCTACAAAAATGCTGCATATCATTTATTTGGTGTGTCGTGGTGTGCAGGGGTCCCCAGGCCCTGCATGCTACCCACAGTTAGATGTGACTCTCATTCAGTTGTTTCCCGGGGAAGAAAGCTGTCACCTGGTTGCCTTGGTTACAAATGGTGTGGAGGCCCATAGCCTATGTATGAGAAGTCACCACATCAAAACACCCACTACCACATATGCATTGATGCGGTGCCTAGGGAAACTGAAGCACAAACATAAAGTTACTACAGGACAATAGGAAACACGTAACCTAATCAAGGGAATAAAATCCTCACACATCCCACTTGGTCACAGGGCGCAATACTACATTTCAGGGAAAAAATTTCTTCCTAACCTCCACAAAGGATTATCTTACAGCTAGAGCCCTGTAGATCCATGGATATCCATTTTATGCCCGTGAATATCTGCATTCATGGCTATGGGTGCAGATATCCGCAGCTCATTTTTGCAGCAATGGATGCAGATACAAATTTTGTATCTGCATCCACAGCTTTATAGCTGAGGAGGGCTGCAAGGATTGGACCCCACTATGGATCCAGATTTTCCACAAGTATTAGTTAGGCTCTGGTGCATGTTTTGGGTTCAAGCCCATCCCTGACTCGTACTAATGACCAGCCTGAGCTTCCAGAGAGCCCTGCCACTCCTGCTGTCACTGCCTTTGGCAGCGTATCCCGGGGAGGCTGAAGGTGACCCTAGGACAGAGAAACACCCAAGAGGGAAAGTAGACAGCAGCCCAGGAAGCCAGGCATCAGCTAGGTTGAGAACCAGCCTGATGCAGGGCCGTCTTGTGGGCTGATCCCCAACGACCCAGGGGCGGACCATCCCGCCACAGTTAGGGCCCTGAGCTGGGATGCAAGTCTCAGTGGGCCTCAGCTTCCAAGCACCATGGGTCTATAAATAGTCTGGAATCTGGCTGCAAGCAGGCAGTGAGGCAGGGGCACTCACCCAGCTGCTAAGCAGGTGGGGGCAACAAACCGTCAAGCTCTGGCCTGCAGTGAGGCAAAGCCATGTCCCCAGCCCCAGCCTAGGGGCTCAGGTAGGAGAGAGCTCTGAAGCCTGTGGAGCTCAGGGAGGGGTGAGTGCACCCCCAGTATCTGGGGTCAGGCTTCAGGGCCCCAAGGAGAGAGAGGGCTGCCCGCCATAGCCAATCCCTGTGGGAGCAGTGCTCAGTCAGCCTGGCAGGCTCTGCTAAGGGCACTGGTAGCAGCTCCTCAGTGTCGGGAGTGGCAGGGCTCTGTGGAAGCTCAGGCTGGTCCCAGGGGCAACAACGCTTTTCCTGGGTGTCCCGTGCCAGCTGCAGGAAGAAATGTCTGTCTCTTTCAGCAGCTCCGTGCCAGCTAAGCTGCTGCCCCAGCCTTTTACTCCTTGCTCCCCGTCCTGCCCCTCTGCTCCCAGAAGCTTGCAGTGTTCCCCCTGCATCTGAGGGAGGCCAGGCCTCCTTGCTACAGGTTTTACTGGGGAAAGGGTAGGTCTACCCTGCTAATCCCCCCCGCACCCCCACTCACACACTCCACCACCTTTTTCAATTCTTTGTGAGGAGAAGAATCTGTTAGACCAAATTGTGAGGGGGTGTGGCTGCCCACGGACAAGGAGGGGTGCCCACAACAGCTCCCCAACAACAAAGAGTGTGTGCTGATATGCCTCCCAAGTTGCCTGCCTTTCCTGGGGTTCTGTGTTTATCCCTGCACACCGCTGTCTGGGATCTGACACCTCCTTTTAGGTTTACTGACCTGTCTCTGTGACCTTCCAGCCACCTCTTCAGGGAAGCTCAGGAGTTACCTACCTCCTACCAAATTAGTTGGCCAGGTAACAAGAGCCACCTCCCAAACACATCTAATTTCTCAACTGCTGCTGGCGCTGGATACATTCCTGCAGTGGGCACAAAGGTAACAGGTTTCATTTCTAGGAAGTAATGCATGGTGAGTCCATCAAGTCTAGCTGCTTTTCACTCTGAGCCCCGGACGGCCTTTGTCACAATATCATACACTCTAAGCAACAGTTTAACAGTAGATCAGCTTAGAGCACCACAAAATGGCCAGTCAACTTCAAGGCCCATGCACTCTCCGTCATCAAAAGCTGGGGCAAAATGTGAACTTTGTGTGGTTATTTTCCTGGGTAAATGGAATGATCAACCTTGGCCGAAACTGCTTTCAAATGGGAGAGCAGTTACAGGCTGCTCCAGGCATCTACCTGCTGGGAACATGGTGGTGATTGAGAACTTGTGGGTTCAGATATACTGTCAGCACTTAAAAGCTGTGTCTACACGTGCACGCTATTTCGAAGTTAACTTCGAGGTTAGGCGGCAAGACGTCGAAGTCGCTAACCCCATGAGGGGATCGGAATAGCGCCCTACTTCGACGTTCAACGTCGAAGTAGGGACCGTGTAGACGATCCGCGTCCCACAACGTCGAAATTGCCCGGTCCTCCATGGCGGCCATCAGCTGGGGGGTTGAGAGACGCTCTCTCCAGCCCCTCAGCTCACTGGTGGCCGCGTAGAGCGGCCCCTTAAAGGTCCCCTCCCCCTCCCTTCCTCTGCAGGAAGCTGAGGCAACGTGCAGGCTGCAGCCTGCACACGCGGGCAGCTTGCAGCACCCTCAGCTCCTGAGAGCGGCGATGGCTAGCCGGCAGCCCCCCCAGTGCCCCCAGGGGACCCCCCGCAAGGGGAGCCAGGGCAGCCAGCCCAGCCAGAGGGCCAGCCAGGCTGGGAAGCGGCAGCGGGGCCCCTCCTAGACGGAGGCCGAGCTGCGGGACCTGCTGGGGCTCTGGAGCGAGGAGGAGGTGCTCCAGGTAATGGGGAGCAAGAGGCGGAACGCGGATGCGTTTGCTCGGCTGGCCGAGGGCCTGGCTGCCCGGGGTCACCCTGCCCGCACTCCGGACCATGTCAGGAGTAAGGTCAAGGAGCTGCGGCAGGGTTACTCCCGGGTCCGGGATGCGGCCAGCCGATCTGGGGCCGCCCCCGTCACTTGCCCCTTTTACAGGGAGCTCAGGGACATCCTGGGCTCCCGGCACACCTCCTCCCCTCTGGCCACCCTTCACACCTCGGCTAACGAGCCCGAGCAGGCCCTGCAGCCGGAGTCCGCCCCGGAGGCAAGCCCTGCGCCCCGGGGGCCCCCCCCAGAGGCCACCCCCGGGACATCGCGGCAGGAGGAGGAGGAGGAGGAGGAGGGGGGCTGCTCCTCCGCAGAATCCAGCCTGCAGATCCTCCTCCTGCCATCCCGGAGCAGCAGCAGGGCCTCCGACCCCCGGGGATCTCCGGACTGTGGGAGCGGACCGACAGGTAGGTACCCCCCTCTGGTGGACACCCCTGGGCTTGAGGGCGGGGGTAACAGAGATGTGTCCAGGGCCCCCCACAAGCTCACATGGCCATGGCCCCAAGGACACCAGGGCCATGGCCCTCACAGCACTGCAGCCATCAGCCCCTGCCCCCCGCCACCCTGCATGACAGTGCCATGCCCCATCCCCGGGCCAGGGGGGAGCGGAACCTTGAGGGGCCCCCGGGAGGAGGGGGTGGGACACCCCACAGCAGCAGCATGTGATGGAGTGGGGGGAGTGCCAAAGGGAGACTCAGGCTACATATGAGCCACAAGAGCCGAAGAGCTCCCAGGGCCAAAGGAGGATCCTGGTGCTACAGCTGGCAGGTGACACCTCTGCCCTGAACAAACAGGAGGGAGGAGCCGAGCTGGCTTGGAATTGGGGGGCGAGGGCGGGGGCCACAGGTAGAGGCTAGGGGAAGGGAGAGCTGGTAGGCAGCCAGCCTGAGGAGGGGGAAAGCTGCATCCCAGAGGAGCCCCCCTTGGGGTCTTCTCCCCACGACGGGTTGGAAGGACTGTCTCTTCCGACAGCTGGTGCTGTCACTCCTGGCAGAAACTGGGCATCTGTGGCCTAAGAAACCTCTCCTGCTCTCAGACCCTGCGGGGTGAAGTGAGAGTCGCTCCCACCAGGGGATGGGGTGCAGGGCAGGGGGACCCCTGAACCCCATCCATCACAGCAGCATCTCCCGGGGACGGGGATGGGGAACCTGCAGCACAGGGCGGGGGGGACAAAGGCCACGGCTCGGGGCCCACACTAACACCTGTCTCCATTCTTCTTCCCCCCCTCATCTCCTGTGTCCTGCACCTGCACCATCCGAAGGACCGGAAGAGAGCGCCGGCGAGGCCTCAGTTGTCCCGGAGAGCCCTCCGGGACCATCGCTCCAGGGCAGCCCCTCGGCCGAGGAACGACCGGCCCCGCGGCGGGCTAGACGGCGGACCCCGCGCCTACAACTGCCGACGGCGACGGACCCCCAGCTGCTGGCCATCCTCCGCCGGCAGCTGGAGGTCTCGGAGCAGCACCTCCAGCTGCAGAAGCGGGCGCTGGCCTGGCGCCAGGAGGCATGGGGGGCCTATATGCAGACATTTAACCGCCTGGTGGACTACCTGGCCCCCCATGCCGCGCCGGCCGACCCATCGCCCGCCTTGCCCGCTCCTGCAGCCCCACCACCAGCTGCTCCGCCTGTCGCCGGCCCGTCCGCCGTCGCCCCACCACCCACCTGCGAGGGCCAGAGCGCCGAGGGACCCCTGGAGCCACCTGAGACTCGCCGGCCCCCATACCTTCCGGTCCAGCCCACTCCCACCCAGCCGCGGACCAGGCTGCGAGCGCGGCGGGGCTCCCGGCCGGGCATGCCCAGTGCCGGGCTATAGGGGCGAGGGGCCCGGGACGTGGCCCCCCCCTTGTATATAGTTGGACCCTGTTTTTTTGGTCCCCCCATTTGCCCCGTCCCCCCCATGTAAATAGTTCTCCGCTTTCTCCTCCCTGGTTTTCTTTTTATTATGTATGGCACACAGTTGTTTCTTTGGATTGTTTTATTTTTGTACATATTGCTTTGGTTGAACGTTTGTACCTAGTTTTCTGTTTGTGGTTCACATATTTATTTACACCCAAAAAAAGGTTCGGCCAGAAAAAAAAAAATTTACGTTCAGCCACAAGTTCGTGCTGTCATTCGTCCAGGACAAGTGGGAGTGGGGGGGGGCGGTGGGGTGCTCCATGGTGTGGGCATTGGGGCAGGAGTGTGGGGGAGGAAGGGGCGGGCAGTAGGGGGCCTGGGCAGAGTTCACCCCGCGGCCTGTTCGTCGAAGTGGGCCCACAGGGCCTCCAGGACCCAGGTCCCCTCGGGGTCCACCTGCCGACTGGGGGCAGCAGGTGGCTGGACGTGTGCCCTGCCGGCCTCCACGGCCCAGCCCTGCAGAAGGGTCTCCCCCTTGCTCTCCACAAGGTTGTGCAGGGCGCAGCAGGCACCCACAATCTGGGGGATGTTGTTGGGGCCCGCATCCAGGCGGGTCAGGAGACATCTCCAGCGTCCCTTCAGGGGGCCAAATGAGCACTCCACCACCTGGTGCGCACGGTTCAGGCGCTCGTTGAAGCGCTCCTGGCTAGCGGAGAGATGGCCCGTGTAGGGGTGCATGAGCCACGGCCGGAGGGGGTACGCCGCATCTGCGATGACGCAGAAGGGCATGGTGGTGTCCCCCAGAGGGATCTCCCGCTGGGGGATGTAGGTCCCCGCCTCCAGCCGGCGGCACAGGCCCGAGTTCCGGAAAACCCGGGCGTCGTGGGTGCTGCCAGGCCAGCCCATGTAAATGTCCTGGAAATGTCCCCAGCTGTCCACCAAGGCCTGCAGGACGACAGAATGGTAGCCCTTCCGATTGAGGTATCGTCCGCCACTGTGATGCGGGGCGCAGATGGGGATGTGAGTCCCATCCAGAGCCCCGAAGCAGTTGGGGAAGCCCAGGGTGGCAAAGGCGGCGACGGTGGCATCTGGGTCCCCCAGCCTCACGAGCCTGTGCAGGAGCATGGCGTTGATGGCACGCACAACCTGCAGAGAAAGCACATGGGACAGCCCCAATGAGGGGTGAGCAGGGTGTGCGTGGCACTGCCCTGCCCTGGCCTGCCCTGCTCTGGCCCCCCTGCCCTGGCCCCCCTGCCCTGCTCTGGCCCCCCTGCCCTGCCGTGGCCCCCCTGCTCTGGCCCCCCTGCCCTGCTCTGGCCCTGCCCTGCCCTGCCCTGGCCTGCCCTGCTCTGGCCCCCCTGCCCTGCCCTGGCCTGCCCTGCTCTGGCCCCCCTGCCCTGGCCCCCCTGCCCTGCTCTGGCCCCCCTGCCCTGGCCCCCCTGCTCTGCTCTGGCCCCCCTGCCCTGGCCTGGCCTCCTCCTGTGGGTTCTCTTACCTCCATGAAGACAGCCCTGACGGTGGCCTTTCCGACACCAAACTGCTGGCCCACGGATCGGTAGCTGTCCGGAGTGGCCAGCTTCCAGACAGCGATGCCGACCCGTTTCTGCACCGTGAGGGCACGCCGCATGGCAGTGTCCTGGTGCCTGAGTGCGGGGGTGAGCCACTGGCACAGCTCCATAAATGTCTGCCGGCTCATCCTGAAGTTCCTGAGCCAGTGGTCGTCGTCCCACTCCCCAAGCACCAGCCGCTCCCACCAGTCGGTGCTGGTGGGGTAGCTCCACAGTCGCCGGCGTGTGAGGCGGGGGGTGGAGCGGGGTGCTGCAGGGGTAGGGGTTGAGCCCTGCTGCCCTGGGGGCATCTCCTCCCCTGGGGCAAGGAGGTGCTCAGCTGCCTCCCACATGGCATGGGTCAGGGCAAGCCCTGCTCCTGCCGGGAGGGCTGGGTGGACCTCTAGTTGCTGCTGCTGCTGCTGCTGCTGCTGGGGGTCCATGACTGCGGCGCCCAGGGTCTGTGTGCCTATATGGCTCGTCAGACCGCGTGCTGTGCAGGCTGAGTGTGTCTGGGAGGGGCCCTTTAAGGGAGCGGCTAGCTGTTGCCCCGGAAGCGCTAGTCCGCCCGTTGACCCTGTCTGCAGCTGTGCCTGGCATCCCTATTTCGATGTGTGCTACTTGGGCGTGTAGACGTTCCCTCGCTGCGCCTATTTCGATGTTGGGCTGAGCAACGTCGAAGTTGAACATCGACGTTGCCGGCCCTGGAGGACGTGTAGACGCTATTCATCGAAATAGGCTATTTCTATGTCGCAACATCGAAATAGGCTACTTCGATGTAGGCTTCACGTGTAGACGTAGCCAAAGAGGAAGATCAAGAGGTCCTGTCAATGCCCTGAACAGTCATGAATGTTCACGTTCCCTCATATTCAGTCTCATCCCTATATGTCCGCACAAGACAGGCTGCACCTTTTGCAAACAACCTCTGGCTGTTTGCTGATAGGTAGCCTGAGGAGCTGGTGCTGCCATAGTGGGTTTCCTAGTAACTAATGGCATAAGGCACAGAGCTGAGAGCCAGATCTGCAGCCAAACCTTCCTATCCCGCAGGACAACCCGTTTGCTGATACATCTGGTGTGCCGGTTCATTGCAACAACTGTAGTGCAGAAGACAGGTGTGAAGAATGGTGGCTTTGTGCTTTGATTTTATTTTCTGATAGCACCCAGAAGCCTCCAGCAGCGCGTGGTTCAATGCACCATTCATCTGTTGCCAGGCACTACAGCCTGGGCTTGGCTCACCCTTGGTAGTGCTCTGTGGACGGTGCTTGCTACGTGTGAGGGTCTGCCCAGTGGTGCTGACCTGAATGCATTGCAGGTGTGATCTCCCAGCAGTGGGCCCAGCACCACACAGCTGAGACATCTGCCATGCTGCTAAGGGCTCATTTTGTTTTCTGGGTCTGCATCATGGCATCCACTCACCTCCTCTGGGCCTCTCTGGGGATTAGCTCTTCACAGGCCCAAGGCCCCTTTCTGCCACCTATCGCTGTGGCCTCTGCCACCACTACACCCCTCCCCGACTCAGGATGTTTCCCCTTTGTGGCGTGGCTCTCAGGTCTGATATCCCCTTCTGCAATATCAAAGGCTCTCTGCACACGTTTCCAGCGTTTTTCCTTTCATTTCCCATAGTTTGCCGCTTCCCTGGTGACTGGCCAAGGGAGCCCAGCCCCACCCTTTACTGCGGGTTCCAACTCAGGGAGCTTCTTATCAGCAGCCAGCTTAAACCTTGCTGCCCTCTCTGAGCCTTTCCCTGCACCGTCTCCCCGAGGTCTCCTTCCTTCCCTCTCTGATATCTGGGGAGTGGCTGCAGATGGCCTCACTGCAGCCCCCTCTGCTCCCAGCTGCCTGGATGTTTCCGACCCCTGCCTGGTCCCTCTCATCGGTGCTCCCTCATCATTCGGGGTTACTTTGGCCAACTAATTCCCCTCAGCCAAGTCCTGTCTGATTAGTTGTCCCATCTCAGCCTTGTCAACCCCTCTAGGCTAGCGTGAGGTGAGCACCCATCAGAGGCCAGCTCTGTCTTCTTCTCCTGACAGAACCTTTGGGACTGGGTGTCGGAGCTGGCTGAGGCAGGTCCGGGGAATGTGGCTCAGGCTGCATTGTCTTACTCAGTGTAGGACTTATCTAGGGTGCTTCAGGGCATAATCCAGGTCTGGTTTTCTGCTTCTGGTGTGAGACTCCAGACTGGCCAGCCCCACTTTGGTGTGCTCTGGGATCATGGTCTATAATGTGTGGCAGCCAAATCGTCTTCTGCTGCAGGAGGGCCTTCAGCATGACTCAGGGCCCTGCCTGTCTCCCTGGGGCAGTGCCCAGGGTCTGGCAAGCACATCAAGGCACCCAGAGCACTGCACTCTTTTCTAATAATCTGGTGCAGCAGGGACCACAGTGGTGAGAGCTCCCAGCTGGCTCTGGATCAGCCTCTGGTCCCTAAGCACTGCTATGGACTGTTCAGATGGGACACAAGCAGTTTTGATGCTCTGAGTCCAAGTCTCTCCGAGAGCAGCTGCACTGACTGCCCCACCCCAGCCCAGGGCGGTCAAAGCGCTGCCTTCAGTCACAATGGCCACCACTTGCACCACGAAGTGAGTCTGTCCCCTAGTACAAAAGGACTGCCATCTTGCATTGCTTCCAATGGAGGTGAAGCCAGCCTGCCCTTCAAGGATCACAGAAGCATAGAACCCTAGGGCTGCAGGGGACCTCAGGAAGTCATCTAGTCCAGCCCCCTGCCCAAAGCAGGATCAGCCCCCACTAACTCATCCCAGCCAGAGCCTTGTCAAGCTGGGTCTTAAGAAAAAAAGAATGGCTTTCTCATACACCCTATGGCAAGGCCACTGCACAAATGACTGTTGGCCTGGCTGATGCCCCCTGATTAAATATCTGACCTTTCTGACCAAGGGGAAGGTTGGAACATGTCACTGGGGCTTTGATTCTGTTGGGGACTGGCTTAAAGTACTGTGAGCTCCCAGAGGCAGACACCATCTGCTATGTTTGTGGAGCATCCAGCACAATGAGACCCTAGTCTTGATGGGTGTCATGGTGCTACTGTAACTCAGGGACCCCAACAGCTAAGGGTAAAAAAAGCTCTAGATAAGTACATGGAGATAGGGCCATCAGTGGCGGGAAGATAGGGTGTCACTAGCCTCTGTTTGCCAGAAGCTGGGAATGGGAGACAAGGGATGGGTCACTGGATGATTTCCTGCTCTGTTCATTTCCTCTGTGGCACCCGGCATTGGGCACTGTGGGCAGCCGGGTCACTGAGCTAGGTGGACCTTTGGTCTGACCCCGTGTGGTCATTCTCATGTTCTTCTTTTTATGACTTCTGAGGCCACGTTCAGGTTAGACGCACACAAAGACGGAGAGCTAAGAAAGTGCCACCTTCAATCTGTAGCCCTTCCAGGGATGTACAGCCCTCTGTCATCAAGCACGACCTGAAACCAGCGTTCTCTGAGATCCTGGACACCCCCACGCCCCGTGTGTATCATATTGTAACACCTTCTATTGGCAAGCCATCTCCTGCAGTTGGAACGGACAAGTAAACTTAGGGGATGGGGGGACATTTGAAATCTTTAAATCAGTATAATTACCTGGGGGTCTGCAGACCTCAACTTGAAAACAAAGTCAAACTGATCTGCTGTGAGGAGCATAACACTGGGCGTAGCCAGAAGGGGAGGTGAGGCTACATTGTCATGTTGCGATCAAGGACAGTTTCAAAGTTTTGCACCCTGTCTCTCAGCTCCCATGTGTATATCCTCCCCTTGCAGCAGACTTTGGTGGGAACTGGCCCGCTGTCTGTGGGAGCTGTCCTTTCCCACCGGCCCTGAGACTTTCCCCTGCACCAAGAAACAAAGACCTGGTTTGGGCTTAGCAACTTCAAAGCAAGAAGAAAATGGCATCCTCTGATTAAATAAAATGAAGTGTGGTTTTTATTAAAAGCTATTTGTCTTTGATAAACACACACAATTGCTGGCAGGAGCCCAGCATATCTGACCAGCTCTTTTTTGGAGGAGTGGGGGCGGGAGTGGATGTTCATCAAATGTACAAGGACCAAACAAACTTGCTCACTAGCTGTTACTGTGCCCTTCTAAGAGAGCTTTCGGTGTGGTGATGAATGGCTGGAAAGGCCTGTTTGGTTTCCCTAAAGGCCAGGGCTGGACAAATCAAAGACCAACTTAGAAACATAATGGGAGCTACCGGAGGGGTCTTCTACGCCCATGTCCTGCCTCTGGCACTCCCCAGTGCCACATGCTACAGTGGAAAGCAAAAGTCACCCCCATCATGGGCATGACGGAAGAACCTGCCCACAGGGACATTCTTCCTCACTAGAAGCCGACTTTGCCTTGCAATGAGGAACAGCCCAACACCCTGAAAAGCGGGAGATTGTCGTAAATCCCCATAGGGGAATTGTTATGTGCGTAAGAAGCAGGTGGGATCTTTTTCAGGGGAAAAGGTAATATGCCACCTTCACTGACAACACAGCAGAAAAGCAATTGTCACACACTCTCTCTGTCTCTGGCTCTCTCTCTCTCTCTCTCTCACACACACACACATGCACACGCTCTCTTACACACACACACACACATGCACACTCTCTCTCTCACACAACACACGCACACACACACACTTGCTCTCTCTCAGCCTGTGTCTACACGTGCCCCAAACTTCGAAATGGCCATGCAAATGGCCATTTCGAAGTTTACTAATGAAGCGCTGAAATGCATATTCAGCGCTTCATTAGCATGCGGGCGGCAGCCGCGCTTCGAAATTGACGCTCCTTGCCGCCGCGCGGCGCGTCCAGACGGGGCTCCTTTTCGAAAGGACGCCGCCTACTTCGAAGTCCCCTTATTCCAGCTCATGGGAATAAGGGGACTTCGAAGTAGGCGGCGTCCTTTCGAAAAGGAGCCCCGTCTGGACGCGCCGCGCGGCGGCAAGGAGCGTCAATTTCGAAGCGCGGCTGCCGCCCGCATGCTAATGAAGCGCTGAATATGCATTTCAGCGCTTCATTAGTAAACTTCGAAATGGCCATTTGCATGGCCATTTCGAAGTCTGGGGCACGTGTAGACACAGCCATGGGCTCTCACATACACACGCACACATGCATACACAGTCTCTCTCACACACGCACACATGCTCTCTCTCACACACACAGCCACACTGTCACACACGCACACTCTGTCTCGCTCTCTCTCTCTCTCTCTCACATACACACTCTTGCCAGTTGATGTTATAGGTCCCAGTCTGTTGTTCACACTCAATTAGTTGGCCAAGCTAATGAAATACGAGGCTGGATCAGTACCAGGTTCCTTTCAGCCCAGGCTGAGATCCCAGTGGAAGTGGCAGGTGAACCCAAAGTCAGGGGCAGAGCAGCCCCCTTCTTAGAGCATCTTGCTTGCATTGGGGTGGGTGAATCTTGCATCCCTTTGCTGGAGAGTGCTTGTTTCCTGCATAGTCACAGAGCAGTTGCTGTGTCAGGCTGTCCCTTTACAAAACAAAGAGGCAGCACTGTAGCACTTTAAAGACTAACAAAATAATGTGTTTGTCTGCCCAGTGAAAGCTCATCACCTGATAAATTATTTTGTTAGTCTTTAAAGTGCCACAGAACTGCTTTTACATTTTGTTTTCACAAGTTTCTTAACGTTTCCTTAACTCACCTCTCATCTCTTGTCCCATCAGGCTGGTTTTGATCCCTGCTGTCTTGTCCTCCTGATAAGTGCCTGCTTCCTCCTCCAGCATGTCAATGTGCCCCCTTCTCATGTTTTAATGAGGATAAGCAACCGTGCGGGTGCCTGTCCTGGTGTCTCCCTGGAACATTTTGCACTTATCACACACGCTCCTTCTTCACACAACAGGGTGTTGTCATTAGTGTGGAGACAGTCGCAGCAGTTAGACAGCACATCAAGGTAGTTTTAACAAACACTCATCATACCCTGTCGCAATATTCACTTTAAACCTGAGTTCAGCCTCAGATACAGGTATAAGCATATACACACAATCTACCTAATGCTAAACTATTACAGCGTTATCCTAAATTAGATATAATGAAAATAGAATTTTATACCACAGAGCCCAGGGAGCAGACAGGTTGCAGGCTCACCCACATTTGGGACTGGCATCTTTAGGTCGGTGGGACTGTTCGTGCCTGAAGTCAAGTCTGTACAGAAAGGCATTCGCTGGAGCAGGGCATGGGCGCCCAGCACGCCACAAGAATGGCCAGACTGGGTCAGAACAAAGGTCCATCCAGCCCAGTGTCCTGTGATCTGACAGTGGCCAATGCCAGGTGCCCCTGCGGGAGTGAACAGTGCAGGTCATCATCAAGTGATCCATCCCCTGTCATCCACTCCCAGCTCCTGACAAACACAGGAGAGGAACACCATTCCCACCCACCCTGGCTGACAGCCGTTGATGGACCTGGCCACTGTGAATGTACCTAGTTCTCTTTTAACCCTGTGATAGTCTTAGCCTTCACAGCATCCTTTGGCAGAGCTGTGCATTGAGGGAAGAAGTACTTCCTTTGATTTGATTTAAACCCGCTGCCTATTGATTTCATGTGGTGACTCCTAGTTCCTGTGATATGGGAAGAAGTAAATAACTCTTCTATATTCACATTCTCCACACCCGTCAGCACTTGGAAGCTGACAGCTGTAACTCGAGTTGACTCGGCACTCCGGGGGTTTTGTCTTTAATGGGGAATGTAATATTATCCCCTAGTGGCTGGCACGTAGGACTGGCTGCTTCTGCCAGGTCTCTCATGTCCCACTCACTCTCCAGAATGCTTATTAGTTGCTTTGGTGAGCGAGCTGTGTACGTGGCTCATCCCTTCTCTCAAGGGAGACAGAAATGGAACAGCAGGAGAGTGTGGATGGGAAGCAACTGAGACACAGAGGAGAGGAGAGCAAAAACCAAAGCAAGACGGAGAAGGTGACAACGTGTAGCCAGGGAAAGGCCATGGGAGAGAGGAAACTTGTCCTGGATGTAGAAAGAATGTTTCAGAGAAACCAGAACACTCAGGGGAAAGTAAATACGAAAGGAGCCACACTTTCTCGGCTGGAAAGGTAAGAAAAAGAGGTGATAAAGTTATGTAGGCGTGGGAGCCCCAGCCGTGCAGGAAACTCCCCAGACTCCTGCCTGCATCCCAAGAGCATCTTCGGCATATTCAATCCCACCTACTGTGAGCAACGAAAGAGGCAGCAGAGGGCAGCAGAAGACAGAGGGAAAAGAGCAGCTAAAGTAGAGGTAGGGCTGGATTTCAGTGTCCCTGGCACCAGGGGTGAGGATTACCAGGCAGGGGCAGGGCCGTTTGATGGAGGCTGGACCTGTGCTGTTAGCCTGTATTGGGGTGTTCTGTCAGGCACCTCTGAGCAATAAGGGCTCCAGCAGAGGCCATGGCCATCTCAGTCCCTTGGAAAAACCACACCTCCCACTAGCAGGGCACAGCACCCCAGCCTTTGAAGGTAACAGGCCACATAAATGGTCTTTTACACGCACATGGCCAGTGCCCCCTTCCAGAGGTACCGGTGGCTGCACGGCTGCACGACTTCCCTTTACCAGGAGCCAGCGCAGCATTACTGTACGGAAATCACTGCATCTAAAATACAACTGAAGATTGAACAAATCTCTGCATCCCAGACCGCACTTGGAGCTGTCAGTTCCACCTTGTCCCTGGGTGGGGATAGGAACTGTTGTATACTGGGTTTGGAGGGGTGTTAACTTTGGATTTAGTTTCTTTGTATTAATCAGAGGTTTCCCTTAGCTTCAACCCAAGCCTCCATGCTACACCCTAAAAAATATTCCTGCATAATCACAAAACCAGAGATGGCATGTGACTCTGCACCAAATCAAAAATCATTGCTGGAGTTCACTGAAGCTAACTACAATCTGTAAAATGGAGACATACAGACCTCATACGTAAAGCATGCTGAGATCTACTGAAAAGCACTATCAAAGCAAAAAGCAGTCAAGTAGCACTTTAAAGACTAGCAAAATAGTTTATTAGGTGAGCTTTCATGGGACAGACCCACTTCTTCAGACCATAGCCAGACCAGAACAGACTCAATATTTAAGGCACAGAGAACCAAAAACAGTAAGCAAGGAGGGCAAATCAGAAAAAGATAATCAAGGTGAGCAAATCAGAGAGTGGAGGGGTGGGGGGGGAAGGTCAAGAATTAGATTGAGCCAAGTATGCAGACGAGCCCCTATAGTGACTCAGAAAGTTCCCATCACGATTTAAACCACGTGTTAATGTGCTGAATTTGAATATATTTGGCCTGTTCTGGTCTGGCTATGGTCTGAAGAAGATGGACATTGTACGCAAGGGACTGACAGTGAAAAACCCATTACAATCAACATACTACACTGACTAAAGTGAACATCTATGCAACACGCTTTCTAAGAAACAGGAACCACTTGATCAAAATCTTTTACAATAAACAAAAGATGATCAAAAATGAACTCTCTGAACTTGAAATTATCATCAATGAACAGGCATCCACGCAAGACCCCACAGTACGAGGCTTCACCAGTGCCAGACAACATATTTATAAAACACACTTCCTCTTTCTACAAAAAAGAAAAGAGAATAAGTTTTCTTCATTACTTCATTCCTCAGGATACTTCAACCACAATAACAGTAGCTCGACCAACAACATTGTTAACCTTTCCAACTACCAGCTCAGCCCAGCAGAGGAGTCTCTCTTATCCCGGGGTCTTTCCTTCTGCCCTACCTCCTCCATGAACTTAATACAATTCTGTGGGAACCTTGAAGCCTTCTTTTGCCACCTCCGTCTAAAGGAATTTTTCCAGCACACCTATGAACAACAGTCTGACTCTCTCAACCCCCTCCACCAACAACAAAAGAAGAAGAACTCTATGTGGACTCCCCCGAGGGTCGTAGTGAAAGTCTGGACTTCTATGTACACTGCTTCCGCAACCATGCTCAGTCTGACATTATACACAAACAATGCCAAATGAGACACAGTCTCAACGATGCTGAACACCATGCTGTTCAGAGTCTCAAAAATAACCCAGACATCATAATCAAACCAGCTGACAAAGGAGGTGCTGTTGTCATCCTGAATAAGTCAGACTATGAACAGGAGGCAGCCAGACAACTCTTCAACACCACATTTTACAGCCCTCTCTCCACTGATCCCACTTTGGAATTCCAAAGGAAATTACAACAACTACTGAAGGAACTCCCTGCTGCTACTCGGGACCTCATTCACTCAGACACACCATCTGAGCCGCAGCCTGGATTATTCTATTTACTTCCCAAAATCCACAGACCTGGAAACCTGGACGCTCTAACATTTCAGGTATTGGCACCCTTACCACCGCACTATCCAGTTATGTGGACTCCCTCCTCAAACCCTATGCCACCAACACTCCCAGCTATATCCGAGATACCACCGACTTCCTGAGGAAATTACAAAACATCGGAAAAGTTCCTGATAACGCCATCCTTGCCACAATGGATGTAGAGGCTCTATACACTAATAGTCCACATAAAGACGGATTACAAGCAATCAGGAACACCATCCCTGATGCCACCACAGCCAATCTGGTGTCTGACCTCTGTTACTTTGTTCTCACACACAATCATTTCCGTTTTGGGGACAATTTATACCTCCAGATTAGTGGAACTGCTATGGGCACCTGCATGGCCCCACAATATGCTAATGTATTTATGGCTGACCTGCAACAACGATTCCTCAGCTCTCGTCCCCTATTACCACTCCTCTACTTAAGATACATTGATGACATCTTGATGATTTGGATCCATGGTACAGAGGCTCTAGAAGAATTCCACAGAGACTTTAACAATCTACACCCCACCATCAACTTATGCCTCGATTACAACGTGCAAGAGATACATTTCCTGGACACTACAGTACTAATCAAGGATGGCCTGATCAGTACCACACTGTACCAAAAACCTGCTGATCACTATACTTATCTACACCCTTCTAGTTTCCATCCTGCACACATGATTAGATCCATTTTTTACAGTCAAGCTCTTGGGTATTTGCTCTGATCCAACTGACAGAGACCAAAAACTACAAGAACTTTACCAAATATTCATAAACCTGCATTACCCATCAGGAGAAGTAAAAAAACAAATCGACAGGGCCAGATGAATACCCAGAGACCAGCTACTCCAAGATCGGCCCAAAAAAGCCAAGAACAGAACACCACTGGTCATCACCTACAGCCCCCAACTCAGACCACTGCAACGAATTATTAAAGACCTACAACCTATCCTTAATCAGGATGCCACACTCCAGAAGGCCCTGGGTGACATGCCTGTTCTCTCCTACAGACAACCTCCCAAGCTCATGAGGATCCTCACCAACAGCCACAGTCTATACCCCAGGAATACCAGTCCTGGAACCTTTCCCTGCAACAGAGCCTGCTGCCAGCTTTGTCCACATATCTTCTCTGGAAATACCATCACTGGACCTAACCAGGTTACTCACAGAATCACGAACACTTTCTCATGCTCCTCTACTAACATCATATATGCCATCATGTGCCAACAGTGCCCAGATGCTTTGTATATCAGACAGACTTCTAACTCCCTTAGACAAAGGGTCAATGGGCACAAAACAGACATCAAAACACTCCAGATCCACAAACCAGTCAGTCAACATTTTAATGGAATGGGGCATTCTGTCAATGACCTAAAGGTATGTGTGTTACTGAAGAAGAATTATCGCACCGTTCAGGAAAGGGAAACAGCTGTGCTGGCTTTTATATTCAAATTCGGCACATTAGCACATGGTTTAAATCATGATGGGAACTTTCTGAGTCACTATAGGGGTTCGTCTGCATACTTGGCTCAATCTAATTCTTGACCTTTCCCCCTCCTTGACCTTCCCCCAAATCCAGTCTCTGATTTGCTCACCTTGATTATCTTTTTCTGATTTGTCCTCCTTGCTTACTGTTTTTGGTTCTCTGTGCCTTAAATATTGAGTCTGTTCTGGTCTGGCTACAGTCTGAAGAAGTGGGTCTGTCCCACGAAAGCTCACCTAATAAACCATTTTGCTAGTCTTTAAAGGCTACTTGACTGCTTTTTGTTTTGATAGTTTATAGACTAGCACGGCTTCCTCTCTGTTACTATTAAAAAGCACTATGTGAGAGTAATCATCATCATCATCATCATCATCATCAATAACCGTGGGCTCAGCGTCTCTTGGTGTCTGATGCCTCTCTCGCTATTTCCTTCCATCTTTCCCTGTCCAGTGCAGAGTGGCTTAGTTTCTGCAGACTAGTTCCGCACCAATCTACTACATCATCTATCCATTCTCTGTGGGGTCTGCCTCTCCTATTCAAACCGTCCACTATGCTGAATACCAGGGTCTTGATTTTTCGTTCGTTGTTCATTCTGCAAATATGGCCGTATAGTTGTAGCTTCCATTTTATAACCTTATGCAGCCGGTTCTCTTTTGGCTGTATCTTTCTGTATAATTCCTCACCGGTGACCTTCTGCCTCCATCCTATTCTCAGAATCTTTCTATAGCAACTCCTTTCAAGCGCCAATATTCTTCTTTTCAAATCTTTAGTTATCACCCATGTCTCACATCCGTACAACATGCTGCTGAATACACACGCTCAGCTTCCTTCTTAACCTAATTGCTTTGCTTTTCCAGATCTTTTCCATCACCTTCAAACTTGCTCTTGCTTTCGCTATTCTAGTCGCTATTTCCTTCTTACAGTCTATATCATACGTTATTTTGCTTCATCTGGCTTTGGGACTGCCATGGAGCTCATAGAGGCTTCATGGCGGAGTTATGTGAGACTAAGGTTTTTATTTATTGATTGAATTTGCACAGATTTTCCTGTATGGACAAAGAACCTGTTTTTTCTTTCCTTTACATTAGCTACTTTCTGTTCAACTGGGTAGTACATAAGTTACAAGAACAATTTAAAATCTAGTTAGAAAAGTTAGGTGCCTTAAAGTCATCAGGACCTGACAAAATGCCTTTTAGATCATTCAAGGTGCTGATTGAGGAGATATCTGAGCCATTACTTATCATCTAAGACAAGTCATGAAAGACGGGACAGATTCCAGAAGACTCGGAAAGGGAAAATTATCAAAGAGAAATATAAAAAGAGAAATAAGAACAACCCCAGAAACTACAGAACAGTAAGCTTAACATCTGTACCAGGAAAGATAATGGAGCATATACTTAATGAATCCATCTGCAAACATCTTGAAGACAATAAGGTGATAAGTAACAATCAGCATAGATGTGTAAAGAACAAACCCTGTCAAACCAGCCTGTTAACTTTCTTTGGTAAGATAATAAACCTTGTGGGTAAGGCGAAAGTGGTAGATAGTGGTAGAGAATAGTTATAAATGGTTCACAGTCACAAAACAGCATAACAAGTGGAGTTCCTCAGGAATCATTTAGGAAGGGGTAATCAATTTCATGCATACAAAATGGGAAATAGTGTAGGAAGCAGTATGGCAGAAAGGAACCTAGGGGTCATAGTGGACCACAAGCAAACAGTGTGACAGTGTTGCAAAAAAAGCAACTGTCATTCTGAGATGTATTAACTGGAGTGTTGTAAGCAAGAAATAAGAAGTTTTCTGCTCTACTGTGTGCTGATTAGGCCTCAACTGGAGTATTGTGTCCAGTTCTGGGCACTGCAGTTCAAAAAAGATGTGGAGAAATTAGAGAGGGTCCAGAAAAGCGCGACAAGAATGATTAAAGGTCTAGAGAATGTGACCTATGAAGAAAGGCTGAAAGAATTGGGCTTGTTTAGTTTGGAAAAGAGAAGATTGAGGGGGACATGATCGCGGTTTTCAGGTATCTAAAAGGTGTCATAAGGAGGAGGGAGAGAACTTGTTCTTTTTGGCCTCTGTGGACAGAACAAGAGGCAATGGACTTAAACTGCAGCAAGGGAGGTTTAGGTTGGACATTAGGAAAAAGTTCCTAACTGTCAGGGTGGTCAAACAGTGGAATAAATTGCCAAGGGGGGTTGTGGAATCTCCATCCTGGAGATATATAAGAACAGGTTAGATAAGTGTCTATCAGGGATGGTTTAGACAGTACTTGGTCCTGTCATTGGGGCAGGAAGCTGAACTCAATGGCCTCTTGAGGTCCCTTCCAGTCCTAGTATTCTATGATTCTATGATTGTGTCCAATTCTGGGCACCTTGTTTCAGGAAGGATACGGACAAATTGGAAGGTCTCGGAAAGAATGGCAAAAATGGTTAAAGGCCTAGAAAATATGACATCTGTGGGAAGGTTGAAATAATTGGAATTGCTTAGTCTAGAAAAGAGAAGAGTGAGTCGGGACAGGGTAACTACTTTCAAGTACCTCAAAGGTTATTACAAGGAGTAGGGAGAAAAATTATTCTTCTTAACCCATAACAATATGACAAGAAGCAATGGTCTTAAATTGCAGCAAGAGAAGTTAGGTTGGACATTAGGAAAAACTTCCCATCTGGTGATTAGATACATAATAAATTGTAGAATCTCCATCACTGGAGATTTTTTAAGAGCAGGTTAGGCAAATATCTGTCAGGGATGATCTAGATGGTGGTTGTTCCTGCCATGAGTGCAGGGGACTGGACTCGATGGCATCTCAAGGCTCCTTCTAGTTCTAGTGTTCTATGATTTAATGATTCTAAGTTGTTCTTGGCATGTTAGCTAAAACCAGATTTAAGATCAATTAAATAGGTGATGCATGTTCTTGCTAAACATTGGACTCTTCTGCTGTTCTTTGTTATATGTGGCTTTTAAGAGTTATATCCTACAAGATGCAGTGCATTTTGGTCCTGATCTGGAAGCATGTATTTAAGCACATGTGGAGTCCTATTAAAAGCAATGGATTACACATTTAGCTGCAGTCTGTACATCTGTATTCTACAGGTAGCTACCTCTTGCCATGGTTTTTTATTATTATTATTATTATTATTATTATTATTATTAATAATAATAATAATAATAATAATAATAATAATAATAATAAAAGCCGCTTTAGCCAATTATACTTCAGGCTTCGGGCTTTTGCTCAATTTGGTAACATTTTTCTGATTTGTCAACCTTGATTACTATTTTTGGTTCTCTGTGCCTTAAATATTGAGTCTGTTCTGGTCTGGCTATGATCTGAAGAAGTGGGTCTGTCCCACGAAAGCTCATCACCTAATAAATTATTCTGTTAGTCTTTAAAGTGTTACTGGACTGCTTTTTGTTTTGATAGTGTATAGACTAGCACGAGATAGATCACCACATTCTCCACACCCCACTGCCTTGTGGGTTATCCTGGGAAGGAGAGAGGCTAAGGGAGTAAACCCTGACAGAAAATCCAGAGTGGAGTCCGAAGGCGGTTCGGTGTCAACTTCTGGCACTGTCCCGGCAACTCCTGCAGCTGAGCTGGTACCAGACGTGGAGGTTACCCTCTCCTTTGGACTATATCAGTAAAGCCGAGAGGGGGACACTGGTGTCTGGGCAGCCCAGAGTCTCCATAATAAGTGCCCAGGCTTGCGCCCGGAGAGGTACTCCGGCATCGCCGAACAGCGTTGCATCAACACGGGAGGCAACAGAAACTGGTTATAAGCTCTTGCTCGATTGGCATAGAGAACGAGCGCCAGGGGTTGCCTTCGACGGTGGGAGAGATCCTCGCATCTCACTGGACAGTCACCGCCTGCCTCAAGCTGGGCAGCCCCCAGCCAATAGGGTACTGTCCCGCCACAGTTCACCTGCCTCTCTGGGTGCATGAGGCTTAAGGTTCCTGAACCTGACAAGTGACTGAAATTTGGGCACTAGGCAAACCAATAAGAAAATCAACAAGAAATGAGAAACATCAACAATTTAAGCTTGCTTGCTGGAATGTGCGGACCATGCTGGCCGGCTTGACTGAAGATCTTCAGGCCATCAGTGATACCCGAAAGACCGCTGTCATCAATGAGGAACTGAGGAGGCTCTGAGTTGATATCACTGCACTGCAAGAGACGTGACTCGCAGATTCAGGATCTCTAAAGGAAAAGGACTACACCTTTTTCTGGCAGGGTAAAGCCCAAGAAGAACCCAGGGAGCATGGTGTTGGCTTTGCTGTCAGAAACACCCTTCTACAAATGGTGGAATTAGTCATGAGCGGATCAGAAAGACTTCTTCGGATCACGCTTCAAACTTGCCCGGTCCCATCCACCTGATCAGCGCTTATGCTCCAACCCTGTACGCCACACCAGAAGTAAAAGACAAGTTCTATGATGTGCTTAGTGCTGCTGTAGCGCAAATACCTGCTCGTGAACAACTGTACATCTTGGGTGACTTCAATGCAAGAGTTGGAGCTGATTGGGCCTCATGGCCTTCCTGCTTAGGACACTTTGGTGTGGGAAAAATGAATGACAATGGACAGCGTCTCCTTGAACTGTGCTCGTGTGATGGGGTTCAGGGGTCCCCCTGCACTGCACCCCGTCCGCTGGCAGGAGAGACTCTCACTCAGCAGGTACAACAGCAGGTTTATTAGGCAACAGATGTCCAGTTTCTCACAGAAGCAACAGCATAGCAGCCAGAGACAGCCCTTCCAACCTGTCCTGGGGAGAAGACCCCGAGGGGTGCCCCTCTGGGGTGTAGCTTCCCCCTCCTCAGGCTGGCTGCCTTCCAGCTCTCCCCTTTCCTAGCCTCTAACTGCCGCCCCCGATTCAAAAACCCAGCTCAGCTCCTCCCTGCTCTTTGTTCAGGCAGAGGTGTTATCTGCCAGTTGTAGCCCCAGGGTCATCCTTAGCCACTGGGAGCTGCTGCTTGCCTCAGACATCCAGCCTGACTCACACATGCACCCCCCCACTCCATCACAGCTCGTACCACAATCTGTGCATCACAAACACATTCTTCCAAACGAAGCCACAGCACAGAGTGTCATGGAGACACCCAGGCTCGAAGCACTGGCATCAACTAGACGTGGTCATCACTAGGCGTAATAACCTCAAAAACGTCCTTCTGACACGCAGCTATCATAGTGCTGACTGCGATACAGATCACTCGCTAGTTTGCTCCAAGCTCAAGCTGACACCCAAGAAGCTGTACCGCTCTAAACCTGCTGGAAGGCCCCGCATTGACGCCAGAAAGACGGCAAACTTGGAGAAAGCTGAAAAGTTCAGAGAGACCCTCCAGGAAAATCTGCGCAGCGGCCCTGGGGGCGCCGATGTGACATCCAAATGGCAACATCTGAGGGATACAGTTTACAACACGGCCTTGTCGGTGTTTGGAAGAAGAGCTAGAAACATGAACGACTGGTTCGAAGCTAACTCCGATGAGATGATTCCAGTCATTGAAAAGGAGCGCGCTGCACTCCTGGAGTACAAACGCTCACCGAGCCCGAGTACCCAGCAAGCACTTAGAGCAGCCAGAAGAACAGTACAGCAGACAGCCAGGCGCTGTGCCAACAACCTCTGGCTCCAGCTATGCAGCAGCATCCAGACCTGTGCTGACTTTGGTAATCTCAGAGGAATGTACGAGGGTATGCGGAAGGCATTAGGACCCCCCCCCCAGAACAAGATGGCACCTCTCAAATCCAAATCTGGTGAAGTCATTGCTGACAAAGCCAAACAGATGGAGTGCTGGGTTGAGCACTACTCCGAGCTGTACTCACGCGAGAACGTTGTGGTTGATGCAGCTCTCGATGCCGTCGAGCTCCTACCAGTAATGGACGAACTGGATCAGTAACCGACTGTGGATGAACTGAAGAGAGCCATCGACAGCATTGCAGCAGGAAAGGCCCCTGGCCAGGATGGTACCACCAGAGGCAATCAAGTGTGCCACGGACACACTCCTGGAACCCCTACATGAGCTGCTGTACCTGTGCTGGAAAGAGGGTGAGGTTCCACAGGATATGCGTGACGCTAACATTGTAACCTTGTATAAGAACAAAGGAGACAGAAGCGACTGCAACAACTACTGTGGAATCTCCCTCCTAAGCGTCACTGGTAAACTGTTCGCTCGCGTCATCCTTGGCAGACTCCAGAAGATTGCTGAAAGGGTGTACCCCGAATCGCAGTGCAGATTCCGCGCAGAGAGGTCTGCCGTTGACATGGTCTTCTCTCTGAGGCAGCTGCAGGAGAAGTGCAGGGAGCAGAGAAAGCCACTCTACAAAGCCTTCATTGACCTGACCAAGGCTTTTGACTTGGTCAGCAGGAATGGTCTGTTCAAACTGCTCCACAAGATAGGCTGTCCTCCACGGTTACTCAAGATGATCCAGTCATTCCACGAAGACATGAGAGGAACCGTCCAATATGACGGCGCATTATCGGATGCTTTCAGAATCAGGAGCGGCGTCAAACAAGGATGCGTGCTTGCTCTGACATTGTTCGGGATCTTCTTCGCACTCCTCCTGAAGCATGCCTTTGGATCTTCAACAGAGGGCATCTTGCTGCACACAAGATCTGATGGGAAACTGTTTAATTTTGCAAGGCTGAAAGCTCAGTCTAAGGTGCAGGAAGTCCTCATCAGAGACATGCTGTTCGCAGACGATGCTGCTGTAGTGTCTCACACAGAAGACCAGCTTCAAAAACTGCTGGATCAGTTCTCCAAAGTGTGCAAGGACTTTGGGCTTATCATCAGCCTAAAGAAGACAAACGTACTCGGTCAGGATGTTGCTGAATCCCCATCAATCAGCATTGACAACTATATGTTAGAGGTCGTCCACGAGTTCATTTACCTCGGGTCCACCATCACTGACACCCTGTTGTTGGACACTGTGCTAAATAGGAGGATCGGAAAAGCGGCCACAACTCTGTCCAGACTGAGCAAGAGAGTGTGGAATAACAACAAGCTGTACACTCACACCAAAATGCAAGTCTACAGAGCCTGCATCCTGAGCACCCTCCTTTATGGCAGTGAGACTTGGACCCTGTATGCCCGCCAGGAAAAGAAGCTGAACGTCTTCCACTTGCGCTACCTCAGGCACATCCTTGGAATATCATGGAAGGACAGAGTGACCAACACCGCCGTCCTCGAGCAAGCTGGAATCCCATCCATGCACACCCTCCTCAGGCAGCGTCGGCTCTGCTGGCTTGGCCACATTCACAGGATGAATGATGGAAGGATTCCAAAAGACATCCTGTATGGTGAGCTAGCCTCTGGCAAAAGACCTCCCGGACACCCCCAGTTGCCCTACAAAGATGTCTGCAAGAGAGACCTCAGAGAGGTAGACATCGAGCTGGACAACTGGGAAGAACTAGCAGATGACCGCAGCAGATGGAGGCAGGGGTTACACAAGGGCCTTCAGAACGGCGAGATGAGGATCAGACAGCTAGAAGAGGAGAAGTGAGTGCACAGAAAGCACAATAAGAACTTGCCAGACACCCACCACATCTGCAAGAGATGCAGCAAGGACTGTCACTCTCGTGTGGGTCTTCATAGTCACAGTAGATGCTGTAAATGAAGTCCTCAATTGAAACTATAAAGGGCGCGATCCATAGTCTATGCAGACTGAAGGATGCCTACTACTAGACTAGCACGGTTTTCTCTGTTTCTTATCTATGTCTTTAAAAACAGAACACTAGTAAGGCCATAAAAACCCAGTTTTTATCACCTTATCAGAGGTGTCTCCCAAGTAGTTGATGATTAAATCTCCATCAGCCAGTTGATCGAACTGAAATACTGTTCCTGGAACAGAACCTTCCTTGAGGATACAGTACGATGGCACAATGACTGTCTAGAAGCTACCATACAAATGCACCCACCACTCCCGCCCCAAAAAATTATAGGATTAAACCATCCAGGAAAGAGAGAAGTAAAAATACACAGGAAAGGAGAAATAATGGATTTCCAGATGAGACTGAGCAGAGTTGGAAAGGCACAGAGAGAGAAGACATCCCCTTTCGACTTTCCCCGTCACTACTTTGACATTGAACATCAATGGCACCAGCCCCAGAGGATGTGTGGATTATACGCCTCGAAGTAGCCTATTTCAATGTCGTTACTTAGCCTACTTTGATGTAGTGTCCTAGTGTAGATGTAGCCTTAGGGTGGGATCCACAGCACAGCTTAGGGTTTATCGTCAATGCATGCAGCACCGCTGTGAATCACAAAACTCCCATGGGGCTGGCATCCCAACTCACTTCGTGCCCAGCTGTCCACTGGAAAAGTTCATAGAATCATAGAATCCCAGGTCTGGAAGGGACCTCAGGAGGTCATCTAGTCTAATCCCCTGCTTCAAGCAGGATCAACCCCAACTAACTCATCCCAGCCAGGACCTTGTCAAGCTGGGACTTAAAAACCTCAAGGGATGGAGAATCCACCACCTCTCTAGGCAACGCATTCCAGTGCTTCACCACCCTCCTGGTGAAGTAGTTTTTCCTAATATTCAACCTACACCTCTCCCTCTTCAACTTCAAGCCATTACTCCTTGTTCTGCCATCTGACACCGCTGAGAACAGTTTCTCATGATCCTCTTTAGAGCTCATCTTCAGGAAGTTGAAGGCTGCTATTAAATCACCCCTCAGTCTTCTCTTCTGTAAACTATACAGGTCCAAATCCCTCAGCCTCTCCTCATAGGTCTTGTGCTCCAGACCCTTAATCATTTTTGTTGCCCTCTGCTGCACCTGCTCCAGCACATCCACATCCTTTCTATACTGTGGGGCCCAAAACTGGACACAATATTCCAGATGTGGCCTCACCAGAGCCGAATAGAGGGGAACAACCACTTCTCTAGATCTGCTCAAAAGGCACCTCCTAATATGTTGTTAGCCTTCTTGCCTACGAGGGCAGACTGTTTACTCATATCCAGCCCTTCATCCACCATAACCCCTCTACACTTCTTTTTGTTGAACCACATCAGATTTCTTTTGGCCCAGTCCTCCAATTTATCCAGGTCACTCTGGATTCTCTTGCTACCCTCCAATGTATCTACCTGTCCCCCTAGTTTTGTGTCATCCTCAAACTTGCTGAGGTTGCAATCCAATCCCTCATCCAGGTCATTAATAAAAATGTTGAACAACTCTCGCCCCAGAACTGAGCCTTGCGGCACTCAACTAACTGCCATCCGGACATTGAGCCATTGACAACCACCCATTGGGCTCGACCATCAAGCCAGCTTTCTGTCCAATCCATGTATCCAATCCACACTTCCTCAACTTATGTGGGAGACCATATAAAAGGCTTTGCTGAAGTCAAGGTATATCACATCCACTGACTTCCTCCTTGTCTACAGAGCCAGTTACATCATCATAGGAGTTAATTAGTTTGGTCAGGCACGACTTAACTTTGGTGAATCCATGTTGACTACTCTTGATCACTTTCCCCTGTTCCAAGTGCTCCAAAATGGATTCCTTGAGGATCGCCTCCATTATTTTCCCAGGGATTGAGGTAAGGCTGACCAGTCTATAGTTCCCTGAATTTTTCTTCTTTCCTTATTTAAAGATGGGCACTATGTTTGCCTTTTTCCAGTCATCTGGGATCTCTCCTGATCTCCAAGAGTCTTCAAAGATAATGGCCAAAGGCTTGGCAATGACATCTGCCAATTCCTTGAGTACCGTTGAGTGCGTTAAATCCAGACCCATGGATTTGTGTGCATCTAGTTTTTCTATATAGCTCAGAACTTGTTCCTTCCCCACAGATGGCTGCCCTCCACCTTCCCATACTGCACTGTCTAGCATCGTAGTGTGGGAGCTGTCTTTGTCCATGAAGATGGAGGCAAAAAAAGCATTGAGTACTTCAGCTTTTCTTGCATCATCTATCACTAGGTTACCTCTCTCATCCAGTAACGGCACCACACCTTCTCACTTCTATTTCTCCTGCTAGCTCTTCCCTGTTTGTAAGCAGCAGGTCAAGTTGCACACGGCCCCTGGTTGGTTCCTTCAGCACCTGTACCAAGAAGTTATCCCCAACATTTTCCAAAAACTTCCTGGATTGTCTGTGTGCTGCTGTATTGCTCCCCCAACAAATGTCCGGGTGATTGAAGTCTCCCATGAGAACTAGGGCCTGTGATTTGGAAGCTTCACTTAGCTGTCTAAAAAAATCCTCATCTACCTCATCTCCCTTATCTGGTGGTCTATAGCAGACACCAACTGCAACATCACCTCTCTTACTTCCGCCTCTAAGCTTAACCCAAAGACACTCAACTGGATTTGCTCCCTCCTTATACTGGACCTCAGCAATCATACTGCTTCCTCCAATAGAGCGCAACTCCTCCTCCTTTTCTCCCCATCTGTCCTTCCTAAACAATTTATAACCGTCCATGACCGTGCTCCAGTTATGCAAATCAACCCACCAAGTCTCTATTATTCCAACCACCTCATACTTCTTTGACTGTGCCAGGGCCTCTAATTCTTCCTGTTTGTTCCCCAGGCTTCTGGCATTAGTGTACAAGCATTTTAGAGAAGGGGCCAATTGGCCCACTTTCTTCTCTTCACCCAGGAAACCCACTTGATTGTTCCCTCCTCCTTCCCCGCTTACCTCAGGGCTTGTGTCACCTTTCCCCAATGAGCCTAGTTTAAAGCTCTCCTCACTAGGTTTGCAAGCCTGCTGGCAAAGATGCTCTTTCCTCTCATTGTTAGGTGGATCCCACCTCTTCCCAGCAATCCCTGTTCACGAAAGAGAATCCCATTGTTCAAGAAACCAAATCCTTCCCTGCTACACCACCTACGCAACCACGCATCTACCTCTGCAATTCGATGGTCCCTACACGGACCCCTTCCTTCCCCAGGGAGGATGGACAAAAACACCACTTGTGCTCCATATTCCTTGATCTTCCTTCCTAGGATTACATAATCCGCCGTGATCTCATCAAGGTTGCTCTTGGCTGTATCATTGGTTCGTACGTGGAGATGTAGGAAGGGGTAATAATCTACAGATTTAACGATTTTTGTCAGAGACTCTGTAGCATCCCAGATTCTAGCTCCTGGCTAGCAGCAAACTTGCCAGGATTGTAGGTTCAGATGGCAGATGGTTGACTCCGTCCCTCTTAGGAGAGAGTCCCCAAGCACCACCCCACATCTTCTTCTGTTAGGGGTGGTGGTCATAGAACCCCCATCCCTAGGACTGCACATTCCATGCCTTAGAAACCATGGGGACTCCTTCAGATCCAATCCCTGTGAGGTATGAGCCCCAGCTATCTCTGCCATATCACCTGTGGAGAGAGGCTGAAAGCGGTTACTTAACTCCACTGGAATTGGAGCGACTGGAACTGGTTTTCTCCTCCTGGAGGTAACATGCTTCCAGTTCTCCTCCTTGTTTTGGGCAGCCTGCTGTTCCTGCAGTATTATCCGGTGCCTTCAGTCCAGAAAGTCTTCACCCCCTCTGATGGACCTGAGGGTTGATATTTGCACCTCAAGTCCTTTAACCTTCTCTTCTAAAATGGCTCCCAGCTTGCACTTGGTACATAGAAAATCCTTTCCATCGTCCGGGAGGAAGACAAACACAGCACATACCATGCAGGTCACAACAGCAGACCTCTCACCAGCCATGTCACTGCCCATTTTTTCCCTTTTCAGAGAGTTCCCTTAGATGTTTCTGGTGCCGCCTCGAAGGGCACAAGAGAAACTAGCCTATAAGAAGGGACAAAGGATATGGGGCTCCTCCCTAAGGCAAACTCCATTAGCTGCTCCTGTTCGCTGCTCACAGTGTTCACTCCGGCTGCCTTCCCCGAGGCATCTGAGCTTCAGACCCTGGTGGGTGCCCACTGCTGCCTCCTTCCATACAGCCAGGTGCTTATCGCTCACCTGAGGCCTGGAGTGACTCCACTGAGGGAAGACAGACATTCAGCTGCCTAAGTGATATGCAAAGTGGTAGCAAAATGGGGCTGAGAGGTGGTGGCGGTGCCCAGCTTATAACTTCTAGCCCACTGAGCAGAGCACTCACCTGGAGTGTGGGAAACCACGTTCACAAACTCGCAGATTCCAAAGCCAGAAGGGACCACTGTGATCATCTAGTCTGGCCACTGCCGTAGCACAGCCCAGAGAACTTCCCCCAGACAATTCCCATAGTGGATTGTTTAGCAAAATATCCAATCCTACTTTGAAAAGTGCCAGTGATGGAGGGTCTCCCATCCCCCTGGACAAATCGTTCCAGTGGTTAATCACCCTCACCATTAACAATTTGAGCCTTATTTCCCATCTCACTTTGTCTTGCATCAGCTGCCAGCCACCAGATCATGTTACGACTTTCTCTAGTCCCACTCAAGATTCTTCTGTATATGCAATAGCCCTGCTGGCCTCAGCATCACACGGGCTACGTCTACACGTGCACGCTACATCGAAGTAGCTAATTTCGAAGTAGCGACATCGAAATAGGCTATTTCGATGAATAGCGTCTACACGTCCTCCAGGGCCGGCAACGTCGATGTTCAACTTCGACGTTGCGCAGCCCAACATCGAAATAGGCACAGCGAGGGAACGTCTACACGCCCAAGTAACACACATCGAAATAAGGGTGCCAGGCACAGCTGCAGACAGGGTCACAGGGCGGACTCAACAGCAAGCCGCTCCCTTAAAGGGCCCCTCCCAGACACACTTCCACTAAACAGCACAAGATACACAGAGCCGACAACGAGTTGCAGACCCTGTGCCTGCAGCATGAATCCCCCGCTGCAGCAGCAGCAGCCAGAAGCCCTGGGCTAAGGGCTGCTGCCCACGGTGACCATAGAGCCCCGCATGGGCTGGAGAGACAGCGTCTCTCAACCCCCCAGCTGATGGCCGCCATGGAGGACCCAGCAATTTCGACGTTGCGGGACGTGGATCGTCTACACTATCCCTACTTCGACGTTGAACGTCGAAGTAGGGCGCTATTCCGATCCCCTGATGAGGTTAGCGACTTCGACGTCTCGCCGCCTAACCTCGAAGTTAGTGCCGCTACTTCGAAGTAGCGTGCACGTGTAGACACAGCTACGGAGAGCTCCTGTCCAGCTGAATAGCCACTGCTCCCACCAGGTCTGTTTGAGTCCCTGCTCCCCGAGATACTCTCCCATCATGTAAGCAGGGCCAACTTTCTTTATTCACAGTTATAGACATCCACATTTGGCCAGATTAAAACTCATGCTGTTTACTTGCTCCTGCTTCTCAAGCCAACTCGATTGCATCAGTGACCTCTGCTTGTTCATTATTTACCATGTTCCCAATGTTTGTGTCATCTGCTGACATTATCAGGGACATTAGAGCTGTGTCTACATGTGCACAAAAATTCGAAAGAAGCATCCCTTTCTCGAAAGAGCGGGAGGAGCGTCCACACGTGTAAACCCGCCTTTCGAAAGCAAATCGAAAGAACGGGGCACAGACTTTGAAATCCGAACCCCGATCCTGTATCAGGAAAATCGCTCCCTTTCGAAATACTAAATTGAAAGAGTACACGTCTAGATGCTCCACAGTCCGCTCTTTCGAAACACGGGTCTGCCATGGTGCCAGTCAGCTGGAGCGCGGGGCCGCTCCAGCCAGCAGCAGCGGGGCTCTGTGGTCCCTGCGTTCGGCTGCCTTAAAGCCGCACGCAAGCAGGAGACCTGTGGCAGGAAGCTGAGAGCGTTCTAGGAGCAGCCTCCCCACGTGCTCCAGCCTCACGCTGCAGCACCAGCATGGCCAGCAGCCAGCCTCCCCGCGAGCCCCATGGCCCCCCCAGGGCTCCCAGGGGGAGAAAAAAATGGGCCCCCTCCTGGATGGAGCGGGAGCTGCAGGACCTCCTCAGCCTGTGGAAGGACGAGGAGGGTCTGCATCACATGGGCGTCAAGCGGTGCAGAGCCGCAGCCTTCGGCCGCCTGGTACAGGGCCTCCACGCCTGGGCCGCCTGCAGAAGAGACCCTTGGACGCACCCCCAGGCGGGAAGGCCCAGCCTGTGGGGGGCAGGTAGGTGCCCCCTGGCGGGGGGGTCAGTGTCCTTTGGGGGGTGGGGGCCCCATGGGGTGGGCTCGGGCGGGTGAACCACAGCCTGGTCCATTCCATCCGGGGCGCATGACTGACACGCTCTCCTCCTCTCCGCACGGCCGCACTGCCGGGGGCCGGGAGGGCCCTGCGCCGTCCCTCATCCCCAAGAGCCCACCCGCAGCCCTCGGAGGCGTCCGGGCGCCGCCCCCGGCAGCACACTGCCCCCGCCGGGCTGAGGAGGACCCAGCCAGCCAGCACCAGGCCGAGGCGGCCGAGCAACACCTGCGGCTCGCCCAGGCCGACATGGGGTGGAGGAGGGCAGCCAGGGATAGGCTGCTGTCCACCCTGGAGGGCACTGGCCACGCCGTCTGGCACCATACGGCCACTATTGCCCGCCTCCTGGCCCCCCGGCAGCTCCCCCTCCGGTCCTGCCCCCTCCACCCCCACTGAGCCCACACCCTCCGCCCCCACCAGGCCCACTCACTGGCAATACCTGCCGGTGCTACCCACCCCCTCTCCTCCCCGCCAGGGACCCCACACCTGGGGAGGCAGGGACTCCAGGGGCCAACGGGGCTCGCAGCCCACCGCCCCTGCCCCAGAATGAGCGTCTCGCCCCCCTCCAAGTTAGGTTCCCCCCACCCGGCTCTGGGCATCGTGGGTGTGGCTGGCCCAGCCCACATCGAGGTCGGTGAACCGGCCCAGGGCCTCGAGCACCACTGAATGGTCGCCCTGTCGGTTGACGTACTGGCTGGCGCTGTGTGGCGGGGCGCGGATGGGGATGTGCCATCCAAAGCGCCGATGCAGTTCGGGAGGCCCAGGTCCTGGAAGCTGGAGACGGTGTTGTCCAGATCCCCCCGCAGGCAACCCTATGGAGCAGCATCGCGTCGATGGCCCTGATGGCCTGCGGGGGGGAAGGGGGACACGTGCTCTAGTGCAGGTGTGGCAGCCGTCTCCCCTGCCCCCACCTCAGGCCCGTTCTGCCCCTGTCCCATCCAGCCCTCACCCCGTCCAGTCCCCTGCCCCCTCCCATCCAGCCCTCGCCCCGTCCAGCCCCCTGCCCCCTCCCATCCAGCCCTCGCCCCGTCCAACCCCCTGCCCCCTCCCATCCAGCCCTCGCCCCGTCCAGCCCCCTGCCCCCCTCCCATCCAGCCCTCACCCCATCCAGCCCCCTGCCCCCATCCCATCCAGCCCTCGCCCCGTCCAACCCCCTGCCCCCTCCCATCCAGCCCTCACCCCATCCAGCCCCCTGCCCCCCCCATCCAGCCCTCACCCCGTCCAGCCCCCTGCCCCCCTCCCATCCAGCCCTCACCCCATCCAGCCCCCTGCCCCCTCCCATCCAGCCCTCACCCCATCCAGCCCCCTGCCCCCCCCATCCAGCCCTCACCCCGTCCAGTCCCCTGCCCCCCTCCCATCCAGCCCTCGCCCCGTCCAACCCCCTGCCCCCCCCATCCAGCCCTCACCCCGTCCAACCCCCTGCCCCCTCCCATCCAGCCCTCACCCCATCCAGCCCCCTGCCCCCCCATCCAGCCCCCGCCCAGTCCAGCCCCCTGCCCCCCCCATCCAGCCCTCACCCCGTCCAACCCCCTGCCCCCCCATCCAGCCCTCACCCCATCCAGCCCCCTGCCCCCCCCATCCAGCCCTCACCCCATCCAGCCCCCTGCCCCCTCCCATCCAGCCCTCACCCCATCCAGCCCCCTGCCCCCCCATCCAGCCCTCACCCCGTCCAACCCCCTGCCCCCTCCCATCCAGCCCTCACCCCGTCCAGCCCCCTGCCCCCCCCATCCAGCCCTCACCCCGTCCAACCCCCTGCCCCCATCCCATCCAGCCCTCACCCCATCCAGCCCCCTGCCCCCTCCCATCCAGCCCTCACCCCATCCAGCCCCCTGCCCCCCCCATCCAGCCCTCACCCCGTCCAACCCCCTGCCCCCTCCCATCCAGCCCTCACCCCGTCCAGTCCCCTGCCCCCTCCCATCCAGCCCTCACCCCATCCAGCCCCCTGCCCCCCCCATCCAGCCCTCACCCCGTCCAGCCCCCTGCCCCCATCCCATCCAGCCCTCACCCCGTCCAGCCCCCTGCCCCCACCATCCAGCCCTCACCCCGTCCAGTCCCCTGCCCCCCTCCCATCCAGCCCTCGCCCCGTCCAACCCCCTGCCCCCTCCCATCCAGCCCTCGCCCCGTCCAGCCCCCTGCCCCCCCCATCCAGCCCTCACCCCGTCCAGCCCCCTGCCCCCATCCCATCCATCCCTCACCCTGTCCAGTCCCCTGCCCCCCTCCCATCCAGCCCCCGCCCTGTCCAGCCCCCTTCCCCCCTCCCATCCAACACCCGCCCCATCCTGCCCTCTGTCCCCCTCCCATCCAGCCCTCACCCCGTCCTGCCCTCTGTCCCCCTCCCATCCAGCCCCTGCCCCCTCCTGCCCCCTGCCCCCCTCCCATCCAGCCCCCGCCCTGTCCAGCCCCCTGCCCCCCTCCCATCCAACACCCACCCCATCCTGCCCTCTGTCCCCCTCCCATCCAGCCCTCACCCCGTCCTGCCCTCTGCCCCTCTCCATCCAGCCTCTGCCCCATCTGGCCACTTGCAGCGGGGGGGGTTCCCCTTGCCCAGGCCCCACCCACCCCCCTGGCCCCACCTTACCGCCATAAGTACAGCCCCGCCGGTGGCCTTGCCCACTCCAACCTGCTGTCCCACGGAGAGGTAGGAGTCTGGGGTGGCCAGCTTCTGGATGACGATCGCGACCCGTTTCTCCAGGGTGAGGGCTGGCCGCGCGTAGGTGTCCTGGTGCCGGAGCGCGGGGGTGAACCAGCGGCCAATCTCCTCAAAGATCTGCCTTGACACGCGGGAGTTCCACAGCTACCTTTCCCGCCCCACTCCCCCAGCACCACGCGCTCCCACCAGTCGGTGCTGCTGGGGTGGGTCCTGAGGCGTCGGGGCACCCAGGGGGTGTCCGGCGGTGCCTCGGGGGGGGCCCTACGGCCCTGGGGGGACCGCCCAGCCACCTGATGAGTTCGGGTGCAGCTGCGGCGATGGTGCACAGCACTGCCAGCAGGGCATCCGTGATGAGGCGTCCTCCTGCAGGAGCTGGTGGTGGGTCTCCATGGTGGGCATGAGTGGGCTCTGCCGGGCTGGGAGAGGCTGGGCAGCACTTGGTTCTTGTGGAGGGGAGGGCAGAGGGTGGGCCCCTTCAAAGGAGGTGGCTGGCTGCAGCCCCGGAAGGGCTTGTCAGCCATGCGACCCTGTTCATGGCATTTCCTGCCTCCCTTCTTTCGAAAGAGGGCTTGGAGCTCTGTGGACGCTCTCTTTCAAAAGACCTCACGGGCACTTCAAAAGAGCAGAGCGAAGTGCCGATCTGAAGAATTCTCCCTTTTGATGGCCACTATTTCGACCGCCAAACTTTGATTTTCACCCTTTCGACAGGGCACTCGCATGTAGACACAGCTTTGATGCTTTCAGCCTGGTCATTGTTAAAATGTTAAACAGCATGTGGACAAGAACCAGTCCCTGTAGAAATTCACTCACATTTGGAGATGCATCAGCCAACTTTTAATCTAATTATTGTACGTCTTGTTGCAGTTGTTTTAATCTATTTCTGAATTAAAGTTTCATACAGTAACAACTCAGATTCTTTCCAGAAGTCACTATACATTCCGTCAACACTAGTGCCTTTATTATCTAAACTTCTAATGGCACCAAAACAAAAAAAAAGAAAAGAAGAAAACAAAAAATCAATTTAGGTTGACAGGATCTATGTTCCATAAACCCTTGTTGATTGGCATTAATTATATTACCATCCTTTAAGTCTTCATTAACTGGTGCCTTATCAACTCCTCCATTATCTTGCTTGGGATTGATGTCAAATTCATAGGCTCGTAATTACCTTGGTCATCTATTTTAGCCTATTTAAATATTGGCACAACATTAGCTTTCTTCCACTCTTCTGCACTTTCCCCAGAATTCCAAAACTTATTGAAAATCAGCATGACAGGCCAGCAGGCTCTCTGGCAGCTCTCGGAAAACTATTTCATCCAGGTTTTCTATAAAGAATATAAATTATTCTGAACACTTTTTCCTGTTTGCATTATTTTCAATAATTCTGCCATTTCCAACTGGCAATGGTCCGATACCATTTTCAGGACCCTTGTTGTTCCTACTATAGTTTATAAAAACCGCCTTCCCACTGTGATGAATGGTGCTGGCCATAGATTTTTTCTTGTAGCCCTTTGCTTCCCTTATCATTTTACACCTTCTGATTTATGTTCTTTACTATCAATTTCTTTCTTCCATTTGTTATAAGTTTTTATTGCTTATGGCTGGTTCACTTTTCCTCTAAACGAACTGGTTTTTAGCCAATACATCTGCCTTCCTCGATTGTGCCTTTTGAGCATTCATTGATGGGATCTGGGGCAAATATAAAAAAAAGGAGGGGATGGTTCTAGGTTCTGCCTGGAGGGCAGGGGATTGCACTCAATGACCTCCGAAGGTCCCTTCCAGTTCTATGAGATGTGTATGTGTATGTGTGTGTTCTTAAGCCATTCCCTATTATCATCCTGTTTTTCTGATTCAGTTTTTCTATCCAGTTGATTAAGTTCACAATTGTTCACTGCTTTGTGAAATAAGCTCTTTTAAAGCACCGTGTGTGTGTGTAGGTGTGTGCACGCGCACTTAGGTAGATAGATAGATAATCACTGATCTAGACTTTGTCCTGTTTGCAAGGGAATATTAAGGTCACCAGCAGCTGCCTCCTCCTCCAGACCCATTTTCTGTCCTGTCCTGTCCTGTGCTGTGCTGGTTCCCTGCCCGCAGGCAGGCACCGATCCCTCCTCTGTGTGTCAAAAGGCCGGGAGAACGTCATTTCTTTCCAGGGACTTTATGGCTCTATGCCTCGTTAGAACAACATGGATTTCCAGGTGCCTATTTCCAAGACAGGGCAAACCTTAGTGCACTCCCCGTCCTTGGCATCTCCCCCTGCATAGCCCAGGCTCCATGCCTTCCAGGCTGGTTTTTGTGGATCTCACTCTTAGGTGCCTGTTTCTCCCCATTCACTGTACCTAGAAGGCTGAGGTTCCAAATTCAGTTTTGTGGATCTCACTGTGTTCCTGAGATTAGCCACAGGGAAGCTCTGACCCCACACAGTTCCTCCAGAGCCACCAGGGTGAAGGGAAGGCTGTGGAACGGCACGGAAAATGTTTTCCCTGTCCTGCAACAAATGTTGATATTTTTCCCTGTTCTGAATTGGGACAAAAATATCAAACTGTTAATCATGAATTGATAATCTGGAAAAACCTTCAGACTGGGCCAACCATAGCATTTAATTCTGATCACTTTGAAGTCTTTCGCTTTGATTTTCTTTATCAATCAATGTAGGGCTCTCAATTAATCTCACTTAACACACATGATTTAGTCAAAAATTAATTGCTATTAAAACAATAATTGTGACAAAATGTATTAAATATGTGTGGATGTTTTTCTGCGCATTCAATATTGATTTCAATTACGGGACAGAATGCAAAGCGTATAGTGCTCACCTGGATTACTTTTATTACAAACATACGGACCATAAAGTGAAGAACAAAAGAAGTGGCATTTTGTCAATTCCCCTCATACAAGTACTGAAGAAGTGCAGTCTCTTTCCCGTGGAAGTGTAACTTACACATGTGGGTTTTGTTGTGGTTACACAATCGCACTCAAGAACAAAACTGTAACACTTTAGAGTCAGTAAGTTTGTACAGGTCTTGTTCCACCAATTGCTAAGCCAAACAAGCTTGTCTGCATTGACTGGAGATCCTGCTGCCTGCCTCTTATGTACAGTGTGAGCACAAAGTGAGGACAGATGTTTGCCTGGTAGGGCCAACAGCCACCACAGGCCTGGAGGCAAGCTGGGCAGAGGGCGCGACTTCCCGCCCTGGGAAGGATGTGGCCAAGGACAGAAGGGGCGGGGCTTAGAGCAGTCATCCCTGGAGCCCCCTTCATACCCCCTCAGAGCTGTACGCGCAGCCGTGATACAGCAGTGCCGCTGCAGTGCAAAGGGGCCCAGAGCCCTGGCCACTACCTCTGCCAAAGTAGCAGCAGCGGCAGCCAGTGCTCTGGGCCCCTTTGAAATACCAGGCCATGGGGCAGCTGGCTCCTTGCCCCCTCCCCTCAGCGGTCTGAGTGGGTTGGAAGGTATTTACTGCCAGACAGCGGGGCCAACAGCAGCCACAGGGCCCAGGGCAAGGTGGGAAGGGGCCTGGCTCTGTGTCCTGGGGGGGCAGAGCCAGGCGTAGAAGGGGCGTGCCCTAGGGCAGACTGTGCCACTGGACCCCCCCGCACCGCCATGGCCACGTGCAGGGCTGCAGCCGCCCTTCAAAGGGGCCCAGCACACTGGCCACACACTGCTGCTACTTTGGCAGCGGTGGGAGCTGGAGTTCTGGGCCCCTTTGAAACACCGGGTCCCGGGGCAACTGTCCCCTTGGTGCCCCTCTCCACCCTCTCAGTGGGCCTGCTGCCACCAGCGCTAAAACGTACAGGCGCCTTCGTGGTTCGGCCACCTTCCCAGAGCCGTGCTTCTGTGCTGCTCATGCTCATTTGAAATATAACGCGCCAAGTGCCTCTCAGGCTGAATTCCTCGCGGGAGAACTCTTTGTGTTCTGCGGCTTTACCTGCACTCTGCCATGCGTTCCGCACGGCGGCAGCCTGGGAGGGTGACCCCGCACACGGCAGTGTTACGAACGAGATGGCTTTTCTACTGTCCTTACTTGAAACACATTGAAAACCAGAGGGCAAAGATTTGTAATTGGGGTGTAGGGGGGCCCAGGGAGGGGGTAGCACCTCCGCTGTGGAGACTTGTCGTGTCTCTTCAGGGGCCTGGCCCTCAGCTCTCACCTGTGGCTCCAAGAAGCTGGAGCATGTGCAGTGGCCACAGCCTGATAAACTGCTTCGACAGGCAGGCTAAACCAGGTGAGGGTAGCTGGCAGGTGTGAAACCTTTGAGCTACGTCTACACGTGTATGCGACATCGAAATAAGCTATTTCGATGAATAGCGCTACACGTCCTCCAGGGCTGGTGCCGTCGACGTTCAACGTTGACGTTGGGCAGCACCACATCGAAGTAGGTGCTGCAGGGGAGCGTCTACATGCCAAAGTGGCCCACATCGAAATAAGGGTGCCAGGAACAGCCGCAGACAGGGTCACAGGGCGGACTAGCGCTTCCTGGGCAACAGCTAGCCGCTCCCTTAAAGGGCCCCTCCCAGACACACGCAGCCTGCACAGCACGCGGTCTGCAGAGCCATAGGCACACACACCTCGAGCGACGCAGGCATGGACCCCCAGCAGCAGCAGCAGCAGCAGCAGCCAGAGGTCCACCCAGCTGCCCCTGTAGGAGCAGTGCTCGCCCTGCTCCATGCCATGCAGGAGGCAGCTGATCACCTTTTATTCACAGAAGAAGAGCTGTCCCAAGGGGAGGAGGAAGCAGCCCCAGACCTTGCTGCTCTCCGACCCCCACCGCTGCACAAGCCGCCGGCTGTGGAGCTACCCCACAAGCACCGACTGGTGGGAGCGGCTGGTGCTCGGCGAGTGGGGACAATGAGCGCTGGCTCCAGAACTTTCGCATGGGCCGGCAGACATTCCTGGAGCTCTGCCAGTGGCTCACCCCTGCACTGAGGCACCAGGACACCTCCATGTGGCATCAAATTTAGCTACGACAGATCAGGAAAGGGATCTTGGAGTTATAGTGGATAGATCTCTGAAGACATCCACGCAGTGTGCAGCGGCAGTTAGTAAAGCAAAGAGGATGTTAGGAATTATTAAAGTAGGGATAGATAGTGGGACAAGGGATATCATACTTCCCCTATGTGGAGCTATGGTGCGCCCACATCTTGGGTGCTGTGTGCAGATGTGGTCTCCTCACCTCAGGAAGGATGTATTGACATTGGAAAGGGTTCGGAGGGGGGCGACTGGGATGCTTGGGGGTTTGGAACGGGTCCCATATGGGGAGAGGCTAGAGAGACTGGGACTTTTCAGTCTGGAAAAGAGGCGATTGAGGGGCGATATGATAGAGGTATATAAAATCATGAATGGTGTGCAGAAAGTGAATATAGAAAAATTATTTACCTTTTCCCATAATACAAGAACTAGGGGACACCAGGTGAAATTGATGGGTAGTAGGTTCAAAACTAATAAAAGGAAATTTTTCTTCACACAGCGCACAGTCAACCTGTGGAACTCCTTGCCGGAGGAGGCTGTGAAGGCCAGGACTCTATTAGGGTTTAAAAAAGAGCTCGATAAATTTTTGCAGGTTAGGTCCATAAATGGCTATTAGCCAGGGGTAAAGTATGGTGCCCCAGCCTTCAGTACAAGGGCAGGAGATGGATGGCAGGAGATAAATCACTTGATCATTGTCTTCTGTTCTCCTTCTCTGGGGCACCTGGCATTGGCCACTGTCGGCAGACAGGATGCTGGGCTGGATGGACCTTTGGTCTGACCCAATATGGCCATTCTTATGTTCTTATGTTCTTATGTGCCCTCAGCATCGAGAAACGGGTTGGTATCGCTGTCTGGAAGCTGGCCACTCCAGACAGCTACAGATCCATGGGGCAGCAGTTCGGCGTGGGCAAGGCCACCGTCGGGGCTGTCCTCATGGAGGTAAGAGGACCCGGGGGGGAGGAGGGGGGCAGCCCTGGGGTGGACGGCAGCCCTGGGGGTGGAGGGCCAGACACACCCAGCACACCCCTCACTGGTGCTCTCCCATGTCCTTCCCCTGCAGATGGTCCGCGCCATCAACGCCCTGCTCCTCCACAGGCTCGTGCGGCTTGGGGACCCGGATGCCGCCATCGCGGGGTTTGCCAGCCTGGGCTTCCCAAATTGCTTCGGGGCTCTGGATGGGACCCACATCCCCATCCGTGCTCTGGAGCACAGGGGAGGACGCTTCCTGAACAGGAAGGGCTACCACTCAGTGGTCCTCCAGGCCTTGGTGGACAGCCGGGGCCGCTTCCTGGACATTTATGTTGGGTGGCCTGGCAGCACCCACGACGCCCGGGTATTCCGGAACTTGGGCCTGTGCCGCCAGCTGGAGGCGGGGACCTACATACCCCAGCAGGAGATCCCTGTGGGGGACACCACCATGCCCCTCTGTGTCGTCGCAGACGCGGCATACACCCTCCAGCCCTGGCTCATGCACCCTTACACAGGCCACCTGTCAGCCAGCCAGGAGCACTTCAACATGCGCCTGAACCATGTGCGCCAGGTGGTTGAGCGCACTTTTGGCTGCCTCAAAGGGCGCTGGAGGTGTCTCCTCACCCGCATGGATGCAGGCCCCACCAACATCCCGCAGATTGCGGGCACGTGCAGCGCACTCCACAACCTGGTGGAGAGCAAGGGGGAGGCCTTCTTCCAGGGGTGGGTGGTGGAGGCTGGCAGGGCCAACATGCAGCCACCCGCTGCCCCCAGTCGCCAGGTGGACCCCGAGGGGATCCGGGTCCAGGAGGCCCTGCGGGCCCATGTCGACCAGGCCACGGGGTGAACACTGGCAGGCCCCCCCACTGCACCCCCCGCATCCTCCACAACACTCCCTGCCCCCACGCCCACACCACAGAGCACCCAAGAGCGCACCCCCCCCCACTTTTCTTGCAAATAAAAATAGACCTGTTGTTTTTGAAACCAAAACTGGTGATTTTTCTTATTATTAATAGTACAAATAAATATATATAGAGAGAGAGCAGAACAAAAGGGAGGAACTATTTACATGGGGGGGCAGGTACTATATAACAGAGCAGGGGTGTAACACAAAATATATACATGAAATAGGTATGATGGGGGATATGTACAAAGGGGAGGGGGGGCACATCCTGGGCCCCGCACCCCTCTACTGTCCGGTGCCTGGGGTTGGCGGGCGCGACCCTCGCCTCAGCCTGAGCCCTGGCCGAGGCTGGCTGGGGGCTGGGCAAACTAGCAGGTATGGCCGGTGGGTGTCAGCAGGCCCCAGGTCCCCCTCGGTGGGAGGCCCCAGGGTGGCGGACAGCAGTGGGATGGCAGTCGGAGCGGCAGGTGGAGCAGGCAGGGCGGGCAGGGCGGGCAGAGCAGCGGGAGGCGTGGCATAGGGGGCCAGGTAGTCCGCTATGCAGTCGAAGGTGCGCATGAAGGCCCCCCATGCCTCCTGGTGCCAGGCCAGTGCCCACTCCTGGAGCTCCAGCTGCCGCTCCTCCACCCGCAAACGCTGCTCCGACACCTCCAGCTGATGCTGGAGGGTTGCGAGCAGCTGGTGGTCTGTCGCCATCCTCTGGTGGTGGCTCCTCCTCTGGCGGCCTCATCCTGGGGCTGGTTGGTGCTCCGCCGAGGGGCTGGCCTTCTGGGATGGCCCCGGTGGGCTGTCCGGGACCACTGACACCTCGCCGGCGCTCTCCGGGCCCTCTGATGGTGCAGCTGCAGAACACAGGGGGGAAGAAGAGTGGAGACAGCCGTTAGTGTGGGCCCCGAGCCGTGGCCCTTGTCCCCCCACCCCTCTGCTGCTGGTTCCCCATCCCTGGGAGATGCTGCTGCTGCTGATGGGTGTCCCACCCCCTCTGGGGGACCCTAGGTTCCAGTCCCCCCATCCCCAGGGATGGGGCATGGCGCTGTCCTGCTGGGGTGCAGGAGCTGATGCACTCTTCTGAGGGACATGCCACTGCTGTCCTTGGGCCATGGTCATCTGGGCATGTGGAGGGCCCTGGTCATGTCTGTTGTCCCCGCCCCTTCACTCCGGGGGTGTGCACCAGCGGGGGTACATACCTGACGGTCCACTCCCACGGTCGGGGGACACCCTCTGGGCAGACGCCCTGCTGGAGCTCCGGGACGGGAGGGCGATATGGAGCCCCCCATCGCTGGAGGAGGATTCCCCCTCCCCCTCCTCCAGCATCCCAGGGGTGGGCTCCTGGGGGGGCTCCTGGGGTGCGGGGCTTGCCTCCGGGGCGGACTCCGTCTCCGGGGCCTGCTGGGGCTCATCGGCTGAGGTGTCAAGAGTGGCCAGCGGGGAGGAGGTGTGCCAGGGGCCCAGGATGGACCTGAGCTCCCTGTAAAAGGGGCAAGTGGCGGGGGCGGCCCCAGATCAGCTGGCCGCATCCCGGGCCCAGGCATAACCCTGCCGCAGCTCCTTCACCTTACTCCTGACATTGTCAGGAGTGTGGGCAGGGTGACCCTGGGCGGCCAGGCCCTCGGCCAGCCGAGCGAACGCATCCGCGTTCCGCCTCTTGCTCCCCATTACCTGGAGCACCTCCTCCTCGCTCCAGAGCCCCAGCAGGTCCCGGATCTCGGCCTCTGTCCAGGAGGGACCCCGCTGCCTTTTCCCAGGCTGGCTGCCAGGCTGGGAGCCCTGGATCCCCTTGGTGGGGGGTGCCCTGGGGGTGCTTGGGGGGCTGGCGGGCGGCCATCGCTGCAGGGGTGGTGGCCTGGGGCTGCAGAGATGTGTGCAGGCTGGCCGCGTGGCAGTGCTGCCGCCTGCACGCGCTCTCAGCTTCCTGCACAGGAACGCAGGGGGCGGGGAGCTTTAAGGGGCCGCTGCACGCGGCGACCATATAGCTCAGGGCTGGAGAGAGCATCTCTCAACCCCTCAGCTGATGGCTGCCATGGCGGACCCCGCTCTTTCAATGTTGCGGGACACAGATCGGCTACACTTGCCCTACTTTGACGTTCAACGTCTTAGTAGGGCGCTATTCCCATCCCCTGATGGGGATAGCGACTTCGACGTCTCACCACCTTACGTCGATTTCAACTTCGAAATAGTGCCCACCACGTGTAGACGTGGCGGGCGCTATTTTGAAGCTGGCACAGCTACTTCTAAGTAGCCGGCATGTGTAGACGTGGCTTTGGTGAGATAGGGACTTGCCTACCCCAGCATGCAAAGTCAGCCATCCACTGCAGCCTAGGAAGTCTCCAGCCATGACAAGTTCTCATAGCACTGGAACCAGGCTTCTGAGGCCAAGAGAGTGGAACTGCCCCTGTGCACAATCTTCCACGCAAACCTCCATATGGTTGGACTTTACTAGAACAAGACAGGAGATTAACAACACACATTTCCCTTCTCTACAGAAGAAAAAGGACTGAAAACTATCTAAGCTCCTACTTTCCACGTGGGGCTACAACAGTGGTACCCCTAACTCACCCAGCAATATTGTCAATCTATCCCACCACACAATCAGCCCAGCAGAAGAATCTGCCTTTTCTCCTCACCCACAACTATTTCAGATTTGAGGACAAATTATACCTCCTTCCCATGGGTCCAGATGATGAAGATGTCATCAATGTAGCGCAGGTAGAGGAGGGGCGCTAGGGGATGAGAACTGAGAAAGTGTTGTTCCAGGTCAGCCATAAAAATGTTGGCATACTCTGGGACCATGCGGGTGCCCATAGCAGTGCCACTAATTTGAAGGCATAATTTGTCCTCAAATCTGAAATAGTTGTGGGTGAGGACAAAGTCACAAAGCTCCGCCACCATTTGTGCCTTGGTCTCATCAGGGATAATGTTCTTAACAGCTTGGAGTCCATCTTCATGTGGGATATTGGTGTAAAGGGCCCCTTCATTCATGGTGGCCAGGATGGTGTCTTCAGGAAGGTCACCAATGGATTGTAGTTTCCTGAGGAAGTCAGTGGTATCTTAAAGAAAGCTGGGGATGCTGTTAGCATAGGGTTTAAGTAGAGAGTCCACATATCTGGACACTCAGTAGCAGATTTAAGGGTGGCAGTCCTGAAACAAAGAAATTTCAAAAATCAAATGGCAAGAGAAATCTCTGAGCTGCAATTTATTTGCAAATTTGACTCCATTAACCATGGATTAAACAGAGACTGGGAGCGGCTCACACCTTACAAAGGCAGTTTCTCTGCCCTGGGTGTTAAGATCTCCCCATTAGACTCTGACAATGGCTTATATCCCCCTGTCTGATCTGACTTGTTTTTTCCTCTTTTGATACCTACTATTGATACTCGGCCATTTCCACCTTGCTGAATAGACCCTGTTAGCTGTGGCCCTCCCTTTTACTGGGACCCCACTCTTTAAATACCCCTCTGAGCCCCACCCCCACTCATGCATCTGATGAAGCGGGTCTTTGCCCACAAAAGCTCATGCTCCAAAATATCTGTTAGTCTTTTAGGTGCCACAGGACTTCTTGTTGTTCTCGAAGCTACAGACTAACACAACTACCTCTCTGATATTTTCCACTTTAAGCAATCTGCCTCACAGCTTCTTTGCACAGTCTCATCTCTCAAATCCGTCTGATTTATTAGTCTACTTTATCCTTCTACATCTTCTGTTTACTTCAAAGTCCTGCAGCAATGTGGGAGGGGCGAAGCAACAGGTGGAGGAGACCACTGGGAGGCCTAGTTGCAAACCTGCACATAGGTGGCCTGTGGACTTTGGTTGCTCGACTCTGACCCCGGGACAACAGAGGAGTTCTATGAGTTGCAGTTACACCTCTGATCGTAGCACAGAATCACAGAATCCGAGGGCTGGAAGGGACCTCAGGAGGTCATCTAGTCCAGCCCCCTGCCCAAAGCAGGATCAACCCCGACTAAGTTATCCCAGCCAGGACTTTGTCAAGCTGGGACTTAAAAACCTTGAGGGATGGAGAATCCACCACCTCTCTAGGCAACACATTCCAATGCTTCACCACCCGCCTGGTGAAGTAGTTTTTCCTAATATCTAACTTACACCTCTCCCTCTTCAGTTTCAGACCATTACTCCTTGTTCTGCCATCTGACACCACTGAGAACAGTTTCTCACCTTCCTCTTTAGAGCTCCCCTTCAGGAAGTTGAAGGCTGCTATTAAATCACCCCTAAGTCTTCTCTTCTGTAAACTAAACAAGCCCAAATCCCTCAGCCTCTCCTCATAGGCCTTGTGCTCCAGGCCCCTTAATCATTTTTGTTGCCCTTCGCTGAACCTGCTCCAGCACATCCACATCCTTTTTATACTGGGGGGGCCCAAAACTGAACACAATATTCCAGGTGTGGCCTCACCAGTGCCAAATAGAGGGGAACAACCACTTCTCTAGATCTGCTCAAAATGCTCCTCCTAATGATCCCCAATATGTTGTCAGCCTTCTTGGCTACCAGGGCCCACCGTTTACTCATATCCAGCCTTTCATCCACCATAACCACTAGGTCCCCTCCCGCTGTACTGCTGCTGAGCCAGTTGGTCCCCAGCCTATAACAATGCCTGGTGTTCTTCCATCCCAAGTGCAGGGTACACGGAGCCGTACGAGGGCAGAGAAGCTAAGTCGCCGTTGCCCACCCAGTCAGCTTCCACTGAGGTCTTTCTCTCTCCCAGCCAGGCCACGACTCTGTCCCCCTCTCAAAGGCTTTACCCCAGCCAGGAGAATTGGCCCTGGCTCATGCTCTTCCCTTGGCAGGGTTTGGGATGAAAAGGTTGAGCATTTGCCAACGAAGAGCAGAAATCCGGAGCTGAATTGCAGGGATGTAGTAGGTGAGTGGGGGTAGGGAGAGAGAAGGAGCCGCTTTGTCTCCAGATTCACTGCCACAGAAGCTGGGAAGAACAGCAGAACAGAGACCAGGCTGCTCGAGTGCTAACTCTCAGGCCTGGCCAATGCAGGGCCTGTGTCTGGTTTGCCTTTGGCAGTGGGGTGGGGGGGCACTCACCCATTTTAGCACAACGATCTCACTGGCAGCTTGGCACAGTGGTTCTCAAACTTCATTGCACCACACTCCCCTTCCAACAACAAAACCCCTGCATGACCCCAGCAGGGGGGCCAACAGCTGCGCCCACCTGGCTCCTGCTGCTCTGGGTGGGAGGGAAAACCACAGCCCAAGCCCCCATGCCCCAAGCATGGAGGCCAAACCCCCCCCGCCGGGGGCCCTTCAGCTGAGCCCCATTGTCCATGCCAGAAACCTGTAGTGTGGTTTGGGCTTCAGCTCTGGCCCAGCAAGTCCAAGCCAACCCTGACAACCCCATTTCAAACCTTGCGGTTCACGTCAGACTCCTGACCCACAGGCTGGGACTTGCTGGCCTACAGGACAATGCATGGCTTTGTTCCTGGCCGTGGCACTGGCTGCCTGCTTGAGCTTGCGCAAGCCTTTTCCCCACCCCCTGACTCAGTTTCCCCACCTGCAAAATTGTGACTTTGGAGCTATGCCTCCTTTGTAAACCACTTGGCTGAAAAGTGTTAGGTTTTATTATGAACACGACAAGAAGTCCTGTGGCACCTTATAGACTAGCAGATATTTTGAAGCATGAGCTTTTGTGGGCAAAGACCCGCTTCGTCAGATGCATGAGTCAGATGGAAGGTTTTATTATGCTCTTTCTATGAGCTTGAATGGTCCCTTATTGTAGTACGGGAACTCAGCAATGAGCTGTTCCCCAGAGCCAGCTGCACACCAGCACACCATAACCAAGCCTCTGTTGCGCAGGCAAGATGGCCACCCTTGGCCCTTACACTCCCTTCCCCTCCCTGTCTCATTTGGCTCCCTGTTTATCCTGCTGAAAGCAGACGGGGGGTTGGGTAAAGTAATCACAGTAGCTTCTCCCCAGGACTTTTCCCTTTCATCTGGTTTCTCTTCTAGCTGGTCCATCCAGCAGGCAGCCCCTCCAGCCCCAGGAGGCTGCTTGGGAAATTGTCTTGTTAAAGGGGGAATTAATGCCAGGCAAGTTTTCTTTCTTTTCCTCATTCCTGGCTCAATGGCACTCCCAGCTAAATTAAATTCAGCCTCTCAATAACCTGAGCTCAGAGGCCAATTAAAGAAACATAATGAGTCTGGGTTTTTTATTTGCTTTAGCCATGAGTTGGAGGCAGCTGCAGCTGATGGCCCAGTTCTCCTTTCAATAGGGCCATGACTCAGTCCTTTCCATGGGAAAACCAACGCTCATTATGTATCAGTGAGCCTCCAGCCCACACGCTCATGTGCAGCTGTCCAAGGGAGCCAGGACACGAGTGGAGAGACCGGGGCCTGGCTTAGGTCCACTAATTGCTTTTGGTTCAAATCGTGATGAAGAACTTCACGAGGCTCACGTGTGCTGCACAGCTGGCAGCAGTAATCTGGACACATGAGAAACGTTGAATCGACGTCACAGAAGGGGGCAAAAAGAGCAGCGGTTTGGATAACACACGGAGAGCAGAGCTAAAGAAAACCAGCCTGGATGTGGCACTCTGGAGCTTCACCAACCATGAGCAGTCCTTAGCACCTTAAAGACAAACAGTTTTATTTAGCAGGCAATGAGCTTTCATAGGTAAGACCTGGTGGTGCTCCAGGACTGCATGTTTAACCCCTGGGAGACTGCAGACTAGAGGGGGTTGTGTAACCCACACACCTAGGTGTGGTTCACTGTCCCATGGAGTGGCACCTAGACCACTTCACAGAGAAAGAATGAGCATCATCTACAGCAGGGATTCCCAAACTATGGGTCGGGAACCCAACATAGGTCACCATGTGATTTTCTAAGGGGCACCGGCTGGGTGGCTCCGAGCCGTGTGTGTCTCTTTAAGGAGCCATTTGCAGCTCCCTCTGCTGTGGCCGCTCACTCCTCCAGCTCCCAGTCCCTGCCCTGCGGCGCTGAAACGGCACTCAGTGGAAGTGGTTTAACGTCCAGCAGGAGGGATCTAGCCATTAAACCAATTAAATGGAGTCCCATTGCAGCGTGGTGGGGCAGGGAACTGCCGCACTGCAGGTGGGGGAAGGGAGTAGGAGGGCTGGGGGAGCCGTGCAGAGGAGGCGGTGGCGGCCTGGTGAAACGCAGCGGGGACAGTAACAGTGCTCATGTGAGGTAGGTTGTGGGGGGGCATTTGGGGGCTGCAAGGGGTTTAAGCCTGGGAGGTTGGTGGGGGCTGTTTGGGACTGCGAGGGGTTTAAGCCTGGGGCTGAAGGAGGGGAAGAAATAAAGTTTCATAGAACCAATTTCCCAGGGGAGAACCACCCTCCCCCACCCACCCTGGTTTTGAATTGCCTTGGGTCACAAAGTCTTATTGACTTGTCAAAATGCATCAGTGCTTCAAAAAGGTTGAGAGCCGTCCCTCCGCAGGCTAAGTGACACGGCAGCTGGCTTTCAGCTGGTGCTGTAGGGGCGTCTGCACTAAGTTCCAGTGGTCTAAAGTTCAAGTCCCCCTGGGGGCAATTGCAGTTGCACCAGACAGAGTTGTAGGATTTACGTGCAAGTCCAATCAGCAGCCAAAATTTCAGGAGCGTGAGCACTCCAGGAAGTACATATGGGCTCCCCAGAAATTTTAAACCTGGCGGTAAATCAGCCACTTTCTTCCTCTGGGTCTCATTGGCTGAAGCTAAACAGCAACAACCTCAAAATTAAGGTCCGACCCCTTCTTGCTCGCTAGCTTCTGATCTGCTGATTTCCAGCGCTCCTTGTTTGGGGGGCCTGAGGATGCCAAGGGTGTTTGAGAAGAAGGAGTGTCTTATACTTCAGGTGCTAGATGGCCTTGTAGCCTCCATTCCCAGCTCTGCTCCTGTTGTCTCTGACTGCGTGTGTGCACAGCCCCTCATGCGGTGGGGCCTCTAGGCAGCCATAGCTGTCTGGCATGCATGACTCAGCCTGAAATTCCTGGCTGCTCAGGATAACAGGAGGTGTGATTTGTCCACATGGGCGGGCAGGTGCCTGCTCAATGACTGTGCCCTTCTGACCTCAAGCACCTTGAGCCAATTGAAAGCCACTTGCTCACATGGACTCCATTCAAGCTCATGTGTATAACATTCCAGAATACTTCACCCCATAAATTGCTGGCTTGAAATATTGCATGGAACCATGATTTCAAAACCAGGAGCAGCCTCTTTCTGAGTCCTGTTTAATTTGGAGTGATTGTCTTCATCTTTCCTTCTTGCGACATTTGAGAAGCAGTGGGATTATAAGTGAATCTGGCAATTCAAAAGCCATTCTAATGCTTCTGGGGCTGATAGCCGGAGCCCCCTTGTGCCACTGTACACTTGAACAAGCCAGTAGTCCGTGGTGTATCACATGGTTTCTACCACACATCGGTCACAAAATTGGTCACCACTTCCGATGTTTCAACGACCTGACTGAAGAGCCAATAAAAGGTGTCCTAGGATTCTGCTTCCCTAAAGGCAATGGTAGAGGGTGTGAGTATCTCCTCCATTCATGAAAAATCAAAGAATCAACCAATTTTCTGGCTGTGCTTCTTGGTGGTCACTCGATAAGGAGTAGGACGTCTCCATGTCACCCTCCTGTTTGGCAGTCCGTTGATGGTGATCAGCTGGATTCTGGAGCTGTAGACCTTATCACAGAAGGGACAGGTGTTGGTAGCTGTTGGAGGGGCACAGGGCAGGTTTTGATGCTCTTTTCTTCTTCTCCGTCTCTCCTCGTCTGCTCTGCGGTGGGACCCCTCAAGTTGCACCACTCCCTCCCAGATTACTGCTCTCCACTGGGGATAGTCCGAGGCAAGGTTCTCCCAGGTGTCAACACTGATGCTGTACTTTTTCATGTGTGCCTTCAGCCTGTCCTTATGTCACTTCTGCTGCCCCCAGCGCTCCTCCGTCCTTTCTCCAACTCAGCAAACAGAATCTGTTTTGGCAGGTGCTGATCAGACATCTGAACCCCTCCAACAAAGTTGTTGATGAATGATAATGGCTTCAATGCTGGTCATGTTTGACTCTTCCAGGATGCTAGTATTCATGCGCCTGTTCTCCCAAGAGACACTTAGGATTTGCCTGAGGCAGCCTTCAAATGATGCTTGTATGTTGTCCAGATTTCATGTGTCCAGTTGCATTGGAACAACCATTGTACTTCTATACCATGCAGACTGTGCTAAGGTCCCTTCTGTTTGCATGTAGCACTGGTGCATATATCCAGAAAGGCTGCACCTCACCTCACCAATGTTGTTCCAATGCAACTGGGCACGTGAAATCTGGACAACATACAAGCATTGACAACTGGTTAAAAGACAGGAAACAGAGGGTAGGCATAAATGGTAAATTTTCTGAATGGAGAGGGGTAACTAGTGGTGTCCCCAAGGGTCAGTCACAGGACCAATCCTGTTCAATTTATTCATAAATGATCTGAGAAGGGGGTGAGCAGTGAGGTGGCAAAGTGTGCAGATGACACTGAACTGTTCGAGACAGTCAAAACAAAGGCAGACTGTGAAGACCTTCAAAAAGATCTCATCAAACTGAGTGACTGGGCAACAAAATGGCGAATTAAATTTCATGTGGGTAAGTGTAAGGTAATACACATTGGAAAAAATAACCCCAACTATACTTACAATATGATGGGGGCTAATTTAGCTATAACTAATCTGGAAACAGATCTTGGAGTTATCGTGGATAGTTCCTTGAAAACATCCACGCAGTGTGCACAGGCAGTCAAAAAGGCAAATAGGATGTTAGGTATTATTAAAAAAGAGATAGAAAATAAGACAAGGAGTATCGTACTGCCCCTGTATAAATCTATGGTACGCCCATGTCTTGAATACTATGCACAGATGTGGTCTTCTCACCTAAAAAAAGCTATTCTGGCACTGGGAAAGGTTCAGAAAAGGGCAACTAAAATGATTAGGAGCTTGAAACAGGTCCCGTATGAGAAGAGGCTAAAAAGATTGGGACTTTTAAGTCTAGAAAAGAGAAGACTGAGGGGGGACATGATAGAGGTATATACAATTATGACAGGTGTGGAGAAGGTGAATAAGGAAAAGTTATTTACTTGTGGCCATAATACAAGAACTAGAGAACACCAATGAAATTAATGGGTAGCATGTTTAAAACTAATAAAAGAAAGTTCTTCTTCACTCAGCGCATAGTTAACCTGTGGAACTCCCTGCCAGGGGAGACTGTGAAGGCTAGGACTGTAACAGAATTTTAAAAAGAGTTAGATAAATTCATGGAGTTTAGGACCATAAAAGGCTATTAGCCAAGGGTAGGAATGGTGTCCCTGGCCTCTGATTGTCAGAGGCTGGAGGTGGATGGCAGAAGACACATTGCTTGATCATTGTCTTCGGTCCACCCCCTCTGGGGGACCTGGCACAGGCCATTGTCGGCAGACAGGCTACTGGGCTGGATGGACCTTTGGTCTGACCCAGTATAGCCGTTCTTATGTTCTTATTCTACATCAGTGTGTTCACACACCCAAGATAACGCAAGTGAGCTTCTGGATGATGTTAACTCTTTCCTTTATCTTCCTTTGGTTTGGTCAAGGCATTGGCAGCAGCTCTTCGGCAAAAGTCTGAACAAGGGGAATTCTATGGTACTGGGGATCGTGGTCACGTGACAGAAGAAGACCACAAAAGTCCACTTTCAGATTTCACAGGGGAGACCAAATTTCATGGTCTGTGGTGCATTTTTCAGGGTCATGATTTTGGTAGGGCCCTAATCATAGTACTTGGGTGGATCTAACCCAGCTCACTGCAGCTCCAATACAGAATAGTCCCGATGTTCTTATTGCACCTGGCTGCAAACGTTAACCCCCACAGTCCCTCTGCAGGGCTGCAGGGCACCTGGAGCCCGAGGTCTCACACAGTTCCGGCTGCAAAAGGGGCTGGAACATAAGGCTTTGGATGAGCCAATGTTGTCAGATGCTGGTGGATGTCCAGCTGCATGCACCTGTCCCCTTGTGGGCTGGCCCGGCTCTGCACAGTCAGTGGGTATGATGGACCTCCAGCAAACTGCCCAGTGACCACAGCATCCATCAAGATGTGAAGGTAGTTGCTCAGGTTTATTGTTGGTGAAGCCTGGCCCCACCTCTGCAGATCAAGGTTTGCAGTTATGCCAGCGCAGGCATGCCCATGACAATGGACCAGCTCAGCGAATGGTGGGAATTTCCATTCTTCCCTCAGCCAGCCAGACATTGCCTCTCAGATACCTCTGTATACAGTGTATGCAAGTTACCTAATGTTCCCGATGTACCACGGGGCCAGACTCCAACATATCAGGGCACCACCCACTGGCGTACGTCCCATTACCTGATGCAAGCTTGTTTGAGCAAAACATCCCAGTCTATCATGCTATCATTCCAATCTCCTCCGTCAGGTCAGCGTGTTCCTGTTACCGTGCGGATTGAGGTACTCTAGTACCAGGCCAGCTGCCCCGGGAAGCAGCTGCCCCAGGGCCCGGTGATTTTAAAGAGCTCATGTCTCCCAGCCGCCATTGCAGCGGCAGTGAGATTTGCAAACCCTTTCAATCACCACTGGAGACCTTGCCCGTACTGACGGGCTGGTTGGGGAAGGCTAGCTGCCAGCCTCTCCCCTTCCTCTGGAGGCCATGCCCCTTCTGGGGACCTGGAGCCATGCCTGCCCCCCTTGCCCAGAGCCCTCCAGTGTCTGTCGGCTGCCTGTCCGGTAATGAACTTGCGTGAGTGCTTTGTGCCTCGTGACTGTGTTTCTGCAAAGCCTGCGCTTGGCAATGTCTGCGCACTGGACTCAGGATGTGCTTCCTTGTCAGCATGGAATGTGGCACAGAAGCTGCTTCGCCCTCTCCTCAGCCCAGGCTCCAGCCATAACCCGACAATGCCCATCAAGAGCTGCGCGTTCCCCAGAGCAGCAGCTCTGCCAGCACCATCCTGCCAGCTGCTTTCTAGAAACGGCATGTGCCCAGAAATCCTAGTGGGGTCCGACAAGAGGAACTGCCTGGAAGCAGTACGGTGTGATGGTTTCCCCTCCCCCCAGAAGCTAACGCACAACATGGCCTGTGGCGACCGGGGATCCAGGGGTACCAAGTGCGCCTCTGCTACAAGCCCCTCCCATCCCATCCCGTCCACGCCCCCTCTGCCCTGCTGCGCTCCCATTCAGCTCTTCCTGTGGAAGCGGTGTGGCGCTGCGGGGAATCGGGGGTGGGGGGCGATGTTGGAAGTGCCTGTGACCTCCCATGCATCCCCACATGTCCCCCTGAACACGGCCCAAGCTGCTCTCAAGGGAGGAGTTAAGCAGGACAGCAGCTCAGTTACTCCTTTAGGTTTAGTGTTTTGGGCTGCCTTGGAATGAAAGAGCCCAGAGACTATGTTGGCCTGGTCATGCATGAGTGCAGCCGCCGCTCCCTGCCTTGTAAAGACGCATACTCATGCAGGCAGGGAAAAGACAGAGTCATGGGACCTCCCTGGCCAATGGGATCAGGGAATGGATTTCTCTGGCCAATGGGATCAGGGAATGGATTACAGGGCTTGAACTTCAAAGGTCTCCACGGAATGCAAAAAATATGAATGACACAAATGGGTCTGACAAACAGGAGGCTATTGACACCTGCTCACCAATATTCGGCCAGAGATGGCAGCTAACGTCACTGAATCTGTGATTGGCCCACTCCCAGCTAGGCAGCCACAAAGCTCTTGGGCTGGACAGTTGACCCATGGCCACCTGCACTCAGGGCTGAAAATGCTGCCATTTGGGCGAGAGGTCACATGGTACCTCACTGGAAAGCACTGCAAAATCTTTTACAAGGGAATAGTTCAGGGTATGAAAGTCAGAAGACCTGAGCTAGAGTCCCAGTGGCAAACCTGGGCAGGTCACTGCCCAATACGTGCCTCAGTTTCCCCAGTTGTAAAATAGAATGAGGCTTGTTTTCCTTTCTGCAGCTTTTTGAATGCATGGGAAGGAAGGGCCGGTATGCTGCTAAGCACTATTCTTCTCATTGTCGGGGAGGAGGACTGAGGCAGGTCGGTCAGCCCAGTGATTCTCAACTCTTCCATAGCACGAGCTCCCTTTGCAACAGAAGGAAGTGTGTCAGTCAACACCCACGCACCTCATAAGTGTTGGAACCAGCTAGCTGTAAAGAAAAGGAGCGTAATAGTGACCCCCCCAGAAGGTCGCACAACCCTCCCCACACCCACACACACGCTTGAGAACCCCTGAACCAGGTGACACAACTTTTCACCCTCAAGCCAAAATGGTGCTCCACTCCCGGTTAATGTGTGTCACACAGACACTGTGCTGGCTCCTAATCGCCCCCTTCTACAATCCCCTCTCCAGTCGTGAGACGGTACTTAGCAGCAGGCCTGTCAGGCCCTCCCCCTCAGAACTTGATGAGCTCACTAGCAGAGTCAAGAGGGTCCTGGACGATACTGGCGTGGGGGCTGAGCACACCCACAGAAACACCTCGTAATAAGACATCTTGTGAGGGATGCCATGGGGTGTGTGGGGTGTCCAGGGAAGAGTTGCACCTCTGGTGTGGGGATTTGTCGTGTCTCTTCGGGGCAGTTCATGCACCTTTGGTCCCCACCTGGCACCCAGCTCTCACCTGTGGCTCCAAGAAGCTGTAGCCTGCAGCAGCCACACCCCGATAAACCGCTTTGACAGGCAGGCTAAACCAGGTGAGGGGAGCCGGCAGGTCTGAACCCTGCGCTGAGACAGGGAGTTGCCTGTCCCAGCATGCAATGGCGGCCCCAGTGGATTGGACGGATGAGATAAACAGCAAGATCCAATGACCAGGAAGATGGTTCTGCAACGCTCTGTGGAGAGCGAAGGGCACGACAAGGCACCAAAGACGGCCTGGCCATCCACTGCAGCCTAGGAAGTCCCAGCCGCGACGACTTTTCATACCACTGGAACCAGGCTTCTGAGGTCGAGAGAGTGGAACTGCCCCTGTGCAATGGCTTTTCCACTTTAAACATTCTCCCGCACAGGTTCTTTGCACATTCTCATCACTTCTGTCTACCTCAAAGTCCTATAGCAATGGCGGAGGTGACCACTGGGAGTCGTAGCTCCAAACCTGCACGTAGACGGCCTGTGGACTTTGGTCGCTCGACTCTGACTCCGGGGCGACAGAGGAGTTAGGCAGCATCCCAGGTGACTGAGCAGGCCTTTTTAGGAACAGCAGTGCTCACCCTCAAAATGAGGGAGGCGACTAGAAAAGGTGTCCCAAAACTTGCTTGTCCGAAACAAAATGTCCAGCATGCCGCAGCTGGCAGTTTTACCCTCACAGCGGCCAAAAAGCGGTGACAAGAAAGGTGATATTTACAGCATAGAACATTCGCACCCTCTTGCACAGGGAGAATGCTGTGAGGCCTGAGAGAAGAACGGCCTTCATAGCAAGAGAGCTGGCATGTTATAACATTGACATAGGCGCCCTGAGCGAGACCAGACTGGCAGAGGACGGATCCGTCTGTGAACCAAAAGGAGGTTACACCTTCTTCTGGAAAGGCAGGCCAGAAAAGGAAGACAGAATCCATGGAGTGGGACTTGCCATCAAGATATCACTTCTGCCCCTGCTTCCTGGCCTACCAACTCGCATCAGTGAGCATCTGATCAAGCTCCACTTCCCCCTCAACACCTCTCTTCACGTTATAGTCATCAGCACTTACGCCCCCACACTGACTAGCAGCAACGATGCAAAAGAAAGTTTCTATGAGGACCTTGACCATCTTGTGAAAGCAACTCCTCCTAGTGACAAGCTTCTCCTATTGGTGACGTCAATGCCAGGCTTGGCAAGGGCTGTAGGACCTGGAAAGGGGTGGTTGGGGCATCATGGTGTTGGTAACATGAATGCCAATGGCTGCCTTCTGCTGAGCTTGTGTGCAGAAAACGACCTGACGATTACCAACACGCTCTTCAGGCAAGCGGATAAATACAAGACCACATGGATGCACCCAAGATCAAAACAGTTTTTGAGGGGTTTTTTTGAGAGTGGGGTCCCAGTAAGTGGGAGGGCCAGAGCTGACAAGGTCTATTCAGCAAGGTGGAAATGGCCGAGTATCAACAGTACTTATCAAAAGAGGAAAAAACAAGTCAGATCAGACAGGGGGACGTGAGCCTTTGTCAGAGTCTAATGGGGAGATATTAGCACCCAAAGAAGAGAAACTGCCTTTGTAAGCTGTGAGCCACTCCCAGTCTCTGTTTAATCCATGGTTAATGGAGTCAAATTTGCAAATAAATTGCAGCTCAGAGATTTCTCTCTCCATTTGATTTTTGAAATTTTTTTTTGTTTCAGGACTGTTACCCTTAAATCTGCCACTGAGTGTCCAGGGAGATTGAAGTGTTCCCCCACAGGCTTCTGTACGTTACCGTTCCTGATGTCTGATTTATGTCCATTTATTCTTTTAATGAGAGACTGTCCAGTCTGGCCAATGTAAATTGCAGTGGGGCATGGCTGGCACATGATGGCATATAATATATTGGTAGATGTGCAGGTAAAGGAGCCCCTGATGGTACAGTTGGTGTTAGGTCCTGTGATATTGTCACTGGTGTAGATATGTGAGCAGAGTTGGCAGCGAGGACTGTTGCAGGGGCTGGTTCCAGGCCTAGAGTCCCTGGTTTGTGATTTGTAGTGGCTGGTGAGGATTTGTTTCAGGTTGGCAGGCTGTCTGTAGGTGAGGACAGGCCTGCATCCCAAGGTCTGTGAGAGCGAAAGATCGTTGTTCAGGATGGGTTGCAGATCACTGCTGATGCGCTGGAGAGGCCTTCGGTGGGGGCTGTATGTGATGGCCAGTGGTGTTCTCTAGTTTTCCTTGCGAGGCCTGTCTTGTAGCAGGTGGCTTCTGGGTTCCTGTCTGGCTCTATCAATCTGTTTCCTCACTTCCTTAGGTGGATATTGTAATTTGAGGAAAGCTTGGTAAAGGTCTTGTAGATGTTTGTCTCTGTCTGATGGATCAGAGCAAATACAGTTGTACCTTAGTGCCTGGCTGTAAACAATGGATCGCGTAGTATGCCCTGGATGGAAGCTGGAGGCGTGTAGATAAGCATAGCGGTCCGTGGGTTTTTGGTATAGGATGGTATTTATGTGACCGTCGCTTATCTGCACCGTAGTGTCTAGGAAGTGAATGTCTTGTGTGAACTGGTCCAGGCTAAGGTTGATGGTGGGGTGGAAACTGTTGAAATCACAGTGGAACTCTTCAAGAGCCTCCTTCCCATGGTCCAGATGATGAAGATGTCATCAATGTAGCACAGGTAGAGGAGGGGCGCTAGGGGGCGAGAACTGAGAAAGTGTTGTTCCAGGTCAGCCATAAAAATGTTGGCATACTGGGGGTCCTGCGGGTGCCCATAGCAGTGCCACTGATTTGAAGGTATAATTTGTCCCCAAATCTGAAATAGTTGTGGGTGAGGACAAAGTCACAAAGCTCCGCCACCATTTGTGCCTCGGTCTCATCAGGAATAATGTTCCTAACATCTTGGAGTCCATCTTAATGTGGGATATTGGTGTAAAGGGCCTCTACATCCATGGTGGCCAGGATGGTGTTTTCAGGAAGGTCACCAATGGATTGTAGTTTCCTGAGGAAGTCAGTGGTATCTCGAAGAAAGCTGGGGGTGCCGGTAGCATAGGGTTTAAGTAGAGAGTCCACATATCCAGCCAATCCTGTGTTGAGGGTGCCAATGCCTGAGATGATGAGGCATCCGGGATTCCCAGGTTTATGGATCTTGGGTAGCAGGTAGAATAAACCTGGTTTGGGTTCAAGGGGTGTGTCTGTGTAATATAGGGACAGTCTTGAGCATATGCTGTAGTTTCTTTGTGTATTCCTCAGTGGGATCCTCGGAGAGAGGCCTGTAGAATGTGGTATTGGAGAGTTGATTGACTATGTCATCAGTCGCAGGCGGGACATTCGAGATGTTAAGATCACCAGGGCCATGCAGGGAGCTGAGTGCTGGACTGTTCATCGACTCGTCAGATCAGTCCTGATGCTGCACATCACACCACTGCACCGCAAAAAGCTCAAGGTTGTCAGGCCCTCCTTCAACATCAGGAAGCTGCAACATACTGGTCATCTCAAGAAATTTGCAGCCTGCCTTGACGAAGTGCTGACGTCCCATGGACCTCTGACTGGAGACCCAACACAAAAGTGGGACTAGTTCAAAACCCTGGTGACGGAGTCAGCCAAGACAACACTAGGACTGAAAAAGAGAGTTCACCAAGACTGGTTTGATGAAAATGACGAAGCCATCATGAAGATCTTAGAAGAAAAACAGAACACATTTCTGCTACGGCAAAACGATCAGTCCTCAATCTCCAAACGTGATCATTTCAAACTCCTTCAGAGCCAGGCGCAAACGGCACTTTGCAAAATGCAAGGTGAGTGGTGGGAGAGTGAAGCTGATGAAGTCCAATACTACCCTGACACCAAGAACTCCAAGATGTTCTTCAGTGCTATCAAAGCTATATGTGGACCTTCAAAGCCAAGTACTACACCTGTCCTGTCTGCAGAGGGCATGACCCTTCTGAGGGAGAAGAACAGCATCAGCAATAGATGGAGAGAGCACTTCAGCAACCTTCTCAACAGACCCTCCATTGTCAAACCAGTGGCTTTAGACCAGATCCCTCAGAAACCCACAAGAGACAGTCTTGATCTGCCCCCTACAATAGATGAGGTCAAAAAGGCAATCAGCCAGACCAGCTCTGGCAAAGCCCCTGGGATGGACGGTATCCCCGCTGAAATTTTCAGTGGCAGGACCAGTGTCACTTGAAGCCTTTCACAACATCTTGATCAGCATCTGGGAAGAAGAAGACATGCCCAAAGACTTTAAGGATGCCACAGTCCTCTCGCTCTTCAAGAACAAGGGCAACAAAGCTGACTGTGGAAATTACCAGGGCATCTCCCTTCTCTGAACTGCTGGGAAGATCTTGGCTCGAGTCATCCTCAATCGTCTGATCACCAGCATCTCAGAGGAAAACCTACCAGAGGCACAGGGTGGTTTTCGCCCAGGTTGCAACACCATTGACATGATCTTTGCTGTTCATCAGGTACAGGAAAAGTGCATAGAGCAGAACTTGGATCTGTACGCTGTCGTTATAGACCTGACCAAGGCATTTGACACCGTTAACAGAGAAGCCCTGTAGATTATCCTGTCAAAACTAGGATGCCCGAGAAGATTCGTTAACCTCATACGCCTGTTCCATGATGAGATGACTGGCTTTGTTCTTTCACATGGCGAGTCCTCAGATCCATTTGAAATATCCAATGGTGTGAAGCAAGGGTGTGTGCTGGCCCCACTGTTATTCAACCTCTTTCACGTGCATCCTCAGCCACGCAGTTAGGAACCTGGACCATGGAGTCTACATAAAATACAGACTTGATGGGTCACCTTTCGACCTTCGTCATCTGAATGCTAAAACCAAAACGCTTGAGAGGGTCGTCCTTGAAGCCCTTTTTGCTGACGACTGTGCACTTAAGGCACACAAGGAATCTGTTCTCCAGCTCATCATCAACAAGATTGCTGATGCCACTTGCCTTTTTGGTTTGACCATCAGCCTAGGAAAGACCGAGGTACTGTTTCAACTTGCTCCAGGATCTGCTCTTCTCCCAGCTTCATTCTTTGTTGAAGGAACAAAGTTAAAAACAGTAGAGGAGTTCAAGTACCTTGGCAGTGTGATAGCCAATGATGACTCCCTTGACAAAGAAATCAATGCCAGAATCTGCCAGGCCAGCCAGGCACTAGGACATGTGAGACCGCGAGTGTTGAATCAACACAATATCCGACAATCCACTAAACTGAAAGTGTACAAGGCTGTAGTCCTGACCAGTCTCCTGTATTGCTGTGAAACCTGGACCTTGTACAGAAAACGTAAAACTGGTGGAGCACTTCCACACACGCAGCCTGAGGTCAGTACTGCACGTTTGATGGCAGGACAGAGTTACGAATCTGGAAGTCCTGGTCAGAGCAGAAACCACGAGCATGGAAACCGTGATTCTGAAAGCCCAGCTTCGCTGGACAGGGCACGTCATACAAATGGAGGAGTCAAGAATCCCTAAGCAACTCCTCTACAGTGAACTCTCCCAGGGCAAAAGGAATCAAGGTAGGCCTCGCAAGAGGTGTAAAGATTGTGTGAAGGCCAACATTGCTCATGCTGGTTTAAAACCAGATCAGCTAGAGCAGCATGCAAAAGACTGAACGGGCAGGTGTGCTCTCGTACAACGCACATATGACAAGTTTGAAGAGCAGTGACGCGTACGTCTCATTGATGCTGGTGAGTGGAAGAAAGCAACAGCAGCAGCCACACCAACAGAGTCAGGACAATTCCCTTGCCCCCACTGTGAACGCCCATGCCGTTCAAAGCCTGGACTCCTCAACCACATGGGAGTCCACAACTGATGAGCCTGTGCAAATTCAAGACGTCATCATCAGACACGATGGACTACCGACTACTAGAGGGACACCATGTATCATCACCGAGGCCAAAACAAAAAACATCCCAAGCAGGTCAAAAATTACAAAATTAACTGCTCGTTAGGTCACTACTGAGACCTGGTTAGCACCCTGAAGAGACATCAAGACCTGGCCCTGACCTAATGCTCTGGAATGGGTCATCAGGAGATTAGTTTTCTAGTAATATGTACAACACAAGATCCTTTCATGGATCGGGAATTGGTTAAAAGACAGAAAACAAAGGGTTGGCATAAATGGTAAATTTTCACAATGGAGGAGGGTAACTAGTGGTGTTCCCCAGGGGTCAGTCCTGGGACCGATCCTGTTCAACTTGTTCATCAATGATCTAGAAAATGAAGTAAGCAGTCAGGTGGCAAAGTTTGCAGATGACACCAAGTTGTTCAGGACAGTCAAAACCAAAACAGATTGTGAAGAACTACAAAAAGATCTCAGCAAACTGAGTGATTGGGCAGCAAAATGGCAAATGAAATTTAATGTGGGTAAGTGTAAGGTAATGCATGTTGGAAAAAATAACCCAAATTACACGTACAACATGATGGGGTCAAATTTAGCTACAACAGATCAGGAAAGGGATCTTGGAGTTATAGTGGATAGTTCTCTGAAGACATCCACGCAGTGTGCAGCGGCAGTTAGTAAAGCAAATAGGATGTTAGGAATTATTAAAAAAGCGATAGATAATAAGACAAAAGATATCATACTTCCCCTATATAAAACTATGGTACACCCACATCTTGAGTACTGCGTGCAGATGTGGTCTCCTCACCTCAAAAAAGATATATTGGCATTAGAAAAGGTACAGAAAAGGGCGACTAAGATGATTAGGGGTTTGGAACGGGTCCCATATGGGGAGAGGCTAGAGAGACTGGGACTTTTCAGTTTGGAAAAGAGGCGATTGAGGGGCGATATGATAGAGGTATATAAAATCATGAATGGTGTGGAGAAAGTGAATATAGAAAAATTATTTACCTTTTCCCATAATACAAGAACTAGGGGACACCAAATGAAGTTGATGGGTAGTAGGTTCAAAACTAATAAACGGAAATTTTTCTTCACACAGCGCACAGTCAACCTGTGGAACTCCTTGCCGGAGGAGGCTGTGAAGGCCAGGACTCTATTAGGGTTTAAAAAAGAGCTTGATAAATTTTTGCAGGTTAGGTCCATAAATGGCTATTAGCCAGGGATAAAGTATGGTGCCCTAGCCTTCAGAACAAGGGCAGGAGATGGATGGCAGGAGATAAATCACTTGATCATTGTCTTCTGTTCTCCTTCTCTGGGGCACCTGGCATTGGCCACCGTCGGCAGATGGGATGCTGGGCTGGATGGACCTTTGGTCTGACCCAGTATGGCCATTCTTATGTTCTTATGTTCTTATGTTCTAACACTGAATCCTGCAGTTCTCAATTAGACACCAACTTCAGCAGAAGCCACATCATATTTCACACAGGCAGAGCTGTCCCGTCCGTGGAATGGTTTGGAGCAGCTACCTTAGGCCTTACATTTTGGGGGGCCCCTCAATGGCCAACCATCCTATGGACAGACAGACAGAATGCTTCTGAGGTAAGTGAATTGCCAATTTCATCCCCGCAGGGCGTTTATTCTGAAATCTCACGATGACCAGAGCAACACAGAAACTGAAAACTTTGTTCAGCTGATCATTTGGGCAGCAATTCCTGAGACTGTGAGCAGAGCCCATTCTGCAAGAGTGAGAGGCATGGAGCAGACAACATCCCTTTCATTCCCAACCTGAGCCTTAGTTGAAGAATGAAAGTAAATGCAGCTTTCCATGCTTTGGCCTGATGTGACATTACCCAGGGTACAATCTGGACTGCTGAACAGCTATATCTCTCAGTTCTTCAACCTCTTACATTGCTTTGCTGTGAGGGCAGCCGCTCCTGGTCTGCTTACACACAACTTACAGCATGGAAATTGCTTCCACTTATACTCTATCAGTGCTATGGCCAACCACTCTTGAGATATGCTGGTGAGCAACGCCACAAATTCCCAGCCCAGCCTTTCCCCCAGAAATGTGCATCTTGTACTACCCAGCCTCTCTAGGACAACACAAGCTCATGTGAAGTCTGTCATTTGGTTAACAGAACATGAGATGCCCAGCCCCTGTTATCTCAAGTGGAGTTTCTCAAACAACCGGGTTACAATAAGCAATAAGACAAGTTTATTAACTACAGAAAGGTAGATTTTAAGTGTTTACAAGTAATGAGGCTTAAAAGTGAGAATTGGTTGCAAAGAAATAAAAGGTACAACTCAACAAATACCCAGCATGCCAAGCTAAGTGAGTTCCAAGCCAAGTCTCTCTTGCCACATGCTGCAGCAGGCTTCAGACAAGAGCCTTCCCTCAGTCCTTAGTTGTCCCTTTGTTCCTCCAGTGTCCCAGCATCCATGGGCAGAGAGAAATGGAGGAACATTTTGGGGCTCCTCTTCCCCTTTCTTAAACCTTTTCCTCTTCTTTGGGAATCATCTCCACCTGGCATTCAGAAGGCAGAAAGTCTGTGGGGGTGGGACCCTCCGGTTCAGCTCTGTACCCAGCTGTCTGCACAGCAGAGCCATGCACCCCCTCAGGGCTCACCCTGACCCATCTGCCTACTGACCATGCAACAGGGCAGCCTAGGGAGAGGATTTTCCAAAGTAACTCCTGATTCTGGATGCCTCACTTGAGGCCCCCTTAGAGTGATCTGCCTTATAGCAGGCAGGGGCTTGGCGCTCTGTGAAAGCCAGGCCTCTTTAAGGGATGCCAAGTCGTGCCCTCAAAGTCACTTTGAAACCTCTTGGTGCTAGGGTGACTATGCTCATCTTGGAGACCAAGAGCTTCTATCCCTCCCACCTGGCCCAACAGCCAGCACAGGGGCCACAGCGGAGCAAGGTGAGTGACATGTCAGCCTGGCTTAAGGAGCTGTGTGTGCTTTCACCTCCTTGGGGTGTGGGATGAAAGCTAAAAGAAGTATGTGTGTTAGTGGGGTTGTATTGTGTCTGTAAATAAATGGGCTTTTTTCCTTGCTTGTGTGTGTGCAAGAAACGTCACTCTTGCCTGCTTGGGAGACTCTGTGGCTGACTGGAGAACTTGTAGGTTTGGGACCTCATGGGTGAAACCAGACTCGCTGAGAGAGGAAGCTCTTTTTTAGCCAGAGGTTTGGAAACTCTCCAAGAGTCATTGGTCTTGAACACTGGAGAGAACAGCTGTCTGTGGTAAGTCTCCCACCCTCTTCTCTGATCAACCACAGAGTTCTCCAGCAAGCACGGGCAGTGACGCACTTCAAGTCCTGTGGATAATAAAGAAGCAAACAAAAGCACAAGCCCTTTTTGTGGTGTTCCCCAGATTTACAAAGCTATTTAGGTATCTAAAGACATGGGTAGGCAGCAAATGGAATTGCCAACAGTGCTGAACGCCCACTGAAATCAGTTGGAACCCATCAGGTGCTGAGCTCTTGTGAAAATCCAGGCAGAATTGTCACTCTGGGAGAGATGTCCATACTGCAATCACTGCAGATTTCCTGCACCTAGTGAGAGCCCTGGCACATTAGTGCCAGCATACCATGGGTTTCAGTGCAGGCTGTAGAAGCCTACCCAGAACCCTGAGTAAATTAATCAGCTGACCTGCCCCCCCATCCCACCATGTTTTTGTGACTTCAGTGCCCCAGCCCCTCAACTAACTATATTGGAGATAGTCCAGGCCTGTCTACGCCACCTGCAACTGTGCCCCCCACCCCTCACTGCAGACCTACCCTGAGAGCTGCTGCATGCCCAGCTCTTGAAAATCTGGCTTTGAGAGCATGAATCGGACGCCAGGACTTAGGCAGGCAGTTTGCAAATTCCGCTCATCTGCTTTGCAAGATGACCTATTGTAATCATGAGGACTGATTAATTATTCATTGGTCCTGTAATTATTATTGAGCTCCACATTTCAGTAGAGCCCCTGGCAGCTGAATCAAGGCTGCTGGTTGCCTCTGTTTAAAAGGAGATGGGTTTTGCAGAAGACAAAGAGAATATGCTCCTATAACTCATATACACACACTCTGTGTTTGAGAGAGAGGCTTGCTTTCTGCATAGTGGTCTGAAGAGACCCCCTTGAACAGGCTACCAGAGACACAGACCTGGTCCACACTAGGAGATTAGGCTGAATTTAGGCATCAGTCCACACTACAGGGTCCGTTCCACCAATTTCAAGGGCTCTTCAGGTCAACTTCTATACTCCTGCTTTTCATGAGGAATATTGCCAAGTTTGGCCTTGCACGGTCAACTTTTGGGTAGTGCAGGGGTGTGAAATTCAACATTCTTGGCCTCCTGGAGGTTTCCCACAGTGCCCCAATGTAATCACTCTGTCCACCACTTTCAGCTCCGCTGCTCCCCATGTGTGCTGGAAACAGCCCAGGAAAGTTTGAATTTCACTTCCTGTTTGGCCAGCATGGCAAGCAGACCGGACAGCACACCTCAGCAGTGCATCTGTCCATGAATTCCCAGGGTTGCAGACGAGCTCCAGCATGGAACATGCAGGAGGTCCAGGACCTATTGCTGGGGGGTCGTTGGGGGTTGGGGGTGGGGAATGAAGCTGTGGCAGAACTACAAAGCAGCAAAAGAAACACAGGCATCTATGCCAAGATCAAACAGGGAATGGTGGAAAAAGGATGCACCAGGGATGCCCAGCGCTGCTGCATGAAAACAAAGGAGCTCAGGCAGGCATACCAGAAAACAAAAGAAGCAAATGGACATTCTGGGTCACTGCTGAAAACATGCCACTTCCATGAGCAGCTGCATGGGATTCTAGGAAGTGACCCAAGCACTGTACCCAAAGAGTCCATGGATACCTCTGCAGGGAGTCCTCAGGCAGCCTTTGGCAACAGCAGGGAAGATATGGTGGATGAGGAAGAGCTCTATGGTCAATAGGTGAATGGAGCACCTGATCACACTGACAGCCAGGAACTGGTTTTTAACTTTGGGTCTCATCCCCTCCTCCCAGGACATTTTGCAGACAGACCTTGATGATGAGGACCGCACCTCTGGTGAGTTCTCATTTTTAATCATACTACAGGTGGGTTAAGGCGATAGGGTATGATCGGGGGCTGGGGGGGGGAGGGGTGCTGTACCTACACAGCCCACCCTCTCCCTCCAAATGACTTGTTAATGTGTATGAGGTGGAATGTACTTCTTCCTGCACATCTCAATAAAGATCTCACACAGGTACTCTTTAATCCCTCTGACGAGGTTTCTGGAGAGGCCTGCCTAAGTCCAACCTCGATAGGACACCTTTCCACACCAGGTCATCAGTGTGTGATCCGACATCACTGCAGCACAGAGCAGTGCTGCAAACTGCCCAGATTCAGGCAGCATCCATTCCTTAGCAACGTGTGTTACTCTAAGGAGGCTAATATCTTGCAAGGCAACCTGGAGGAAACAGGAAGTATACATACATTAAGGGAATTAAGCTATGATAGCACAAGCCACACTGCCGTATCTGACCCACACCTGTGTATGTGCTGCATGAGGTGGGAAGTGGGACTTTACAGGTTTTACAGGCCAGCACACATCATACAAGGGGCACCACCTTAACATCAAGAGACAAGAGTGCCATGTTGCTGTCTGGTCATTCGTAAAGCTGGTTTTCAAAGCCTCCCTGCTTTGCAATGCCCCCCACTATGCTCTATTTATTGCACTGATATCTGGGTGCTCATGATTACTGGACAGATGATTTGTGTCAGCTGTCCAGCCTGACATGAAATTTTCCCCATGACCCCATAGGTTATGGAGCACACAGCAGGCTGCCACCATGAGGTGAATGCTGCTTTCGCTGAGGTCTTCACTGAGTCAGGAGGCTCCTGAAGCTGGCTTTTAAACAGCCAAATGCACATCCTGCTCCCATTCTGCACTTGCTCGGCCTGTACTTGAGCTGCTCCTTACTGCGGGCCAGGCTGCCTGTACGTGGCCTTCATGCGGCAAGGGGTAACCTGGATCTCCCAGGATCACTATTGGAATCTTCATGTCTCCAAAGGTAGTTCTCTGGCCTGGGAAGAAAGGCCCATTCTGCATCTCTCTGAACAGACCAGAGTTCCTGAAGATGCACACGCTGTGCCCCTTTCCCAACCATCTCAAGTAAAAGGCCCTTGTGAACCACCAGTGCCTGCAACACTATGGAGAAATACGCCTTGCAGTTTCTGTACTCTGAGGCAAGGTGGTCTGGTGTCAAGACGGGGACGTGCATGCCATCGGTCACCCCCACCAGGCTGAGGGAACCCCATCTCAGTAAATCCATCCACTATGTCCGGCATGTTTCCCAGAGTCACTGTCCTTTGTAGCAGAAGAGCATTGATTGTCTTGGCTACCTGGATCACAGCAACCCTCGAAGTAGATTTGCCCGCTCTGAAATGGTTATTTCCTGTCCCGCAGGTGTCCCATCAAGAACTGCCCCTGAAAGGAGGGAGCACGTGACTCCCATCTCACAGCTCATGGTAAAGGTCCAGACCTCCCTGTTTGCAGAATACAGGTGGAGGATGTGATGAGAACCAGCACATCTCCCCCATTTCAGCATCCAACGTGTCCTGGGGCAAGTTGTTGCTGGTGTGGAGCTCCCCTGCCAGCTCCTCACCCGGTGCCTATTCTCTGGATTGATCTGTGCTCCGTAGATGTCCACCAGACATGACATCAGCACTTGGCATTGGCCTAAATCTGCTGCCATCCAAGCCAGGGGAACTTTAACTATTGACTTCAATGGGAACAGAGTTAGAGCGCTCTTGAAAATCCCACCAACAGCCCCAACATTCCTGAAGACGTGGGCCTGCAAAGGGCACTGCCCAGGGCAATAGGCCTATTTGCAGAGTGCCCTCTGCTGCTCTGTTCGGGTTCAGTTTGTGTATTGCACTAATCCAGTGTGAAGTAAGTTCACTTTGGGTGAGTCGCACTGTCCAGCCTGATGGCTGCACACCAGCGATTGCACTGACGCCGCCTTGGCTGAATTAAAAACACTGCAATTGGGGCGGTAACAAATCGTGTCCTCCCCGGTTCAGCACCAAACGGGGGGAACTGGTGGCACACACGCAGCAGGGACTAAAGAGCCAGATGCAGCACAATAGACTGGAACAAGGGAAACTGATCAGCTAGCAGTGAGACACCAGCTGATATGAATGCTCCGCCCCCATTAAAATCAAAAAAGCAGACCAGCCTCCAGCTCAGGCCTTGGCTGGCTTCTTCTGACTTGGTTATTTAAAAAGCTCATCAAAGCCCAGATGGTCGTTAGCAAAGAACAAAGCTGCTGGGTTATTTAGCCTTTGTCGTTACAAGTGCGGGATTGCTGATACAAGCACACAAAGCGACAGCACCCTCAGGAGAGCGAGGCTCAACTCCCAGCTCTGCAACAGCTTCTGGGTAACCTTGGCAAGTCACTTAGCATGGAGGAGTCCCACTGACCTCAAAGGCACCAATGAGAATGCGGCACTGCTATGGGGTGCACTCCCCACTAGGGGAGCCTTGTCCCGGCCACTCTGGGGATTAGCCCCTCCTAGGGCCAGCCCCTTCTGCTGTTGCTGCAGACAGAACTGCTGCTACTCTCTCAGCATCCTCAACGCCACCTCCTCCCTCTTCATGACCTGGCCAGGGGACCACGTCACTGAGCATCGTTTCCCCCTTGCAGGCAGCCAGTGTCTTTCCTAAGGAACAGGCCTCCAGCCACTGCCGAACTGGTGCTACTTCTCCAGGGGCTGGCAGGAGAACCTGAACCTGCCTTCTGCTCCAGGGCCCAGCTTAGCAATCATGGTCAGCACCCTCCTGAACCTTGCAGCTGTCTCCATGAGCCCCTCCTTACCGCTGCCCCTGCTCCCCGCTGCTGGGATTGCCAGCCCCGCAATTCCTCGTCCGAGGGAGAAGCAGCTGGCTACCCACCTCTTTAGCCCCAGTGCTCCTCCCATCTCTCAGGCAGCGACTGCAGACCCCCTCCTTGCAGCCCTCCTTTGGCTGTCGGTTCCCAGGTCTCTCCCCCGAGTCCAGCTGTTTCTGCTCCACTGGGATCCCCACTCAGTCTGCATTCACCCACCTTTCAGTGGCATGGGGAGGAGGACTCTTAGTACCTCTGGGCTCTGCCGGGCCTGGAGCTTCACCGATCCAGGTTGCCTGGCTGTGAAAGCAAAACACTACTGATTCTTCTCCCCTGCAGTATGGTCTGGTCCTCAGGGCAGGGATGGGACATGTTCTAGGAGTGACCCACTCAATGGGCCCCAGGTCTCGCCTGGGCCCCGGGCGTCACCACATTCTAAGTAAATAGGTGATGCTCCAGCGGTGTTTAGAGCGTGACATGCAGGGAAGCCTTTGAGGGGTGGGAGGGGTGCTCTACGGGCCTGCAGAGGTCCTTGTATGCTGAGCACATGGGCAGCCGTGCAGGAGAGATTCAGGCACGCTGATTAGCAGAGCATCCACAGCCGGGTGGTGTGTTTCCACTGGTGGTCCACATCCACACATGCCTCGATGCACATAAAATTTATTCTGCCCATGGATGGGAAAAGTCCACGCATGGGTGGAAAAGGTCAGTGGGAACATTGCTGGCCTGCATGTCACTTGCTAGCATTTCAGCCTACAGAACAGACTTGTCTGCTGTGGCCTGTAATGCTTCAACCTCCTCCAGGTACTGGGCTTAGTGGGGGGTGGCTGGCCTGGAACATGCAGGAGGTCAGGCTAGATGATCTGCTGGCCCTTTCTGCCTTACCCTACCCTGGCGTGTGCTTTCCCCGTGGGGCTGCGGTTTGAAAAGAAATCCCCTTCAATCAAGTTCCAAAGAACTGGAAAAGCTGCCAGTCAGCCTCAGGGGCTGAAAGCTGTTGTGGCCGGCGGGTTTTGCATCTGGCCCCCACATGGCCATAGGTTTTCAGAACACCGCTCGTTTCCTTCTACAGAGGCCACAGCACTGCTTGCCCAGGGGCCTGCTGTGCTCTGCAAGGCGCAGTCCCCACCCAGGAAAGAGATCTGTGGAGGCACAAAAAAGCCCTTTATTGAGACACAGATGTCGGGGAAGCCGACAAGGCGCTAAATAGATACACAACATTGCAATCCCCTCTGCCGCCCCCACAGGCTGGAGGGCTGCCACTGGGCTGCACTCCACCACAACAGCAGGGAGAGAAGATCTCTCCCCACACAGAGGCCACCCCACATGCCAAAGAGAATCACAGCGAACTGCTGGCAATATAAGGCCTATGACACACACAAGAGCTGCTCTGATTCTTCCCTCCCCCAGCAGAGGGCAGCAGGGCACACAGTTCAGCCAGTTCCTCGCACGTTTTCAGGGTGGAGTAAAATGCCCAGGCCAGATGCCAGCCACTGTTTGGAATTTCGAGGCTTTGGGGAACACGCTGCACGGGAGACCCACGTTCCTGGGCCTGCTGCACCAGGCCGATGGAGAGGAACATTTCTGCACTTGAGATGCCTGAGGTGTGCAAAGTGCTTCTTCAGAAGGCTCTGGAAAAAATTCCTTGTGTGTTTCTTGGCCGGTTGCTCTGGGCTGCAGGAGCTCCTCTGACGGCCAGGTTCCAAGGGCCGAGATTTCTGCTTGCTGGCTGTGTCCTCTGCCTCCCTGCTCTCCAGCACGTCTGTGATCTGGCTGCCTCTTATCGGGCTGGTCCTTGAGTACAAGGCAGGCCTGGCAGGCTCATCACAGCCCGGGCTCCCTTTGCTACCCTTGCAGCTGGGAACTGTGCAGCTGCCCGTCTCTCAAGCAGCCACCCCTCTCAGAGTGACTGTCTGGTTGGGCACCAGGCACCCTGGGGTGTCGGCAGACTCCTGGCTGCTCCTGGGTAGCAGGATGTTTCCTGGCTCCAGGACATCTGGAGGACACTAAGTCCACATGGAAAAACAAGGCCTCCTCGTGGGCCACCTGGGGGCTCTCCCCCAGGGTGACATACCCGTAAGGGGTGGTGACCTTGGGCAGGTGGGGTAGGGATAGGGCAGCCCGGGTGACAGGGTCTGGCATATCCTCCACCCAGGCGGCCAGCTCTGCACCGAAGCAGCATGACACAGAGCCCCGGTGGGCCTGGCCGTTCTTCTCGGCAGGGTCCGAGCTGCTCCTCCTGGCCTTCCACTCTGGCTGCCCCACACCTGGCCTCCCCATCTGCTCCTTCCCCTGGCGGATGGCCAGCGAGGGGATGATGAACGGCGGGATGCGGTCGGGCGTCACCACATAGGTGAAGACATCTCGGGCACACATGCGATGAGGGGGGTTCCAGCAGGGCCTCGGGGGCTCCCGGTGAGACATCTCCAGCTGGATAGGGAACTGACCCTCTCCTCTGCGCCAGGAGCCTGGCACTCAGTTCCCCGGCTCTGTGCAGCAGCCTCCTTGCACTTATACTCTCCTGCAAGCCCTGATTGCTCCCTGCTGAGTGACGCTCTGTGATGACTATTGCCAGACCGCCAGGGCTGCTCTGCTCAACAGAGTATTCAGCACTGATCCCTCCAGAGCAGAGCAGGAGGGAGCGGAGGGGACACTCAGCACCTAACCTCAGCTCCCACCTGCCTTCCCAGGGCACGGGGGCGGGGTGCTGTCTAGGGGCCATGAACATAGAGGGGTTCTCACCGCTGCCTGGAGAGAAAAAGGGGAGCTCCTCCTGTGGGAAGCAACGTACTGGAGCTGTCATCTCCAGGGGCGTCGGGCATTCGGCCGGCAGAGAGAGCTGGGCTCCAAGCTACGAAGAGTGTGCATCCATAGAGCATTGGCTGTTCCAGGGTGGAGTCCCCTAAGCACAAGGTATGGGGCCAAAGGGGCTGCGTAAACCAAGCCCATCTAAGGGCTTGCATCACCTCTTTCTCTTTCTTTCTTTCTTTCTTCACACAGCCACATAAACACTGTGGCCAGGCAGACTCTGTACCACATTTAGTTACAAAGCTGCTGCTTTGCGCCTGTTTGACCAGAAATCCCAGTTCGTAACTCTGCTGTTACTAGTTCCTGGTTTGCTGTGAATAGCACCTTTTCGGCAGCTCCTTGTATTGCTCTCCCTTTGTGCAGCCCTGAAGGGGCTGAGGCCTCTCTGGAGGGGGAGTTCGCAGGCTGCAGATGTGAGAAGCTGTCTGAACCATCACTGAAACGGACGGAGCCACAGAATACTCCTTCAGGAATGACTGGAGGAGGTGGCAATGGCAGCCCTGCAGTTACAATTGCAACCCCATAAGCGTGGGAGCCTCTCGAGAGACCTTGAGATCATTCCCAATGAGCATGTTCCCCTTACGCTGCTCTCCCTGCACAGAGGCAGTCATGGAGTCACCAGACAGCACTGCCCTGGGAAGGTCCCAGCTCTCAGAACTGCAGAAAGGCCGTGGCACATCTATTCCGGCACTTGGCTAACAGGTGATGGTGCCGTGCTGTGATTAGCAGCTTCTGTGGAGCCAGCGTGACTGAGGGGAGCTGGTCCCTGCTCGCAGCCCTGTCCAGCTGGTCCTGCCATAACAGACACCTGCTGCTGTGCTGTTACTCACGGCCGTTCCATCCCATTTACTCTATTTCCTCCAGCACAAACTTTCTAGTGCAGGCAGCGTGGCCCAGAGGGCTGAGCTCCCACGACTGCACCCTGGGGGCCCTGGGGAATTTCACTACCAGTTTCCAGGGCAGCAGGCCCTCAGCTGGACCCACACCTGCACAGAGGCAAGAACCAGGCTGAATTTATAGCTGTCATGGTGCGGGGGGGTCCCCAGGCCCTGCACCTCTCCACAGTCAGATGGGACCATCATCCAGCAGGGAGAACAGACGGGTGAGTAGTCGACAGAGACATGGTGTGGGACAGACTTGTCAGTATAGGAACCAGAAGCCATCGGTACCATCCATCTTGGGGTGCAGGGGCCCAGAGGGGGTAAGAGCCAGGGCCTGGTCCTCCTTCCCCCCTCTCCTTCCAGCCAGCCCAGACTGCCCCCCCCCCGCGACTGCTCTGTTCCAGTTCAAACCAGCCAGGCCCCTCCTCCCGTCTTTGTCCTGTTGCCCAAGGAGGAAAGGTGTCACCTGGCTGCCTAGGTGACGAAGCGCCTGGAGTGCCATTGCCTGCGCACGACAAGTCATCACACCAAAACTCCCACCACCAACTATGCACTGATGCTGGGCCTAGGGAACCTGAGGCACTCGCCTGGTGTTACTACAGGACAGTAGGAGCCACTAGCCACCCAAGCAGGACAGTAAAACCCTCCCGCCCCCGCTTCGTCACTGTGCCCCCAAACTGAAAGGAAGGGACCCTCTGCCCTGCGACCAGAGGCACGAGCGACTGCAGCACGCTGCAGGCAGGCACCAGAGCTAGCGCTGATCCCGGTTGCTCCTGTTCCCGGAGCTGAGAAGCTGCGGCAGCCCGGAACAGCCTGGGGAGCTCCTAGACAGGGTTCTGGGGGCAGCTGTTGCACGTGGTCACGCTAGCTAGATCCAGACGTGTAGGCGGTGCGGACACGCTGCAGGCACACCCCTGACTGCGGGGTAGAGGTACCCTCAGTGGGAACCTGGGACATCTGAATAATGGATCCACAAACAGGCCGACTCCCTTCTGCACATCCTGATCTGAGCTGGCAGCAGAGCGGCAGGAATGAGCCCAGGGGAATTACCAGAGGGGCTCAGATGCCTCTGAAGTGTGTGCCCAGGACCTTGCATCGGATGTGTCAAACCACAGCGAGTTTCATAGCTTTGTGACAGGCTCCGCTAAGCATCAGAACTCGGTCGCTTGGCTTCCTCTGCCCAGGGTTACCCTCTTGAGAGCCAGTGTCCAGCTGGCAAAAGCCGAGGGTGTAGCAATGCCCCCCATTAACACAACCCTGGGTAGGGCTCGGAGGGGCTGGGTGCCTGCTCCTCGCCCGCTCTCTCTGTGTGGGACGCAGCATGGGGGAGTCTGGCAGGCTAGCGGCGCAGGAGTGGAGCCAGGCTCAGACCTCCTTTGGCCTCCCCCCCAGGAAAAACAGGAGCTGTGAAGTCATCCTGGGCTCCAAGTGTCTTGTAACTGGTGTGTCAGAGTCCAACCCACGGTCTTGGCACTTGGCAAGGGCCCACTGGGCCCCCATGAGCCCCTGGCGAATCCAGCCCCTGAGGCCAGCGGCTCCTTAGGGCTGATGATCCTTTCTGACCTTCCATAAAGTGCTCCCCCGAAGGCTCAGGCAGGCGGGCTGGGCCTGGGGACTTGGGGTTCAGCTTCAGGCTCTGCCATTGGACCCTGGCCAAGACCCTGCGCACCGCTACAGTGGAGATGCTGCTGCTTCCCTTCTCGCCCATTGGCGCTCCTGGCTGCGCAGATCCACTCCACGCACTCAGGCTGGCACGACACAGCCCCCGCTGGACCCCCGTGACTTTGAAGTACTGCAGGTTCAGGCTGCCGTGCCCTCATCCGTCTCGCCTTTTGGGTTGCACCCAGGTCACGTTTCCACACACAGCTCTGCAATCGGAGGATTAAAATCTCGATTTATGTAGAGAAAAGCCAAGCGTCAACCCTAATCACATGCCTGCAGGAGCTGGGGCTTTAAGCGGAGCACCACGTGGGGTGATTACCTCACACAAGTTGCCAGCACATGTGTCTGTACAGCTCCTAGCACAGCGAGTCCCTCATCTCAGCTGGGGCCTGATCCAAAGGCCATCAGTCCGGTGAGGCTCTTTCCCTTGCTGTCGGGACGGTCTGAGCCATGAGGAGCACTCTGCCCATGCGGGGGTGGACGGGCACCTCTCTGAGGGCCAAAGGGGCAGGAGCAGCTAGGCTGCCACCACTGGGAGAAGGCTGCAGAGGGTCCATGGCCGGGTGTGGGGTTAAACCCTACAAGACAGATGTACGGGGCTCTGCGAGGCTGGGGGTGTGACCCCAGGAGTGGAACATGGGTGTGAATTGGGAGGTTGGGGCATCCCCTGCCCCAGAGACCAGCATGGGACATGGGGCGAGGGGACAAAGGCTGGAGTTAAAACCTTCCCCCATGACAAGCCGGGCGTGGGGGATGCAGCATTTGGGAGAAGGGTGAATGGTGCCTGTCACAGAGGAGCCTGTCAGAGCCGTGGATTGATTAGGCAGAGGTTTCCAAGCACCGGGCTGCCTTCCCCTCCAGATATCTCCACTGGCCAGGTCTGTCACTTGGGCTCCAGGTTCTCTGGCTGTTTGATTGCAAAGTCGGGAACCCCGTTATCTTCCTGTGCAGGCAGGGGATGGGTCCTGCCCTTGGCATGCACCATGCCCCCAGAGCAGGGAACTGGCAATGGAAAGCCCAGAGGCAGAGCTGCTGACACTCAGCTGGGACTGGACAGGACTCTGGGCCCTGCCTGGAAACAGACTCAGCAAATCCCCAGTCCCTGCAGATGCAGCCTCCAAAGGCCAGGCCTGCAAAGGTGCAATCCCTGAGGCACCTCTCTGCATCTTCAGGCACCAAACTCCCCAGCATCCTGCCCTGTGTTACTCACCCCACAGGAAGCGGGGTAGCACTCCAGCCTCTCACAGAGCTGGCAGCTCACCCCACCCGCACCTGGGGGAAATGCCCACACAGGGGGCAAAGCACCGGTGAACCCAACCCAAAGCTCCCCAGGGAGCTGCACACCCTGAGTCCTAGCATCCCACCCACCCCCTGCAGCTGCCACAGCCCCACTGGGCCACAGCAGAGCTGTAATGATTGCCTGAGCCTGGCAGCTCATCAGCCTAAGGGAGAACAGCTGGGCCAGAACCAATATGTAGCCACAGTGCTGGGGCTGGGCTCAGCTGGCTTCTGTTTGGTTCTGTCTCTTCATGTTCATGCAACAGAAAGTGGAGCCTGAGGGCCCCCGGGCTGGCCCAGAGAAAAGTGGGCTCCCTCAGGTGAGGGGCTGGGGTTCTGTGGGGTGCAATGGGTGAGCTGCTGTGGGAGAGGGGGCTGGGGTTTCTGTGGGGTGCGATGGGTGAGCTGCTGGGGGAGAGGGGGCTGGGGGTTCTGTGGGGTGCGATGGGTGAGCTGCCGGGGGAGAGGGGGCTGGGGGTTCTGTGGGGTGCGATGGGTGAGCTGCCGGGGGAGAGGGGGCTGGGGGTTCTGTGGGGTGCGATGGGTGAGCTGCCGGGGGAGAGGGGGCTGGGGTTTCTGTGGGGTGCGATGGGTGAGCTGCTGGGGGAGAGGGGGCTGGGGGTTCTGTGGGGTGCGATGGGTGAGCTGCCGTGGGAGAGGGGGCTGGGGGTTCTGTGGGGTGCGATGGGTGAGCTGCCGGGGGAGAGGGGGCTGGGGTTTCTGTGGGGTGCGATGGGTGAGCTGCTGTGGGAGAGGGGGCTGGGGGTTCTGTGGGGTGCGATGGGTGAGCTGCCGGGGGAGAGGGGGCTGGGGGTTCTAACTGCTGCCCTCTGCATGTGTTTAGGGGATGCCACCTGTCCGGGCGGCCTTGGAATCTTTGCTTGCCAAGTTCTTCTGCCACGTTGCTCAGCTGGAGATCTACAGGTCCCTGGTAAGTACCCCACAGGCTGAGCAGGGTGTATCTGAGCTGAGACTTGCTGGCTTTCAGCCCTGGAGCATCCCTACCCACATGTCTCCGTCAGCTCCTGCTTCTTCTCACCTCTTCACCCCTTGCTGTGTGCCACTGTCAGCCTGTTCCCCGCCACAACCACTGCCGTGTGCTCTCGTCCCTGTCCTGCCTAGACTTCGGGGGTTTGCATTACAGCGGGGCTGGGCCAGGCTGCACCTGCACTCCTGTCCTACAGCCCATTGCAGCTGCTGGGTGGATGGCATTGGCTCTTGGCTCCCAGCTCCAGGGGTGAGTTAGGGCTGGGCGCACTTGCCTGCCCTCCTTTCACGTCTGCAGCTTTCCACTCAAGCTTCCCCAGGCAGAGCTAGCGGCCTGGTCCTACTCAGGGTGGGTTGTGCTGGTGTAACGGCCTACAGGCAGACTCGTGCCTGGGACCTTGGGCACTCCGTGCAGGAGCCGCTGCGGTTGGCACTAAAAGCCAGCTGCTTCCTCTGTCTGTACGTGGTCTCTGTGCTGCTCCGTGCAATCAGAGCAGGGAGAAGCCCTGTGGCACCTGATGGACTAACTACTATTTTTGAGCATCAGCTTATAGACCTGCTGGGTCTTTGCCCTCCAAAACCCATCGGTCTGTAAGGTGCCACAAAACTTCTTGCTAGTCTGTATCTGCCAAACCAGCTGGGCAGCCCCTCTGAGCCATGTGGCGGTGAACCACACCCGAGGTGTGGGTCACACGGGCTCCAGGGCTAAGCATGTGGTTCATTACCAAAATGGCCAGTGCAATGCTGGGTCCCTGAGCAGGCTGCAGGTGGCACTCGGGACCTTGCCGCTGCTTGAGCAGAACGCTAAGGCTCGCCAGACTGCCTGCCTGCTGCAGGGGGTGCAGAGCTCCTGCCTGTGCTGATTATTCCATTAGGCTGGTGTGTACCGTCTCCTACGGCATGGAGAGAACTTGTCTGCCATGGCGCATGCCTAGCTCCTCTGGGACTCCAGAGCCCCAGTTTTATGCAGGACTCTGGTGCAAACTTGCAAAGCCAGCTGCTAATTGGCCTCTGGCCTAGAGTGAGAACTGGGAACCCTGAGCCCTTTCTGTCAGCTGGCTTGTGGGACGGGGATAAGTCACTCAGGCAGAGCTTGGTTTGTGCCTCTGGGCTCCGCATGGCCGTAACAAAAGGCAAAGAACGGCCTGGGGCCTGGCCCCCCTTTCATTGCGGATTGAGCGCTGAGCCCAGGGCACTCTGAGGGAGGCAGGGGTGTGGGATTAATCCAGGTGCTAAACAGGCAAAGGGGTTGGACGTTCCCTCCTCCCACACCTGCAGAGGTGGGGAAGGGACCCAAAAAGTTACTTGAGTAAAAGTACAGCTGGCTGGGGCGGGGGGGGGGAGTACTTAACTACAAGCCACTAGTGTCCCTCTGGAAAACTACTTGAGTAAAAGTACACACACACACACACATCACATCTTTATTGTACTCAGGTACCCAGAAGTGAAAGCAGCTGCACTTTTACTCATGCAACTTCTGGGGTGGTACTTCCATCTCTGCCCGGCTGCCAGAAGAGAGCCATCGCCACGGGGTGTGTTGGGAAACGGGATGAGATGTAGCAAGCGGCTGAGGGCCCCGGATGGTGTCTGGGGGTGAGGTGGGTGGGGGCAGCACCAGCCATGCCACTGAGCCACTTGCCCCTCGATTGGATGGGTGTAGGGATGTGTGTGGGATGACATTGTCCATGGAGCCCACCCCACCCTGGGGGTGTGGGGATGGCAGAGGGGCCTTGTTAATCCAAGTAGTTTTAGACAGCAGCTGCCAGTCCCCTGCCCTGCCCAGAAGCACCTGTGCTCTGAGCCTCTGCTGATCCTATGCTGAATGGAGCTATGAGTCTTTGCCGCTCCTTAGGTCCGCACCCAGAGCCTCCCAGTACCGTCTCTGGGGCCTTCTTGCAATAGTCCCTCGGGGAGCTGGGAGGCGCATTGCCTTGGCTCCGTTGCAGCTCTGCTGGTGGCTTGCCGAGGGACACTAGCCTCTGCACGTACCGTGGTGCTGAGCAGGAGAAGGGGCTCGTGGGAGGGGCCGTGGGCCTTGCTGGCTAAAGCTCTGGGACAGCGGCTCCTGGCTGATCCCAACCCACAAGGTCTGCTGTCGCCTCACGGGGACCCAGAGCCTGAGCATCACTGCCCAGGGTCAAACCAAGGCCTGGGGGCTTTGCTCCCCCACATCCTCCAGAGTGGTGGGATTCGGGCTGTGTCCCCCTCACCTGGCAGTGGGCTCGAACAGGCTCGCGTTCTGTCCCTGCCTCGGGTTGGGAAGCTGCCCTTGTCAGAAGGGGCTGTGGTGCTGGGATCCCCAAAGAGTGAGAGGAGGAGGGTCCCCCACTAGACCCAGCCTGTGGCCATGGGGTGGGGTCTTGGACACCTCGAGCTTTGTCCCTACTGACATGCCTGGCTCACATCTCAGGTCTGGCTGCTGCACAAGATCGCCTGCTGGGGCGGCTCCTCGGCCCCTGTGGAGAACGTTGGCAGCCAGAACCCCCACGCTCCTTCCCCGGCCAGGCCCGTGCGGCACGCCAGGAAGCGCCTGGGCCGCCTTGCACGCCTCCTTTTTGCCGTTGTCCCCTCTGGGCTCCAGCAGGCCCTGGGCTACCTGCCGGCAGACAGCATGGCTCAGCGTGGCGTCCCTGAGGGTAAGCCCTGACCCATAACAAAGCCGTGGGCAGGTGAGTGAGCGGTGGGGCTCCCAGGAGCAGAAAGGGGCTGCACTGTCAGAGTGGGAGTCCTGTGCTGAGCAGCCAGAGTCACTACTCAGCCCTGGAAAACTCTGGCCTTGCCTGGGGGTGAACGGGGAGCTGTGCGGCTGCATCTGCCCAGCCAGCTGGCAGTGGGGAGCTTGGCAGAGGAGCCCTATGGGTCAGGGCGCTCAGCTGTGATCTCTGAGGGAAGCCTTGGTATGAAACTGCAGGGCTCCAAAGGAAGCCTGTCCAGTCCCTGTGGCCAGGAGCACCTCCGCAAGCTCCCGTTCCCTACGCCGGCTGCGTGGCCCAGCTGAGAGCTGGCTTGGTCGCTGGGGGGCTAGGCTGAGGCCATAGAGGCTTGGATCTCCTGCTCGGAGGTGGGATTTGAACCAGCCTCTGCAGATGAGAGAGGCTAGTTCTGACTTTCATAAGTCCTGGCCCCCCTGCTCCTGGTCAGTCGGGCTGATAGAATTGCTGTTCCTGGCCCAGGTGGGGGGCGATTCCATGCTCCCAGAAAGGGCAGGGCCTCAGATGGAAGAGGCGGGCGGGCAGCCCTCTGCACCGTCCCCCTGTAAGCCCTTTGTGTCACAGAAAGCACACCATGTGGTGCTCCAGAACTGGTCAGCTGGCGGGCTCCCAAATAACCACTGCGACCTGTGGGCTGTCTGAGCTGGAGGAATGGTCAGGCTCATTTCACCTCTGTCTGCCACTTCAGAGCTGAGCCTCTGTCCTGGAGGAGGGGTATCAAGGACTGTTTCCTGCAGTGCAGCAGCATCCAGAGACTAAAATCCTCAGGGGCTACCCCGGCTGGCACCAGGCCCTATGGCCATTGCCCCATTGCTGGTTGGTTTAAAGCAGAAACTAACTAGGCAACTCAGTAGCTCACCCGTCCTCCTGCAGGAGTCTCAACAGGTGCAAAAATGTGTTTCTTAGGCTGGCACATCGGGCCCGTAAATCAGGCAACTGGTGTCAGGCTCACCCAGAAGGTGTTAGTCAAGATCTGCTGTTCACTTTGCATGGAAACTCCACTGCCAGCACATGGGACTCACCCCTAGGACACCAAATTAGGGGCTCAGCTTAAATGAATACCCCAAATTACAAAGAGAACCAAATAAGTGCCACCGTGGCTTAACAGCCAAGCAAAAGGAGCGGCGAGAGGCATTGTTTTAAAAGTGGAAGTTAAATCCTAGAGAGGAAAATAGACCACAAACTCTCAAATGAGGAAAGCCAAAGAGGAATCTGAAGAACGGCTCACCAAAAACTGCACACGCGCGTGCATGCGCGCGCACACACTTATTTTTGAGTACAACAGACACAGGAAGCCTGCCAAACCAGTGGGGCCACTGGACAACTGAGGTGCTAAAGGAGCAGGGGCAATAAGGTCACTGAGGAGGGACTACATTAAATTCTTTGCCTCGGGTGTCGTGGCTGAGGACGTGAGGGAGATTCCCAAGGCTGAGCTGGCATTATTAGGCTACGGATCTCAGGAACTGTCCCAGACCGAGGGGTCACTAGAGAAGGTTTGGAACAAACTGAGACAGTAACTTTGCTCCAGAGTTCTGAGGGAGCTCAAACGTGGACCTGCTAAGGGTGGTGTGTGAGCTATTGCTGATGCAACGCCAGTCTGGAAAAAGGCCTCTAGAGGTGATCCTGGTGGTTACAGGCAACACTTCAAAACTGAGACCTTATTTCACATTAGGCAGCACTAGCCTATGGAACTCGCTGCTCAAGGGCAGAGGCCAAGAACACGACTGAATCCCTCGACCTCCCCGGATAGGCTCTTAAGTGGGTGTGGTCCCCAGTGGTGCAGCTGCTGCCAGCCCAGATGAACCCTGGCTTGGCTATTTTGTTCCATGTTTCCCAGGAGGGTTTCTGCCCCCGCCTTTTGCCCTGCTGGGAAGTGCTGTGCCTGACTGTTTTGTTCCTGGGCAGGTGCTGGCAGCTCCTGGCTCTTAGTGTTTTCCCAAAGCCAGCAAAAGAGTTAGAGGGGCAGCAACAAAGGCTTTCCAGGAACAGCAGGGACCAGGGGAGGCAGCAGGCTAGCGAACATGTCTGGGCTGTCTAAGCCTTGTAGCCATATCCAGCCATGTGGCAAACCTTCCAAGCCATGCCTAACCTCAGGCAGCTGGGGTCTGCTCCTGCCCTTTGGGAGGGTGGACATAGGGAGTGGTGACCCACACCTCCTTGGGGTGAATGCTGTGGTGCTAACTGTGCTCTCCCTGCGGCTTTCTTCCAGAGATCCAAAAAAGCCCCGTCAGGCCCTCGGGCAAAGGGAGCAAAAGGAAACAAGATGACGTGGCTCTGGAGGAACAGCAGTCCTGGGTGGAGGTCTTGCAGGAAGAGCTGCCAGATGAAGATGAGACCGAAGACTCTACCTATGAGGTATGATGCACCTGAGGGTTAATGAAGCTGAGCCCCTGCATGCACAACTGTGGCATTGCTCCAGCCATGCTCTTAGCAGGGCTGTTTGCCCTAGGCGGTGATGTCCCTTTCCAAGTGCTGCTCTCTGCCTGCTGGGGGTAAGGGGGCTGCTGAAAGACTTCTCTGGACAGCACTGGGGGCTCATGCACTGGGGGCTCATGCACTGACCGTCAGACGGGGCTCTGGCAGCTGCATCGCGCGGTGGGCCGAGGGCTATACAGGGGCTGGGGTCTGTGAGGGAGAGAGCAGCTGCATTGCGCGGTGGGCCGAGGGCTATACAGGGGCTGGGGTCTGTGAGAGAGAGAGAGAGAGAGAGAGAGCAGCTGCATCGCGCGGTGGGCCAAGGGCTATACAGGGGCTGGGGTCTGTGAGAGAGAGAGAGCAGCTGCATCGCCCGGTGGGCCGAGGGCTATACAGGGGCTGGGGTCTGTGAGAGAGAGAGAGAGAGAGAGAGCAGCTGCATCGCGCGGTGGGCCGAGGGCTATACAGGGGCTGGGGTCTGTGAGAGAGAGAGAGCAGCTGCATCGCCCGGTGGGCCGAGGGCTATACAGGGGCTGGGGTCTGTGAGGGAGAGAGCAGCTGCATCGCCCGGTGGGCCGAGGGCTATACAGGGGCTGGGGTCTGAGGGAGAGAGCAGCTGCATCGCGCGGTGGGCCGAGGGCTATACAGGGGCTGGGGTCTGTGAGAGAGAGAGAGAGAGAGAGCAGCTGCATCGCGCGGTGGGCCGAGGGCTATACAGGGGCTGGGGTCTGTGAGGGAGAGAGCAGCTGCATCGCGCGGTGGGCCGAGGGCTATACAGGGGCTGGGGTCTGTGAGAGAGAGAGAGAGCAGCTGCATCGCCCGGTGGGCCGAGGGCTATACAGGGGCTGGGGTCTGTGAGGGAGAGAGCAGCTGCATCGCCCGGTGGGCCGAGGGCTATACAGGGGCTGGGGTCTGTGTGAGAGAGCAGCTGCATCACCCGGTGGGCCGAGGGCTATACAGGGGCTGGGGTCTGTGGGAGAGAGAGGCTCTATCTGCAGTTGTTCCTGACTCTTCCCACCCAGACTCCTGTGCCTCACAACAGTAGTTTGGCTTTTTTTCTGATTGGCACTTCAGATGTCAGGCTCCCGCCCCAGCAGGAGTGTTCATCTCCCCTTGCAGAGCCCACAAAGGGGTGGGGAGGACTGGCCTGGCTAGAGTGCTGCAGTATGTTCTGTGGCTGGTCCCACACCACTCTGGTACATGCTGCCGGTTTAGAGAGTGGGGGCAGTCCGCAGCCATAAAGCCAGTTAAGTGCTGGTGTCTGACTTCCTGCACCAGAATGGGTCAAGAAACGAAAAACCGTATCAGACTACGCTGCAGAATAAGGAGTTTTTGAAAGGTTTTAAAGATTCACCTAGAAAACTGCCGCATTGGGTGTGTGTGGGGAGGGGTGGGGGTTTGCAACTGTTTTGAACCTGTGTTGCTTTTAAGTTTTGAAATAAAAATCAACAGTTTCCTAGGAATTGTGTTGAAAGGGCCTTGGCTGTAATCAGAATCCTAGGGCTGGAAGGGACCTTAGGATGTCAGAGTCCAGTCCCCTGACTGAAGCAGATCAACCCCAACTAACTCTTCCCAGCCAGGACTTTTGTCAAGCTGGGACTTAAAAACCTCTAGGGATGGAGATTCCACCACCTCTAGGCAATGCATTCCAGTGCTTCACCTCCCTCCTGGGGAAATAGCTTTCCCTAATATCTAACCTACTCCTCCTCTTTAACTGCTGAGCTGGTCCACCCCTCCCTGGGGGGGTCACATCTGGTAACGCACAGCCTCTGTCCTGATAAGCGTGCTGGCTCTGCATTGTTGCTGGGACCTTAGGAGTTGTAATGTGGCTCCCAGGTGTATTTGGCCCTCATGTCCATGTTTCATTTGCTCTGGAAATGAGGCCTTGAAAGCCTGCTGGGCCTGGTGACTCTGTGTTCTGTGCCTGCCTTAGGGTCAGTGACCCCATAAGCTGAGGCCTTGTGTGGCTGCTCAGCAGAGATTCCAAGGTTGCCCGGCTGATCAGCAGAGTAGCTGCAGCTGGGTTTCATTCCTACTGGTGGAAATGTTTCAGCACACATGAGATGGCTAATCTTTTTTCCAGCTGTGTGAAACAAGCATTGCTTATGTTGCAATGAGCTGCTGTGGTGGTGCTGGGCTTGCCTGCAGGTGGCCAATGAAACCCTGAACTGGGATGCTTGCTCCCAATGTGGCTGCTGGACTGTGAGCTTCCCCGAGCAGGAACTGTCCTCCTGGACTGTCTGGGAGGCTGCCAACAAGTGGCAGTTGCTCTTCTAAAGCCTCATAGGTGAATCTGTGCTGAGCTGGACAGATCTCATGTGGCAGCTGCTTGTGGTGCTCCCCAGCTGGTGGTCTCCCATTCTTGCTCACCCAGGGCTGGGGAGAGGCAGACTCTGGGAGCACAATGCTCTTCAGGACACCAGTGCCCCACCCCGCAAAAGCCAAAGTGGCTTAGGTGCCTCACTGCCCTTTGCGTTTTCACCCTTTCCCGATTGCATCCCCTTTACAGGGAGCCTGCCACCGTCGCTGCTCCAGGGGGGCGCAGTCGGTGCCTGCTCCAGGGCTTGCTGTGGCTTCTCTTCCTGTCTGTCATTTGGAGCAAACCTGCTGTCCTCACAGCAGCAGCCTCCTTCCCTCTTGCAGCCCACTCCGTCGGAGACAGACAGCGAGGAGTACCAGTCCCAGAACGACACAGAGACGGACCTGGAGTTTGAGGAGCGAGACGGGATGCTCGTACTGAAGGAATTGCCAGAGCTGCCGGTGAGGGACCCGCTCGATGGCCATAGGGACCCTGCTCTGCAGTGCTTGCGAGCATCTGTGTGACCAATGGGCACCGGGGCTGCAGCTTTGCTGAACTGACTGTGGGAGAGAGTAATGGTTAACCTTAAATCTGACCACTGGTTCATCCTGGTAAATGGGGGCCAGTGGCAGCTGGAGTGAGCCAGTTCTCTGGAGCTGTCCTGGCTGCTGCTCTGCCTCTTACACCAGGTGGCCCACGACCTCCTCTCGTGCCACAGAGCTTTAGGGTGGCCTTAGTCCGATGCTCCTGAGCCCCAGGTGCAACCCCCAGTGCTGATGTAACTGACCAGATCTTGGTGCTGTCCCTGCCCTGAGCTGCCTGGCTGTGTGTGCCCTTGACTGCAGGAAACTCTGGCTGCAGAGAGCAGCGACACCCCCCAGGAGCAGGCTGGTGGGAACGGCGGCAGCAGTGGTGGGGAGGCCCTGGAAGAGCAGCAAGTGGCAGCGACTGCCAGGAGGAATGGGTTGAAGTGAGCGGTAAGGATGTGGCCCCCACGCCCCTTGAGCACAAGCTTTCACCTGGGGAAAGAGATGGCTGAGGGGAAGTGGGTGACTGGCACTGCCTCTTGGGCATACTGTGAGCCCAATGGGATCTTCTCCCTTCCCCCCCAGCTGCTCTGCAGAGCCAGGCAGGTGCTGGAGGCTCAGACATTTTCCATGTTCTAGACTCCCCGTTACTGAAATGGTTGGCTCATTGAGGACGCGAGGCCCCTGGGGCGCAGCCCTACTAAGGGAAGGGAAATAGGGCCTCTCATCGGAGCCGCAGAAGCAAGTGCACGGCCATGGGGAATGCAGCCCCAGCAGCCAGAGGAGATGGTGTGGGGGGAGCAGGGGAAGCCGTACAGAGCTGTGCCCAGTGGCTGTGCAGTGACAGGAGACAGACCCCCAGATGCACCTCCTAGTTCTGCAATGGGGTCACTCTGATGTCAGCCAATTCACAGCAACCTTGTGCTCGCTTCCCCCATGGGGGTGACCCCTGGACCTAGAGCCCTCGGTCCTGGTGTAGGCAAGCGCAGGAGGAGATACTTCACCTGTGCACCACCCTCTCCCCCTTGGAGGGGCCTCCAGCGGCTGTGCGTTGCCCAGTGCCCACTAGAGGGGCTGGTTCCCACACACTGCCCTCCTGCACTGTTAATTCTCATCAGCACACTAGCAACTGGGTACAGTCGCATCCCATCTACCAGGAGCTATTTAAAGCCAATGGTCCTGCAGAGCACTGGCTGCTCACTGGCCCCTAGCCCTCCACTTCCACCTGCTGAGCTGGGTTAAGACCTCACAATATGTTGGCTGCTCTGCCTAGAGGCAAAGGCTGTACCTGTTGCTGCTCTATCCCTTCACCAAAGTAGAGGCAGCCCAGGCTCTGGAGGCTGGGCTTCCGAGCAGCACTCAGAGAATGACCCAAAGCCTGGAGAGGCTTCAGTTCCCAACCCCACCGGGGTCACTACAACCCCCTCTCTGCCAGATGACTGCAGCGGGCTCTGTTGGAACATGACCAGGGTGTTCAAATCAGTCCTATCGCAACAGCTGCTGGGAGTTCTTCCTGAATCTGGACCTCGTGTGAGGTCACTTAACTTCCACGAGTGCTGCCCCTAGCTGGCAGACCCAGCTGTCCCCAGAGCTGCAACCTGCAGCCTTGATATCTGAATGAGATGCTGACCTGGGTGTTGCTGATGCTGGGCAGCTCCGAAATCGGCTATTAATGTATAAAGCTCTTACTTCACTGTGCAGCGCTTGGCCAGTGCATGAACGGGACTGACTGTTCTTTCCTCCTAGGATAAAAGGGCTACTGGACCAAGAGCCTCTTTGCAGGGAGGCTGCTGGGGCTTTGAAATGCCTGGTTCCCTCCTTGCTGACTGCCCTGTGAATGCTGGGTAAAGGGTCTTGTAAAATGCACTGTTAATATTTTGGAATTTCTGATAATAAACATTTTTCATGTGATTTCAAAAGCTGCTGGGCTCTTCTCTGCCCCAGAGCTTGGCTGGGCCAGTAACAGGACAACAGAATGGGACAAATGTGGGGTCACTGCTCTAGTCTTGCTGTTTGGGTACAGAGCTGGGGGCTACCACTAGAAATGAAGGTGGGTTTTCTCAGCCAATATTGAGAAAGAAAGCACATGGAACTCCTGGGCCCTGCACCTCCCTCAGGGTGGGACCCAGTCCAGGAGTTGTGCTGTCTGATCTCTGGAAGGAGAAGGCACCACCTGGGCCTGGGTGGAGCCTGAGGGCTGGTCCTACACCTTCTCTGGAGCTATTTAATGCCCCAGCCTCCAGGGCAGTCTGCCTCCCAAGCTGTCTGCAGCATTGGCAAGACCGCTGCCAGCATGCTGTTTGTCCTGTTTGGAGCACTTGCCTAGAGCTCTCCCACCAGGGTGGTGCTGGTCCTGGAGCTAACTGAAGCAAGCCTCGCGAGGGGAGACTTAATACACATGAGCTATTGAGCTTCTCCAAGAGCAGGGGAAGAGGTGGTAAGTGCAGCCCCTGGGAGAGAACGGGCCTCGGCTGCTTTTTAATAAAGTAGCTAGAGCCCTTTGTTCTGCACCCCTATTAAGCTTTGTCCATGATGAAGCCCACTGCCCTGGAAAAGAATGTAACCTCTGCTGTGTAAATGCCAGCCACGGGCCCTGTTGGTGCCCCACTGCTCCCACTTAGAGCCGAGCACTCGGGCAACGGGTTCCTGAGGAGAGCATGACATGTCACCCTGAATTGCCTTTCCAGCTGGTGCTGCCTCCAACAGCCCCTCACCTAATCCCTGACCAGCAGCCCCAGTTAGCTTGGCTGACTGGTCTGAGGTAAGGCCCCCTGAGCCCCTGTTCTGAATTACACACCTTCTAGCTCAAAGCACTGCAGAAGCCTGTGTAGAATCACTCTTGGCACATCCCTCTGAGCCGGGGATCTGCTGTGGTCTCCATTTTGTAGGTGGCCAACGGGCAGAGAGGTGACTTTGGGGCATGGGTTGGAGCTGTGATTAGAATGTGTGGGCCTAGGGCTCAGCTCTGCACCTGATCCAGAGGATGGGTCTGGGGCACATCTATACTACAGGAAATATTTGAAGTTATTAAATTGATTTTATAATGCTGTTTTTAATTTGATTTTTGAGTATCTTCACTTCCCCCAGGATCCAAACAAATTCAACACATTACTTCCACCCTGAAATCCCCAAACACCGACTGTTGCAGCAGTGCTTGGTGGGAACATATCCCACCCTTCCCTCAGCCCCGCATTCTGAGCCAGGGCTAGCAGCAGCCCTGCTCAGTTTCTTGGTTCCTACTAGTAGGAGGGAGCTGGGAGCCGGGAGCCAGCTGCAGTGCCAAGCTTTGGGGGATACATATGGGATAGTGGTGGAGGCTAATAAAGTGAACTGAAAGACAAGGTGCTTCTATATGAACCTGTATTTGACATTTTAAGCGGAAGATGGATGCTATGCCCCTCTGTTAACAAAACAGCAATATCAACGTGCATCATCAATAACTGTGGGCTCAGCATCTGTTGGTGTCTGGTGCCTCCCTTGCTATTTCCTTCCATCAAGATAGACAGGGGAAAAAAGGGGGGAGGTGTTGCCTTATATATAAAAAATGCACACACTTGGACAGGTGGAGATGGACATAGGAGATGGATGTGTTGAGAGTCTGTGGGTTAGTTTAAGCGGGGTAAAAAACAAGGGTGATGTCCTGTTAGGAGTCTACTACAGGCCACCTAACCAGGTGGAAGAGGTGGATGATGCTTTTTTTAAACTACTAACAAAATCATCCAGAGCCCAGGATTTGGTGGTGATGGGGGACTTTAACTATCCAGATATATGCTGGGACACTAATACAGCGGGGCACAGACTATCCAATAAGTTCTTAGACTGCATTGGAGACAATTTTTTATTCCAAAAAGTTGAAAAAGCCACTGGGGAGAAACTGTTCTGGATTTGATTTTAACAAATAAGGAGGACTTGGTTGAGAATTTGAATGTGGGAGGCTGCTTGGGTGAAAGTTATCATGAAATCATAGAATTCACAATTCTAAGGACTGGTAGGAGGGAAAATAGCAAAATAGAGAGGATGGATTTCAGGAAGGCAGATTTTGATAAACTCAGAGAGCTGGTAGGTAAGATCCCATGGGAGGAAAAACAACTGAGGAGAGTTGGCAGTTTTTCAAAGAGACATTATTAAGGGCCCAAAAACAAGCTATTCCCCTATGTAGGAAAGATAGTAAATATGGGCAAAGACCGCCTTGGCTTAACAAGGAAATCCTGCAGATCTCAAACTAAAAAAGGAATCCTATAAAAAATGGAAACTAGGACAAATTACAAACAATGAACATAGGCAAATAACACAGGAATGCAGGAGTAAAATTAGAAAGGCTAAGGCAAAAAATGAGCTCAAACTAGCTACAGTCATAAAGAGTAACAAGAAGGCCTTTTACAAATATATTAGAAACAAGAGGAAGACCAAGGACAGGGTAGGGCCATTGCTCAGTGAGGAGGGAGAAACAGTAACAGGGAACTTGGAAATGGCAGAGATGCTTAATGACTTCTTTGTTTCGGTCTTCACAGAGAAGTCTGAAGGAATGCCTGACATAGTGAATGCTGGTGGAAAAGGGGTAGAGTTAGTTTTTGAAATAAAAAAAGAACAAGTTAAAAACCATTTGGAAAAATTAGATGTCTGCAAGTCACCAGGGCCTGATGAAATGCATCCCAGAATCCTCAAGGAGCTGATAGAAGAGGTAGCTGAGCCGTTAGCTCTCATTTTTGGAAAGTCATGGGAGACAGGAGAGATTCCAGAAGACTGGAAGAGGGCAAATATAGTGCCCATCTACAAAAAGGGGAATAAGAACAACCCAGGAAATTACAGGCCAGTCAGTTTAACTTCTGTGCCAGGAAAGATAATGGAGCAGGTAGTTAAGGAAGTCATCTGCAAGCACTTGGAAGGTAGTAAAGTGATAGGGAACAGCCAGCATGGTTTTGTAAAAAACAAATCATGTCAAACCAACCTGATACCTTTTTTTGACACGATAACAAGACTCGTAGATAAGGGAGAAGCAGTGGATGTGGTATACCTAGACTTTAGTAAAGCATTTGATACTGTCTCGCATAATATTCTTATCGACAAACTAGGCAAGTCCAACTTAAATGGGGCTGCAATAAGGTGGGTGCATAACTGGCTGGCTAATCGTACCCAGAGAGTAGTTGTTAATGGTGCTCAATCCTGCTGGAAAAGCATAACAAGTAGGGTTCCGCAGGGGTCTGTTTTGGGACCAGTTCTGTTCAATATCTTCATTAATGATTTGGATATTGGCATAGAAAGTACACTTATTAAGTTTGCAGATGATACCAAGCTGGGAGGGGTTGCAACTACCTTGGAGGATAGGGTCATAATTCAGAATGATCTAGATAAATTGGAGAAATGGTCTGAAGTAAACAGGATGAAGTTTAATAAAGATAAATGTAAGGTGCTGCACTTAGGAAGGAATAATCTGTTTCACACATACAGAATGGGAAAAGACTGCCTAGGAAGGAGTACAGCAGAAAGGGATCTAGGGGTTCTAGTAGATCGCAAGTTAAATATAAGTCAACAGTGTGATGCTGTTGCAAAAAAAGCAAACATGATTCTGGGATGCATTAGCAGGTGTGTTGTGAACAAGACACGAGAAATCATTCTACCGCTCTACTCTGCGCTGGTTAGGCCTCAGCTGGAGTATTGTGTCCAGTTCTGGGCACCCCAATTCAAGAAAGATGTGGAGAAATTAGAGAAGGTCCAGAGAAGAGCAACTAGAATGATAAAAGGTCTGGAGAACATGACTTAGGCTGAAAGAATTGGGCTTGTTTAGCTTGGAAAAAAGAAGATTGAGGGGGGACATGATAGCGGTTTTCAGATATCTTAAAGGGTGTCATAAGGAGGAGGGAGAAAACTTGTTCTTCTTGGCCTCTGAGGAGAGAACAAGAGGCAATGGACTTAAGCTGCAGCAAAGGAAGTTTAGGTTGGACATTAGGAAAAAGTTCCTAACTGTCAGGGTGGTCAAGTACTGGAATAAGTTGCCAAGGGAGGTTGTGGAATCTCCCTCGCTGGAGATATTTAAGAACAGATTAGATCGATGTCTATCAGGGATGGTGTAGATAGTGATCGGTCCTGCCGTCGGGGAAGGGGACTGGACTCGATGGCCTCTCGAGGCCCCTTCTGGTCCTAGTGTTCTATGATTCTATCATCTTTCCCTGTCTAGGGCAGAGTGGCCTAGTTTCTGTAGACCAGCTCCTCATCAATCTACTACATCATCTACCCATTCTCTGTGGGGTCTGACTCTCCTATTCAAACCATCCATTATGCTGAATACCAGGGTCTTTGTTGTTCATTCTGCAAATATGCCCAAATACTTGTACCTTCTGTTTTATCACCTTCTGCAGCAGGTTCTCTTTCGGCTGTATCTTTCTATATAATTCCTCATTGGTGACCTTCTGCATCCATCCTATTCTCAGACTCCTACAACAACTCCTTTTGAACGCCAATATTCTTCTGGTTGAATCTTTTGTTATCACCCATGTCCCACTTCTGTACAACATGCTGCTGAATACATGCATTTTTCAAGACGCTCAGCTCCATTCCTAAGCTAATCACTTTGCTTTTCCAGATCTTATCCATCGCCTTCAAACTCGCTCTTGCTTTTGCTATTCTAGTCCCTATTTCCTTCTTACGGTCTAGATCATGTTATGTTGCTCCCCAGATACGTGAACTTCTCTGTGTTCTGTAGTTCAATACCATCTATGCTGATCTTCCTTCCTGTTTCCTTACCTCCAAATACCATTGTTTTTGTTTTATCGATGTTCATATTCAGTCTGTACCGCTTCCCTTCTTCTTTCAGCACCTGCACCATTCTCACCAGCTTCTCATCTTCCTCAGTAATAATATTAGGGCAGCCTAAACCAAGCTAATGACATTTACAGCGAAGACAGCAGTGTTTTAATGTCAAGCTAACTCCTTTAAATTCAGTTACCTCGTAGTGTAGACGCAGCCTGGGTGAAGCCAGAATACGGGGCTGCTCCTCCTTGGCACTGAAAAGTCTGCTTCAGCGGGTAAAGATCAATTTAGGGAACAGCGGAGCTTTTTTTTTGTTTTTTAAAAAAGAGCTGGTACTCAGCCAGTGCCTCACCCCTCCTGCGAGCCTGTCCTGGGGCTGGCGCTGCCAAGTGCTGGTACTGCATCCCGACAAGTACCAGCACCGAGAAAGCACGGCAGAGTCGTCTGCTCTCTGCAGCTCTCCCCCTCCAGCCACTGAGCTACAGGAAAGTACCAAGGTCACGGTCACTTTGTTCTGCTGGGCTGCAAATCTTTTACTGAGAGGTGCTTTCCTTGACTTTTTCCCAACCTTGCTTAAAGTCCTGCTTCCTGGTAGGCTGCCCCGTGAGTGCATTCATAACGCCCCTCTGGCACTGGTGTAACCCCACACTTGCTGGGGGTGGTTCACTGCCCCAGGTAGGGGCAGTTAGACCCTGTACAGAGAGAATGAATCTCCTCTGCAGCTGTAGTAGAGAGCCAGCTGGATTTCAACTCACGCTGTAGAGGCCTCATGTACTGAGCTCCAGAGGGCCCAGCTTTGGTTCCTCATGTTGGCATTACACTAGGATACTACTCTACCAGCTTGGAAAGAATGCTCTCTGGGCTTCGCCTTGCACGGTGCATCTGCTGGGCCAGAGAGCGGGCAGCTGGCTTCAGCCTCCCAGAAGAGAGGATTGATAATTGCAAGCCTAGTTAGGCTAAAGATCCTCTCACTGGCTTTCGAGGGGCCACATGGAATCAGACCTGAGGCCCGGGCCTGACACGCAGTTGGCAGCGGCAACTGCATACAGGGGGGAGAAACTTTTTCCCAGGTGACTCAGAGAGCCTGGAGCGTAGCTGCTGTTGTGACTTCCAACTTCTCTGTTCAGAAGCTCTGGAGCTCTTTTAAATACCAAATTACAGGCGCACCAGGGGGGACACTTGCCCAGCCCCCAAATCTCTCTTCTTGCGTCCCTAAGCAATGCTTTCCCTGGAGATGACAGCCTGCAATGCTGGGAGCTGTGTTCCAAGGCTCCTAAGACCAGGCCTGTTTAGACAAACCACGCCAGCCCAGTTACAAAGAGTTGCAAGGTATGGCCCTGCTTTAGAAGAGCGCAGAAGTGCCTGCCATGGAACTGGGTCACAGTGCTGCAAATCAGTCCAAAGAGCTGGACTGCCACCTAGGGGGTGCAGCCTGTTGCATGTATCAACCCCATCGCACCTGAACCACTTCCTACTGTTCAGGGATGTGAGGGTTGTGTGTTAGGCCTCAGATGCACCTAGGCCAGTCTCTGTTGAAGAGTAGTGTTCCCTGTAAGCTGAGTGCTTGTGTGGCTCTGCAGCAGAGATTCAAAGGCTGTCCAGCTGATTGGCAGTGTGCCCAGAGGTAGGTTTTCTCTTTCTACCGGAGGTGCATATTTGCATTTACCTTTGGTGTATGTAAATTATTCAGCACATGGAGGGAAAAGATTAGTGGGAACGTTGTTTAGGATTACAAATGCTGGGCCCCCACAGCATGCACTGCAGCCAATAGCTCTCAAATTGGTTGTTGTGCATCACTTAAATATTATTCCCCTTTGCAGTGTCTCTTTAAATGTGCACATGGCTTTTAGATGCCATTATCTGCATGCACAATAGCAGTGATTTGATTACCGCTGAATATTTTTTCTTTGGCTGAAGGATCTAGTGTTGCAGCTCATGGATATTATATTGTGCTGCTCTGCATTAATTCAACCGCTCTTTGTTTGCATTTGATAGCTCTCCTGTTCTCTGCAGCCAGTTTTGCTAACACAGGGCTTAATAAAATATGCATTAGTGCTACATGGCAATGCAAGCGCGGTTTGAACTCTGTGTGGGGTTCATACTTGCTTCTGGGCTTTCTCTCAAAATCTAACGTTGATAAAGATGGAACTTTGTTCATCTGTGCTCCAGACAGTGATTGTTTTATGCTTTAAAATGTAACTGGGGGTAGGGAAGACGCACTGAATTTGGGATCTTAAGCATCACCTGACAACTCATTCTGTGAGCACATCGGCTGGAGGGAACCATGCCAAATGCTCCCCGAGTTTTAGCAAGTCCTGGAGAATGGAGATCAGAACAACTCTGAGATGGCTGTGTGGAAGAAACACTGAAAACATGCTGCCAAGGGGACACGTTCTCTGCTCCCCATAGCCTCCCCTAGGCCTTCCACCTCCTTCAAGCCCCCTTAGTTCTAGTGCCCAGACCTCCTTCCCCCCCATGTATGTACACACACCCGCACCTGGGCCGCAGCTGCCCCTGCAGGGAAGAGACCAAAGGCGGCGTGGCTTAGCTGTGCCAGTGAGAGCCAGCAGGGGGCAGTGTAGCTGCAGGGATGCCAGGCAGACAGCGCGGAGCCGGGGTGTGTGGCGTGGATCACCCCCCAGCAGAACAGGCAAAAACATGCAATTCCTGCAGGCTGGCTCCACCAGCCAGGCCCACCACCTGACTGCTCTGGGATGCAAACCCAGCCTACAGGGCCTGCCTGGGGCAACTCTAGGCCAGGGGTCTGCAGCCTGTGGGTCCAGAGCCACACACGGCGCTTTGACGACTTTGCTGTTGCCACTGTTGCCATAATTCCACAGTTAAAAAGAAACCCTGATTATTTTTGATAAATGGTGACCGTCCTGCAGTACACACATACAGAATCACAGGGCTGGAAGGGACCTCAGGAGGTCATCTAGTCCAGCCCCCTGCTTCAAGCAGGATCAACCCCCACTAAGTCATCCCAGCCAGGACCTTGTCAAGCCGGGACTTAAAAACCTCAAGGGATGGAGAATCCACCACCTCTCTGGGCAACGCATTCCAGTGCTTCATCACCCGCCTGGTGAAGAAGTTTTTCCTAATATCTAACCTACACCTCTCCCCCTCCAACTTCTGACCATTACTCGTTGTTCTGCCATCTGACACCACTGAGAACAATTTCTCGCCCTCCTCTTTAGAGCTCCCCTTCAGGAACTTGAAGGCTGCTGTTAAATCACCCCTCAGTCTTCTCTTCAGTAAACTAAACAAGCCCAAATCCCTCAGCCTATCCTCACAGGTCTTGTGCTCCAGACCCTTAATCATTTTTGTTGCCCTTCGCTGAACCTGCTCTAGCAAATCCACATCCTTTTTATACTGGGGGGCCCAAAACTGGACAGAATATTCCAGATGTGGTCTCACCAGTGCCGAATAAAGAGGAATAACTACTTCCCTAGATCTGCTTGAAATGCTCCTCCTAATGCACCCCAGTATGCTATTAGCTTTCTTGGCTACAAGGGCACACTGTTTACTCATATCCAGCCTTTCATCCACCATAACCCCTAGGTCCCTGTCCATCGTACTGCTGCTGAGCCAGTCGGTCCCCAGCCTGTAACAATGTTTGGGATTCTTCCACCCCAGGTGCAGGACTCTACACTTCTCCTTATTGAACCGCATCAGATTTCTTTTGGCCCAGTCCTCCAATTTATCCAGGTCCCTCTGGATTCTTTCTCTACCCTCCAACATATCTACCTCTCCCCATAGTTTTGTGTCATCTGCAAACTCGCTGAGGGTGCAACCCAATTCCTCATCCAGGACATTAATAAAGATGTTGAATAACACCAGCCCCAGAACTGAGCCTTGCGGTACTCCGCTTGAAACAGACCGCCATCCAGATATTGAGCCATTGACCACTATCCGTTGGGCCCGACCAGCAAGCCAGCTTTCTATCCATCTTATAGTCCAAGGATCCAATCCATATTTCCTTAACTTATGGACAAGAATGTTGTGGGAGACCGTATCAAAAGCCTTGCTGAAGTCAAGGTATATCACATCCACTGACTTCCTCATGTCCACAGAGCTTGTTACCTCGTCATAGAAGCTAATCAGATTGTTGAGGCAGGACTTGCCCCTGGTGAATCCATGTTGGCTACTTTTGATCACTTTCCCCTCTTCCAAGTGCTTCAAAATGGATTCCTGGAGGATTCCCTCTGTTATTTTCCCAGGGGTTGAGGTAAGGCTGATGGGTCTATAGTTGCCTGGGTTGTCCTTCTTTCCTTTTTAAAAGATGGGCACTATGTTTGCCTTCTTCCAGTCATCCGGTATCTCCCCCGATTTCCAAGAGTCTTCAAGGATAATGGCTAAAGGTTCAGCAATGACCTCTGCCAATTCCCTTAGTACCCTGGGGTGCATTAAATCCAGACTCATGGACTTGTGCACATCTAGTTTTTCTAGATAGCTGAGAACTTGTTCCTTCCCCACAGATGGCTGCCCTCCACCTTCCTGTATTGCATTATCTAGGACCATCATTGGAAAGTTGACTTTGTCTGTGAAGACTGAGGCAAAAAAAGCATTGAGTACTTCAGCTTTTCCTGCATCATCTGTCACTAGGTTACCCCTCATCAGTAATGGCCCCACACCTTCTCTGATAACCCGTTTATTGTTCACATGCCTGTAGAAACCCTTCTTGTTACTCTTCACATCCCTTGCCAGCTGCAGTTCCAATTGTGCTTTCACTTTCCTGATTACTGCCTGGCATTCTCCAGCCGTATGTTTATACTCCTCCTTAGTCAACTGTCCTCGTTTCCATTTCTTGTATGCATCCTTTTTGAATTTAAGCTGACTAAGGATTTCCCTGTTAAGCCAAGCTGGTTGCCTACCATGTTTGCATTTCTTACTACTCAGCAGGATCGTTTGTTCCTGTGCCTTCAGTAAGACTTCTTTAAAATACTTCCAGTTCTCTTCAACTCTTTTCCTCTTCATCTTTGTTTCCCAAGGGATCCTGCTCATCCGGTCTCTTAGGGAGTCAAAGTCTGCTCTTCTGAAATCAAGGGTCTGTATGTTATTGCTCACCCTTCTTCCTTTAGTCCGGATCCTGAAATCTACGATCTCATGGTCGCTGCAGCCCAGGTTCCCTCCCACTTCTATTTCTTCTACTAGTTCCTCCCTGTTTGTGAGCAACAGGTCAAGTTGCGCACAGCCCCTGGTTGGTTCCTTCAGCACTTGTACCAAGAAGTTATGCCCAACAGTCTCCAAAAACTTCCTGGATTGTCTGTGTGCTGCTGTATTGGTCTCCCAACAAATGTCTGGATGATTAAAGTCTCCCATGAGAACCAGGCCCTGTGATTTGGAAGCTTCACTAAGCTGCCTGAAGAAAGTTTCATCTATCTCCTCTCCCTGATCTGGACACCAACTACAACATCACCTCTGTTACTTCCACCTCTGAGCTTAACCCAAAGACACTCAACTGGATTTTCTCCTTCCTCATACTGGAGCTCTGAGCAATCACACTGCTCCCTCACACAGAGCGCAACTCCTCCTCCTTTTCTCCCGTCTGTCCTTCCTAAACAATTTATAACCGTCCATGACTGTCTCCAGTTATGTGAATCGTCCCACAAAGTCTCCGTTATTCCAGCCACCTCATACTTGTGTGACTGCGCCAGGGCCTCTAATTCTTCCTGTTTGTTCTTCTTCGAGTGTCCCCGTGGGTGCTCCACATTAGGTGTCGGGCTCGCCCGGCGCCGCAGACCGGATCTTCCAAGCAGTTTCTGCCGGACCGCGCATGCGCCGGTGCGCGCCGCTCCCCCACGCGCTCCCGGCCATGTGCGCGATCCGGTCCCCGCCAGTTCCTCTTAACCGCCGTCGGCTGCAGACGGAATCCAACTAGGCTAAGGCCAAGTAGTGTATTCAACGACTTTAACTGTTTTTTCTTAAAGTTTTTGTCAGGCACTTAGGCTACTACGAGTTAGCCGGTTGTTATTTTGTAAAAAAAAAAAAAAAAACAACAACGAACAAGCTAGGAGAGGGACAGCTCAGCCAGTCCCACTAACAAGCGCCGGAGGCCAGGAGCTAGGGCTATCAGCCCTCCTGCTAAGGCAGGCCATCGGACGGGGAAAACGGCACAAAGAAGGTGCTAAGTACCCACTTAAAAACTCAAAGACTCATCAACAATGTCCTCTTCAGGCTTTAAAAAAAAAAAAAAAAAAAATGCTGCTTCTTGACAAGGCCCTCCAGCCAGAAGCGCCGGAGCGGCCGCAGCAGGAGGGACCCTCCGGGGCCCTTAAAAGGAAAGCTGCCTCCCTCACTCCATCAGCGCAGAAACGGAGGAAAGTATCTCCAGCCCGATCCCTGCCGGCAGCAACGCCGAGCAGGACGGGAGGAGCGAGCAGCCCCCAGCCGCAGCAACAGCTGATCGGCGGCTGCACGGAGAGCCACGTGGAAGCGGCTCAGCCTCCGATACTCAGCCAGCCACCCCGCACCGCAGGCAGGGCGGCGGCTAAGCAAACGCCGGTACTGGCGGCACCGCAGGCAGCGACACCGACCCCCGGGGAACCGGCGGTGCAGAGCGCGCAGGCACGTAGCCTGCCGGCACCGGAGGACACCGCACATGCGGCATCGCCCTTGAGCGTGCCAAGCTCGGTGCGGACGGGGCCGGAATCCCCTGTATGCTCCCCAGCCCGATCCCTGCCGGCAGCAACAGCGAGCGGGACGGGAGGAGCGAGCAGCCCCCAGCCGCAGCAACAGCTGATCGGCGGCGGCACGGAGAGCCACGTGCAAGCGGCTCACCCTTCGATAATCAGCCAGCCGCCCTGCACCGCAGGCAGGGCGGCGGCTAAACAAGCGCCGGTACCACCGACCCCCGGAAAACCAGCGGTGCAGAGCGCGCAGGCACGCAGCCTGCCGGCACCGAAGGACACCGCACGTGCGGCACCGACTTCGAGTGTGCCGAGCTTGGTGCGGACGGGGCCGGGATCCCCTGTATGTCAGGGGCGGAGTTACCTCCTCAAGGGAGGGGGAAGACTGCACACAAGAGGAGGCATTGCAGCCCCTCTCCGCACAGGGCTGCGGAGTTGCTTTCTCACAGCCCTCCGCTATGTTGCAGACTCCAACTAGAAGGCAGGGGTCCCCCACCCCTTGGCCTACCCGGAGCCCCCTTCTCCATTTCTGCAACCAGCCTCACCCTGGCTGGGACCACCTCCACCCTTCCTGGGATTTGAACCGCTGGACTATTAGGCAAAGTCGCTCTCTCTGGGGTCTCGACGGTCTCCCTCCCCCAGACGCACACGGTATGCACCAAGGGAGTGGTCTAGGTCACCTTCCCAAGACCAGTGCTTATACTGCCATGGTTGCCCCTACCACGCAGGGCATAGACACCATCGGCAATCTACTAGGGAAAGATCCCTACGAACGATCTCGTACCCCCGAGGGCAATTGCGACCGGGGACAGAGACTTAAGCATCTCAGGGGGGACTGGTTATGGAACCCCGAGATTTTCCTCGCACACCTCTAGTGAGAGGGTGTACCATCATCAGCAGGAACCGGAAGGGTCCAGAGAGACGTACCCCAGCGGTTCCTCGCTCTCCTCCCCGGATGAGGCTACGGCCCCGGGGGGCGTCCATCCTCCGGACGATCTCAAACAGTTCCAAGAGCTGTTTTACGAGGGTGGCCTTCACGCAAGGCTTCCAGACAGCAAAGGTGCAAGAGCAACACCATAAGCTCCTCAAAAATCTGAGACCTCCGGCCTCCTCCAAAATAGCAATACTGCTGATGATGCAATCTTGGAGTCTGCCACTATGATATGGCAGACTCCTGCGACTATTCCGCCTGTCCACAAAAGAGCGGAAAAAAAAAAAAAAAATACTTCGTGCCCACGAAGGGCATGGAGTTCCTGTTCAGCCACCCACAACCAAATTCTTTGGTGGTGGAGTCGTCGCAACGTGGGGGAATAGACAAACATGCCAAAAAGCTAGAGCTGTTGGGCAGAAAGGTCTACTCCTCCTCCACACTACTGTTGCCAATGGCAAATTACGCAGCGCATCTAGCGAACCATAATTTCGACAACCACATTAGGTTGACCTCCCTCATGGACTCGCTTCCAGAGGGCACGAAACCAGTGCTCAAGGCCATCATCCGACCATTTTATAACCAGTGGCAAAGGATCACCACAGACAAATGGGTGCTGGAGATCATAGCCACGGGGTACGCCATCCCCTCCCAGTTGCTCCCACCGCCATGACCTCCACCCGGGGCCCCACCTCCAGGAGACCTCCCATGTAGCGAGGCTCAAGCAGGAGGTAGACCATCTCATGCTCGTAGGGGCAGTGGAAAGAGTGCCGGAGCAACTGCAAGGGAGAGGGTTCTACTCGAGGTACTTCCTCACGGGGAGGCCCATCTTAGATTTTCGAGGCCTCACCGGTACCTGCGCAAGCAACGTTTTCGGATGATCACAAACGCCTCCATCCTTACGGCACTAGACGATGGAGATTGGTTCGCAGCCCTCGACTTACAAGGTCCTACCGTTTTGGCTCTCCTCAGCCCCCAGAGTCTTCACCAAGACCTTGGCAGTGGTGTCAGCCTACCTGCACAGACAGGGGGTATTTATATTCCAGTATCTGAATGACTGCCTACTCAAAGGGGCCTCGAAGGAGGAGGTACTACGCATAATATGTGTCACAGCAGGCACGTTCTCTTCGCTCGGCCTGCTTATCAATCTGACAAAATCAAAGACAGACCCCACACAGGACATAGAGTTCGTAGGGGCACGCATAAATTCTATTACAGCGAGGGCGTATCTACCAGAGACTCGCTTTCGGGCCATCGGCTCCCTCGCGCAAGGCTTCACCTTCAGCCCTATGGTGCCGGTTCTGACGTGCTTACAGCCGCTGGGCCACATGGCAGCAGCGACGTTTCGTAGAACAGAACGCCAGGTTACACATGCGCAGCATGCAGCATTGGCTGGCGAGCGTATACAAACCGGCAGCACACAGTTCACAGGATGGCGTCGCCCACAACGGAGGTGCGCAAATCCCTGCAATGGTGGGTAAACCCCGAGAACCTGCTAACAAGGGTACCCTTCCACCAACCACACGTATTGGTTTTTCTTACTACAGATGCCCCCCTCATAGGGTGGGGAGCACACATGGGCGAAGAGGTGACGCAAGGGCTGTGGTCCTCTATGGAGCAGTCACTGCACACAAATATACTGGAGCTCAAAGCAGTGTTCAACGCCTGCAGACACTTTCGAGACCAACTGAAAGGCAAGGTAGTCGGGATCAGTACAGACGATACCTCCACCATGTTTTATATAAATCGGCAAGGAGGAGCTCGGTCCCGTGCCTTATGTGTAGAAGCAGTCCGGTTGTGGAACTGCTGCATCGCCAACAATGTAACCTTGAAAGCCTCGTACTTACCAGGCGCTCGCAATGTGAAGGCAGACCAGCTGAGCAGGCGTTTCGCACTCATGCACGAGTGGCAGATCCGTCCCGATCTGCTGCAACCGATTTTTCCACGCATGGGGTTTTTCCCCAGATAGACCCTGTTTGCTACTCAGCACAACAAGAAGTGCCCACGATTCTGCTCCAGGGCAGGACTGGGACGGGGGTCCCTGAGGGATGCCTTCGCGATCTCATGGAGGGGCCCCCTGCTTTACGCTTTCCCTCCCACAGTGCTCATCCACAAAGTGTTGCAGAAAGCCAGGAGGGAAGGAACCTGAATGATCCCGATAGTCCCAACGTGGGATCGACAGCAATGGTTCCCCCTATTCCTGCGCATGTCGGACCGGCCACCGATGTCCCCTCCGGTGGCGCGGGATCTGCTCACGCAAGCCCAGGGGTCCATAGTGCATCCGCACCCCCAAAGCCTGCGACTACAAACGTGGTTAATCCATGGCTCAGCTCCCTAGAGAGCACATGTACGGAGGAAGTGCAGCAAGTCCTAGAAAGTAGCAGGAGGACTTCCACCAGGAAGACCTTCAAGCAGAAATGGACTCGCTTTACGGCATGGTGTTCTACCAAACAGCTAGCCCCCTTTCGGTGCCTATGGCTGTGATATTAGAGTATTTACTGGACCTCAAGAGAGGAGGACTCTCGCTATCCTCGTTTCAGGTCCACCTGGCCGCCATTTTGGTGTTCAGACACGAAGAGGAAGGGCACACGGTGTTCGCCCATCCCATGGTTACCAGGTTCTTCAAAGGGCTGGTAAGCCTATACCCCCCTCAGAAACCGCTTCCACCTCCGTGGAACTCGGACCTGGTGCTTAATGCGAAAGGGGACCACCGTTTGAGCCTTTGGCCACGGTTTCCCTCCGCCTCCTTATGATGAAGACGACCTTTCTTCTCGCAATCACGTCAGCTCGCAGGGTGAGCGAGCTTGAGGCAGTTATGGCAACGCCGCCCTGCGCTGTATTTCCAAGGAGGCGGTAACCATACGGCTGCATCCAGCCTTTGTTCCTAAAGTTTCTTTCTGAGTTTCATACTAACGAACCTATTGTTTACCCTTGTTTATCCAAAGCCTCATAACTCTAACAAAGAGGCGCGCCTACACCTCCTGGACGTGAGCAGGCGCTAGCCTTCTATATGGACAGGACCAAGTCCTTCCGGAGAACGGATAGGCTCCTAGTCTCTATCGCTCCCAAATCAAAAGGAGAATGTCTCTCTTCGCAGAGAATCTCTAAGCACATCGTATCTTGCATAAAAATGTGCTACAAACTCAAAAAGACTCCTTTACTGGCCACGCCCAGGGCTCATTCCACTAGGGCGGTGGCAGCATCAATAGCCTTTTTTTCAAGGGCGTTGCGCTAAAAGACATTTGCAGAGTGGCGACCTGGTCATCCTGTGACACCTTCGCCAAACATTACGCCCTTCACAGGGTATTCCAAGAGGATACCCGTCTCTCGGCAGCGGTCCTCTCGGGGACAAGCTGCACATAATCCGATTACCCACCTCCTATCTTGGGTTACTGCTGGGTAGTCACCTAATGTGGAGCACCCACGGGGACACTCGAAGAAGAAAGAAAGGTTACTCACCGTAGTAACGGTGGTTCTTCGAGATGTGTCCCCATGGGTGCTCCACTACCCGCCCATCCTCCCCGCTCCGGATCTCTGTTTAGTGTTTTGCAGGAGCATCCGAGGCGGTTGGTCAAGGAACTGGCGGGGACCGGATCGCGCACATGGCCGGGAGCGCGCGGGGGAGCGGCGCGCACCGGCGCATGCGCGGTCCAGCAGAAACTGCTTGGAAGATCCGATCTGCGGCGCCGGGCGAGCCCGACACCTAATGTGGAGCACCCACGGGGACACATCTCGAAGAACCACTGTTACTACGGTGAGTAACCTTTCTTTCCCCAGGCTTCTGGCATTAGTGTACAAGCATCTTAGAGAAGGGGCCGATTGGCCCACTTTCTCCTCTTCACCCAGGAAACTCACTTGATTGTTCCCTCCTCCTTCCCCACTTACCTCCGCGCTACAAACCAGCGTGCGCTCTTCTTACCGCCCTACAAACCAACGTGCGCTCTTCTCACCGCCCTACATACCAGCGTGCGCTCTTCTTACCGCCCTACAAACCAACGTGCGCTCTTCTCACCACCCTACAAACCAGCGTGCGCTCTTCTCACCGCCCTACAAACCAACGTGCGCTCTTCTCACCACCCTACAAACCAGCGTGCGCTCTTCTCACCGCCCTACAAACCAGCGTGCGCTCTTCTTACCGCCCTACAAACCAGCGTGCGCTCTTCTCACCGCCCCACAAACCAGCATGCGCTCTTCTTACAGCCCTACAAACCAGCGTGCGCTCTTCTTACAGCCCTACAAACCAGCGTGCGCTCTTCTTACCGCGCTGCAAACCAGCGTGCACTCTTCTTACCGCCCTACAAACCAGCGTGCGCTCTTCTTACCGCCCTACAAACCAGCGTGCGTGCTCTTCCAAAAAGCATGGTTTGATGCTATGTATTAAGGACCATCTCATATTCAATGCACTGCAGCTCTTGAATTACTGAGTTTTTTACTGAATTAAAAGAACATCTCTTCTTGCTCCAGTGGTTGCTGACCCCTGCCCTAGGCTGTAGTTTTGTGCCCAGCACATTTTGTTACTGGATCCACCCACCCCATAAGCAGTCACCTGAACCTCTTGCCTGGCTCTCAAACCCCAGCAGCATCAGAGCTGCTGGCTCAGCTTTTTCCATTTCCCTTCTCCAAGTGCTCCCTCCGTGCCGCCAAAAAATTCTGCTCACTGTTTGCAACCTGAGCTCCCATGCCCAGGTCGAGGGGTTCAGGCTCCTGGATCCTTGTGGGAAACTTCAATGTCTGTCCAACCAGCTGGGCATCCAAAGGCTCCGAACCAGGCCAGACAGACTTCCCTGTTCCTCAAGCTGCAGCCCCACAGCCAGCCCAGCCCAGCTCTGCTGGTTCGGCTACAGCTTCTCCCAAGACCACTGCCTTGCAATGGGGGTAGAGGGGCTGCTGGAGCGTGGAAGCCGTGGGGGACTCACCTTGGGAAAGAGCCACTCAGGGGACAGGTAGGGGGTCCACTTGCCTTGCTAAGCCCCCTCACTGAGCAGTGGATCAGGTCGGATGGTCTGTGAGGCCTTCTGCTCAGGGATGCCAGCTGTCACCGTCTCCCCCTTCCCATCCCATCCAGGACCATTAGTCTGGGGGGTGGGGCAGTGCAGCCAGAGGTCTCTCCTTGTGGGGGCCGTAGCACACCCCACCCATTGAACGCAGGAGGGTGAAGAGGAAGGAGGGCTCTGGGGGGCGCCTGGGAGGGGAACTAATGGGGGGACATTGTTTTGTGGGATGGTCAGTCCCCTTCCCAGCAGCTCCTGGGAGGAGGCTGGGATGTTATGGGCAGACAGAGCCCCCAGTGGCTCCTCATTAGTGCCATGGAGAGGGACCTGTCAAAGTTTGACTCAGACTCACAATTTATCAGACCACTCTGTTTTATTAGCAAAGCCGCTCTGCTAATACATTTAGAAGTGAGCCCCCTGAGTGGGGCTTGTGTCTCTTAATTTATACAGTTTTTTGGAGAACAAGTTACAGAGAAGTTACAGACAAAAGAAGAAAAAGATTTTAGTCACCACCCTTCGAGATCCCTGAGACCAGTCAGGTATCTTCAATTACCTGCCACCCTTAACAATCTCCTTTAACAGCTTCCAGTTAACTTAACTAATTGCCCTTCACACCTTCCATTCTGATGCCTGCTTCTTAGACGTGCTGGCTCCATCTTAATTGCTTCTCCATTCAAAAGCTAACTGTCCCTACGTGTGCTCCCTCAGATACTTTGTAACATGTTTTGGCATGTCCCTCTCATATACAATGTATCCAGCATGTCCCCTTATACAACGTTATACTTATACAATGTTATACTTCCACAATCCCCCCTTTTGGTCAAGGCTACGCCCATGACCAACGACTTACTGGATTCCATACATCAATCGTTCTTTTTCATTACTTTCACTGGTGACATTTAACAACATTAGATTAGCACTCTGGTTTGATCCCAGGTTGAGAGGAAGTTTATCTTTCCATACCCGGTTTGCCATTCTCCAACCTTGTTTGAATAGTCCCATACACCATGGGACACGATGTATTGGAGACAGCTGCTCCTCCCTAGATTCAGCCCTGTCCCATTACACACCCAGCACTAGTGGCCCTTTCCTTTCACCACACTTATAAGTTTAGGAACATATGTTTTTCCCAGCCCCCAAGTGTCATTTTCCTTCCATGTCCTTTTAAGTGGATAGGGTTCTCCAGCAAGCTCTGAGGAATTCAAAGGGATTGCCATGGTGGGGATACTAGCTTGTGAGTGAGCTGGGATGTGGCTGCAGACCCAGCAATTAGAAATATTCAGGATCTGGGCTATCTGCACCTGTTGTTGGATGAAAGAATTGTCACTGTCACTCTGGATTCCCCAGACCCTCAGGACACAGTAGCTGAGGATTAAGCTTCTCAAAGGACACATGTTCGAAGCAGGACCCTTTCTGGTTCCGACAACCCCTTTCAAGGGAACCGCAGTCACGGTTTTACGTCCACCAGGCAGCAGGCGCTAGGCTCACTACTGCTTCTTGTTTGTTGGGTCCTGCTGTCTGCTTACCCTCTGCTTCTGGCAACCCTTACGAGAGCGCAGATTGTAAAGTATTGCAGGCTGTTCCTCTTTGTCTTCTGGGGTTGAAGCTGGTTCTGCGTGGTCTTGCAGAGGTGCTTGGTCCCCTGGAGGTGGCGCTGGCTTACACTGTGAGGCGTGGATCCATGCAGTGATGCCGGATAATTTCACTGCTGTCTGGGTGGTGAGCAGTACCTGGTATGGACCCTTCCACCGGGGTTCCAAGGCGTGCTTCCGAAGGTGGTGCCGCAGGTAGACCCAATCACCAGGCTCAAGAGTGTGACAGGCAGCAGAGGTGGGTTCCGTCGGCCAAGCTGCTCGCACCTGCGAATGGAAGGAGCTCACAGCTTGCATTAACCCTTTGCAGTACTGGAGGAGCGTGCTGTGAGTTAGGTTTAGGTCTGGGGCTGGGGTAATAGTAGCCATTGTTCGCATAGGGCATTCCATGATGATTTCAAATGGACTCAATTTGTGTCTCTGGGATGTTGATGACCGAATTTCCATAAGGGCCAGTGGTAAAGCAGCTGGCCAGTTTAACCCTGTGGAACTACAGATTTTTGCCAGCTTATTTTTAAGCACACCATTTCACCTTTCAACTGCCCCTGCACTCTGTGGATGGTAAGGGCAGTGCAACAGGTAGGTGACATGTAATACCTGGTTTAGATGTTGAACAATTTTTCCAGTAAAATGTGTTCCCCGGTCACTAGACAAAGTGGCAGGAATTCCCTTGGTAGGGATAACGTGGTTTAACAGACATTTTGCAACAGACAATGAATCAGCTTTGCGACAGGGAAAGGCTTCAATCCAACCCGAAAATAGACATATTATAATTAAAATGAATTCATATTTCTGACACTTTGGCATTTGTACAAAATCAAGTTGCCAGTGTAGGAAAGGTGCTTGAGGCAAACCCCGGAACCCTTGTGTTACTTTTACAGATTTGCCTACATTGTGGCTTTGACAAGTAACACAAGTGGCACAGTGGCGGGTTGCAAAGGAGCTGAAATGGGGAGCCCACCACCCCGCCTTACTAATAGCAGAGACCATCCCCTCCTTGCCGACATGCGAAACACCATGTAGCAGGGTGGCTAGAGACGGGTAGAGTGAGAGGGGGGCTACAAAGGTACCGGTGGGCGATCGCCAAAGGGAATCAGAATGCAAAGAGCAACCCAAAGCACTCCAGGAGTCTTTCTCTGTTTCTGGGGCAGAATCCTGGAGCTGAGCGAGATGAGACAGGGATGGTGGCGTTACAGAGACAGAGAGGGGACCAAGAAACGCTTCTGGTGAAGGTTTTATAGTGGCGGCATGTTTTGCAGCAGCAGCAGCAAGTGCATTACCTTTTGCCACCTCGGTGTCTGCTGCTGAGTGGCCAGTACACTTAACAATTGCCAAGGCAGATGGTAATAAAACTGCATACAGGAGGGCGGCAATGTAGGGGGCATTCTTGATAGGGGTACCAGTAGAGGTAAGAAAACCTCGAGCCTGCCAGAGGGTGCCAAAGTCGTGCACAACCCCAAAGGCATACCGAGAATCAGTAAAAATAGTGGCACAGAGCCCCTCGGCTAGAAAGCAGGCACGGGTTAGGGCAATCAGTTCAGCCACCTGGGCAGAGGTCACAGAGGGTAAGGGCGCAGCTTCTATGGTTTCAGAGAGAGAGACCACAGCGTACCCTGCAAGAAGGTGGCCTTGGTCATTTCTATAACAGGACCCATCAGTGAATAATACCAAGTCAGAGTTAGGGAGAGGTACATCTGAAAGGTCGGGGCGCGGGACAGTGATAGGAGAGACAGTTGCAAGGCAGTCATGGGGTTCACCATCACTAGGTAAAGGAAGGAGGGTAGCAGGGTTTAACCGGGAGCAGCGCTTAATAGTGATATGTGAGGCTGAAAGCAGCAAAAGTTCATACCTAGTGAGGCGAGCAGAGGAGAGGTGAGCAGTGTTGCGTTGCAGAAGGAGAGTTTCCACAGAATGGGGAACCATGAGAGTGAGAGGAGAGCGGAGGACAAGGGACTCAGACATCTCAACCAGGCGCGCTGCAGCAGCTACAGCACGTAGGCAAGGGGGTAAACCCTGGGCTACAGGGTCCAAGGTTGCAGAAAAATAAGCCACCGGGCGATTTCTGTCACCGTGCTCCTGAGTAAGAACCCCGAGGGCACAAGCAGATTGTTCGTGACAGAAAAGGGTAAAAGGCTTGTCATAGTTAGGTAACCCTAAGGCAGGGGCAGAGGCTAAATTCTGCTTAAGGGAGATGAAAGCAGCATTTGCTTCAAGTGGCCATGGCATGGGGTTAGGTACAGAGGATCGAGTGAGTTCTTGGAGTGGTTTAGCCAGAGAAGCATATTGGGGAATCCATCGCCTACAGAACCCTGTCATGCCTAAGAATTTTCTGACCTGGCGTGGAGAGCAAGGCTGGGGAAAGCTAAGGATGGCTTGTACCCGGGCTGGAGAGAGTGTACGGGAGCCCTGGGAGAGAAGGAAGCCTAGGTATGTGACAGAGGTTTGGCAGAGCTGCAATTTTGTGCGAGAAGCCTTATGACCCTTGTTCGCTAAAGCTGTGAGAAGTGTTAGTGAATCAGTTTCTGAGGCAGACAGAGAGGGGGAGCACAGGAGTAAGTCGTCCACATATTGGATCAGTGTGGATCCTGATGGGAAAACCAGATCAGCGAGATCCCTGGCTAGGGCTTGAGAAAAATAGGATGGACTCTCTGTATACCCCTGGGGAAGGGTAGTCCATGTATATTGCTGACCCTTGTAGGAGAAGGCAAAGAGATACTGGGATTCAGAGTGAACTGGGACAGAGAAGAAAGCGGAGCACAAATCTACAACAGTAAAGTGGGTTGCATTTGGAGGAATAGACGCTAGTATTGTAGCGGGGTTAGGAACCACTGGAAAAGAAGGTATGACAGTACGGTTAATAGCTCAAAGGTCTTGAACAAATCGCCACGATTTGCCATCAGCCTTTTGAACTGGGAGGATAGGGGTGTTACAGGGGCTGGAACAAGGGACAATAATTCCTTGTTCTTTTAATGCAGATATAACTGGAGCAATCCCAGCCTCTGCCTCAGGATTCAAAGGATACTGAGACAGGCGAGGCAGAGGTTTGGAATTGTCTACAGTAATCCAAACTGGGTCAGTATTTAATCGGCCCACTTCAGATGGGTGAGATGGCCATAGGGAGGAAGGAACCTGAGAGATTAGGTGCTCTAGGGACGGAGTTAAGGGACAGCAAGGGACCGGAGTGGAGAGGGAAGTTTCAGACAGCAGGGAGGCTACAGAATCACATAAGGAAGACTGAGGGATTTGCAGATAGACACCATCTGGGGAGCAGTAAATAGAACAGCAAGTTTGCATAGCAAGTCCCGACCCAGAAGGTTTGCAGGGGTGGAATCAGAGAGGAGGAATGCATGTTAATAGACAAAGGTTTTGAGAGGGGAAAAGAGGTAGGGATCCCTGTAATGCCAACAGCAGACACAGATTTTCCAGATCGGGGAACCACAGGCAAGTCAGTGGTGCGGATTGTAGAAAGAGAAGCTCCAGTATCAACAAGGAAAGGGAGAGAGAGATCATTTACAGTCAGGACACATTCTCCAGTAGGGGACGGAGGTAATAAGGGAGCTAAAACTTTCTGAGGTTCCCCAGCATCCCGTCATTGTTGGGGTGAAAAATAGGGTTGGGGATCAGCTGGAGAAACCAGCGGGGGGTTCACTTGATTTCCCATACAATTATTAGGTCGTCTTGGACACTCTTTTTTCCAGTGTCCAGGCTGTTTACAGTAGTTACAAACCCCAGTTAATCCAGCCCCCCCCGCCCCCTTCCGCAACCCCGTCCCTGTCCCCGGTGTGGTCTGCTTAGTCCTGAATAATGCTGTATCTGCAGAGCCATTAGCTTTTGGGAGGACTGTTCCTCGTTTCCTTTTAAAGTGCGGAGGCAATGCTCTGCTACTGCCAGCAATTTGTCCATGGTTTCAGTCTCCCATCCCACACATTCATTTTAACATGCTGCCTGTGGCAGGGAGAAGACCATCAACAAATGCATGTGCCAAGGTCCCCTGCCCATTTACATCGGGCTCTTGTATTCCTGAATGTTGTAGGAAAATATCAGTTAGCTGGGACCTATAGTCGCCTGGGCTTTCTCCTTGCCCTTGCTTACAGCAACGTATTGCTGTCCAGTTTGTTTTAGGAGACCACACTTTGGGAATGGCTTGATGCAGGCGCTTCCAAAGAGCCATACACTGGTCTCTGTAAGCCGAATCTGGGCCAGTACTTTTTATGGTTGAGTGGCGTGCCTCAGCTGGCCAGTCTGCGGCAGCCAACCATTTTTCATAATAACTGGCAGGAGCTAACAATTTACACAGTTGGAGGAGATCTGTCTCAGAGGGTTCATAGGTTTCACAGATTAACAGAAACTCCTCAGCAAATTTGATAGAGTTTTCCTGTGGTTTGGGAAAACCTTTAACTATAGATAAAAGTTCCGTACGAGTCCAGGGCTTATAATCCCATATGGACTTACTTTCTCCCATCTTAAGGACTCGTAAGGGTGCCACAACAGTTTGATCAGAGTCTCTCATTAACCTCCCATCAGGTTCTCTTTTCCAAGAAGAGATGTCAAGAGAATCTTTGCAGTTTGCTTTGGATTTCTTCTTCATAATATTTTGCAGAGCTGCGAGGCCAATGAGGGTATCTTCTTTACTTTTATTATCTGTAGTCACTGAAGATTTTTCTTTTTCTGATTTCTTATTTGCGCAGGAGTATGGTGGGGGTCGGGTTTGATCCGGATCATTGCACAGGACTGGGCAAAGGGGAGCGCTCGGACTAGTGGTGGGAGAGACTGCATCCAATTGAACTTTTAGTTTTTTGTTAGAATTTTTAAGAGAGGTGAGTTTTGACTCAGTCCATCTACGATTTGCCTCTTCCCACCACTGCATGAAGCAGTCTACTTCTCCTCTCTCCAATTTGGTTTTTGGGAGGACGAGTTTGCTTTTTAAAACGTCCACTCGATCCTTGTCCCAAGAACCTAACAGTGGCCACTGTAATTTGGGGTTCTCTAGAGCTAATTTGGACCATTTTTCAAGAAGCCTACCAGAGTCCGGACCCCTCCTAAAATACATAAAATAAGCCGGAGTTCCCTTAGGGAACTGTTCTACCTTAGACTTCTGATTATCCATCCAGGAGGACTTCACACAGCACTCACACAAGAAGGAAATTCGGGCTCGGCAGAGCGGTACCCGGTGCAACACACAGAAAGGAGCCCACAGGCTACTGCCTCAACTGCCCTTGCTTTCACACCAGGGGTTATACCCAAGGCGTGGTGCGGCTGCAGCTGTGCAGATTCCACTTATTCAGACCGTGGGGACGGGGACCCCTTGGTCAGCCAGTCTCCGGACAGAGATGGCTCCCAGATTCACACACACACCACAGGGAAGACGGATAGACACAAAGACAAGACAGTCCTCAAACCGGTTAAAGCACAAAAATAATAATTACCTGAGACGTCTGATTCCAGAAGCTGGATCCAAAGACCCCTACCCGAACAGAGTGGGAACCAACAAGTTCAATGGCGTAGACTGCGCTGCTGCTGTGTACCTTTCTGTCTTGTGGAGGATCGCTTGGACTAAGCGTCCAGGCGCCGGCTGCCACAATCGTCCTGCAAGGCAGTCAGGGATCACACAGCCTCAGCGAACCCGCTTGCCATCTCGGTGGGACCTCCAAATTGTCAAAGTTTGACTCAGACTCACAATTTATCAGACCACTCTGTTTTATTAGCAAAGCCGCTCTGCTAATACATTTAGAAGTGAGCCCCCTGAGTGGGGCTTGTGTCTCTTAATTTATACAGTTTTTTGGAGAACAAGTTACAGAGAAGTTACAGACAAAAGAAGAAAAAGATTTTAGTCACCACCCTTCGAGATCCCTGAGACCAGTCAGGTATCTTCAATTACCTGCCACCCTTAACAATCTCCTTTAACAGCTTCCAGTTAACTTAACTAATTGCCCTTCACACCTTCCATTCTGATGCCTGCTTCTTAGACGTGCTGGCTCCATCTTAATTGCTTCTCCATTCAAAAGCTAACTGTCCCTACGTGTGCTCCCTCAGATACTTTGTAACATGTTTTGGCATGTCCCTCTCATATACAATGTATCCAGCATGTCCCCTTATACAACGTTATACTTCCACAGACCTTAATGGGAAATAAATGGCTTAATTAAGGCAAAAATGAGCACATTTAGCATCAGCAAAGCCAACGAAGAGCTGGTGCCAGTTACCTTGGGCCTGTCGCTGGGTGCACATGCAGCGCCAGCGGCTCTCCCCACGGCCCACGGCTCAAGTCCTAGAAAGAGAGGGAACTGGAGGTGGGGGATGGTGCGCACCACCAATACCGCCCCGCACCTGGATGCCCATCATTAACGGCCCACCCCCTCGGGGCAGGGAGACGCTGCTGCCTCCACCTCCCTCTTCCAGGGCCTAACTAGGGCAGCCGCGCTCACAGGCCGGGGCAGTCTCCAGAAACCAGGCCCCGATTGACCGGCAGCCCTCAGGTTCCCAGAGAAACCCAAGCAACAGGGCCCCCAGCCATACACGTTCTCTCAGCACCTCACAGCACCAGGGGCCCTGGCCTTACAGGGCCCATCAGCACCTCACAGCACCAGGGACTCCAGCCATGTAGGGCCCCCTCAGCACCTTGCAGAACAGGGGCCATGGCCTTACAGGGCACCTCAGAGAACCAGAGAGTTACGAGGAGGAGGGAGGGAGAAGAATTGTTCTCCTTGGCCTCTGGTGACAGGACAAGAAGCAAAGGACGTGAGCTGCAGCAAGGGAGGTTTTGATTAGACATTAGGAAAAACTTCCTAACTCAGGGTGGTTAAACACCAGAATAAATTACCTGGGGAAGTTGTGGCATCTCCATCACTGGAGATACTTAAGAGCAGGTTAGACAGACACCTATCAGGGACAAAAAAGCAGTCCAGTAGCACTTTAAAGACTAACAAGACAGTTCGTGAGGTGGTGAGCTTTCGTGGGACAGGCCCACCACCTAATAAATTAGTGTGTTAGTCTTCAAGTGCTACTGCCCTCCTTTTTGTTCTGGTAGAATACAGACTGACACGCCTACCTTTCTGTCACCTATCGGGGATGGTCAAGATGGTGCGTGGTCCTGCCGGGAGAGTAGGGAATGCTCTTGATGACTTCTTGAGCTCCCTTCCAGTTCTAGGCTACGTCTACACTAGCACACTACGTCGAAGTAGCCTATTTCAAAGTTAGGACATCGAAATAGGCTACTTCGATGTGTATCGTCTACACGTCCTCCAGGGCTGGTGCCATCGACATTCAACGTCAAAGTAGCGACAGGGAACATCGAAAGGAGCCACCCCAGAAGGAAATGTGGAGCGTCCACACACTCAAGCGCTCCCCGTCGAAATAAGGGCCCAGCAAAGCCCCAAGCCACTCCCTTAAAGGGCCCCTCCCAGACACACTTGCCCTGCACGGCACAAGATCCACAGAGCCGACAACTGGTTGCAGACCCTGTGCATGCAGCATGGACCCCCAGCTGCAGCAGCAACAGCCAGAAGCCCTGGGCTAAGGACTGCTGCATGCGGTGACCACAGAGCCCCACAGGGGCTGGACAGAGCGTCTCTCAAACCCCCCAGCTGATAGCCGCCATGGAGGACCCTGCTATTTCGAAGTAGCGGGACGCGGATCGTCTACACACACCGTACTTTGACGTTGAATGTTGAAGTAGGGCGCTATTCCCATCTTTGGATGGGAATAGCGATTTCGACGTCTCACCGCCTAATGTCGATTTCAATGGCGAAATAGCACATGGCGCGTGTAGATGCGATGCGTGCTATTTCGATGTTGTGCCAGCTACTTCGAAGTAGTTGGCTAGTGTAGATGCACCCCTAGTATTCTGTGATTATTTCTGACTTCTGCTTCCCCTTCCCCACAGAGCCCACCTGATATGGCTATGAGTCATTAACCCACGTGAGCATCCGTTGCCAGCCCCAAGCAGGGCCAGTGGCCAGGGGCCTGTGATTTTCAGCCTCGCCCCTTGCAGGTAAGACTGAACCCATCACCAGATGATTGGCTCATTAAGGGGAAAGAGAGGCTGCCCCACCTCTGATGGAATTAGCAGCTCCCACTGCAGGGTCAGGACTACCTGGGGTCAGGTGATAAACTCCTGGACTTCACGAAAGGCCAGGAACCATGCAGGGCAGAAGAGCTGCAGTGAAAGAGCGCCTTAGGCGCTGAACCACACGTGGGTCTGGAGGAAGCAGAGGCTCCCAGGAAGCAGCCCACGGGGGGCTTGGAACTTGGCAAGGAACCTGAGCAGGGTGGAAGAACCCTGTTTTCGTTTGGCATTGGTTGCCCTGGAAGGGGTTAAGTTTTAGGGCCTTGGCTGGAGGATGATCCACAACTCCATGACCAACCCGCGGGGGCAGGTGAGTGAGCAGTGCCAGATGCGCTCGGGCAGCGTACCAGGGCGCAATGTCACTGCCCCGTCACTAAGGCGCTAGAGGAGGAGGGAGACAGGAGGGTTGGGGTACTGAGGTACAAGAGTAGGACCAGAGCTCTCATTAGTCATCACAGAATAACCCATTTAACAAGCCAGCCCAGGACCAACTAACGCAAAACCTCCATCCAGTATCAGAGCCAAGGAGCTGCCCTGACACAATGTCTGGATAAACATCTTCCCCGCCAAGATCCAGGGGCTGGGCCCCTATGCCCACTGGCTCCTCACGCCACTAGCACCTCCTCTGCCCTGGCGGTGCTCTCGGCTTGCTGTCCTCCACTCGCCTCCGAGCACATCTCCTGCACTGAGCAAATCAGCCCTGACCTGCAGCTGGCAGCAGAGCCCTCTGCACCGCTCCTGTCTCTCTCCTGTGAGCTCTGACGAGGCCACAGCCAGCCTTGCTCTGGCTGCACAAGACAGCAGATGGGATGACTCGGCAGTGGATGGCAGCATGTGGCCTTGATACAGGCCAGAGCACACCCCCATGCCCTGCGCGGAGCGCAGAGTGAGCTGAAAGAGGTAGGGGGAAATTCCTCACCCGACAGGACTCTTGCTGCGTTCGCCTTGTTAAAGGCGACAGTTCATACGGGGGAGAGAGCTGGAGAGCACGTGCAGCACTTGGTACCCTCGTCTTGGTGGACTCTCCGTTGTAGCCAATTGCCCAGTGGGATGGGGGTGAGATTCCCTGTGCAACAGGCGCTTGAGGAGGCCGACATAAGAGCAATGTCGGCTGCAGCCAGCCTTGTGGTGAGGTGGCCAGGGCCTGACGCAGCTTGCTAGGAGCCCCTGCCCACTGTTGGACTTTGTGGACTGAAGAAAGCCTCTGTCACCAGCTCCCTGGGTTTCAGGGGGGATTTCTGCCTGGAGCAGAGTTTCAGGAACAGGCTCCTCAGGCCTCTCAAGAGCTTTGTTTATCATCTGTGAAGCCGCAGAGATGGGAATGGGTTTGGGTGTCTCATATCCCAGCGTCTGGGTTTGGTGTTTGCACAGCCAGAGCCGCGGCTGGCTGACACCCAGGGACCTCTGCATTTGACATCTCCAGGTTCTGGGGAGCTCCAGTTTGGAAACATATCACCAACCTTCAGGTCACAGCTCCCTTTGCTTCAGCCTCTGGGGGCCTCGATACAGGCCAGAGCACACCTTGTTGGCAGCCACAGGTCTAGTGGAGGGGTGTAGCTACCTTCACAGAGCTGGTCTTGCTCCCAACTGAGATTAATGGCCAAACTCCTATCAGCTTTCATGGGGCAGAGCCGGGCTGGTGGCTCGAGAACAAGACGTTCCAGTAGAGCAATTAGAAGCCCTGCATTAGGCAGGGAGATATTGCCAAAGGACGGCACCTTCCACCACCCAGAACAGTTGCTCTGGGAGACCCCATGGGCGCTACAGTGGAGAAAACACAACCTGCTCCATGCCCGCACCAGCAGACTTGCACTTCTGCATGCACTCTTGAGCAGAGTGCCAAGAGCCCATTAACCACCCCAGACCAGCACCTCTGGGATTTCCAAAGCTCTCTGTGCCCTCAGGGATCTGACCCAGACCACAAATTCTGTTCTATTCCTGCCCCATATGAGCTGCATGTGGCCTGTGAATAGACAAATCAGGCATTCAGGTGCTGCGTGCCTTCTGCATTGCTGCCCTGCTGGACTCTGCCCAGAGACGCTTCCCAGAGCCTTCTCTTCAGGCTGGGTTGTATCTTCTCCTCTAGCTCAAACCCAGCCTTGCCTGGCCTTCAGAGACTGTGTGAGCAGCCCCTTCGTTCCCACGCTGCTGTGCTGTCTGTCATCGTGGCAGCAGGTCCCCACAACCATCCAGAAACCTTTCCAAACCGTCTGGCTCTCTGAATTCTTGGAGGTACAACTGGCATTCAGACCAGCCAGCCCTACTCCCTTCGCAGCTGTTTGAGTCCGTCCCATGGGGGTAGGCTGAGGGGAACAAGGGCAGTCGCACAGCGCTCTGCAGCCAGGCGGCAGAAGTCCTACCAACAGCCACCCACCATCCGTGCCAGAGTACTCCCTCCCGCACCTCGTATTTGAAAGACAAGACAACGGGGCTTTTCATGACAGAACCCATCACAAAGAATTAATGGTGGCAGCGACGTGATGGATCGCAGCGACTCCCCAAGTTGCGTAAAGCATGAGTAGCCCTGGCTGGGCAGGGAGAGCAACGCGCTAATGCTCTCTGCTGTGTTTGCTTTAACAACCACAGCGTTAGGAACATGTGCCTCCTCCGCTTCTGCTCTCCCCTGCGTTCGCTGCTGAGCTGTTTTCAGCACAGGGAGGGGTGTCTGCTTGGAATTAACTCCTTCAGCCTCTGGGAGAGCTTCACCCTGCAAAGGGCCTGCTGGGAAAAGGCGCAGGACACAATGACTGGTGTGCTGGGAGTCAGAAGGGCAGGATGGCTCAGAGAACTGGGGCTGGGATGCGATATGTCTCCTTCAGGCGGGGGGGATGGACTACGGGCACTGGCTGCACCAACACCCTGTCTTACCAAGTGGGATTTGCTCCCCGAAGTTCGTGAGACTCGCACACGTTCCTGAGATCTTGGGCACGTGACATAGAATAAAACCAGGGCGAGCCTGAGTCATTGCAGAGCCCAGCTCTCAGGAAGCTGAGCAGAGCCTTGAAGGCACCGTCCTCTCTGATCACCAGGGAGCTGCTTATGCAGTTCCTTCTGGGTGCTTTGATTGGGCAGCCCATGCACTGAACTTGTGCAATTTCAGCCATGCATTGTCTTGTGCAGCCAGCGCAACTGCACCCCTACGGTCGTGCATTGTGTGCCCCATGCAACTGCACACATAGTCGTGCATTGTGTGCCCTGTGCAACTGTACCCCTACAGTCGTGCATTGTGTACCCCGTGCAACTGCACACATAGTCGTGTATTGTGTGCCCCGTGCAACTGTACCCCTACAGTCGTGCATTGTGTGCCCCGTGCAACTGCACACATAGTCGTGTATTGTGTGCCCCATGCAACTGCACACATAGTCGTGTATTGTGTGCCCCGTGCAACTGTACCCCTACAGTCGTGCATTGTGTGCCCCGTGCAACTGCACACATAGTCGTGTATTGTGTGCCCCGTGCAACTGTACCCCTACAGTCGTGCATTGTGTGCCCCGTACAACTGTACCCCTACAGTCGTGCATTGTGTGCCCCGTGCAACTGCACACATAGTCGTGTATTGTGTGCCCCGTGCAACTGTACCCCTACAGTCGTGCATTGTCTTGTGCAGCCAGGGCAACTGTACCCCTACAGTCGTGCATTGTGTGCCCTGTGCAACTGTACCCCTACAGTCGTGCATTGTCTTGTGCAGCCAGGGCAACTGCACCCCTACAGTCGTGCATTGTGTGCCCCGTGCAACTGCACACATAGTTGTGCATTGTGTGCCCCGTGCAACTGCACCCCTACAGTCACGCATTGTGTGCCCCGTGCAGCTGTACCCCTACAGTCGCGCATTGTGTGCCCCGTGCACCTGCACCCATAGTCGTGCATTGTGTGCCCTGTGCAACTGCACCCCTACAGTCGCGCATTGTGTGCCCCGTGCAACTGTACCCATAGTCGTGCATTGTGTGCCCTGTGCAACTGCACCCATGTGACCATGCTGGGTTCCTCCTGGATACTTAGTGGGCACCACCGCCACCTGCCTCCACTCACCAAGGCTCTTGTCCTGACGCCCTCATTCACACTCAGCTGAGCAGGAAGTTAACATGCTGGCTTTCCACAAAGTCCATTCCTTTGTAACCCCCACAGGACTGGCACATGCCCCGAGGTCCTGCCAGCAGCACTGCTGGGTTTCAGCACCCAGCTTGCTTCTCAGTGGCTCTGGGAGAGAGGTTTGGACCACTCAGTCTGTCTGCCCCTGCCTTAGTTCTTTATCTGTATGTCTATCATCTCGCCCCTCCATGGCTTTACAGACACACACCCACACTCAGCCCTGTCATGTTTGCTAGTGGGCCTTTCCCCACAATTGCCTGCGCCCCGAGAAGCGTTCTCCTCCTTTGTCCCCCCGAAACAGGCATAGGTGTGCGGTACCCGCACGGGAGTCTGCCGTCCTCTGCTAACCTACTTAGGAGACACTAGCCAGTAAGATGGTTCAGGAAACTACACAGTCGGCAATAGGTTCTGTTTGCCTGGAGCTCTAATTATCTCTCCCCCAATGAGGCCGGCTCAGCGGTGTAAGCAGGACAGCTGTCGCTGGGCACAGGGCGCCCGCAAGCAGCCTTGCGCTGCCTGCCAGGCATCTGAGAGACTAAAGAGCAGCATTTAGCTGGCGGGAGGAGAGGGCGGCTGTGCCAAAGGGCAGCTGGCACCGGAGCTGCAAGGACCAGCTGACGGTGAAGCTTTGATTACAGCTGGGGAGGCGAGTCCCTTGGCCTTGGGGTTTGTCTGGCCCAGTTTCTGTGGCATCTTGAAGCAGCTGTTAGTGCAAGGGAGTGAGAGGCACACAGAGAGTCACCCCGCTGTACAGGGTGCCTGACACACAGAGCAGTGCCGGGGTCGTTGGTGAATCTGCCATTAACCTTGGTGGGAGAAAGCGCATTGCTGGAAACAAGAGTGAGCCTGAGGCAGACGCTGCCCTGTGGAACTGCACTGCTCAACCAGGCCAAGAACTGGCCATCTCCTGCACCCGCAGCCATGCAACGTCTTCTGCAGCCTGTGCCAATGTACCCGTACGGGCGTGTGCGGCATTGTTAGGGTCACCAACTCTCCCGTACTGGGTGGGACGGTCCTCTATTGGGGTCGCCAAAAAAGGCGCCCTGGCTGATTTTCTAAAGGGGTGAACTGTCCGATATTGAGGCCCTCGAGGGCTGGGGTGGGGACGGGAATCACCCATAGCCATCACTTCCCCAGGAGGAGCTGCCCCTCCCCCCATATCTCCCTGTCTGGTGCGAGGGGCGCCCAGGAGAACAGGGGTGGGGGGGTCACACTCGGGGACACCAGTAGCTCTCTGTGCGAGGGGCGCCCAGGAGAACAGAGGTTGGGGGGTCACATGCGAGGGACACCAGCGGCTCTCCGTGCGAGGGGCGTCCAGGAGAACAGGGGTGGGGGGGTCACACTCGGGGACACCAGTAGCTCTCCATGTGAGGGGAGCCCAGGAGAACAAGGTGAGCGGTCACACTCAGGGACGCCAGCAGCTCTCCGTGCGAGGGGCGTCCAGGAGAATGGGGTGGGGGTCAAACTCAAGGGACACCAGCAGCTCTCCGTGCAAGGGGAGCCCAGGTGAGCAGGGGTGGGGGTCACACTCGGGGACGCCAGCAGCTTTCCGTGCAAGGGGTGCCCGGGAGAACAGGGGTGCAGGTCACACTCAGGGACACCAGAAGCTCTCCGTGCGAGGGGCGCCCAGGTGAGCAGGGGTGGGGGTCACACTCAGGAAAGCCAGTAGCTCTCTGTGCGAGGGGTGCCCAAGAGAACAGGGGTGGGGGGTCACACGCGGGGATGCCAGCAGCTCTCAGTGCGAGAGGGGCCCAGGAGAACAGGGGTGGGGGGTCACACTCGGGGACGTCAGCAGCTCTCCGTGCAAGGCGTGCCCAGGTGAGCAGGGGTGGGGGGTCACACTCGGGGACACCAGCAGATCTCCGTGCGAGGAGCATCCAGGAGAACGGGTGCGGGTCACACTCACGGATGCCAGCAGCTCTCCGTGCAAGGGGCGCCCAGGACAACAGGGGTGCAGGTCACACTCGCGGATGCCAGCAGCTCTCCGTACAAGGGGCGCCCAGGAGAACAGGGGTGGGGGTCACACTCAGGGACTCCAGCAGCTCTCCGTGCAAGGGGCGCCCAGGAGAACAGGGGTGGGGGTCACACTCGGGGATGCCAGCAGCTCTCCGTGCAAGGGGCGCCTAGGTGAGCAGGATTGGGGGTCACACGTGGGGATGCCAGCAGCTGTCCATGTGAGGGGAGCTCAAGACAACAGGGGTTGGGGTCACACTCGGGGATGGCAGCAGCTCTCCGTGCAAGGGGCGCCTAGGTGAGCAGGATTGGGGGTCACACGTGGGGACGCCAGCAGCTGTCCATGTGAGGGGAGCTCAAGACAACAGGGGTTGGGGTCACACTCGGGGATGGCAGCAGCTCTCCGTGCAAGGCGTGCCCAGGTGAGCAGGGGTGGGGGTCACACTCGGGGATGGCAGCAGCTCTCTGTGTGAGGCGTGCCCAGGTGAGCAGGGGTGGGGGTCAAGCTGGGGGGCGCTGCACAGCACAGGGGAGCTCTGGGCTGGGACCAAGATGCCTTTGCCACACAGGCAGAGAGCTGGGGTGGTGCCAGCCTGCACCGAGCCTGGCACCTGGCCAGTGTTATTAGGCTCTCGCTTTCACAAGCAACAAAGCCGCCCACACGATGGAATTACACAACATTGTTTGGAAACAAGGGCTCTCCGTGCTGCAGTGATCTGCCTAAGGCAATTCAGAATGGCATCCCCCCCCGCACACACACACACCTGGGTGTCTCCCCGGGGAGCCCTCCTCCTTCGTGGCCCCCTACCCCGTAGCCACCAGGCCCCAGCTCTGCTTTTACCATCACGGTACCTTCATCCCCTGCCAGGCCTTTGAGCCGCAGCCCCCTGACATGCAGCCAACGGATCCCTCCTGTCCCTGCATCCCCGACGCCCTGGGCATGTAAACAGCCCCTTGCCCTGCAGGTGAGCACCCCCCCCCCACACACGCACAGCCCAGCATGCACACCCATGTATATCCCTCTCACCACTGTGCACAGCCCCCCGCCCTGCAGGTGAGCACCCCCACACACACACACGCACAGCCCAGCGTTCACACCCATGTATATCCCTGTCACTGCTGTGCACAGCCCCTCGCCCTACAGGTGAGCACCCCCACACACACACACGCACAGCCCAGCGTTCACACCCATGTATACCCTGTCACCGCTGTGCACAGCCCCTCGCCCTGCAGGTGAGCACCCCCACACACACACGCACAGCCCAGCATGCACACCTATATATATATCCCTGTCACTGCTGTGCACAGCCCCTCGCCCTGCAGGTGAGCACCCCCCGCACACACACGCACAGCCCAGCATGCACACCTGTGTATATCCCTGTCACCTCTGTGCACAGCCCCTCGCCCTGCAGGTGAGCACCCCCGCACACACACGCACAGCCCAGCATGCACACCCATGTATATCCCTCTCACCACTGTGCACAGCCCCTCGCCCTGCAGGTAAGCATCCCCCGCACACACACGCACAGCCCAGCATGCACACCTGTGTATATCCCTGTCACCTCTGTGCACAGCCCCTCTCGCTGCAGGTGAGCACGCCCCGCACACACACGCACAGCCCAGCATGCACACCCATGTATATCCCTGTCACCGCTGTGCACAGCCCCTCGCCCTGCAGGTAAGCACCCCCCGCACACACACGCACAGCCCAGCATGCACACCTGTGTATATCCCTGTCACCTCTGTGCACAGCCCCTCTCGCTGCAGGTGAGCACGCCCCCACACACACGCACAGCCCAGCATGCACACCCATGTATATCCCTGTCACCACTGTGCACAGCCCCTCGCCCTGCAGGTGAGCACCCCCACACACACACATGCACAGCCCAGCGTGCACACCCATGTATACCTTGTCACCGCTGTGCACAGCCCCTCGCCCTGCAGGTGAGCACCCCCCACACACACGCACAGCCCAGCGTGCACACCCATGTATATCCCTGTCACCGCTGTGCACAGCCCCTCGCCCTGCAGGTGAGCACCCCCACACACACAGCCCAGCATTCACACCCATGTATACCCTGTCACCGCTGTGCACAGCCCCTCGCCCTGCAGGTGAGCACCCCCACACACACAGCCCAGCGTTCACACCCATGTATACCCTGTCACCGCTGTGCACAGCCCCTCGCCCTGCAGGTGAGCACCCCCCGCACACACACGCACAGCCCAGCATGCACACCTGTGTATATCCCTGTCACCTCTGTGCACAGCCCCTCGCCCTGCAGGTGAGCACCCCCCACACACACACGCACAGCCCAGCGTGCACACCTGTGTATATCCCTGTCACCTCTGTGCACAGCCCCTCTCGCTGCAGGTAAGCACCCCCCGCACACACACGCACAGCCCAGCGTGCACACCCATGTATATCCCTGTCACCTCTGTGCACAGCCCCTCTCGTTGCAGGTGAGCACCCCCCGCACACACATGCACAGCCCAGCGTGCACACCCATGTATATCCCTGTCACCTCTGTGCACAGCCCCTCGGCCTAGAGATGAGCACACACACGCACAGCCCAGCGTGCACACCCGTGTATATCCCTGTTACCTCTCGCCCTGCAGGTGAGCACCCCCCACATACAGAGCCTAGCGTGCACACCCATGTATGTCCCTGTCACTGCTGTGCACAGCCCTGCACCCCACCCATGGGTGCCACACGCCCACTGAGGCAGTGCACGCCTCACCCTCCCAGCCGGGAGCCCCACACTTCTGAGGAGTGGGGCCATCAGACCTAAGCCCGTTCCCCTGAGAGCCAGCCCCACCCTGCAGGTCCTTTGGGCTAGGTCAAGGCATCCCCTAGCGCTCTAGGCTAGACCCCAGCCCCGGCAGAGGGCCAGGCCTGAGACCAGCCCCCAGCAGGAATGCACCAGCTCAGGGGGCTGGGAGCAGGGCACAGAGCCTCCTCTTCACCAGCTGTCACCGTACTTGTCCATTCACCCAGCCTTGACACAACCAGCCGCCCCGCACCCATTCCCCCTTCCTCCCCTCCCTCTCCACCTGCCTCCTGCTCCTCCAGCCAGCCCCTCTCTGCCCCCACCCCCTCTGGGCCCCCCGGGCCTGCACTGCCACAGCTGGGTGGCCAGTTTGGGACCTGGTCCCCGACACCCAGCACTGCGCACATCTGGGGTCTGTCCCCCTGGGCCGCCAGCTTGTCCACTCCGGGGTACCAGGCCGTGCCCCACAGCTCTCAGCCAGCACCTCCCTTCCCTGGGTGCGGCCAGGCTGGGCTGATTGCCTCAGGGAGGAGGACGGTGTCTGCCCTGGGCTGGGACACGCTGCCTGCACAGCCCTTCCACTGAGGGGGGCAGGCGCTGGCTGGGGGGCAGTGGGGGCAAGCCACTGTGTGCCCCTTGCACACCCGTGCAGAATTCTGCAGGGCAGCTTCTCTTCCCAGCACAGGGGTGCGCCAGGGTCAGGGCTGGGCCCTTCTCCCCTCGCCCAAGGGGCTATGGAGCAGCAGAGGGGTTCCCAGGTCGTGACGGGGGCCACAAAGGCAGGTCGGGGGAGCGTGAGCACAGGGCTCAGCTGGGTGGGACCTGCCAGGGGCCGTGGAGGCTCCAGAGGAGGCACTTTCAGTTGCAGTGCCCCTTCCTGCGCCCCCACCCTCTGCCCCCCAGGGCCCTGGTGCCAGGTCAGCAGGGGAGGGGCAGCGAGCGCCCCGCATTGGGCCTGACTCCGCATCCCCGACAGCCCTAGAGGAGCGGGAGGCTGGGAGCAGCACACTCTGCCCCAGGGCTCCTTGGCATTAGTGTCCCATCCGGCCCCGGCCCCGGTGGCTGGGGTTAGGGCAGGGGCTCCTCCTCCCCAGTGGGCAGCTCCAGCTCCTGGGCCTTTATCCCAGGGCTGCAGCTGGCGCATGCCCAGCAGGGGCAGGGGCAGGGGGCAGGGCCTTCTCCACCCAGTAAGCTGGGCCCTCACCCCTCTGGCCAGGGCGGGGTGTGCACACACCCTTCCGCTTACGCCAGGATCCCCAGGTTGCTCCCCTCCCCCCGCAGGCTCTTGAGGCTCCCTCAGCTGGCTCATCATCTGGCTCCCGCCCAGTCAATGCTGTCTGCTCAGGACTGTCGCCCCCCGACCCCCACTGGGCTTCCACGGGCCCAGCCTGCGGGGGGGGGGGTGCAAGGGGGCCAGCCGCACCCTAACACCACTGGGTATGCCAACGTCAGGACCACCACCACTTCACAGGCCCCCACCGCCAGGGACACCCTCTGGCCCCAGGGATGCATCTGTACCGTCGCTCCCCACAGGGCTGGCTTGGCAATTAGCCCCTCCTGAACCAGGGTCTGGCTACACCCTGAGCCTGCTAGTGCCACCCTGCTTAACCCATTCACCCTGACTGGACCCACTTTCCTGCTCCAGTCCCTGTTCTGAGCTCGCGACCCTGCCTCCCGTACCTGCCTGTAACTGCAGTCCAGAGGTGGGCAGCTGTGCCCAAAGCGCACGGCTGCTGTCATGAAGCCTCCAGCTTCCTGCAGGCCACTGTGCTACCTGCAGTTTCATCCCTCCAAAGCAGCATGCGGCCTGTCAGGTTGTGTTACTTCCACCCTCTGCAGCATTCGGGGCAGTGTGGGCTCCAGAGCCGCAGGGAACCTGCCTGTGCGGCTGGCGCTCACCTTCTGGCCATGGGCCGGGCACGCAGATCTGCAGGATTCCTCAGTGGAAGGAGCACAGGCGTCTCCGGCAATGTGTTTCCCTTGTCAACACTGAGGCCAGCCACATTGCACGAGACAGCAAGTGGGGGACCTGGGTCTTGTTTTGACATTTCGCCCAGCCTTGGGCAAGGCAGCTTCCCCTTCTGTCTCCAAGGGGATAACGACACTTCTTGCCCCCTGCCGAGCGAATGTTGAGCAGCATCATTCACGTGGGTAATGGGCTTAGAGACAGGAGGGCAAATCTGTTACAGCCTATGACCCTCACCAGAGCCAGGATGGACTTTGCTCTATTAGCAAATCTGTCATGTCCGACTGGGGAGGCTGGACTCCGGCATGGCTGGCTGTGCGTAGAAGAGGGCATCCCTTCGTGAGCTGGCAGAGCTGTCCCCGGGCTGTAATAATCTTCCCTCGCGAGTGGAGCCGGCAAGGTTAGGCTTAGTGTGTGGAAGGCAGCCAGCCACATGAAACCTTGGGTGCCTGGCCTTTCTGTACACGGGGCGCTTGGTAGTGATGATTAGACTAGACAACGGGGCGTCAGTGCACATGGGTTCTCTTTCTAACATAGCTAACTGGGGGATGTGGGGCAGGTCACAGGCCTGCTCTGGGCCTCAGTTTCCCCATCTGTAAAAGAAGCCTAATGATACTGACCTCTCTAGATGAACCGTGCTATGTGTATAGCTGTGTTATGTGTTTGGCTGTGTCATTACAGAAGGGTGGTTTCCGGCTGTGGGCACTGGCCTCTGCAGGAGAGCCGGAGCAGACCGAGTGCAGTCACTAAAGAGCCAAGACCCAAACTTTGAAAAGTGCCTAGTGATCCCGAGCGCTTCCCTCTGGGCCCAAGCAACTTGCACTCTGACAACGGGGCCTGACTTTCACCTGCCCTCTGAAAACTCAGACTCCTTGAACATGTCTCAATCTGGGGCCCCCAGATCATAAGCTGCTTCTGAAAACTGTGTTACTCCTCGTGTCCTGGCTAAATTCTAGTCTGGGTCACTACTGCCTGTCCTGGCACAATGGCAGAGCTGGAGCAGGACACTAATTCCATTCTCTGACATTGCCACGTGCTGTCAGACAGTGGCTGCATTCCCCGCCACAGTGATTTCAGCCATGTCTTCCATCCAGGGAAAGCACTGTGGGATCCTTCTAGGAGACGAGTATCAGAGAGGTAGCCGAGTTAGTCTGTATCTTCAAACACAACAAGAAGCCCTGTGGCACCTGATAGACTAACAGATGCGTCTGATGAAGTGGGTCTTTGCCCACGAAAGCTTATTCTCCAAAATATCTGTCAGTCTATCAGGTGCCACAGAACTTGTTGTTGTTTTTCAAGGAGACTGTTGCTACACAAATGTAGGACTGAGCTTTCCTGCCAAAGCAGCTAAGGTGAGAGGGAAGCTTTCATCACCTCTGTCCACACCATGTCTGGCTTTTGCTCATCCTGCCCATTCCTGACTCTTAGGAGCACCGCATGCACTCCCAGTATACATATATAAGCTTTGGAGCTGCTGTCTCTCTGGAAGAGGCATATCGACACCAGAGACCCTCAGAACACTCGGCAACTGGGGCTGGCTGCATCTTGAATAATTTGCAATAATTTGATGTTTGGCAGATTTAGCCTCTTTATGCTCGTGGAGCATCTGCCAGCAGATTGCAATTTCCTTCTGCTTATTCAGAAAGTGTTTTTTGGAGATTTTTTTTTTTGTTAATTTCTTGGTTGATCACTAATCCACATGCAAGCTGGGTAGCGCACCTGGGATGGGGCAAGGTCAGATCTCAGACTATGGGACTAGGCAGCGCAGTATGAGAAGGAGATGGGTAGCCCTCAGCAGGGAAAGAATGGGTTAAGAGCTATTTAGAAAAGCTAAATGCATGCAAATCCATGGGTCCGGATTTAATACATCCAAGGGTACTGAGGGAATTGGCAGATGCCATTGCAGAGCCTTTGGCTATTATCTTTGAAAACTCGTGGAGATTGGGAGAGGTCCCAGATGATCAGAAAGAGGCAAATGTAGTGTCCACCTTTAAAAATGGAAAGGACAATCCAGGAAACTGTAGACCAGTCAGTCTTACCTCAGTCCTCAGAAAAATCGTGGAGGGGATCCTCAAGGAACCCATTTTGAAGCACTCGGAAGAGGGGAAAATGATCAAGAGTAGCTAACCTAAGTTCACCAAGGGCAAGTCGTGCCTCACCAATCTGATTAGCTTCTTTGATGAGGTAACTGGCTCTGTGGACATGGGAAGTCAATGGATATGATATACCTTGACTTTAGCGAAGCTTGTGATGCCGTCTCCCACAATATGTTTTGCCTGCAAGTTAAGAAAGTATGGATCGGATAAATGAACCATAAAGTGGATAGAAAGCTGGCTAGATGGTCAGGCCCAATGGGTAGTGATCAACGGGTCAACATGTGGTTGGCAGTCAGTTTCAAGTGGGTTGCCCCAACAATCAGTTATAGGGCCAGTACTGTTCAACATCTTTATTAATGACCTGAATGAGGGACTGGATTGCACCCGCAGCCAATTTGTGAATGACACTAAGCCAGGGGAGAGGTAGATATGTTGGAGGGTAGGGACAGGGTCCAGAGTGACCTAGATAAATTAGAGGATTGGGCCAAAAGAAATCTAATCAGGCTCAACAAGGAAAAGTGCAGAGTCCTGCACTTGGGACAGAAGAATACCAAGCATCATTACAGGCTGGGGACTGAGTCTAAGTAGGAGTGCAGCAGAAAAGGACCTGGGGATTATGGTGGATGGGAGGCTGGATATGAGTCAACAGTGTGCCCTTTTAGCCAAGAAGGCTAACAGCATATTGGGGTGCATTAGGAGAAGCATTTCCAGCAGATCTAAAGAAATTATTGTTCCCCTCTACTTGGCACTGGTGAGGCCACATCTGGGGTATTGCACGCAGTCCTGGGATCCCCAGTATAGAAAGGATGTGGATGCATTGGAGCAGGTTCAGCGGAGGGCAACAAAAATGATTAGAGGGCTGGAGCACAAGGCCTATGAGGAGAGGCTGAGAGATGTGGGCTTGTTTAGTTTACAGAAGAGAATAATAGTGAGGGGCGATTTGATAGCAGCCTTCAACTTTCTGAAGGGGAGCTCTAAAGAGGAGGGTGTGAAACTGTTCTCAGTGGTGCCAGATGGCAGAACAAGGAGCAATGGTCTGAAGTTACAGAGGGGGAGGTGTAGGTTGGATATTAGGAAAAAACTATTTCCCCAGCAGGGTGGTGAAGCGCTGGGACGTGTTACCTAGAGATGGTGGAATCTCCATCCCTCGAGGGGTTTAAGTTCCAGCTTGACGAAGCCCTGGCTGGGATGACTTAGTTGGGGTTGATCCTGCTTTGGGCAGGGGCTGGACTCGATGACCTCCTGAGGTCCCCTCCAGCCCTGGGATTCTCTGAGTCCATGAGTCACGTGGCAGATGCAGATTAAAAAGGACAGCTCTGATGGGCATTGTGTGTGCAATGTTGGAACCCACTGTGCTGGAAAGCAAATGCAAACAGAGCACAAGCAACATGCGTGTATGTGTATGTTCAGGCTAAGCGTCCCGGCCACTGCCCTGCAAGTATTCACTCATCCCTAGGGCTGAGCCCATCCCCTGACTTTGTAACAGCAACGAAGGGTCCTGTGGCACCTTATAGACTAACAGAAAAGTTTTGAGCATGAGCTTTCTTGAGCACAGACTCACTTCATCAGATGCTGGTCTTGGAAATCTGCAGGGCCAGGTACAGATCCAGATCCAGACTAACACGGCTACCCCTCTGACCCCTGACTCTGTGATTATCTCACCCACTTGGCCAGACATTCTTGGGGACAAGGAAGCCACCTTGCTCTGTTGGTGGGCAGATGCCTACCTGGCCCCTTTACTGCTGCACTTTGCCCCTCACAACCTCCAGCGTATTGATCCTGTGAGGCAGGAGAGGCTACTCACCCCATGGCGGAGAGGTGAAACTCAGGTAGAGATTTGCTCAGGTTCAGTCAGGCAGTCAGTGAAACAGAAGGAAATTGAACTAGGGTCTCTCAAGCTCCACCCTTAGCTCCTAGCCCACCCATCTCCTCCTAATCTAACAGTCCTGGACCTGTGCCTCTTGCTGAATGACTGACCCACCCCAACCCTCTTTTCTTCTTTCTGAACATTGTAAACTGCCCTGGATCCGCACTGCACCACGCCTGTATTTCAAGCAGAAAGTCTCTTGGTTCTGCATGAAACACAGCTCAGCTGACTTCTCTGATGCTTTTTCTTTTTCCACACCCTTGCAGGTGGAGGACAGTGGCTTTGTTCATAAAACAAAGGCGCTGAAACCCAAGCCGCCAGCCCTGCAGATCGCCAAGGTGGAAGAGAACAGCAGGTGAGCTGGGCAAACACGCACAGCTAATTTGCAGGGCACAAGTCTCCTTTCACGTAAAGCAGGCGGGAGGCACTCAGTACAGGTTTGCGTGCACTGGGTGTCGGGTTCCAGTCACCCCTTTGTCTCTGCATCTCTGGCGCAGTTCCCATTTGGCCTGTAATAATCAAAGCTACAAAAGCAAAGTTGGACTTGTTAAAATTAAAGGGAAGTTATTGATGGTCAGGGTGAATTTCTGCTCCATGTGAAATCGGTGGGGCTGGGATTTCACCAAGGTGTCTAATTTTAGGCGCTCAGAACTAATGTTCCCTCTAATCTTTCCTGTCCACGCGTGGAGTTTTCCCCCATCCATGTGCGAATAACTTTTTTTCTGTGCACTGAGGCAAGTGCAAATGTGCACCACCAGTAGAAACAAAAAAACCAAGCTGTGGGTACTCTGCTAATCAGCTACGCCGCATTGGAATCTCCTCTGAGCACTCATACATGTGCCCAGCTTGCAGGGAACTCTACCCAGAACTTAAATTCATTTTACATTTGTGTTTACATTTTACATTTTGCTAATGCAAAATTCAGATAGATGCCTAAATATGCACTACATTGCAACCAGTTCCAAAACCGTGGCCCTCTGCTACTGCCCCAGGAATGAGGCCTGTTGAAAGTCTTTTGCTGTAACATACCAAACAGGTCCCAGGTTTCAGACTTTTCTGCAGTTGCTTGGAGGAACAACTGGTTTTCCTTCATTGCAGGTTTTAATATTGATGCCTAGCTGGCAGGTATGATCCATCTTCCTCAGGAATACAGACACTTGGTCACAAAACTTTTATTGAATTACTCCTTTTTTGTTATTATTGAAAGCAAACAGGATTGTTGACAAGGCTTATGGTTGTGTTTGTAGAGCAACAAGATAGGCTGGTCGCTTTACGGGAAAACAAAAGGATGAGATATCTTCCCCTGTGGACTTTACAATTGAAATAAAATCTCTCACCCTCCAACTGAGAGGTCACAAGTCTGCAGGTCACAATGTGGGAGGAGGGGCAGAGATCTGAAATGGGGAGACCCCTGTTTAGAAGGTTGGTTAGGGTTAGGGCTGGTCCTGCTTTGGGCAGGGGCCAGACTCAATGACCTCCTGAGGTCTCTCCCGGCCCTAGGATTCTATGAGCGGGGGAAGATAACTGCTTGCAAGGAAGTGAAGACTTTTCCGCAGGGAGCAGGTTGAGTACATTGATTCTGCCAACACCTCTTAGAATAGCACTTGGCTCTAGCTGTCAGGCATTTGTCCTCTAAAATCTCAAAGCTCTCTCACGCAAGCAGAACCCAGGGTGCTGTCACCACCAAGGGAGACACAGGGAGGGAAATGATTTGCCTCAGGACCACTCAGTGACATGGTCAAGGTCATAATGATTAGCCCAACAACATGGAATGGCAGCACCTAGCACCTGGACTTGTGTCACCTGGATTCTTCCAGGCTCCTGGCCAAGCCTGCCCAGGGGCAGAATTTTAACAAGGCGCGTGGCAGAGCGGGAGCTGCATCACGAGCAGCGTGCGGGATGTCAGGAGTGGGAGGAGTGAGGGACCACATCAGCATCCACCGTGGTGCCTGCTCAGCTCGGCTACCTGCCGTCACTCCCTGTGGGGGCTGCAGCCCTGCCTGGAGGGCTCTGCTCTCCACTTACCAAGCATGGAGCTGAGCAGAGCTGGGAAACATCACTTGGACAGTGTGTGGGTCAGGACTGGGGCATGGGCAGGAATGTCTAGTGGTTGGAGGCAGCATTGCCAGCCAGGGAAGAGCACTGAGCAGGACCCTGCTGTCAGAGCCCAGGTGAAGAGCTGGAGGGGAAACGGTACTGGATCAAGTCTGAAGCAGGACTCACAGCTGCGTCTTAGCCACAAGCTGCCACTGGCCCGCTGCACTAACTGGCTTAAGCACACACCTTCTGTGCCTGCCAGCTAGTCCAGTGATTTGGCTACAGCTCTTGCTAGGGGGCTGCTGGGCCAGTTGGTACAGGACTAACAACTGCCAGTGCTTAAAAACCATGAGCTGGCCACCTCCAAAAGCAGGAGACGGGCTTAAAGCACAAGATTTGTCCTCTGGCTTCTGATCCTTTAGGGCAGGTGGAATCACGTCTCCGTAACCATGAGGGGTGGACGGAAATTCTGGCACAGCTGAGCTTCTCACCTAATCACCAGCCTCCGGGAGCTGGGGCTTTAGAAGAAGCACCCGATATTGTGAGCACTAGTAGTATGTTGGAAAAGAGCAGCCAGGAGCTCCCACCAAAGTTACCCTGCTGCAGCACTCCCAGTCCTGGGCAGCGGATGCCCACGCCCACTCCCACCTAAGTTACCCTGCTGCAGCACTCCCAGCCCTGGGCAGCGGATGCCCACGCCCACTCCCACCAAAGTTACCCTGCTGCAGCACTCCCAGCCCTGGGCAGCGGACGCCCACGCCCACTCCCACCTAAGTTACCCTGCTGCAGCACTCCCAGCCCTGGGCAGCGGACGCCCACGCCCACTCCCACCTAAGTTACCCTGCTGCAGCACTCCCAGCCCTGGGCAGCGGATGCCCACGCCCACTCCCACCTAAGTTACCCTGCTGCAGCACTCCCAGCCCTGGGCAGCGGACGCCCACACCCACTCCCACCTAAGTTACCCTTCTGCAGCACTCCCAGCCCTGGGCAGCAGACGCCCACACCCACTCCCACCTAAGTTACCCTGCTGCAGCACTCCCAGCCCTGGGCAGCGGATGCCCACGCCCACTCCCACCTAAGTTACCCTGCTGCAGCACTCCCAGCCCTGGGCAGCAGACGCCCACACCCACTCCCACCTAAGTTACCCTGCTGCAGCACTCCCAGCCCTGGGCAGCGGATGCCCACGCCCACTCCCAGCCAAGTTACCCTGCTGCAGCACTCCCAGCCCTGGGCAGCGGACGCCCACACCCACTCCCACCTAAGTTACCCTGCTGCAGCACTCCCAGCCCTGGGCAGCGGATGCCCACGCCCACTCCCAGCCAAGTTACCCTGCTGCAGCACTCCCAGCCCTGGGCAGCGGACACCCACGCCCGCTCCCACCAAAGTTACCCTGCTGCAGCACTCCCAGCCCTGGGCAGCAGACGCCCACGCCCACTCCCACCTAAGTTACCCTGCTGCAGCACTCCCAGCCCTGGGCAGCGGACGCCCACACCCTCTCCCACCTAAGTTACCCTGCTGCAGCACTCCCAGCCCTGGGCAGCGGACACCCACGCCCGCTCCCACCAAAGTTACCCTGCTGCAGCACTCCCAGCCCTGGGCAGCGGACGCCCACGCCCGCTCCCACCTAAGTTACCCTGCTGCAGCACTCCCAGCCCTGGGCAGCGGACGCCCACGCCCGCTCCCACCTAAGTTACCCTGCTGCAGCACTCCCAGCCCTGGGCAGCGGACACCCACGCCCGCTCCCACCTAAGTTACCCTGCTGCAGCACTCCCAGCCCCGGGCAGCGGACGCCCACACCCACTCCCACCTAAGTTACCCTGCTGCAGCACTCCCAGCCCTGGGCAGCGGACACCCACGCCCGCTCCCACCAAAGTTACCCTGCTGCAGCACTCCCAGCCCTGGGCAGCGGACACCCACGCCCGCTCCCACCTAAGTTACCCTGCTGCAGCACTCCCAGCCCTGGGCAGCAGACGCCCACACCCACTCCCACCTAAGTTACCCTGCTGCAGCACTCCCAGCCCTGGGCAGCGGACACCCACGCCCGCTCCCACCAAAGTTACCCTGCTGCAGCACTCCCAGCCCTGGGCAGCAGACGCCCACACCCACTCCCACCTAAGTTACCCTGCTGCAGCACTCCCAGCCCTGGGCAGCGGACACCCACACCCACTCCCACCTAAGTTACCCTGCTGCAGCACTCCCAGTCCTGGGCAGCGGACACCCACGCCCGCTCCCACCAAAGTTACCCTGCTGCAGCACTCCCAGCCCTGGGCAGCGGACACCCACGCCCACTCCCACCAAAGTTACCCTGCTGCAGCACTCCCAGCCCTGGGCAGCGGACACCCACGCCCACTCCCACCTAAGTTACCCTGCTGCAGCACTCCCAGCCCTGGGCAGCGGACGCCCACGCCCGCTCCCACCAAAGTTACCCTGCTGCAGCACTCCCAGCCCTGGGCAGCGGACGCCCACACCCACTCCCACCTAAGTTACCCTGCTGCAGCACTCCCAGCCCTGGGCAGCGGATGCCCACACCCACTCCCACCTAAGTTACCCTGCTGCAGCACTCCCAGCCCTGGGCAGCGGACGCCCACGCCCACTCCCACCAAAGTTACCCTGCTGCAGCACTCCCAGCCCTGGGCAGCGGACACCCACGCCCGCTCCCACCAAAGTTACCCTTCTGCAGCACTCCCAGCCCTGGGCAGCGGACGCCCACGCCCGCTCCCACCAAAGTTACCCTGCTGCAGCACTCCCAGTCCTGGGCAGCGGATGCCCACGCCCACTCCCACCTAAGTTACCCTGCTGCAGCACTCCCAGCCCTGGGCAGCGGACGCCCACACCCACTCCCACCAAAGTTACCCTGCTGCAGCACTCCCAGCCCTGGGCAGCGGACACCCACGCCCGCTCCCACCAAAGTTACCCTGCTGCAGCACTCCCAGTCCTGGGCAGCGGACGCCCACACCCACTCCCACCTAAGTTACCCTGCTGCAGCACTCCCAGCCCTGGGCAGCGGACGCCCACGCCCGCTCCCAGCAAAGTTACCCTGCTGCAGCACTCCCAGCCCCGGGCAGCGGACGCCCACGCCCGCCCCACAGCTTGTCCCCATCTGGCAGTGCAGCAGGGCCATGCTGTCCTAGCAGAGGAGGAGGCACAAGGGACAGGAGTGGAGGAGGTACCTGAAGTACAGAGGAGGGATTCGCTTCTTCCCTCCGCAGACTTTTTTTCATGGCTGCATTCTGATCGCTGCTGGCTGAGCCATGAATATGCAACAGCCAGTTGGATTTTGCTGGGCTGTCTCTGAAAGAAAGACGCGCCAGGCTGCTTCGGGGCACACCATGCGGCCCTTGCATTTAAGAGGACAGGAGTTCTTACCACCCTTCCAACACCCCCGAGATTTTCCTGCTAGGAATTGCGCTGCCTGGCTGCGAGGGAAGGGCTGACAGCTGTGGCCCAACACAGGCGGCTCCCGGGGCAACTTCCCACCCACACAGCTGGAATCCTGCTCTACAGCTGTACTGCTCTCAAACCTGTGCTGTGCAGTGCAGCAGGTTCGGTGTGTAAAGCAGTCAAGAAGCGACTGCCTGGAACAATCCCGCTTTGGTTGCAGGAGCAGAGAGATGGTCTGTCTCCTTCTAGGCCCTGCAATCTGGGGAGACAGGCGGGGCGTGGGGCTTGGAGACAGCCATGCTTGTCTTTGCAGAGCCAGCTTCCCTCGGGGCCTTGTGAGAGGGGGTGTTTCTGCACTGCCAGGCCATGGAGGCCTGCAGCGAGGTGCCATCATGGTGGGAGGATGCAGATGTCACCCACACAACACAGCAGAGCATCGAGGCTGGGAAGCAGAGCTGACCTGGGGTCAGGATGCTCAGGATTTCAGGATGAGTTCCTATTTGGGGAATTCTCTGCATTGCCAGGGTCTCCTGGTAGGGTGGTTCTCACAGCCAGTCCTGCTCCTGAGCTAAACAGGAGGATTGGAAAAGCAGCCATAACTCTGTTCAGACTTAGCAAGAGAGTGTGGAACAACAAGCTGTACACTCACCCCAAAACGCAAGTCTACAGAGCCTGCATCCTCAGCACGCTCGTCTATGGCAGCGAGACTTGGACCCTGTATGCCTGGCAGGAAAAGAGGCTGAATGTCTTCCACTTGCGCTGCCTCTGGTACATTCTTGGGATATCACGGAAGGACAGAGTGACCAACACCGCCGTCCTCGAGCAAGCTGGAATCCCAACCATGCACACCCTCCTCAGGCAGCGGCAGCTCTGCTGGCCTGGCCACGTCCACAGGATGAAGGATGGAAGGATCCCAAAAGACATCCTGTTCGGCGAGCTAGTCTCTGGCAAAAGACCTCCCGGATGACTCCAATTGCGCTACAAAGAGGTCTGTAAGAGGGACCTCAAGGAAGTAGACATCGACCCAGATAGTTGGGAAGAGCTGGCAGACGACCACAGCAGCTGGAAGCAGGAACTACACAAGGGCCTTCAGAAGGGTGAGATGAAGATCAGACGGCTGGCAGAGGAGAAGTGAGCCCATAGAAAGGACAGCAAGGACCTGCCAGACACCCACTACATATGCAGCAGATGCAGCAAGGACTGTCACTCCCGTGTGGGCCTCCACAGTCACAGTCAACGCTGCAAATGACGATCTTAAATGGAGTTAGGAAGGGCGCGATCCATAGTCTACGCAGACTGAAGGATGCCTAGGAAAGGCCTGCTCCGGGTACTGCCACCCGTGTGTCAATATCACACACATCTCTATGATATCCCTGCTCTGCCATCAATTCACTCCCTGTCTCCCTTGGGTCACACATAGCGCTGGGAGGACGGCTCACACCCTAACCCTAACCCTAACCCTATGGGGGAGGCCCTAGTCGCCAGGCAGCCGGGGACAGCCCCCACCATGACATGCTGCTGGAGGATGAGAAGAGGATCATAAAGCAAGTGCCAGGTGACCAGGGAGGTGGGGACCCGGTGGGAGGGAGACAGGGCTCACATTCACTGCCTGGAGCCAGGCCAGCAGCTGGCTGTGCTGAGATGATCCATCCTGAGCTGTCCGTAATCCTCCGACCACCCCGATCACACGCTCATAGACCCCTTGCGACGGAGCCCTGGGGCCAGTGGAGGAGGCCCTTTGTCTTCGTTCCAGGGCAGCATCTAGCTGTGGTGGGCATCCCTGTATCCGCTGGGAGTGAAAAAAGCAGCGAGAAGGGAAGAGCCTTGTAGCAGAGATGGGATGATGCAAACATCCAGTAGCCAAGGCCATCCTGAGGGTTTGCGCCAGTCCAGGTTGTACATGTCCCAGCAATGACCAGCCCCTCCCCCATCATAAAACACTTCTTCATATTCGCCCCCATGCTCCCTTTTGTCGTGTCGCCCCATCAGGCCTAGTTACAGCCCATTCAGCGCAGTCCACCTCCTTTCTCAGGGCAAGCGTTCGGGGCTCCATTGTCGTATGTTTCCTTTTCCCTCCGATGTTCCCCTGCCCGTCGTCGCTGAGACAAGATGGGCGTAATTAGCTCCGCTCTCGTCCCACGTCAGTCGCTCCAGACCACCGTTCCCTTTTGTTACATGGGCCCAGGATGTGCACCACCCCAGAAACACACGCTGCCGGTCAGCCAGGAGGCACCTGAATCTCCCCTAGGAACAGGCCAGCTTGGCAGAGCCAGACAGGGCCTCTCACTGCTGTCAGAGAAAACGACAGTGTTCTGGCTAACTGAGAGACAAAGAGACTTCTCTGGGGTAGGATTATCAGGTGTTTATTATGCGCATAAGGTACCTCTCCAGGGAGAGGGACCCCATATAGCAAGGTAACAGATCATTTATAGTCTTAACTTGGGTACAGTTGATTGGTCAAATGCAATAGTTAGGATACATTTGATTGGATACAGGCTTCAGTAATATGCATTAGGATTTTGAGCGGGGCCAAAATTATACAAATTGGCTGCTGAGAGTTTGATATCAAACCATTGGAAAATGGTGTCATTTTGTACAAACTGCAAGGGAGTTGGTACTCCTATAAAACAAGTAGTTAGTACTGCCCCACAGCATAACCTCCCCCTGCACAGAAACGGGAGGTATTCGTGGCTGTTGTTGCCAAAAGGACTCACCAATTTTCCTCAGTAGGATGGAGGAGTGCACATGTCGTGAATATCTCCCCTGGGATAACTAAAAGCATTCATACGTACGATACATAATAGCACATGTTGAATAAATAGCTCCGTTTGTATCAGCCCATCGCTTCCACCGGTACAGTCTGTGCAGCAGCGTCTCTCTCTGGTAGGGGAGCCGGCTTCAAATGGGAGTGGTGGATCCACGAGGGACGCTCTGCCACCTTGTCCGGTGTCCAACTGACTGGATCTTCAGCCTCTTGTGCAGTGGCTTCCACCACAGGTCGGGCCAATTCTCCAAAGGCTGTGATCCAAGGGCGACAGAATGCAGCAGCTCCTAAAAGGCTCGAACTTGCTTTTTGGTTACTGGCCATGTCATACAATGGATAGCTTCAACCAGACCTGGGGCCAACCTCCTTTCTCCATGGGTGAGAACATACCCAAGGTATTCTACTTTGTTCCCCTGATTGACCTTCCCCTGTGTGACTCACAGGGGGAGGATCTGACCCAGGCCAGGAGGCTTTAAAAGCCAGAGGCAAGGATGACCAGGGCAGCGAAGCGGACAAGGAGCTGCAGACAGGTGGGTCTACGAGGGAGTGTGACAGAGGGAGGCCTACGATGGTCAGGAAGACCTGCAACACCTGTGCCAGCACTACTGCTGTCTCCTCCACCTGTGCCTGCAGCCAGACAGACTGCCTGACCATGGGTGCCTCTACCCAGATCCTGGTGTGGCTTTGCAGGGACTAATCAATCGAGGCTGGGGGGACCATCCAGCGTGAAAGGTGCCTGCTGGTGGAATCTCTCAGGCAACAGGTGGAGGAGCTACAGGAGGAGAAGGCCAGGTTGAGGAGTATCCGACTCCATGAGCAGTTCCTGGATAGTATTCATGTGGAGTGAGCTGAGGTAACTGTCCCAGTGCACAGGACAGCTGATAAGCCACTGGTGGAGGAGGAGATAGATCAGGGTAGACACTGGCAGCTTGTTACTTCTGGCAGCAGGCAGTGTTCTAACCCTGCTCAGAACCCTCCCACTGGGGTACTGGGAAACAGTTATGCTGTACTGGATACAGGAGACAACGAATCGCCCCATACAGAAGAGGAGAAGCCTCATACCCCCAAGGCTGGGAAGTCTGCTGCCACCACTGCGAGGAGGAAACGTAGAGTAGTGGTGGTCGGGGACTCTCTTCTGAGGGGGACGGAGGCGCCCATCTGTCGCCCTGACATTTCATCTCGGGAGGTGTGCTGCCTGCCTGGGGCCCCTATCCGAGACGTTACAGAGGCATTGTCGAGGATTATCAGGCCCTCTGACTACTATCCCATGCTTCTCATCCATGTGGGCACTAATGATATTGTGAGGTATGATGCTGAGCAGGTCGAGTGACTTCAGGGCTCTGGGGCACGGGTGAAGGAGTTTAGGGCGCAGATGGTATTCTCCTCAATCCTGCCTGTCAGTGGTAGGGGCCCAGGCAGAGACAGGTGCATCCTAGAGGTGAATGCCTGGCTTCGAAGATGGTGTCACCAGGAAGGCTTTGGCTTCCTTGACCACAGGATGCTATTCCAGGAAGGACTGCTGGGCAGAGATGGTGTTCACCTTTCGAGGAGCGGAAAGACTGTATTTGGACACAGACTGGCTAACCTAGTGAGGAGGGCTTTAAACTAGGTTCGACGGGAGCAGGGGAGCAAAGCCCACAGGTAAGTGGAGAACATGGAAACCTGGGTGATGGGTCAGAAATGGGAGGCAGCATGGGCAACAATGTCAGAGTAAAAAGAGGGTCAGGGCAAAACAGGGAGGCAAGATCTAATCAATATCTTAGAGGCCTGTATACAAATGCAAGAAGTCTGGGTAATAAGCAGGAAGAACTGTAAGCGCTAGTAAATAAATACAACTATGACATTGTTGGCATCACAGAAACTTGGTGGGATAATACACACGGTTGGAATGTTAGTACTGAAGGGTACAGCCTGCTTAGAAAGGGTAGACAGGGAAGAAAGGGGGGAGGTGTTGCCTTATATATTAAAAATGTACACACTTGGACTGACGTGGAGATGGACGTAGGAGATGGACGTGTTGAGAGTCTCTGGGTTAGACTAAGAGGGGTAAAAACAAGGCTGATGTCCTGATAGGCATCTGCTACAGGCCGCCTAGCCAGGTGGAAGAGGTGGATGAGACTTTTTTTAAACAACTAACAAAGTCAAGCAGGGCCCCAGATTTGGTGGTGATGAGGGACTTCAACTATCCAGATATATGTTGGGAAACTAACACAGCAGGGCACAGACTGTCCAGTAAGTTCTTGGATTGTATTGGAGACAATTTTTTATTCCAAAAGGTTGAAAAAGCTACTGGGGGGAAGCTGTTTTAGATTTGATTTTAACAAATAGGGAGGAATTGGTAGAGAACTTGAAGGTGGAAGGCAGCTTGGGTGAAAGTGATCATGAAATCAGAGTTCACAATCCTAAGGAAGGATAGAACAGAAAACAGCAAAATAGAGATAGTGGATTTCGGGAGGGCAGATTTTGGTAAATTCAGAGAGCTGGTAGGTAAGGTCCCATGGGAAGCAAAACTGAGGGGAAAAACAGCTGAGGAGAGTTGGCAGTTTTTCAAAGGGACATTATTAAGGGCCCAAAAGCAAGCTATCCCGCTGTGTAGGAAAGATAGAAAATATAGAAAAAGACCGCCTTCGCTTAACCAGGAGACCTTGCATGATCTCAAAATAAAAAAGGAATTGTATAAAAAATGGAAACAAGGAAAAATTACAAAGGATGAATATAGGAAAACAACACAAGAATGCAGGAGAAAGATTAGAAAGGCTAAGGCACAAAATGCGCTCAAACTAGCTACAAGCATAAAGGGAAACAAGAAGGCTTTTTATAAATATATTAGAAGCAAGAGGAAGACCAGGGACAGGGTAGGGCCATTGGTCAGTGACAAGGGAGAAACAGTAACAGGGAACTTGGAAATGGCAGAGATGCTCAATGACTTCTTTGTTTCAGTCTTCACTGAGAAGTCTGATGAAGGAATGCCCAACATAGTGAATGCTAGTGGGAAAAGGGTAGGGTTAGAAGTTGAAATAAAAAAAGAACAAGTTAAAAATCATTTAGGAAAATTAGGTGTCTGCAAGTCACAAGGGCCTGATGAAATGCACCCTAGAATACTCAAGGAGCTGATAGACGAGGTAGCTGAGACTTTAGCTATCATCTTTGGAAAATCATGGGAGACAGGAGAGATTCCAGAAGACTGGAAAAGGGCAAATATAGTGCCCATCTATAAAAAGGGAAATAAGAATAACCCAGGAAACTACAGGCCAGTCAGCTTAACTTCAGTGCCAGGAAAGATAATGGAGCAGGTAATTAAAGAAATCATCTGGAAGCACTTGGAAGGTAGTAAGGTAATAGGAAACAGCCAGCATGGGTTTGTAAAGAATAAATCTTGTCAAACTAATCTGATAGCTTTCTTTGATAGGAAAACGAGCCTTGTGGATGGGAGGAAGTGGTAGATGTGGAATACCTAGACTTTAGTAAAGCATTTGATACGGTATCTCATGATATTCTTATCAAAAAACTAGGCAAATACAATTTAGATGACCCTACTATAAGGTGGGTGCATAACTGGCTGGATAACCGTACCCAGAGAGTAGTTCTTAATGGTTCTCAATCCTGCTGGAAAAGTATAACAAGTGGGGTTCCGCAGGGGTCTGTGTTAGGACCGGTTCTGTTCAATGTCTTCATCAATGATTTAGCTATTGGCATAGAAAGTACGCCTATTAAGTTTGCAGATGATACCAAGTTGGGAGGAGTTGCGACTACTTTCGAGGATAGGGTCGTAATTCAAAATGATCTGGATAAATTGGAGAAATGGTCTGAGGTAAACAGGATGAAGTTTAATAAGGACAAATGCAAAGTGCTCCACTTAGGAAGGAACAATCAGTGTCACACATACAGAATGGGAAAGGACTGCCTAGGAATGAGTACAGCAGAAAGGGATCTAGGGGTTATAGTGGACCACAAGCTAAATATGAGTCAACAGTGTGATGCTGTTGCAAAAAAAGCAAACATGATTCTGGGATGCATTAACAGGTGTGTTGTGAACAAGACACGAGAAGTCATTCTCCCGCTCTACTCTGCACTGGTTCAGCCTCAGCTGGAGTATTGTGTCCAGTTCTGGGCACCGCAGTTCAAAAAAGATGTGGAGAAACTAGAGAGGGTCCAGAGAAGAGCGACAAGAATGATTAAAGGTCTGGAGAATGTGACCTATGAAAAAAGGTTGAAAGAACTGGGCTTGTTTAGTTTGGAAAAGAGAAGATTGAGGGGGGACATGATAGTGCTCTTCAGGTATTTAAAAGGGAGTGACAAGGAGGAAGGAGAAAACTTGTTCTTCTTGGCCTCTGAGGATAGAACAAGAGGCAACAGGCTTAAACTGCAGCAAGGGAGGTTTAGGTTGGACATTAGGAAAAAGTTCCTAACCGTCAGGGTGGTCAAACACTGGAACGAATTGCCAAGGGAGGTTGTGGAATCTCCATCTCTGGAGATATTTAAGAACAGGTTAGATAGATGTCTATCAGGGACGGTTTAGATAGTACTTGGTCCTGCCATTGGGGCAGGGGGCTGGACTCGATGGCCTCTCGAGGTCCCTTCCTGTCCTAATGTTCTATGATTCTATGAAAATTGGAGTTTAGCTGGGGATGCACAATGACCTTTAGCAGCAAGATTAAAAAGCAAAGTGCGCGTGTCTGCCACACAGGCCTCTCTGTCTGGGCTAGCAATAAGCAAATTGTCTACATATTGAATGACTGACTGGAATCATCTCATCGGAGTTAGCTTCGAACCAGTCGGTCGTGTTTCTAGCTCTTCTTCCAAACACCAACAAGGCCGTGTTGTAAACTGTATCCCTCAGATGTTGCCATTTGGATGTCACATCGGCGCCCCCAGGGCCGCTGCGCAGATTTTCCTGGAGGGTCTCTCTGAACTTTTCAGCTTTCTCCGAGTTTGCCGTCTTTCTGGCGTCAATGCGGGGCCTTCCAGCAGGTTTAGAGCGGTGCAGCTTCTTGGGTCTCAGCTTGAGCTTGGAGCAAACTAGCGAGTGATCTGTATCGCAGTTAGCACTATGATAGCTGTGTGTCAGAAGGACGTTTTTGAGGTTGTTACGCCTAGTGATGACCACGTCTAGTTGATGCCAGTGCTTCGAGCATGGATGTCTCCACAACACTCTGTGCTGTGGCTTCGTTTGGAAGAATGTGTTTGTGATGCAGAGATTGTGGTACGTGCACAGTTCAAGGAGACGCTGTCCATTGTCATTCATTTTTCCCACACCGAAGTGTCCTAAGCAGGAAGGCCATGAAGCCCAGTCAGCTCCAACTCTTGCATTGAAGTCACCCAAGATGTACAGTTGTTCACGAGCAGGTATTTGCGCTACAGCAGCACTAAGCACGTCATAGAACTTGTCTTTTACTTCTGGTGTGGCGTACAGGGTTGGAGCATAAGCGCTGATCAGGTGGACAGGACCGACACAAGTTTGACGTGTGATCCGAAGAAGTCTTTCTGATCCTCCCATGACTAAATCAACTATTTGCAGAAGGGTGTTTCTGACAGCAAAGCCAACACCATGCTCTCTGGGTTCTTCTTGGGCTTTACCCTGCCAGAAAAAGGTGTAGTCCTTTTCCTTTAGAGATCCCGAATCTGCGAGTCGCGTCTCTTGCAGTGCAGCGATATCAACTCGGAGCCTCCTCAGTTCCTCGTTGATGACAGCGGTCTTTCGGGTGTCACTGATGGCCTGAAGATCTTCAGTCAAGCTGGTCAGCATGGTCCGCACATTCCAGCAAGCAAGCTTAAATAGTTGATGTTTCTCATTTCTTGTTGATTTTCTTATTGGTTTGCCTGGTGCCCAAATTGCAGTCACTTGTCAGGTTCAGGAACCTTGAGCCTCACGCACCCAGCGAGGCAGGTGAACTGTGGTGGGACAGTACCCTAGTGGCTGGGGGCTGCCCAGCTTGAGGCGGGCGGTGACTCCTGCACTCCTGGAGTACAAACGCTCACCGAGCCAGAGTACCCAGCAAGCACTTAGAGCGGCCAGAAGAACAGTACAGCAGACAGCCAGGTGCTGTGCCAACAACCACTGGCTCCAGCTATGCAGCGGCATCCAGACCTGTGCCAACTTTGGTAATCTCAGAGGAATGTACGAGGGTATGAAGAAGGCATTAGGACCCACCCAGAACAAGACGGCACCTCTGAAATCCAAATCTGGTGAAGTCATTGCTGACAAAGCCAAGCAGATGGACCGCTGGGTTCAGCACTACTCCGAGCTGTACTCATGCGAGAACATTGTGGTTGATGCAGCTCTCGATGCCATCGAGCTCCTGCCAGTAATGGACGAACTGGATGAAGAACCGACTGTGGATGAACTGAAGAGAGCCATCGACAGCACTGCAGCAGGAAAGGCCCCTGGCCAGCATGGTATACCACCAGAGGTAATCAAATGTGCCGCGGACACACTCCTGGAACCCCTACATGAGCTACTGTGCCTGTGCTGGAAAGAGGGTGAGGTTCCACAGGATATGCACGATGCTAACATTGTAACGTTGTATAAGAACAAAGGAGACAGAAGTGACTGCAACAACTACCGTGGAATCTCCCTCCTGAGCGTCACTGGTAAACTGTTCGCTCGCGTCATCCTTGGCAGACTCCAGAAGATTGCTGAGAGGGTGTACCCCGAATCGCAGTGTAGATTCCGCGCAGAGAGGTCTACTGTTGACATGGTCTTCTCTCTAAGGCAGCTGCAGGAGAAGTGCAGGGAGCAGAGAAAGCCACTCTACGTAGCCTTCATCGACCTGACCAAGGCCTTTGAGTTGGTCAGCAGGGATGGTCTGTTCAAACTGCTCCACATGATAGGCTGTCCTCCACGGTTACTCAAGATGATCCAGTCGTTCCACGAAGACATGAGAGGAACCGTCCAATATGACGGCACATTATCGGATGCTTTCAGAATCAGGAGCGGCGTCAAACAAGGATGCGTGCTTCCTCTGACATTGTTCAGGATCTTCTTCGCACTCCTCCTGAAGCATGCCTTTGGATCTTCAACAGAGGGCATCTTGCTGCACACAAGATCTGATGGGAAACTGTTTAACCTTGCAAGGCTGAAAGCAAAGTCTGAGGTGCGAGAAGTCCTCATCAGAGACATGCTGTTCGCAGACGATATTGCTGTAGTGTCTCACACAGAAGACCAGCTTCAAAAACTGCTGGATCAGTTCTCCAAAGCGTGCAAGGACTTTGGGCTTACCATCAGCCTAAAGAAGACAAACGTACTCGGTCAGGATGTTGCTGAATCCCCATCAATCAGCATTGACAACTATACGTTAGAAGTTGTCCACGAGTTCGTTTACCTCGGGTCCACCATCACTGACACCCTGTCATTGGACACTGAGCTAAATAGGAGGATCGGAAAAGTGGCCACAACTCTGTCCAGACTCAGCAAGAGAGTGTGGAGTAACAACAAGCTGTACACTCACACCAAAATGCAAGTCTACAGAGCCTGCATCCTCAGCACCCTCCTTTATGGCAGCGAGACTTGGACCCTGTATGCCCGCCAGGAAAAGAGGCTGAACGTCTTCCACTTGCGCTGCCTCAGGCGCATCCTTGGAATATCATGGAAGGACAGAGTGACCAACACCACCGTACTCGAGCAAGCTGGAATCCCAACGATGCACACCCTCCTCAGGCAGCGTCGACTCTGCTGGCTTGGCCACGTCCACAGGATGAATGATGGAAGGATTCCAAAAGACATCCTGTATGGTGAGCTAGCCTCTGGCAAAAGACCTCCCGGACGCCCCCAGTTGCGCTACAAAGATGTCTGCAAGAGAGACCTCAGAGAGTTAGACATTGAGCTGGACAACTGGGAAGAACTAGCAGACGACCGCGGCAGATGGAGGCAGGGGTTACACAAGGGCCTTCAGAAGGGCGAGATGAGGATCAGACAGCTAGCAGAGGAGAAGCGAGCGCACAGAAAGCACACTAAGGACTTGCCAGACACCCACCACATCTGCAAGAGATGCAGCAAGGACTGTCACTCTCGTGTGAGTCTTCATAGTCACAATAGATGCTGTAAATGAAGTCGTCAATTGAAACTTTAAAGGGCGCGATCCATAGTCTATGCAGACTGAAGGATGCCTACCTACCTACATATTGAACTAACTGCGAGCCTCTGGACCAGTTCACATCCCTTAGATCATTAGTGACAGTGCGTGAAAAGATAGTTGGGGACCAGTGAACCCTTGAGGAAGTCGAGTCCATGTATACTGAACCCTGCTCTGCCAAGTGAATGCAGACAAATCCTGCAAATCGGGGTGGACCGGTATACTAAAGAAGGCAGCACACAAATCTATTACAGTAAAATATTGGTTAGTTGGAGCTATCTGAGTTATAATGCCCGACGGGTCTGGGACCACTGGATGTGGGACAATCACATAGTTATTAATTGCCCCTAAATCCTGTACAAAGCGGTATTCAGGTTACCGTCTGGGCCAGGCTTCGGCTTCTTGACCAGTGAACTAGGGGTATTACAGGGAGAGCAGCAGTCCACCAGTATTCCCTGTTCTAAATATCCATCTCCCAGGGGCTGGATTCCCTCTTCTGCTTCCCGGGTTAGAGGGCACTGTCGCACCGCTGGCGGTGGACCTGGCTTGACTTTAATTTGTACTGGGTCAGCCGATTTCAGTAGTCCCACATCAGTCAGTTTCCACCCCCAGAGGGTTGTGGGGAGATCCCCTCGCTCTTCTGGGAGGGAAGTCTTTTGTTCCCCATTGTTTAACACAGTTGCCAATGCGGGAAGCTGGCGTGCAGGCAAGCGGAGCTGTACGCCCTCCGGCGTGCATTCTGTTGTAGCTCTTAACTTACACAACAAATCCCGCCCTAACACATTCACCAGGCTGCCTTCTAGTATCATAAATGCATGTTGGGTAGTTATAGGACCCACCCGGACAGTTACATCTTGAGTCACAGGGACATCCCTAGGGTTCCCTTCTATCCCCATGATTAAGGCTTTTGATGTTATCTCTGTCTGAGGGGGCAAAGTAGTTAACGCGGAATAGGTGGCCCCTGTACCCACCAAATTCTCCCACATTAAGGGTTACTAATGGGTCTGAAGTATTACAGGGCAGAAAGGTACTGCAATAAGAGCCCCCAGACAGGGCCACCCAATAGGTCCCCACTAACTGTCAGTCCTGAGTAAAATCATTATCCTGAGCCCCCTGGCCCCATGATTTGCAATTCGATGAGGTCCCTATCACCAATCCACAAGCTGCCTCGACTGGGGGTCCCCTGGGGCAAAGGGGGCAGTCTCTTTTCCGGTGTCCAGGCTGTTTACAATAATTACAATTGTTATTCCCAGTGGCCGAAGTTGGTCTCTCTCTCCTTCCCTGACCTCTGTAGGGGGTTCTCCCTCCCCTAAGAGGGGAGGGATGTCCTTGCAGTGCGGCTGCTAAAATGCAAGCCTCCCTTTCTTTCTGTACTCGTTTTTCCTGCTGTTTTCATTCATTCCAGCCCCCGAATACATACGTAGCTATACTCACTATTTCAGACAATGACTTTCTCTGCCATCCGGGGGCATGTTTAGCAAAATACTTTTTTATGTCAGGGACTGATTGATCTACAAACATAGAAACTACTACAGACTGGTGCTCTCTAGCCTCTGGGGCAATTCCATCGTACATCCTAATCTGCCTGAATAATCGACTAAGATAAGCGGACAGATGTTTGTCAGGCTCCTGATGTAACTCACAAATTTTTCCCCAATTAACAGTCTTCTGCCCGGCTGCTTGTATACTAACAGCCCTCCTCGACCGGTATGCAGTAGTGTCAAGTGATCTGCATTAGTTGGGTCCCAATGAGGGTCTTCCCTGGGCCAAGTTACTTGTGTCTGCTCATTCGCATTTAAGATCTTCGTTCTTTCATCGGGAGTAAATAGGGTGGTTAACAGCAGCTGGACATCCTGCCAGGTAGGATCGTACGCCTGAAAAATTACCCTTATGGTCTCCACGACCTTCTTGGGGTCATCATTTAATCTAGGTCATTGTTGCTTCCATACCACCAAATCTTGGGGGGAGAAGGGCACATGAACCCTAGTTATTGCAGATTACGGTTGTCCCGGGCCAGCTTCCGGTATGGGGAGTACCTGAGTGACTAGGGCTGCCATCATGCTTGGGGAAGGTAAGGGGTTACTAACAGCCCCAGGTGGGGCGTAAGGTGGAGTTGGCTCTAAGGGGATCGGGTTATTCTCAGAAGTTTCATGTGTAACTTTCCGAGAGTTCCCAACACTCCGAACACGCACAGTTATCCCAAATATACCAATAATCCATTTGAGGCAGGAACTGTGGCTCCACTTGTTAGCGCAAAAATCACAACCTTCCTGAATCAAAACTACTGACTCCAGGCCACTTTTGGTCAGCCGTACCAAAGGCAGTCAGGGTGGGCCAAGCAGATTGACACAGTTCCATGGCTCGTTTCCTAGACAGACCCGCTGTCCCATCGATGGATTTCCAGTTTACCAGCACTTCCGCAAGTGGAGTGCCTTTTACTGTTCCTTGCCCCATTCAGAGACAGTGACCAGAACCCAGCCCTACACTACCCAACTCGGTGTCTCGACCTTACCATCTTCAAGAGAAATCCTCCTGTGCCTGCACCAGGACCCCACACCGAGTCTCCCAGGTGAACTCACCTGACGCCGGCGTTGGAGAGTCGCGGAAGGGCCGCCGGCGCGTCAGCACAGTCGGAGTCCAGCGAGTTAGCCTTGTCCTATCTGGGGTGCCAAAACTGTCAGAGAAAACGACAGTGTTCTGGCTAACTGAGAGACTCTTCTCTGGGGTAGGATTACCAGGTGTTTATTATGCGCATCCAGTACCCCTCCAGGGAGAGGGACCCCATATAGCAAGGGAACAGATCATTTACAGTCTTAACTTGGGTACAGCTGATTGGTCAAATGCAATAGTTAGGATACATTTGATTGGACACAGGCTTCAGTAACAGACGAACAAACAGGTATGTTCCAACTGTCAAGCAGTAATTCTTTAACATCCTATCTTGACGGGACACAGTACTCCTACTTCAGCTAGTTCCAGTTCTTTCCAGTTCCTTGCAGTTCTTGCTGTTCGTTCCTGTGTGGGGTCGTACCGTGGTCAGCTTGTCTGCCAGCAAGCAGGGCTAATCACGTGGGCACTTAGCCTTACGGAACCATGTTAGTTATGTTAACTTTACACAGTCCCTCACACTGCCAGGGGATCTCCCAAGCTCTCATGCTTTCGACCGAGGCTGCAGAATAAAAATGCTGCTCAGTCTCCAGCAAGGTCTCCCCGGGAAGCAGCAGAAACGCTCTGGCACAAATAGCCGAGGGGGACGGGAGGCCAAATCTGGAGCATCAGCTTTTGAATGGACCCCAAAATCTTTCATCTACTTACAATCATTATTTCTGTGGGGGTGAAGATGCCGCCCGCCGGTGACTGTATGTTGACAAAGAAATTTGGGCCTTACATGACTTCTCCTGCCTGCTGGCTTGACATCCTGAAAACTTGCTGGGCCCAACGGCTGATGCCTGCAGGGAGCCATGCTGGCCAGGCTAACCCTGGCAGATACTGCCCGGTGTCTGAGGGAGCAGAGAAGGGCCTCGGGGCCATCGCCCAGCGCAGACGCTGATGAAGCAGTGCCACAGCAGGAGCAGGCGTGGCAGGGGACTCTGCCACTGACCCGCCACGGAACCATGGGCAGCTCCCTTACCCGGGGTACCCAGTCTCAGCCTGGGCGCTCGGGTCTGGGTGCGCTGCACGGGGCAGGGGCCGGGGCCGGGGCCGGGGCCGCAGCTGAGACGCCTGGTGTCCCCGTGTGAGCGCGGCGCGTGTGTGCAGGGCGGCGGCGGTGGCGGCGATGGGAGAAGCCACAGGGCAGAACCCGCCCCGCCCCGCCCCGCCCCAGAGCCCGCGGGCGCCTCCCTCGGCCCGGCCCGGCCCGGCCCAGCGGGGGGATGGGCGGGCAGCGCCGCGCAGGTGGGTGCGGGGCCGAGCCGGGCCAGCGCCTTGGGGCAGCGCCGCGGCACCGGGCGGGGGGAGCCGCCTGACAGCCGAACTGCCGGCCGGGGTCAGAGCCCCCCTCCCCTGCGCCCCCCAGCTCCACCCCCCACTCCCTTTGTTCCTTGTCTGCTTCCCCCACTCCCGGCCTGGCCTTGGGGACTCCCTTCCTCTTGCCCCGGCCCCGCCCCTCGGTGCAGGGGTCAGACAGGAGCCCCCCTCCCTGCCCTGCCCTGCATGGAGCGCCAGGCCCCCTCCCAGGGATGGAGCTCAGCTCGCCCAGATCTGAGAGGGGGTAGCACTGCCCCTGCAGCCCCGACCGGGGCACCTGCTTTTGCAGAATACACCCCGGAAGCCCTGCCCTGCCCTGCCCTGCCCTTTGCTTGCCAGCTGCAGCCTGTGTCTGGGGGCAGCAGGACAAGGCAGAGGGCCTGGCATCGACGGAGTAGATGAACTAGTACAGTTTTTATAGTCCCTCTGCTGAAAGGTGGGGTCCATCCCAAAGTTGGGGGCCACCCAAATATCCCTTTCCCCACAATCCCAGTGCCCCCTCCTCATCCAGCTGAGTCCATCTGCCCCCTCCGTGGCGTGTTCCCCAGGGCTTGGGCCAGTTCAGTTTGTCTGGAGTGAGCTGAGAGCTGGTCTCAGGTGCTAAAGCCAGAAGGGACTGCTGGGGTCTTTGCCTCCAATCTCCTGCACAGGCCAGGTCAGAGCTCCTCACACCAAAACCTCTGCATGAAATCTAGAATGTTGTCTTTTCTGAGCTGTAGCTTTAAGGGCCTTCAGTGATGAAGAATCCACCGTGTTCCTAACAGATTTGGGCCAGCGTTAATTCCCCCCTGCTCCTAACAAATTTTTGCACCTTCCTTTTAGTCTGAATTTGTATTGAGTCACTTTCCAACTCTCGGTTCTCATTATGCCATTTTGTGCTAGAAAAAAGAGCTGTCTGCCTCTGGAAATCTCTTCCCCAGGTGAGAACAACAAGAAGTCCTGTAGCACCTTATAGACTAACAGATATTTTCAAGCATAAGCTTTCGTGGGTAAAGACCCGCTTCTCATTAAGCAGGTCTTTAGCCACGAACGTTTATGCTCCAAAATATCTGTTAGCTGATAGGGTGCCACAGAACTTCTTATTGTTCTCAAAGATATAGACTAACACAGCTACCTCTCTGATACTTGTTCCCCAGGTGAGGACATTTAGACCATCCTCTGGTCCTCTTTTAACCTGAACCTTCTGCATAGACTGAGCTGCTGACCTGTCTCCTGCAAGGCGGGAGAAGGGAAAAAAATTATTCCCCTTAGCCTCTGAAAATAGGACAAGGAGCAATGGGCTTAAATTGCATCTAGGGAGGTTTAGATTGGACATTGGTGGAAAATTACTATCAGGGTGGTTAATTACTGAAATAAATTGCCTAGGTTGGTTGTAGAATCTCCACAATTGATGCTATTTAAGAGCAAGTTAAATAAATATCTAGCAGGGGTGATTTAGATCGGGTTTGGCAACTTGTGGCTCCGGAGCCACATGCAGCTCTGGAGGCTGCTGCCACTTAAACAAAAAAACTAAATTCAGTTGCCTATCATTAAACCTACTGAACTTAGGTTTTTGTTTAAGTGGCGGCAGCCTCTGGGGTTGCTGAGCAGTCAGCTGCAGCAGGGCAGGGAGCCTGGAAATGAAAGCCAGCCAGGCAGGGAGGTGCCCCACATGGGCGGAAGCCTAAGCCAGCAGGAGAGCTGTGGGAGCCACGCCAAGAAGGTGGTGAGGAGCAGCAGGATGGTGGGGAGGAGCCGCACGTGCTGAGGCGAGTTAATCCTGGGGATCGTGGGGGCAGAGGTTGGAGCTCAGAGGGGTTAAGCCTGGGGATGTGGGAGGGTTTGTGGGATGTGGGGGGTACAGCCTGGGGAGCTGGGGTGGATTTGGGGATTGAGGCCGGTTAAGCCTGGAGATGGGTGTAACTTAACTTTCTAACTGGTACCCATCATTGTGTGTGCTGGTCTGAAAACAGGGGTGACAGAAAGCGCGGTTTGCCATTATTAGTGAGGACTGTCTCCTCTTCACCGGCGCTGCGGCTCCTGAAGGGTTGAGTTTTGTAGGTGAATTTGAAAAAATGGCTCTTCTCGCTCTTTTGGTTGCAGACCCCTGATCTAGATGGTGCTTGGCCCTACTGTGAGGGCAGGGGACTGGACTCAGTGCCCTCTTGAGGTCCCTTCCAGTCCTCATGTTCTAAGATTCTGTGCTTCCCAGCCCCCAAAGCATTCTTGTCTCTCTTCTCCTGAGCCTGTCCAATCCCCAGCTCCCATCGTCTCTCTTCTTTTTAAAAACATGCTTCCACTGAGGAATCGAAAGAAATGTCGTGGTTTGCGTTTCACTTAGGAGAGGCTGTGAGATGGGGAGCCTGAAAGGGGCAGGGGGAAGCAGAGTGAAAATCAAACACCAGTAGAGAGAGGTTGAGCAAAAGCGGGGAGAGAGAAAAGCCCCTGGACAAATGACTGCAGTTGATGGAGTAACTATGTAGAGCTCGGATTCTCAAACTGGGGGACGTGCCTCCCGGGGGGCTGTGAAGAGATTCCTGGGAACCTTGATTGGCTTCCCCTGTGTGACTCACGTGGGGGAGGGCCTGACCCAGACCGGCAGGCTTTAAAAGCCCGAGGCAAGGGTGGCCAGGGAGCGAAGCGGACAGGGGAGTTTAAGAGGGAGCGGTGCCATGAATATTCTCCTTCTATGGCCCACAGACCTCCGGCTGCTTCCCTGTTCCCCGCCCCCCGTGTGCTTCTCATGTACTGGGGCACTGGAACCTTCCACTTTCAACACCTCCCGCAGCTTCCCAGCACTTTCCGAGTTCCACTCCCCCTCCCTCCCAGAGCCCCCTTCCAGTGGCCCAGCTCAGGTGAGGGGACACCCAGGGACTGTGTGTGAACCCAATGATTTGCAGGATCTGAAGGCACTGGGAGGGAGAGGGAGGAGCAGGTACGTGCGGGGCTCCAGCGTGTGAGAAGTGCCTGGGGGTGGGAGGCTGAGGGGCTGCATGTGGAACCCGTCCCTGTTTTAGGGACTCAGTTAAGGCAGGTCACTACTTGCCTGTCAGAGTCCGACCAGCAGGTTGGATCACAGGCGTTCCCTTGACACTCACTGGGTGTGCTGATCAGACTACTGAGTCCACCTCCCTGCCCTTTGGGGCACCCCACCACCCTGTCTTGCTGGGCCAGAAGCTCTGGTCTTCCCCAGCAAAGGCACAGAGTTGGGAGAACAGCCTCCCAGCAGGGGAAATCGGTCTTACCCAGGAAAGCTTATTATTATCTAATAAGTAAAGGTGTTAGCCTTTAAAGTGCTATGGGACTGCTTGTTGTTTGTGAAGCTGCAGATTAACACAGCCACCTTTCTGAGGCTGATAGCAGCTCAGCTCTGGGAGGGCTCAGTTACAGGGACTTGGCAGCACCCAGGAGCACAGCTTGAATGGGACCAAAACCACACACAAATCCATCTCAGTGTGTGGAAAAGCTTTGCACAGCAAGCTCGTCCTTTTTACCGATGAAAGAGAGATGCACAGTGGCTGCTCTCGCCCAGGTAACAGCTGTTTGCCTGGGGTTTGATAAAAAGCAGAAGTGTTTTTACTAGGTTTACAAGGTCAGATTTCAGTGGTTGCTAGTGCAATCAGATAGCTCCTATCAGAGACCAAGGAGTAGGCGGGCGCTATAGGGGCCTCTCAAGATGAGGGGGACCCACTAAAAACACGTGGCCCCAAATGATTCTGGGGGACCACTAAGGAGAAAACAGGGATGGGCATGGCGGTCAAAGGTTCAAAACGAGGGAGCCAGAGGGAGACGCAGAGCAGAGAACCCCAAACAACGCCACTGGCAATCAGATGGCTCAAAGTAAGTTACTAGATAAAAATAAAACACAACACCCCAGTTAACCCTAATACACAGACTGGGCCTACACTTACACCCGACTTTGGAGGGGGCATGTTAATCAGGGCGATGGGAGATTACTAATGAAGTGTTGCAATGAATATGCAGCACTTCATTAGGCTAATTCTCCTCCATGGCAACTTGGAGGTGCCGGTATGCGAGTAGCTGCGAGCACTTCGAAGTGCCTGCAGCTACGTGCATGCCAGTACTTCGAATTCTGGGGAGTAAAGGCACTCCGAAGTAGGGCTGGCACTCCGAAGTAGGGCCGGCACTTCGAGGTGCCGCAGCTACATGCCTGCTGGCACTGGGCAGTTTGACACTTTGAAGTTGTCATGGAGGAGAATTAGCATAATGAAGTGCTGCATATTCACTGCAGTGTTTCATTAGTAATCTCCCATCACCCTGATTAACGTGCCCCCTTTGAAGTTGGGAGCAAGTGTAGACAAGCCCAAAGAGAAGTCGTATTTCTCACCCTAGTTCTTAGTCCTGGTGCAGTTCTTCACAAGCCAGCACCCATCTTTTCGTCTGACCTGGGTCCAGCTGTGCTCCTCTGTCCATTTCATTACAGTTCTTAATTTTCCAGGTGTTCGCGTGTATCCTCTGGGGTGGGGAGGCAGTTTCAAAGACAGCTGAAGACCAATTATTCTTTGCTTCTCTGCCCTTGCCTAGAGTTTCCCCAGGGTGGGAATCCTTTGCTCAGTTATTGTGATGGGGTGCAGGGGTCCCCCTGCACTGCACCCCGTCCGCTGGCAGGAGTGACTCTCACTCAGCAGGTACAACAGCAGGTTTATTAGGCAACAGATGTCCAGTTTCTCACAGAAGCAACAGCACAGCAGCCAGAGACAGACCTTCCAACCTGTCCTGGGGGGAAGACCCCGAGGGGTGCCCCTCTGGGGTGTAGCTTTCCCCTCCTCAGGCTGGCTGCCTTCCAGCTCTCCCTTCTCCTCGCCTCTAACTGCCGCCCCCGATTCAAAACCCAGCTCAGCTCCTCCCTGCTCTTTGTTCAGGCAGAGGTGTTATCTGCCAGTTGTAGCCCCAGGGTCATCCTTAGCCACTGGGAGCTGCTGCTTGCCTCGGACATCCAGCCTGACTCACACATGCACCCCCCGCACTCCATCACATCTCTCCCCCCTTCCAGACCGCACTGAGCGGGGTCACTTAGCCAGTGACCTGGGGAAGTTCGGGGCCCTCCCTGCGTGACAGGGCATCGGCTATGGTGTTGTTGCTCCCCTTGACGTGGACCACCTCCATGTCGTAGTCCTGCAGGAGCAGACTCCACCGCAGGAGCTTGGCGTTGGCCCCTTTCATGTGATGCAGCCAGGTCAGGGGTGAGTGATCGGTGTACACGGTGAAACGCCGTCCAAACAGGTACGGCTGCAGCTTCCCCAGCGCCCACACCATGGCCAGACATTCCTTCTCTATGGCCGCATAGTTCTGCTCCCGGGGCAGCAGCTTCTTACTCAGGTACACAATGGGGTGTTTCTCCCCTTTGTCAGTCACCTGCATTAGCACCGCCCCCAGCCCCACGTCCGAGGCATCGGTGAACACCAGGAAGGGCTTGTTGAAGTCTGGATTTGCCAGCACTGGGGCCCTGACCAGAGCCTCCTTCAGCGCGCAGAGGGCCTCTTGGCACTGCTCGGTCCAAACCACCTTGTCAGGCTTTCCCTTTTTACACAGCTCCGTGAGGGGGGCTGCGATGGAGCTAAAGTGGGGCACAAACCTCCGGTAGTACCCCGCCATCCCAATGAAGGCCTGGACCTGCTTCTTAGTCTGGGGTGTTGGCCAATCTCTGACAGCCTCCACTTTAGCTGGCTCTGGCTTTAAGCAGCCGCTGCCCACCTTGTGGCCCAGGTAGGTCACCTCAGCCATCCCCACCTTGCACTTCCCTGCCTTGATAGTCAGACCAGCCTTCTGGAGTCGGTCCAGCACCTGCTTGACCTGGGACACATGGTCCTCCCACGTCTGGCTGAAGATGCAAATGTCGTCCATGTAAGCCAGGGCAAAGCTCTCCATCCCCTTCAGTAGCTGGTCCACCAGACGCTGGAAGGTAGCGGGTGCCCCCTTGAGGCCGAAGGGCAGGACCAAGAACTCGTAGAGCCCCACAGGAGTGATGAAAGCCGACTTCAGCCGGGCATCTTGGTCTAATGGCACTTGCCAGTACCCCTTGGTGAGGTCTATGGTGGTGAGGTAACGGGCTCCCCCCAGCTTGTCTAAAAGGTCATCAGGCCTGGGCATGGGGTAGGCGTCCAAGACAGTGATGGCGTTAAGCTTGCGATAGTCCACACAAAACCGAACAGACCCATCTTTTTTAGGGACTAACACCACGGGAGAGGCCCAGGGGCTGGACGAGGGTTGGATCACCCCCAGAGCCAGCATGTCTTCAACCTCCCGCTCTATGTCCTGAGCCGTCCTCCCTGTGGCTCTGAATGGCACACACTTGATAGGGGCGTGGGTGCCTGTCTCTATTCGGTGGACAGCCAGGTCAGTGCGTCCGGGTCTGTCCGAGAACAGCTGTTGATGCGAATGCAGCACCTCCTTGATCTCCGTCTGCTGGGCAGGGGTCAGCTGGTCTGAGAGGGGAATAGACTCCAGCAAGGAGCCGGCTCCAGTCCTCGTGAGTAAATCCACCAAGGGATCTTCCCCCTGCCCCTCCCAGTGTCTGCACACTGCCAGCACCAAGTTCTGTCTGTCCCAGTAAGGTTTCATCATGTTCACATGATAGACCCGGTGGCTGTGGGCCCGGTTCGACAGTTCCACCACATAATTCACGTCATTTAGCTGTTTGACGACCTTGAAGGGCCCATCCCAGGCCGCTTGCAGCTTGTTCCGCCGCACAGGTATAAGGACCATCACTTGATCCCCGGTGGCATAGGCTCGGGCCCTGGCGTTACGGTCATACCAGACCTTTTGCTTCCTTTGGGCCATGGAGAGGTTCTCCCTGGCCAGGCCCATGAGCTCGGTGAGTTTTTCCCGGAAGGTCAGTACATACTGTACCACTGACTCCCCTTCAGGGGAGGCCGTCCCCTCCCACTCTTCTCTGAGCAAGTCCAAGGGTCCCCGTACCCTCCTTCCATACAGCAGCTCAAACGGGGAGAACCCCGTGGATTCCTGGGGCACCTCCCTGTATGCAAACAGCAGGTGGGGTAAGTACTTGTCCCAGTCATGGGGGTATTGATTCATGAAGGTTCTCAGCATCTGCTTCAGAGTCCCATTGAACCTCTCCACCAGCCCATTGGTCTGCGGGTGGTAGGCTGTGGCCCAGGTGTGCCGGACCCCACACTTGTCCCACAAGCTTTGCAGTAGGGCCGACATGAAGTTGGACCCCTGATCTGTGAGGACCTCCTTGGGGAACCCCACTCTGCTGAAAATGGACAGCAGTGCATCTGCCACGGTGTCAGCGTCGATAGAGGTCAAGGCCACTGCTTCTGGGTATCGCGTGGCAAAATCTACCACTACCAAAATATATTTCTTCCCCGAACGCGTTGCCTTGCTGAAGGGTCCCACTATGTCTATAGCCACTTCCTGGAAAGGCTCCTCTATGATGGGCAGTGGCCTCAGGGCAGCTTTCCCCTTGTCCCGGCTCTTCCCCACCCTCTGGCAGGGATCGCAGGACAGGCAATACAGACGGACAGCTGCAAAGATCCCTGGCCAGAAAAAGTTCTGTAACAACCTTCTCCTGGTGCGGTGGATCCCCTGGTGTCCTGCGAGCGGGACATCATGAGCTAGGTACAGCAGCCTGCGCCGGTACTTTTGGGGAACCACCAGTTGCCTCTGGACCTTCCATGGCTCCGCTTTGCGTCTGGGAGCCCATTCCCGGTACAGGAATCCCTTTTCCCACAGGAATCTCTCCCTGCAGCCCTCCCCCAGCTGCGGAGCTGGGCTGAGACTGGCCAGTTCCCTCAGCTTCTGCAAGGAGGGGTCTCTCTGCTGCTCTGCCTGGAATTCTTCCGCTCGGGCAGGAGCGGAGGCTACTTCCCCATCCCTGCCTGGCTCCAGCATCCCTGGCCTGTGAGATCTGGTTTTTGGGAGCCCCCTTTCTCTCAGGGTTGGCCCCTGTGGCTTTGGCTGGGCCTGTACCCCTGAATCTGGGGAGCGCACCCCTCGTTTTCTTTGGCTACGGGTCAGGACCAGGGCACGAGGGCGTTCACCTTGCCAGTTCTCCAGGTCAGCCCCCATCAGTACATCTGCCGGCAAATGGCTGTGCACGCCCACTTCCTTGGGGCCTTCCTTCTTCCCCCATTTCAGGTGCACCCTCGCCATGGGCACCTTGAAAGGGGTCCCATCAATTCCTGTTATCGTCAGGTGGGAATCGGGTATCATGCAGCCCGGTGCCACCACCCCGGGTCGGGCCAGCGTCACGTCAGCGCCTGTGTCCCAGAACCCCGTGACCTTTTTCCCGTCTACCTCGAGGTGTTTGAGACACTTGCTCCACAGAGGTAGCGCTGCCCCCACTCTGTAAACTGGCCTCTGAGCATTTGGTCCCCCTGAGGAGCTGGTCTGTGGGGCGGATTCGGCCCAATCCGAGTGCCCATTGTCAGCACCACCCGCCTTGGCCGCCAGCCCCTCTGACTTCTGGGACCCCACCCAGTTGACTCCATGACCCCCCGGCCTGCTCAACCTGTCTGGGAGCCTGGGGCACTGGGCTGCTCTATGCCCCTTTCGCCCACAGCGGTAACAGCCTGGGTCTGGTTGTGTCCCTCGGGCCGGCTGCTCTGTCCGGGCTCTGTTTGGCTCTCTGGGGGGTGGGTGGCTGGCCCCTCTTTCCTGGGCTTGCCCAAGAGGTGGTCCCCTCTGTCGTACAGTTAGGGACCGGTCTCTCTGAGATTCTTGGTTTCTCCAGGACTCCCTCTCCCTCCGGGACTCCCTCTCCTTGTGGGGCTCACTTTCAAACCTGGCCCGGCTGTTTGTGAAGTCATCTGCCAGTTTCCCTGCATCATGTGAGTCCCCCGGCTTCCGGTCCACGAGCCACACCCTCAGGTCAGGTGCGCACATCTCGTAGAATCGCTCCACAACTGCCAGCTCGATCAGGTCCTCTACGGACTGGACTCCCATTCCGAATGCCCACTTCTGGTAGTATTGCTTCAGGCGGGCGGTTGTATCTACGTGGGTTTCCTCTGGCCTCTTCTGCGCCTCCTGGAACTTCTTCTTGTACATCTCCGGAGTCAGCCCGAACTTATGCAGCAGGGCCTGTTTGAACCGTTCATAGTCCCCAGGCTGCAGCCCCACCAGCTGGCTGAGCACCGCTGCGCCCTTCCGGCCCAGCAAGGGGGTGAGGTGCCGGAGCCACTCATCTGGGGGAACCTCATGCAACTCACAGGCTCGCTCGAAGGCGGTAAGGAACTCGTCCATGTCCCCTGTGTCCTGACACTGGGCCAGCACACGCGTCTCCAAGTGACTGGCCACCCCGAGCCGTCTGGCCCTCTCCCCGCTTACCGCAGCTGGGGCCTCTTGGCGTCTCGCCTCTGCCATGGTTCGCTCATGCTCCCGCTCTCGCTCTCTCTCCTCCCGCTGTCTCTCTTGTAGCTGGCACTCGTGCTCACGCTCTCTTTCCCGTTCCTGGAGCTCACGCTCACGCTCTCTTTCCCGTTCCTGGAGCTCACGCTCACGCTCTCTTTCCCGTTCCTGGAGCTCACGCTCACGCTCTCTTTCCCGTTCCTGGCGCTCACGCTCTCTTTCCCGTTCCTGGCGCTCCAGTTCCTTTAATTTCACCTCGAGTTCCAGCCGTCTCAGCTCTGCGGCGGGGGACTCTGCCCGCGATGGACCACCGCTAGCTGAGCGCGACCTGGTGGGCACCGCGTCTGTCGGACGGCGTCGAGCCCCTGCTCCTGTCGGAGAATCCGAAATGCTTCCCGAGGCTGACCGGCCACTTTCTGCCGGGACAGGCTCTGCCCCCCCGGATCGGTCATTCTCTTCCAGCTGTGCAATGAGCTGGGCCTTGGTCGCCTTCCCCACGGTGAGGCCCCTCTCTCTGCACAGCCCTGCTAGCTCTGCCTTCAGGAGTCGGGTATAATCCATCTCCCCGCTATTTCCCGGGGTATCCACTCACCAGCAGCAGCTGCAGGAATGGCTCTGTTCCCCCTCTGACTCTTGTGAGACTCCTTCCTTCTCTGGTGCTCAGTCAGCCACTGCTGGGAGCTCATCCGTGGGTGCAGTGCATCCCACTTCTGACACCAGTGTGATGGGGTGCAGGGGTCCCCCTGCACTGCACCCCGTCCGCTGGCAGGAGTGACTCTCACTCAGCAGGTACAACAGCAGGTTTATTAGGCAACAGATGTCCAGTTTCTCACAGAAGCAACAGCATAGCAGCCAGAGACAGACCTTCCAACCTGTCCTGGGGGGAAGACCCCGAGGGGGGCCCCTCTGGGGTGTAGCTTTCCCCTCCTCAGGCTGGCTGCCTTCCAGCTCTCCCTTCTCCTCGCCTCTAACTGCCGCCCCCGATTCAAAACCCAGCTCAGCTCCTCCCTGCTCTTTGTTCAGGCAGAGGTGTTATCTGCCAGTTGTAGCCCCAGGGTCATCCTTAGCCACTGGGAGCTGCTGCTTGCCTCGGACATCCAGCCTGACTCACACATGCACCCCCCGCCACTCCATCACAGTTATTCCCCACTCCTGGAAAAAAAAAAAAAAAGGCAAATTCAAGATACAGTCAGCCTGGGGAACTCCTGGCCAGGTAAATACCCACAGTGCAACTGAGTTCAGAAAAGAGTTAGATAAATTCATGGAGTTATTGTCCAAGGTGGGCAGAGATGTGGCCCCATTCTCTAGGCATCCCTATGCCTTTGATTGCCAGAAGCTTGGCATGAACAACACTCAAAAATTGCCATGCTCTGTTCATTCCCTCTGGGCGACCTGGCACTGGCCACTGTGGCAACTCAGGATACTGGGCTAGATGGACCACGGTCTGATGCGGTCTGACTGCTCTTATGTTAAGCTTATAGAATAGACACTTTCAAAATTTGCTTGCAAATATCTGTCTTTATTAGCTATGTATCCACTACTCTCAGGCTCTGTGACCCATCAGTGCGGTCTCCCCTCCAAGCAATGTTACAGGCCTGCATGAAATGCTTAATTTGGAAGCTGATTGCCCACAAGGACAAGGGCATCTGTATGTATTTAAATACTTGAAATTGATCCTGTTGGAATCAATGTGGTCTCTACTGAGCGTCTGGTTTTCACTGGCCCATAAATTACTCCTGCTCAGTCCAGCCCTCCCCAATCTGTCTCTGGGAGTTTGTGGCATGTTCTCTGAGCCTCTGAGTGGTGCGTGCAGACACACGTCTGTTTCAGGAAGGTGGTTTTTGTTGTTCATGGGGGTGTTTATAGGATGCAGGAGAACTCTGGGCAAAGTGAACAGCCTGCAGTATAGTACCCTGGGATGATCTGTCCGGCCGCTGATTTCCAGTCTGTTTGGGTTTATATCCACATGTACGCCTTGAACTGGATTCTTTAACATTTGCAGTGATTTTCCATAGGTACCTGTCAGAGGCCTGATGCTGTTAGGTTGACTTGAATTTTCTATAGCATCTGCTATCAGCCTGTCTCCCAGATTTTTTTTGGAACTAAAATGGCCCAGAGGAACATTGTGGCTGAGCAGGGAAATCTTTGATTCCATTCCCAGCTCTGCCATTGATTCACTGTGTGACCATAGGCAAATCACATCATTTCTGTGCCTCGGTTTCTCTTGCTCTGTGGTGTCCTACATATTCCTGTCCGGTTGGCCAGCCACTCTAATTGCCTTTTTGTTCTTCTCCACTCGCTGCTCTTGTACCAACCAGTCCCTTGATCAATCACGCATGCTAATTTTTTAATAGGGAGATAATACGTTTCTTCCTCCCTCCTAGGAGGGCTGTGAGTCTTAATGAATGTTTGCTAAGCACTTGGAGAGGCATGTATGAAAGGAGCTACTGAAGTGCAACATATGACTGTGCAATAATTACAGACAGTCAAGGTGCAGCGACGTTATGTGGTGAAGAATGGGGAGCAGAGCAAGCAGCAGAAGGACGGCAAAGCAAACGGGCAAGGGAGAGAAATGTTAACGCTGAGATTTGAAACAAGGTGAAGCAAAACAGTAAACCGGCGAGCGGGCTTGACAAGATGAGAACGCTGGCGCTGGCCAGCTGTGCTTGGAGCGTTGATTTGACTTCTGGGCTTTAGCAGCTGAGTTTTGTGGGAAACTCTTTGTCAAGTGTTTCAGGACATTTGTCTTTATAGACGAAGGACGTGTTTCTGCCAGGACTGACTCCTGTCTCGCAGGATTGCGAGTGCCCCAGAACATGGGCATTCAGGAGGCAGCACACTGGGCTGTTGCTGCACAAACCCTGTGTGTCTGTGATGAGCTAGACCTTTTGCTGCTAGTGGCTGTCTGCTATACAGCGTCTGAGGCTGTTGGTGCTGTATGCTGAGAGATCCCTTTAGCAGAGGTGTGGAGGCTTGTGTCGTTGGAATGGAAAGCCCAGGGCTGTAGTCCTGTGTCATTGTGCATAAGATCTGTTTAGTGATGATCTGTTTCTGCAGCATGTGGGTTTGTTTGTGGGTTCTAAGTCCTCCGGTAAAGTGTGATCAGTCCCCCAGGAGAGGCTCAGGGCAGCTAGCGAAGTGCTCCGCATCTCGCTCGGTGGCTTACGACAGCTCTGTGTGTTCCTCTCCCTAATGACGTCAGTATCCGAAAAGTGCCGATGTTCCAAGTTCTGTGCCGGGGGAGGGTATCCAGCGTGGTGCTGTCCCCAGGCCCAGGAAGTGTATGTGTCTCGGAGCGCACTGCCCAGCGTGTCTGGCTCCTTCTGGGATATCCCAGGGAGATAGAAGAAGGCTGCCCAGGGGTCTCTAGGCATCACACTGGGAAATGGGTTGAAGATGCCTACTGGGCAGGAGCTGAGAAATAGCATCTCATCAGAGAGCTTTACCCATATGCACAGAGCTGCTCTCTGAAGCAGGTGGTGTTAGCCAACTCCATTACAAGGTGGGGAAACTGAGGCAAGCCTCCTGCTTACCACTAAACAGCTAGATGATAACAGAGTCAGAAATGTTCATACTCCACATACGCTGCTGGATGCATTGGCCCATGCTGTCCACAGCACGAGCTCCATTGCTGCTATGGTCTGCGTGCTAGAGAGGGGCAAACTTTGCTCTCATTTGCAGCAGTGTGAGCGTGGAGCAAACGCACCATCGTTCATCTCCTGGGTGTAGATTTGCATTGGAGGTGCTGAGAGGCAGAATCTGGCCTCTGAAGTGTAGACTGGGAGAGACTGCACTGCTTGCGTGATACCCCAGACGCAGACGGCGTGACGCCTGTTGGTGGAGAGTAGAGAAGGCTGTGCTGGAGCTGGAGAGCAGATTGAATGGAGAAATCTCAGCTGTGCTTAGATCTCAGTCTCCTAAGTGCCTTCTGGTTTGCACAGCACCAGACAGTGCTCAACAAACCACTGCCACAAGATGGAGAATAACAAGCAGCAAGTGCTGTGGGCTTAGGTCTTGAGCTTTCATGGGTGAGTTTTACGTACGAAAGCTCATGAACTAATAAATTGGTTAGTCTTTGAGGTGCCACAGGACTTCTTGTTGCTTGTGAAGTTACAGGCTAGCCCGGCTGCCTCTGAGACAAGTGGGGAAGTGCTGGCCTCCTGAAGTGGTTGTGTTCGCCGGTGGGCTTGGCTGGTCAGTGAGATAAGAAAACCTCTGTTTTAATCGAGTTGTAACTTTCCATGCAGCTCAAGGCACTTAAAAAGTAATAAATCCCTCATCCACTCCATTTCCTGCGCAGCCAGCCAGCCCCTTCCTTGTCTCTGCCAGCCCGCTCCTGGGCACCAAGACCCAGCCCAAGTGGATTTCTGTATTTGTGGCAGGCTGCCTTATTGACCTCTCTAATCAGCTAACTCCGCAGCACTGGTGCTCCAGGATATCTGTCCAGTGGCTCTGCCGTTCAGGTCAAAAAGCCGTCAGGCTGCAGGTCAGTCCGGTCATTCTGGGCTACACGGAGTCCCTTGCTCTCCCTGGGCCAGGCTCTCTCTTGTTGATTCTTTTTGTCTCTTTCCCTATGAATTTTTCATGGCTGTTGCGATCTGCAGCCAGCCCCTCTCATGTGCAGCACAGGCTGAGCTCCCAGGCGGGCATGTGCCAGTGGACCGTCCAACGCCTGTTACTCTGGCTGGCCCATGGCCAGTGAGTGAAAAAGCCCATCGCCCTGTCGCTGCCTCCCTTTAGCCAGGCAAAGCTGCACAGTGACTCTGGCTGGAATGTGCTTTCTCCACTACAGTGGATACAGGTACGTCCCTGTTGGGGCTGCAACCCCGTTAGCTGTCACTGAGCTAGCTTGGTACCAGAGTGGCGAAGTCACTGCAGAAGGGGCTGGACGCGCCCACCCGGAGCCCCAGGTAAGTCTTCAGGCAGCTAGTCCATCCTGACGCCTGTGTAGCCCACGGGTTGGGTCTCAGACATCCACAGAGGGCAAAGCCTCTGAGCAGTGAGATCTCCAGACAGTACTTCTCAGCACCTGCTACTGAGTCTCTTTCTCAGTCTCTCGCTTTCTCCTGCCTCTGACTGCCCGCTGCTGTCAGTTTGCCCACATCCCCCCCCAAAGATGGGCAGCTGCTTTATCTGTAACAGGCTGCAGGCCAGGCAGAGAATAAACCTGCTCTTGCAGTGGCTTCTGTCTTCTTGCTGACTCTGGGTGAGTTGAAAAGCATCAAATGCTCCAGTGTTCTCTGCTTTGCAATTCGTGCCATTTGTCCAGTGCTTGCGAGCAAGCCTGTGCGAGAGCAGTGCCTGCATTCCAGCCCTTGCTAATGACCTTACAGTTCCTCTGGGGAATTCCTCACTGACACAATGGTTCTTTGCATCCCATAGAATCATATAGAATCATAGAAGAGTAGGACTGGAAGGGACCTTGAGAGGCCATCGAGTCCAGCCCCCTGCCCTCATGGCAGGACCAAGCACTTTCTAGACCATCCCTGAAAGCCATCTATCTAACCTCTTCTTAAATAGCGCCAGTGATGGAGATTCTACCACCTCCCTTGGCAATTCGTTCCAGTGTTTGATCACCCTGACAGTTAGGAACTTTTTCCTAATGTCCAACCTGAACCTCCCCTGCTGCAATTTCAGTCCATTGTCTCTTGTTCTATCCTCAGAGGCAAGGAAGAACAAGTTCCCTCCCTCTGCCTTATGACACCCTTTTAGATACCTGAAAACTGCTATCATGTCCCCCCTCAATCTTCTCTTTTCCAAACTAAACAAGCCCAATTCTTTCAGCCTTTCTTCATAGGTCATGTTCTCTAGACCTTTGATCATTCTCGTTGCTCTCCTCTGGACCCTCTCCAATTTCTCCACATCCTTCCTGAACTGCGGTGCCCAGAACTGGACACAATACTCCAGCTGAGGCCTAACCAGCACAGAGTAGAGCGGGAGAATGACTTCTCGTGTCTTGTTTACAACACACCTGTTAATGCATCCTGGAATCATGTTTGCTTTTTTTGCAACAGCATCACACTGTTGACTCATATTTAGCTTGTGGTCCACTATAACCCCTAGATCCCTTTCTGCTGTACTCATTCCTAGGCAGTCCTTTCCCATTCTTTATGTGTGACACTGATTGTTCCTTCCTAAGTGGAGCACTTTGCATTTGTCCTTATTAAACTTCATCCTGTTTACCTCAGCCCATTTCTCCAGTTTATCCAGATCCTTTTGAATTATGACCCTATCCTGCAAAGCAGTTGCAACCCTTCCCAGCTTGGTATCATCTGCAAACTTAATAAGTGTACTTTCTATGTCAATATCTAAATTGTTAATGAAGATATTGAACAGAACCAGTCCTAAAACAGACCCCTGCGGAACCCCACTAGTTATACTTTTCCAGCAGGATTGAAAACCATTAATAACTACTCCCTGGGTACGGTTATCCAGCCAGTTGTTCACCCACCTTATAGTAGCTCCATCTAACTTGTATTTGCATAGTTTATTGATAAGTATATTATGTGAGACGGTGTCAAATGCTTTACTGAAGTCTAGGTATACCACATCCACCGCTTCTCCCTTATCCACAAGGGTCGTTATTCTATCAAAGAAAGCTATTAGATTGGTTTGACATGATCTGTTTTTAACAAAACCTAAAAGAGACCCCTGCGGAACCCCACCAGTTATACTTTTCCAGCAGGATTGAAAACCATTAATAACTACTCTCTGGGTACGGTTATCCAGCCAGTTGTTCACCCACCTTATAGTAGCCTCATCTAAGTTGTATTTGCGTAGTTTATTGATAAGTATATTATGTGAGACCGTGTCAAATGCTTTACTGAAGTCTAGGTATACCACATCCACCACTTCTCCCTTACCCACAAGGGTCGTTATTCTATCAAAGAAAGCTATTAGATTGGTTTGACATGATCTGTTTTTAACAAAACCATGCTGGCTGTTCCCTAGCACCTTACCACCTTCCAATTGCTTGCAGATGATTTCTTTAATTACCTGCTCCATTATCTTTCCTGGCACAGAAGTTAAGCTGACTGGCCTGTAGTTTCCCGGGTTATTCTTGTTCCCCTTTTTATAAATGGGTACTATATTTGCCCTTTTCTAGTCGTCTGGAATCTCTCCCGTCTCCCATGATTTTCCAAAAATGATTGCTAAAGGCTCAGATACCTCTTCTATCAGCTCCTTGAGGATTCTAGGATGCATTTCATCAGGCCCTGGTGATTTGCAGACATCTAATTTTTCTAAGTAAATTTTAATTTGTTCTTTTCTTATTTCAACTTCTAAACCTACCCCTTTTTCACTAGCATTCTCTGTGTCAGGCATTCCTTCAGATTTCTCAGTGAAGACCGAAACAAAGAAATCATCAAACATCTCTGCCATTTCCAAATTCCCTGTTACTGTTTCTCCCTCCTCACTGACCAATGGCCCTACCCTCTCCTTGGTCTTCCTCTTGTTACCAACGTATTTGTAAAAAGCCTTCTTGTTTCCCTTTATGCTTGTAGCTAGTTTGTGGTCATTTTGTGCCTTAGCCTTTCTAATCTCGCTCCTGCATGCTTGTGGTGTTTGCCTGTATTCTTCCTTTGTAATTTGTCCTAGTTTCCATTTCTTATACAATTCCTTTTTTAGTTTTAGATCATGCAAGATCTCCTGGTTAAGCCAAGGCAGTCTTTTGCCATGTTTTCTGCCATTATAGCATTGTCATTTTGTGTGTGTGTGTGTGTGTGTGTGTGTGTGTGTGTGTGTGTGTATATAGTCAATATATTAGATGTCATTATAGCAACCCTATAATGACACCCCCATGCCAAGAACGCTCTCAGGCCTAAACTAACGTTAAGAACTACAATGTCCAACCTAACCACCAGGCTGTGCATGGAATGGGCTGCGCGTGTGTTACAGGCCCCATTCTCGGACGATTCACAGAGACGAGGGTCTGTAAGAGTCCCAGCCTCCTGTGCTTTGGCGCTTTGCCTCAAATCCCGGAGCTCCTGGTGAGTCAGCTGCAGTGGTGGCCATCAAACAGGTACCCTGGAGGAGAACCCATGTGTGCAAGAGCCCCGGCAGAGTTCTGTAACAAGCTGTCGACAGTCTCGTGCAGCAGTGGGTTCGGGAGAGAAGGTTTGAACCTGAAGCCTCAGTTTTGTCTGCAAGGGAAAGAACTAGAAATAATATCGTCCATGGACTCATAGGTGCTGATCCAGGCCCATCATGAGCCCACAGTAAGGCCCTGTGACAGCGAGAAGGGCTGGGCTCGGTATCTAGGGATTCCTCTCAAGAATATAACCAAACCGACTCGAGCCCCTGCCCAGTAACCTGGGAACACTTCAGCCAACCCACTGGGTGTCTTCCCCTCTCGCCAGCCGAGAGTCTGAGGTAGAAGGAATCTGTTGAGCAAGAGTAGCAAAGCGGGAACCTAAGAAAACAATGCAGGCAGTACCAGAAACGAAGAAGAAACCTACAAGCAAGGCCCCCTCTCCAGAGTCTGCTGGGCAGAGTCCTTTACTTTAAGTTCTTGTGCCCAACACCCCTGCTTGTCTGGTGTGCCTCCTCCTCCCCATCTTCAACACCCCACTCCCAGCTCTGTCCGGTCAGCCCCGACCCAGAGTTCATAGCTACCTCAGCACAAAATCGCACCTCATTGTGTACTGCCCATTAGCTCACCATGCCCGATGGCTACCCACCTGCTCCTCCCACGAGGTCGCCTACTTTGGTGGTGAAAACCCAGTGGCTTCCACTCTCGGCCCAAAGCACAGTCCAACCAAAAGAAACTTCAGCATCTTCATCTGCGTGGAGCCTCGCTGAGCGCCACTCTTGAGGCAGCGGGCAAAAGCCTTACAGCCGGAGCCCTGAAGGCCTGTAGTCCGTCAGCTGAGAGTCCTCTCCTGCCTCTCAGAACTCTGGACGTGGAGCCCTTCTCCATGGAGCTTCTTCACGCTGACCGTCTCCCTCCTTTGAAATAGGTTAAACAAGGTCTGTCTCTTCCTGTCGCCCCACAATGCCTGTGAGCAGCGGTGATCACCGTTCGCAATCCCTGCATTTAGTGTTAATGTAATTGGTGTCCCACGGCGACACAGTTAACGGCAACGAGCAAAGCACGGCTCCATCAGTTGAACATCCAGCAAATCTAAGCAAGCAGAAGTGAACCGTACCTACCTACTCAAGCCCACGGTCTCCCCCCGTGTATAAGGGAAGCTTTCCTTCAGCTCCTACTTGCACCCAGGATCAGCATTAAGTAGGTGAGGAGCTCCTTTGATTCGGTGGGTAAAGCTGTCCAGCACTGAAGTGTTTGCCAGCTTGGGACTTGCATGCTCAGCACTGTGCAGGATCTAGCCTGTGATGCTCAAAAACCAACTAATCCCGCCGGTCCCTCAGAACAGGTGAAGGCAGTTGTTGTCCCCTTTGCGTAGAGGAGAAACTGAGGCACAGCCCAAGGGTGTGATTTGCCACAGGGAAGTCAGTATCTTCTAACCTGGACTCTTCCCTGAGGGGCCCTCGAGAGCACCCAGTGTGAACACAGCAGGGACCCTTCATCACAACAGAGCCTATGCTTTCACACCTGACTTCCACCCATCTTCAGGGAAAGGAAGTAGCACTCCAGTTACTCCTGGTACTATGGTAGTGTCTCAGAGGCTGACCCAGGGTCCTGAAGCCCATTGGTTAGCAGTAGCACTGCCATCTGCAATGGAAGCCAGATTCCCCCTCCTCTCTAGCTGCTGGGAAATTCTGTGGATGGCCGTCCTTCCTCTGTGTCTGCCACAGCCCAGCATGGTGTCGTGCTGTTGCATGTGGTTTTCTTTCATAGGAGGCCTAAAGCCAGGGCCTTGTGGTTGTTAACGATCTCATGGAGCTTTTTGCAAAGGTAAGGATCCCAGTATACCAGGGCAGGCTCGAATCAGGGACCTCTGGAGCTTAGTGCAGGAGCCTCCGTCTGCAGGCTGGCTCTCAGCTCATGCTGTAAAGGAGATGCATTTTTCTCGAAGTGGTCTAGGTGCCACTAGCCGGAACAGTGAACCACACCTGAGAGGTGTGTGGGTTACGCCAGTATTCAGCTGAATGCCAGCTCAGGCCACCAGTAGTCGCTTTCTTGTTCTGGGTATGGTAAGCAAGCTGGTAAAAGTAGAGCCAGTGCCTGTAGATGCTGCTGCTACGGGTCTGCTGCCATTGTAAACATCCATTGCTGCTCCTTCCATCAGATTTATACAAACACGGCTGTGGCAAAGCTGCCATTTTCCTGTTCCCGTTCAGAGAATCAGCCTGGCATTTGAACTGACCGTCTGCCTTCCGAAATTTCCATGCTAGACAGTGCTCCTTGCCACCCCTTCTCCCGTTGCTGTCGGATGGCTAATCTGCTCCACCTCCGCGTGAAAAGCAGGGAAAGAAAAGAGCAAAAAGCTTAGCGAATGTTTGGGTGCAGAATGGGGAGCTGCAAAAGTGAAGCTACTTCGGCCTGCGGCTGCCACAGGCAGTATGCGTGTGAGAGCTGCTTGGACATAAGAACAGCCACAGTCGGTCAGATTGAAGGTCCATCCAGCCCCATGTCCTGTCTTCCAACAATGGCCAATGCCGGGTGCCCCAGCGGGAGTGAACAGAACAAGGAATCATCAAGTGATCCATCCCCTGTCATCCATTCCCAGCTCCTGACAAACACAGGCCAGGGACACCATTCCCACCCATCCTGGCTAGTACCCAGTGATGGACCCAACCTCCATGAATTTATCTAGCTCTTTTTGAATGCTGTGAAAGTCCTGCTCTTCACAGTATCTTCTGGCGAGGATTTCCACAGCTTGGCTGTGCATTCTGTGAAGAAAAACTTCCTTTTGGTTTGTTTCATCTAGTGACCCCTAGTTCTTGTGTTACGGGAACTTTTCCTAATTCACTTTCTCCACACCAGTCATGATTTTACAGACCTCTATCGTATCCCTGCTTAGTCTCCTCTTTTCTAAGCTGAAAACTCCAGTCTTTTTAATTTCTCTTTTTAAAACACTGCTGGCTGACCCTTTTCTTTGGTATCTGTGTTCATTAGCATAGGTTTCTTCCTAGATTTCATGTTCTCTCAAAGGGCGTCTACGCAGCAAAGTTATTTTGGAATAACAGCCACTAATCCGAAATAACTTTGTGAGCATCTACACAGCAAAACCACTGTTTCAAAATAATTTTGAAATAGTGGATGGCTTACATCGAATTCTGAAAACCTCATTCTATGAGGAAGAGTTCCTATTCTGAAATAGGTATTTTAAAATAAGAGCTGTGTAGACAGGAAATAAAGGCTATTTCAAAATACGCTGTAGTGCTTCTAGGGGCTTTAATCTCAGATAGTGCATCCACACACAGTAGAGCCTGTTGTGACATGCATTTTGTGGGTAGACACACTATTTTGAAATAAGCTGTTCTGGAAAATGACCTCCTGATATCCTTTCCAGCCCTAGAGTTTGATGAGTCCACGAAAATCTCTTCCAGAACAGCTTATTCCAAAATGACGCTGCTGTGTAGACAGCCTCAGTGGGGGTGGTCTTCAGCCAACATGTGAGCCACACAGTATCTTCTATCTCTGTGCTCTTCCATGCGATTAAGCGGTGTGTTTCATCCCACAGCTGCCAGCCAGCTCAGCACTGTGGCAGACATGAAAAATTCAAGAGGAGGATTTGAGGATTCAGCAAAGCTGAGTGAAACAGCCGCCTGGATGACACCAGCCAGAGAGATGAGAGCTTAATCAAAAGATGGCAAGAATGCACACCTACTTTCCATGCCGGGCCGTGGCGGTTTGTTTGTCCCTCTGGCCCACTTGAACTTAAAAGCTACCGCCAATTTGCTGGGAAGTTCAGAGATGGCTGATAATTTCCGAGCCACATCCATGTTCCTCTGAGAAGTGTCTGTCTTGTTACACTCTCGGCCGCCCTTCACTGCAGTCTCTGAAGTGCCGTCAGTGCGGAAAGGCAGCATTCAGCTGCAGAGGAAGGCTTTGCGTAATGCAGCGAGTGGGTTGGAGCTCAGTGAATCAGTTAAATGTCAATTTTTATGTGCTGTGCTGTGATGGATTTTAATAGACTCCTGTTCTCCATATATTTTGCTTGAAACATTAGGGCCTTTTGATCATTCTGATTAAAAATGCATTGTTTCTGCCAGCTTTCCTTCCTGTGGGGAGATGGCTAGGAAGGGTGTCTAGCGGAAATAATTAGAATGAAGGACACAACAAAATAGAATAAAGTTGTAGGGAAAAGCGTTTTTGTATTACAAAACCACATCTCCCGCGTAGCCATACCTTTCCTCCTGACAGAGTTAAAATGCTCCGGACACTCTTATGCAATGTCTCCTGGCCACAGAAATGCAGCTGCCTCTCAGGTGAAATGGCACAGCTGTTTAATGACTAGTGAAAGCTGGCTGTTACCACTAATACGTCTGGTAGGATTTCTAATGGCCCTGTAGCCCCCCTCCAAGCATGCTTTGGTACGAGTTTGGTGAAGGTAGGGCAGGAAACATAGGAGAATATTCTAACCAATTGAAGTTGCACTGTTGGAGCAGGTTGATGACTCCCTCTAATCTTTCCCATCCATGTGCAGATTTTTTCCATCCGTGTGCGTGGAATAAATGTTACGAGCACCAAGCATATGTGAATGTGCACCAGGAGCAGAAACGAAACCTACCTGGGCACTCTGCTAATCAGCTGGGCAACATGTGAGGCTCTCCTGAGCAGCCGCACAAGCACACAGCTTGCAGAGAACACTGGAGTGAATGTAATTGCCTCTATTGGGGATTTGGCAAGGGATAAAGTCCCTTAGGGTCTTTAACAACCACAGATCGGGGTTCTACCTCTCACCTGTTGCAAGGCAGCAACTCCAGTATCCCCTCTTGTCCTTCCTAAAGTCAGGTTAGCACGCTACATAGCTAACTCCAGCCCTGATAGGAAAAGGAGATCTGCAGTCGTGTTTAGTGTGGAAGAGGCGTCATTCAGAACCCTTATGAAATGAGACTATGCTTTGAAAATTTAAAGACAAAGCAAACCTCAAACCAGCGCAATGCAAAGGAGCATAGCAAATCCCAGCCTGGCCGTTGGCCCAGACTGAGGTGCTACAAACTTCTCTACTTTGTGGGAAATATCAATAGCATAGTACCCCACCGCTTGCTGTTTGAAGTTGTCTTGGAGCTACCGGAAGGGGATAGCTGCCTCTGGGAATTGCTTGGAAGGTATCTGCACTTCAAAATGGACCCGGACATGGCACCGGTTAGAAAAAGGGCTTTTCTGAAATATTACCGAAAGACCTTGGGGTAAGCTGGGGGCGGACCCAGAGACACGAAAACTCCCGCAGGCAGAAGGAGTCTTCCCATGGTTCTTTCCAGGTGAGGAGAAGAATTTTAGCAAGTGCCTCCCGGGGGATCCCCTGCCGGTTCTCCACGGGTCTAGTGCGAGGGTGGCAGTCCTCCCTTCCCTGGCGGGGTCTCTGCCCAGTTCAGCCAGGCCTTTGTGAGCCCTGCAATAATACCTGCCTTGAGAGCCATAGAGAGCTACTCGGAGGCTACACGTGGACAGAATGGTGGGTGCTACAAGACACCGGGGTCGCTTTACACTGGCCTTCTGAGAGCTGTGCTACCCTGGGCCAGTCACAGGTACTGATGTTGGTCTATAAAGTCCCTTGTGGTGCAAGCCACTCTCAGACCAGACGGCCAGTTTGAAAGCAAAGGAACCTTTGCTGCACTGTCCATGAGGGCGTCCAGTTTGTAAATCTCCACAGGACAGCCAACGACGTGGCAGCCACTTACGTGGGTGAGGCCTCCCTTCTCGGGAGCAGAGCTCTTCATGCTTGGACTGTCAGTGTGGTATCGCTTTTTGCAAGCGATCTATGCTGCACTCGGTTCAAAAGTCACAAAATAAGAGAAGAGGTGACAATAGACTCTGGCCAAGACTGTCTCGTTCACCAGCTGGCCACCAAGTTCTTCAAAGGATCTGTGCCTGGGCATAGGTGTCAGTGGACACGTTACCTCTTCCAGTCTGCTCCCTTTGCTACGGGCACATAGCCACTGTAGAGCCTGGAGGAGCCACGGCCCACCCACTTAGCATCCAGCCCCCACCCAGCCCTGACTGGGTCTGGCCCCAGTGCTTGCCCGGCCCCATTCTGCATGCCAGTCCCATGCTCCAGCAGGGGCGTGGGGTCGAGGGCTCATCCCACTCCACATGCCGGCTGCTTCTGCTGGGAGGTGGGGTGGCCACCACGTCAAGCCACTCCCAGCAGAGTCGGGGCCCACCCAAGTACCCCACCCTGGCTACACCCCTGCTTTGCTAGGGGTGTTTCCCATCACAACTTACAAAGGCACTGTCTGGGAAAATGCCGAGGGGCAGTTTGAATGGGGTGTGCACCTCTGCTGGGTGGATTCAGAGCTGCACAGCTGTGGGCGTCCGGCTTCAGGACCACGAGCTGCGGGGTTCTATTCCTGCTGTCGCCACACAGCTCTGAGTGGCCCTCGCCTGCTGCACAGTGACAGCCGTGGCGCTGAGGATGGCTGGGGCTTGCTTACGCTATTATTTTCAGCCTACGGATTAAAAACGCTGCATCAGAGCAAGGCAACGTCTACTTGGCAGTATGATGGCCAGCTTGACAAAGAAGCAAATTCACAGACAAAAATGATTTAGTTGGGCGATGAATAGGCTGCAAACTGCCAGGCCAAATACTCGTCCCCAATGGAAGCCTATAATTAGAACAGGCTCTGATGTAAAATAGAGCCCTGGGGCCGCCCAGCTGTATTGTAACATAAACTGAACTGGAAGAAAGGGTCCTGCAGCTACACACAGAGTAAACTCAAACCCTTGAGTCCAATGAGATCTGAATTGGTTCAGTGCAGCATAAGATGAGCAATGGGAGGTTGCTGCCCACAGTGTCAGATACAGGCAAAGCCTTTGCCAAACAAAGCGGCAGATCCCAGAGCAGCAGTCACAGTGGGGTCTGTAGCCGGCAGTGCTCAGAGCTGACTGGAAACCAGAGCAGAGAAACGAAAGGACGAGGTTCTCGGGACACCCTCATGTTCCTTATTGGCCACTTTGGGGGACAGCTGGGGGACACCTCATCCATTTCGTGGCACCAAGCGTCCATTCCAAATGCTGCCCAAGGCCATTCCCTCCAATGACACTGACCAGCTGTTCCAGGTCAGAGCACAGCCATGGCCCAAGCAGAGCTTAACGTGTAATGAAAGTGGTGCTGAGGCTGGAGCAGACTCTTTACATTCATAACGGATGTGGCAAGGCCAGTGACGTCGGGGCTCTGTGGCAGGGGCAGAAGTCAGCCCTGGCATGAGTTAAGCACGGGGCTTACCAGTGCAGCACAGCACCGTACAACCACGTAGGGTTGTGAAATGAAGAACTCTGCCTCCCCCCGAAAGAAGGTTGTGTTTAGCCAAGGTAGCCTTGGGCCCAGTTGTTCATGTTAGTGTAAGAGGTGGCGCCTGGCCACAGAATTGAGAGCTGAACTTTCATGGAGTTCTTGGGTGTTTGGACCTTTGGGTTTTGGGTCAGTTCCGGTGCTGTGTAGCACCTCTTCTCTTAGGAAAAGTACCAGCACTGCCAGAAGAGGTTAGCATGGTGGAGGTAACAACGTCTTATTTGTGTCTGTGGCATTTAGATTTCCAGGAGAGCTGTGCTAACTTCCAGTAGGGCCTGGTACCCAGCAGAGACCATCACCTGCCTGCTCGCTTCCCCTGGGAGATACCATCCCCTGCTGAGAACTGATTTACAACAGGCTGGTGCTGCAGTTTTGAGTTAGGAGACTGAATTCTGTTCCTAGTTCTGCCAGCGACTTTGTGTGTGACCTTGGGAAAGGCCAACTCTGCCTCCATTTCCTTCTGTAAGAAAGGGGGACTCGCGGTACATACCCATCTCTGGAAAGCGCTGTCAGATCTGTGGAAGAAAATCATGATTATAAATGTTAAATATTCCTATTCTTCTCTACCTCGTGGAGGGCAGTGGGGTATTTTGTCAGCTGACTAAGGTGGCAGATTCTCTAGTCTACATCTGACAAAGTAAGCTCCAGCCCCTGAAAGCTTAGGACCAAATGAACATGTTTAGTCTTTAAAGTGCCACAGGACTCCTCGTTTTTGCTGAAACAGGCTAACGTGGCTCCTGCTCTGAGTCCAGTCCTTCCTCGTGTTTCCATAACACCTTAACCACTTCCCCATCCTGTATTTAAACAGGGAAAACACTTCAAAGATGGTATTTCTCCAGACCCCTTCCCATCACATTACCAGCACCCAGGGTTTGTCTAGAATTGTACATCTTCAGAATGACACTAAATTATCCCACCCAACAGCCCTGCAGAGCCAGTAAAGAGCAAAGACTCCCAGGAAGCAGAGTCCTGAGGAGATGTGCTGAAAGGAAAAATATACCGTACCGCCTGTCTGACTCCAGCGTCGGCAGCACTGACCCCTCAGAGCAACACAGTGGAAATGTACCGATAACACCATGAAGCAGGTGCATCATTGCTCTCCTCAGCTCATAGACAGAGGAACCAGGGGCTGCGCAGTAAGAGAGTTCTGGCACTCCCCTGAATCTGGGCCTCAGTGCTGTGCTCAGACCAGCAGGCCCAAGTTACCCAGCTTCCAGTGAGGCTCCCTTCAGTGGATCCTTGAGGATTGCTGATGCCCTCGGCTGATGTGTCTGAGTGAGGGTGGAGAGGTGGGAGGTGAGATAAGTGCTAGGTTCATCCCTGGCTCGTGAGCCTCTTTGGCCAAAGGGGTGAGACAGTGGACTTGTTCCTCCACGTGTTGGGCAGCTGAACATGGCAGGTATGTCTGCACTGCAGTCAAACGTTCACAGCCAGCCCAGGTCAAGTGACCCACGGGGCTTGGGCTGGGGGCTGTTAAACTCTGTGTTGACCCTGGGGCTCAAGGACCCTCCCCCACTGCAGAGCTTTGGCTGGAGTCTGAGCCTGAGCATAGGCACTGCAGTTGCACTGCCTCTGGCCAGAGTCCTAAGCCCAGGTCTGCTGGCAGAGGACATCCGCAGGTTTCTAATTGCAGCGTGGGATGTACCCTAGGGCTCCAGTTACAGGCAGGCAGAGCCACTTCTTCATTCTTGGTTTAATTCTCACCTCAGTTTGAATAGCAAGTTCACCAGCTTCTCTCGCATGGCTGCTCACCATCTGACCTCTGGTCAGGTCACGACAGATCTCGCAGCGAGAGACTGGGGTACCTCCGGCAGGGCTGTCTGTCATTTATTCCACAAGCCTGACTCAGCGCAGCCAGGACACTAGCTTGCCTCTCCGTGGGTCAGACCATCAGGTTCCGTGGTTCCTCTGTTGCAGGGACTCTGGATTGGAAAGGCTCCAGTGCAGAGCTTGCACAAGAGGAGAATTTTGCATCGGGTCTGGGATGTTCCTCCCTAGTCTCTTCCAGCTGTACCCTGGGGAACACTGTATGTCCACAACTGGGTCTCTCTGGCTTCTCAGTGAGAACCTTATGGACGGACCCAGTCCCAGCTGACACGATGACGCTCCATCACACCAACAAGAGGCTTTCAGGAGGTGCCTTGGCCAATGCCCTTTGAATCAAGACTAGCAGCAGGTAAGAGCTGGAAGGGGAAGACCACTATAATCAAATACTGATCTGTGAAGGGAAAGCAGGCACGTGCGTGCGCACACTGCCCATTACATGACATGAGCTAAATCTAGGGCCTGACCTTGTTTTTTCCCTCAAGCAGGAATATTAACCAACTGTGACACACCAGAAAAAAATTCCGCCTTCATTAGTCCTCCTGCTCATGCACACAGCTGACATCTCAGCTGTAGCCTTTGGTCTGCTTCTCACTCCCAGCAAGGCCCAGCACCCTCAGCTCCCGACCTCGCGTGTTGGGCAGGCTCTCGTGTTAATCAGATAAAATCATTTACGGGGCATGTGTTAGGGGAGGCAGGGAGGCGTGTCATGGCTAAGTTACTTGTGACAAAAAAATTTATTTACTTCCCTGAGGGAATCAGAGCTACTGGATGGTGCTAGATTTTTTTTTTTTTTTTGTCATATGTGGGAGGGAGCCTGGTGGTGTGAGCATTTCTCCACTGGTCTCTTATTTACCATGTCTGCTGGGGAACTGGCCAGACTCTGTGGCTAGCTCCTTGAGAACTGGCTGAAATGTGGCATGCTGTAGGGTCATTTTCCCTCTTTCGAGATGGTGCTTGTAGTCGGGCATCTTTACCAGAATGGTGCTTGGACATCCAATCTGCTCTGTTTGATGTTAATCCCCTTGGCTGCGTGTGTGCGCTCTCTTTGGACAGCAGTGCAGACTGCAGTTAGCCAACAATGCAGACCTCGGAGGGCCCTCAGGAACCACAAATCAAGCGAGGTACAAAGGAACAGGAACCAGGTTTATTGTCAATAGCACATGGGCTCCAGCACCCCCATAAGTCTCCAGTATGACTCAACAGTTTACACTGGTAAATGCATATACCGTGACAATGGACGCAACTCAGTTGATGGCAAGGGGCCTCCGTCATCCCCTAAGTCACCTGACACGGCCTCTGTTACACACACAGGTATAAACAAGTCACGTATCCAGGTACAACCCCCCTCATTGTAATACATCGATGACCCCCAGTGTAACTAGATCTACCCTGTAACTTGGGGATAGTAGCAGTACCATCAAAACATTATCGATCATGTTGTCATTACCTGTCCTGAACCTGGGTGGGAATGTACCTGGTGGTAGGCTGGCATCTATGGGGAGTGCATGGTGCCAAGCAGGATGTGTTTCTGTGTATCACTGAGTGCCTGGCACTGGGTGCTTTTTAGGTGTTTTTAGGTCCTGTGACTTATCAGCCCTGTCGCTTGCTGTACTCCTGGGAGCAGAATCTACGTAGCTCATGGTTTTTACTTTAACCCAATGTTGTACATGTTTGAGGTGCATTAGCCAGGCATTGACCATTATTCTCGGCCTTTAGCCTTACACCAAACCTGATTGTCAGGCCCTGTTGTTACTACAGTGCTGACATTGTTCCCTGTAAGCCATGCGCTTGGGCTGGAAATTCAAATGCTGCCCCGCTGATTAGAAGGGCGCCACAGACAGGTTTATCTTTCTGTTGGTGGTGCACATTCGCGCATACTTCAGTGCACAAATAATTACTTAGCACATGGATGGAAAAGATCAGCATTGCTGACAATCTCTGCCAGCAGAGGGACGAGGCATTACCGAGCATCTTCCACCAGAAGGGATGTGGGAGGCCCAGATTTTCTTCTGTCATTCTTCCACTCTGCTCAGTGCTCATTAGGCCTCAGTTGGAGTATTGTGTCCAGTTCTGGGCACTGCATTTCAAGAGAAATGTGGAGAAATTGGAGAAGGTCCAGAGAAGAGCAACAAGAATGATCAAAGGACTAGAGAACATGAGCTATGAGGGAAGACTGAAAGAACTGGGCTTGTTTAGTTTAGGAAAGAGAAGACTGAGAGGGGACATGACAGCGGTTTTCAAGTACCTCAAAGAGGGTTACAAGGAGGAGGGAGAAAAATTGCTCTCCTTGGCCTCTGATGATAGGATAAGGAGCAATGGGCTTAAACTGCAGCACAAGAGGTTTAGATTAGACTTTAGGAAAAAACTTCCTAACTGTCAGGGTGGTTAAACACTGGGATAAGTTACTTAGGGAGGTTGTGGAATCTCTATCGCTGGAGATATTTAAGAGTAGGTTAGATAGCACCTATCGGGGATGGTCTAGATGGTGTTTGGTCCTGCCAAGAGGGCAGTGAACTGCACTCGATGGCCTCTTGAGGTCCTAGTGTTCTATGGTTCTACAAGCGTCTTATTCCGTGGAGGCACAGGGTGCTGTGCTGGAGTGCATGCCTCTTCCATCTCGGTTTCAGGAGTGGTTTCTGTTTATTGCCCAGAGGAGCATCCTGAGTGTGGCTGTTCTCCCAGAATCACAGAACTAGGTCTTTACATCCAGCATCGCTGGCAGTCAGGTGGCCTGACATGACAGAGCAACAGGATCTCCTGAACTTTTGCAGAGCTGGATTTAGCTGCAGCAATGACAGTTTAGCCTTTGCTGCCATTTAGGGTTCTAGGAAACCCTTGTACTGCATGTGAGCCAGTTTGCTGCCAGCAATGCCCCATTCTGCTCCATCTGATGCCCATGATGGTTTATACGGGGGAAGGAGTGTGTAAGCACTGGTGTGTTAATGGACGTGGCCAATGTGTATTTCTAATAGTTCAACAGATCTTCTGCTCCTTGGCCCATGGGTTAAGGTTACATAGAGGATGCCAAAAGTCACCTACTATGTCGGATTTAAGCCTTAAAAACAGGCAGGAGGTATTATATGACTCTGCTCTGGTCACCATCTCTGAGCATATTCCATTCCTCCTCTGCTCTAGCACTGACATCAGCCTTGTTGTTACAGAATCGTCTTCGGCTGCGAACTCTGAGCCTTCTTCTATGTCCTTCTCTAATGCATCGTGTTCCTGCCTTTTCTCCATCTACTTTACAATGTATAAAGAAGCCCTGAATTTTACTTTTGACACTCCCTCAACAATCTCTTTCCCTCTTCAAAGTATCTGGACAAGGAAGTTTCATCTTGTCCTGTTGTCACTGCAGGTGTCCGTGGAGGAACAGAAAACTGCAGTGGGATCTTAACTCAGCACCTGACTGAAAAGCTTGGGTCTTTAACAAGGTGGAACATGTCGGGCCTGTTCATGTCTATATGTTTCACCTAATGTCTGTGCCAGCTGAGTTCTTCTGTGGGGGATACACATCTCACAGAGCTGGAGGGGGCTCAGGAGCTGATCAAGTCCAGTCTCTGCCCTCTTGGCAGTATCAAGCACCATTCCCCCAAAATCTCTTTTGCCCCAGATCCCTAAATGGCCTCCTCAAGGATTGAGCTCACAACCTGGGTTTAGCAGGCCAATGCTCAAACTGCTGAGCTGTCCCTCCCCCATCATTCAGCACAGCTGTGCCTGTGTTCCTCGTCCACCGAGGGCACCCACTTGAGGCTCCCAGCTGCACGTGGGGCAGGGACCCCTGTCTCTCTCAGTGCTAAAGCACTTACAAGAGGTCACCCCACCTGTGGGGTTTCTTTACAACTTCGGCTGCTTCTTTTTACAGCTTGGGCCTTTGCTCTTGTTTCTGGGAACAGATAATCAGCAGTGACCCACTTCTGCGGGTGCTGCTTGCAAAGGCTGGGTTCCTGCATGACCAAGAGGCAACGGGAATTACATTCACACACATTGTCCACAAGGTCCATTCCCCTCTCGCGTGTTTTCAGTATAGTCCTTTGAACCCCCCCAGCCTCACGTCGCATCTCACACTGAAAGTATGTACTCGCAGTAAGACATCAACTTAATACAACCCTGGTTAGCAAGGTCATTACAGGAAATTGCCATACCTCAATCAATTCCTAAAGGCAGGTCGACATGTCGCGTGCCGCAGTGACCCTGGTGCAGCCATGTCGCAGTAGCACTTCAATGAAGACGCTAATCCACCTCCAAAAGGAGGCAGTAACAGCATTGGCAGAAGTCCGCCCACCAACCTACTGCAGGTGAAGACAGTGCTCGTGTAACTGTCCACAGGCAGACTCAAACCTGGAACCTCCATGCAGGCACCTCCGCAGTTTGAGCTGACAGCCAGCTGCCACTCATCTTAGGCTGTAGAGGACCCTTATTCTTTCTCTGTGAAGTGGTCTAGGTACCACTGCATGGGACAGTGAGCCACACATAGGTATGTGTCAAGTATCGGAGGGGTAGCCGTGTTAGTCTGGATCTGTAACAGCAACGAAGGGTCCTGTGGCACCTTATAGACTAACAGAAAAGTTTTGAGCATGAGCTTTCGTGAGCACAGACTCATTTCATCAGATGCATCTGATGAAGGACCCTTCGTTGCTGTTACATAGGTATGTGGTTTACACTTGGTCAATAAAATGACATTGCTCAGGAGTGTGGCCTTTTCACATTAGACTCTTGGCAAACCCATCTTTTCATCCACTGTAATCCCCAGGTCCTTTTCTGCAGGAAGGACCGGGGCTAAGACTGAGAGTTAGCTAATAAGTAGCAGTTCAGCAACAGGGCTGACAAATCAATATGTGAAACCACAAATGACGCTTTTAATCCAGGTATGAAAGTGCTTCTGGGTCCCTTTTCAAAGACAGCTGAAATAAGAATAGATTTCTAGATAGCAAACTTAGTCAACTTGAAGTTTAAGGTTGCTAGGCAACATGCGTTACCAAAAATACCTACTAAGAACATTACCGTTGACACCCTAATCATTCAAATATATGGAAATGATCAGTCAAAATAATGGATGTGGAGAGTCCAATGCAGTTAAATTCAGATCTTTTTGCAAAAAGTGTGATTGGTGCGGTTATCCCACGGCTGTATGGTGAGCTCTGTGTGGAGGAATTTGAAGAGAGTGTTGCTGTCCGAGAACTTGCAAACTAGGTAGAAAACATACAAATGCCAGAAGAGGGGAGTGAGCAGCAGTTTTGGGGGGATGAAGTGTAAAATAGGCAGGTGTTTAGTTTCCTAAACATTTTCATTAAATGTTCCCAAAACAGCCTTAACTCTGACCTGCACTCTCAAACCTTAAACGCCTCCTTTCCAACTTTACTTACTTTTCAGGCTGAAAAGACTCAACGCTCTGAGCAGATACAGCAGTGACATATGTGACTAAAACGGCTGTGCCGTAGAATACCTGAACAACAGGCTGTGAGGTGTATCCGACAGATGCGTTCCAATCAAATATACACCTCAATTATCCCATTATTTAGACAGCGCAGAAGCCACACTGTTCTGTTGCGCTCAGTGGTAGGTAACTGAAACGTCTAGTCTCACACCTAAGCTGTAAGATGCGTCGTTCCTCCAGCTGCAAACTATTTTGCATTTTTTCATGTTCCTTATAAAAACTCAGTCACCTAGCATCAGATCATAGTGGCTAGACAAATCATTCATCTCTTGTATCACTCGTAAACAGAACGTGAAAATGTCAAAGTCCAGGTTGGCTGGGGGATGTCTAATGTCTATTTTTTTTTTTTAAGAGAACGTATGAACTTTCAGGGACTGGCCCCCGTTCCGAATGACTTTAACTAATAACTCCCACAAACACATTTTAACATTTAGGCATCCTTAACAATAACATTTTGTTTGTGTTCTAAATGTCACTTGACATGTGATGTTAAAAGCAAACATGAAGTAAATATGGTAGGCAACCAGTTTGGCATAGCAGGGAAGTCCTTGGTGAGGTGAAACTCAAAAGGGATGCATATAAGAAGTGGAAACTTGGACAGAAGACTAAGGGGGAGTATATATATATATGGCTGGAGAATGCTGGGAGGTAAACAGGAAACCGAAAGCACTATGGGAACTTCAGCTGGCAAGGGAAGGGAAGAGTAATAAGAAGGTGTTCTACAGGCGTGTTACCAATAAGAGGGTTATCAGGGAGGGTGTGGGGCTGTTACTGGATGAGGGAGGTAATCTGGTGACAGATGATGTGGGGAAGGCGGAAGTACTCAGTGGTTTTTTGCCTCAGTCTTCACGGACAAGGTCAGCTCCCAAACTATGGCACTAGGCAATACAATATGGGAAGGAGGTGGGTAGGCCTTGGTGTCAATGGAGTGCTCTTGTAGCCAAGAAGTATACTGTGATGCATTACTAGGAGTATTTCCAGCAGATCTGGAGAAGTTACTATTCCCCTTTATTCGGCGCTGGTCAAGCCACATCTGGAGTATTGTGCCAGTTCTGGGCCCCCAGTATAGAAAGGATGTGGATGTGCTGGAGCAGGTTCAGCGGAGGGCAACAAAAATGACTAAGGGGCTGGAGCACATGACCTGTGAGGAGAGGCTGAGGGATTTGGGCTTATTTAGTTTGCAGAAGAGAAGACTGAGGGGCAATTTGATGGTAGCCTTCAGCTTCCTGAAGGGGAGTTCTAAAGAGGATGGAGAGAGGCTGTTCTCAGTCGTGACAGATGACAGAACCAGTAGCAATGGTCTGAAGTTACAGAGGGAGAGGTGTAGGTTGGATATTAGGGAAAAACTACTTCCCCAGGAGGGTGGTGAAGCACTGGAACGCGTTACCTAGAGAGGTGATGGAATCTCCATCCCTAGAGGTTTTTAAGTCCCGGCTTGACAAAGTGCTGGCTGGGATGACTTGGTTGGGATTGACCCTTCTTTAGGCAGGGGGCTGGAATAGATGACTCCCTGGGTCCCTTCCAGCCCTTGGAGTCTGTGATTCTGTGTGGAACTTGAGGGTAATAAAGTTTTTGTCTGAAAATTTCCATGTTTTTAAAATAGTCCAGCCAGGCCTCCCAACCCCTGCCTCAGAACAAGTAGTATGGAGAGAGGCCCATGGTGGCTGGAGCTCTGCTGCCCAGTTCCTTGTGCTGTTCCCTCCTTCCTAGGAAAGATGACCTGCGCGAGTAGGCCATGCAAGAAAGATAGTCCTGCCAGTCCTGCTCAGCGTGGAGAATTCTAAGTGACGAATCTTCTCCTCCCAGCTAACCTCAGTGTGAGCCACACAGAAACTGTCTGGAAGCACTCGTGGGTGGGAGAGTCCCAGTCTAGCAGAGCACTTGACATGTGCTTCACTTGAAGCACAAGCGTGCATCTCATGGCTCCAGCCAAGAGACCTGCAGCAGAGGAGCAGTTCCCTCGTGCTTCAACACTGAATTAAAATAAAGTTGAGGGCGACACTCTGCCGGTCAAGCTGGTACCCATGGGAGTGTTGTGGAGCATGGCTGTGTGCCGTCAGCATGTCTTTGTGGCTCCCGTCACCGCAGGAGCAGAGCCCTTCCCCTGAGGACGGGAATGCCCTTTTTGCAGGTCTCAGGAGATCTCAGGAGACCCAGCAAGACCAGGATAGGCACGGCAGGAGCTGGGCTGGGTGGAAGCTGCCGAAATTCCGCTCACGTCCCTTTGCCTTTAACCAAAAAAAAAACCAAAAAACTTTGATTTTTTTGTTCCTTCTCTTTCCTCCCTTCCTCCCCTCCCCTACTGTTCTCCCCACCTCTCCCCGGTCGCTAGAGGCTGGTGTGCTAAAAAAGACAACCAATGGGAAACGGGGGGGCAGGCTGTCCCAGGCTGCAGTGGGGGAGGTGCAGCCCACAGAGGGGAGAAAGCAGAAGTCACGATTCTGGAAGTATAATGCAGCCTGCCGCAGTGCTGATTATGGGGTTGGGACAGCATGCCACCTCCAGCTCATTGTTCCAGGAGAAAGTGGTTGAGTGAGACGTGAGAGAGACAGTTTTCAGGTGGGTAGCTGAGCTGTGAAGCACAGGCGAGCTGCGCAACTAGGCTGCTCTAGATTCCCTGTGCTGGAGGAGGGATTCTGTGGCTTAGCTGGCCTCCCCGTCCGTGCAGGAGTCCCAGATAATTGCAGAAGTCAGGGTGTGTTAGCACCACAGCCCTCGTGAATGTTATAATGAAGTGGGCTTGGTCCTTTGGCCAAAGTCCAAGCCAGGCCGGACGGGGATGGCGTCCCTGGCCTCTGTTTGCCAGAGCAGCGCCTGGTCGCCAGGGCAGGGATCGCTGGATGATTGCCTGTTCTGTTCACTCGCTCTGGGGCACTGGGCACTGTCAGGAGACAGGACACTGGGCTAGATGGAGCTTTGGTCTGACCGTTCTCGTGTTCTGCTGCCGTTAGCCTCTTCAGAAGAGGTGCAGCGCCCTGGGAGACATTCTCCCACAGAGACAGTCAGGAGCATGCTGGAGAATCCCAGGGGGTCACAGGGTTATTATAGAGCCCTTACTGAGTTCGGTGATCGTTTCTGCACAAGGTTTGAATGGGCCTGGAAGAAAGGCAGGAGATCCCCAAGGTTTCCGCCAGTGTCCTCAGGGTGAACCAGGTCTCCAAGTAGTAGAGCTGCCCCTGTGGTATCCCTCCCACCCCCACTATAAATGTGCTGCCTGCTGCAGACATGTCTTCAGATGTCTGTTTCAGCTTCTCTCTCCTTCAGCTGAGTCCCCAGTGACTCTCGGCCTGTGAGAGAGGAGACTTGGGTTTATTAAAATGCTGTTGTGGCATCTGTTACCCAGGCGTTACCTGTCTCGCAGGAGAGCTTGTTAGCCGCTTTGTCAATTTCAGTCCGTTCCCGTGCCTCTGGTCCCTCCACAGATCTGAGAGGAGGGATGGGTGGCAGAGGGGGATTGGAGAGGGGAGGGTTGTGTGACTGCCAGGCCACACGCCAAAACAAGTCGCTCTTTTTCCTTCAGAGCCTGAGTAAGACAGCGGCGTGAAAGCTCCGAGCCGTATATCGCAGTAGAGATGCATCCCATGCTGGGCCCAGGATTGGGGCCATTGCTAATACATAAATTGATCTGAGCTAGGCTCCCCATCCAAAGAAGGGGGAGAGTCTTTGTGCACAAGACTCTTGTTAGGCACAACTGAGTTTGAGACGAATCCTGTGAATCAGCGGACACTTGCATGAAGCCGTCTCAGTGTTTTGCCTGCAAGTTGCATGAAGAGGCTTCCGAGCCTGGCCTGCCTGGCAGTGAGAAACACAGGCAGGGTGGCTGGGATCTGAGCGCTCCTGGCCCACTTGGGCTGGATCAGAACCTGGCTGGAAGTTGCAGAAAGTGGGTCTCAGGAAGTGCAGGAGCTGGGTTGGGTAGGAAGTGCTTTTCCTCCTGCATCTGTGTTGAGCGAGCTTGGTGCTGGTAAGCAGGGCTGGGGAGGACCCAGCTGACTGCCTGGATGTCTGGCTTGGGGCCAGACTCAGGCTTCCAGGGCTGGTATTGAGAAGTTTACCAAACAAAGGGGGAGAGGGGAGCAGTGAAGACATTCCTCACCTGGGGACCATTTGGTCTGGGGCCAACTCTGCTGATGAGCTGTGCCATCCTACGGATGGAATGTAAAACATCAGGTCTTGGCTAGGTGTCACCGAACAGCCATGGCTGGAGCTTAGCCCTGGCACCCAGGCCATCACCTCAGCAGGGGGCAAGTGCACCCTACCTCCCTCCACCTCTCCCTCACAGGCTCAGACCTTGTCCTCTTCATCTTCCCTGCCCCCAACAGCTCTCACCTGCTGTGGCCATGGACGGCTGAGCTGCAGATTCATGCCGTGCCAAGAGGGCAGACTTTTGGAGCAGGGCCCAGTGGCCCTTCCCTTTGCGATGGATGCTTCACGGGCCAAAGTACAATGGAAGCAGGATTGTTTTTAGTAAGCCCCTTGCAGGCAGGCCTGAGAGGCCTGGGTCAGATCCAGAACCTTACTGCGCTTGCAGGGCACGGTATCTTTCCAGTGGTGTATTCCGTGACCTCAGTGCTGGGTGGTAATCCTAGAACTACAGACTGCTGGGTTGGAAGAGCCTTCAGGAGGTCATCCAGTCCAACACTCCACTCACAGCAGGACCACCTCCCACTAACTCATCACGGCCAGGACCTTGTCAAGCCTGGCCTAAAAAACCTCTCAGGGTGGAGATTCCACCACCTCCCTAGTTAACCCATTCCAAAGCTTCACCACCCTCTGGGTGAAATTGCGGGTCCTAATAGTCAACCTAGACCTCTCCCTCCGCAACTTGAAACCATTGCTCCTTGTTCTGCCGTCAGTCACCACTGTGAACAGTCTCTCCCCGTCCTCTTTGAAACCCCCTTCGGGAAGATGAAGGCTGCTATCAAATCACCCCTCAGTCTTCCCTTCTGCAGACTAAATAAGCCCAGATCCCTCAGCTTCTCCTCAAAAATCACGTGCTCCAGCCCCCTCGGCATTTTCGTTGTTCTCCACAGGACTTTGTTCAGAACCTGTACGTTTGGAGACTGTAGTGCGTGATTTTTCTTTTTCTCTTGCTTTCTCCAGAGGGTTGCCAATCTGCCGCACAGAAACATTTGCCACATAAAACTACTCAGCCCCAACCTGCACCTACGGCCCCAGATGTTACGGACTCAAAGCTGCAGAATGGTGAGTGAGTGGCTGGTCTGCAGGACCTCTAAGCTGTGTTTTCAGGCCTTCTGCGTGATGGAAGTGTAGTTACATTGGCTGTTCTTGTGGGCTGGTTGGATCATGGAGCTCAGCAATGAGCAGGCGATTGTGTTGTGGGAAATTATTTCCTAGGATTCTTTTGGATGACAAAGCAGTGGAGCAGTTGGTTGGATGGAACCTGGCCTGGTTTGTGGCTAGACAGATGTTGATACCGAGAGTTTGGTCTGTAGCTGATGTACAGAACTGGTTTCTAACCACAGTCCTACCACTGGCCTTTTCTAGGGCCTCAGACAAGTCCATTAATCTCCATGACTGAGTTTCCCCACTTGCCAAAGGGACTCACGCTGCTGCACCCTAGCCCATGGCAAGCTGCTGATTATTGCTTTCCACATTGGAAGAGCTGGACAAACATGAGCTAATTCTTCTCATGCCCATCAATTCCCCCAGTCTCTTCCGATGGTTCATCTACACAGGCCATACCGCAGCATGTGGAGTACACCCACTGCTCGCCCCCTTGGCACAGGCGTAAATGGCAGTGTAGACAGCTTAGCTGAGTAAGGAGAGAGACCTGAAACCTGCAGGTGTGTACCCTACACAGCTCTCTACTGCCCAACCAGCACCTCCCCTGTCTACACCACCGGCTTTCCAGTAGAATGCCCAGCTGCTGGAGTCATCCCCACCTGTGGCTGTCCAGCAGATGTCTGCTGTGGGGTCTTCCCACACCATGGGGAAAGGCTCGGGTTATGGGGAAAAGCTCTGGCAAGGGGAAGGTGGTAAAGGAAGGCTCTGGAAGCTACCACCAGAGCCTTTGCTGCTCCAAGTAGCTGTGCCCTGCAGCGTGGATGCAGTCCTCCTTTTCATGCGGCTATACGTACCTTACGTGCCGCAGCCCTCATTGAGCAATGCAGACATTGCCTGAGATGGAGCCGTTCAGCCCCAAATTACAGATGGGGAGACAGGCAAGGGAGTTAAGCGGCTTGCCCCAGGCCAGAGAGTTTGGCAGGACTACGAATAGAACTCAGGTCTTCCTGGCTCAGATTCCTGTATTCCAGACCGAATTGTCCAGAGCCATTATCTGGCACGCGGTAGGTACCCATCCATACAGAAGTCCTCTCTGCCCAGCTGGCTGCTCCTGCACGTGGCCTCCCCATCACAACAGCGTGTCTTTGAAGAATCCCCTGGAGTTCCTTTGTTCCCACAATGCCACAGCGCTGGGTCTCTTCTGAGATCAGCCTGCAGCAGAGCTGAAATGATCCAGCAGTGCACACGATCCTCAGCCAGCCAGCATCGTGCTTGGACCGAACTCTGAGCCGGCTGTGCTCCAGCTCCAGCCCCGCGAGGAGCAGGGCAGCCTGAGGGGACGGAGCTGCTCCCACTGCCTTGCAGGAGCAGAGGTTTGTCTCCTTTGTTGTTTGGAAAAAGGAAATAACCGGTCTCTGGGTCTCAGCAGGCTGATGGCAAGGGTCACTGAGTGGAGGGTCCCATTCAGGTGGGTGTTGAGGGCATACATCTCGGGCACCGCTCTGTGCCTCAGTTTCCCCATGTGTAAACAGGGAGAATGCTGTCTACCTCCTTTGCAAAGAGCTGGATAAGCTCTGGTCCTTCGGGGGTGGGGATACTTGGCCCCACCCTGCACTCCGAAGGAACGTAACAGGGCATTGAGATGCCCCAGTGATGAGCGTGGTATAAATATCCGGCTACACAGGCAACAAGAAGTCCTGCGGCACCTGACAGACTAACACATATTTTGGAGCATGAGCTTTCGCGGGCAAAGACCTGCTTCATCAGGGGCATGAGAGAAGTGGGTCTTTGCCCACAAGAGCTGATGCTCCAAAATATCTGTTAGCCTATCAGGTGCCACAGGACTTCTTGTTGCCTTTGAAGATACAGGCTAACGCAGCTGCCCCTCTGATACTTAGCTACACAGCGAGAATCACAGAATCGTAGAACACTAGGACTGGAAGGGACATCGAGAAACCGTCGAGTCCAGCCCCCTGCCCCAATGGCAGGACCAAGTACTGTCTAAGCCATCCCTGACAGACATCTATCTAACCTGTTCTTAAATATCTCCAGCGAGGGAGATTCCACAACCTCCCTTGGCAACTTATTCCAGTACTTGACTGTTAGGAACTTTTTCCTAATGTCCGACCTAAACTTCCCTTGCTGCAGCTTAAGTCCATTGCCTGTTGTTCTCTCCTCAGAGGCCAAAAAGAACAAGTTTTCTCCCTCCCCCTTATGACTCCCTTTAAGATATCTGAAAACCGCTGTCATGTCCCCCCCTCAATCTTCCTTTTTCCAAGCTAAACAAGCCCAATTCTTTCAGCCTTTCTTCATGAGTCATGTTCTCCAGACCTTTTATCATTCTAGTTGCTCTTCTCTGGACCTTCTCTAATTTCTCCACATCTTTGTTGAATTGGGATGCCCAGAACTGGACACAATATTCCAGCTGAGGCCTAACCAGCGCAGAGTAGAGCGGTAGAATGATTTCTCGTGTCTTGTTCACAACACACCTGCTAATGCATCCCAGAATCATGTTTGCTTTTTTTGCAACAGCATCACACTGTTGACTCATATTTAGCTTGTGGTCCAATATAACCCCTAGATCCCTTTTCTGCTGTAGTCGTTCCTAGACAGTCTCTCCCCATTCTGTATGTGTGAAACTGATTGTTCCTTCCCAAGTGGAGCACTTTGCATTTGTCCTTATTAAACTTCATCCTGTTTACCTCAGACCATTTCTCCAGTTTATCCAGATCATTTTGAATTATGACCCTATCCTCCAAAGCAGTTGCAACCCCTCCCAGCTTGGTATCATCTGCAAACTTAATAAGCGTGCTTTCTGTGCCAATGTCTAAATCATTGATGAAGACATTGAACAGAACCGGTCCTAACACAGACCCCTGCGGAACCCCACTTGTTATACTTTTCCAGCAGGATTGAGAACCATTAAGAACTACTCTCTGGGTACGGTTATCCAGCCAGTTATGCACCCACCTTATAGTAGCCTCATCTAAACTGTATTTGCCTAGTTTTTTTGATAAGAATATCATGTGAGACCATATCAAATGCTTTACTAAAATCTAGGTATACCACATCTACCACTTCTCCCCTATCCACAAGGCTCGTTATCCTATCAAAGAAAGCTATCAGATTAGTTTGACATGATTTGTTCTTTACAAACCCATGCTGGCTGTTCCCTATCACCTCACCACCTTCCAACTGCTTGCAGATGATTTCTTTAATTACCTGCTCCATTATCTTTCCTGGCACTGAAGTTAAGCTGACTGGCCTGTAGTTTCCTGAGTTATTCTTATTCCCCTTTTTATACCCACTTTCACCCCTCTGTAATTTTGTCAGAATCAGAGCCAGTGCCACATTTCTGATTCTTGTCTGTGGGCTTCCGGGGTCACTGCTCCAGCGCTTGCCTCCATCATTACTCTGGGCTGAGGCCGTGTTGCTCTGGGGCCACAGCTACAAAGTGGGAAGGGAAAAATGTCTTTCCTGCAGGCAAGCTGCTGGGTGTGGCAAACGCTGTTGCAGTCTCAGAAGTTCATGCGGTCTCCACTTGTGCTGGCAGTAACCCTGAGTCCCAGCACTGTGCTGGGCTCGTCGGCGCATCACCCTGAGGAGTAACTGGGACCAGTATCGAATTCTTTCATGTAGTATATTTTCAAGGGCTTTGCTAGGTCTTAAACCTCTCTGGCGATGGGGGATCCACCTTTTTCCTTGGGGGACTCTTCACAGTCAAGTAGACCTCACTATCTGGGCATGATTCTTATCAGTAGATTACGTAGACAATCCCATGTACTGCTTCAGAGCTGTCCAGGAACCAGCTATCTCCTGAAGCCTAGCAAGAGGCAGTTTTGCCTGGTAGGGAGAGCACTGGACCTGGACTCAGGAGACCTAGATTCTAGTCCCAGCTTTGCTCTTGGTCTGCCAAGTGACCTCACACAAGTCACTACTCTCTGCCTCAGTTTCCTCATGCATAAACAGGGACAATGGTACATACCTCCTTTGTAAAATGCTGGATAAGTGTGAAGTACAGATTGACCCTCTCTAGTTCAGCACTCTCTTATCAGGCAACATCTTTGGTCCGGCGTGATTTTAGTTACGATGTCCATTTACCATGGGGGTGGCCAAGTTTCCTGTGGTCCCAGAAAGTTAGTTTGCAGCCACCAGTCCTGGCTCTCAGTGTTCTGTGCTGCTGTATAGCTCTAATTTACCCCGAAATGCAGTGGAAGTGTTGGTGATGTGGCTAAACAGTATTGACCTCTTGGTTCAGCAAATTCTCTGGTCTGGCACCAGTCAGGTCCCAAGAGTTCCAGACCAGAGAGGTTCAACCTGTATTATGCAGCTCACATCTGGACTTCCAAGTTGCCCACCTCAATGATGTTTGAACCCTTCCAGGCTCTGGAGATGCGCCTGTGGGTAAAACAGGACAACGTGGCCCCTGGCAGCAATGGGAGTCACCTGGGAAGACAGTGGTGTGTGTCCTGCCTGCAATGGGGCTGCACCTGCTACAGCTGGTGCCGTGCTGTGATAGTCATTGCAGTGCCCATCCCATTGGCGCGGAGCAGCTGCCGGAATCTCTTCCGGGAGCGCCTCTGATCGCGGACTGCTGGAGCTGCCCGTGTGACACATGAGAGGCAGGTGAAGAGGAGCCTGAATTAGCCTGTGGAGAAGTGGACGAGGCCCAGCGAGTCCACTCTCTGCACTGTGGCCTGGGGGCCTGGTGGTGCTGCCGGGGCTGGGCTGAATTGCTGGATGCTGGGGGAGCTGCAAGGAAGGTCGGGAGTGAGCAGAGCCCACCAGCCGGGGTGCAGCCGAGTGGTGGGGCTCTGTGATAAACGGGCTGCTGGCTGCAGAGCCTCGGGGACTGGTTCCTGCCCTGCACCCTGGTGCCCTCTGCCAGGACCTTCCTCCTTACCAGAGGAATCGGCAGACTCCAGTGCAACTGGTCCTTCACTTCCTCCTCCGGCATCTTTCTACTGCTCCGTAGAGCAAGAGCCAGCCCCAGAGCACCGGGACTAGGGTCACAGGGGCTACTACTGTGCCTCGGCCCTGAACTGGTTTCCATTACACCTGAGGTTTACGGTTCGGTTCAGTGGCTCTCAGCAGCTGCGCTATACAAATTGCTTCTGGCAGGGCCCAGTCTAACCAGCTGCCAGGAATCCGGGCATGGCTGGGTAAAGGCCTGAAAGGCCCTTAACATCTGCCCATGGGGCAGGGAGTTGTCTCAAAGAAATACGGCCCCTCTGTTCTGAAACCCTCCCATCCTAGAGCCGTCTCAGAATTTTGCCCTTCTCCTCTCTAACAGTCCAGCCTATGACCCAGCAGCTCTTTGTTCTGCTCTCCAAGGTGGTGCTTTCATCACATAGGGCCTTGGGCTGGGTCCTCAAGATTTGTGCCATCTTAATTACTCCGAAACATCTTGCCAGTTCCCTGTCCCAGTCAAGGTCCAAGAGAGAAGGAGGAGGAGGACTCGACTGAAGAATTGATGCTTAACTCAGTTATTGTGCATTTTAAACCCTGGTAGCCAGTGTTCTCTGTAAGTTCTCTGCTTGGGCAGCCATGCAGGAGAGAATCGCACACTGTCCAGCTGATTCGCAGAGCACAGCAGCAAGTGTGTTTCCCTGGGGGTGCACATCTGCTCATGCATTGGTGCACATAACAAAATTTATTCTGTCCATGGGTAGAAAAAATTAAGGAAACATTCCTGGTAGCCTAATAAAACTCACTGGATGGTCCTGAATTAGGAGTTGCAGGATTAGGTGAAAAGGGAATATGTTTCAGAGAAGTTGAATGAGGTATGATTGGTAAAGAGCAATGGGTAGGATTACAACAGGGGCTGCATAATGTTAAGAGCTGTAAGCGTCTGTGGGATTCAGGAATGTCTCAGGGTCTGTGTCAGACTTATGCTGGGAAGGAGCCACCACTCTTCAGGGCCAGGAGGGAATTCTTTGCTGACTTGCCTGTTGTTGCTTTTGCACATGGGGGCGGGAGTGGGGGCGGCTGAGTTATACTTTTTAGTACTTAAAAGTTTTCAAATGGAATAGGTTCAAATTGCCCTTTGGGTGTTTCAGTCACTAGGGATCCCACGGCTGCTTCTGGGCCATCGCTGCCATGCAATCATGCTTTACAGGTGCAGGCAGAGTCTGTCTTAAAGGAACAGGGAACTCATCAAACCAGGTCAATCCAGCGGTTTATTTAAATCTGGTGTCCTGCCCCTGGCAATGGCTAGTGCTTTGAAATGCCCCACGAGGCCCTGAGCAAACTGCATAAGGCTGCACACTGGAGGGAGAATTCTTTTCTGGCCCTGAAGCTTGAGGGCTGGCCATGGCTTGCCTCGCTGTCAGTAACATTGCGCATAAAAGTTCCCAGCTTTGGGAAGGAAACGCATGCGGGGAAGAAGCGTTTCCTTTCTTGGATGCTAAGCTTGCCAGTCTTCACGCCATGGAGCAGCGTAAATGCAGGGTCTGGTCACTTTACTTTCCGTGTGCATGAGATTTGGACGGGCTGAAACCACTCCATGTCAGGCAGAACCGGGTTGCTTAGCCCCAGGCCACATGCCAGAGCCAGCCCCAGGCACCCTCTGCACTGCCATGCCGGAGACAAGCTCATAAGCCACGCTGAAATCCAGTGGTTTCAAGTCTCCTCAGGCCTCTTTACTCTTCTTGCAGTGGGAAGAGGCTGGTTCCAGCACAGGGGGCTACAGCTGTCCTGTGCTTCCCATGGGACGCAGAACAAAAGGATGGCCACCTTAAGGCTGCTGCGACTCCGACTGGGGGCGGGAGAGGCCTCGGGCTGTATTCATACACAGAGAAGCATAGGGGGGCGAGGAGGGGTCCCCTCCCTCAGCCCACGACTCACTGGCACAGCGCCTCCTGCTGCTCTCCTTGGGAATTAGCCCTTTGGCCTCCGAGCACCCCCTGTTAACCAGTGTCTCGTCCTCCGTTATCTGTCTCTTCTGTTACTGCCAGCCCCATGTCCCTCCTGGCCCACAGTGGCTTCCCTCAAGGCACTGCCCTGTGGGGTCCTCCCCTCCTGGGGAGCCCCCAGTCCCTTATGCCCACCTTGCCTCAGTGACCCACTGCCAGTAGTCACCTACCCCCACCTCAGGGGCAAACTGCTGGCTGAAATGGCCACTCAGCATTGATGAGGGGGCTGGACCTGTCTCCCTTCCTCCATGGACCCCAAAGATGCTTGAACTTAGCTCAGTAAGGTCCCCCCCAGCTGTGGCAGGAAGTGATCGCTTCGGTCGTCTCTTGAGGGGTCCTGGATAATCCATAGCCCAGCATGCCTGGGGGTTAGGTGGGAGGGTTAATGGACCAGAGGCGAGATCTAATACCATAGGGTATGAGACACAGGCCTGCATGGCCGAAAGGTCTAATTAGCTCTGGAAGATCCTCTGTACCTAGGGGTGAGTCTTTGGGAAGCAGCTTCTGCTGAGTTTGCGACACAGCTGATCAGAAACTTGTCAGGGATCTTCCCTGGCCCCGAGACGTGCCACGCTGCTCATGCCAGAGCTGGGAGAGCACAGCTAAGGCCAAACCTGGCTCTTGAGCAATAGCAGAGCCACAGTCCGTCCGCCTCAGGAGGGGTTCAGGAATGAGGCTGAGCAGTGCTGCAAGCTGCAGAGCTGTGTCATTTATCAGCCCTCTGAGCGGTGGCTGATTTACAGCGTATGCTTCTCTGCTGGGCTTATTAATCAGCCTGCTCCTGCGCTTCACGGCTCGGGCCCGGGCTGTGGAATGCCCCCAGGCTGCCATGACGGGAGGCACAGTGACCCCAGGGCCGGGCATTGGCACTACAGCACGGCCCTCGTGCGAGCCGAGGCCATTTCCCAGCTGTGCTGCAACCACCCTCTTGTTTGCAGCCTCACCCCAGCTGGGTGAAACGCCCTGAGAAAGGCCTGAGCAAAGCCCAGGGGTTAAATGAGCGCTGCCCAGGCAATGGGCAGGAATGGAGCGCCCCTGAGCTATCGCCGTGTACCTTGAGCACGGGAGTCCCCTGTGGAGTACAGCGCTCCCCACGCAAGGCCCACTCCAGTTCCATACCCAGCAAGGTGGAGCATTGCGTGCTGGGATCTATGGTCTCCCCGCGAGTTGTGTTTGTAGGCTAGCGTTCGGCCCACGGGCTGTGCTTTGGCCACCTTGACGTGCAGGGCCATTGATGCTCTGCCATCCAACTCTAGCACACTCGGGCTACGTCTACACGTGCACGCTACATCGAAATAGCTAATTTCGAAGTAGCGACATCGAAATAGGCTATTTCGATGAATAACGTCTACACGTCCTCCAGGGCTGCCAACGTCGATGTTCAACTTCGACGTTGCGCAGCCCAACATCAAAATAGGCGCAGCGAGGGAACGTCTACACGGCAAAGTAGCACACATCGAAATAAGGGAGCCAGGCACAGCTGCAGACAGGGTCACGGGGCGGACTCAACAGCAAGTCGCTCCCTTAAAGGGCCCCTCCCAGACACACTTTCATTAAACAGTGCAAGATACACAGAGCCAACAACTAGTTGCAGACCCTGTATATGCAGCACGGACCCCCAGCTGCAGCAGCAGCAGCCAGAAGCCCTGGGCTAAGGGCTGCTGCCCACGGTGACCACAGAGCCCCGCAAGGGCTGGAGAGAGAGTATCTCTCAACCCCCCAGCTGATGGCCGCCATGGAGGACCCCGCTCTTTCGATGTTGCGGGACGCGGATCGTCTACACGTCCCTACTTCGATGTTGAACGTCGAAGTAGGGCGCTATTCCCATCCGCTCATGGGGTTAGCGACTTCGACGTCTCGCCGCCTAACGTCGATTTCAACTTCGAAATAGCGCCCAACACGTGTAGACGTGACGGGCGCTATTTCGAAGTTACTGCCGCTACTTCGAAGTAGCGTGCATGTGTAGACGCAGCCTCGGAGAGCGCTGTGTCACTTCCAGTGGGCAGGGAGCCACCCGCCAGGCTGCCCTGCAGGGCACCTCTCCTCTGGCATTGACGTTTGCTGTTGGCAAAGCTACTGGGTCTTGCAGGCTGGTGGGACCAAGGTAGATAGTGAAAACAGGCAGGAGGCCTGGGAGGAGATAACAGGTCTGCTGGCACCAGGCTCAGGAAAGAGCAAGCCTGAACGCTGGAGAAGAGCCCGAGTACCGGGGAAGGCAGCAGGAGAGGGGAGGGAGGTGAACTGACCAGGTAAGTAAGTTGGTGAGCAGGGGGAGGGAGGCGGCAGCTCTCAGCAGAAGCCAGGGATGTGGAGAGCCGGCCACTTGCCCCAGGATAAAAATCTCACTTTGACTCAAAGGTCATGTTTGCGCCTTCAGGCAGTAGGTGCTGGTGTTGGGAACCTTGTTCTTACGGATTCTGCCGTCCACCAGGCTCAGACGAGCGCCCCAGAATTCACACGTGTCCAGTTGTTCTGCCGGAAGGGCTCCTCCTGGAGGCAGTTTGTTGCTTTGGACTCTGTAAATCTCCCAGTAATGCAGCCACGTGGCTTTTGAAGGAGGAGAGCTGGTGAGAAGCCAGAGGATGTTCCCCCTCGGATGGAGACTGCTGTAGACGTGTGCCATGCATTGGAGAGAGGATGAGTAGAAGGATTTTTAACGTGGGGCTTAAGTACTGTGAGCCAAACACAGTTAGATCTGCAAGAGTGCTGTGCGGTGTTCCCTGTCATTGTTTCCATCCATGAGCAGAATAATTTTTATTCTGTGCACCAAGGCGTATGTGGATGCGCACCACCAATAGACACCCAGCCTCCCAGCTATGGGAGGCTGTGGGCGCTCTGCTAATCAGCTGGGCAGCACCTGCCTCTCTCCTGGGCGGCTGCCCAAGCACTCGGCAGAGAGGGAATGCTGGTGTTATGGCTGGTTGAGCCCAGGGACTCCGTTGGTGTCATTTACAAATGGGGAGAAGAGGAGGAAGACACAAATCAGACCAGCATTGGCTCCTCCTAGACACACGCCAATTGCCATCTGAATTCATCCGTCTTTCTATCACAGCACCCACTGGCCTCTGCCAACCTGAAGGCAGGTGATGGACAAGGCCACCAGGTGTTAAGCAAACACAGAGTCAGAAGATGGCACCTGTAATGGAGATCTGAAGAGTAGAAACCTTTGGCCAGCAATTTCCTATGCTGCTGGGTTCAGCTAGATTTCTTGCCTGGAGAGCGTGGCTCCCTGAGGTTACAAGAACAGATCTGCATCTGTAGACAGCGTTGCCTCTGGAGCTCAGGCTGTGCTGCACGGGCGTGCAGGGAGTTGTTGAAAACAGGCAGCAGCTGTACGGGTGCTAAGTGGACCATGCTGGTACCTGGTTAGACAGACCCAGATGCAGTGGAGCAGTGTCAGCTGGCAGTACAGGAGGGAGTTCTGCCTCCTTGCCCCCTGCTCACCAATTTACTTATCTCCTAGGTTCACCCCACTCCCCTTTCCTACTGCCTTCAGCTCTCCAGCGCTCAGGCTTGCTTTTTCCTAGAGCCTGATCACTGAGGTGTTTTCTCGTTGTGGTCCTGTCCTTGGCATCCTGTGGGAATTATCGAGCATCTCAAGGGTGGCGAGGTCACTGATGTGGACCATAGGGAGTGGTCTGAGATTCGCCATCTCATTTTGCACAGGCAAGGATACAACATATGTGTCGTTCTACTTGGGCAGGGCAACCCTGGACTGGATTGAAAGTCATGAACTGGGGCGTATTCCCTTACCATTCGCCTGAGTCAGTCCGTCCCCCAGAACAGGGGCTCCATAGGACTTATACCACTGGTAAATATAAATGTGATAACTATTCCCGGAAGTCCCAGGGGCAAGGAATGAGCAGTGTGTCAGTCTCTATTACACGCAGTGACCTTTTCACAGCGGTGTAAACGGTGGTGCTAGCTAAATGCCTTCTCCCTGGGGACCATCTCTAGCAGCCAGAGATTCAGACAGTGAGTATCTAGCCCCAATTAAAGCAGATTGCTTACAGTCTGGGGCTGGTTCTGCAGGGTTGCCAGCCCAAGTGCACAGAAAATGTAAGTCACGTTCCCAGAATCAAGAGTTGGGGTTAAAAATAATGAGATGGGCCCTTGTGGGTTTTGAGCTTTTAGGTGGTCACATTGCTAAGCTTTTCTCTGCAGTCCTGAGAGCCCGAGGACCTTTCAGAGGAAAGCCGTGATTCTCACACAACCCTGACTCCAGGAACTGGAGCTTTGCGGAAGGATACCAGAGAATGCAAGACCCGCCCTCAGGTCAGGAGAGCCCGTGATCCTGCAACAGGCAGGGGTCCTCGTTCTGAGCTGTACTGGGCTGAACGTGTGAAACCCTCACTCCACGGGGGTGTGTGGAAGTTTGGCTACTGATTTCAGTGGGGTCAGGATGTTGCCCAGAGCCACGGAAAACCAAACCAGTGCTTGCGATTGGGCAAGTCTCTTCATTAAATGCAGAGCCATGCCCATGCGAAGTAAACCTCCCAAAAGGAGGCGTTGGGGGGGGGGAGAGAGAGAGCACACAATAAGCCAGTGTGAGGAAGGATATTAGTCTTCATACGTGGAACTTGGTGCTGATCTGAGCATGGGATTATGCAGCAGACACCAATTAGTTACATTCTCATGTACTGAATAGCGAGCAATCGTCCCACCACAATCACCAATTGATCGGATGAACCTCTCCTTGCCACATCAGAGCAGCAGTCTTTCCTTCTGGGGAGTCTCTCCTGGCTCATGCACGTTTATTGTGAGCAAGAGGTCTGGGAAACCTTGTACTTTCCTGAGACACACAGACGTCAGTTTTCTGTCCCATCCCAGCTGTTTGCAATGCAGGAGAAGATGTAAGAGGGAGCAAAAAGGACTTGATTCCACCTTTAGCACCTAACAATATTCTGGAAATATCCTGCAGTCAGTTCCACTCCTATTCTAAGATAGAGTAGCCTTGAGGCTGCTCTGATTTAGGCAACTGAAACAGCCCTTAAAGGATGTTGTTTCATCAGAGAACAGCTGGAATACAGAACACTCACATCATGCCTTTCCCTCCCCTGGCATAACATGGAGGTGGTAGAATCTCCATCACTGGAGATATTTAAGAAGAGGTTAGATAGATGGCTTTCAGAGATGGTCTAGAAAGTGCTTGGTCCTGCCATGAGGGCAGGGGGCTGGACTCGATGGCCTTTCGAGGTCCCTTCCAGTCCTACTCTTCTATGATTCTATGAACTCCTGTGAGGAAGCCTCTGACATGGACCCTGTTTTAGTAATAATTGGAGACACGCATCTCCTAGAGCTGGGAGGGACCTCTGCAGGTCATCTAGTCCAGTCCCTTGTCCTCTTGGCAGGGCCAAGCACCATCCCTGACATTTATTTGCCCCAATCCCTAAATGGCCTCCTCAAGGGATAAGCTCACAACCTGGGTTTAGCAGGGCAGTGCTCAAACCACTGAGCTATCAGTTCACTGCCCTTAAAGGGACCATAATGCATGGCAGAATTGGCTCCTTAGAGTTTGGAAGAGGCTTGAAACTGGGAGCATTGTGGCACTGCAGCTGAATGGGTAAAATAACTTGCTACTGTGTAAGTTTTTCATGTGTCTGAAACAATTCCTGTAAATAAAGCTGCTGGCACATTTAGGGGCCTTTTTGCTGCTGGGACCCAAAACGAGAGCACGTTTTTATCTAGTCAGCTTGAATTTCATGCTTTCCGTCCTCTTTGTGCAAGTCACCAGTAAAATCTGCTTTGATTTAAGCAATTTGAATCAGGTCACGATTCTGTTAGTGGAGGCAGGTACCTAATGTGTGTTCTGAGCCAGTTTATTATCAAGAACAGAATTATTCTGGATTCCCAACATGCTGACAGTGCGTTGCTGCAAGATTTGCAGTGGAGAAATTAGGGCACAAGGGGGTGGGGTTTTAATTCGAAGTTGGTGTTTAGCAGAACACGATGATTCTCTTTTGTGGTAAAAACCCCCACCTGGGCAGCTCATCTGAGTGGCATCTTTTTAAAGGGGATTGGCTGCTCATACATGAACTAAGGTAAGTGTTCCAAATAAGAGAGCTCTGTGGAAAGACGTGATGGTATTTAGGAAAATCTATTAAGGAGACCAGTTTGAGCTCTTGGCATTCTTCTGTGCAAAGAATGGGAGAGGGCTGCAGCAAAAAGTGCAAATGAAAAGAAGGGCAGATAGTGGGGAGGAGGGCAGTGTGGGGAGTTTTGTATTAATTATAGGAGGAAAGGAGCCCCTCTGAAAGGTGCAGCTGTGTTCTTGCAGGACTGAGTGAAGACACTTACCTAGGCCAGCGCTGTAGACCAGGGCTCAGCCTCACAGCGACCTGGGCACACCGAAGTGCGGTTGTTAAGGGTGTCAGAAATAAGCAGCTAATCAGGGTGTCTGCTGTGCAGCAAGGACAACTCTCCGGTTGTGAGTGATGACTGAGGAGGAAGCAGGAGGAGTGTGCTGCTCTCAACAAAGAATTCCATTACTGGGCATTGCTGTACGTTGCCCTTCCCCTGCTTCTCAAGGGTGTTATTTCTCCGAACGTTTTCACAGTAGGTTGGCGGTGCCCAGTCTTTCTGAGATGGCGACCCATTTTGACAATTCCGTAGGCGTTTGTGACCCAAGGCAGTTCAAAACTGGGGGGGAGGGGAGGTTCTCCCCTGGAAAAAATATTTTATAAACCTTCATTCACCACCCTGGCCCCCAGGCTTAAACCCCCCACAGCCCCAAAATGCTCCCCACCTACTCACAAGCACCACTGTTGCCCCCCGCTGTTCCTTTGCTGGGCTGCTGCCTCTGCATGGCTGCCCCCAGCCCTCCAACACCTGTAGCATGGCAGCTCCCTGCCCTGCCATGCTGAAAGGGGACTCCATTTAACTGGTTTAAGGGCCGGATCCCTCCCGTCGGCTGGTAAAGCAAGTAAACTGAGTTTCATTTCAGCGCCGCAGGGCAGGGACTGGGAGCCGGAGAAGTGAGCAGCTGCAGTGAAGGGAGCCAGAAATGGCTCCTTAAAGAGCCGCTTGCAGCTCAGAGCCGCCCAGCCAGCGCCCCTTAGAAAATCTAAGGGCGACCCATGTTTGGGTCCTGACCCATCAGTTGGGAAACCCTGCAGTAGATGTTGTGGAGAGAAGAAATTAGCTGGAGTCCTGGCCAGGGGAGAGCTGACATGCACCGGGGAAAGCAGAGGAGCTGAGGTGGCCAGTGATGGCCATGGAAGGGGAAAGGAAGCCACAATGGAAAGAGCAGGTGCTTTCAACTGCTGCAAAGGACTCATGCAGCCAGAGACAGCAGCTAGGCCTGAGGAGGGGGATGGAATTGCGAACGCCTGTCGAGAGGTGAAAAGCAGTTGGAAGAGTTTAATCGAATCTGGTAGGGAGTTATCGTACCCTGAGACCTGAGCGATTCTGCTGTGTGTTTCTAGAGTGATTTCCCCCGAGACCCTCACAGGCCTGCACAAGCATGCATTGTGTCTGGCCACACAACCTCCTGGGAGTTGTAGACGTGTCACTGCCCCGACCGGCCCTTGGGGCACCACAGAGGGAGCCTGCGTCAGAGTCAGGAGGCAAGCCCAGGGGTCCTGACTCCCAGCCCTGTGCCTGGACATGAGGCAAATACCTGTAAGAAAGAGGGGGTGAGTAACCCAGCTGGAATCCGCAAGGAGGAACTGGGGCGTAGATGAAGAGCAGAAGCCGATTCGCTGTCTGCTGGGTATAGCCCAAAGTGGGTACCAAAGGGATACAAGCAGCCTCACCAACAGCGGTTCCAGGCCCCAGGGCAGAGCAGACAATGGCCCTCCATGCACACACAAGCCACGTTGCCGCTTGATGCGTGGGTGGTGCTGGCTCCAGATGGGAGTCTGGGAGAGAGAGTGGATGTGGGGTCAGGTTCAGGGACAGGAGTTTGGGTGAGAGGAGGGGGTGTGGGCTTGGAGAGGGAGTCTATGTGCAGGAGTGGGGGAGGCTGTGGTCTGGGGCAGGGGTCGGGGTGCAGAAGTGGGGTGTAGGGTCAGGCTCAGAGAGGGAGGCTGCGCAGGAGTGGGGGAGGCTGTGGTCTGGGGCAGGGGTCGGGGTGCAGAAGTGGGGTGTAGGGTCAGGCTCAGAGAGGGAGGCTGCGCAGGAGTGGGGGAGGCTGTGGTCTGGGGCAGGGGTCGGGGTGCAGAAGTGGGGTGTAGGGTCAGGCTCAGAGAGGGAGGCTGCGCAGGAGTGGGGGAGGCTGTGGTCTGGGGCAGGGGTTGGGGTGCAGAAGTGGGGTGTAGGGTCAGGCTCAGAGAGGGAGGCTGCGCAGGAGTGGCGGAGGCTGTGGTCTGGGGCAGGGGTCAGGGTGCAGAAGTGGGGTGTAGGGTCAGGCTCAGAGAGGGAGGCTGCGCAGGAGTGGGGGAGGCTGTGGTCTGGGGCAGGGGTCGGGGTGCAGAAGTGGGGTGTAGGGTCAGGCTCAGAGAGGGAGGCTGCGCAGGAGTGGCGGAGGCTGTGGTCTGGGGCAGGGGTCGGGGTGCAGAAGTGGGGTGTAGGGTCAGGCTCAGAGAGGGAGGCTGCGCAGGAGTGGCGGAGGCTGTGGTCTGGGGCAGGGGTCGGGGTGCAGAAGTGGGGTGTAGGGTCAGGCTCAGAGAGGGAGGCTGCGCAGGAGTGGCGGAGGCTGTGGTCTGGGGCAGGGGTCGGGGTGCAGAAGTGGGGTGTAGGGTCAGGCTCAGAGAGGGAGGCTGCGCAGGAGTGGCGGAGGCTGTGGTCTGGGGCAGGGGTCGGGGTGCAGAAGTGGGGTGTAGGGTCAGGCTCAGAGAGGGAGGCTGCGCAGGAGTGGCGGAGGCTGTGGTCTGGGGCAGGGGTCGGGGTGCAGAAGTGGGGTGTAGGGTCAGGCTCAGAGAGGGAGGCTGCGCAGGAGTGGGGGAGGCTGTGGTCTGGGGCAGGGGTCGGGGTGCAGAAGTGGGGTGTAGGGTCAGGCTCAGAGAGGGAGGCTGCGCAGGAGTGGGGGAGGCTGTGGTCTGGGGCAGGGGTCGGGGTGCAGAAGTGGGGTGTAGGGTCAGGCTCAGAGAGGGAGGCTGCGCAGGAGTGGGGGAGGCTGTGGTCTGGGGCAGGGGTCGGGGTGCAGAAGTGGGGTGTAGGGTCAGGCTCAGAGAGGGAGGCTGCGCAGGAGTCGGGGAGGCTGTGGTCTGGGGCAGGGGTCAGGGTGCAGAAGTGGGGTGTAGGGTCAGGCTCAGAGAGGGAGGCTGCGCAGGAGTGGGGGAGGCTGTGGTCTGGGGCAGGGGTCGGGGTGCAGAAGTGGGGTGTAGGGTCAGGCTCAGAGAGGGAGGCTGCGCAGGAGTGGCGGAGGCTGTGGTCTGGGGCAGGGGTCGGGGTGCAGAAGTGGGGTGTAGGGTCAGGCTCAGAGAGGGAGGCTGCGCAGGAGTGGCGGAGGCTGTGGTCTGGGGCAGGGGTCGGGGTGCAGAAGTGGGGTGTAGGGTCAGGCTCAGAGAGGGAGGCTGCGCAGGAGTGGCGGAGGCTGTGGTCTGGGGCAGGGGTCGGGGTGCAGAAGTGGGGTGTAGGGTCAGGCTCAGAGAGGGAGGCTGCGCAGGAGTGGCGGAGGCTGTGGTCTGGGGCAGGGGTCGGGGTGCAGAAGTGGGGTGTAGGGTCAGGCTCAGAGAGGGAGGCTGCGCAGGAGTGGCGGAGGCTGTGGTCTGGGGCAGGGGTCGGGGTGCAGAAGTGGGGTGTAGGGTCAGGCTCAGAGAGGGAGGCTGCGCAGGAGTGGGGGAGGCTGTGGTCTGGGGCAGGGGTCGGGGTGCAGAAGTGGGGTGTAGGGTCAGGCTCAGAGAGGGAGGCTGCGCAGGAGTGGCGGAGGCTGTGGTCTGGGGCAGGGGTCGGGGTGCAGAAGTGGGGTGTAGGGTCAGGCTCAGAGAGGGAGGCTGCGCAGGAGTGGCGGAGGCTGTGGTCTGGGGCAGGGGTCGGGGTGCAGAAGTGGGGTGTAGGGTCAGGCTCAGAGAGGGAGGCTGCACAGGAGTGGCGGAGGCTGTGGTCTGGGGCAGGGGTCGGGGTGCAGAAGTGGGGTGTAGATCACCCAGGCCCCCAGGAAGCTGTCACCTCCCCCCACCCCCATTGGCAGTCTGTATGCAAATGATTCCAGCTGGAATTTCCTGCCCCGGTGTAATAACAGTTCAGCTGGACCAACAGCCCAAGTGGAGGAAGGTTATTGATAGGGAGAGGGACGAGAACTGAAGAGGGGGTGACACGGGCAGCCCTGGAATCCTAGGGTTGGAAGAAGCCCCAGGAGATCATCCAGTCCAATCGCCTGCTCAGAGCGGGACCAACCCCAGTTAAACCATCCCAGCCGGGGCTTTGTCAGCCTGGTCTTGAAAACCTCTAGGGAAGGAGATTCCACCTATCTTCCCTGCGGTCAGCCAAGGACAAAGCCCCGGGCTGCTGTGAGCCCAGGGAGAAAAGAAATCGTGTCTCACTCCAGTGATCGGTGAGCTGGGAAATGTAGTTTGTTATTTGCGGACTTAAGTCCCCAGGCCGATGCTGCCAAGTCTGCAGCATTTCCTCCCAGACTTCAGCTTTTTGGCCTTTTCTGCTGCTGCAGCCAATCAACCAACACCTCTGCTGAGGTCAGGCTGCAGGGTTGGAGCTGGAGGGTTTGCTGTTAAACTGAAGAATGATTTGTGTGCACTCAGAAATCCCCCAGGGACTAACGCGCAGAAAAGTTACTGTCTGGTTTCATGACTTACTGCACTCATCAAAACAAAAAGCAGTCAAGTAGCACTTTAAAGACTAGCAAAATAGTTTACTAGGTGAGCTTCCGTGGGACGGAAGCTCACCTAGTAAACTATTTTGCTAGTCTTTAAAGTGCTACTTGACTGCTTTTTGTTTTGATAGTGTATAGACTAGCAGGGCTTCCTCTCCGTTACTGCTGCACCCGTGCATCTGACGAAGCGGGTCTTTTCCCACGAGAGCTTATGCTCCAAAATATCTGTTAGTCTGTAAGGTGCCACAAGACTTCTTGTTCGCCTCATTTAGATTCTTCATAGGCAGGTTTCTTCAGACTTTCGCTGCTGACGCTGTTGTCAGGCGCATGCCTCCGTGGGTCTCATACTGTGTTGATGTAAATGATGCGCATTGTCAATGGATTGCTTTTGTGTGCGTGGCACTCGGGAGCCCTGCTGTACACAAAGGAGAGGGAAGCGAACAGGAAGGACGAGTGCTGTGGAATGCCCGCGGTGATGCTGGCATGGTCGTTAGTAGAGCAGCCAGGTGTGGCACGGCAGTGGGGTTGCCGCCAGCTACCGAAGGGAAGAGAGAATGGAAAACACATACGAAAGATGCACCAGGCTGGGGGAGGCAAGGCAGGGCAGGAGGCAGGCGCTCGAAAGACGTATTATTCGGGTCTCCTTATTCTGGGTTTGTACAGCACCTAGCACCTGGGAGCCCAGCAAGCCTACTGCTGGGGGTTAAAGGAAGCAGTTGCCCCACGGCCTGACATTTCACAGGCACCTGGAGCTCTGGCTGCCACTGGCTTTAAGGGAGGAGGGGCAGCACCAAGATCTGAGCTGTGCAAAGGGCTGCCTGCCCTAGGCCCCGCCGCTTCTACCCTAAGCCCTGCCTTTGGGGGGGTGGAGGCTGGCCCCCCTTCCACCTTGCCCCAGCGCCCGTGATGGCTGGTGCCCCCACTGGGGGCCGGTAGACTCGCTGGACCTTTGGACAGAGTTGCGGGCAGGGGAGCTCCATGCTCCCCGAAAGGCGCAGGGAGGAGGGCAGCCAGCTCTCAGCACCAGTCTAGGCCCCTGGCCCCTCCCACAGCCAGCCCCTCGCGCCCGCCGGCGTGCGCCCGCCGGCGCTGCGGTGGTGATTGAAAGGGCTCAGGGTGGCAGCCGGAAGCCCAGAGCCCTTTGGAGTCGCGGGGCCCTGGGGCAGTTGCCTAGTTTGCCCCTTCCCCCGCCTATCAGTGGCCCCGTCTAGCACCACAGGGGCTTGCCCACAGCTGGGCCTCCTGGCCACTGTGCGGCTGAGAATACACAAGGGGAGCCGAGAGGGACGACTGAGCAGGGCCGAGCTGGGCGTCCGGGCGCAAGCAGTGCACAGAGATGCTCCCTCCCTCCCCACCCCCGGGGGCACACAGCGCTGTGCCAGCAGCCAGCTGCTTGTGGGGCTGTGCGGGGCCCTGGCCTGCAGGCCCCCAGCCTGAGCCCTGCTGCGCTGCGGCCCCACCCGATCTATTAGCCCTGGGCCCGTGGGAGAGTTAACCCAGCCCTGACTGTCAGATGTCTGCTGTGGCACCCAGCAAAAATCCCTCCCCAGCTCTACACAGCGCTGTCCCGGGAGGAGCTAAGCACCTGACCCCGGTCAGGGGTAGCTCAGTGCTTTGAATGTTGGCCTGTTAAACCTGGGGTTGTGAGCTCAGCCTCAAGAGGGCCATTTAGAGGTCTAGGGCAAATAGGTATTTAAAAAAAACTGCCAGGAATGGTGCTTGGTCCTGCAAAGAGGGCAGGGACTGGACTCACTGAGGTCCCGCCCAGCTCTACGAGGTGCAGGGAACAGCCCTGGCAGCAGGGAGAGGCTCCTGTGCACCATGGGGGAGCGATAGCTCAGTGGTTTGAGCATCCGCCTGCCAAACCCAGGTATGTGAGTTCAATCCTCAAGGAGGCCATTTAGGGATTGGGGCAAATAGGTGTCAGGGATGGTGCTTGTTCCTGCCAAGAGGGCAGGGGGCTGGACTAGATGACCTCCCCAGATCCCTTCCAGTGTTTTGTGTGTATTTAAAAAACCCCCCTCTTTCTGCTTCAAACCCTGCAAGGCTGCAGTGTGAGTGGGAGCCACGGGGCGAGACTGCCTGAGGTGGTATGGGGAGTAAGAGGAAAGCTGCAAACTGGTGCTCTTGAGGCCAGTGGAGTGAGGAGGGTCCCAGAAGAAGCAGTAGCAGAGACAATACTGCCAGGGGCCTCTAGCATTCAGCACTGGGAACCCTGCAGCAGAGAGACACAGGAGGGATTCTAAGAAGGAGGCAGCAAGAATGGAAGATAAGGAAAGTGGCGTAAGCGTGGCTCTTGTCCCGGGAGGGTGAGGCACAGACAGAGAAGGGGAGGAAATGAGAATGGCTGGAGGACATAACCTTGAAGGTGAGAGAGCTGGGTAGTGCAAAGGGTGGAGCTGAGGGTAGTGTGCCGTGATGTACATCTAGGGCAGAAGGGGGTGTCCACCCCACAAGGGCAGGGAAGGGGGGTGAAAACAGCTTGGGGAGCAGCAGTGAAGAGCAGCCAATCAGGGCCCAGCAAGCCCCTAATAAAAGCTTGCAGGGCTGGAAGTGGGGGATTGCTTCTGGGATGTGCTGGCCTGAGGCCCTGTGAGGAGGACAAAGGTGCTGGGCAGTTGTGCAGGGAACTGAAGTAACACTGGGGCAAAGTTGAGGTGAGGCAGCAGGAGGTTGCTAGTTATGGGGTCCCTGGCTTGGATCTGGAGTTATGGGCTGGCCTGAGGACCCCCCAGCCCCCTCTGGGGCACATACTGGACTCTAGAACCACCAAGAGGAGCCATGCTTGTGAGGTGGCCTGAGTGTGGAGTCCCAGAGAGGAGGCTGTGGTCCCTGGAGGGGGCTGCAGACTGGGGAGAACATGCATGCTGTGGGAGGGGGGTGGCACCACTGGAGCTAATCCCCAGCACAACCAGGTGGACAGGCTGTCCTGCAGTGAGTGTCACACACATCACATAGGCTTGAGAGGAAATGGTAGATGGGGCATCAGCAAAAACTTCCACACCCAACACTGGCCATCCAAGAGACAGGAACACTCTCCTGAGGGAACCTCAGGTCTTGGGACCCTTTGAGACTGGGCGATGTATTTGCATACGTCCAGCAGGGACCACGGTGGGGTGGGCAGGGAGCTGTCCTGGCTGTTCTGTTGCAGTAGAAGCCTTCCGTCTAGCACGTGAGTGTCACAGCTACAGACGTCCTTGACTTACGAGTCTGACGTCCCTTGGATGGCTTCTGGCATAGCCCCTGAGGTGCGCTCTGCCCTGCTCATGGTGTAGTGACTGGGTGTCAGCACATGGCACAGACTGGCTGTCTGCAGATGTGCAGACCCTGTCAGTTACTCAGCAGGTACATCAGCATTCGTTAGTATTGCTGTAGTTCCGAGGAACCCAGTTCTGAGTCAGGACTCCACTGTGCAAGGCGCTGGACAAATGCATGACAAAAAGCTGGTGCCTGCCCCAGAGAGCTGCTGGGAAAATGGGCCTTTCCTGGACTTACACCCCACCAGCTGCAGCCATTTTCTCTCTCTGCCTCTGCACTGGCTTTTCCTCTTGACAGCCCCCTTGCTCGCACCCAGTCTGATTTTTCCAGGCAGATGGGAGCTCTGCAGATGAAACGACCGAGAGGTTCAGACAGTGGCCGAGATGGTAGGATTGTTTTCTAGCCAGAGACTCTGACGGGACTAGGAATAATTCTCCATTAGATGGGGCTGAGGGGTTCCACCTCCCAAGCTCCCTTCACCTCCTGCAGCTGGATTATCCCTATGCTTGGATTTCCAAGTGCCTGATCAGGGTAGTCTTGTCAGAGCGTAAGGCAAGGAAATCACTGGCCGTCTTTGACCCTCTGTTACCTCTCGCCTTATCTCCACTGTGATTTAATCTCCCCTGGGGCTCCCCAGCGGGGAGGGTAGTGTCTCTGCTGCTCTAATCCAGCTGAGAAATGTGCCCAACTCTGCTGCCTGCCAGCAGCACCGTGAAAGTGAAGTGCCGTTAGCAATGCTCGTTAGTGAGGGCTTTAAAGAGCACTTTGATGCGTGGAGGAGAGGTAATACACTGGAGCTGCAGGAGCACGCTCCAGCTCCGTAGGCTTTACCCACACTAGCTCTGATACAGCCGGCGCACGAAAAATCACCCTGTAGCCGCTGTCCTGAGTGCTCAAGCACAGGCCCCTCTGGGAGCCTCTCTCGGGGTACCTAGGCCCTCCTGGTACCTGTGCCGCTGCAGCTAGTCTCCCATTTTCAGCACGCTAGCGCAATCAGACCTCTGGTTTTCCCATCCAAGGGTGGAATAAATGTTGTGTGCGCTGAGATGTGTGGATGTGCACCACCAGCAGAAGCACAGGCTGTGGGTAGCTGCGGGCACTCTGCTCATCAGCTGGGTGGCACCTGAATCCCTCCTGGACAGCCAACCAAATGCTCAGCCTACAGGGAACCATGGCTGGGGGTGACACTTGCCAGCCTTGGGGTAGACGCTGCAATCAAGGTGCGATTGCACCATGGTGTAGACATACCCTGGGGTGGCTTTGGTCTAGGTGGCGTGAGGATCAGTAGCAGCATAGCTGGAGTAGGATGGGCTGCAGTGCAGGCCACGGAGCCTGAATAAGTAGCCTGGGTCCAAGGTGGGCTTGTACACAGCCTGCACAGATGTCCGGCCTGCTGTGGCTTCCCTGCTGTTGCCCTGGTTCAATCAGCACTTGCTCAGGGATGCCTACGCCCACTGCGGTCGTCCCTCAAGCGCACTGTAAACTTTCCCACAAGCTGCGGGGATCTGAACCCTCCCAGCTCTGTGCCCCTGTGTGGCTGAAATCTGCCCGTGCTGAGCCCAGGGGACGGGCCAGGTCCTGCTGCTCAGCACTCTCACCCCTTGTGGTCCCTCTGGGTTAAACCAGGCTCAGCTGGGGTTCTCAGCAGAGGTTTTCAGGCTGTGGTCCGGGAACCCCCCGTGGGCTGTGAAAGCCCGAAGCTCACACTGAAAACTGACTAAGCAGGGTGTCAGCGTAGACGCCCACGAGATGTCCCCAGGGTTCCAAACGAAATCCGTCTGCATTTATACAGCTCCCGAGGGGGCTGGCGGCAGGCTGTGGCTCCTGCAGGGCTCTGCTGCCTGGACTGGTGGTGCTCTGGGACGTGGGAGTGCAGCAGTGGAGTCAGTGAGGCTTCCTCCCCCCTCCCCGAGTCCAGCACTCCAGCTAAGGGCCCGGGGAAGAGGGGCTTGGAGCAGGGAGCCCCTTGCTTGGGCTGGTGACCTGGCATGGCTGCCCCCATGGTCACTCCGCAGTGTAGTGTCCCGCCTCTCTGCCCCCTCCCTTTCCATGTTATTGAAAACAATCCCATTCCTGGCACATCCCATTTTCCTGGCACTGCCGAGCCCTGACCTTGCTTTAAGTTAGAACAGGAGGGAGCTCCGTGCCAGAGGTGCGGGCCTAGCTCTTCTAGCACAAACAGACGCGCACAGACAAACGCGTCTCCGAGGCGCACAGCAAGAGAGCGCTGCTTAGGCCGTGGCTGTCGTCGGGAGAAGGACGTGTTCTTGTCTCATGCTAGCGACCGTGCGCTAACTGCCAAGGGGTAAAGTCCTGACAAAGACGAGGCCGTTTGTAACTCCCCCGGAGCTCGTAGGTTGCGGTAAGTGCTTGCGCGGAGCCTTGAGTTTGACTTGGCTCTGCTAACGCAGGTCAGATCTACAGCCTGCCTTGTCCTCGCTAGGCCTTAACCTGGCAGCAGCTCACAGGCGGTAGGGACATCCCCTTTTCCCTAGTCAACATCCATGCATGAAGCCTGGCCCCTGGACTGAAGTTTCTCCCTCCTGTGGGTGAAAGCATCCGTCATCCCCAGTGGAAATGGCCTCCCAGGGCCAAGGCAGATGGACACGAGCTGTAGGGCTCTAGAGTGAGCCTCATAGCATGCAGAAGTGGCGAGCCTGTCTCCTGGTTTGACTGGACCCTTTGGAAACCAAGTGTCCCAGTTCTCTCGGCTGCAATGCAGGAGAAAACCACAGGACCCAATGAGGGCTCAATAGTGCTTCCCTCCCTCCCCACCTGCTCCCTTTCCCAGGCTGAGACCCTCTGTGGCTCTGGGGGAGATGGAGCCTTTCACGCACCAGCCCTTGCTGCTCAGGGCAATGGTTCTTGCAGCAGCCCGTTTCTAATCCCTCTTGTTTTTCCAGCTGCTGCCTTCATAATTAAAGTGATACAGTAAGAGGGCAGGGCCTGGTATAGGTTCTGCCCAGCCTGTGAATAGGAAGGATAAAGCCTCCCTAACGGGGATGGCTTCATTTCAGGTGACAGCTCGTGTGCTCTAATTCCCAGATTTACTGGGTGTGGGGAGAGGGCTGCCTGTCGCACCCTGCTCCCAGCTGCAGTGCTGCACAGTGGCTCTTGAGCCAGAAGATAATTTGCTATCTCCCCACATGGGCTTGGTTCTCTTCTACCCTGGGGGCTTAGAATTCACTCACAGCTCAGAGGCAAGCCTCGCATTCAGATAGGTCCAGGGGCACAAGCAGTACTTCATAGAGCCCTAGGGCTGGAAGAGACCTCAGGAGTCATCGAGTCGAACCTCTGCTCAACGCAGGACCAGCCACAACTGAACCACCCCAGCCAGGGCTTTGTCACGCCAGGACTTGAAAACCTCCAGGGATGGGGATTCCAGCACCTCTCTAGGTAACACGTTCCACTGCTTCGCCACCCTCCTGGGGAAGTAGTTTTTCCTAATATCTAATCTAGACCTCCCCTGCTGCAACCTGTGCCCATTGTTCTTGTTTTGTCGTCTGTCACCACTGAGACCAGCCTCCCTCTATCCTCTTTTAACCCCGTGCAGGTAGCTGAAGGCTGCTATCAAATTCCCCATACTCTTCTCTTCTACAGACTAATGCCTGGTTCCCTCAGCCTCTCCTGGTGAGTCATGTACCCCAGTTCCCATTGTCCTTTGCCGCCCAGCCGCGCCCCACCCCATCATGAGCCCTCCCTGTGCATCTCAGCCATTGCCTCCCAGCCCGTTACATTAGTGAGTGCTACTGGCTTGTGCACGGCAGAGCCACTGGTGCTTTGCACAAAGAGGCCGTCCCCACGACCGGCTTAGAGCTCCCCAGCCATCTGGGAAGCCCTGCGCAGGCGCCTCTCTAATTCCACATTCACTCCTGCGCTCTGCCCTCCCTGCCTTTGCTAACCCCTGTCACTCTGCAGAAAGGGACTCGCTTTCCTGACCTGGAATTCATTCGCATTTCAGAGCAATGTCACAGTGTGGTAAAGCCTCCGGAGAGAACATCTGCTCCAGCCCAGCTGGCCTCAGTGCTCAGGGATTCTCCCTCCGCCTCTTAACCCTGTTGATAACGTCCCCGCCAGCTGCGCAAAATTCCTACGAGTTGGTCAAGCGACAACAGACAGAGCCTCTGGTGAACCAGGTCTGAGCCTCTGGATTCAGTCAGTCCACGGCCTTCAACATGGTGCAGAGGCTAGGAGCAGGGCAAGAGGCAGGAAAGGGACGGGTGGGAATAAAGAGGCTTGTAACTGAATGGACGACAGTTCAGGCATCAGTGAGAGAAACAGGCCGAGAGAAGCTAATTCACTCCACTTTGTTAACCGGTCAGGTAATGGCCACATCCTGCTAACCTCTCTGGCTGCCCAGGGAGAGAATGGGAAGGAGTATAATTCACAGGAGCTGGCTCTTCAGCCTGTTCTGAGGGATGCAGGATTTGATGGAACCAGCCCACCACTGATGAACATTTTCCCCAGCTAGCTCCACGTGTAGTCAGTGTCGGTCGGTCTCAACTCAGGACCCTCAGCCAAACAACCCTGAGCTTTGTGAAACTTCAGAGCCACCCTCTGCAAACTGACCCCTATTTCTTTAATGGGCCAAACCTCATGCTCAGTCCTCAGCTCTGAATAAGGCTGGAACCTGGCAGCTGCTGACCTGAACCAGGATCAGTGTAACCCCAGCATGGCCTGGTGTGTGGGCATCAAAGTGAGGCCAGGCACAGCAGGACCGGGTGGTGTTTGGTGTGCAGGGTGCTGATGCAGTGAAAGGCTATGTTCCTAACACCAACTGGAATCCTAAACTGCTCAGAAGATCTGGGCCTGATGGACTTGGGAATTGAGAAATAGACCCCGGGCCAGCTTGTTAACACTGGCTTCGCACACCCTGTGCCAAGTGGGTCTGTTCCCAGCGCATGCAGACATTTCTCCTCTCCCTCTGCCTTCAATTTGCAGAGGCAGGAGATCACCCTGGAGTCTGTTGTCTCTTCCCACCCTTTACCAGAGATTTCACAGTGACTTTTCAGTCTCCCTGTGGCAGAGGGGGGCAGTTCTGGCATAGCCAGACTAGGGCAGTTCTGCTTCTCTCACCCAACGCTGGCTTCCCAAGGCAGTTGGCTGACCAGGCCGCATGGTAGTGGTGTCCTGGGACAAGGTTTTAAGTACTTGTGCCCTCTCTCCTCCAGTGAGTCATAGACATGCTGGGCTGGAAGAGACCCTGAGGTCATCTACACCATCTAGAACAGTGCTGAAGCGGGACCGAGTAAATCTAGACCATCCCAGACGTAGGCTTGTCTAAGCTGCTCTTTAAAGCTTCCGTTGACAGGGATTCCCCAACCTCCCTTGGAAACCAGTTCCAAAGAGAAAGTTCTTCCCAACATCTCCCTTGCTCTCCGTTGTTTCTTGTCCTACCTTCAGGGGTCTTGGAGAACAACTGATCAACACCTTCTGTAACAGCTCTTAGCACATCTGAAGATTTGTCTCAGGTCCCCTCCCACTCCATGCTCTCTTCTCAGGACTGAACTGCCCGGGCTTTGTAACCTTTTCTTACTGCCCTGTCCAGCGAGAAGGCAGAGGAGGCTATCTTCATTAAAAGTGCTGTGCACAGACGTATATAGAGAGAACACCTTTCAAAAGAGTCTCAAAGCACCTTTATAAGTATGTCATTATCCTCTATTTTAAAGATGGAGAAGCGAAGACATAGAGAGGCAAAGTACAATCTATGGTCACCCACCAGGTGTCTGGCAGCGCCGGGAACAGAACCCATGTATTTTAAACTCGCCTGCTCTAATCATTGGACCATGCTGCCTCCACGGGATAGCACAGGCCATCGGTATCATACCAGTGACCCCAGAGGTCATTCCAAGCATCTCAGTAAGGGCACTGAGCGAAGGAGTGACTATATTTCCAGGCAATTCACCTTCGTTTGTGGACTGGATGCATTTTCCACCCAGCACTCAGATGACTGAGACTCAGGTACCAGAGGTGACGAGACCTAGGTGGTGTGTTAGCTTTGACCTGGCCCTCAGCCCTTGGAGGTAGGTCTCTCTGGTGTGGGGCCCAGCTGGCATCAGCCCTGGGGCCTCAGTGTTGCTTGGTGGTTCATAGGAATTGCTCTGTCCCGATCTCTAGAGGAAATGTAGGCATTCAGGGTGGGATTCACACAGACATTTTGGTGCTCCATGGGAGCCAGGCACCTAAATGTTTTTGTGAATCCAGCTGAGGGGCTGTCAGGGCCAGAGCTGAAGAAGTGTGTGGTGACTAGAGGCACTCAGATTCTGGAGCAAAGCCTTTCACCAAGGCCACCTCAAGGCCAGGGAAAGACGTCACGTAAGCCGAGAGATTTCAAGTGATGCATTTCTACCACTAGTGCAGATGGGGGTTCATTTCCTTTAAAAATGTCCTAGCTGATTACAGTCATCCCCAGAGGGGAGCCCTGGGACTCAGCACCCCAGAGCTTTAACGGAGCAGAGCCCATTTGCAAAAAGGGCAAAACTTTCCCCACATGGGTCCTGGGGCAGGTTCTGGTCCCACCTCTGGCTGGGAGAGGGAGCTGGAGATTTAGCATGTTCAACAGCGCCATGGGTGCTCTGGCTGGTTGCTCGGCAACTTGCGCTGCCTTGGCGCCCGCCTTAGGCCTTTGCTGCCACCATAATTTAATTTTCTTCCTTCCTTTGAGCAAACAGGGCCGTGGATCAGAAGAGGGCAGTGATTCCCCTCTGACAGTCCTGGTCTGGGGGTGTGGGCCTCGCAGCACAGTGGTGAGTTAGCAGCTTTGTGGCAGACCTTCTGTCACCCAGTAAGTGCTGACTGTCCCGGTTGTCCGATCACAGCCCCGTGAGCATCCGGCTCCAGCATCTCTCCCGGTCTGTTCTGGGGGGACTGTCATGACAGCAACCCACTCCAGCAAAACACACGGGTCTCTTGCCTGGCAGATGCAAGATGTTTGGTAACAACTAGGCCTAATTAAGGAGACCTGGGCACAGGCCGTACCTGCAGCTCTTAGCAGGGAGCATGGGAAATAAAGCTATGGAAATAAATGAGCATCGGGTGCCACAGTCCAAGCAGAGGGTACGAGACAGAGGGAGAAGGGAAGGGTGGATGGTTTCCTGGTTTTCTCCATGTTTGGCAGGAAGGACACAGTCTAACGGTGCCTTTCGAACAGTGGCCATCACAAGTGCTGAGTGGTCCACTCCTTGCAGGGGGATAGCCACAAGGACGTCTACTCCAGCGCTGAGTAAAGCAGGGACAAGAGAACCACCAAGGTGTTTGCAGGTGGACCTGTCCCAGTGAATTCTTTTACCTGTGCCCAGGCTACCCAGCTGCTTCTGTGCTATCCATGACTGCCCCTGTGGGCCAGCTCCTTCTCAGGGCCACAGCGCCTGCCTCCCTTCCCTCTGTCTAGCCATTCTAGCTGCAAGTGCTGGCCTGGCATGAACAGAGCTGTAGTGCCAAGTTCAGCTCCCTGGGGCAATGCGAGAACCCCATAGACATCAAATATTGCAGGCTGCCTTCCCCCTGGGCTTTACTGTACAAGGCTTAGCTGTTAGCGTAATGCAGTATTTATGATCATTGTTGCAGTCACTCATGAGGGACAGAGGACAATGAACAGGGTGTTGGCTGAAGAACCAACCTGTAATTCAAGCCCCTGCTCCCAGAGCCAGGTGCGGGAGCTTGCTCTGACCGATGGTTTCGAAATCGCCTCCTGGTTATCCATCTATTGGTCCTTCTTAGGCTGTTACTCTGGTACCCGTCACCAGGGTTCCCTCTAATTTTTTCCATCCATGGGTGGGATAAATTTTGTTACGTGCACCAAGGACCCACAGAAACACCAGCTGCCTACTGTGGGCACTCTGCTAATCAGCTGGGCAGCACCTGAGCCTCTCCTGGGTGTCTGCTCAAGCACTCAGCTTACAGGGAGCACTGCCCACAACCCTAGTAGCGGTGTGCCTTTCATGTCACAGCAATAGCGAAGTTCTGCAGGGGCGTTATACAGCAGCTTTTCTCCCTTTACAGAGTGAAGACTGCTGGCATCTGGGTTTCTGTACCTATTTCAGAGAGTTTATGAACTTGTGAGCCAGCTGGGAATAGAACCAAGGAGTCAGGATACCCCGTCCTATGCTGTAGCTGCTAACAAACAGTGCCCCTCCTACACAGCCCAGCAGCCTGCCAACAAAAGGGCAAAGCCCTGGGTGACATGCAGGTGGAGCGTGTTCTGCTCTGAGGAGCGCAGCCTGTCCCCCAGGAGGAGATACTTACGCGCAGATTGTTCCTGAACTAATTTGTTAAATCTGACAGATGGAAAGGGAAACCTGGAGGCTTCTGCTCGCCTCCTGCCTGGGGGTGAACTGAGGGGTTGTTCTCTGGCACAGGAGGGGATGAATCCCAAGAGAGAGAGAGAAAGCTTCAAGGCAAGTCCATGTGAGCCTCAATGCAGGCATATAATAGACACACACAGTTGTGTGTCTGTGGTTAGCAAACCATGCGAGAGCCCCAGATAACGTTTCCAGTTCTTTAGGCCAGCTGGCAGGAAGGACAACAAGCAAGAAGCCTAATCCTTAAGAACAACTTTTAAAAAACCCTTGGCTGAGGCCTAAAAAGCAGTGGTGCTCGACCAGGGGTTCCTGCATCCCTGAGAGATCTTCCAGGGACACAGCAACTCATCTAGATTGGGGTGAGCAAATTATTTATGTTGGGTCCCACTTTTTGTCCCTGCAATTAGCAGGATCCCCCCAATGGCCCGAGAAGTGACAGGCTGCGCTCCCTTGGCGACGGTGGCAGCAGAGTCCATGGGCGGCGGGCAACTGTGCTGCGCCCCCCTTATGAAATGTCATGCCCCCCAAGGGGGCACACCCCCACTTTGCACACCCCCGCTCCAGATAGTTGCCTAATTTCACAGCAGGCTACATAAAAAGCACTAGTAACATTAGTACAAACTACAGTTTCAGACAGACAGTGACTTGTGTGTACTGCTCTATGTACCAGACGCTGAGATGTAAGTACAATATTGATTTTGCAGTTGACTTATTTCACGATTATGTGGTCACAAAGAGAAAGTCAGAAATCCTGGTGTGTTTTTGTCTGATTTTGTGAGCAGTGGTTTTTAAGTGGGGAGACAGGTGAGGGCACATGAGCCAATCCAGACTTCTGAAAGCGGTACGGTAATGTGGCAGGGTTGAGAGCCCCTGGCCTAAAGACACAGGAGTCTGCCTCTTGCTGTGCTTGCGCTGTGCAGCTTGACGTGGATGAGAAGCAGAGAGAGGAGGCAAAATCCAGACCCACCCTCTTACGTAGAGGGGTGGCAGATTTGTGATACCAGCTTGCTCTAAAGGGTGACGATTCTGGGCTTGATCACAGTGTAGGAGAAGTTCCCGGCCTCGGACTACAACTTCGCAAACCAGCGTGTGAATTAGGTTGCAGTTAGAGGTGAAATTTGAAGATCCAGTTCTTCCAATAACCTGCCTGGTTTGCCCACCCTTGGCTAAAATCCCCACGCTGTGCTCTGGGAACAGAGTCCCAGGGGACTGAGCAGGATTCCAGTTCTTCTTCATCAGCACCTTGTCTTGTCATTCCCTGGGTGGGAGGCCACAGAAGAGCCTCAGGTGATGGATTATTCCCCAGCTGTCCCACAAATGATGTTGTTGACTTATAAATGTCCCCACCAGGAAGTGCTGTCCGCCTCGTTACCTGGACAGGGTGTGATGCATCGTGGTCACCCTCCTCCATGCAGCTTGGAAATGGGGTCAGACAGACAGCAGGTGGGATGAGTGGGGAGTGTAATTTTTTATTTGAGCATCAGTCTTAACCGCTGGCATGAGGGAGAAGGATGCAGGTGTCCAGATGGCACTGCTTGGGCTCCAGGGCAGCCTGTGGTGTGTGCGACAGAAGAGTCAGTGCGACAGCAGTGTAGGGGCTGGGAAATGTCAGCCTCTAGCGCAAGGAAACCAGCCAAACGCCCCCACTGTAACTCCACTGGCATGACCAGGGCACTAACACCAGAGATGTCTTGTGCAACCCTGCACCATTCCGGCTGCTCTGCCATCAGCTGAATGCCCCAGCCTGGCCCTGGGGACAGGCAGACAGGGAGGCTGGGGCCCCTGTGTGCCATTGAGAAGTGAAGCAGAAATAGCCCCAGGAATTGCCCAGGTGGGTGACTCAGCTGGTCCATGTAGCCTGCGTCCTGCTTCCAGCTGTGTCCAGTGAGGCTGCCAAGGGCTGTGTAAAATCTTCTGACGAGCTGTGGCCAACGGCTCAGTGCTGTACCCAGAGCACAAAGGCACAGAGATGGGAAAACCCTGATGGGTCCTCCAGTCGGTCTCCCAGCAGCAGTGCACAATTGCTCCTCGGGTCCAGCCCCCTGTGAAGGAGTGAGCTACGTCTGCCCCAGATCTTCATTCTCTGCCTGCCCCCAGCCAGCCCTGTGTGCCCTTCAGGCACTAAGCCCAATGCCAGCCCCTGCTGTGTGAAGAAGCCCATTTCCACCAGTGGCCCTGAGAGGTCCTTGGCCCAGATGACCGGCCATCTGGAGCAGCGCTGGCAAAGGGAGAAGATACATCACAGTTATCAGCAAGAGAAGCACGAATGCCCTGTGCCTGGCGGGAGGCTGAGAGAGCAAACGCCACAGATCGATCATGTTCCTTAGCTTATGCCAGCACGACACTCCCATCCAATAGTCCCTCTAACCTTTTCCACACGTGCAGATTTTTTCAAGCCAGCTGTGGAATAAATTTTGTGTGCACCAGGGCATGTGCAAATGTGCATCACCAGTAGAAACAAAACCCCTGCCTGTGGGCAATCTGCTAATCGGCTGGTGGCAGAGGACTCTCTCCTGAGCAGCTGCATGAGCGCTCAGCTGACAGGGAACACTGCTCGCATCTCAGGGTGGCGAGTGCAGCAGGACGCGGAAGGGGACTGTGGAGAAGGAGCCCATTCGGAAGAGAGGGAACAGAACGAGTTAGGAGGGGTGGAGACTCAAAGGCCTCAGGGGCGTGAGATGGCCTCGAACTCCAGGGCTTAAGAAGAGAAGTTTTCGAATGGCAGGTTGTGGTGTGCTCGTCTGAAGCATCTGCTCCTGGCCAGTGTCAAAGAGAATGGACGTTCCTCTGGGGTTCAGGTCCTGAATACATCACTTCCAGGACTGTCATGCCAGCCTGCAGGGTCCTCCAAAGTGCGGGGCCTGGTCAGTCACTCTGACTCCAGAGGCAGCTGTGGATAGACTCTGCTCCAGCTAGCAGCACCCTCATTGCATGGTTAGTATCGTATGAACATGAGAACTGCCAGGCTGGGGCAGATCAAAAGTCCATCTAGCCCAGTATCCTCTCTGCTGACAGCGGCCAATGGCAGGTGCCCCAGAGGCAACTAACAGAACAGGTGATCATCAAGAGATCCATCCACTATCGCTCATTTCCAGCTTCTGACAATAGAGGTTTGGGATACTGTTCCTGCCCATGCCGGCTAATAGCCATTGATGGACCTAACTGCCACGAATTTATCCAGGTCTTCGCAATGTCCTCTGGCAAGAAGTTCCACAGGTTGATTGTGCGCTGTGTGAAGAAAAACTTCCTTTGGTTTGTTTTAAACCTGTGCCCATCAATTCCCATTTGTTTGTTTTGAACCTGGTACCCATTAATTCCATTCAGTGGCCGCCGTTCTTGTGTTATGGGAACAAATAAACAACTTTTCCTTGTTCACTTTCTCCACACTTGTCATGACTTTATAGACCTCTGTCAGTTCCCCCCTTAGTCTTCTCTCTTCTAAGCTGAAAAGTCCCAGTCCTTTTAAACTCTCTTCGCAGGGTACCCATTCCAAACCCCTCATCCGTTTTGTTGTCCTTTTCTGAACCTTTTCCAATTCCAAGGTTTCTTTCTGAGATGAGGTGACAGCCTCTGTACACACTATTCAGATACCATCAGCCCCTTCTCTCAGAGGGCTAAGCTGAGGTACAAGGAGGTTCCTCACAGCCACACAGGGGCCGTGTCTACACGAGCCCCAAACTTCGAAATGGCCACTCACATGGCCATTTCGAAGTTTACTAATGAAGCGCTGAAATGCATATTCAGCGCTTCATTAGCACGCGGGCGGCTGCAACACTTTGAAATTGACGCGCCTCGCCGCCGCGCGGCTCATCCCAACGGGGCTCCTTTTCGAAAGGGCCCCGCCTACTTCAAAGTCCCCTTATTCCCATCTGCTCACAGGAATAAGGGGACTTCGAAGTAGGCGGGGTCCTTTCGAAGAGGAGCCCCGTCTGGACGCGCCGCGCGGCGGCGAGCCGCGTCAATTTCGAAGTGCTGCAGCTGCCCGCATGCTAATGAAGCGCTGAATATGCATTTCAGCGCTTCATTAGTAAACTTCGAAATGGCCATTTGCGTGGCCATTTCGAAGTTTGGGGCTCGTGTAGACGTAGCCAGGGCGTTGTATCTAGGCAAGGAAGGGAACCCAGGAGTTCTGGCTGCCAGTCTCTAGCCCTCAGCCCTCACTGACGTCTCCAGTGAGGTTGCCATGCACTACTACTGCGTGTGATGGCACAGCCTGCTGTGCAGGTCATCAGAAATGGGCTCAGCCCTGGAAGGGGCCGACAGCAGCCTGCAGACTTCTGGGAATAGAGAGCTACAAACCTCCCACTAGCATTAACTCAGTGGGCTGCCCTTCCGCCCAGCAGCCAAGTCCCAGTGGGGTCACTGACACAGCAGCGGGCAGGGGCATGGATGACACACCTCTCGGCCAGGTCTTCTTCACACCTGCAGATAGCCAAGGGAGTGACCCAACCTGTGGGGCAGTGACATCCCTAGCAGTGCTTCCCCAGCCCTCCTGCAGTGACTGGCAGGCTGCTAACTGTCCAGGTCAAAGGGCAGAGCTGTGCCTGCGCAGTACCTGGGTCTGGCACATGCCCCCAAACCCTTTGCTCTGAACCAGTACAGAGGTGGCCCACTGGCAAGTACAAGACCACTGTGGGCGGTGGTGAAGGGTGCAGTGATGGGTTCCCTTACGTAACTCTCAGGCCATTGTGTTTGCCTCCCACGCCTTTAAATCGCTAAACCCTCTGCCACCCACCAACACAAGCAGCTATTTTGTGTCCTAACAGACTGGCACAGAGGAGACACGCACGCTGCGCTCTCTCAGGGAGACCTCATTTTCATTCCTTCTTGCTTGCTTTGTTCTTTCAACCGACAGGTGTGATGGCTAGGCTAGGCATACATTAATACTTTCAGTACACAGAAGAGTCTCAAGGCAGTCCATGGTAGGTAAATATTGCTATCCCCATTTTACAGATGGGGAAACTGAGGAAGAGAAAGGGGCAAGTGGGTCTCCCAAGTCCACGCCGTGGGTCAGCAACAGAGCTGGAGCAGAACACGGAAGTCTGATTCTCAGTCACATGCTGTAACTACAGAAACTACTTTCCTTTGACCCACCGTAACACCACATTCCCGTGGGTCTGTCTTGTTTTAACAGTGGCTTGATCATCTTGTGTGCCATCACAGGGCACCAGACCATCTACCGCGACTGTTGTAAGAGGAGCTCAGCAGGATTTCCTCTAATTTTTCCCATCCTGGGCAGAATAAATTTTGTTGTGTACACCAAAGCATGTGCGGATGTGCACCACCAGCGGAAACAGAGGCTGCTGGCTGTGGGCGCTCTGCTAATCAGCTGGGCAGCACCTGAATTTCTCCTGGACAGACACCCGAGCATTCAGCATACAGGGAACACTGGCGCTGAGCACCATGGACCTATGCTGCTGTGGGCCAGCGCGGTAAAGGGCACAGGGTTGGCACTGCCAGCGAGGAGGGTGCAGCAGTGACTGTCACAGGGACCTTCCACTGTAGAGGTTTGTGCTAGATGTCCCCAAGCACCTGACCTATGCAGAGCTCTCCCTCCTCCTCCTCCCCCACTGCCCATCTTGGCTGCATCCAGCTGCGGTCCCTTGGCACCGCGGGAGATGGACATACTGGTTAGGAGACGGAAACCAAACACCATCATGCTGCTTCTTCCACTCAGCTGCCTCCCAGCTTGCTTTCCAGCTGGACTAGTTGGCTCTGGCTTACGGGCGGAGATGCTGCTTGACCCTGCTGACTGCTGCGTGCCTGGGCTTCTCCCTTCCTGCTGCCTGCTGCCGCTCAGTCAGCCTTTTAACGAGCACCCTCCTGCAACACTGGCACTGTGTCCAAGTCCACCTTGGCTCTGCAGCCCAGAGGACCAGGGCTAGGAAAGGGGCTGCAGCCTCTTACCAAAACGAGCTCCCATATGCTTCAGCCACCTCTCCCCCAGGACTGGGGAGAGCCAGGTTGGGAGCTTAGTGAGGCTGGAGGCTAAGAGGGCCATTGCCCAGCACACCGTGTATTCACTTACATCAGTGCCACACGGACTGCTGTGACTCCGAGCTGAGCACTGGTGCCTATGGCCACACAAGACACCTGGTAATGGAGCATCAGGCCCAAGGAGGCCTGGATTTTATTCCCAGCCTTGGGAGGGTGTCTGTGTGAAGTGGAGCTCCTGGGTTCTGTTCCCAGCTCTGTCACTGGCTAGCTTGAGAGAAGTCACTTGAGCTTGCTGTGCTTCTGGTTACCTGCCTGTAGGCCGGGATTGATGCTTTGGAACAAGATTTCAGTCCAGGCTGTTGGGAGGGTTAATTAATAAACATTTGTAAAGTGATTGGAGGCTGGGAAGGGGCGATACAGTCGGTGGCCCTTCTTTGCTGCCAAAGGGGACAAGCTTGTGTTGCAGCAGGTTGCTTAATAAAGAAAGGGGCTCACCCAGTCAGCAAGTTCATGAAGTGCTGCCTAAGCCTTCGGTCCTCTGTGTATACACTGGAGACACGGGAATTGAAACGCTACAGAACAGCATTTCCCAGGCTGTGTTCTGTGAAACACAGGTGAACCATGCGATGGGAATAGGTCTTCCCTGAAAAAAATGATGCTAGTGGTATTTTCCTCTTAAAATATTAAATATTAAATGATGTGTATATCAAATGTACTAAGGTAGTGGGATAATAGTTAGATTGTAGGTATATTACTATTTAGAATGCATTCATAAGAGTATAGTTGTCACTATGCAACTGGTGCCGAAACAGTCTGAGTCAATTTGGATTGTTTGGGCGTGAGTCATGTTCAGAGAAATAGCATGGGCTGTATCTACACTGCGGCAATCTTTTGAAAGAAGTTCTTCTGGAAGAGCTCTTCCAAAAACACGTCGTTCAAAAGAGCGCGCACACACACACACACACACACACACACACACACACACACACACAAAAGAGCGCACGCACACACATACACACACACACAAAAGAGCACACACACACACAAAAGCGGATTGAAAGATGGATCCACGAAAGATCGTGTCCACACAGCCCCCCACACTTTCAAGAGAACTGGCCAGGGGTTGAAGCCCAGCGCCCTGAGGGCTGCGCCTTCGAAAAAAGGGCCCGTGGAGCATCTACGTACTTTTTTTCCCAAAGAAGCGTTGGCGAGGAGGTGCTCTTCCTGATCCCGGAGCAGAAGGCAGCTCCCAGAAGAAGAGCCACATTCTTTCGATTTAAGATGGAAGAGGGCATTGCGTGTGTGGATGCTCTGTGTGATCTTCCAAAAAAGGGCTGGATCTTCCAAAAGAACTTGCTAATGTAGACGCACCCATGAGGAGGGGCCAACTCCCCAGCATCAGTTCTAATATTAAGTGGATTTGTGATCAAAAGATGCAAAAACACTCTTGCCCTTAAAAAAACTGTCAAATGTTACTTACTTTTTTCTAGCGTTTTTCTGTAACTATAACAAATTTATAAAAACACAAAATTTAAAAATATTTTTCCATACCTAGTTTGTTTTGCGCTGCTTTTTCATAAAAACCTTTTCCTAAGCTTTAAAGAAGGACAGTCCTTTTTTTGAATGATACCATCCTTTCCATTTCTGTACAAAAGAACACCACTAACCATCCTTCTTTCAGCTGTTGTGTTGATGTTTTGTTTTAATTTTTATACTCAATTATGGGATTGCTAACCGGCCCATCAGAAGGACATTAGCTGTTCTTTCAAATGATTTCTCTTGGAGGTTTTTTTTTTTTGTTTGTTTGTTCTGGGGGGGGGGTTGGTTTCTGGGTTTTTTCTTTTTTTTTTTTTTTTTTGTTCTTTGTAAAATAAAAGACATCTAAAAACAATCTTTTAAATCAACTTTTGAGCAATACATGTGGCAATTTTTTGGTATGAAGCCCCCCACCCACCAACCAGCATGTTTGTGTTCCATTAATACATTCCAAGCCCAAAAGTGTTTCATGGCCAGATTAATTTAGGGAACACTGCTGTAGAAGGGCAAAGTGTTATTGTAAGGGTTGGAGCTGAACTCGTTGCCTCCCTAATATCCAGTAGCAGCACGTTCCACAGATTAATGCTGCATTATGTATGTAAAGGTCTTGTTATCAGTTTTTAATATGTTGCCCTCCAATCTTATTAAGTACCCTTTGTTTTGTGTGATAGAGGACTAGAACCAGAAGGGGTGATGGAAGGTGATGAAGTGCAATCCCCTGCCCTCATGGCAGGGCCAGGTGTAACCCACTCACCTATGGGATGTGGTTCCCTGGAGTGGCACCTAGACCACTTACAGAGAGAACAAATGAGCCTTCACTATGGCCTGAGCTGAGAGCTGCCTGGATTTTAGCTCTGACTGCAGAGGCTCATGCAGTAAGCGCGAGGTTTGGTGCCATGTGGCTGCGGTTACACAAGTACCATCTAGATCAGTGATTCTTATACTTTACTTCAGCCTGCCCCCTTTGGGTCTCAAAATATGTTCTTGCACCCCTTATCAAAAACAAAAATGGAGCTGGGGGGGCCGCTACACTTTTAAATGCATGTTAAATATATGTAAAATAGTTTTATGTTATTACTCACCACAAATAATAGTCCAGTATCCATGCAAAAAGACACAAATACCATCCAGAGGCGTTGCGGAGTTTTGGTGTGGAAGTAAACTGTAGCAGCGCACTAACAGCTAGCAGCTAACTAATTCATACATAGGTTTGCTGAAAAAAAAGTCATTGTACTTATGTGCCTGTGCTTAATTTGTGTTTTTCATGATTTACCTTCTAAAAACATCTGGCCAGACAGGGCATCATGCCCGCCATGTTAAGAACCACGGATCTAGATCATCTCTGATAGGTGTCTGTCTAACCTGCTCCTAAAAATCTCCAAGGATGAAGATTCCACAACCTCCGTAGGTAATTTATTCCAGCGGTTAACCACCCTGACAGGTGGGAAGTTTTTCCTAATGTCCAACCTAAACCTCCCTTGCTGCAGTTTGAACACACTGCTTCTTGTCCTATCATCAATGGTTAAGGAGAACAGTTTTTGTCCCTCCTCCTTTTAACAAGCTTTTATGTACTTGAAAGTTGTTACCGTGTGAGCTGTTACGGGTAGGCAGAAATAGCAGTGCCTGATTTACCTTGCACATGCCGTTAAGGAAACCAAAAGCAGTCAAGTAGCACTTTAAAGACTAGCAAAATGGTTTATTAGGTGAGCTTTCCTGGGACAGACCCACTTCTTCAGACCAGACCTTGCACGTGCCGTTAAGGATGTCAGAAATAAGGATGTCCATCAAGGCCTCATGACTTGAGGACCTGTCCATTAAGGTTGCCAGTTAAGGTTTCATGCTTAAGTGGGCTAGCTGTGCAGAGCTGACTTTATGCATTTAGCGATAGTGAAGGGCTTCTCAACCCTTTAGCAACTGGAGGCATCTTGAGAATGACTGAATACCATCTTTTCTTGTTCTGATGGAAAGGAGGAAATTAAAAGCCATGGAAAAGCGTTAATTCACTCATGTTAAGGAACTGAGCGCTCTTGTTAAGGGGCTGGGAAGGGATAGCTCAGTGGTTTAGCAGTAGCCTGGTACACCCAGGATTGTAAGCTCAAGCCTTGAGGCAGTTATTTAGGGGTCTGGAGCAAATATATTTCAGGGGGGATGGATAGCTCAGTGGTTTGAGCATTGGCCTGCTAAACCCAGGATTGTGAGCTTAATCCTTCAGGGGCCATTAGGAATCTAGGGCAAAATAGATTAAAAGAGGAAGGGCAGGGTGGAAAAAGGATGGTGCTTGGTCCAGCCAAAAGGGCAGGGGACGGGATTCAATGACTTCCTGAGGTCCCTTCTAGCTCTATGAGATGTCTCTCTCGATAGATAGATATTTAAGTGCCAGGAAACCTCAAAGGTTAGCTTCTTCTGCAGCATTAGCTCAGTCCTAGTGCATATTCTGTGTGGACAAAATAACCTCCAGAGCAATACAGCAAGGATTGAATTAAAGGAGGAAGGTGGGATATTCCAAGGGGCAGACCTCCCTCCAGTTATGTGCCTGATGGGTAGAAGAGCGTTTTGGAAAATGCAGCCTTACCCACCCTGCAGGGCCAGCCAGCTCTTACTGTGCTAGAATCCTTGCATCTGGGAGTTTCCAGCCTTGATGCTTCCTATTGTAGCACTGCAGGAATGTTCATTTAAAAATAAATTAAATGCAAAAAAAAATATCTAGGGCTTCAAGTAGGTTCTTAATTGCATCCATCTCCAGAGACCAGGCAATTATGGGCAAGGCCATAACATCAGAGTAATGAGCTAATAATAAACCCACCCTACTCTTAGCCTCTCAGATCTGCACATGCTGGATCTGAAATTCATTACAAACACCTAACCATGACTCTCTACAGAGGTACAGGGCCTGGAATCAGCACAATGGGGTAGAGCCACAGGGGCGAGCCAGCTGCTTGGCTGTTTCTGGAAGGCCCTATCTGCAAATGCAAACTGAGCTCAGAGGAGGGGCCACAGGCAGTAAAATCCAATCCAGAAAAGCTTTTCAAGGAGAATTTGGTAGAGGAGATTCATCACCCAAGCTCACAAAAGACCATAGGGTCAACTGGTGGAGCATGGGAGGAAAAACTGAGGAGAAAAACAACTGAGGAGAGTTGGCAGTTTTTCAAAGAGACATTATTAAGGGCCCAAAAACAAGCTATTCCCCTGTGTAGGAAAGATAGTGAATATGGGCAAAGACCGCCTTGGCTTAACCAGGAGATCCTGCATGATCTCAAACTAAAAAAGGAATCCTATAAAAAATGGAAACTGGGGCAAATTACAAAGAATGAACACAGGAATGCAGGAGTAAAATTAGAAGGGCGAAGGCACAAAATGAGCTCCAACTAGCTACAGGCATAAAGGGTAACAAGAAGGCCTTTTACAAATATATTAGAAACAAGAGGAAGACCAAGGACAGGGTAGGGCCATTGCTCAGTGAGGAGGGAGAAATAGTAATGGGGAACTTGGAAATGGCAGAGATGCTTAATGACTTCTTTGTTTCAGTCTTCACAGAGAAGTCTGAAGGAACGCCTGACATAGAGAATGCTGGTGGAAAAGGGGTAGAGTTAGTTTTTGAAATAAAAAAAGAACAAGTTAAAAACCATTTGGAAAAATTAGATGTCTGCAAGTCGCCAGGGCCTGATGAAATGCATCCTAGAATCCTCAAGGAGCTGATAGAAGAGGTAGCTGAGCCGTTAGCTCTCATTTTTGGAAAGTCATGGGAGACAGGAGAGATTCCAGAAGACTGGAAGAGGGCAAATATAGTGCCCATCTACAAAAAGGGGAATAAGAACAACCCAGGAAATTACAGGCCAGTAAGCTTAACTTCTGTGCCAGGAAAGGTAATGGAGCAGGTAGTTAAGGAAGTCATCTGCAAGCACTTGGAAGGTAGTAAAGTGATAGGGAACAGCCAGCATGGTTTTGTAAAAAACAAATCATGTCAAACCAACCTGATAGCTTTTTTTGACACGATAACGAGACTCGTAGATAAGGGAGAAGCAGTGGATGTGGTATACCTAGACTTTAGTAAAGCATTTGATACTGTCTCGCATAATATTCTTATCGACAGACTAGGCAAGTCCAACTTAAATCGCACTGCAATAAGGTGGGTGCATAACTGGCTGGCTAATCGTACCCAGAAAGTAGTTGTTAATGGTGCTCAATCCAGCTGGAAAAGCATAACAAGTGGGGTTCCGCAGGGGTCTGTTTTGGGACCAGTTCTGTTCAATGTCTTCATTAATGATTTGGATATTGGCATAGAAAGTACACTTATTAAGTTTGCAGATGATACCAAGCTGGGAGGGGTTGCAACTACCTTGGAGGATAGGGTCATAATTCAGAATGATCTAGATAAATTGGAGAAATGGTCTGAAGTAAACAGGGTGAAGTTTAATAAAGATAAATGTAAGGTGCTGCACTTAGGAAGGAATAATCTGTTTCACACATACAGAATGGGAAAAGACTGTCTAGGAAGGAGTACAGCAGAAAGGGATCTAGGGGTTCTAGTAGATCACAAGTTAAATATGAGTCAACAGTGTGATGCTATTGCAAAAAAAGCAAACATGATTCTGGGATGCATTAGCAGGTGTGTTGTGAACAAGACACGAGAAATCATTCTACCGCTCTACTCTGCGCTGGTTAGGCCTCAGCTGGAATATTGTGTCCAGTTCTGGGCACCCCAATTCAAGAAAGATGTGGAGGAATTAGAGAAGGTCCAGAGAAGAGCAACTAGAATGATAAAAGGTCTGGAGAACATGACTTAGGCTGAAAGAATTGGGCTTGTTTAGCTTGGAAAAAAGAAGATTGAGGGGGGACATGATAGCGGTTTTCAGATATCTTAAAGGGTGTCATAAGGAGGAGGGAGAAAACTTGTTCTTCTTGGCCTCTGAGGAGAGAACAAGAGGCAATGGACTTAAACTGCAGCAAAGGAAGTTCAGGTCGAACATTAGGAAAAAGTTCCTAACTGTCAGGGTGGTCAAGTACTGGAATAAGTTGCCAAGGGAGGTTGTGGAATCTCCCTCACTGAAGATATTTAAGAACAGATTAGATAGATGTCTATCAGGGATGGTGTAGATAGTGGTCGGTCCTGCCGTGGGGGGCAGGGGACTGGACTCGATGGCCTCTCGAGGCCCCTTCCGGTCCTAGTGTTCTATGATTCTATGTCTTGCAGGAAAATGTGACTCTGACTATGACTCCATGGATAAGAGATCCCATCTGAGAATACAGAGCCCCAGCAGCGTGTTCACCCCCACTGTTGTAGCTTTGCACAGCACTTTTCATTCCAACCTGCCTCATTCTGGGTTTACCACCTGCGGATGTCAGCATGCTTTCATCTAGCAGGCAGCTAAGTATCATTGCTGTGCCCATTGTACAGCTGGGGCATGGTCTAGCTGAGGTCACACCAGGCAGTGGCAGAACCAGGATTGGATTCCTGGGGAGCTGTCTGACGGTGCTGGGTCATGGCTACGGCTGAGGTGCAGAAGGCTCCTGTATCCACTTGAAACCACTGGGAGGAATTTAGGTCACAGAATGTGATTACCCGAGTTGGAGTTTGGCCAGAACTCCCGGATTCACGTTCCTTCCTGTGACCCGCTCGGGTCAGGGCGTTGCTTTAGTTTCTTCTCCTCCAGGAAAATTGTGGGAGGAACCGCTGTGGCCTTTGCTCTGTTCTCAGAGGTATAAAGAGTCCCCAGGTGTCACATAGCCCCATGGCCCTGCTCTGAGCCCTTCATGTAGCTCGGTAAAATAACCCGAGCCCGTCTACTGTGTTGTTACCAGGCTCTTCTGGTCAAAGCAGTAACCAAAACTGGAGTGTGGTTGCCAGCTGCTCATCCATTATGCACACAGCAGAGAAGCCAATGGCTGGGGCAGCAGGCAGGGGGCTGTAACGCTCCCCTTTGTTGCGGGTACAGTGAAGTGGCAGAGGCCTCTGCCTGGCAGGCTGTACATCAAGCCAAGCAGAGGAGGAGCAGTGGTTCATTTACAGGCTGCTGTCCCTCACTTCAGCTGCACCCTGTGGGCTGGGGTCTCGCCTGGCTGGGGGTGGTGTAAATCAGGAATGACTACTGTGAAATCAGGGGATTTACCAGCCCTTCGGGGGAGGAGGGGGACCAGCAGGGGCAGCGAGTGTTTGGCTGTGGATTCTGCAGAGCGAACGCGTGCAGTCCCACAGAAATCAATGGGCATGTGCGTGAGGACTGCAGGGCGGGCTCTGTGTCTCGTGTGCGCGCACCTTGCGATGGCTCTGCTAGGCAGGGGCTTCCCTCGGCCCCCTCCCCACGTCATGTCCCTTTGGGAGGGCCCTGAAGGGGAAGTCCAGGCGCCTTTTGGAAGCAGCAGCAGCCCCGGAGTTTTAGTGGTGATGCCCAGATGGGTTCTTGGTTCCTGCCACCGCCTCGCTCAGCCCTTCTGTCAGCAAACGACCCCAAGGGCAGGAGCCAGGCCCTGCCCAGCCAGGCTGGACCCGGAGTCCCGGCTGGGCTCAGCTGCTGTGGTGTGCGGGCCCACGAGAGGCGTCTGGCCGGGTAGCGAGAGCTGCGGTGTAACGGCAGCTGGCACAGGCGGAAGCACAACCCAAGAGAAAAACATTTGTTGCCTTTATAGCACTGCTGCCTCCATTCCTCTTCGAGCAGCTAGTGGCAGAACTCTGTCAGTCTGTGCATCCGTCTCCATACACCCCATCTGCCCCCCCAATACACCCCATCTGTCCATCCGTCTGTCCCCAGCACCCCATCTGTCCAGACACCCCATCTGTCCATCCATCACCAGCACCCCATCTGTCCATCCGGCCCGACACCCCATCTCCCTGTCTGTCCCGACATCCCATCTGTCCATCCATCACCAGCACCCCATCTGTCCATCTGACCCCAGACACCCCATCTGTCCATCCGTCCTGACACCCCATCTGTCCACCCGTCCCGACACCCCATCTGTCCATCCATCCCAACACCCCATCTGTCCATCCATCACCAGCACCCCATCTGTCCACCCATCCCAATGCACCCCATCTGTCCATCTGTCCCCAGACACCCCATCTGTCTGACTCTCCCCAGACACCCCATTGCTCCTCCATCCCCAGCACCCCATCTGTCCATCCGTCCTCACACCCCACCTCTCCATCTGTCCTGAAACCCCATCTGTCCATCCGTCCCGACACCCCATCTCTCCGTCTGTCCTGACACCCCATCTGTCCATCCGTCCCCAGAAACCCCATCCATCCGTCTGTCCCCAGACACCCCATCTGTCCACATATCTCAATACACCCCATCTGTCCATCCGTCCTCAGCACCCCATCTGTCCACCCATCCCAATACAACCCATCTGTCCATCTGTCCCCAAACACCCCATCTGACCATCTGTCCCCAGACACCCCATCGGTCCATCTGTCCCCAGCACCCCATCGGTCCAGCCATCCCCAGGCACGCCATCTCTCCATCCATCCATCCCCAGCACCCTGTCAGTCCATCCGTACCCAGCATCCCATCTGTCCATCCATTCCGACACCCCATCTATCCATAAGGCCCATACAGGAGGGGCAAAATGGGTCACATGCCGTTCCCTAGAAGTTGAGGGGTACATTGAACAAGGAACTGCCCCAGTGACAGGAGCAGAACCCCAGTGCATCTGTGGAAGTACCACACCCAGACATGTCCCCTGGTGGGCTGTACAGACCCTGGAGACGATGCGGAGTGAAAGACCTGTGGTGGTACAGCCACACTGGAGGAGCTGCCCATTCCACTCTGTTTCACACTCCTACCTGTCCATCCATCCATCCATCCCCACCCTGTCCATCCATCCATCCATCCATCCATCCCCACCCACTCCTACCTCTCCATCCATCCATCCATCCATCCATCCATCCCCACCCACTATCCCTGTCCATCCATCCATCCATCCCCACCCACTCCACCCTGTACATCCATCCCCACCCACTCCACCCTGTCCATCCATCCATCCATCCATCCATCCATCCCCACCTACTCCTACCTCTCCATCCATCCATCCATCCCCACCGACTCCTACCTCTCCATCCATTCATCCATCCATCCCCACCCACTCTCCCTATCCATCCATCCATCCATCCATCCATCCCCACCTACTCCTATCTCCCCATCCATACATCCATCCCCACCCACTCCTACCTCTCCATCCATGCATCCATCCATCCATCCCCACCCACTCCTACCTCTCCACCCATCCATCCATCCATCCATCCATCCATCCATCCACCCATCCCCACCCACTCTCCCTGTCCATCCATCCATCCATCCATCCATCCATCCCCACCCACTCCTACCTCTCCATCCATCCATCCATCCATCCCCACCCACTCCTACCTCTCCATCCATCCATCCATCCATCCATCCCCACCCACTCCTGCCTCTCCATCCATCCATCCATCCCCACCCACTATTACCTCTCCATCCATCCATCCATCCATCCATCCATCCCCACCCACTCCTACCTCCCCATCCATCCATCCATCCATCCATCCCCACCCACTCTCCCTGTCCATCCATCCATCCATCCATCCCCACCCACTCCTACCTCTCCATCCACCCATCCGTCCATCCATCCCCACCCACTCCTACCTCCCCATCCATCCATCCATCCATCCATCCATCCCCACCCACTCCACCCTATCCATCCATCCATCCATCCATCCCCAACCACTCTCCCAATCCATCCATCCATCCATCCCCACCTACTCCTACCTCTCCATCCATCCATCCATCCATCCCCACCCACTCTCCCTGTCCTTCCATCCATCCATCCATCCATCCCCACCTACTCCTATCTCCCCATCCATCCATCCATCCCCATCCACTACTACCTCTCCATCCATCCATCCATCCATCCCCACCCACTCCTAGCTCTCCATCCATCCATCCATCCATCCCCACCCACTCCTACCTCTCCATCCATCCATCCATCCATCCATCCCCACCCACTCTCCCTCTCCATCCATCCATCCCCACCCACTCCTACCTCTCCATCCATCCATCCATCCATCCATCCCCACCCACTCTCTCTCTCCATCCATCCATCCATCCATCCATCCCCACCTACTCCTATCTCCCCATCCGTCCATCCATCCATCCACCCATCCCCACCCACTCCTACGTCTCCATCCATCCATCCATCCATCCATCCATCCCCACCCACTCCTAACTCTCCATCCATCCATCCATCCATCCCCACCCACTATCCCTGTCCATCCATCCATCCATCCCCACCTACTCTCCCTGTCCATCCATCCATCATCCATCCATCCCCACCCACTCCACCCTGTCCATCCATCCATCCATCCATCCATCCATCCCCACCCACTCCTACCTCTCCATCCATCCATCCATCCATCCACCCATCCCCACCCACTCTCCCTGTCCATCCATCCATCCCCACCCACTCTCCCTCTCCATCCATCCATCCATCCATCCATCCCCACACACTCCTACCTCTCCATCCATCCATCCCCACACACTCCTACCTCTCCATCCATGCATCCATCCATCCATCCATCCCCACCCACTCCTACCTCTCCACCCATCCATCCATCCATCCACCCATCCCCACCCACTCTCCCTGTCCATCCATCCATCCATCCATCCCCACCCACTCCTACCTCCCCATCCATCCATCCATCCATCCATCCATCCCCACCCACTCCTACCTCTCCATCCATCCATCCATCCATCCATCCCCACCCACTCCTACCTCTCCATCCATCCATCCATCCCCACCCACTATTACCTCTCCATCCATCCATCCATCCATCCATCCCCACCCACTCCTACCTCCCCATCCATCCATCCATCCATCCATCCCCACCCACTCCACCCTGTCCATCCATCCATCCATCCCCACCCACTACTACCTCTCCATCCACCCATCCGTCCGTCCATCCCCACCCCCTCCTACCTCCCCATCCATCCATCCATCAATCCATTCATCCCCACCCACTCCACCCTGTCCATCCATCCATCCATCCATCCCCACCCACTCTCCCAATCCATCCATCCATCCATCCCCACCTACTCCTACCTCTCCATCCATCCATCCATCCATCCCCACCCACTCCTACCTCTCCATCCATCCATCCATCCCCACCCACACCTACCTCTCCATACATCCATCCATCCCCACCTACTCCTATCTCCCCATCCATCCATCCATCCCCACCCACTCCTCCCTCTCCCTCCATCCATCCATCCCCACCCACCCCTACCGCTCCATCCATCCATCCATCCCCACCCACTCCTACCTCCCCATTCATCCATCCAACCATCCAACCATCCCCACCCACTCCTACCTCTCCACCCATCCATCCATCCCCACCCACTCCTACCTCCCCATTCATCCATCCATCCAACCATCCAACCATCCCCACCCACTCCTACCTCTCCATCCATCCATCCCCACCCACTCCACCCTGTACATCCATCCCCACCCACTCCACCCTGTCCATCCATCCATCCATCCATCCATCCATCCCCACCTACTCCTACCTCTCCATCCATCCATCCATCCCCACCGACTCCTATCTCTCCATCCATTCATCCATCCATCCCCACCCACTCTCCCTATCCATCCATCCATCCATCCATCCATCCCCACCTACTCCTATCTCCCCATCCATACATCCATCCCCACCCACTCCTACCTCTCCATCCATGCATCCATCCACCCATCCCCACCGACTCCTACCTCTCCACCCATCCATCCATCCATCCATCCACCCATCCCCACCCACTCTCCCTGTCCATCCATCCATCCATCCATCCATCCATCCCCACCCACTCCTACCTCTCCATCCATCCATCCATCCATCCCCACCCACTCCTACCTCTCCATCCATCCATCCATCCATCCATCCCCACCCACTCCTGCCTCTCCATCCATCCATCCATCCCTACCCACTATTACCTCTCCATCCATCCATCCATCCATCCATCCATCCCCACCCACTCCTACCTCCCCATCCATCCATCCATCCATCCATCCATCCCCATCCACTCTCCCTGTCCATCCATCCATCCATCCATCCCCACCCACTCCTACCTCTCCATCCACCCATCCGTCCATCCATCCCCACCGACTCCTACCTCCCCATCCATCCATCCATCCATCCATCCATCCCCACCCACTCCACCCTATCCATCCATCCATCCATCCATCCCCAACCACTCTCCCAATCCATCCATCCATCCATCCCCACCTACTCCTACCTCTCCATCCATCCATCCATCCATCCCCACCCACTCTCCCTGTCCTTCCGTCCATCCATCCATCCATCCCCACCTACTCCTATCTCCCCATCCATCCATCCATCCCCATCCACTACTACCTCTCCATCCATCCATCCATCCATCCATCCCCACCCACTCTCCCTCTCCATCCATCCATCCATCCATCCATCCCCACCCACTCCTACCTCTCCATCCATCCATCAATCCATCCATCCCCACCCACTCTCCCTCTCCATCCATCCATCCCTCCATCCATCCCCACCTACTCCTATCTCCCCATCCGTCCATCCATCCCCACCCACTCCTACCTCTCCATCCATCCATCCATCCATCCATCCCCACCCACTCCTACCTCTCCATCCATCCATCCCCACCCACTCCTCCCTCTCCATCCATCCATCCATCCATCCCCACCCACTCCTACTTCCCCACCCATTCATCCATCCATCCATGCATCCCCACCCACTCCTACCTCTCCATCCATCCATCCATCCATCAATCCATCCATCCCCACCCACTCTCCCTGTCCATCCATCCGTCCATCCATCCATCCCCACCTACTCCTACCTCTCCATCCATCCATCCATCCATCCATCCCCACCCACTCCTACCTCTCCATCCATCCATCCATCCATCCCCACCCACTCTCCCTGTCCATCCATCCATCCATCCATCCATCCCCACCTACTCCTATCTCTCCATCCATACATCCATCCCCACCCACTCCTACATCTCCATCCATCCATCCATCCATCCATCCCCACCCACTCCTACCTCTCCATCCATCCATCCATCCATCCCCACCCACTCTCCCTGTCCATCCATCCATCCATCCATCCATCCCCACCTACTCCTATCTCTCCATCCATACATCCATCCCCACCCACTCCTACCTCTCCATCCATCCATCCATCCCCACCTACTCCTATCTCCCCATCCATCCATACATACATCCCCACCCACTCCTACCTCTCCATCCATCCATCCCTACCCACTCCTACCTCTACATCCATCCAACCCCACCCACTCCTACCTCTCCATCCATCCATCCATCCCGACCCACTCCTACCTCTCCATCCATCCAACCCCACCCACTCCTACCTCTCCATCCATCCATCCATCCCCACCCACTCCTCCCTCTCCCTCCATCCATCCATCCCCACCCATTCCTACCTCTCCATCCATCCATCCATCCATCCCTACCCACTCCTACCTCTCCATCCATCCAACCCCACCCACTCCTACCTCTCCATCCATCCATCCATCCCTACCCACTCCTACCTCTCCATCCATCCAACCCCACCCACTCCTACCTCTCCATCCATCCATCCATCCCTACCCACTCCTACCTCTCCATCCATCCATCCCCACCCACTCCTCCCTCTCCCTCCATCCATCCATCCCCACCCACTCCTACCGCTCCATCCGTCCATCCCCACCCACTCCTCCCTGTCCATCCATCCATCCATCCCCACCCACTCCTACCTCTCCATCAATCCAACCATCCAACCATCCCCACCCACTCCTACCTCTCCCCCCATCCATCCATCCCCACCCACTCCTACCTCCCCATCCATCCATCCATATCCACCCACTCCTATCTCTCCATTAATCCCTCCATCCCAACCCACTCCTACCGCTCCATCCATCCATCCCCACCCACTCCTCCCTGTCCATCCATCCATCCATCCCCACCCACTCCTACCTCTCCATCCATCCATCCATCCGTCCCCAACCACTCCTACCTCCCCATCCATCCATCTATCCCCACCCACTCCTTCCTCTCCATCCATCCATCCATCCATCCCCACCCCCTCCTACCTCTCCATCCATCCATCCATCCATCCATCCATCCCCACCCACTCCTACCTCTCCATCCATCCATCCATCCATGCATCCATCCCCACCCATTCCTACCTCTCCATCCATTCATCCATCCATCCATCCATCCCCACCCACTCCTACCTCTCCACCCATCCATCCATCCATCCATCCCCACCTACTCCTATCTCCCCATCCATCCATCCATCCCCACCCACTCCTACCTCTCCATCCATCCATCCATCCATCCCCACCCACTTCTACCGCTCCATCCATCCATCCCCACCCACTCCTACTTCCCCATCCATCCATCCATCCATCCCCACCCACTCCTACCTCTCCATCCATCCATCCATCCATTCATCAATCCATCCATCCCCACCCACTCTCCCTATCCATCCATCCATCCATCCATCCATGCCCACCCACTCCTACCTCCCCATCCATCCATACATTCCCAACCCACTCCTACCTCTCCATCCTTCCATCCATCCCCACCCACTCCCACCTCTCCATCCATCCATGCATCCCCACCAACTCCTACCTCCCCATCCATCCATCCATCCATCCCCACCCACTCCTCCCTCTCCATCCATCCATCCATCCCCACCCACCCCTACCTCTCCATCCATCCATCCATCCCCATCCACTCCTCCCTGTCCATCCATCCATCCATCCCCACCCACTCCTCCCTCTCCATCCATCCATCTTTACCCACTCCTCCCTCTTCATCCATCCATCCATCCATCCCCACCCACTCCTACCTCTCCATCCATCCATCCATCCATCCCCACCCACTTCTACCGCTCCATCCATCCATCCCCACCCACTCCTACTTCCCCATCCATTCATCTATCCATCCATCCATCCCCACCCACTCCTACCTCTCCATCCATCCATCAATCCATTCATCAATCCATCCATCCCCACCCACTCTCCCTATCCATCCATCCATCCATCCCCACCTACTCCTATCTCCCCATCCATCCATCCATCCCCACCCACTCCTACCTCCCCATCCATCCATACATTCCCAACCCACTCCTACCTCTCCATCCTTCCATCCATCCCCACCCACTCCCACCTCTCCATCCATTCATGCATCCCCACCAACTCCTACCTCCCCATCCATCCATCCCCACCCACCCCTACCTCTCCATCCATCCATCCATCCCCATCCACTCCTCCCTGTCCATCCATCCATCCATCCCCACCCACTCCTACCTCCCCATCCATCCATCCATCCATCCATCCCCACCCACTCCTACCTATCCATCCATCCATCCCCACCCACTCCTCCATCTATCCATCCATCCATCCATCCATCCCCACTCCTACCTCTGCATCCATCCATCCATCCCCACTCCTACCTATTCATCCATCCATCCATCCATCCCCACCCACTCCTACCTCTCCTTCCATCCATCCATCCATCCCCACCCACTCCTACCTCTGCATCCATCCATCCATCCGTCCCCACTCACTCCATCCTCTCCATCCATCCATCCATCCCCACTCACTCCTACCTCTCCATCCATCCATCCCCACCCACTCCTCCCTGTGTGTCCATCTTCCTTGACTCCCACCTTTCCATCCATCCATCCATCCCCACCCACTCCTGCCTGTCTGTCCATCCCTCCATTCATCTCCTCCTACCTCCCTGTCCATCCATCCACTTCCACCCATTCTTGCCTAACATCCCTCCCATCTAACCTCATCTACTCCTAGCTATCCAGTCATCTAGTCCATCACTGTCAGGAGCTGCACCGCCTCATAAGCTCTGTACTCCCTTAAATCACCCCATGGACCTTCCTTTTCCCTTAGGTGAGAATTAGCTGAAACGTCATCTCTCATGACCCTGTGCATCTGCCTGCCCCACAGTCCTTAGCCCTTGCACCCCAGCAAAGGGGAGCTTGTTCACACCTGCTCCACATCTGCCGCCCCTTGGCCACCAGTCCTGCCATTGGTTCCCTCTCCAAACTTGAGCCTGAGCCTTTTTCTGCGGCTGGGCTCCCAGCCAAAGATTTTGGTCCAGAATTGGGAGCTGGGTTTCTCGTGAGTGATGTTCGTACTGCAAAGTTGAAAGTGCAAAAATTAGCTTGGGGCACACACACCAGTTACCCTCCTAGCACAGCACCCGCTGCTGGCTGCACAAAAACTCCTTGAAACAGCTGCTTCATACATGTCCTTGCCAAAGGGTCCCTCCCAGGCGTCCACTTGGAAAGAACCTCAGTTGGATGCCATGACTGGCTGCTAATCCATCTCCCACAGGCTGCAGGCATCCAAAGCCACATAATCAGTTCCTTCACAGCTCCATTTATTAAAAAGGGAACTGTGACCAAAATAAGCTCCATAAAATGTCTGTAGAAGCTAATCTCCTGCAGCTCCCAAATTGGTCTGAGCAAAGGGGTTTATTGCTGGAGAATCAGTTGGCTGGTCTAATAGGATCAGGCCTGGAAATTATCCACTGAGAGTGTATTTTTCACAGAGATGGCTGTATCGCTCCTCCATTAATGGCATTTCCTTTATCGTCCCTGCGAAGCAGGATGAAAGGACAGACAGTTGTGCAACTGAGCAGCACAGCCGGAGTCACATGGCATGGGCAGGGCAGTGCCTGCCCCCAGGGCAGCCTGAGTGCATGGGCGTTATCTGGGTTCAGGTGGGAAAGCTGTGGGCTCAAATCCTGAACCGGTCACGCAGTGCTGTAGTTAAAACACAGGAATGAGGAGGATCACTATTGTGCCTTCGCTGCTGATGTCATCGGTCAGTGCCTCAGTTTCCCTGCTTTAAAATGCAGCCATCTCTGACTTACCAGTCTGGAGAAGGGCTGAAAGGTGCAAGAAAAGGGCACAGGACCATTGTTGCAGGGGCTGGTGCATTTCACCAGAGCCTGGTGCAGGGCTGCTAACTGCCCCTGCGCTCGCGCTCCCATGCTGCTCTCTGCTGTTAGCCAAGCCGGCTGCCTGCAGGGGGAAGTAAGTTGTGGGGACAAGAGGGCCGGCACGTGTCTGTGTGTTGGCCAGGAAGTGGCTGGAGTTCCTGGCTCGTTGCCCTCTTAGGATGTTCTGCTCTAGGAAAGGCCAGTTCTCTCCCTGGTTGCTGATGGCTGAACTCTGCACCGGGACCTGTGCAGGAGGGTCATGGTAGGCTGTCTTTTGGCACACATAATAAACATGTGGCTACTACTGTGGGTGGCCAGGGGCTTCCCTCGGCATCCTGAGAGCTCGGGGAATGGCTTCTTGGCAGGGCCAGAGAAGCTGGCACAGCTGCCTGGCTCCCCGTTCCCAAAGGCACAGCCAGCTGCAGGCGCCGGTTCTCAGCCCCGTGCTGCTCTGCCATTTGGTCTGGATCCAGTGCCCAGGCCAAGCCCCAGCACGGGGTTGAGTGCAGTGCTCGCCAGGCTCAGCAGAGCTGTGGGCCCTCAGCTGAAGGCAGCAGCTGGCTGGAGACACCGACCCTTGCACACAGGCAGCTGGGGCCAGATCTTCCAGTGGGCTCGGCTGATGGTTTTGAAACTCGTTGGTATTGATGTGTTTGTCTTCAGACACATCCCCCTCCTATCTATCTCTCTGTCTGCACAGTCTGTCTACATCCAGCCAGCCCGCCCTCTCTCCCCAGACACCCCCCTTCCTGTCTATCTATCCCCAGACACCCCCTCTTTCTAGGGGCTCAGCTGTCTCCATACACCCCCTTTTGCTGTCTATCCCCAGACACCCTCTTTTACTTCCTGTCCCTGTGCGCCCCGTCTATCGCTCTCTCTCTTACCCTGCTCTGATCACAGCATCTCTGACCCCTGCCCGCTCCCTCCCATGCTCCCCTCCTGGGGGCGTTGCGTAGGCCTGGGCCCGATGGCGCGCTTTGGCTCGGGGTGCAGCAGGCTGGCGCGCACCATGGGGTGCGCTCAGTTGCCAGGGGAGGGAAGCAGAGGCTGTGAGCTCTCAGGCAGGTTGGAGCTGAGGGGTGGCGGGAGGGGGGCCGTGGACTGTGGCACGGGAGGGGAAGGCAGCTCCTCCCTGCTGTGTGCCCTTGGACAGCCCTGCCACCGCGCCAGGAGCTCTGAGGGCGGCAGAGACGTGCGCTACGTCATTTACTCTGAGGGAAAATGGCAAAAGGCAGCAAAGAGGCCCCCTGCTCCGGGGCTCGTCACTGAATGGGGGCTGGGGGGTGGGGGGGGCAGATGGGCCTTGCAGCTCAACCACTATTACAAAGCCCTTGGCCAGCAGGCGAGGGGGTGCCCAGCTCGGCTCCCCCAACGCCCACCCCACCCACCTGAGCCTCGGCTTCCTCTGCTTGGCGTCATTTGCCTGCTGCTCACCCAGCGCTGGGAGGGAGGCAGGGTCTGGCCCAGCGCAGTGGGGGGGCCTTGCTTCCCGGAGGAGAGGCTGGGGCCGGCTGGAAGAAGCGCACCGGTGGCGTGGGCTGGGGGACAGGCTGGCTGGGTTGTGGGGAAAGGAGCAGGAGGAGGCAAAGCTCCCACCATGCAGAGCTCCCCGCCAGCGGCCCTGGAGCACTTGCTGACCTGCCTTTGCTCTGGCTGGCCAGACCCCCTGGGCATCCCCCGCCCCAGCAGCCCAGGGTGGCGCTGACTGGAACGACCCCCCGGCGGTGTCCCAGCCAGAGCCCCCAGCTGCCGGCAGCTCCCCATAAGGGGCTCCTCCTCTGTGTGCGCAGCGGGAGCTGCCGGGACGAGCCGCATGTACGTGCCTGGCACACGCCCCTTCACGTTACAGCCTCGGCCACGAGCGCTGGCCACGCTGCACCCGCCCCCGGCCCAGGCCCAAGTCCTCTGCTTCCGCAGCCGCCGTGCGCATCGCTGCGTGGGAGGAGCTGCGCGGCGGCCAGTCAGCTGAGCGCGTGGGCAGTGCTGGGAGAGAAGCAGGTGGTGCCCAGCTGCTCCGCAGAGTGCCGGCAGCCACGGCGTGTACGGCGCTGCACAGCCGCGCTCGCCGCGGCGCCCCAGGCAGCAGCCACTCCGCACGGGGGTGGAAGCAAGCGGCAGAAATGTGGCACCGTGAAGCCTGACAAAAGGATTTATTGGGTGGTGAAATTCCTGGGCTGGACGCAGGATCCGAGGACGTGGGTCTGGCCCATGGAAGCTCCTCACTGAATAAATCATTTTGTTAGTCTTTACAGAGCCACATTTCTGCCACCTTGTGTTGTTGCAGGGCAGACCGACACGACCACCCCTGTTACTATTCAGCATGGAGGGAAGAAGTTAGAGAGACCCCAACTGCTGGGGCCTGGCCGAGCCTGACACTCCTGCTCGTGCCACTGGCAAGTCATGTCCGGGCCAGCGGCAGGGCTCCCGCTCGTTTTTTCCATCCATGAGTGGAATAAATTTTGTTACATGAACCAAGGCGTGAGCAGATGTGCACCGCCAGTGGAAACACAGGCTGCCAGCTGTGGGTGCCCTGCTAATCCGCTGGGCAGCGCCTGAATCTCTCCCAGCTGGGTGGGTGCCCATGTGCTCATCGTACAGGGAACACTGGCAAAGGGAACACCCAGCGGCAGCTTATCCATCGTCTGCCCCTCGTGCGGCCATGGACCCCCATGCAAAGGGAGCCTTGCACGCTCCAGCGCCTGCACGAGGCCTGGCAGTGGCGACCTGGTCACAGACAAGAGCAGGAGGCCTCTGTGTTTGTACAGGGCAGCAGCCCAGCTGCTGCCATTCTGGAGGAGCAATTCCCCTGGGCGCTGGCCCCCCTCCATCCACCCACACGCTTGCTGGGAGCCTGGGGTGAGAGCTGGAGCCAAGAGCTAGTCCCAGAGTCTGGGGCCCCTGAGTCAGCCCATTGTCGAGCTTGGGCCCAGCCAGCTCCCAGGCCCCATTCAGATCCAACCCAGCCGCGGGAGGGCAAAGGCTTCGTTCAGAGAAACAGCCAACAGTCAGGCTGCTCCTCCAGAGCAACCCAGCCTCTGGAGCAGCCCTGCCCCAGCCCCACCCAGCTCCAGCCTGGCCTTGTCCTGCCCTGTCCTGCTGCGGATGGGAGGAGGAGCCCTGGGATGGGCTGCCCAGCACGTCGCCAAGCCGCACTCGGCTCCCTGGGGAGGTGGCCACAGCCCCAAGCCCCTCAGCTTCCCAGCTGGGTGTGTTTGGGACTGAATGTCCGTGGCACTGGGCACACAGGGCTCCCTCGCATGTTTTCCATCCATGGGCAGGATGAATGTTGTGTGCAGAGGCCTGTGTGGCTGTGCGCCACCAACAGACACACACACACACACACACAGCTGGCTGTGGGTGCTCTGCTAATCAGCTGGGCAGCACCTGACTCTCCCAAGGGCTGCCCAAGCACTCAGTGTACAGGGCCCCCGCCTGGGGGCTTGGTCTGCAGGTGATGTGAACGGTCGGGGGGTGCTAGTGCAGCGGGGCAGAGAGCGTTTGGGGTGTAGCTTGGGGACTCAGGTGGGCATTCAGGGAAGGGACTTGGCTGGACCACCCGTAATCCATTGGAGGCTCCTGGGCTCGGCCCCATGGTCAGTGTTGGGCTCGGGGTAGCAGAGAACGGCCACAGACCCCAGGCTTGAGAAGCCAAACGCCTGTGCTCTGTGCTAGCAGAGGGGTAGCTGAGTTAGTCTGTCCTCTGTGGGTCTCCCCTCTCCCACCAACCTGCGAAGCCTTTGCTAATTCCTCCCCCCACCCCCTTACACTTTCCCCCTCCCAGCAGCCGATTTAATCTGGTGGTGGGAGCGAGGGAGCCGGCTCCCTGGCAGCCGCCACTGCAGCCTGCCTGGCAGTAGCTGGGACAAAGCCGGCAGGCCCGCAGTCCGGGCGGTGGGACGGAACCAGCACACACAATGAAGAGCAGTGCTGGGGGGCTGGGCAGCTCTGCTCCGCAGCTGCCTGCGTGGCCAGGCCACACGGCCCAGCCAGAGGTGTTGTGTCGGTCGCTTTGGAGAGCAAAGGAGCCGGGGCTGCAGGGGCACACTGAGGCTGATAATGCTGGTAGCCAATGAAGCAGCTGCCTTTGGCGCTGCTACTCGCTGGGAGAACGAGCCATGCGGCAAGTAGCAGATGGAGGAAGGTTGCCTTTGTGTGCAACAGGCAGATCCTGATCCCCGTGCCTGGGGAGCCGTGGGCACTGCCACGGAGCGCTGATGGGCAGACAGAGGGCACCGGGCGCCTGGGGCTCCCGACCAGCTCCAGGAGATCAGGTGAGCAGCACAGGGAGAGCTTGCGGGAGTGGAGTTGTGTGACAAGCCTGTCCTGGCTGCTGGGGGGACTCCCGAGCCGTCCAGTGACCTGCCCCTTCCTTGCGTTCCCCAGGTTGTCATGCTCTGTGCAGGAAGGCTTGCAGCGGAGGGCACTGTGCCAGGACTGGGCCCACGGGGCTGGGCAATGGCCCTGACAGGTCACATTCCAGGCACAGGGTCTCTGTTAGCTTGGATGGGCCCTGAATCGCCAGCACCTTGGGACTACAGCTGAGCGGGTTTCCAAAGCCGGGGCTGCACCAAAAGTCTGGATCCTTCTGGGTCCTGCAGCACTCAGGGGTGGGGGACGTTTCTGCCCCACTACTGGGGCTGGGGAGGAGCGTGGAGACAAGGAGTGGGGGTGGGGAGCTGATTTAGACAGCAGGTGAACAGGTGCATGGGGGCGGGGGGCAGGGGGTGGTTGGGCCAAGGCCTGGGATGCACTTATGGTTGCGGTGCTGGTTCAGTCAGGGCAGTGTTGCCACCTGCCCAGGGTTGCCCAGGATCACCCCCTCCTTGGGGTGATCAGCCCAGGGAATGTGCCAGGGCTCAGGCCAGCCTGCCAGGCTCCGCTCGGGCAGTGGGGAGCTCTGTTCGGTGTGCAGGCTGGGGGGCGGGGCTGGCGCTGCTGGAGATGCTCATGTAATTCCCAGGCAGACCCAGTGCCAGATTAATCTCTGCAGCAGCACATGCAGAGGGGCTGGCAGCTCAGTCCCCAGCCCAGTCAGCGGCTGGGGATTCATGTCCTGTGGAGCTGCCCGAGCTGGGGACCCTGCTTCAGTGCCCCCCATGGCACCTTTCATGGGAGAAGAACAGCTGGGATGCCAGGCCTCCGTCCTCAGTCCCGCCCGTGCCCTGCCTCTGCCCCATTCCAGAGTGCCCTTCGCCCCAGGCTGCCCAGCACTAGACCTGCACGGTGTAGGTTCCCTGCCCGGCCCTTTTGCCATGCCCAGCAGCTGCCCCGATATACCAGCCTTGCTGGCCACAGGGAGCAACAGGCACAGCCACTGAGGCCCTTGGCTGCACAAGGGCACCTTGTGCCAGCAGAGCCAGCCAGAGCCTGTGGTAGGAGTGTCCTGGGTTCCATGGGACGGTGCCCTCGGGTGCAGGGTGGAATTTCTGGTCCAAAACTGATGGATTCTTATCATTAGGGGGTGAATTAGTCCTGGAGCAGGGCCTAATCCTTCATAGTGCAGCATACACCCAAACAGCTGGGCCTGCCCAGAAACCCTCGCAGTCAGCGCCTGCCAGGGCCGGTAGGCTCAGGCCCTCGCATGGGATGTGCCCAATTCCCTGTAGGGCCTTTAGTCTGCTCTCTGATCCCATTTGACCTTGGCTGGAGTCCTGCGTCCAGTTCTGGGCCCCACACTGTAGGAAGGATGCAGAGAAATTGGAGAGGGTCCAGAGAAAATGGTGAAAGGGCTGGAGAACAGGACCTAGGAGAGCAGCTGGAAGGAACTGGGGTGGCTTAAAAAAATAAAGCAGTCCAGTAGCACTTTAACGAAATAATTTATTTGGTGATGAGCTTCTGGGGGACAGCCCCACTTCCTCAGATCCGCTTAGTCTGGAAAAGAGAAGCCTGAGAGGGGACAGGACCACATCTTTCAAGTACCTAAAAGGGTGTTCCGAGGATGAGGGAGAAGGTTCTTCTCCTTAGCCTCTGAGGACAGGACAGGAAGCAAAGGGCTTAAACTGCAGCAGGGGAGGTTTAGGCTGCACATCAAAAGCAGTTTCCTGTCCAGGTAGTTAATTACTGGAATAAATTGCCTGAGCTGGTGACAGAATCTCCACCATTGCAACTATTGCAGAACAGGCTGGATAAATATCTCACAGGGCTGACCTAAATCACTGCATTCCCACAGCAAAGCAAGGCTCGCCACACGCCTTCTTGTCATCCTCACACATTCGCTACAGGCCCCCACTTCCCCCAGAGCCAGGCACCCCCACCCACCCCCTCTGCGCTAAACAAATGTCCTCTGCTCCACCCCAGAGCCAGGCACCCCCACCCACCCCCTCTGTGCTAACCAAATGTCCTCTGCTCCACCCCAGAGCCAGGCAACCCCACCCACCCCCTCTGCACTAAACAAATGTCCTCTGCTCCACCCCAGAGCCAGGTACCCCCACCCACCCCCTCTGTGCTAAACAAATGTCCTCTGCTCCACCCCAGAGCCAGGTACCCCCACCCACCCCCTCTGTGCTAAACAAATGTCCTCTGCTCCACCCCAGAGCCAGGTACCCCCACCCACCCCCTCTGCGCTAAACAAATGTCCTCTGCTCCACCCCAGAGCCAGGCACCCCCACCCACCCCCTCTTCGCTAAACAAATGTCCTCTGCTCCACCCCAGAGCCAGGCACCCCCACCCACCCCCTCTGTGCTAAACAAATGTCCTCTGCTCCACCCCAGAGCCAGGCACCCCCACCCACCCCCTCTTCGCTAAACAAATGTCCTCTGCTCCACCCCAGAGCCAGGCAACCCCACCCACCCCCTCTGCGCTAAACAAATGTCCTCTGCTCCACCCCAGAGCCAGGCACCCCCACCCACCCCCTCTGCGCTAAACAAATGTCCTCTGCTCCACCCCAGAGCCAGGTACCCCCACCCACCCCCTCTGTGCTAAACAAATGTCCTCTGCTCCACCCCAGAGCCAGGCAACCCCACCCACCCCCTCTGCGCTAAACAAATGTCCTCTGCTCCACCCCAGAGCCAGGTACCCCCACCCACCCCCTCTGTGCTAAACAAATGTCCTCTGCTCCACCCCAGAGCCAGGTACCCTCACCCGCCCCCTCTGTGCTAAACAAATGTCCTCTGCTCCACCCCAGAGCCAGGCACCCCCACCCGCCCTCTCTGTGCTAAACAGATGTCCTGTGCTCCACCCCAGAGCCAGGTACCCAACCCACCCCTTCTGCACTAAACAAATGTCCTCTGCTCCACCCCAGAGCCAGGCACCCCCACCCGCCCTCTCTGTGCTAAACAAATGTCCTGTGCTCTGCCCCAGAGCCAGGCACCCCCCAGCCACCCCCTTATGTTCCTCCCAAGTCACTGGAGTCACCGCCGGGCTCGCAGGCACCGCGTCGGGCCCTGAGTCTGCAGCGTGTCCCAGGTGCTGGGGCTAATGGAGTTGTGCAGCTCCTTGCTGGTGCTGCAGGCGTCACGATAGAAGAACTGTGTCGGGCTCCCTTTGCCGCTACTGCCACGTGCTTGTCTGTCTGCATGGTAGGGCGTGTGCACGGACCACCCTGAGGGGAGCCCCACATGTGCAGCTCTCCCCAGACTCTGGTCCATGCATGGTTTCCCACACTCCACTCTCCCACTCACCACGTGCGTATTGGATGCCCCAGATCTAGACGGCACTTGCTCCCACTGGGAGTGCTGGGAACTGGCCCTGACCTCCTGAGTTGCTGGCCAGTGTTCTGCTTGGCCACAAATGCCTGGAAGCTTGGGCGTTTTCCCTCAGCAGAGCGCAAAGTACTTCGAAATCTCCAAAAAAACCACTTGCAGGAGAGGAAAAGTGCTGCCCCCTCCCTGTGGTGTGGAGACCTGCGAGCAGCACCTGTCTGGCTGAGGCCGCTGCCTGTCCTCCCACATGGCGCTAACTGACGTGAACAGTGAGAAAAATCTGGTGCCAGAGCCCAGCTTCGCTGCTGGGCCCGACCCCGCCCGCCCTGAGCACTGGCAGTCGGTCAGCGTGCGCTCTGCCCCTGTATCTCCGCACCCTCCTTTACGAAGCAGTTGGGGTGATGGGGGCAGGGGTGCATTTGGAAGGACAAGTGGAACTTCCTGCTGTGTTTAGTTTTTAATTAAGGGAGCTGCATTCCCTACTGAGAGGGACTTAGAGCCAGGCCTGTGCCGGGGGCCAACTTCCAGCCCTGCTTAGCTGAGCTGAGCTGAGCTGGGGAATGTTCCATCCTGGAGAGAGGACACGGGCGTTTCTCTTTCCAACTTGGAGCCAGTCTGGAAGGGACCTGGGGCTGCATGGAAGGGACTGGGTGGCTCAGCTACCTGCTGCAGCATTCTGAACCCCCATGTTGTTCCATACAAGGCTGAATCCAGCCCAGAGCTGAAAGAGCTGGACTACCGCAGCTGGCGTGCCATGTGAGGTGGGCTGGGCCGGTCCCAGATGGCCCCCAAGTGTCTGCCTTTCCGTAATGCAGGAGCCAGCATAATAGCGGCCCCCTCGGTCGCAGTCACAGGAGATGAGCCACAGAGCGCCTGGCTCCGGGAACAGGACATGTGTGCCTCCTTCCATACACACCCCTGACTTCCCCAGGCCTGTGAACCTATCTGAGACACAGCCCCTTTGGTGTGACCAGCCAGAAGCATGGCTCCAAGGAACTGGCTCCTCATCTCAGCTTCCTGGAGGCCCAAGCAGGCCCCTGGGCACTAAACCAGCACATTGGAGGGCAGACTCACCCCCAAGGGGTGCACCACCCCAAGGGGCCGACAGAGAGGCTAGCAAGCGGAGGAGGCTGTCGATGCTGCAAGCAGCCCAGGCTCAGGGACAGCTGCACGCTCTCAGCTGCAGGACAGCCCCCAGCTGGAAGAGAACAGCCCGAAGCCCAGGATCTCCACGGCAGTTCTGCTGTGTGCACTGAGAAACAGTGGGAAGCAAACCCAAGCCACAGCCAACTTTCCAACCTATGTGTTAACACATCTCTGTGCCCAGAGAGCCTCGCCATGGCACGGCGTTTCACCGCCTCGCAGGGGGGCACCAGGCTCCACCCCAGACACCAGGCTTCACCCCAGGCCATGCGACAAAACCACGGTCGCCCCTGCTATGCTGCATGCCGGGGTTGGCCACCACTTCTGCAGCAGCACAGCTAGCGCCCAGACCCTCTCGCATCACGTCAGCGCTGTGCCAACTGACCTGTGCCCACAGTTTCCAAACCCAGCCCATGTGTCCACAGTGCACTGTGAATCAGGGTTCCAGGCTCTGGCCCTGGCTCTCATGTCTCCCCAACTGTGGCTGGACTGCGCCACACTGATCATAGGAACAGCCAGACTGGGTCAGACCAAAGGCCCATCCAGCCCAGTGTCCTGTCTGCCCACAGTGGCCAACGCCAGGTGCCCCGGAGGGAGTGAACCAAACATGTAATGATCTCTCTCCTGCCATCCGTCTCCAGCCTCTGACAAACAGAGACCAGGACCACCATTCCTACCCACTAGCTAACAGCCACTAATGGACGTAACCACCACAAATTGAGCTAGCTCTTTTTAAACCCTCTTATAGTCCCAGCTTTCACGGCCTCCTCTGGCGAGGAGTTCCACAGGTTGACTTGGTGCTATGTGAAAATGAACTTTCTTTTATTTTTTCTAAACCTGCTGCCCATTGATTTCATTTGGTGTCCTCTAGTGCTTATGTTATGGGAACAAGTAAAGAATTTTTCCTTGTTCACTTTCTCCACGCTGCTCACAATCATATCGACCTCTGTCATATCCCCGCTTTGTCTCCTCTTTTCTAAGCTGAAAAGTCCCAGGCTCTCTAATGTGTCTTTGTAGGGGACCCAGTCCAAACCCTCATCATTTTAGTTGTCCTTTTCTGAACCTTTTCTGGTCTGGCTTGCGGCTGCCACTTGGCCTGAGTCTGCTTTGCAAGACGCCAGGGCTTGCATCTGTGATGGGGTTCAGGGGTCCCCCTGCACTGCACCCCATCTGCTGGCAGGAGTGACTCTCACTTAGCAGGTACAACAGAAGGTTTATTAGGCAACAGAAGCCCAGTTTCTCACAGAAGCGACAGTACAGCAGCCAGAGACAGTTCTTCCAACCCGTCCTGGGGGGAAGACCCCGAGGGGTGCCCCTCTGGGGTGTAGGTTTCCCCCTCCTCAGGCTGGCTGCCTTCCAGCTCTCCCTTTTCCTAGCCTCTAACTGCCGCCCCCGATTCAAAACCCAGCTCAGCTTCTCCCTGCTCTTTGTTCAGGCAGAGGTGTTACCTGCCAGTTGTAGCCCCAGGGTCATCCTTAGCCACTGGGAGCTGCTGCTTGCCTCAGACATCCAGCCTGACTCACACATGCACTCCCCCCACTCCATCACATCTCTCCCCCCTTCCAGACCAAACTGAGCGGGGTCACTTAGCCAGTGACCTGGGGAAGTTCGGGGCCCTCCCTGCGTGACAGGGCATCGGCTATGGTGTTGTTGTTCCCCTTGACGTGGACCACCTCCATGTCATAGTCCTGCAGGAGCAGACTCCACCGCAGGAGCTTGGCGTTGGCCCCTTTCATGTGATGCAGCCAGGTTAGGGGTGAGTGATTGGTGTACACGGTGAAACGCCGTTTAAACAGGTATGGCTGCAGCTTCCCCAGCGCCCACACCATGGCCAGACATTCCTTCTCTATGGCCGCGTTGTTCTGCTCCCGGGGCAGCAGCTTCTTACTCAGGTACACGATAGGGTGTTTTTCCCCTTTGTTATTCACCTGCATTAGCACCGCCCCCAGCCCCACGTCTGAGGCATCGGTGAACACCAGGAAGGGCTTGTTGAAGTCTGGATTTGCCAGCACTGGGGCCCTGACCAGAGCCTCCTTTAGCGCGCAGAGGGCCTCTTGGCACTGCTCGGTTCAGACCACCTTGTCAGGCTTTCCCTTTTTACATAGCTCCGTGAGGGGGGCTGCGATGGAGCTAAAGTGGTGCACAAACCTCCGGTAGTTCCCCGCCATCCCAATGAAGGCCTGGACCTGTTTCTTAGTCTGGGGTGTTGGCCAATCTCTGACAGCCTCCACTTTAGCTGGCTCTGGCTTTAACCAGCCGCTGCCCACCTTGTGGCCCAGGTAGGTCACCTCAGCCATTCCCACCTTGCACTTCCCTGCCTTGATAGTCAGACCAGCCTTCTGGAGTCGGTCCAGCACCTTCTTGACTTGGGACACATGGTCCTCCCACATCTGGCTGAAGATGCAAATGTCGTCCATGTAAGCCAGGGCAAAGCTCTCCATCCCTTTCAGTAGCTGGTCCACCAGACGCTGGAAGGTAGCGGGTACCCCCTTGAGGCCAAAGGGCAGGACCAGGAACTCGTAGAGCCCCACAGGGGTGATGAAAGCCGACTTGAGCCGGGCATCTTGGTTTAATGGCACTTGCCAGTACCCCTTGGTGAGGTTTATGGTGGTGAGGTAATGGGCTCCCCCCAGCTTGTCTAAAAGGTCATCAGGCCTGGGCATGGGGTAGGCGTCCGAGACAGTGATGGCGTTAAGCTTGCGATAGTCCACACAAAACCGAACAGACCCATCTTTTTTAGGGACTAACACCACGGGAGAGGCCCAGGGGCTGGAGGAGGGTTGGATCACCCCCAGAGCCAGCATGTCTTCAACCTCCCGCTCTATGTCCTGAGCCGTCCTCCCTGTGGCTCTGAATGGCACACACTTGATAGGGGCATGGGTGCCTGTCTCTATTCGGTGGACAGCCAGGTCAGTGCGTCCGGGTCTGTTCGAGAACAGCTGTTGATGCGAATGCAGCATCTCCTTGATCTCCGTCTGCTGGGCAGGGGTCAGCTGGTCTGAGAGGGGAATAGACTCCAGCAAGGAGCCGGCTCCAGTCCTTGTGAGTAAATCCACCAAGGGATCATTCCCCTGCCCCTCCCAGTGTCTGCACACGGCCAGCACCAAGTTTTGTCTGTTCCAGTAAGGTTTCATCATGTTCACATGATAGACCCGGTGGCTGTGGGCCCGTTTCGACAGTTCCACCACATAATTCACGTCATTTAGCTGTTTGACGACCTTGAAGGGCCCATCCCAGGCCGCTTGCAGCTTGTTCCGCCGCACAGGTACAAAGACCATTACTTGATCCCCGGTAGCATAGGCTCGGGCCCTGGCGTTACGGTTATACCAGACCTTTTGCTTCCTTTGGGCCATGGAGAGGTTCTCCCTGGCCAGGCCCATGAGCTCGGTGAGTTTTTCCCGGAAGGTCAGTACATACTGTACCACTGACTCCCCTTCAGGAGAGGCCGTCCCCTCCCACTCTTCTCTGAGCAAGTCCAAGGGTCCCCGTACCCTTCTTCCGTACAGCAGCTCAAACGGGGAGAACCCCGTGGATTCCTGGGGCACCTCCCTGTATGCAAACAGCAGGTGGGGTAAGTACTTGTCCCAGTTATGGGGGGTATTGATTTATGAAGGTTCTCAGCATCTGCTTCAGAGTCCCATTGAACCTCTCCACCAGCCCATTGGTCTGCGGGTGGTAGGCTGTGGCCCAGGTGTGCCGGACCCCACACTTGTCCCACAAGCTTTGCAGTAGGGCCGACATGAAGTTGGACCCCTGATCTGTGAGGACCTCCTTGGGGAACCCCACTCTGCTGAAAATGGACAGCAGTGCATCTGCCACGGTGTCAGCGTTGATAGACGTCAAGGCCACTGCTTCTGGGTATCGCGTGGCAAAATCTACCACTACTAAAATATATTTCTTCCCCGAATGCGTTGCCTTGCTGAAGGGGCCCACTATGTCTATAGCCACTTTCTGGAAAGGCTCCTCTATGATGGGCAGTGGCCTCAGGGCAGCTTTCCCCTTGTCCCGGCTCTTCCCCACCCTTTGGCAGGGATTGCAGGACAGGCAATACAGACGGACAGCTGCAAAGATCCCTGGCCAAAAAAAGTTCTGTAAAAACCTTTCCCTGGTGCGGTGGATCCCCTGGTGTCCTGCGAGCGGGACATCATGGGCTAGGTACAGCAACCTGCACCACTACTTTTGGGGAACCACCAGTTGCCTTTGGACCTTCCATGGCTCCGCTTTGCGTCTGGGAGCCTATTCCCGGTACAGGAATCCTTTTTCCCACAGGAATCTCTCCCTGCAGCCCTCCCCCAGCTGTGGAGCTGGGCTGAGACTGGCCAGTTCCCTCAGCTTCTGCGAGGAGGGGTTTCTCTGCTTCTCTGCCTGGAATTCTTCCGCTCAGGCAGGAGCGGATGCTACTTCCCCATCCCTGCCTGGCTCCAGCACCCCTGGCCTGTGAGATCTGGTTTTTGGGGGCCCCCTTTCTCTTAGGGTTGGCCCCTGTGGCTCCTGTGACTTTGGCTGGGCCTGTACCCCTGAATCTGGGGAGCGCACCTGTCGTTTTCTTTGGCTACAGGTCAGGACCAGGGCACGAGGGCGTTTACCTTGCCAGTTCTCCAGGTCAGCCCCCATCAGTACATCCGCCGGCAAATGGCTGTGCACGCCCACTTCCTTGGGGGCCTTCCTTTTTCCCCCATTTCAGGTGCACCCTCGCCATTGGCACCTTGAAAGGGGTCCCATCAATTCCTGTTATCGTCAGGTGGGAATTGGGTATCATGCAGCCCGGTGCCACCACCCCGGGTCGGGCCAGCGTCACGTCAGCGCCTGTGTCCCAGAACCCCGTGACCTTTTTCCCGTCTACTTTGAGGTGTTTGAGACACTTGGTCCACAGAGGTAGTGCCGCCCCCACTCTGTAAACTGACCTTTGAGCATTTGGTCCCCCTGAGGAGCTGGTTTGTGGGGCGGACTCGGCCCAATCCGAGTGCCCATCGTTAGCACCACCCGCCTTGGCCGCCAGCCCCTCTGGCTTTTGGGACCCCACCCAGTTGACTTCATGACCCCCCGGCCTGCTCAACCTGTCTGGGAGCCTGGGGCACTGGGCTGCTCTATGCCCCTTTCACCCAGAGCGATAACAGCCTGGGTCTTGTTGTGTCCCTCGGGCTGGTTGCTTTGTCCGGGCTTTGTTTGGCTCTCTGGGGGGTGGGTGGCTGGCCCCTCTTTCCTGGGGTCGCCCAAGAGGTGGTCCCCTCTGTCGTACAGTCAGGAACCGGTCTCTCTGAGATTCTCGGTCTCTCCGGGACTCCCTCTCCCTCCGGGACTCCCTCTCTCTCCGGGACTCCCTTTCTTTGCGGGGCTCACTTTCAAACCTGGCCCGGCTGTTTGTGAAGTCATCTGCCAGTTTCCCTGCATCGTGTGAGTCCCCTGGCTTCCGGTCCACGAGCCACACCCTCAGGTCAGGTGCGCACATCTCGTAGAATCGCTCCACGACCACCAGCTCGATCAGGTCCTCTACGGACTGGACTCCCATTCTGAACGCCCACTTCTGGTAGTATTGCTTCAGGCGGGCGGTTGTATCTACATGGGTTTCCTCTGGCCTCTTCTGCGCCTCCTGGAACTTCTTTTTGTACATCTCCGGAGTCAGCCCAAACTTATGCAGCAGGGCCTGTTTGAACTGTTCATAGTCCCCAGGCTGCAGCCCCTTTAGCTGGCTGAGCACCGCTGTGGCCTTCTGGCCCAGCAAGGGGGTGAGGTGCCGGAGCCACTCATCTGGGGGAACCTCATGCAACTCACAGGCTCGCTCAGAGGCGGTAAGGAACTCGTCCATGTCCCCTGGGTCCTGACACTGGGCCAGCACACGCGTCTCCAAGTGACTGGCCACCCCGATCCGTCTGGCCCTCTCCCCGCTTACCGTAGCTGGGGCCTCTTGGCGTCTTGCCTCTGCCATGGTTCGCTCATGCTTCCGCTCTCGCTCTCTCTCCTTCCATTCTCGTTCTTTCTCTTCCCGCTCTCGCTCTCTCTCCTCCCACTGTCTCTCTTGTAGCTGGCGCTCGTGCTCACGCTCTTTCCCGTTCCTGGCGCTCGTGTTCCCTCTGCTGTTCCTGGCGCTCGTGTTCCCTCTGCCGTTCCTGGGCTTTCAGTTCCTTTAATTTCACCTCGAGCTGCAGCCGTCGCAGCTCTGCGGCAGGGGACTCTGCCTGCGATGGACCACCGCTAGCTGAGCGTGACCTGGTGGGCACCGCGTCTGTCTGACGGCGTCGAGCCCCTGCTCCTGTCGGAGAATCCGAACCGCTTCCCGAGGCTGACCAGCCACTTTCTGCCGGAACAGGCTCTGCCCCCCCGATCGGTCATTCTCTTCCAGCTGGGCAATCAGCTGAGCCTTGGTCACCTTCCCCACGGTCAGGCCCCTCTCTCTGCACAGCCCCGCTAGCTCTGCCTTCAGGAGTCGGGTATAATCCATCTCCCCGCTATCTCCCGGGGTATCCACTCACCAGCAGCAGCTGCAGGAATGGCTCTGTTCCCCCTCTGGCTCTTGTGAGACTCCTTCCTTCTCTTGCGCTCAGTTAGCCACTGCTGGGAGCTCATCCATGGGTGCAGTGCATCCCACTTCTGACACCAGTGTGATGGGGTTCAGGGGTCCCCCTGCACTGCACCCCGTCCGCTGGCAGGAGTGACTCTCACTTAGCAGGTACAACAGAAGGTTTATTAGGCAACAGAAGCCCAGTTTCTCACAGAAGCAACAGTACAGCAGCCAGAGACAGTTCTTCCAACCCGTCCTGGGGGGAAGACCCCGAGGGGTGCCCCTCTGGGGTGTAGGTTTCCCCCTCCTCAGGCTGGCTGCCTTCCAGCTCTCCCTTTTCCTAGCCTCTAACTGCCGCCCCCGATTCAAAACCCAGCTCACCTTCTCCCTGCTCTTTGTTCAGGCAGAGGTGTTACCTGCCAGTTGTAGCCCCAGGGTCATCCTTAGCCACTGGGAGCTGCTGCTTGCCTCAGACATCCAGCCTGACTCACACATGCACTCCCCCCACTCCATCACAGCATCACAACAGAGTGGCCTCTGCCCTGTCCCGCTCAGCAGGGCCCTGTGCACTTGCTGGCTGAGTGGGACAAAGTGGTGTGTGGGTGGAGGCAGGTCTTGGGCGCAAACCCAGTAGAGAGGGCGCTTACGGGTCGGACATGCAACGCTCTACCCAGCTCTGGCGCTAACCACCAGTGGGCAGCAGAACACGCACACACATTACAATATGTGCTTGTGAAAAACCGACTTGCTCGTCGGGTGAGTTTGCTGAGCCTCGGCTCCTGGCACACAGCTGTCTAGGGCCCCACGAGCGCCTGTTGGCAACCTGACAGAGACAGAGAAGCCTAGAGAAACCTTCCCTGAGGGGCAGGGGCTCTCCAGGGCAGGAAGAGGCGAGCTGGAAGTGTCCCAGGCTGTGCTGGCTCAGATCAGACTGGTCACCAGGGCTGTTGAGTCTGTATCTTCCTAGAAGTAGGGCGGCCATATCCCTCTGTCCCAAATACGGGACAGGGAGATGTGTGGGGGAGGGGTGGCGCCTCCCAGCTCCACCAAATCCCGGAGAGCTGGGAAGAAGGAAGCAGCCACCTGCCCTCCCCGGCAGCTTTGGGGAAGTGGCAGCTGCCGGGAGCCCTGGGGAAGTGGGAGCTGCCGGGAGCCCTGGGAAAATGGGAGCTGCTGGGAGCCCTGGGCAAGTGGGAGCCGCCGGGAGCCCTCGGGAAGTGGGAGCTGTCGGGAGCCCCGGGAAAATGGGAGCTGCCGGGAGCCCTGGGGAAGTGGGAGCTGCCGGGAGCCCTGGGGAAGTGGTAGCCGCCAGGAGCCCCAGGGAAGTGGGAACCGCCAGGAGCCCCAGGGAAGTGGGAGCTGCCGGGAGCCCTGGGGAAATGGGAGCTGCTGGGAGCCCTGGGGAAGTGGTAGCCGCCAGGAGCCCCAGGGAAGTGGGAGCTGCCAGGAGCCCCAGGGAAGTGGGAGCTGCCGGGAGCCCCGGGGAAGTGGGAGCTGCCGGGAGCCCCGGGGAAGTGGGAGCTTCCGGGAGCCCTGGGGAAGTGGGAGCCGCCGGGAGCCCCGGGGAAGTGGGAGCTGCCGGGAGCCCTGGGGAAGTGGGAGCTGCTGGGAGCCCCGGGGAAGTGGGAGCCGCCAAGAGCCCCAGGGAAGTGGGAGCTGCCGGGAGCCCCAGGGAAGTGGGAGCTGCTGGGAGCCCTGGGGAAGTGGGAACCCTGGGGAAGTGGGAGCTGCCAGGAGCCCCAGGGAAGTGGGAGCCGCTGGGAGCCCTGGGGAAGTGGGAGCCACCAGGAGCCCCGGGGAAGTGGCAGCTGCCGGGAGCCCTGGGGAAGTGGGAGCTTCCGGGAGCCCCCGGGAAGTGGGAGCCACCAGGAGCCCCAGGGAAGTGGGAGCTGCCGGGAGCCCCGGGGAAGTGGGAGCCGCCGGGTGCCCCGGGGAAGTGGCAAGGCCGCAGCAGCTGCCCACACTCTCTGACTTCCCTAGAAGTGACTCCCAGCTGGAGCGCCTGTGCAGCTGCTGGCAGAAAGGCTCAGCAGGAGGAGGGCTTCAATGCAGGACAATTCGTCCCTTTTAAAAAATAAGTGGGGACGCCTTTTTGGCGTCCCAAATACGGGACCATCCTGCCTAATACGGGACAGATGGACACCTCACCTACACGGCAAGAAGTATTGGAGGGTGGCTGTTGTGGGGGTGGCTGCCCAGCAGTGTTCCCCATAAGCTGAGCACTTGGGCAGCCGCCGCGAGAAATTCAGGTGCTGCCCAGCTGGTTCCCGAGCTCCCCCAGCCACCCAGAGCTGGCAGCAGGTATTTCTGCCGGTGGTGCACATCTGCTCATGCGCCAGTGCACATGAGTGGCTAGGAAAGGCAGCCGGGGCGCTGCTGCCCGGCCTGCATGGCCAGCCTCAGCGAACGCCACCGGTGAGAAGTGCAGCGGCTGCAGGAGCGAAGGTTAGAAAGCTCGCGGTGCTCTCCAGACACTGTGCACACCTGCTGCCGGACCGTGCCCCCCGGCAGCTGTTAGGGGGCCCTCAGCCCTGCTGCACACCAGGGCGGGAAGAGAAGTGACGCGGGAGTGTCCTGGTCAGCTCCAGCTGTGCTAAGCCACGTGGCCCGGGGCGATGGAGGGGCAGGCCCTGCGCCGGGATTTGGGCAGGCGCTCCCCCTGCCTCGAGCAGCACAGCACCTTCTAGCGCCACGGCGGCCATCGGAAAAGAGCGCAGCATCTACCGATGAAGCGCCTGGGCCCCTCTGCTGCCTCTTGGCTTATGCCGAGAGCTGGCAGGGACTCGTTGGTCTGAGCCGGTGCAGCGCCGAGCACATGCGGGCAGCGCCCTGGTGTGACAAGCAGGAGCGCGGAAGTGCCATGTGCCCCGGCCCCCTGCAGCCGTGTTCCAGGCGCGGGCTCTGGCTGGGTCGCCGCGGGCTTTGTTTCCGCAGGAAGCTGTCTGGGAAGGCCCCTGGAGACACGGCGGCTCTGCCCGGGCGCGCCAGCCGGTGAGCGCACAGCCCGCGGGCAGCGCGGGGCCCCACGGGCACAGCCCTCGTGCGCGCACACGCGCAGCCTCTCACACGCGCTGGCGCGGCGCGGTCTGGGGCGCAAACGCAGGTGGCGCCGGGCTCGGCTCGGCTCCCTTCGCTACCTGTCACCCGAGCCCAAAAGCAGCTTTGCGTCCTGCCCGCTCGGGCGCCTTTGTGGAGGCGGCCACGGCGGGGGGGCCCATCTGCCCGAGAACAAAGCAGCCGCAGCGTCGCCGGCCTGGGGGGGACGGACTCGGAAGCGTGTTAGCGCCGAGTGCAGCTGGGCCATGGACGGGGCGAATGTCGAGGTGAGGAGTGCGGGGGGGGGGTCAGTAGGGAGCTTGTGCGTGTTGCGCTCAGGATTGTGTGAGGGTGTTTGGCAAAGGGGGGGGGGCGTGCACGCCCCATGCCTCTGGGTGCGGTACTTGAAAGGAGCGTATGGAGAGGAAGATGGACATGTATGGAGGAGAGCAGAGTGTGTGTGCGTGTGTGTGTGTGTGTGTGTGTGCGTGTGTGTGTGTAAGGCAACACACACCAGGGAGCCCCTGTGTGGTGGCAAGCAGGCAGCCCCTTGCACAGCTCTGTGGCTACCTGTGGCTAGTGGGAGGCTGGAGGGACCCAGCCGGCTCAGCTCACCCTGCTGTCTGCCTGCGAGAGGGGGTTGAATGTCCCCCCACTTCCCTGGTGCCTGCTCCGAACTGCAAGGCGAGCTGATGTGTGACAACAGAGAGGGTCTCCCAACACCCGTCAGCCTGTCAGCTCCTGGTGGGGGTGGGGTCATAAATCCTGTTGCTTAAAAATTCCATGTAGGCCAGTGATCTCTCTGACAGCAGTGCTCGGCCAGGGGCCCAGGGAACCATGAGCAGGTTTCAGGTGGTCCACCAAGCATCAGCCTCCCTGACGCCTGGGCCCAGGGCAGTTGCCCTGCTTGCTACCCCTGACACTGGCCCAGGCTTTCACATGCAAAGAACCAGTTGTTGCAGCACAGGTGGGTGGTGAGATTTGTATAGTGCAGCGCAGGGCGAGGTGGGCAGATCAGAAAGAAAGAGGGGGAGATCCCTGCTTTCTGGGCTAGAGAGAGACCGAGACGGGGCACAGGGTGAGTGCCAGAAGCCTGGTCGCCTGCGGAGCACAGGTGGGTCTCAGCGCCAGTGGGTGAGTTCCTGATAGCGGGGGGCCAGGACTTTTCCAAGTCTGCCCTGGCTGCTGAGCAGTCATGTTGTGACACAAGTGCCCTCTGCGTGGTAGAGAAACCCAGAGTGAGCGAAGAGGCAGCAGGAAGGGCAGCCCAGCAGGGAGCGATCAACTCTAACCCAGCCCAGGCTGAGGTCTGAATCCCCCCAGTCCCAAGGCTCAAGACTCCAGAGTGGGAAGGTTGGAATGAGCCTCTCTGCGTCTCGCTTCATTTCCCTGGGTAGCAGAGGTTGCTTTGCAGCCAGCTGGTACTTTGGGCTGGGCGGGGCTGGGCTGCACAGGTCAACAGAATGTCCACTAGTTGTGTCCGTGTCTACACTACCGCCTCCCTCCTGCCGATGCAAGTGCACCGCTGCACCCACCTCGGTACTCCACCTCCGCAAGAGGTCGGGGCCCTGCGGCCGTCTGTGCAGGCACAGCTAGCGCTGTCTTGTTGACTGCAGGGCACTTGCCCAGCTGGAGCCTTGAGAGCGACAGTGCTGCTCAGCTCCTGGCAGAGGAAGGGGCTGAGAATCCGGGACAGCTGGACCCTGTTGCCAGGGTGGAAAGAAGCCCTGAGTGACTTCCCCGGCTCCCAGCTGGGAACAGGGAGGGAGAAGCCCTGGGCAGGGAAGGGGGCACCCAGTAGCTCACTGGGGGCAGCCTGGCGCCTGGCAGGGAGCTGCCGGTGGAGCTGAGAGACCAGGCTCTCTGCTCCCATACTATCCTTCTTAGGTTGGCAAGGACGCACCCCGCCGACCCCCATGGGTAGCGAGGACATGTGCCACCGCAGACATTACCTCCACTGAAGTGACCTGTGTCTCCAAGGTAGAGACACCTTTGGTGTGAGTAGTGGGCTGGTGAAAGGTGCAAGCTGGACAGCCTTTGAGGCAGAAGGTTTCACTTTATCCTACCGACAGATGCAGCCAGGCAACCTTTCCCCTGGCCTTGACCTCATGGCTCATCAGCCCCAGGTCTCTCTCCTGAGTGGTATAAGCAAGGGCCACAATAAATAACATCTGTGTCGTCAGGTTGTACGTTAGAGCTATATGGCCATGGGGGCCTGGCATGAGACCTAGGAAACTCATCTCACCAAAGGAGAGACCTAGGGAGAAATGGTGGTGGGTTTCTTTTTTATTGCAAAGTGGTTCTGAAGTGATTTCTGTTTTGCAGGATTCAAAACCACAGCCTTGTTTCTCACGTGTAATCATAAAGGTCAGAATTGTTATTAAAGAAACAGTTGTTGACATTTCTTGTTTACCAAAAACACTAGGTTTTTTGGCAAGTGAAAAATGTCAATAACTATTTCACTAACGGTTCCGATAATAGTGTAGATACAAATAAAATAGTCATGAGGGAAAAAAAAACAGATTTTAAAAGTCTGCATTTTGGGGACATGGTTCTATTTTAGTAAAAAAAAAAAAAAAAGACTTTCAACAGCAAAACCCGATTGCATTTTAAATATTTACAATGCTGCTCCCATGGTAGTGGTGCCTAGTTTGTATTACTGACCAAGACTGGCCAGAAACAAGCTGTGCTGCATATCCCATCATCATTTACAGCCAACTGGTGTATTGTCACCAGTTCACTGCCACCAGAGCAGGAGAGCTTCTGCAGAGTTCACACTGAACTGGTTAATGTTTATATGTTCTGCTGCCCCTTATTGGATGGAATCAGACAGTCACAGCTGTATGTCATGAGCCCTATAGTGCTGATGGAGATTCTCCTGTGGGTCTTGTGGCAGAAGCCAGGGCTTGTGGAGCAGAAGAATCTGAAATTCTATCTCTGCTGTAACCAAAAAATGCCCGGTGGTGTCCTAGGCGCCCAGGGAATTGTTAACAGACTGTGTAGAGACAGCAGTGACAGATCTGGTGCAGAGAGAACAGGAAAGTACCGCAGAGGAGCAAGAGCTGCTTAGATAAATATTGCCGATAAATGGCTGATAAAGGCAGAGATGCTCTGGGCTGATTGCGATCAGACATGCGGAGGATGGGAGGCATTAGTGAGAGTGAAGCAGATAAATATTGCAGCATGGGGGGTGGGGAGAGTGAGGCTGGCTGGAGAGGGGGCAGTCAAGTTCCCCAGGGTGGTGGGGAGGGAACCAACAGAGTCAAGTCTACTGCGAGCTTCCACTTGTGCGCTGAAATCAGCCACCTTGGATTAACTGGCTTCCCCTGGGGCTGGAATGGTTCTTGTGTGTGATTAATGGAGGCCTCTTTCTGCAGCCGGGCTGGGCCATGGCAAGCAGCATCAATGGCTGAAGTGCTGTTTACCGCTCCTGAGTGGGGAGCTGGGAAGAGCGACACAGCCGAGCTGGCTGCCAGGATGCTTGGGTGCAGGACCCATCAGGGCACATCTGCCTTGTACCACAGAGTCAGGAATCCACAGGAGGTGTAGCCGGAGGGTTGGGATTCCCAGGGGAGCAGAGGCAGAGAGCTTTGCCCAGCCATTCACCCACATTCCCCTCAGGGGTCAGCATGTCAATGCCCCACTAAAGAGCCCTGCCCTGCCCTGCCCTGCCCTGCCCTGGGAGAGGGAGGCTAAGATGGCAAATCTGCAGGCAGACTGGGCTGCTGTGTGCCAGGGATACACCAGCCTTCCTGGGAGGAGAGGGGACACAGTGCAGAGTCCTGCTCCAGAAGCCTGGGGCCCTGTCTCTGGAGCACAGAGGGTGCCTAGTAACGTGATAAGAACGGTGACACTCAGGCAGCTGTTCTGAGTCCTTACAGTAGACAGTTGGGGTCACACTCATCCCAGCAACTTTGTACCCATTTTACAAACAGATCAAATGAGGCATAGAGAGTGGCATGAGACTTGCCCCAGCCAGAGCCAGAACCTTGAACCAGAACCCAGAAAAGCAGCTTCACAGAGTCCTGCTCTAGCCCCTAGACACCAGTGTTCCCGCTCATTTTTTCCACCCATGTGCAGAATAAATTTTATTATGTGCACCAAGACATGGGCATGTGTGCACCACCAGTAAAAACAAAGGGTGCCTACTGTGGGTGCTCTGCTAATCATCTGTGCTGCACCTGACTTAAGTGCTCAGCCCATGGGGAACACTGCTAGATGCCCATTCACAGCTGCACCTGATGGCCCTTGAGGAGATCTCCTCTGTGCGGCTGTTGAGCAGAGAAGCTACTTGAACCCCACTGAGCTGTCTGAAGCTGCATGTTCTCCAGTGCCCTCCAGGTTGAGCATTGGGAAGTTTGCGAGCCCCCTTTTGAAAGCTTGGTCCACTTTCAGACACAGGGCTGTCCCGTAAGTCTTGCCAGGAAGCCAATAGTCCAAAACCAGGTCTATTCCCCTGCCCCTACTCTGCCCCCACAAGGAAGTCAAGGAAATTTAAAGAGATTGAAGATTAAAGTGTCTGTGACTTTTCAGCTTAGAAAAGAGGAGACTAAGGGGGATAGGACAGAGTCTATAACACCCTGACAGGTGTGGCGAAAGGGAGTAAGGAAATTTTATTTATTTGGTCCCATCAGAACTAGGGATCACCCAGTGACATGAATGGGTAGCGGGTGTAAAACTAACAAAAGGAAGTTTTTCTTCACACGGCGCAGTCGGCCTGTGGAACTCCTCACCACAGGAAGTTGTGAGGACTTGGCCATTATCCAGGTTCAGAAAGGAGCTAGATACGTTCGTGGAGGTTGGGTCCATCGGTGGCTCTTGGCCAGACCGGGTAGGAGTGGTGGCCATCGCCAGTGTCTGTCAGAGGCTGGGGATGGGTGGCAGCAGAGGGATCGCTTGATGATGAGCTGCTCTGTTCACGCCCTCTGGGCACCCGGCGCTGGGCACTGTGGGCAGACAGGATGCTGGCTGGCTGGGCCTGCAGTCTGACCCAGTCTGCCCGTTCCTACACTTTACGTTTGGCTTGGGGGGGAGGGCAGGTGACTGTGCACTGTGGGAGAGAGGGACTTTGGCAGAGCTGCACGGTGGCCCAGGACTGGACGAGCTGCAGGGGGACTAACCCATCGCAGGCCCTATACAGCTGTGCAGGTCTGGACTTGGGGGGGCAGCGAGCGCTCTGCCGGCTCAGGCGCTGACGGGCGGGCAGGTGGGCTGGAGGGAGCAGGCAGTGCCCAGTTTCAGTGCCATCCTCCGGGGCTGGCCCAGCTGCCTTCTGGCATGGCTGGTCAGTGGCTGGGCTCTATGGCAGGGAGGGCTCTTGTGACGTGGCACACAGGCTCACGGCCCCACAGAGGACTGGCCCAGCTATGCTGAGCCTGACCCCACTGCCCCCCGACAGGTTTGGAGCCAAGGCATTTTGGCAGCCCCCACAGATTCGGGCCCTCGAGAGCTGCCTCGTTTGCTGCTGGCAGGGGCACCAGCGGCGCTCTGAGGGGACCCAGGACTGGCAGAGCAGAGGTCTGTGCCGCTTACCTCAGGCTCCCTCTTCTCCACTGCACTCCGGTGAGCAACCGCTGTCCTCGGTAGCCTCCTGCCGGTGCGCCTGTGCCCCGCCAAGCCCTGTGGCAGCAGGACGGTCCCAGCTGGCTCTAGCCCCTCGACCTGTGTTCATCGGCTTGAGCTCCGGGGGCCTCTCTGAGGGAACCAGATGGAATGGGGGGGTCTGCCATTTTCCATCCTCGTCACCATCTCCACAAGGTCAGCGGCTCGACGCCCAGGGCTGGCATTTTCGGCTCGTTACCGTCCTCAGCGTCTTACCCTGCTGGATTTATCCCGCTGCTGTTTTCTCTTCCTTACGATCCTCATGGCAGCGCAAAAGGCAGGGTGTGCTCGGGGGCACCGGCAGGGGGTGTTGGGAGGGAAAGATGGGCGGGAAGAAAACTAGTCCCTCTGAAGACACAGGCCTGGGACAAGGGTGGGGGGCGCGGCTAAGATGCAGCCAGGGAGCAGGGTCTGTAGCAGTCAGAAGCAGGAGCACTTGGGATCTGCTCAGAGCTGATCTCCCCTGCCCAAATCGCTTCGCCCAAAACTTGATCTGAGCCCCTGAAGCTGCCCAGCCCCAGGCCCTGCACTGTCACCTCCAACCAGCCCATCCTTGGCCTCAGCCCCAGGCAGCCAGATGCCCCTTCGCAGGAGCCACCTTTGCCCCCAGCCCAACCTGTGGGCGGTGGGATGTGTTTGGGCCCCACGTGCGGGGGGCGTCCCCGGCTGTATCACGGACACCATGCTCTGGAGCGCCCATGTGCAAGGCAGAGGATTGAGAACCTGCTCCCCACATGGGTGCCCTGCGTGCTAGCTACACTTCCGCCTGCAGACACAGCCCCATAGAGGGCTGCACCTTCCCTGCCAGGCCATTGCCAAGGTAGCCTGGCAGGGTCTCCGCCTGCAAGGAAGGGACGTGAGTCCTTGGCCAGCTGGAGATAGTAAAGGACACGCCGGCTCCACTAAGGCCCTGGGACTGGAGACAAGGGTAGGTGGAGCCATTGGTCTCTGGCTCTGCCCACCCTTTGCTCCCAGTCACAGAGCCCTGTTGGAGGGGCATGGCACTGGGGCTAGCAAACCCTGGCCCGCCCCCAAGGCGGCACGCTGACAGCAAATTGGAGCGGGGGGCCCTGAAGGTTCAAGGCCTGGGACCACCTCCTCACCTGTCCTGCCTAAGGCGCGGTTCGAGGCGGGGGCAGATCTGGAATGTGTGTGAAGGTCTTACCTGGGCCCTGGGCCATGTGGGGCCATGGGCAGAAGGGGACAGCCCTGAACACCCCCCACACTCCATCACGCAGGCTCCAGCAGCTATTTAAAGGCCCCAGAGCTCCAAGCCCCTTTAAATCACCAGGCCCTGGGGCAAGAGGATATAGTCCCCTTGAGTTCTAATGCCTGTCATAGCTGGGACACTGCCACCGGCCGGGGCTGCTAATGGTGCGCAGACGGAAGTGGCTGGTCAGAGAGCTGATATGCTTTGTGATTAGGGAAGGAGAAATGTCCTCGGGGGGATGAGCCCCTCAGAGCCAATAGCCAGAGGCCACTGAAGTTATTCCTGGTGCTCAGACACCAGGATCTAACACTCCCTTCCAAAACATGGCACTCTCCGGCTGTGCCAGGCCTTGCTCCACCAGCCCGAGGACATCCCCAGAGAAAGCGCCTGCCATTACTTGCAGTCAGAGCTGAACTGGTGTCACTTCTCCTGACGCCAGTTCCGACCCACCCGATCACTCGGCAGAGGCCCCGTTGAGGAGCAGGCTTTCCATGGCCCAGGAGATTGTCCTGTCTGTCCCCCGTCACAAGAAAAAGTCTGAATCTAGACAGTGTTGGCAAGTGAGAAACTGAGGTACTATCCATCCAGCCCAGTCCGAATGGTTTGCTTTGAGTCTGACTTTTTAAAACCATTTTGGTCTAAATGAACTAAAACTGCAACATGTAAAATTGCCTTGACTCAGACTCCTGCAACATTCTGTGCTGGCCAGATCCAAAGGGGCTGTTTCCAGGAGTTCAAAGCTGTTTGTTTTCCAAAGTTCCAAGATGGGAGATCTGCTGAAACCTGCTCTCTATCCCACTCCCCAGTACCACCCATCCCCCAAAGCTTGGCACAGGGGTCTGCAGTGAGTTCAAGCAACCTCTCCAGGTCATGCAGATCAGTCCATTTTCTTCTGCACTGAGCTGCCAGCTGTCTGGTGACAACCCTTGGTCACAGCTCCTCCCGCTGAGCTCCCAGGGCCAGACTCGGAGTCCTGGCCAGTGGCCCTTTTGCTGTCAGGGACATGCAGTGGAATAAAGCTCAAGGGGAAACCAGCTTCCTGGTGCAAGTGCTGGGACGTGTGAGGGGTAGTCAGTGCCCGGGCCAGATGAACGAAAGCTCCTGAGCGTGCCTTGAAGTCACCTCCCCACAACCACGACTGCGCATTACTGGGTGCTCCAAAGGTCAGGCAGATGCTTCCCTGTTCCAAAACAGCTGGGCCTCCCCCTGGCCTCTCACCAGCATGACGTCATAGGCATGTAGGACAGGAGGTGACCTTGAGGTTCAGCTGGTCCAGCACTCATGGCAGCATTCATGCAAAAGGCCTGGAGCTGCAGCCAGCCCTGGCAGGTGTTTGTCTAACTTGCTCTTAAAAGTCGCCAGTGCTGGAGATTGGGCTGATTGTCCTCAACTCTCCCCACGTGGAGAGCCTGAAGGCAAAGCCATCAGAAGGATTGCTCAGATGCATCAGGCTTGAACAGGGAGGTCTCTGGCCAGGGGCACCTATCTGTGCCCAGCCCCCTTCCTCAGGCAATGTGTGTATACACACACACACGCAGCACCACACCAGTATACTTGCACAAGCCCTGACACACCTGAACTCAGGTGCGTACGCACAGGCCCTGCACGTGAGCCGTGTGATGCACTGCATGGGTATGGGCAGGAGCCCTGGGGCAGAGGGGACCGCGATTGCGGGGACACTGAGCAGCGTGTCATGTTCCCAGGAGGCCTCTGGCTCAGCCCAATTTCCTTGGCTCAGGTGGGCTTGTGGCAGCTGGTCAATGGGTGGCTTGGTACACAGCGCACTCCGCCATGTCAGCTTCTGTGACATGGGAGAACAGCTCCAGAGAGGCTGGGGACTTCCCACTTCAGCTGAGCATCCCCTCCCATCCCCTGGCAGCTCGGGTGTCCAGCCAGGCCTGCCTCCCCCGGGAGTACCGAGCGCTGTGAGGCCGACAGCCAGACGACACCATGCTGTGGCGCTCTCCCACGGGTGCCTGCTCCTCACTCCAGCTCTCAGGCGACTGCTCACTCCCACAGCTGGCAGATAACTGCCGGTTCCCCAGCTAGCAAAGCAGGCAGCTTTCCAGCGGGCGCTGGCCTCTCAGACAGGGCCAGTGTGCACATTCTCCCCTGCCTTGAACCTTCCGCCTGCAGGGGAAGCAGAGCTGTTTTAAAAACAAAGCTTCTTATGAGCCAGAGGTGGCTGGCGGGGGTTTCGCTCCTCTCAGCCAAGGCATAAATTGCCTACGAGATTCCTCTGCGCTCCAATTCCCAAGAGAGCTGCCTTTAAAATAGTGCCTGGCAGGGGTGGTGGCAGGTGTCAGCTTGACAGCCTGGGAGCATCATGAGTCTCAGAGGGGGACCCATGTTCGTCTGCAGCTGTAAATGCAAAGAGGAGTCTGGTGGCACAGCAGGGTTTGTCTACGCAGCAGTGTTAGTTTGAAATAACTTCGCCAGCATCTACACAACCCAACCACTATTTCAAAATAGCAGTAAACCTCATTCTGTGAGGAGTAGCCCCTACTGTGGACAGGCAATAAAGGCTATTTCAAAATAAGCTGTAGCGTGTCCAAGGGCTCAGGCTCTATTGTGTGGAGATGCTCTTTTTTGAAACAGCGGAGCGCTATTTCAAAATGCATTTTGTGCGTAGCAAAATTATTTCAAACTAAGCTTGTCTGGAAAATCTCCTCCGCTGGAATAGCTTCTCTTGAAATAATGCTGCTGTGCAGACATAGCCCTAGAGACCAGCAGCTTTATTAGGGCATCAGCTTTTGTGGCTAAAAACCACTTTGTCGGCTGCTTGGAGAGAGTCCTAGTCTCTGTTGATCAGACCTGAGCACAGCTGAGGTGGTGAACAGCATGCTGAGCCCAGAGTGACCACTCCAGGGTCGCCAGGGCCCATGCCGCCTACATGAGGGCTGCTCTGGGCCAGCAGTGGGGCTGGCGTTAGTGAGGTGGGGTAACATTGGCCAAGGCACCTTGGCCCCTTTTCAAACAGGATGTAGCTGGTTGGCTAAGGCCCTGTCCTTACCCGTCGCTGGTTCAATGGAAGGTGTGTGCGGTTCCGGGCCCCAGGGCCTGATTTTTAGAGACGTCTGAGAGCTGAAAGCTACAGAGAGGAGCCAGAAGCAATGGGTGTTGGGCAAATCCCCCTGGGGCCAGAATCACAAAGAAACTGAGGTGAGGGAGCCCCCCCCGGCAGGCTGGCTCATCGCCTGGGGGGCAGGGCACTCCTCTGAGGTGGAGGGGTTGGGAACTAAGGCAGACAAGCTCCCCACACACATGCTGGCCCCAGTGGCCTATAGGCACTATGGGAGCGTTTCCTTCTCTGGCACTCCCAGCTTGGGCCCGGTGTGCAACCTGGGGCATTGCATTGGGCCTTGGGTGCTCAGTTGCCAGGCGTGGGGCTGCAGGGCACATGCTCAGAGAGAGGCGCTGAGGGGACGCTGATTGTGAGACTTTGGGCACTGAGCAGTTTGGGCACCTACAGGGGTCGGGGGCCACTGAGCTGGGCTTTTCTGGAGCCATTGGGGCCTGATTCTGGGATTTAGGCCCCTACAGTGCAGAGTGGTGCATAGGGCACTAGTGACTCTTGCTCAAGGTGCATCTCTGCAGCTTTAGGTGCCTAAGTCCCTTGTGGGAAAAGGCGCCAAATGGATACAGGTGCTTTTGCCGATGCTGCCCACAGACGTGTGTCTCCAGGGCCTGGCCTGTGACACGGGTGAGAATCGGCTATGGGAGCACACTGAAGGAAGGGGTGGGGCGGGCGGCTGCTCTCAGTGGCAGCGGTGAAAACACAGAGTAACCCCATTGATTCAAGCGGAACGTCACAGGCGCTGCCACTTCCTTGGCGGACAAGCAGCTCTGGGCTGCTGCTGCTGCTCCAGCTCCAGGTCGAAGCGCTTTGCAGTGACACTCCAGGCCTGGAGACAAGAGCTGAGTTTGGATCTTTTGCACAGTCTTGACTCCACAGCACTCATGGTCCTTACCCCTCTCCCACTCACTGCCGTATTACCCCTTAGGGCACTGTGCTAGCACCTACTGCGGGACACAAATCAGGCAGTCGGGAGCTGGCCCATAACGGGGGCACCTGGGTCACTGGCCACGTTCCCTTTAATTTTTTCCATCTGAGCGAGGAATAAATTTTGTTCTGTGCATGGAGGCAGGTATTGATGTGCACCACCCATAGAAACACCGGCTGCCGGCTGCAGTCGCTCTGCTAATCCGCTGGGCAGCACCTGAAACTCTCCTAAGCGGCCGCTCAAGTGCCCCACTCGCAGGGAAGCCTGGGCCCTCGCCAGTGTCTGTCAGAGGCTGGGGATGGGTGGCAGCAGAGGGATCACTTGATGATGAGCTGCTCTGTTCATGCCCTCTGGGCAACCGGCCATGGGCACTGTGGGCAGACAGGACGCTGGCTGGCTGGGCCTGCCGTCTGACCCAGTCTGGCCGCCCTTATCTCCCAGGCCCAAAGCTGCCTTTTGAGTGACTTCAGCTGCGTCTACACGTGCACGCTACTTCGAAGTAGCGGCACCAACTTCGAAATAGCGCCCGTCGCGGCTACACGCATCGGGCGCTATTTCGAAGTTAACTTCGACGTTAGGCGGCGAGACGTCGAAGTCGCTAACCTCATGAGGAGATAGGAATAGCGCCCTACTTCGACGTTCAACGTCGAAGTAGGGACCGTGTAGACGATCCGCGTCCCGCAACGTCAAAATTGCTGGGTCCTCCATGGCGTCCATCAGCTGGGGGGTTGAGAGATGCTCTCTTTCCAGCCCCTGCGGGGCTCTATGGTCACCGTGGGCAGCAGCCCTTAGCCCAGGGCTTCTGGCTGCTTCTGCGGCAGCTGGGGATCTATGCTGCAGGCACAGGGTCTGCAACCAGTTGTCGGCTCTGTGTATCTTGTGTTGTTTAGTGCAACTGTGTCTGGGAGGGGCCCTTTAAGGGAGCGGCTGGCTGTTGAGTCCGCCCTGTGACCCTGTCTGCAGCTGTGCCTGGCATCCCTATTTCGATGTGTGCTACTTTGACGTGTAGACGTTCCCTCGCTGCGCCTATTTCGATGTTGGGCTGAGCAACGTCGAAGTTGAACATCGACGTTGCCGGCCCTGGAGGACGTGTAGACGTTATTCATCGAAATAGACTATTTCGATGTCGCAACATCGAAATAAGCTATTTCGATGTTGGCTGCACGTGTAGACGTAGCCTTCGACTGCAGAGTCACACCACACAGCCTCCTGGCGTGACTCCAGCTTTGCCCCACACTGAGCCAAGGGAAGCTCTGGGAACCATTAGCTGCACCGGGGCTGAGGCTGGAGCTCCTTGCACAACTTGTAAGCAAACGAGTCTCCCAGGGACAGCCTCCAGCTCCCAGCATCAGCAGATGCTCAGCTTGCCCTCCCGCCTGCCATGCGGTGCCTCCTTTCTAGCCAACCCCCACGAGGCCTGGCTGGCGCACTAGGCCAGATCCAGGGCTGGTGTGACTCTGCCGTAGCTGGGCAGGACCCTCAGAGAGCCACGGTGGCCAGTGAACAGCCAAGAGTCAGTACAGTAGGGTCTCACCATGCTGATTTTTGCAAATGTGGGGGGTGGGGGGTGGGAGCCCCAAGAAGCGGTGGTGGCCATTGCTCCCCACTCAGGGAAGCGCCGGCTGCAGACACTCTGGCCCTGCAGCTCTGGGGAAGCAAGGCCACTCATGGATAATTGAATTTGCGAACGTGGCACTCGCAAATGGCGAGACCCTGCTGTACAGGGCAGAGCCCAGGGTGCGTATTTACTGCCGTGGCCCAATGGAATGGTGCAGCTGCAGCTCTACAACTGGGCATACCAAAATGTCCCGAGGCAGCAAGGGGCCAGCTCGTTAAGGCCGGTCAGCTGGACCGGCGAGAGCTGGGCAGAGCAGGAGGGAACAGTCATAGGAAATGACGGAATGCAACAGGAAGAGTAAGTCATCAGCCAGCTGTCAGCAGAGAACGGCGCGGCGGGATCCGTCGGCGTGCCCAGGAGAGGAGGGTGGACAAAGGAAGAACCTGGCCAGGGAGGGAGGGCAAAACAGGACCCTGTGCTGGGCCGTTGGAGTACGTCAAGTGCAACTTCCCAGCCTGCCTGGCTCTCAGTCAAGGGCACAGCCTCCCAGCCTGCCTGGCTCCTGTTGGAGGGGTTGGATAGATGTTCACAGCTCCGAGGTGGCAGGTGCATGCAGCCACACAGGGCATAGGTTTCACAGAGGTAGCCGTATTAGTCTGTATCTTCGAGAACAACAAGTCCTGTGGCACCTTATAGGCTAACCGATATTTTGGAGCTTAAGCTTTCGTGGACAAAGACCCGCTTCATCAGATGCATGAGTGTGGGGGGCAGGGTTCAGAGGGGTATTTAAAGAGTTGGGGTCCCAGTAAAAGGGAGGGCCAGAGCTGACAGGGTCTATTCAGTCAGGGTGCAAATGGCCCATTGTCAGTAGTATAGATCAAGAGAGCAGAAAAAATAAGTCAGGTCACTCAGGAGGGATGTGGCCCATTGTCAGGTTGTAATGTGGAGGTGTGAACGGGCCACATCCCCCCGAGTGGTACAGAGAGAAAGCCGTGCTAGTCTACATGCTATCAAAACAAAAAAGCAGTAACACCTGACTTGTCCTTTCTTCTCTCTTGATCTATACTATTGATACTGGGCCATTTCCACCCTGACTGAATAGACCCTGTCAGCTCTGGCCCTCCCTCTTATTGGGACCCCTCTCTTTAAATACCTCTCTGAACCCCACCCCCCACCCCCTCCCTCCACTCATGCATCTGACGAAGCGGGTCTTTGCCCATGAAAGCTTATGCTCCAAAATATCTGTTAGTCTCTAAGGACATAGGTTGTAAACTACAGCTGTGACAGGGGCTTTCTTTTGGGCTGTGTTGATACAGTCCCAGGATTATGTAATCAATTCTGCGCCAAGGTGAAATTAGGCTCAGCACAAAACTTCCCCCACACCCGCACTCTGCACTGCCAGGCAAACCTGCAAGGGACAATAATAATCCACACACCTAGACCTGCCCCATTGCACCTTTACCTGCCCCCGTGCTCAGCCAGGCTTTGCTGCAGCTGCAGATGGGTAACAAACTCTGTGACCCAAGGGGGACAGTGGTGCCTGTCCAACCAGGGGCTAGCCAGTGGCCACTTGACTTGCTGTGTGAATGGGGAGGCAGCCTGGCCTGGTGAGCAGTGAAGGACATGGCAGACTGCTGAGTTACGTGCCTGTTCTTGCGACAGAGGTGGATTATAATTTTGTAGGCCCTGGGCCAGTGCAAGTTTTGGGCCCCCTCACACCCTTCTAGCTGGGGTCCCCCCGCTACGCGCGCATGCGCGCACGCACACACACTCTCTCTCTCCCCCCTACCAGGGAAATGGAGTCAGGGCACTGAGCACACATTTTCCCAGGCCCACCCACTGTTGGCTGGGACCCCAGGCATAGGCTCCACTGGCCCCGCAGCTAGCCCACCACAGGGCATCGCTTGGCAGAGCATGCCGGCTCGCTGCACTTGCTTCCTTGGGCTGTACAATGGGGCTCCTGTGCGGGCAAATTAGCCTGTGTCAAGCACTGTGAGACTGACAGATGGAAGCTGGCAGAGAAAAGGCAAAGGTCTGATTGTCAGCTGGGCGTGAGGGGCTGCGAGAAGACATGGGCATTAGAGAGCCAGAGAGAGAGAGAATGAGTGGGAGGGAGCACTGAGAAATATTAAGTTGATAGAAAAATTCTAATCCCTCCAAAACGAGGACAGGATTTTCTCCGTTGGAAGAAACTCAGGCCTGTGCAGAGGGCTCAGAGGCCGGTATTAATCTATAATCTACACAGGATGCACTGTACAATCTGCAGACTTCCACATCCAAACTGTGACAAGGACACCTCTGATCCGCACTGTGTGACCAGCCTGTGCCACAGCTTGGATGAGCCACCAGGACGTGCAGCTGTGAGCGTGCTGTGCCCTGCAGGGTGTCTCTCTCTCTCACACGCACACGCACTCACACGAGCACGCGCAGAAGCAGGGCTACGTCACACTGGGAACTCAGTGGACGGGAGGGCAGAGCCCCACTCAGTGCACCCGTCACAAGTTACACACACACTTGCTTCCTCCGTGTTAAGAACATCACAGGCCACGGCGATGTGACGAGCACAGCAGCAGTGCAGCTATGGGGCTGCAGTGTTGTGGTTACCCCAGGCTTGCTGACGGGGGGCAAAGGGGACAATTGCCCTGGGCCGCAGTGATTAAAAGGGGCCCGGGGCTCTTGCCCTTTGTATGACCACGGGAAGCTCTTACAGCTGCCTGGGGAAGTGGGGCACTGCATGGCTCACCACAGACAGCGCTGGGTGGGGTGCCCTGAAGGCCGGCTTCCCTCAGCCACGCCCCTTGTGCCCTTGGCCACACCCCTTCCATCCTCAGCCACGCCCCTTCGTCCCTCGGCCCTGCCCCTCCCAGGAGTGTGGAGTTAGCCCCTCCTCCCCGTTTGCCCAGAGGCTGGGGGGCTGCCGGCTCCCCGGGGTGACACTGTAGTATGGAAGCTTCCTAGAGTGACAGAGGGGGGCTTTCTCTGCCCGATCCTCCATGTCTCGGAGCAGCGCTGGCTAGTTCAACAGCAGCAGGATCACATAGCTACAGTGCTCCGGAAGGGCAAATTTTGACCTCAAGCACCATAGCTAAGGTGACCTAGTAATTAAGCAGGGAGTGGGCAGCACCCGGCAGCACAATGCCCTAGGCCCTGGCCTTTCCACCCTTGGCCCTGCCCCTTCTGCCCTGCCGCAGATAAATTGTCTACAGACAAAAGTGGCATCAGTTTGATGAAGGGGTGATACACACTCAGCCTTGGTGCCCTGGTGCAACTTTGCGTGTGAACACTCTCACCCGGGTTTAAGCCGGGTTTGCATCATGTGAGCTTGCCAGTCTGAACTGCATTAATCTAAGGACGCCCACAGGCAGAAACTTACACTGGTTTAACTGAACTGATGTAAGCGCACACATTTTGTGTGGAGACAAGGCCTCCTTCCCAAGGGAATCTGCCAGGCCCCTGAGAACCATGACCCAGCACAGGCCAGACTCTTTTCTTGGCTCCAGCAGCACAGAGCCTGAATTGCTCCATTAACTCAAGTGTTACCCTGATTGCACCACGGCCCTAGGAGCCGATTGTGCAGCTGCGCCAGAAAACATAGCGAGCCGGCAGCACCGGGCAGCCACCTGCCAATTGACTATTCAGTGGGAGGCGCTGTGGGGACAGGAAGAGGCAGAGTGAGGGCGGATGGTGGCCTGCAGAGGGGACAGACCAGCGCTGGCACACCCAGCCAGAAAGAAGACAAGCAGCACCTGTTACTGGGGGAGCAGGAGTTAGTGTGCCCTTCACAGAGGCAGAGTCCTGAGTTCTAGCCCTGCTTCTGCTGGGCGACCTTTTGCAAGTCATGTCCCCACCCCATGCCTCAGTTTCCCTCTCTTCAAAACGGTTCTGATACTGCACAGAGGAGTCATCAGGCTTACTTAATTCATCTTTGCAATGAGCTTTGAATTCACCAAGTGCTAAGCATTGCTGTTCTCCCTCTTGCTAGTGTGGTGAGGGGAGTATTGGAAGTCCTTGAGCAAAGCGTTTTTAAGGTACAACAGCCATGCACAGGGGTCAGTCAGCTGGGCTGGGAGCTTTGCTGGACCTTGTTAGCATCCTGGGGGTTCAGTCACGTAACACTGCTCCTGTCTGTCTCTTCCAGGTGCATGGGAGAATGGTAGTGCAACCATAAGATCATGCGCTACACAATGACATGTTGGCTTCCAATCCTGGGCCTCCATTGGATTCTTCTGAGTGCAGCCCACGTGGCGGCCTGCCCAGCTCGCTGCGAGTGCGCACCTCAGATCAAGTCCGTGGTGTGTCACCGCAAACGCCTCGCCTCTATTCCTGAGGGGATCCCCACGGAGACCAAGATCCTGGAGCTCAGCAAGAACCGCATCCGCTGCCTGAACCCGGGGGACCTGGCCCCTTACCCATTGCTGGAGGAATTAGATTTAAGCGAGAATATCATCGCCAATGTGGAGCCTGGAGCCTTCAGCAACCTGTTTAATCTTCAGATCTTGCGGCTCCGAGGCAACCAGCTCAGGCTGATCCCTCCAGGGGTCTTCACGAAGCTAAATAATCTCACCCTCCTGGACATCAGCGAGAACAAGATAGTCATCCTGCTGGACTACATGTTCCAGGACTTGAGGAACCTGAAGAAGCTGGAAGTGGGAGACAATGACTTGGTGTACATCTCCCAAAGGGCCTTCTCTGGCCTCCTAGGCCTGGAGCAGCTGACCATAGAAAAATGCAACCTGACGACCATCTCGGCCGAATCCCTTTCCTACCTCCAAAACCTGGAGGTCCTGCGGCTCCGATACCTCAGCATCTCCATGGTGGAAGATCAGAACTTCAAGAAGCTCTACAATCTCCTGCAGCTCGAGATTGACAACTGTCCGCTGCTGGAGGACATCTCACCCACCAGCTTCCAGGGCCTGAACCTCACTTCACTCTCCATCACTTACACCAACATCACGGCAGTGCCCACAGCTGCCTTGAGGAACCTGGTGTACCTCATGTACCTGAACTTGTCTTACAACCCCATTAGCACAGTGCCCAAGGGCTCTTTCAAGGACCTCATCAGGCTGAGAGAGCTTCACATAGTGGGCGCCCTCCTGGGCTCTGTGGAGCCTCAAGCATTCTCTGGCTTGAGGCAAATTCGCCTCCTCAACCTCTCCAACAATTTCCTCTCCACCCTGGAAGAAAGCACTTTCCACTCGGTGAACACGCTGGAGACGCTGCGCGTGGACAGGAACCCACTGGCCTGTGACTGCCGCCTCCTCTGGATCCTACAGCGCCGTAAGACGCTCAACTTTGACGGGCAGCAGCCCATGTGCTCCTCGCCCCCTGAGATCCAGGGCAATGCCCTGCGTGACTTCCCAGACTCCATACTCTTTGAGTACTTCACCTGCCAAAAGCCCAAAATCAGGGACCGCAAGTTGCAGCACATAACGGTCCGTGAAGGGCAGTCCGTCTCCTTCCTCTGCCGGGCAGATGGAGAACCTGCTCCTGCCATCATCTGGGTCTCCCCTCAGCACAGGATGATCACCACCAAGAGCACCGGGAGAGCCACTGTCCTGCCAGGGGGCACATTAGAAATCCGCTTTGCCCAGGTCCAAGACAGCGGCACCTACATTTGCATAGCGAGCAATGCCGGAGGCAATGATACCTATTTTGCCACCTTGACGGTCAAGGGGCATCCCGTGGATGGCTCCCTGTATGCAAACCGGACCTGGTACCTCAGCGAGTTCAACGACACCTTCCACAACAACACACAAGTATTCTTAAAGTTTACACTGGACCTCAAGACCATCCTGGTCTCCACGGCCATGGGCTGCATCACTTTCCTGGGAGTGGTGCTCTTCTGCTTCCTGCTTCTCTTCGTGTGGAGCCGGGGCCGTGGCCAGCACAAGAACAACTTCACCGTGGAGTACTCCTTCCGCAAAGTGGACGGCCCCACCAACACTGCCGGCCAAGGCAGCGCCAGAAAGTTCAACATGAAGATGATCTGAGCATCCTCCGGGGGGAGGGTGATTGCTAGTTCACTGCCTGCCACCAAACTGGGCCCTCCCAGGGCAGGCCACGGGGGCACTGGAGAATCCCGTCTTTGTCTCCTTTGTCTCCTGAGGGGACTTCGCTCCCCTGAGCATCAAGGCAGTAAAACCTGCAACGGGGCCTGGCTGGGACGTTGGCTTGGTTCAGCCACAAGGGCTTGACGCCGAGTGGGAGGAAAGGATGGTTTTCCTCACAGGCCTTGCCACATACGTGAATCGAGCAGGGGCATCATTGGAACTGGCCCCAGGCGCGTCCGGTGGCTTATTTCTGTTTCCGAGCACACCCCACCTCCTATGAGTTGGGAGAGCCCCACGCTCACCCCGAGGTCCCGGTGAGCAGGAGAGGCCTGAGGAGGTATGCACAACCCCTGGTCCAGGGCCTCTCAGCGTAGCTAACGTCCTTTCGTACCAACTATGCATTTCTCTGCCCTGGAGCAAGCAGCGGGTGGGCCCAGAGAACCAGCTTCTTTTTTTACAAAACAGTCTGGAACCCTTTCTCGGTCACTGTTCATCGGTTTTTTCATTTGTTGGGTTTTTTTAATGAATTTCCAACAGAAGTCTTCCCGTGCAACAAAGAACTCTGGCGTAGCAGAGCAGAGGCAGCTCACGGCTGCCCAGTGCGTGCTCCCACCAGCCAGCACAGCTCAATCGAATGCAGGGGAGGGGCTGTGCCTTGGACAAGGTCCTTTCAGCATTCAGAAGAAAGCGCAGCCTCCGAAGATTGCAAACCCCCATGCCTGGGGAGATCCTCCTGCACAAGCAATAATAACCCAACGAGACAGCCCTGCCAGACGCACGGATCTGGGCAGGCGTTAGTGCCGCCCCTTGGGCACTGAGCGGTATTTTACCAAAGCACAGTGGCGTGCCAAGCCGGAGACCAGGAGGCTGTTGGGGTTGTGGGTTCTAGTGTCAGCAGCAGAGATAGGAGGCACAGCTCCTGTTAGTCACGGCCAGGCCACCGAGGGCTCCGTGCCTTGCTGCCTGGCCCTTGTGTGCATGTCCGTGTCGGCTGATGCCCGCCCCGGCTGCTTCGGGCTCTCTTGGGCATTCACAGCGGCTGCCTTTGAGGCTGGGACTGCCGCGCTGGCGGGAAGCCAGGAGCCCTTGAGTGGAGAGGGTCAGTCCCTGCATTTTGAGGAGTGCAGTGGAAAGCGCCGCGGTCGGGGCGTTCCTGAAGGCCCAGGATAACCCCCACCTCACCTCAGCCCCGTCTCTTCCTGCTCCTGCTCCTGCTCTGCCCCACGCCCAGCACCCCAGCCCTGCTCTGCCCCCACCTCATCCCCACCCTCTCCCCCGAGCCCCAGAGGAACTGGCTGGGACCAGGGTGCTCTGCTTCCACCACTGGCAGGGAGCGTGGGGGCAACCCCTGCTGCGAGTGCCAGGCTCCCTCTTGGCACCCTGGGCCCTGTTCCTCAGCATCCCCGAAGCACAGAGCCCCCCAGGGCATGGAGCCTGGGGCAGGTGCCATGAGCCACCCTACACACAGGCCAGCCACGGCCACAGTCCAAAATGACCCCACCGCCATGGCGTCCCCCGCTGCTGCCCTCCCTGTCTCCAGCGGAAGAGCGCTCCCCAGCCCAGCAGCGCACGCAGGGAGCTCTGGGGGTGCAGCGCGAGCGCTGTTACAGCAGAGCCTGTGGCACTCGCGGGGTACCGAGGGCACCCGTCACCTCTGGGCCGTGTCTCCGCGGGAAGAGATACCGGCCTGGCCTCTGCGTGCCCTGGAGATGGTCTGTGCTCACTCCACACTGAGGCCCTGGCCCTCCTCCACCTCTCCCCGAGGCCCTGCCCCCTCCTCAACTCCTTCTGCCCCTCCCCCTGACGCCCCGCCCCCTCCTCAACGCCTTCTGCCCCTCCCCCCAAGGCCCTGCCGCCTCCTCAACTCCTTCTGCCCCTCCCCTCGAGGCCCTGCCCCCTCCTTGATTCTTTCTGCCCCATCCCCCAAGGCCCTGCCCCCTCCCCACCTCCTTCTGCCCCTCCCCTCCTCAACTCCTTCTGCCCCTCCTCCGAGGCCCTGCCCCCTCCTTGATTCTTTCTGCCCCATCCCCCAAGGCTCTGCCCCCTCCACCTTTCTGTCCCCAAGACCCCAACTCCTGCTCCAACCCATCCCCTGAGGCCCTGCCCTCACCTCATTTCTTCCCACCCTTTGCTCCACCCCCTCCCTCGAGGCTCCACCTGCCACTCTCCACTCAAACCCGCGCCCCTCCTCTAGCTGCCCAACAGCTCTGACTGGGGGGAATTGGCCCCTCCCCCTTTTTTTTACCAGGGGTCAGCCCTGTAGCACCCATGGCATCGGTGCTGGGAGAAGCAGGGCAGAATGCCCCACTCCTAGGCCATGTGGAGCTGCTCCGGCGGAGGCAGGGCGGAGAAGCTGCTCTGGCTCCCCGGGGGAAGGGAAGGTCCCGGTCCCTGGGGCCCTGGGTATACAGAGGCCACCTCGCCCACTGGGGACGAAAGGGAGGTTGTGTGGTCCAGCCACGCATCAGTCTGCCAGTTGATTGTGCAGCTGCCCAGTTTGCATCTGTTGTCATGGAAACTATGTGCAAATTAGGTGGGTAACTGTGCTAACACTGCCAGGTGTGCAAAAATGCCAGGGCAGTTTGGAGTCGCCGCCTGTCTGAGAGCCCCTGTAGAAGGAGGCAGCCACTCGTGTGACAAGAGAAGCCCTGAGCCATGAAACCGAAGGCCAGACCCGTGCAGTGAGAGTGTGCGCGTGCACCTGACCCAGTCAGAGCCAGAGCCCTGCACAAAGCCTGAGACCTGCAGAGGGTCGGCTCTAAACCAGCTGCTCTTTTCCCAAAGAGCTCTGCATATAACCCACCAGCCCACGTGTTCCTTTGGTTGCGAGGTTGGCAGGGCCTGTGCCTGTTCTCATGCCTGGAGGGCTGCATGGAGATTGGAAAATAAGCTGTTAGTTACACAGTATCACAACAAAGCCTGGGTCCCAGGCTCACTCCCGCAGGGGCAGCTGGGCAGAACAGTTAAGGAAAGCAAACGCGGCCCGAGCTTTCGCCTCTCAATTAACCCTTCTGCCCGCTGCCGCCCGGGAGGCGAGGTCCTGGCCGTGCCTGCCTGCCCGCCCGCCAGCCTCTCCCAGACGTGGATAATCATTCTTGGTGCCGATGCCTTTGTGCCACCATGTTTTCTGTGAACAAATTGAGCTGCAGCTGTTGGAGCTGCAGTAGAACATTGATCATGTCAGACAAAGAGCTTCCATCTGGCAGGAAGGGATCCCAGTGGAGGGGGCAGGGAGGGAAAGTGGGTGGGCTGTGAACCGGATTTGCCAGGATACATTAAAGTCATGTGGGAGGAGTGTGGTCTAGTGGTTAGAACAGGATTGGCATTCACCCCATCCCTGAGGCCCCCAGGGCAAGCTCTTTCCCCTGTCTGGGCCACGTTTTACTTAGCGGTAATAATCCCTCCTTAGTAATACTAACTGTAGGGGGCCGTATTTCCCTGTGCCAAATATGGGACACCCGTGGGGGGGGCAGCTCTCTGGCTGCAGCTGCCAAGCGAGTGCAGCTCCCTGGCTGCCCCCCCACGGTGAGTTCCCCAGTTGCAGGGGTGGCTGCCCTGCGGAAGAGGTGGTGGGGCGGGTTCACTGGCTGCCCCATGTGGCCAGGCTCTGGGAAGGCTGCAGGGAGGGTCCTTGGCTCCAGCAGTGGCTGTCCTGCGTGGGGGAGAAGGGGCAGGGCTGATCCCTGGCTACAAGGGGTGGCTGTGGCTCCCAGCTGCCCCACGCCTTGGGGTTCTGGGAAAGGGGTTGCTGCTCCACCAGGGACGTCCCCAGCTGCCCCTGGCCGCGGGGCACTGGCAATGGGGCTGCCCCATGCCTTGGGGTGCAGGAATGGTGCTGCCTCTTGCAGGAGAGCTCCCTGGTGGCAGGGGCTCCCTAGCTGCGGGGGCAGCTGCCCCACGGGGAGGGCTGCCCAGCACTGCTGGGGCACCAGTTTCCCCTTAAAATCTGAAAGGGGGGCAAAACACACTATCCCAGCCCCCAACATACCCCGACTTCCTCTCCTGCTGCTGCCTGCACTGGCTGGCCGGTCGGTACATGCTGGCTGGCCAGCTCCTGATTGATTTCACCTGCAGCTGCGCTGACGTGGGGGAAGGGCAGCTCAGTGCGGGAGTGAATATAGGGACAATTCACTCTGGTTGTGCAAGGGGCAGGATGCCTGCCTGAAATATGGGACTGTCCTGGTGAAAACGGGACAGATGCTCTCTCTAACTAACTGGGCACCCTTGATGTGACGGTCCTTCACTGACCCTCTCCCAGGCGTGCTGCGTGAACCTTAATTCATGATTCTTGTTTGCAAAGTACTTTGTGCTCCATTTAGGAAAGGCCCAAGATGCAGGTATTATAACGTAACATGAAAGTGTTAGTGCTTGCATGCCTAGCACTGTCCTGTACTGGATTAAATCAGAGCTGCTCCACTGCGTGTCATAAGCCCCATATGGCTGGAGATTTGCATTTAGCTTCAAGGGCGGAAGCTTTGCAGCAGAACCAGGGGGTCTGTCTCCACTGTTGTCTTAAGCAGAGCTGTGTAAATGATGGACTTGAGATGGGGGAGGAGTTCACTCACAATTCTGAATCAGGGCAAGGGGGATTAGTTTCAAATCAAACAAAAACAAATTTTAAAAAATTACCCACAGGAAAAGTCAAAAAACTGTTCTGGTCAAAACATTTCATTTCGACTGTGAAAGGTTCCTGGGTTTGCTGGGTTTTTTCATTGGTTTGTTTTTTTCACTTGTTCAGGCCATTTTAAAACAGAATGGCACCTTGTCCTGAAAAGCTGAATCCTTTTGACGGCCTCTGAAGTTTTTTTCCAGCACAATTTAAATGCGTACATTGGTGTTGCCAAATCTGCATTTTTTCACCAAAAATGTTTTGGATTAAGTTACATGCAATGCTCCTCTGCGGAGGGTGGCTCTGAGGGTTTTTATCATCCCCTGGAAGGCTCAGGCCTTCTCTGTCTCTGACATGATTAACCCCCCAGCAGGTGAGGGTGATTGTCACCAACAGAGATTCCTCATTTCACACGAGCCATGTCTACACTAGCCCAAATCTTCAAAATGGCCATGCAAATGGCCATTTCGAAGATCACTAATGAGGCTGTGAAATGCATATTCAGCACCTCATTAGCATGCCGGCGGCCGCAGCTCTTTCAAATTGCCGCTTTTTGCTGCCACGTGGCTCGTCCAGATGGGAGTCCTTTTTGAAAGGACCCCGGGAACTTCAAAGTCCCCTTATTCCTATCAGCAGAACCACAGCTACAACCCCAGAGCCAGAGACTGTACATTGCACTGGGGTTCTCAGCACCCTCTGCTGCTGTAGGTGCAGCACTACAACTTGTCCAGCCCCTAATACATGCATCGCAGTGTTCAGACCTTGCACAAGTATTTTCACAAGCATGGACTTGTGCAAATCATTTCTAAGGGAAGCAGAAGTGACTGGGAATGGGACTAGGAGGCAGGCATGTGTGCGATGCACAGGAACAGTGACATCTTCCTGGGGTAGGGGGAACAGCAGAACCGCTTTCACGTGTTGGCTTGAATTTTGGTATGGCTGCTGGAGCACACTAAAGATTGTGGATTATTTATGGCTCAAGGATGCAATAACAGACCAACAGGTCTCCTGGAGAAACCGCCTCCCTCCAGGCGCTGAACGATGAGCATTGTAATTACGTTCAGCCCCACGAATGGCTCCTGGAGGAGGTGTGAACAAAGCCCATGATAAATTGTAGGCATAAATATACATGCAAATTCATACACGTGCTTGGCATGCAGATACCCGCCCCTGCAGGAGCTCCGGCGCCTGTCCCTGCTGCTCTGCACCAAGGACCTGCCTAGGCTGCTGCTGGCCCCATCGCAGACTTGCTCTGTAAGAGGTCACATGATAGATGTGGGTTCCTTGGTGCCTGGGGGGGTCAAAGAGCTCTCCGCTGCTGAGGTGTCCTGAGGAAGGGCATGGGGAGACCAGAGACCTCTCTGGGGCACATGAGCGGCTTTTTGTCCTTCCTTCCCCGTTTTTATCACAGGTTTGTCCCTCTGAAGAGAGGGCCCCTCTCTCTTAGCCCTTACATGGCTCTCTGCTCTCTTGACTCTCCGAGCTGGGTCCCCTCAGGCAGCCTCAGCAGCCCCTCCTGCCCAGACATGCTGGCCAAGAGGTCAGTGCCCTTGGAGTAATTGAAGATGAGCAGCAGGCCCCGGCTGTGTGTGCCCAGGGACACTGGGACCCTGCCTGCACCCTATTTTGTGAGTGCATTTTAGGCCCCAGGGATGGAACGATGTAATTCTACAAGGCCACAGGGCCAAATTCATTCCTGGATGAAATCCACTGTCCATGGAGGTTACAGCAGAGATGAGCCGCCCCTGGCAGGCAGGGACTGAGCAGGATAATCAAACTGCCTGCCTGCGGCATAGAAGACACGGAGGTCAGAGATGGACATGACCTTCGGGGCCACCTCCAGCATCCTGTGGGCACTGGGCTCTTCGCTCCAGAGCGTTGGCCCGCCCAGGTTCAAATGAGCGAAGTGTGTCTTGCAGCCCCTGCCTGAGAGCCCTGTTCTTGGTCCGGTTGTGCGGCACACAGCCCCCACTACTCACCCTGGGCCCCCTTTCGTCTGCCCCTGCCCCGTGCTGCCCCAGGTTGGGCAGGAGAACCGCCCTGAGAGCGCCCAGCGCGGCCCTTGGCTGGGCAGGCAAGCAGCACCAGGGCCTTGAAGAGATGGCAGTACAGGTGGTGGCCTGTGAGCCAGCAGCTGCTCTCTGGCCCCATCCTGTCCCCAGTGCCTGCAGCCCTCGGGGACGTGGGCCCTCCCAGAGGCGAGCGGGTGCCAGCCTCTGACGGTCCTGACCCACCGACAGCCCAGCTCTGTGTGGGATGCGTCGTCAGCGTCCCTCTCCAGGGCCGGCCCCGGCATGCCACAGCGACGGGGCGAGCAAGCCTGCCGCTCTGCTCAGGGCAGGCCCCTGTCTCGGGGCAGCGCCAAGACGTGCCCCACAGAGCCGTGGGGAGGGGGTACGTCAGCTGCCAGCCCAGCCGCCCGACTTGAGTGCGGCCTAATCTTTCAGCCACACGGTGGGGACCCATGGAGGCGCTGGTCTTGCCCCCCGGGCCCTGGCACCGCAGCGCAGTGTCCCCACAACTTGGGCTCCCGCGGTGCCAGGCCTTGCGTGGGGAACACGGGCAGCCCTACATACTTGCCCATGGGCACCCATTGGTTGAAACCAGGCCTCTGCGCAGGATCAGGGACGTGGCCCCTGCTACCACCAGCAGCCTGCGTGTAGCCCGAGCACCCCTGCTCAGCACTGCCTGCAGGAGCCCAGGCATGTGGGAAGCGGGTGCCGGCCGGGTCAGGGCCTGGCCCGGGGCTGGGGATCCGGGGATGCAGGAGGGGGAGACTGGCAGAAGACATGAAGAGCTGGGGGTGCTCTGGAGCTACGCCTGCCCAATGCCGCTGCGGTGTACAAGGCCCCCAGCCACAGCACCTCTCCACACACGCAGCCCCTGGGGCCTACGTACAAGCACCAGCACCCAGGCACCAGCACACCCATGTCACAGCACGTGGGGGCAGCTGCCCCTGGGCCCACACTGATCCTGGGGTCTGAGCACCTCTCGGCAAGAGTCTAATGAGAGCCTCCCATCCCCCTAGCCAAACAGCCCCAAACCGTGGCCGTCGGACCCACTCCAGAGCTGCCGGCCCAGCTTGGATGGCCACGCAGGGCTCTGCCTTGGCCCCATTGGCTGCTGAGCAGTAAGGCTTGTGTCCAGACCCCGTGGAAAAGGCCAACAGTTCTGCCCCGGGACGGCCAGCCTCAGGGAGCCACCTGCAAGCTTCTCCTCTGCACCCAGACAGCTGTGCAGGCCAGGCTGTGTCCAGAGTCCAGGCGGTGCCCTCACAGTCAGCGAGTCCGTGTTCCGTGTCTGGGGTTTTGTGAGGGCCGGGGGGGGCCTAGGAGCCGGGAGGGGCTTGTCCCCACAGAATATGCACCATTTTGTAAGTAACAAGCATGTGAAATATACCTGAGAAAACCAAGGCCTCCTGTGTCGTTACTTGATCTGCCGCGGTCCCTGCCTGCTTGTCCTGGGCTCTCTGCACCTCCTGTGGTCGGGGTGGCTGTCCCCGCTGCAGTGCCAGGGCAAGAGTCCAGTTACTCAGCTGACGACCGTGACTGCAACTGCGAGACAGCCCAGACTCTCTGGAGTATTATTATGATTTGCTCTGCGGTCGCATCGAGGAGCGCCAGCTGTGACCCAGGCCCCACCACCACGCTACTCGCCGTACAGACACAGACGAAGGTGGCCTCCGCCCCGGGCAAGTCCAGTCAATGTGTATCTCTCCCTTTAGAGCCATTGCTAGCTGGAAACAAACAGATGACGTCATTTATTCACTTGACTGGGCTGGCATGAGTTAAGTCTTTTCAGGTGGGACACAGAGCTTAAGAAAGAGTTGATGGGCCCATTTTATGGTTTGTTAATATCCCTGAGGGATTAATAAATGGCTGTAAATTACAAGGTAATGATCCGGGTCAAGTTTGTTAAATAGTCAATTGTATGAAAACAACCTGTGCAGGGTGATAGGGAGATTACACGTGGTGACGAGGCGAGTTGTTAGCCTCTGGAGGGGTACACTGCTGCACTGGCATCTCGGCAGCTAAAGGGGCACCCGGTGAACTCTCCGACTGACAGGGCACTCGGGTCACTAAAGGTTCACACACACTGCTGCTGCCTGCTTTGCACATTCCTCCTGCAGCTGGACTCCCTGGGCTTCTTTATCCGTCCCTTCTGGGGCCCCGTCTGGACCCAGCACTGTGCTCCCATCTCTCTGGGAGCAGACCTCCCTCTTCTGCTAGCAGGTCAGTTAGCAACTGTCTGGCAAGCTCCACGCTGAAGAGGAACTAACAGGACAGAAGCTGTTTGCCTGTGGAGGGTTCATGGGTCAGGAGTTCTGCAGTTGTTTAGCATCAAACCCATTTAAATGTAGGGGAGTGAAAGCTTCTTCATAGCTCAGCAGGTACCCAGGACTGCGTGATGTCATTGCATTACACTGCAGCAAGCCACCCAGGACTGTGTGATGTCACTGCATTGCACTGCAGCAAGCCACCCAGGACTGTGTGATGTCACTGCATTGCACTGCAGCAAGCTACCCTGGGCTGCGTGATGTCACTGCATTGCACTGCAGCAAATTACCCAGGACTGGGTGATGTCACTGCATTGCACTGCAGCGGGTCATCCAGGACTGCATGATGCAGAGTGACCAGATGTTCCATTTTTAAAGGGAGAGTGCCATATTTAAGCGCCCCTGCAGGTATCACAACTTTTTCTTAGAAACAGGCAAATTGACCCTTATCTTCTGTTTCCCCCACCTTGTTACTGGCAGGTCCTGCTGATGGCTAGATCCCTGCTTGCCAGTCACCTGTCTGCCAGATGTGAGCCTGCTGGTGGCATGCAGATGCAGCATGCAGGGTCAGCCGTTCCTCCAGCTGGCTCTTTGGTGCAGGCCCTGCTGCATGCTGGCTCTCAGCCAGCAGGGTCCTGCACCCCATCCCATGTCCAGTGGGTGCTGGCTGTGCATGGCAGCGCTTGGGGGGGGTGTAACCCACACACCCAGGAGGGTGGTTCATGCTCCCGTTTAGTAGCTCCTAGACCATTTACACAGAGAAACTGAAGTCTGCTCCATAGCCTTAGTGGCCAGGTGGCTGGTGTTTAGCCCAGACCATAGAGGTTCCTGTGCTAAGCTGCAGAGCCCCAGGTTTGACCCACCTGTCGGGGGTTACCAGTGCAGGCAGGCAGCAGGCAGCTGCCAGTTATGCGTCATCTCTGCTGCCCACCCAGGGGCTCTTTATGTGCTCCCCTCTCCCTGCTTTGCCTGTTCTCTCCCCCAGCCTTGCTTGGCTCTCTATTCCCTGCAACTGGTCTGCCCCCACTGCTGTGCAGAGAACCAGCAGCTGGTAGGAGCCCTGAGTGCACTGCCAGCCTGGCTAGCAGGCACCTCCCTTCCCTGCAACCTCTGGCAGAGCTGCCACCTGGGAAAGCCTAAGACCCTCCAGCCTGGAACTGGCCCTGCAGGTGCCAAAGCCTCCCACTGCACTGGCACCAGGAACCCTCTGCCCCTCAGCTGGGCTGGGGCACAGTAGGGGAGAAGCAATTGCCAGCTTGTTCACACCCTGGGTGGGGAGGCTGCCCTTCAGGTACAGAGGCTGAGCACCTGCTTCACTCAGGCCCTGCCCCGGAGCCTGGCACCTCTGGTCTTGCTGCATCTGTTACAGATGTAAGAAAATTGCTTGAGCCGCAGCACCTCTTCCATTGCAAATTCAGCTGGCGTTTCGCTTGTTTGTGCGGGGAGCCAGCAGAGGAGGACCAATGTGCTCTGAGAGGTGGGTGTCGGCATCAGTTCCACTCAGCTGTGCCCACCCCCACACCCCAGAGCCAGCACACTTTGCTTAGCAGTGCCCAACTGCAGGGGCGGGGTGGGAGGCGCACATGGCCTTCACGGGGCCCCTCCCAAGCTATGTAAGGGTGGCGCCATCCTGCCCCCCAAGTGCAGACTTTGATCGGAGAGGGTTCAGGCTGGGGGGGACCACGAGGCAGCCCGAGGACCTGCAGAGCAAACAGCTTCAGCTGCGGCCCCTGAGGCATGGGCCCCTGCCTGCACCCACTTGACAGTGCTCCCAGGCTTGGGCTCCCTCCACGCCAGCCTGGAGTCTGCAGGGGAGAGGTCAGCAAACACACCTTCGCTTCACACCTGGCCGGCTTCGCGGCCCCAGCCTTGCCCAGCCCAGCCCAGGCTGGCGAAGGCCACGATCTGAGTGCACAGGCCCAAGGCAGCGGGGGAAACGGCCGGGAGACTGGCGGTAGCAGCATATCCCTGTCCCAGCCCATCAGCTGCCCCTGGGTAGCAACAGGCAGGGAGAGCAGCGCCCCTGCCCTGCCCTCAGGGCTCCCAGCTGACATAGGCCAGGCCCAGGCAGGGGCACGGCCAGGGGAGCAGCAGCTTGCTGGCCCACCCCTGCGTCCCCCCAGCCCGAGAGAAGGGCCCTCTGCTGCACCCCGCCAGCTGCTGCGGGGGAGAGATGAGGAGCTGTCAGCGCCTCGTCACTTCCCCAGCCCTGCTGGGCGGCTCCACTCACTCCCGTCCTGCCCAGCACTTGGTGCGCGCACGGGCTGGGGGCCAGGCTTGCCAGGGCTGGGTGTGTGCGATACCTGTGCTTCTGCAACCCCCACCCCGCTGCATCCGCCCCCCCCGCCCCCACCCCTCTGCTTCTGCAACCCCCACCCCCGCTGCATCCGCACCCCCCGCCCCCACCCCTCTGCTTCTGCAACCCCCAGCCCCGCTGCATCTGCACCCCCCGCCCCCACCCCTCTGCTTCTGCAACCCCCACCCCCGCTGCATCCGCACCCCCCGCCCCCACCCCTCTGCTTCTGCAACCCCCACCCCCGCTGCATCCGCCCCCCCCGCCCCCACCCCTCTGCTTCTGCAACCCCCACCCCCGCTGCATCCGCACCCCCCGCCCCCACCCCTCTGCTTCTGCAACCCCCAGCCCCGCTGCATCTGCACCCCCCGCCCCCACCCCTCTGCTTCTGCAACCCCCACCCCCGCTGCATCCGCACCCCCTGCCCCCACCCCTCTGCTTCTGCAACCCCCACCCCCACTGCATCTGCAGCCCCTGCCCCCATCCCTCTGCTTCTGCAACCCCCAGCCCCGCTGCATCCGCACCCCCCGCCCCCACCCCTCTGCTTCTGCAACCCCCACCCCCGCTGCATCCGCACCCCCCGCCCCCACCCCTCTGCTTCTGCAACCCCCAGCCCCGCTGCATCTGCAGCCCCTGCCCCCACCCCTCTGCTTCTGCAACCCCCACCCCCGCTGCATCCGCACCCCCCGCCCCCACCCCTCTGCTTCTGCAACCCCCACCCCCGCTGCATCCGCACCCCCCGCCCCCACCCCTCTGCTTCTGCAACCCCCACCCCCGCTGCATCCGCACCCCCCGCCCCCACCCCTCTGCTTCTGCAACCCCCACCCCCGCTGCATCCGCACCCCCCGCCCCCACCCCTCTGCTTCTGCAACCCCCAGCCCCGCTGCATCCGCACCCCCCGCCCCCACCCCTCTGCTTCTGCAACCCCCACCCCCGCTGCATCCACACCCCCCGCCCCCACCCCTCTGCTTCTGCAACCCCCACCCCCGCTGCATCCGCACCCCCCGCCCCCACCCCTCTGCTTCTGCAACCCCCACCCCCGCTGCATCCGCAGCCCCCGCCCCCACCCCTCTACTTCTGCAACCCCCACCCCTGCTGCATCCGCACCCCCTGCCCCCACCCCTCTGCTTCTGCAACCCCCACCCCCGCTGCATCCGCAGCCCCCGCCCCCACCCCTCTACTTCTGCAACCCCCACCCCCGCTGCATCCACACCCCCCGCCCCCACCCCTCTGCTTCTGCAACCCCCACCCCCGCTGCATCCGCACCCCCCGCCCCCACCCCTCTGCTTCTGCAACCCCCAGCCCCGCTGCATCTGCACCCCCCGCCCCCACCCCTCTGCTTCTGCAACCCCCACCCCCGCTGCATCCACACCCCCCGCCCCCACCCCTCTGCTTCTGCAACCCCCACCCCCGCTGCATCTGCACCCCCCGCCCCCACCCCTCTGCTTCTGCAACCCCCACCCCCGCTGCATCCGCACCCCCTGCCCCCAGCCCTCTGCTTCTGAAACCCCCACCCCCGCTGCATCCGCACCCCCTGCCCCCACCCCTCTGCTTCTGCAACCCCCAGCCCCGCTGCATCCGCACCCCCCGCCCCCACCCCTCTGCTTCTGCAACCCCCACCCCCGCTGCATCCGCACCCCCCGCCCCCACCCCTCTGCTTCTGAAACCCCCACCCCCGCTGCATCCGCACCCCCTGCCCCCACCCCTCTGCTTCTGCAACCCCCACCCCCGCTGCATCCGCACCCCCCGCCCCCACCCCTCTGCTTCTGCAACCCCCACCCCCGCTGCATCTGCACCCCCCGCCCCCACCCCTCTGCTTCTGCAACCCCCACCCCCGCTGCATCCGCACCCCCCGCCCCCACCCCTCTGCTTCTGCAACCCCCACCCCCACTGCATCTGCAGCCCCTGCCCCCATCCCTCTGCTTCTGCAACCCCCACCCCCACCCCCACTGCATCTGCACCCCCCGCCCCCACCCCTCTGCTTCTGCAACCCCCACCCTCGCTGCATCCGCACCCCCCGCCCCCACCCCTCTGCTTCTGCAACCCCCACCCCCACTGCATCTGCACCCCCCGCCCCCACCCCTCTGCTTCTGCAATCCCCACCCCTGCTGCATCCGCACCCCCTGCCCCCACCCCTCTGCTTCTGCAACCCCCACCCCCGCTGCATCCGCACCCCCCGCCCCCACCCCTCTGCTTCTGCAACCCCCACCCCCACTGCATCTGCAGCCCCAGCCCCCATCCCTCTGCTTCTGCAACCCCCACCCCCGCTGCATCCGCACCCCCCGCCCCCACCCCTCTGCTTCTGCAACCCCCACCCCCGGTGCATCCGCACCCCCCGCCCCCACCCCTCTGCTTCTGCAACCCCCACCCCCGCTGCATCCGCACCCCCCGCCCCCACCCCTCTGCTTCTGCAACCCCCACCCCCGCTGCATCCGCACCCCCCGCCCCCACCCCTCTGCTGCTGCAACCCCCACCCCCGCTGCATCCGCACCCCCCGCCCCCACCCCTCTGCTTCTGCAACCCCCAGCCCCGCTGCATCCGCACCCCCCGCCCCCACCCCTCTGCTTCTGCAATCCCCACCCCTGCTGCATCCGCACCCCCCGCCCCCACCCCTCTGCTTCTGCAACCCCCACCCCCGCTGCATCCGCACCCCCTGCCCCCACCCCTCTGCTTCTGCAACCCCCACCCCCGCTGCATCCGCAGCCCCCGCCCCCACCCCTCTACTTCTGCAACCCCCACCCCCGCTGCATCCACACCCCCCGCCCCCACCCCTCTGCTTCTGCAATCCCCACCCCTGCTGCATCCGCACCCCCTGCCCCCACCCCTCTGCTTCTGCAACCCCCACCCCCGCTGCATCCGCCCCCCCCGCCCCCACCCCTCTGCTTCTGCAACCCCCACCCCCACTGCATCTGCAGCCCCAGCCCCCATCCCTCTGCTTCTGCAACCCCCACCCCCGCTGCATCCGCCCCCCCCGCCCCCACCCCTCTGCTTCTGCAACCCCCACCCCTGCTGCATCCGCACCCCCCGCCCCCACCCCTCTGCTTCTGCAACCCCCACCCCCGCTGCATCCGCACCCCCCGCCCCCACCCCTCTGCTGCTGCAACCCCCACCCCCGCTGCATCCGCACCCCCCGCCCCCACCCCTCTGCTTCTGCAATCCCCACCCCCGCTGCATCCGCACCCCCCGCCCCCACCCCTCTGCTTCTGCAACCCCCACCCCCGCTGCATCTGCAGCCCCCGCCCCCACCCTTCTGCTTCTGCAACCCCCACCCCCGCTGCATCCGCACCCCCCGCCCCCACCCCTCTGCTTCTGCAATCCCCACCCCTGCTGCATCCGCACCCCCTGCCCCCACCCCTCTGCTTCTGCAATCCCCACCCCCGCTGCATCCGCCCCCCCCGCCCCCACCCCTCTGCTTCTGCAACCCCCACCCCCACTGCATCTGCAGCCCCTGCCCCCATCCCTCTGCTGCTACCCCCACCCCAAACTTCATTACAACTATGCCTGCCCTGCCTACACTCCCGCCCCCACCCCTCTGCTTCTGCACCTCCTGCCCCATCCTTCTGCTTCTGCAACCCCCACCCCTGCTGCATCTGCACCCCCACCCCATCCCTCTGCTTCTGCAACCCCCACCCCAAACTGCATTACAACTGTACCTGCCCTGCCTACACTCCCGCCCCCACCCCCGCTGCATCTGCACCCCCCCACCCCTCTGCTGCTGCAACCCCCACCCCCGCTGCATCTGCACCCCCTGCCCCCACCCTCTGCTGCTGCAACCCCCACCCCAAACTGCATTACAACTGTGCCTGCCCTGCCTGCACCCCCCGCCCCCACCCCTCTGCTTCTGCAACCCCACCCCCACTGCATCTGCACCCCCTGCCCCCACCCCTCTGCTTCTGCAACCCCCACCCCCACTGCATCTGCACCCCCACCGCCCCACCCCTCTGCTGCTACCCCCACCCCAAACTTCATTACAACTATGCCTGCCCTGCCTGCACCCCCCGCCCCCACCCCTCTGCTTCTGCAACCCCCACCCCCACTGCATCTGCAGCCCCTGCCCCCATCCCTCTGCTGCTACCCCCACCCCAAACTTCATTACAACTATGCCCGCCCTGCCTGCACCCCCTGCCCCCACCCCTCTGCTTCTGCACCTCCTGCCCCATCCTTCTGCTTCTGCAACCCCCACCCCCGCTGCATCCGCACCCCCACCCCATCCCTCTGCTTCTGCAACCCCCACCCCAAACTGCATTACAACTGTGCCTGCCCTGCCTACACTCCCGCCCCCACCCCTCTGCTTCTGCAACCCCCACCCCTGCTGCATCCGCACCCCCTGCCCCCACCCCTCTGCTTCTGCAACCCCCACCCCCGCTGCATCTGCACCCCCCTACCCCTCTGCTTCTGCAACCCCCACCCCGCTGCATCTGCACCCCCTGCCCCCAGCCTCTGCTGCTGCAACCCCCACCCCCGCTGCATCCGCACCCCCTGCCCCCACCCCTCTGCTTCTGCAACCCCCACCCCCGCTGCATCCGCACCCCCCGCCCCCACCCCTCTGCTTCTGCAATCCCCACCCCTGCTGCATCTGCACCCCCGCCCCACCCCTCTGCTTCTGCAATCCCCACCCCTGCTGCATCCGCACCCCCCCACCCCGCTGCATCTGCACCCCCTGCCCCCACCCTCTGCTGCTGCAACCCCCACCCCAAACTGCATTACAACTGTGCCTGCCCTGCCTGCACCCCCCGCCCCCACCCCTCTGCTTCTGCAACCCCCACCCCTGCTGCATCCGCACCCCCTGCCCCCACCCCTCTGCTTCTGCAACCCCACCCCCACTGCATCTGCACCCCCACCGCCCCACCCGTCTGCTGCTACCCCCACCCCAAACTTCATTACAACTATGCCTGCCCTGCCTGCACCCCTCGCCCCCACCCTCTGCTGCTGCAGCCCCCCCCAAACTGCATTACAACTGTGCCTGCCCTGCCTGCACCCCCCGCCCCCACCCCTCTGCTTCTGCAACCCCCACCCCTGCTGCATCTGCAGCCCCTGCCCCCACCCCGCTGCATCTGCACCCCCCGCCCCCATCCCTCTGCTTCTGCAACCCCCACCCCAAACTGCATTACAACTGTACCTGCCCTGCCTACACTCCCGCCCCCACCCCTCTGCTTCTGCAACCCCCACCCCGCTGCATCTGCACCCCCCCCACCCCTCTGCTTCTGCAACCCCCACCCCGCTGCATCTGCACCCCCCGCCCCCACCCCTCTGCTTCTGCAACCCCACCCCCGCTGCATCTGCACCCCCCGCCCCCACCCCTCTGCTTCTGCAACCCCCACCCCCCGCTGCATCCGCACTCCCCGCCCCCATCCCTCTGCTTCTGCAACCCCCACCCCCACTGCATCTGCACCCCCCGCCCCCACCCCTCTGCTTCTGCAACCCCCACTGCATCTGCACCTCCTGCTCCCACCCCTCTGCTTCTGCAACCCCCACCCCCACTGCATCTGCACCCCCCGCCCCCACCCCTCTGCTTCTGCAACCCCCACCCCCACTGCATCTGAGCCCCCTGCTCTCACCCATCTGCTTCTGCCCCCATCCCCACTGCGTCTGTAATCGCCCCACCCCCATCCTTCTGTATCTGCACTCACACTGCCCCCACCACATCTGCACTGATCCTACCTATAACCCCCCGCCCTCACCCATGCTGCATCAGCCTGGCCTGCACCTGCACTGGGACCACTCCTTGTTTCAGGCAAGCAGCCCTGCCGGGGAGACACAGCGCAGTCACTGAGGCAGGGGGCTCCTAACTCCCCATAGGGCACCCCAAGATTCTTAAATGCTCCTTTCATCGTCATCCCCAGTGCTCCCATCATTTAAAGGGGCCTTGGGTTACAGGGGCTTTAGAAAAGACGCTTTCTGGAGCCTGGCCCCACACAGAGAAGTGTTTGCAGGGTTTGGGCTTTTCTGGGTTTGGAGAAAACAGCCATGTAACATCAACCCCTTTCTCCACTCTTGTGCCCAGGCACAGGGCCTGCCTCTGACCCCAGTTACGCTGCTTCAGCCCGGTGCCACCCAGCCCCTGATTAGCAGCAGGACTGTGGGACCCAGTCCCTGCCTGCTGAAGGCTCCTCCACCCCATCTCACATTGTCGCTCAAGGCCTTGGTCCAAGAGGCACAGAACTGGCTGGCCCCTCTCTGGAGAGCTTAGGCACAGAAAGGGAGCTTACAAAAAGTGGAAACTTGGACAGATGTCTGGGGAGGGGTATAAACGTATAGCTCGAGAACGTAGGGCAGTTATCAGGAAGGCGAAAGCACAACTGGAATTGTGACTTGCGAGGAATGGGAAGTGTAACAAGAAAAGTTTCTACAGGCATGTTACCAAGAAGAAGGTGATCAGAGAGGGCGTGGGGCCCCTCCTGGATGAGGGAGGTAACCCAGTGACAGATGATGTAGGGAAAGCTGAAGTACTTAATGCTTTCTTTGCCTCTGTCTTCATGGACAAAGACAGCTCCCAGACTAATGCGATAAGTGATGCATTGTAGGATGAAGGTGGACAGCCTTTGGTGGGGAAAGAACAGGTTAGGAGTTATCTAAAAAGGCTAAATGTACATAAATCCATGGGCCCAGACCTAATTCATCCTAGGGTTCTGAGGGAGTTGGTGTATGTCATTGACAAGCCCCTGGCTGTTATCTTTGAAAAGTTGTGGAGATCGGGAGAGATCCCGGATGATTGGAAAAAGGCAAATGTAGTGCCCATCTTTAAAAAAGGGAAGAAGGATGAGCCAGGGAACTATAGGCCGGTCAGTCTTACATCAGTCCCTGGAAAAATCATGGAGGGGCTTCTCAAGGAAGTCATTTTGGGGCACTTGGAGGAGGGGAGAGTGATCAGGAATAGTCCTCATGGATTCATGAAGGGCAAGTCATGCCTGACCAATCTGATCAGTTTCTACGATGAGATAACTGGCTCTGTGGATAGGGGAAAATCAATGGATGTGATTTATCCTGACTTTAGCAAAACTTTTGTTATGGTCTCCCACAATATTCTTGTCAGCAAGTTAAAGGAATGTGGATTGGATAAATGGACGGTAAGATGGATAGAAAGCTGGCTAGAAGGTCGGGTCTAGTGGGTAGCGATCAACGGCTCAATGTCGGGATGGCAGTTGGTTTCTAGTGGAGTGCCCCAAGGTTTGGTTCTGGGTCCTGTTCTGTTCAACATATTTATCAATGACCTGGATGAGGGGTTGGATTGCATCCTCAGCAAGTTTGCAGTTGACACTAAGCTAGTGGGAGAGGTAGGTACCCTGGAGGGTAGGGACAGGGTCCAGACTGACTTAGACAAATTGGAAGACTGGGCTGCAAGAAATCTGATGAGGTTCAATAAGGGCAAGTGCAGGGTCCTGCATTCAGACCGGAAGAATCCGAAGCATTGTTACAGGCTGGGGCCCGACTGGCTCAGTAGTAGTTCTGCAGAAAAGGACCTGGGAGTTGCAGTGGATGAGAAGCTGGACATGAGTCAACAGTGTGCCGTTGTAGCCAAGAAAGCTAATGGCATATTGCTGCGTCTACACGTGCACGCTACTTCGAAGTAGCGGCAGTAACTTCGAAATAGCGCCCGTCACGTCTACACGTGTTGGGCGCTATTTCAAAGTTGAAATCGACGTTAGGCGGCGAGACGTCGAAGTCGCTAACCCCATGAGCAGATGGGAATAGCGCCCTACTTCGACGTTCAACATCGAAGTAGGGACGTGTAGACGATCCGCGTCCCGCAACATCGAAATAGCGGGGTCCTCCATGGCGGCCATCAGCTGGGGGGTTGAGAGATACTCTCTCTCCAGCCCTTGCGGGGCTCTGTGGTCACCGTGGGCAGCAGCCCTTAGCCCAGGGCTTCTGGCTGCTGCTGCTGCAGCTGGGGGTCCGTGCTGCATATACAGGGTCTGCAACTAGTTGTTGGCTCTGTGTATCTTGCACTGTTTAATGAAAGTGTGTCTGGGAGGGGCCCTTTAAGGGAGCGACTTGCTGTTGAGTCCGCCCCGTGACCCTGTCTGCAGCTGTGCCTGGCTCCCTTATTTCGATGTGTGCTACTTTGCCGTGTAGACGTTCCCTCGCTGTGCCTATTTCGATGTTGGGCTGAGCAACGTCGAAGTTGAACATCGACGTTGCCAGCCCTGGAGGACGTGTAGACGTTATTCATCGAAATAGCCTATTTCGATGTCGCAACATCGAAATAAGCTATTTCGAAGTTGGGTGCACGTGTAGACGTAGCCATTAGGTTGCATCAAGAGGAGCATTGCCAGTAGATCCAGAAAAGTGATTATTCCTCTTTATACGGCTTTGGTGAGGCCACATCTGGAGTACTGTGTCCAGCTCTGGGCCCCCAGTTGTAGGAAGGATGTGGATACACTGGAGAGGGTCCAGTGGAGGGCAACCAAAATAATTAGGGGGCTGGAGCATGTGACTTATGAAGAAAGGTTGAGGGAATTGGGACTGTTTAGTCTGCAGAAGAGAAGACTCGGGGGAACTTGATAACAGCCTTCAACTTACTGAAGGGAGGCTGCAAAGAGGCTGGAGAGGGGCTGTTCACAGTGGTCACGGATGGCAGAACACGGAACAATGGTCTCAAGTTGCAGTTGGGAAGGTCCAGGTTGAACATTAGGAAAAACTTTTTCACAAGGAGGGTGGTGAAGCATTGGAATGGTCTACCCAGGGAAGCAGTGGAGTCTCCGTCCCTGGAGGTGTTTAAGTCTCACCTCTACAAAGCCCTGGCGGGGCTGATCTGATGGGTTTGGTCCTGCTTACAGCAGGGGGCTGGACTCGATGGCTTTTTTAGGTCTCTTCCAGCTCTATTGTTCTATCATTCTATGATTCTATGATTATTTAGCCTTCCTCTGAGCCCCTGAGGCTCATTCTATGGTCTCTGGAGAAGGCCTCAGTGGTTCCTCATGTTGCAGCCCCATCACAGCCCATATGGAGCCTAACCTGTCTGAACCCAGCTGGTCCCCAGCCCAGTGCACCCGGGAACCAGTTAAGTTCCTAGGCATGTTTCCCAGCAGTGGGGCACATGCCTGGGAAGAAGAGGATAGCGGAGCTGCAGGGAGCCGAATGGGCACTGGTCCCTCTCCAGCCCCTCTCCAGGGGGATGTTCACACCCAGTGCAGTGCAAGAACATCTGTGGTCAGTCACAGCAGGCTGAGGGAGCCTTTGCACCAGTGGCCTGGACCTGCCTAGGTCCTCATGCACCAGGACACCATTGCTTGGCAAGTAACTCTGGGCAGGGTGGGGTGTTTCCAGTGGCTCAGCACTGTGACAGAGCTCCCCCACCCCCAGGCTTGGGAGCAGAGGCGAAATCAGGCAGCATGAGGGAGATGGGGGGAACAGTTTGCAGAGGAGAGGGTCTGGGGCAGACTAGAAATGGGGGGGGCACAGGCTGCTGCCCCCCAGGCTCCAGGTGAGCAGAGAAGGTGTTCCCAGCATCCTACCCCATCTCCCCCCAGTAGGCCCAGTTCACACAGACACCTCTTCAGCAGCCAGGGCTAGTAAATCTTGCAGTTGCTTTCCCTCCCCCGCGCCCCCGTGCACCTAGGCGTGACGTCACAGCTCAAAAGACACCCACACTTTACGATGGGCCCGTGTTTGCAGCCCCTGCAGGGGAGCTTGGCAGGCAGGGAAGGGGAGGCAATGAGGGCGCATGGGGCCTGCAGCGAGCAGAGAGGACACCCTAGGGGGGCTACGAAATAGGGGGAAGGAGACAGGTCCCCCCTCCCCACGTCCTACGAATCAGACACCCCCGATCCCGGGGCTGGGGCTCCCTGCCTGGGGCCGGTGGCGTGCGTGCCAACGCTGCCCTCTGCTGGGGAAGGGCCGCACTGACAATGGCAAAGCATGGGGACGGGCCGTCCTAGTCTGCACCCACAAAACCCACGAGGAGCCCTGGGGCACCTTAGAGACGAGCAGATTTATTGGGGCACCAGCTTCCGCGGGCGGGAACCCACTGGGTCAGGTGTGTTGGGTCTTTGCCCGGGCAGGCGTACGGCCCAATAAATGCTACGCTTCGGTGGTACAACTCCCCGGCGGCCTGCTCCCGAGCACCGAGCGCTGCGGCAGCCTGGAGAGGAGCTGGGTTGGGGCCTGGTCCTGGTGTGCGCGGGAGGTGAGGGACACCTCTCGGGCGGCGGGACTGGCCACAGCGTGCAGGGTGGGGTGGCAGACTCTGCTGAACGGCCTCATCCAGCTGTGCTCCACGCGCCCCGTTGCGCCAACCAGCCCATGAGAGCTGAGAGGTTATGCAGGGGGGAGGAACATGCACAGTCCTCTGCCCACCCCCACCTGCCCCACAGGAGCACAGGAAGCAGCCAGCCGCTTTAAGCAGCCTGCAGCTGCGGCAGGAAAGGGGCCTGCTGGGGGCCCCGCCCTTGTGGGGTGGCTGCGGGCCAGTTCCAAAGCCTTGGCAGGGTGAATCCATTCTGCAGACCAGATCTTGCCTGCCCCAGCGCTGGACTCATCCATCCCCAGGCTCAAGGTGCTATCGCCCTGTTTAAATCATGGAATCATAGAACCCTAGGGCAGGAAGGGACCTCAGGAGGTCATCAAGTCCAGCCCCCTGCCCAAAGCAGGACCAACCCCAATTAAATCATCCCAGCCAGAACCTTGTCAAGCCAGGACTTAAAAGCCTCCAGGGATGGAGAATCCACCACCTCTCTAGGCAACACATTCCAGTGCTTCACCACCCCCCTGGTGAAATAGTGTTTCCTAATGTCCAATCTACACCTCTCCCTCTAACTTCAGACCATTGCTCCTTGTTGTGCCATCTGACACCACTGAGAACAGCCTGTCTCCATCCTCTCTAGAGCTCCCCTTCAGAACTATCAAATTGCCCCTCACTCTTCTCTTCCACAAACTAAACAAGCCCAAATCCCTCAACCTCCCCTCATAGGTCATGTGCTCCAGCCTCCTAATAATTTTTGTTGCCCTCTGCTGAACCTGCTCCAGCACATCCACATCCTTTTTATACTGGGGGCCCCAAAACTGGACGCAAGATTTCAGATGTGGCTTCACCAGTGCTGCATAGAGGGGAACAACAACTTCTCTAGATCTGCTTGAAATGCTTCTCCTAATGCACCCCAATATACCATTAGCCTTCTTGGCTACAAGGGCACACTGCTTACTCATATCCAAGCTTTCATCCAACATAACCCCTAGGTCCCTTTCCATCATACTGCTGCTGAGCCAGTCGGTCCCCAGCCTATAACAATGCTCGGGATTCTTCCATCCCAGGTGCAGGACTCTGCACTTCTCCTTGTTGAACTGCATCAGATTTCTTTTGGCCCAGTCCTCCAATTTATCCAGGTCACTCTGGATCCTCTCTCTATCCTCCAACGTATCTACCTCTCCCCCTAGCTTAGTGACATTCTTACATTTGCTGAGGGTTCAATCCACTTCCTCATCCAGGTCATTAATAAATATGTTGACCAGTTCTGCCACTAGAACAGATCCTGGCGGCACTCCACTTGAAACCGACTGCCATCCAGATATTGAGACTTTGACCCCTACTTGTTGGGCCCAAACATCTAGCCACCTTTTGAGCCATCTTACAGTCCATGGATCCAATCCGTACCTCCTTATCTTATGGGCAAGGAATGTTGTGGGAGACGATATCAAAAGCTTTGCTGAAATCAAGGTGTATCACATCCACTGACATCCCCACGTCCTGCTACCTGTTACCTCATCTTAGAAGCTAATCAGATTCGTCAGGCAGAACTTGCCCTTGGTGAATCCATGTTGACTGTTCTTGGTCACTTTCCCCTCTGCCAAGTGCTTCAGGATGGTTTCCTTGAGGATCCCCTCCATGGCTTTCTGGGACTGAGGTGAGGCTGGCCAGTCTATATGTAAGGCTGGAAGGTTGAAGTTACTTACCTGTAACTGGCAGGTCTTTGAGATGTGTGGTCCCCACCTGCATTCCACACGACAGGTTCGCACCCCACCCATGTATGTGTCCATTGCACCACAGCCCTCCTCCTGCTCCCAGCCGAGTTCATAAGGCGGCGAAGGACGACACTGCTCCAGTTTCCCAGCCTTATCGCAGGTCAAACCATCTGCAACTGAGGGGAGGGTGGGCAGGCTGGCAGCGGTGCTGGGCGTGCACATCTCAAAGGGTTACAACCAAGTCACCCCATTTCTGCTCTGAGTGCAGGTCCCTCCAGGGATCCCCCAGGTGGGCAACTAACAAGCAATAGCCAGCTGAGGGCAGGTGCGAGACATGACAACCAACTCGTGCTGCTGTCCCCACAGCTGTGTGCCCTGGTGATGGCAGCTCAGGATCAGAGGGCAACGTCTGCTGAAGGGATGCAAAGGGTTCCAGGCAGCTGCCCGCCCTGTCTCAGGGGGCTGGGCACATGGCTCTCCCATGTGCAGCTGAAGTAGCAAGGAGCCCCTAGGAGGGGAACATGCCTCCTCCTCCTAGGCATCCTTCAGTCTGCGTAGACTATGGATCGTGCCCTTCCTAACTCCATTTAAGATCGTCATTTGCAGCGTTGACTGTGACTGTGGAGGCCCACACAGGAGTGACAGTCCTTGCTGCATCTGCTGCATATGTAGTGGGTGTCTGGCACGTCCTTGCTGTCCTTTCTGTGGGCTCACTTCTCCTCTGCCAGCCGTCTGATCTTCAGCTCGCCCTTCTGAAGACCCTTGTGTAGTTCCTGCTTCCAGCTGCTGCGGTCATCTGCCAGCTCTTCACAGAATCACAGAATCGTAGGGCTGGAAGGGACCTCAGGAGGTCATCTAGTCCAGCCCCCTGCTTCAAGCAGGATCAACCCCCACTAAGTCATCCCAGCCAGGACCTTGTCCAGCCAGGACTTAAACACCTGAAGGGATGGAGAATCCATCACCTCTCTAGGCAACGCATTCCAATGCTTCACCACCCGCCTGGTGAAGTACTTTTTCCTAATATGTAACCTACACCTCTCCCTCTTCAACTTCAGACCATTACTCCTTGTTCTGCCATCTGACACCACTGAGAACAGTTTCTCACCCTCCTCTTTAGAGCTCCCCTTCAGGAAGTTGAAGGCTGCTATTAAATCACCTCTAAGTCTTCTCTTCTGTAAACTAAACAAGCCCAAATCCCTCAGCCTCTCCTCATAGGTCTTGTGCTCCAGCCCCTTAATCATTTTTGTTGCCCTTCGCTGAACCTGCTCTAGCAAATCCACATCCTTTTTATACTGGGGGGCCCAAAACTGGACACAATATTCCAGATGTGGCCTCACCAGTGCTGAATAAAGAGGAATAACTACTTCTCTAGATCTGCTCGAAATGCTCCTCCTAATGCACCCCAGTATGCCGTTAGCCTTCTTGGCTACAAGGGCACACTGTTTACTCATATCCAGCCTTTCATCCACCATAACCCCTAGGTCCCTTCCTGCTGTACTGCTGCTGAGCCAGTCGGTCCCCAGCCTGTAACAACGTATGGGATTCTTCCACCCCAGGTGCAGGACTCTACACTTCTCCTTATTGAACCGCATCAGATTTCTTTTGGCCTAGTCCTCCAATTTATCCAGGTCCCTCTGGATTCTCTCTCTACCCTCCAACGTATCTACCTCTCCCCCTAGTTATGTGTCATCTGCAAACTTGCTGAGGGTGCAATCCAGTCCCTCATCCAGGTCATTAATAAAGATGTTGAATAACACCGGCCCCAGAACCGAGCCTTGCGGCACTCTGCTTGAAACAGACCGCCATCCAGATATTTAACCATTGACCACTACCCATTGGGCCCGACCCGCAAGTCAGCTTTCTATCCATCTTATAGTCCAAGGATCCAATCCATAGTTCCTTAACTTATGGACAAGTATGTTGTGGGAGACCGTATCAAAAGCCTTGCTGAAGTCAAAGTATATCACATCCTCTGACATCCTCATGTCCACAGACCTTGTTACATTGTCATAGAAGCTGATCAAATTGGTGAGGCAGGACTTGCCCCTGCTGAATCCATGTTGGCTACTGTTGATCACTTTCCCCTCTTCCAAGTGCTTCAAAATGGATTCCTGGAGGATTCCCTCCATTATTTTCCCAGGGATTGAGGTAAGGCTGACGGGTCTATAGTTCCCTGGATTGTTCTTATTTCCTTTTTTAAAGATGGGCGCTACATTTGCCTTCTTCCAGTCTTCAAGAACAATGACCAAAGGTTCAGCAATGACCTCTGCCAATTCCCTCAGTACCCTGGGGTGCATTAAATCCAGACCCATGGACTTGTGCACATCTAGTTTTTCTAGATAGCTGAGAACTTGTTCCTTCCCCACAGATGGCTGCCCTCCACCTTCCCGTACTACATCATCTAGGACCATCATTGGGAAGTTGACTTTGTCTGTGAAGACTGAGGCAAAAAAAGCATTGAGTACTTCAGCTTTTCCTGCATCATCTGTCACTAGGTTACCTCCCTCATCCAGTAATGGCCCCACACCTTCTCTGATAACCCATTTATTGTTCACATGCCTGTAGAAGCCCTTCTTGTTACTCTTCACATCCCTTGCCAGATGCAGTTCCAATTGTGCTTTCGCTTTCCTGATTACTGCCCAGCATTCTCCAGCTGTATGTTTATACTCCTCCTTAGTCAAGTGTCCTCGTTTCCATTTCTTGTATGCATCCTTTTTGAATTTAAGCTGACTAAGGATTTCCCTGTTAAGCCAAGCTGGTTGCCTACCATGTTTGCATTTCTTACTACGCAGCAGGATTGTTTGTTCCTGTGCCTTCAGTAAGACTTCTCTAAAATACTTCCAGTTCTCTTCAACTCTTTTCCCCTTCATCTTCGTTTCCCAAGGGATCCTTGTCATCCAGTCTCTTAAGGAGTCAAAGTCTGCTCTTCTGAAATCAGGGGTCTGTATGTTACTGCTCACCCTTCTTCCTTTTGTCCAGATCCTGAAATCTACGATCTCGAGGTCGCTGCAGCCCAGGTTCCCCCCCACTTCTATTTCTTCTACAAGTTCTTCCCTGTTTGTGAGCAACAGGTCAAGTTGCGCACAGCCCCTGGTCGGTTCCTTCAGCACTTGTACCAAGAAGTTATCCCCAACAGTTTCCAAAAACTTCCTGGATTGTCTGTGTGCCGCTGTATTGATCTCCCAACAAATGTCTGGATGATTAAAGTCTCCCATGGGAACCAGGGCCTGTGATTTGGAAGCTTCACTAAGCTGCCTGAAGAAAGCCTCATGTATCTCCTCTCCCTGCTCTGGCGGCCTATAACAGACACCAACTACAACATCACCTCTGTTACTTCCACCTCTAAGATTAACCCAAAGACACTCAACTGGATTTTCTCCTTCCTCATACTGGAGCTCTGAGCAATCATACTGCTCCTTCACATAGAGCGCAACTCCTCCTCCTTTTCTCCCATCTGTCCTTCCTAAACAATTTATAACCGTCCATGACTGTCTCCAGTTATGTGAATCGTCCCACCAAGTCTCCGTTATTCCAACCACCTCATACTTGTGTGACTGTGCCAGGGCCTCTAATTCTTCCTGTTTGTTCCCCAGGCTTCTGGCATTAGTGTACAAGCATCTTAGAGAAGGGGCCGATTGGCCCACTTTCTCCTCTTCACCCAGGAAACCCTCTTGATTGTTCCCTCCTCCTTCCCTACTTACCTCCGGGCTTGTGTCGCCTTCCGCCGACAAACCTAGTTTAAAGCCCTCCTCACTAGGTTTGCAAGCCTGCCTGCAAAGATGCTCTTTCCTCTTTTAGTGAGGTGGATCCCGTCTCTTCTCAGCAATTCCAGTTCATGAAACAGAATCCCATGGTCAAAGAAACCAAATCCTTCCCTGGTACACCACCTACGCAACCACGCATCTACCTCTGTGATTTGACAATCCCTCTGCGGACACCTTCCTTCCACTGGGAAGGATAGACGAGAAGACCACCTGTGCTCCGTACTCCTTGATCTTTCTCCCGAGGGTTATGTAATCTGCCGTGATCTCATCAAAGTTGTTCTTGGCTGTTTCATTGGTTCCTACATGAAGTAGGAGGAAGGGGTAATAGTCTACCGGTTGAAGAATTCTTGGCAGCGACTCTGTAATATCCCGAATTCTAGCTCCAGGCAAGCAGCAAACTTGCCGGGATTCTAGGTCCAGGCAGCAAATGGGTGCCTCTGTCCCTCTTAGGAGGGAGTCCCCGACCACCACCACTCATCTTTTTCTCTTAGGGGTGGTGGTCATAGAACTCCCATCCCTAGGACTGCGCATCCCAGGCCTTCTAAACTGTGGGGACTCTTTCAGATGCAATCACTGGGAGGTATCAGCTCCAATTATCTCTGCTGTATCACCTGTGGAGAGAGGCTGAAAGCAGTTACTTAACTCCACTGGAATTGGAGCGACTGGAACTGGTTTTCTCCTCCTGGAGGTAAAATGCTTCCAGTTCTCCTCCTTGTTTTGAGCAGCCTGCTGTTCCTGCAGTATTATCTGTTGTCTTCTATCCAGAAAGTCTTCACCCTTTCTGATGGACCTGAGGGTTGATATTTGTGCCTCAGGTCCTTTAACCTTCTCTTCTAAAATGGCTCCCAGCTTGCATTTGGTACATAGAAAATCCTTTCTATCGTTCGGGAGAAAGACAAACATGGCACATGACATGCAGGTCACAACAACAGACCTCTCACCAGCCATGTCACTCTCCATTTTTTCCTTTTTCAGAGATCCCTTATTTGTTTCTAGTGCCGCCTTGAAGGGCACAAGAGAAACCCCATATAAAAAAGGTGAAAACAGGTACTGGGGCTCCTCCCGAAGGCAAACCCCCTGTTAGCTGCTCCTGTTCGCTGCTCACAGGGTTCGCTGGGGCTGCCTTCTCATAGAGCTGCTCGCTGGTTAGGCCCGGCTCAGAGCCTTTGCCTCCAATCTAGTCAGCCCTTGAAGGCCCACCTGGAAGGAAGCTCTCCCAATTCACACAAACTGCCAAACACGCTTTCCAGCTGCCCCTCTCTGCAAAACAGATGCTCAGGCACACAGGCAGCTCTGCAAACTGCCCCTCACTGCAAAATGAAACAAATGCACAGACACCACAGACAGAAATTCAGCACACCAGCTCAAAACGCAGCCCCCCAAATGCCACACTCACCTGAGCTCCTCTAGGATGCTTTCCCAGGCAAACTCCCCGTTAGCTGCTCCTGTTTGCTGCTCCCAACTATCTGGGTTGATGTCCACCTCCTCGAGGTTCCTCTTACAGACCTCTTTCTAGTGCATTTGAGGGGGTCCGGGAGGTCTTTTGCCAGAGGCTAGCTTGCCGTACAGGATGTCTTTTGGGATCCTTTCATCATTCATCCTATGGACATGGCCTAGCCGGCAGAGCTGCTGCTGCCTGAGGAGGGTGTGCACTGTTGGAATTCCAGCTTGCTTGAGGACAGCATTGTTGGGCACTCTGTCCTTCCATGATATCCCAAGGATGCACCTGAGGCAGTGCAAGTGGGAGACATTCAGCCTCTTTTCCTGGCGGATGAGTGTACAAGGTCCAAGACTCGCTGCCGTAGAGGAAGGTGCTGAAGATGCAGGCTCTGTAGACTTGCATTTTGGTGTGAGTGTACAGCTTGTTGTTCCACACTCTCTTGCTGAGTCTGAACAGAATTATGGCTGCTTTTCCAATCCTCCTGTGTAGCTCAGTCTCCAGCGACAGGGTGTCAATGATGGTGGACCCGAGGTAAGTAAACTCATGGACAACCTCTTGTGTGTAATTGTCAATGCTGATTGATGGAGGTTCAGCAACATCCTGACCAAGTACGTAGGTCTTCTCTAGGCTGATGGAAAGCCCAAAGTCCTTGCACGCTTTGGAGAACTGATCCAGCAGTTTTTGAAGCTGGTCTTCTGTGTGTGTCACTACAGCAGCGTCATCTGCGAACAGCATGTCTCTGATGAGCACTTCCCACACCTTAGACTTCGCCTTCAGGCTTGCAAGATTAAACAGATTCCTGTCAGATCTTGTGTGCAAAAAGATGCCCTCTGTTGAAGATCCAAAGGCATGCTTCAGGAGGGCTATTTCAAAGTTTACTAATGAAGCGCTGAAATACATATTCAGCGTCTCATCAGCATGCAGGCAGCCGTGGCACTTCGAAATTGACACGGCTCGCCGCTGTGCAGCTCGTCCCGACAGGGCTCCTTTTCGAAAGGACCCCGCCTACTTCAAAGTCCCCTTATTCCCATCTGCTCATAGGAATAAGGGGACTTCGAGGTAGGTGGGGTCCTTTCGAAAAGGAGCTCTGTCGGGACGAGCCGCATCAATTTCGAAGCGCCGTGGCCGCCCGCATGCTAATGAGGCGCTGAATATGTATTTCAGCGCTTCATTAGTAAACTTCGAAATGGCCATTTACATGGCCATTTCGAAGTTTGGGTCTAGTGTAGACACTGCCGAGAAGTGTGAAGAAGATCCCGAACAATGTTGGAGCAAGGATACATCCTTGTTTGACACCACTCCTGATGCTGAAGGCATCCGATGCTGTGCCATCATATTGGATGGCTTCTCTTGTGTCTTCTTAGAAAGACTGGATCATCTTGAGTAACCGCAGTGGACAGCCTATCTTGTGGAGCAATTTAAACAGTCCATCCCGACTGACTGAGTCAAAAGCCTTGGTCAGGTCGATGAAAGCGACATAGAGTGGCTTCCTCTGCTCCCTGCATTTCTCCTGCAGCTGCCTCAGAGAGAAGAGCATGTCAACGGTAGACCTCTCTGCGTGGAATCCACACTGGGATTCAGGATACACCCTCTCAGCAATGTTCTGGAGTCTGCCGAGGATGACATGAGCGAACAATTTACCAGTGATACTTGGGAGCGAGATTCCACGGTAATTGTTGCAGTCACTTCTGTCTCCTTTGTTCTTATACAAGGTTACGATGTTAGCGTCCCGCATATCCTATGGAACCTCACCCTCCCTCCGGCACAGGCACATCAGCTCATGTAGGGGTTCCAGGAGTGTGTCCAAGGCACACTTGATTACCTCTGGTGGTATACCATCCTGGCCTGGGGCCTTTCCTACTGCAGTGCTGTCAATAGCTTTCTTCAGTTCGACCACAGTTGGTTCCTGGTTCAGCTCGTCCGTGACTGACCAGAGCGTGACGCCGTTGAGGGCTGTATCAACCACAATGTTCTCGCATGAGTACAGCTCGGAGTAGTGCTTGACCCATCGCTCCAACTGTTTGGCTTTGTCAGCGATGACTTCACCAGATTTGGATTTCAGAGGTGCCGTCTTGTTCTGGATGGGTCCCATTGCCTTCTTTATGCCCTCATACATTCCCCTGAGATTACCAGAGTCAGCACAGGTCTGGATACTGCTGCATAGCTTAAGCCAGTAGTTGTTGGCACAGCGCCTGGCTGTCTGCTGTACTATTTTTCTGGCTACTCTGAGTGCTTGCCGGTTACTCTGATTCGGTGAGCGTTTATACTCCACAAGTGCAGTGCTCTTCTTTTCAATGACTGAAATCATCTCATCGGAGTTAGCGTCAAACCAGTCGTTTGTGTTTCCAGCTCTTCTTCCAAACACTGACAAGGCCGTATTGTAGATTGTGTCCCTCAGATGCTGCCATCTGGATGTTGCATCAGCACCCCCAGGGGTGCTGCGCAGATTCTCCTCAAGGGTCTCTCTGAACATTTCAGCTTTTTCTGAGTTTGCCGTCTTTCTGGCATTGATGCGGGGCCTTCCAGTTGGTTTAGAATGGTGCAGCTTCTTGGGTCTCAGCTGGAGCTGGGAGCAGACTAGCGAGTGATCTGTATCGCAGTCGGCACTATGGTAGCTGCATGTCAGAAAGATGTTTTTGAGGTTGTCGCATCTGGTGATGACCAAGTCTAATTGGTGCCAGTGTTTCGAGTGCGGGTGTCTCCATGACACTCTGCTGTGTCTTGGTTCGGAAAAATGTGTTTGTGATGCACAGATTGTGGTACGTGCAAAGTTCAAGGAGATGCTGTCCGTTGTCATTCATTTTTCCCACACCAAAGTGACCTAGGCAAGAGGGCCATGAGTCACAATCGGCTCCAACTCTTGCATTGAAGTCACCCAAAAGGTACAATTGATCATGAGCAGGTATTTGCACTATGGCAGCACTGAGCTCGTCATAGAACTTGTCCTTTGCTTCTAGTGTGGTGTTCAGGGTTGGAGCATAAGTGCTGATCAGGTGGACAGGACCGGCGCAGGTTTGAAGTTTGACCTGAAGGAGTCTTTCTGATCCGCCCATGACTAATTCCACCATTTGCAGAAGGGTATTTCTGATGGCAAAGCCGACACCGTGTTCCCTGGGTTCCTCTTGGGCTTTGCCCTGCCAGAAAAAGGTGTAGTCCTTTTCCTTTAGGGATCCCGAAGCTGCGAGTCACATCTCCTGCAAAGTGGCAATGGCAACTTGGAGCCTCTTCAGTTCCTCGTTGATGACAGCGGTCTTTCAGGTGTCGCTGATGTCCAGTCAACGTGGTCCGTACATTCCAACAAACAAGTTTGAAACTTTGATGATTTTCTTTTCTTAATAATTTTCTTGTTGGTTTGTCTGGTGCTCATTTCAGTCACTTGTCAGGTTTGGAAACCGTAAGCCTCATGCACCGAGTGAGGCAAGTGAACTGTGGCGGGACAGTACCCTACTGTCTGGGGGCTGCCCAGCTTAAGGTGGGCGGTGACTTTCCAATGAGATGCGATGATCTCTCCCACCGTCGGAAGCAACCCCGCCGCTCGTTCTCTACGCCAATTGAGCAAGAGCTTATAACTGGTATCTGTTGCCTCACGTGTTGGTTCAACACTGTTAAGTAATGCTGGAGTACCTCTCCAGGCGCGAGCCTGGGCAATTTTTGTGGAGACCCTGAGCTGCCCAGACACCAGGCCCCCCCTCAGCTTTACTGATATAGTCCAAAGGAGAGGATAACCTCTACGTTTGGTACCAGCTCAGCTGCAGGAGTTGCCGGGACAGTGCCAGAACATAAGAACATAAGAATGGCCATACTGGGTCAGACCAAAGGTCCATCCAGCCCAGTATCCCGTCTGCCGACAGTGGCCAATGCCAGGTGCTCTAGAGAAGGAGAACAGAAGACAATGATCAAGTGATTTATCTCCTGCCATCCATCTCCTGCCCTTGTACTGAAGGCTGGGGCACCATACTTTACCCCTGGCTAATAGCCATTTATGGACCTAACCTGCAAACATTTATCAAGCTCTTTTTTAAACCCTAATAGAGTCCTGGCCTTCACAGCCTCCTCCGGCAAGGAGTTCCACAGGTTGACTGTGCGCTGTGTGAAGAAAAATTTCCTTTTATTAGTTTTGAACTTACTACCCATCAATTTCATTTGGTGTCCCCTAGTTCTTGTATTATGGGAAAAGGTAAATAATTTTTCTATGTTCACTTTCTGCACACCATTCATGATTTTATATACCTCCATCATATCGCCCCTCAATCGCCTCTTTTCCAGACTGAAAAGTCCCAGTCTCTCTAGCCTCTCCCCATATGGGACCCGTTCCAAACCCCTAATCATCTTAGTCGCCCTTTTCTGTACCTTTTCTAATGCCAATATATCTTTTTTGAGGTGAGGAGACCACATCCGCACACAGTACTCAAGATGTGAGCGTACCATAGTTTTATATAGGGGAAGTATGATATCTTTTGTCTTATTATCTATCCCTTTTTTAATAATTCCTAACATCCTATTTGTTTTACTAACTGCCGCTGCACACTGCGTGGATGTCTTCAGAGAACTATCCACTGTAACTCCAAGATCCCTTTCCTGACCTGTCGTATCTAGATTTGACCCCATCATGTTGTACATGTAATTTGGGTTATTTTTTCCAATGTGCATTACCGTACACTTACCCACATTAAATTTCATTTGCCATTTTGCTGCCCAATCACTCAGTTTGCTGAGATCTTTTGTAGTTCTTCACAATCCCTTCTGGTTTTGACTGTCCTGAACAACTTGGTGTCATCTGCAAACTTTGCCACCTCACTGCTTACCTCATTTTCTAGATCATTGATGAACAAGTTGAACAGGATCGGTCCCAGGACTGACCGCTGGGGAACACCACTAGTTACCTTAGGACTCCCCTCCGGATCTTCTGTCAGGGTTTACTCCCTTAGCCTTGCTCCTTCCTAGGATAACCCACAAGGCAGTGGGGCGTCTTCCTCAGCCTTCACAGGAGTTGTCGATTTGCAGCACCACGCCTCCTGGTCTGCCGTTGAGACTGGGCATTAGAAGGAAGAAGGAACAAGTCCCTTCATAAGGTCGGTATGTGAGACAGACCAGACCCCCCTCCACCCCCACTGTGTTTCGCCTGTGAGCTGATGCAGTTGCCCGGGGGATGGCGTCGCTGTAATGCACAACAGCTGCCAGAAGCCAACAGTGAGCGTTGAGTGGTGGGTGAGGACCAGGGCTTCCGTCCACCTGAAAAGGCACAGCTGCCGGAGAGTCAAAGGTACCACCTCTGCCCCAGACACCCCATATCCCCCCCAGAAGGGAACATGAGTTTGCTGGTAACACAGGGTGATCTCTGGCCTCTATTTGTCCAGGGCTGGAAATGGGTGACGGGATCAATTGAGGATTCCCTGTTCTGTTCACTCCCTCTGGGCACCCAGCACTGGCCACTGTGGGCCAACAGGACGCTGGGCTGGATGGACCTTTGGTCTGACTCAGTGTGGCCGTTCTCAAGTTCTTAGCTGCCCACGATCTATTGGGAAAGTCTCTGGAGTTCCATGATTTGACCCGTTGGTCACTCTGCTCTGCAAACGAAGTATTCTGGGGTCTAATCGCCTTTGTTCTTGGCAGATGAGAGGCCAGAACTCTGCAGCTGGCTGGTGTGCAGCTTGCGGAAAGACACGGCCGAGTGGATCACCTGACTCCCGTGAAACTCAGAAACTTCTCCAGTGTTTGGTCTGGAGGGGGCATCGTGACGGGACCATGGCTTTGTAGCCAGCAGTGTGTGGTGGGGCTGGGGTCTGCCATGGATGACAGGCACCTCCTGGCACCGGGGGTGAGGGGAGGCACAATCTAAAAGGAAGGACATGGGACCTCCCCTGTGTCTCCTCTTCCCAGTGAGCTCCCTGCCCTGCACCCAGCCTGGGGCTACTGCGCTTTCCCTGTGCTGGTCGGGGAGCTCCGTATTTCTCCCTCTGCGCTGCCCGCCCAGTTCCCTGGTGGTTGGCCCAGGTGGGGAGCACAGGGGCAGCCCAGGGCTCCCTCATGCTGGGGCTGTGCTGGGCAGAGCGGGGAGCTGGCATAAGATGCTGCTGCTCCACCCTGTCCTCTCCCTTCCTGGGAGCGGCCAGCCAGGGACCGGGGCTGAGGGGGGCAGGTTCAGTGCAAGAAGGGAGCCCCTCTGCTGCCCATGGCAGGACGGGCAAGGCTCTGGGGGGGCCCTTGGCCCCACATGTACCCACGCCACGCTGCCTACTCTGCCATGCCAAACACTGCCCCTGCTGCACTGAGCGCTTGGGCTGCCATCCAGGCGAGACTCACAGGCCTGCCCGTTGGTTGCCAGAGCGCCCACATCCATCCGTGTGCATTCCTACGCACATGGAGGGTTAACAACTGGGGGGCCCCCTGCTCCCAACTCACAGAGTCCCCTGGCTGAGGTCATGTCCACCTTCCAGACAGATGGGCATGAGGCTGGGGGCTCAAAGGGGGCTCAGTGAGCAACCAGGGAACAAAATGGAGGTCCCAGTGGGGTGCAAATGTCACACAATGGTGGGAAGGCCCTGTGGAAAGGGGCTGTGACAGGGCAGCGAACAAGGGGGCAGCGGACACTGGTCACTGCTGAAGGGGAGCACGAGGCCCTGAGAGGGCCAGGCCAGAGTGCTGTGAGCTAGCAGGGATCCTAAGGGGTCCCAGACAGGAGGTGCTGGTGAGCCCAACAGGAGAGACACTTCCATTTGCAGAGTAACAGCTTCTCGCAAAGTCTTTGCCGCTGTGCTGAAGGAGGGACTTCTCCCTTCCAGAGCGCGTGTACTCAGCATCTGAGGCGCCTCCAGCTCCCAGTCCCTGAGTGGCAGCAGTCCTGCAGGGCGTTGCTGGGACCTGCCCTGGGTCCACCACTGCAAGGATGCTGATAGGCAGGGCCGTCCTTAGGCACAAACAGCCGTGTCCTGCGTCTGCGTAGGGCTACGCTGCAGGACGGGACAGTGAGACACAGGCAGTGGTGGCTCCAGTGTCCAGTCCCGGCTGTGCCCAGTCGCTGTTCCTCCCCTGCACCTCACTGGGGTCAGGGTGGGCCCATGTCTCCGGGAGGGGAAGACCCCGGCAGGGCTGGGGCAAGGCTCAGGCAGACGTGGGGCTGGTGGCAGAGCCCCAAGTGGCAGCACGGACCCTGATTGCACCCCCTGCCCAGTTCCCAGGCCTATGCCTCCTTGCCCCCCCAGCCCTCAACTCAGCCCCCCCCCCGCCCCTTGGAGCTCCTCCTTCCCCCCAGCTCCACGTAGGACACCATGAACCACAGGGATGGCCTGGTCCAGGGTGGGCGAACTGAGAGCTTCAGAAGACCCGTACGGCCTTGGGCAGTTGGGCACAATCCATGTGACTCTACATGACTGTTTGGCAGCAAATCTCCCATAGCGCACGTGGCACCAATGGAGTGCGAGGGAAGGCCGACCCCACGTGACCTCTTCCTGACACTGGTCTAGCACCTGGCTTCACATCCTCGCCCTGGGCTGCTCGGGGGATGTCCTGCTCACCCACGAGCGGCGGAGGTCCCCGCTCACGCTCTGCACTGGACACAAACATTGCCAGAAGCTGAATGGTGACTTGCCCCTTGGTGGAAAAGTGTTGGCTCCGTTTCTCTCCCCAGGCAGTCTTGGAGCCCCTGCAGCAAACAGGGTTCTGCGTGGACAATGCACCAATTCTGGAGGGCAACCCATGCAGGGCGAGAGCTCACCCCCATGGCTTGTACATATGTGAAATGCCCCGGGCTGGGTGCTCTAGAGAAAGGCAATACGGACTCACTCAGGCGAGGGCTATAGTGTATTTCAGACTAACGTATTTCAGACTAACGTATGCAATTTGCATTGTGCAAATTGCATCAGTTATTTCAAGATACGGCTTCAGTGTAGCCCTAGCCCTGGAGTTCCAGTAAATTGATGTGCATTCGGGCCAGGTTGTGGACGTCCACTTGATGTCAAGGGACTCATTCACCAATCCTGTGTCTCTAGTAGGGCTCCCCAGTCCCAGTATTGCTGATGGAGGAACCCTGTGCCATAGGTTACCACCTGTCTCTTGAAGGCCCAAACCCTAATCTTCTGGGGCTTCTGTCTCATGCCACCTCTGCCTGAGGGTCCAGCCTAAGAGAAAGCCAATCCCGTATGTTCACCAGCATTATACCACTGGCTGGCTCCTATGTCCAGCCCCAACCCCGCTACTCCTGGCTGCGCCCAGTCACCTTTCAACCTCAGGACTGGCAGGTGGGATGGGAGAATGAGTCTGTGTCATTGGGATGGCCTCTTCCTCTAGCATATCAGCGTCCCAGACTAGAGACAGGCTCTGTCAGAGAGGCTCGGGCAGGCAGGAAAGAGCAAAGCTGTCCTCTGGGTAGATACAAAGAAAAGTCCTGTTGTACCTCATAGACTAACAGATCTATGGGAGCATAAGCTTTCCTGGGCAAAGACCATTTCGTCAGATGCCTAGATGGGCAGACGTAGGTTTTCGATTGCAGATTCCCTTCAGGTCACTGTGAAAGTCATTCTCCCCACTGTTGCTACAGGTTGAACCTCTCTAATCTGGAACACACATCTGGCAGCATCCATAATCTAGCACAATTTTAGTTAGCCGGACGCGGTTTGGGCCAAGGTTTCCACAGTCCCAAAAAGTTTGTTTACAGCTCACAGTCCTGGCTGTCAGTGTTCTGTGCTGTTATTTAGATGCAATTTACCCCTAAATGGCTTCTAAGAATCCAGCAAGCAGTGAAAGTGATGGTGAGGTGCTACACAATATCAGCCTCCTGGGGTCTGGCAAATTGTCTCATCTAGCATCAGTCAGGTCCCCAGCGTGTCAGACAAGAGAGGTTCAACCTGTACTGGAACCGCGTCATCGCTAGAGCAGGACGGGCGTACCAGGATGAGGGCAAGGTGGGAGTGTTTGTTGACTGTCAATGAGAGAACGGCTTCTCCTCCGTCCCCTCCTTGTCACTGAAGCGTTTCCCTGGGTCACTATATTTGTACATCAGTAAAATGAACGTGCCACGGCCATGCAGTATAAGGGGGTGGCTTGGCACCCTTCTGAAACCTGGCTGGATTGCATCACGTCACAAAACTGCATTGTGGTCCAGTGGCTCACATCCCATTAACGTCCTGCAAAGCAGCTCTTGTGGCCTGGGATCTCTCTGCCCCAGCCAGCAGGAGCCCAGGAATACTGGAAAGAAGCAGCCCTGGCCCCACTCCACTGAGAGGCAGGAGTCAAACAGCCACTATGGAAACAATGTGCCTGATCTTCCTGAGCTGGCAGGTGTCTGCCCCACATCCTGGTTCACCTGAAGGTCACTTACAATGCACTGCTGCAGGTACTGCTCCAGCAGCAAATGGGGGCGGGGGCAGGATGCAAAGTGCACACAGTCTAAGCTCTCTCCTCTCGCCATATAGTGCCCGAGCGCCTCCACACCATGTTGATCATAACCTCAGCAGCGTGGTATAGATCTGGCTCAGAGAGCGGACTGCCGAGGGGCTGGAACAATTTTTTGTAGTGGAGGTGCTGAGAGCTGTTGAACCAAAGTGGAGCCCTTGGAGCTAATGGAAACTACTTCAAACCCCCTCCACACCTCTAGCTCCAGCACAGATAGTGAACTGTGGCCCTCAGCTCCACAAGATTGCACCAGGAACTAGACCAACTACATCCCTGTTCACAAAGAGGAACTGAGCAACACCCCCACCCCCGATGGGACTGGCCTGTGCAAGAGACTTGCAAACCTGCTGTGCAATCAGCAAGATGCGACGCCCTTTAGAATGGGTCTTTAATGTCAGTGTGGAACTTCCATTCCCTACTCCAGGCAACAAGACGGCTCCATGAGACCGTGATAATGAGCAACAGTGTCATAAATAATCCACTGATCTCCTGCGGAGGGGGACTGACAAGTCTTCCCAGAGGTTCAGGTTTAAAAATAAATGAATAAAAGGACCAAAAACTAAGCCAATTAGAAAATGCAATTTTCCAGCTGATGAATTTAAAGATCTTATCTCCCCCTGGGAGGAAAAGCCAATTTCCTTAGAAATTAACCGGCACTCAGGTAGCTGGAAGTTTACTGCTCCAGTTCCTGGAATCTGAGGCCTGTACAGCTGAGAGGAGCAGTAAGGGATCATATGGAGCCTTCCACCTCCGGACGGTTGCACTGAGTCCAGCCCAGCACAGCAGTGACCAGAATCTATGGTGCCCATGGGACAGCAGGTGACAGTGCTCTGACCAGTTCACAGTGGGCAGCTGACTGCGTTTCAAAACCCGTTTGAGGTCATCTTCTGTGAACCGTTCAGCAGCCTGGCTCTCCTGGGCTACGACTGTGGCCTTAAGTGGTTTGCTGAATCATAGCCTCTTACCAGCAAGACCACTGAAATTGACATGGACACGGGTGGGAGTGGGGTTCATAAATTAGGTCCTAAATTTAGATTTTGTTTATGGGGAAAGTTTTACAAAACCTCAAGAGAATAGACTGCTTGCTTGAGTTCTTCACATTGTCTAAAGGTAATGCAAAGAAGTTCTTTGCAGTGCCAAAGACCAAAAGGCAACAGCACTGGCCCTCCTGCTGGAGAACCAGCTAAGCTGAAATTGATCAGTCGCTCCTTTTGTTTCTAATCAACCTACTGCTGTTGTGAAGTGTGAAGAAAAAAAGTGACAAAAATTCACATAATAAAAAGGAAAAGGGCATTGTTGCTTAAATTATGTGTTTGTAATCATGGCACTAGCTTGTATTGTAATGACATAAATCATATTTACAGTTAAACTGCTTCAGAACCCACTTTCCTCTGGCCCCTGTTGCTCTTCTCTGAGATCCTTCCACTTTTGTGTACTTTCCAGTACTACATTCTCTTCACTCTGTAATCTTTTAAAAACGGACTCCCATTTATCTTGCAGGTCACATTATTCCCTAAGGTATAAGCTTTTGTGGGCAAAAACCCGCTTCATCAGATACATCTAACTCAGTTACTTCTCTGATACTTATTCCCTAAGGAGAAATTTGACGCCTCTTATAGATTCAGTCTCACTTAAGAACAGTTTGTTACATAGAGATTAACATAAAAGACTTATCAGGAAGAAGGAAATTTACCGACCATGTAGCTGAATGCTATCAATAATACCAGGATATCACTGAATCTTAAACACCACCCATTTCCAGTCTGCGTATTTATGATATTGTAGCCCCAGAGAATGTGTCCAGGGAGAAATATAAACCCAAGCTTCACTGCTCTGGGCTAATTAGTCATAATACTTTAGTCAGATAAATGGGGCCACTCTGCCCCTGGGGGTGCACTGTAGGAGAAAAATGCTTCAAAAAGCAAACACAGGAAGTGGCATTTGAATGAGCCTGCAAAGAGATCAGTAAATGCCTGTCACATCCAGCTTGGGTGAAAGTCAAGGGAAACAGTCACATTGACATCACTGGGAGTGTGACACTGGGCAAGCTAACTAGCTGGCAGCACCTGAAAATGCCTCTCTTAGCTCTGAGCCTGTCTGATCTGAAATATCCACTGCTCTCCTGTACGGAGCCTCCCTTTGCCTGCCTGGCAATCCGCCTGCTGGTCTCTGCATCTGTGCATGAAGCTGAGCAACCCAAGTGGGAGCCAGCACCATACAAACCCCTGGTTCCCTGTGCAAGTCCTGTCTGGAAAGCTCAGGTTTATTTAAGTTGTTGAAGAAAGGTGCAGGGCTGAAGCCCTGAAGACAGGGGTCCTCCGTTTATCCTCCAGCACAGGGAGGGAATGAACAACCACAGCGCAAGCTTCACCCTTGCCCGGGATGGACCACCAAGAGAGGACGTTCCAGGGCCCCTGACCAGGCAATTGACTGAAAGTTCAGCATCTAGACTGCAAGAGAGCCCTGTTTGTTAGAAACACAAACAGGGAACTCAGGGGAGGATGGAGTAAATGGACCACTTTCCGTATCGCGAATTCCCGTTCTGCCTCAGTCCCCAACCACACAGTTCCAGTTACACGGTTATCCATTTTTAGTATGGAAATTTACACATCTGTCGTGGCTTCCAGGAAACCCCTGTTTAGTTAACCCTTATTAACTCCCATACAATTAATTGGCAGGTGACTGATATTATTCTGACTGCCATTTAGATCAGCACTTTTCTACGTTGCATACTTCCTGAATCAGCAGGTTACAGAAAGTACAAAGGAGGTGGCCCTGACTGGAACAAGAATATACAAAGAGACCCTGTTAACCAAAGATGCATTCAAGTTGCAGTGTTGGTGCAACTTCATGTGTATCTGTCTTTCCAGGCCTCAAACCAGGAGCAAAGACCATGAGAGATCAGTAAGAACAAAGCCTGCTCTGGCCAGACCCCTCTTACCCAGACCTTATTAACTCTTATGCAGCCCCGCAGCATTTCCCAGATGTTGGACGTATTGCTGGGAGGCCGTGGTCAGTGGCCAGAGGTCATTGCACCATGAGTTGGGTTTTACACTAGAAATGCTCTTGCACGTATATTACTTTTCCTGTCTCTACTCAGCAGCTGAGGAGCTGCCCCTTGGCTGTCGATCATTAAGGGAAGAACCCAGCCAGCTGTTTCCCGCACGACACCCCATCCCCCCCGAATGCAGAGGGGTGAGAAATGGGACCGAGCGTGGCTGGCCTGTCCACCCTGCCACGTGGGCTGGATGCAGCGCCAAGGGGCACTTCACACAACATAGCTCATGCCAGTGGTGGGGCTTAGTGGAGACATGCCCTAACAGTACCAGGGGGAAGCCGGGCCTCTGGACTGCCTCCTAGCCAAAGGTGAAAGGAAGTCAGAACGCCCCCCATGCGGTGTCCTGGCAGCAGACTGACTGGAGGCCAGACTGCACAGCCACAGTGCTCCCAGGCTGCAGCCTGGTGCTGAGGTGGCTGGCAGCATGGTCCCTGCTGCCCCAGGGATTGAGCAGCTGGACAGCACTATGCCTGCAATCTCAGCCCCAAGCGCACGAATGTACATGCAACCCCCGCCATTTACCCACAACCCCTGGCATGACATGTGCACCTCCCACAGTCCACCCCCCTGCCCTGATCCACCCCCCACCCCCACCCTGCCACCTGCAGTCCCCACCTCCTTCCCTAAGCCCCTCCACAGCCCCCAACCCCTGCCCTGATTTGCACCCCCCACAACCCACCTCCTGCCCAGATCCCCCTCCACAGCTCCCTGCCCTGAGGCCTGCACCCCTTCCTGGACCCGCCCCCCACCTCCCAAAGCCCTGCCCTGATTTGTGCACCTCCCACACTCCCCAGCCCCACAGCCAGCCTCCTGTCCTGAGCACCCCCACTGGCACTCCGCTCTCCCCACTCAAAATTTCTTACAGGTACTGTCCTTTCACAACCCCTCCACCACACACTCTGGCCCCTGCCTGTGGGCATTGCAATAGGACAGTACCTGTAAGAAATGTTGGTTACTTCCACCCCTGTGCCTAGCTAATGTTTGGCTGATCCCAGAACTGGGGATTAACTGACCCTTAAATTAATTTCCCAGTCACCTGGAGAAGTTGTGTGCGTCCAAGTCTCTCCGGACATTCCACACTGTTCTGGGCACTCCTCCCTTTCACTGCCTGCTGCTTAGTGGTACCATTTCTCCAGGGGCTGGCAGAGGAGCCCAGCTGCCCACTATGTTACAGGGACTCTACAGCTAACAGTTACTATCTGGATGGCAGTTGGTTTCGAGCGGAGTGGCCCAAGGCTCAGTTCTGGGTCCTGTTCTGTTCAATATCTTCATTAATGACCTGGATGAGGGACTGGATTGCACCCTCAGCAAGTCTGCGGATGGCACTAAGCTCGGGGAGAGGTAGATACATTGGAGGGTAGAGAGAGGATCCAGAGGGACTTGGATAAATTGGAGGACTGGGCCAAAAGAAATCTGATGCGGTTCAACAAGGAGAAGTGCAGAGTCCTGCACGTGGGGCGGAAGAATCCCAAACATTGTTACAGGCTAGGGACAGACTGGCTCAGCAGCAGTACGATGGAAAGGGACCTAGGGGTAATGGTGGATGAAAGGCTGGATATTCAGTAAACAGTGCGCCCTTGTAGCCAAGAAGGTTAACGGCATATTAGGGTCAATTAGGAGGAGCACTGCGAGCAGATCTAGAGAAGTGATTGTTCCCCTCTATTCAGCAGTGGTGAGGCCACATCTGGAATATTGTGTCCGGTTTGGGCCCCCCAGTATAGAAAGGATGTGGATGTGCTGGAGCAGGTTCAGCAGAGGGCAACAAAAATGATTAAGGGACTGGAGCACGTGGCCTATGAGGATAGGCTGAGGGATTTGGGTTTGTTTAATTTACAGAAAAGAAGACTGAGGGGTGATTTAATAGCAGCCTTCAACTTCCTGAAGGGGAGCTCTAAAGAGGAAGGTGAAAAACTGTTCTCAGTGGTGTCAGATGGCAGAACAAGGAGCAATGGTCTGAAGTTACAGACGAAGAGGAGTAGGTTGGATATTAGGAAAAACTACTTCACCAGGAGGGTGGTGAAGCACTGGAACGTGTGGCCTAGAGAGGTTTTTAAGTCCCAGCTTGACAAGGTCCTGGCTGGGATGAGTTAGTTGCAGTTGATCCTGCTTTGGGCAGGGGACCAGACTAGATGACCTCCTGAGGTCCCCTCCAGCCCTATGGTTCTATGATTCTCTGAAGGTCTGCACAGGCCTGTCCTTTTCTGTGGCGCTACTTCCTACCTTGCCTTCTCATGCTGACAGCTGCAGTCTCTCTGCACTCCCCGTCTACTCTCAGCTACGGGGCTTTACACAGGCCCCATCCTGTCCCTGTCCAGCTGCACTTCCTCTAATTAACTTCCTCCTCCAGGTACAGCCTAGGCAGTTAACTGGCCCATCTACCCACCTTTACCCCCTCACCCTTGTACAGGAAGGACACCCCTTCAGAGCTCTCCGTCAAACACAGGGAAGAGGAAACTCAATGTCTGCAATATTTCTCACAGAAAGAAAAAACCCAAGCAGAATGCTTTTGAATAACATGTTAACAACCATCCCCTGTCCCCTAGGCTGGGGAGGGCCAGTGGGGGTGGGGGGCATCAGAAAGGGAAACTGACCAGCTGGTGGGGTGGGTGGCTGGGGGGAGGTGGGTCAGAAAGGGAAATGACCAGCTGGCTTCCACTGAGGGAAGGCCAAACAGTAAACAACCTGCACCCTGGCCAGGAGCTGTAACTCTCCCTTTCTAACAGTCAGCCCTGAGAAGGAAGGAAATGTAAACTACTGGGGCCAAATTTGTCCCTGGTGTAATCCCACTGCCCTGAGAGCGACACCCAAGAGGAGTTTACCCCACAGCCCTGCAAGACTTTCTGAAACCTAGTTTGAAGGAACATCCTCCTGCAAGCGCTGCGGTTCCGCCAAGCGTTGTGAAAGCCCCTTCCTGCCGGCAGCCCCAGCCTCTGCTGCAGGGTGATCTCTCCTGGCCACAAGTGTTCTGCACCACAGCTGCACAGCTCTCCTCATGTCTGAGAGCAGCAGGGCCCCTCTCCTGCTGCCCCAGCAAACAGGGCAGGAGCCCGGGGCTGACTCAGGCACAGAATGCAACCTGGGTCAAAGCGCTGGCCAACAAGATGATCCACTCATTTCCAGGGTGGTTTTGGAAAGGAAGGACATGCTGGGGCGTGAGCCACCACCTCTCCCTGGGAAAACACAAAGGTAACTGGTTTTTCTGCTGTACTCATGCTCCCAGGGCCTGGTGCCTGCCAGACAGACTGTCCCCAAGTTAATGTGTAGATGTTCAAAGGCCAGCACAGATTGCCATCTAGACTGATCTTCCTGGGAATTTCACCTGCTTATTGCATGGAAGCCCCATCACCAAATGAATCAATAACAAGCGCAGGAAGGAAGCAGAAAGGGATTTGCAGTGAGCTCGCAGAAGGTTAGAGCTGGAAAGACCAGGGAGGGGTGTAAGACCACCAGCAAGGGGTGAACCAGGACCTCAGGGTCACCTATCACTAAACCTTGGGATTGCTAAATTCGAGCCCCCGGCTTTATCCAAATGTTAGGAGTAAAACCCCTCTCCCTCGAGGGCCTCTGGACACCAAGGCAATTAGCTCCAAATCTGCTCCCAGTGTGAAAGGGAAGCAGCTGGATCAAGGGAGTAAGTGACTTGCTGAGGACCACAAAACAAGTCAGTGGCAGAGACAGGCACAGCACCCTGGAGACAAGGCTCCTCTTTTGGCACTGGCAGCTGTTTTGGGCTGTGGCTTAGCCAGGATTTCAAAAATGCAGCTGAATGGAAACTCTCCCGCTAGGCAATAGACACTGGCCTGCAGCGTTCAGCTGGGAGCCTTCGCAGTGCGGACACATGCTCACGGAACGAGTCGGAGCAGCTGCCTCTGGCCGCTGCCAGCTCAGCCTGGCCTGAAATTGTTGAGCTGGAAGCTCACACCTGAGCTCTATGCCCTGGTCCACCTTCCTGGGTGGGGGGGTTCTCCAAGCCTGTCGCCCTGCTCAGCTTTGCCAGCTGTGCCCACTGCTGCTGATGTACAGCCACCAGGGCCCCAGGGGTCTGTTCGGAGACTGAAATACCAGGGCCTTGTCCCAGGGTCACAAGTTTTGTCCTAGGATGAACCTGCAGGGAGACTGTGGCAGAGCCTTGGCTGGGATGATTGTGTTGGGCTGATCCTGCTTTGGGCAGGGGGCTGGACTCAATGACCTCCTGAGGTCTCCTCCAGCCCAAGGATTCTAGGACTACTGGGAGCTCCTATCAGCTCACAGGGGGGAGAGGGTGGCCACCCCTAAAACTAGGAGCAACTTCCCGATTGCAGCAGACTCCTCAGCTGCCAGGCAGCCCCCAGAAATCTGCACGGCTAATATTTCCCAGTCCCCGTGCGCAGCCATCTCCAGAGATGAACCCTCTGATGAAACAGAGGTGGAGGAAGGCACACAGCTGGAACTGGAGAGGAATATTTGCAGAGGGAATCTTGTAGCACACCAGGAGAGGGCACAGATGTAGTGACAGATCTCGTGCATTGGGGCAACCCAATACGCAGCCAATATTGGTGTAACTGCCCACAGGCAGGCTCAAACCTGGGACCCCTGGAGCTCAGTGCAGGATCCTCTCCCGTGTGAGCTTTGAAGGAGACTCCTTTCTTCCTGTGTAAGTGGTCTTGGCTGCACCCCATGGGACAGTGACCCACCCCCAGGAGGTTTGTGGGTTACATGGGCATGTGCACAGACATAGAGCACACACCGCGATAGGCAGGAATGTTTGCAAAACCATGAGCGCTGCCCCCTCCCACCCACCCACATACGTGCAGGCAGGACCCCGGACCAACGTGAGCATGCCCAGATAACGTCTTGTGCTTCCACCACCCCATTCTAGTAACCATCCACCACCCCACCAGCTGCCCCGCCCCCCCCAGGGAGCTGAGCAGCTCATGGATTTGGGTGGGGAACAGAAGAGACTTGTGCCAGATCATGCTTTAATGGCTCCCTGTCCCATCTCCTCCCCTGTAGACAGAGTGCCCCAAAACGCCTGCGCCCTGAGAGCTGTCCCTTTCGTGAGAGGCACGATTCCAACAAAGAGGTCTGGTTAACGAGCAGGGAGCCCAGCCCTGCGGGGAACAGGAGGCCAGGAAAAGCCCCCATCCTCATTTGTGGTTTAACAGCTCTGACTGCGCTTCCCCTGTTCACTTCAGTTCCTGTCTGAGCACCTCCCCTGCAGGAGCTGTTCTCATGGCCCACAGGGCGCACAGGGGCAGCGGCAGTTCTTACCTGGTGGAAATTCAATTACCTAGCAAGCACCCCAGGGTTTGACTCCAGGGGACGGCCCTGAGCCCTGGCTCAAATAGAGACTCATTTGAAAGGGCCTTTGACTATCAGCTGCTTAAAAAAAAAGACAGGGGTCACCTGATACCTGGCCATCAGCACTGGAAGTAGGAGGGCAGGGGCGCTCTGCAGCACACCCTGGCTTGAAGGCAATTCCATTATACATGGGGTTTACAGTGAGGTTCAATGGCACTCAGCACCCCCACTAGAAAAACGGTTCCTGCCCCTCTGTCCATGGGCTAACTCCACGTCCCCCCTCATCCCCTCTCCACTCTGCCGCAGGCTGCAGAGGGCCCCATGCTCCCCCCCATCTCCTTTGCCATAGCCAGGTTCCTCTCCAAACCTGGTCATTTTACTGGGAGAGCTGGAGCCCTCTAGCTCTCTTCGGACCCCAGATTCCCATCAGCCATGTGCTGAGGGTGTGAAACGCACAGGAAGGCCGATGAGGGGCTGTGGGGAAGTGTTATGTTGCACGTATTTCCCATTGTCCTGTAGTAAAGCCCAGTGTGTGCCTCAGTTTCCCTGGACATGGCATCAGTGCATTGTTGGTGGTGGGAGTTTGGGCTGTGATAACTTCTCTCACGTTCCCAATGGCCGTGTCCTTCGTAACCTACGCAACCAGGTGACATCTTTTGCCCGGGAAGCAGAAGAAAGGCTGGAGGAGAGGCCTGGCAGTTAGGATTTGAACTGGGCAGTGTGGGGGTGAGGCAGTCTTGGCTGGCTGCAGAGGAAGGGGCGAGAGCAAGGCCCTGCCTCTGACCCCCTCTGGGCCCCTCTCCCCAGGACGGATGGTACTGGTGGCTTCTGGTTTCTGCGCTGCCAAGTCGGTTCTATGCTGGGTCCCACCTGCCTAGTAAACCGGCTGTTCTCCCTGCTGAGTGGGAGCCGCCTCTGCCTGCGGGTGGGGTGCAGGGCCCGGGGACTCCTCCACAGTGTGACAGGGACTGGCCCCAGGGCTTGAGACCTCACCATGGCAGGAGCCATTTCTCCCCCACACTGACTCCAGGTGCCAAATGCAGCTGTGTGGACATGACTGGGCCTTCTCATCTGTCCACCTCCCAGGCGCAATGCCCAGTGCCCCCCCCGTGAGAGGGCGGAGGAGAAACCAGGCCTCCCCCTGCTGATCTGCCGGTCGCTGCAGGCGTCCCCAGATGCACACTGGGAGGGACCTGAGGGGTGGGCAGAGCGCAGGAGCACAGCCTCCTGCAGGGGCATGAGCGAGAGAGTGACGAGTCGAGCAGGACAAACACCCCCCCGCCCCCCCCGCCCACCGCACCCTTCCTGCGGCTCTGCCTCTACTCGGCGCTGTTGGTGCCGGGCTGATCCCAGGGTACAGCAAGAGGAGGCAGGCGGGGCTCTGTCTGTTATGGGACACGCTCTCAGAGGGGTGGCCGTGTAGTCGGAAGCTTCACAAATAACAAGCAGTCCTGTAGCGCCTCAGAGACTAGCACAGTCATTTATTAGGTGATAAGCTTCTCCTTACCCACTTACTAAATGCGTTAGGCTTTAAGGTGCTACAGGGCGGCTCGTCTCTCACCAGTACAACCCACAGGCTGGTGGCAGGCGCGGGTCCGTGGCCTGCAATGGGCAGGAAGTCAGGGCCGAGCGCCAGGTCTGGGCGTCAGGGCTGTTCCCCGTCTGGAAAGGGGCATGGAGGTAGTGGCACTGCTGACCCCTACGGCAGCCCAGCCGCCCAGACACGTTTCAGAGGGGTCGCCCAGTTAGTCTTTGAAGTGCCACCAGCCTCATTGTTTCAGCACCAACAGCGGCACCGCTAGCTAACTTCGCCTGCCCCGGCCTCCCTGCAAACCAGAGGCCATCACCATGGCCTCGGGGCTCACCAGGTCTCTGGTAGTTTCTCTTTTGAGATGGAGGTGGATGGTGGCTACTCTGCCGGGAGCTGGGCCTGACCTCCCCTTTCCTTCCCTCCAGAGAGGTTGGCCCAGGCAGAAGAATGAGCAGCACCAGCCCCAAAGGGCGCAGCGCTGAGCTCAGCCGGTCGAGCGCTGCCAAGCTGCTCTCCCCACCGCAGGATGTCGAGACTGGCAGCTCTGCACAGCCCAGCACCCCAGGCAACCTCATTTACAGCAATGTTGGTGAGCGGCCTCCCGCACCCGGGGAACCGGGCAGCCAGCTGACTGGCATGGGGCTGGGGCAGCTAAGCAGCGGGGGCTGGGCTTCCCAAAGAGTTCAGGTGCGCGTGGGGCGTGGGGGTGGGGGCACCCTTGCAGGGGTAGTAGTGACGAAACTGCATCTGGGAGCTGGGTGTGGTGGTCACTCTCTGGGCCGAGACAGTGGGGACCGACCCGGGAGCCTGCCGGGAGAGATACGTGCACTGCTGCAGCCTGAGCTAATGCTCTTTGGTTAGGGCCTGTAGCCAGCCTGTATCACCAGTGAGGCAGGCACAGAGGGCCCATAACACATGCTGAGCCTGGCTTGCAACAAGCACTTGAGAAACTGGCCCTGCCAGGCAGCTGTGGTTCTTCCCTCCTCCCTGGGCTCTGAGCCCTGGTCACTACACCAGTGTCATCCCTGGGAAATGCTGGGCGTGGGGCTGGTGATTTCATGGGGGGCGGAGTTAGGCCTTGTGTACCCAGGGGTGAACAATACCTGCTTCCCCAGGGGTGAACAATACCTGCTTCCCCAGGGGTGAACAATACCTGCTTCCCCAGGGCCAGTGGGACAACAATGGACAGCAAGAAGGGGGGATTTGTACAGATTAGCCCTGCTGGACACAGGCTCAGTCGACCGCCCGTCAACATGGACCCAACACGTAGGCACCAAGCGTGAGCTGCCCTGAAAGCTGAGGCCCCACTTAGCCATGGCCCCTCTTGGTCCCCCTCACTGGGGAGCCCTGGTAGCTGCACGGCTCCTCTGTCCCCCTGTCCAGAAAGTGTGCAGAACCTGTGCCCCTCCCACCCCCTCAGTGCCTGCAGGTGAGAGGGCAGTGGCCTGTGGGGAGGCTGGATTGGAAGGGGGGTGGAGGAGAGGGGCAGGCACTCTGCAGGGGGCGTGAAGACAGATGGAGCTGCGTGGAAGGAGGCTCTGAGGTGCTTCCAGGCAGAGGAGCTACTGGGGCTGGGGGACAGAGGCAGGAGAGTGGGAGGTGAGGCTGGGGATATAGACGGGGAAATGCCCAGTGCAGCTCCTTGCAGATTCACTGAGTGTGTGTATAATTGTTCTTCCCTTGCAGGAGAAGCACGTGCGCACTTGGTGCCAGCCAAGGCATGCCGAGGGGAGCTTCTCAGGTGTCTCCCTGGGGAGTCACAGGCATGCCGAGGGGAGCTTCTCAGGTGTCTCCCTGGGGAGTCACAGGCATGCCGAGGGGAGCTTCTCAGGTGTCTCCCTGGGGAGTCACAGGCATGCCGAGGGGAGCTTCTCAGGTGTCTCCCTGGGGAGTCACAGGCATGCCGAGGGGAGCTTCTCAGGTGTCTCCCTGGGGAGTCACAGGCATGCCGAGGGGAGCTTCTCAGGTGTCTCCCTGGGGAGTCACAGGCATGCCGAGGGGAGCTTCTCAGGTGTCTCCCTGGGGAGTCACAGGCATGCCGAGGGGAGTCACCTGAGAAGCTCCCCTCTGAGGCCAGTGGTGGCCCTTGCCCTCCACCCCTCCCAAGAAAGCAGCTCAGCAGAACCTGGTCCTTGCCTGAGATGCAGCTTCATCACTACTACCCATGCAAGGGTGCCCACTTCCCCATGCCCCAGTGCATCCACAACACCCTCGGCGAAGGCTCCACACAGAGCAGTGCTGGCAGCCGCAGCTACTCTGTGTCCACACAGACACCTCTCAGCAGCCCCAAAAGACGCTTGTCTAAGTCGCAAAGCCTGGGTGACTCCAAACCCTGCAGTGCCCTGGGTGAAAGTCACCCCAGCCGCGTCCCCAGGCACATCGCCACAGGAAAACTGACATTCGCTACACCCGACGGGGAGCTTGTCGACTTCTTCAAGGACCTGGCGAGCACAGCCAGCGTCCATGAGACAGTGCTGCAGTTGCACCTCGTGTCTTTAATCCATCTCACAGCCAAGATGCAGGAGCTCCTGGGAGGAAAGGAGGAGGAGTGGCTGCTGATGGGAGCGGCGCTTGCCGGGAAGAAGTGGGCAGATTTCACACTCTTGGATAAAGAGCCATGTTGTGAAACAGGCGAGGCCTGGTATTACCAGGTCCGCTGCGCCCCTGAGCAAACCCAGCACATCTTCGCTGCCAAGGTAACCGGAGGTTAGAAATGGGGCAGACTGGGACCAGGGCAGCCTCCAGCCAGAGCCATGTGGCTCACCGACAGTGTCACAGTACCTCAATGGGACAGAGATGTCTGGCTCCAAGCCGTGCACCCGCTGCTTAGCCCTACTAGTGAGGTGTGGCGCTTAGGCAGTGTGGGCTGCTGGGTCAAACACAGGCCGAGGAATCAGGCTAGTTGGGAGTCTGACACACTGGGTGACCTTGGGCCAGTCACTGTCTCTTTGGCCCTTGGTTTCTCCCTCTCTCAAATGGTGCTTAGGATACTGCCCTGACCCTGGGGAAGTGCTTGGGGGTCAATGGGGGAAGGGTTATTGTTTGTTCTTATGAGGAAAGTCCCTCATTGGTGACTTCACCAGCAGTGCCAGGGCAGTCAGCCGGGCTAGGCAAGTGTAACTCACACACCTAGGTGTGGTTCACTGTCCCATGTGGTGGTACCCAGAGCACTTCCCAGAGAAAGACTAAGTGGCCTCTGCAAGCTGAGAGTTGCCTGTCCTATAGCTCAAGCTGTAGAGGTGCCTGTGAGGAGGTCCCATGCTCATGTCTGCCTGTGGACAGTTACATGAAGGGTGGCATGTCCCTTCTGGGAGAGGTACAGCAGCAGGAGCAGAGGAGGGACTGAGAAACCAAGAGCCACTTTACATGCAGCCGCCTCTTGTGAAAGAAGAAAAATGCCTCTGGAGCAGCTGGAAGCTCCTGCTGCATCAGCAGCTCCAGCCTGGTGCTCCCTGGAGTTCTGCACCTGGGAAGAGGCAGGGAGAGCTCAGTGGCTGGAGTGTTGCCCTGCTAAACCCAGAGTTATGAGCTCAGTCCTTGAGGGGGACATTTAGGGATCTGCAGCAAATAGATTTAAAAAAAAGAAAAAGTCTGTCAGGGCTGGTGCTAGGCCCTGCTGCGTGTGCAGGGGACTGGACGTGATGACCTAGGAAGGTCCCCTCCGGCTCTATGAGATAGGTGTATCTCCATATGTTATGAGTGGCTCTTTACAAGTTTCTCCCCAGATTCATACAGGCCCCTGCAGGGAGGATAGCCTTGACTTTCAGTGTTGGATCATGAATGCGGACAAACTGCAGGACACAGGTGCTGTGCAAAGGCCTCTGCCCCTAAGATGAGGAACTGCCCAGGCAGCATGGCTGGCTTCTTCCAGCAGCCCCAGGGGCAGCTTTGCCTAAGGCACGCAGACAAATTGCAGACACTGCCAAGTGGGGCTGGGGCTGGGGCTGGGTCATTCAGCCCCCTTGGTGGGCAGAGCTAGTCCATCCTTGTCTGCCTTGCTCAGTGGTGCCCTCAGAAAACCCACAGGGGACAAGGGGACTTCCCTGTCTGACTTTTCTTTCAGCTCCTCCTCCTCCCCTTCCCTGTCTCTTGGGGTTTCACTGGCTCCAGCAGCTTGTGGGTGAGATGGTCTCACACACTTCACACGTGCAGCTGTACACAGGGGCTGGAAGAGGAAGGGTTTTCCAGCAGCCCATAGGTCTTGGCCACCCAGCTGCATCAGACAGCGTTAGCCTGTGGAGGGGTGGGGCTTGCTGGCTCCAGCACAGCACAGACAGGCTGATCCAGCTCGGGGCAACTCCAGCGCTTGCACTGCTGCAGCCTGAGTGAGCCTCACCCGTGCTAAGCAGAGACCAGCCCCAAGGTACCTACACCTTAGAACTGGAGGCCATGGAGTCCAGGCCCTGCCCTCTCAGCAGGACCTCTCACCAACCCTGGCAGTGATTTTTGGGGGTTTTTAAATCTACTTGCCCCAGACCCCCGTTGGCCCCCTCAGGGGCTGAGCTCACAAACCTGGGTGTAGCGGGTCAGTGTACAAAGCACTGCGCCATCCCTCCCCCCAGGGAAAACAAACCTAACCTAGCCTGGCAAGGCCCCTCAGGGCTGGGGCTCACACCCATGGCGGTCCAAGGCCAATTAATCACTCAGCTACGCCTCTCCGCAAGGCAACAGCTCAGGGCTCTGGGGAGGGATCGGGGGCTAGCCGAGAGGAGCGGAGCAGCAATGTGACATGCTGCAGAGGATGAGCCGTTTTCAGCTCCCTTGAAACCTGGCTGGACAGGCTGCAGGGAGCCCAGCTGGTCCCAACACCGCTGATACTGTTGACACGGCAGCCAGGAGGCATGATGGCAGCTCAGGCCGACATAGCCCAGCGAGCGACAGTGACGGGGGTCGTGGCACAGTACGAGGTCAGGGCTCCAGTCAGCAGGGACCTCGGCAGCTCGTCTGGGTCACAGCAGCTACTCTGCCAGTTTCAAGCTCCCAAGATCAAAGCTGCCTTGGTACGGGCACACATGCGGCGGAGGATTCCCCATTTACACCCCTTCAGGAGGAGGGAGCTGGGCCGGGCAGCCTGGGTGAGCAAGCAGGGACAGGAGAAGCAGCAAATAGCAGGGCTGAGGCGAGGCGGATGACTCCGAGGGGACGTCTGCATGGCAGGTAAAGGCCTGTGGCTGGCAAAGTGCGAGAACTCAGCTCGGGGGGCTCAGGCCACAGGGCAGTGAGAGTCCTGCACAGATGTTCAGGCTCTGGAAGCCCATGAGAGGGGAGGGTCCCAGAGCCGGGACTCCAGTGCCGTCTCGATTTGTGCCTGCCTGGCAGCACTCGGAAGCTGCTCCTGTAGCGGGAAGCCTCAGGCAGGGATTCGAAGACTAGGGAAGTGGCTGCAAAGGCACTTGACTCACCCCTGCCCCAAAGGGAAACGTCCTTCAGGGCTGAACGAGGTGTCAGAGGAAACATCCAGTTAAACTTGGCTCCAGCACTGCCCACTGGGTCCTCCAGGGCCTGGCCCTGCACCACATCACTTACACCTTGAAACCCTCTGGGGGAGCCGGAAGGGCCCACTGAAAGCTCACATAATGTCCCCTTCCCAAAGAACCTCCCGCTGACCTTTGTGGGCCGTCTTCATCCCCACCCTGGGGTCCATGGTCCTTCCACTGGGCCTGCATGTGTTTGTCCTCAGGGGCTGGTGGGGACACCAGGCCCTCCCTCTGCTGTGGAGTCCCCACCAGGGAAGATGTATGAAGCAGGTAGGTGTGTTCGGTGCTGCCTCCCTGGCCTGGGACGTTTAGCTCCCAAACCCCTGGCGTCTCCTTTCTGGGTGGGCCAATAAGTAACCCTTCCTGTCCTTTCAGGTTACACCTCTCCTGACCCTAGCTCAGGCCTCCTCAGAGGAGCCAAACCTTCTCCTGCAGGGCTCTGCCTCTGCTCTTTCTTGTCTGAGCAGATTTCCCCTCACTGCCTCCTCTGGGACTCTGGCAGCGGCCTCTAGGCAGCTTCCCTGCTCCTTGCAAGCCCTAGTTATGGGCTTCCCCCTCCGAGCCTATGGCTGCCCTCTGCGGACCCTTGCACCTGTTTACAGCCTATGTCAGGGACCCCATCCTCAGATGCCTCAGCTACTTTTTCCCAGTGTTCCTCTCTGCAGAGTAATCCGGCCTTCCTAAGAGAGAGGCACCTCTCCTGTCCCTTCTCAATGGCGTTCCTTGTAAGGCCCAGCTGCCAAGGAGTCCTGAGCTATCTCTGACCCCAGCAGCTGCACAGAATAACTCCAATGGATTTTCGTCTCCCTCTTTAGCAGGAGACAGGAGTCACTCCTCTGGGCTAGGCCTTACTGAAATTCTGGGAGGTACCCGCTGGCTTCTAAAGGCCTCTCCCCCAGCCATGCAGGAGTGACACTGCAACACTTCCAGCCTGAACTGAGAGGTTGCATTCTCTTGACCACATGGGTGTTTCTTGCCCTAACAGGTCCATAAATCCTATCCCTGCGGTCTTCCTCGGCAGACGTCCCTACGGGCTCATTTCAACACTCAGCAAGTGTTCGGACACTTCATTGATTCCCTCCCTAAGGACCTCATGCTGGTGGGAAGACCTCAGAGGCTGCGGCAGCTCCATCCTGGAGAACATGAAGAAGCTGTTTGCACCAGTGCAACTCCTCCCCTTGCGCAGGTGGTCATCTCTCCTGAGGTTCCTTATCAGACCCTGGCTGATTTTGTGAAGGGCTCACGAAATCTCCACAACTGCAGGCCCGGTCACTACGAACGCCTGGCTTGCCTCCTCCTGCTGCAGTTGTGCGCAGGCCTGGAGCACCTCCAGCAGCAGAAGATTGCTCATTACGACATTCACATGGAGAACCTGCTCTTGGTGCACTGCCCATCTCCTCCCCAGGGCCAGCAGGACAATAAGCCATCCACAGAGCTTTCGCTCCCAAGGTTGGTCATCAGCAACTTCTCTAAGTCCTTAGGAAAGAAGACATCTGCTTCTGTGGCCCAAGACCCAGATCGAATCAGCATGGCCCCCAAATGGCTCTCTGTGGTGCACTTCCAAAATGCAGAGGGCTTCGAGGTGGGCTTGTTGGTCTATGAGATCTTGCATCAGCTCAGCCCTTTGGAGAAGCCCTCAGGACTCAGGAGCAGTGACCTCCCCGCTATCCCAGCCCTGTCCATCTATTCACGGGGACTCCAGAATCTGGCCTCTCTGCTTCTCCACCCAGATCCCCAAAAGAGTTTGCCCATCGAACAAGCAAAGAAGGTGCTGCAGGTCTTGCTGTGGGGACCACGCCAGGAGCTCTTTGCCAGGAACCAAATCACTCCCGTCTTGCTCCGGAACTGGCTGGTGATTAAAAGGGTCCTGCTGCTGCTGAAGTTTGCAGAGAAGGTGTCTGAGCAAGAAGCAACCGTCCAGCTGGAAGAGTGGCTGTGCTGTTTGTACTTCACAGAGACCACTGAGCATACGCTCCTTCACACCCTGAGGACTCTGCATACTCTAGAAAGCCAGGGGGCCTGTTAGACTTCACCGCTGAGCCATCAACTATGAAATACCTGGATTCATGGGGCCTAAGGTGCATCTCAGCCCTTCGTTCTTTCAGAAGATGACACCCTGAGCTTTATGCAACTTCAGCTTTATGCAACTCCACCCATCCCCAGCCTCTGACAGACACAGGCCAGGGACACCACTCCTACCCGGCCTGGCCAAGAGCCACCGATGGACCCAGCCTCCACAAATGTATCTCGTTCCTTTCTGAATCCTGTTATGCCCTCGGGCTTCACAACATCCTCTGGCAAGGAGGTTCCCAGGCTGGCCATTTGCTGAATGGATTCAAACTTTCTTTTGTTAGTTTCAAACCTGCTACCCATTCATTTCATTGGATGACCCCTATTTCTTATAAAACAAAGCGGCAGAAATGTAGCACTTTAAAGACGAACAAAATGATTTATTCAGTGATGAGCTTTTGAGGGACAGACCCACTTGATCAGCTCAATGATCTGAAGATCAATGATCTGATGAAGTGGGTCTGTCCTATGAAAGCTCATCACCGAATAAACCATTTTGTTAGTCTTTAAAGTGTGACAGTTCTGCCGCTTTGTTTTGCTAGAGTACAGACTAACATGGCTACCTCTCTGTCCCTAGTTCTTAGGTTATGGGACCAAATAAATCATTTTCCACACCAGTCATTTGATAGACCTCTCTCATAACCCCCTTAGTCTTCCCTTTTCTAAGCTGAAAAGTCCCAGGCTTTTTAATCTCTCTTCCTAGGGCACCCATATCAAACCCCTCATTTTGGTCCTCCTTTATGAACCTTTTCCAATACCAAGATACCTTTTTTGGGATGAGGTGACCACATCTGTGCACACTATTCAAAATGTGGGCACATCATGGATTTATAGAGAGGCAATAAAATATTCTCTGTCTTCTCCTCTAGCCCTTTTTCGTGACTGCTAACATTCTGTTTGTTTTTTTGATGCTGCTGCACATTGAGTGGATGCTTTCAGGGAACTATCCACAGTGAACTGAAGATCGCCCTCAAGTGGTTAAAGCTAAATTAGTCCCCATCATTTTGTATGTAGAGGTGGGATTAGTTTCTCCAATGTGCATTACTTTACATTTATCAGTATTAAATAATTAGCAATTTTGCTGCCCAATCACTTAGTTCTAATGTACCCCCCTGCAGGCTCTGGGACCACTGAGGCAACAGAGTAGCTGCTGTGCACAGCAGGGGCATATCCATACCCCCTTTGAATAAATAAATAAAGAGACACTCAGGCTTTGCCGCAGGGCAGGTTGGGTACGTATGACGGCATCAGCCCTAGAAACCTCTGGGCACATGGGGCAGGGGAAGTGTGGGGCTTCCCTGGGTAGAAAGACTTGTGAACCTGAGCAGGGGTGGGAGGTGGTAGCTAATCACTGCCTCGAGGCGTTTGTTTCTGCATTTGTTGTGCCTTACACATATGGTGTGAGTCTGGTAAGGGAGCTGCCAGCGCTGACCAAAGCCACAGGGGTTTGTTAAGGGCTGAACAAAATGGATGATTTTTGAACCCCTCTCTCTGCTCACCGAAGGGCGTCCTGTGCCATGTGCCAGGGGGCAACTGAACCCTACTGCTTGCACACACTGCTTGAATGTCACAGTCACTACTGCGGGAGGTGCATTAATGCCTGAGGAGTGGACTCGGTGGTCAGGGTTGCCCTCCCACTCTGACACACTGAGCACAGAAAGAGTGGACCTGCAAAAAACTTCAAAATAACTTGCCTCTATAGGCACCGGTAAAAGAAGGTGACTGCATTGTAGTGCCTCCATGGCAAGAAAATCTTGAGGGCTAAAGGGATCTTTTCCCTTTGCAGAGAGAGGTGTAACGAGACCCAGCACCTAGAAGTGGGAAAGAGCCTAATTCCTAGAACAACTAAGACACAAGTGTTCAAATGTGAGGACAATTCACCAAAAAACATTCCCCCGGGGTCACTGTCTTCTAATGGAGACTAGATGTCTTGTTGGCATCTTCTTCTCTACTACTTCTCCACTAACACCGATGTCTCCTAGTCCCACGAAAGCTCATCGCCTAATATATTATTTTGTTAGTCTTTTAAGTGCTGCATGACTGCTTTTTTGTTTAGATAAAATGTGTTGTTACTAGTATCACAAAGGCAGAGGGTTTCGAGAAGGGTTGGGGTCCTGTTACCGGAGTGGCAAACTTAAGTAGAGCAGGCTAAGCTTTGCCCTTGTGTATCATGTGTATGAATTAATTATATCTGTTAGTGGAAGTTAACTTACCACTGGGGACAGGGGCAGAAGACAAGCAATACTACTGCATCTAAGCACCCTGTGCAAGATCAAGGTGTACAAATTGTATCTCACCCTTTGTGCAAGGATCATGTTCACAATACTCTCAAGTTACAGAGGGGAAGGTGTAGGTTGGCTATTAGGGAAAACTTTCCCAGCAGCAGAACGGTGAAGCACTGGAATGTGTTACCTAGAGGAGGGGTGGAATCATCATCCCTAGAGGTTTCTAGGTCCCAGTTTGACAAAGCCCTGGCTGGGATGATTTAGCTGGGGCAGATCCTGCTTTAGGCAGGGGGCTGGACTCAATGACCTCCTGAGGTCCCCTCCAGCCCTAGCATGCTAGGATTCTGTGAATGTGTTTGCATAACACACAACGATTCTGCCAGGCAGGAGGCCAGTGAGATGTGGAGGGTCACATTAGAGGCTCTAATTCTCCTCCTGCCCAGGAAGTCTGTAATGTATGAAAAACTGAGTGTTTCTCAGGGAGCAGCCTCTGAGGTTTGACTCTGTAGCCAGCTGGCTTCCTAGAATGAACAGTCGCTGAATGGGGTGACCCCAGGGAACAGCTCACACATCCAGAGGGGCTGTGCGGAGGCCGGACATCGGCTCTGCAGGGGAGGGATGGCTGTGGCACTGACATCACACAAGCCTGTGGCAGGGCCTCAGCATATAAGGCAAAGGTGGTGGGGAGGTGGTGACCTCACAGGTGACCCTGACATCAGCCAGGCAGAAAAGGGCTGAGAGGCCAGGATGACCTCGGAGACCCCTGTAGCTTTGGCTTCAGTCAGTCTCCTCGAGATCTCTCTTTGAGAGGACTGAGAGAATTCTCCTTCACGTCACCCGATTGGTTGGCGATTTATTCCTTTATCGGATCTGACTTCCAACTGGACGACCGCCTTGACAAGGAAGGAGCCTCCGAGGGGCGGGGAACCTGCTCAGTCTCCCCCACCTCGTGCTGGCTGGATTGTGGGCCTGGCGAACACTAGGTTAAGGTGGCAGAAGGACATTCCCCAGCCGGGGCTTCATCCCTTGTGCCGTGGGGGTTTCTCTTTGTTGGTTTCTCTTTTCCTCCATTTCTCCCACATTTCTCTTCTTCCCTCTTTTGTCTTCTTGCCCTGCTCCCCTCCCCACACCAGGAGTGGAGCTCAGGGGATGAGGCAGCTGCTCCCATTGTGGGAGGACCCACTAAAGGTGGGGCTGAAATAGTGCTCTGACAGAGGTCGCCCCCGACACCTGGGCCACGTGCTGGGCTCTTGAGTGCGACTGTTCTGCCCACCCCACCTCTCAGTCTCTTCCCTGACTGGCTGAGCAGGGACTTTTGACAGGGGTAAAACGACAGGTCCTTGCACTCCTGCGAGACCAAAGCAGGAGGTCAGAAGCAAGGCCGTGTTTCACTGATGTTGGTGCTTCTCTGACTTCATTGTCAGATCCTCCACTTCAGAACGAGCCATCAGTGGCACACACACAAAACGGGAAATGACAGCCTAGGAAGGAGTAGTGCACAAAGGGATCTAGGAGTCCGAGTGGACCACAAGCCGCCTATCAGACGCAAATATCATTCTTGGATACGCTAGCCAGAGTGCTGTGAGCAAGGCAGGACAAGCCATTCTTTCCTCTACTCTGTACTGATTAGGCCTCAAATGGAGCGTTGGAGCTAGTTCTAGACACCACATTTCAAGAAAGATGTGGAGAAATTGGAGAGAGCCAGGGAGAAGAGCTCCAAAAATAATTAACAGAGGAGAAGGGAAGACCTATGAGGGAAACCTGAAAAAAGTAGGTTTCTGTAATTTGGAAAAGAGAAGTTTTAAAGGGGTCATGACAGGCGTTTTCAAGCACCTACGAGGCTGTTATAAGCAGGAGGGAAATTTTTTTCTGTGCGACCTCTGAGGATAGGAGAAGAAGCAATGGGCTGCAATTGCAGCAAGGCAGGTTTGGGCTGGAAATTAGGAACAACTTCCTAAGTGTCAGGGTGGTTAAACACTGGAAGAAATTGCCTGGGGGGTTGTGGAATCTGTCCATTGTTGGAGATACTTAAGAGCAGGTTAGATAAACATCTCTCAGAGAGAATCTGGATGGTGCTTGGGCCTGCTGTGAGGGCAGGGGACTGGACCCAATGGCGTCTCAAGGTCCCTTCCAGTTCTAGAGTTCCGTGAGTTTCTCAGACATTCCAGTTCTCTTAGATCTCTCGCTGAGTCATCGCAGTGACCAACAGATGGTTTGGTGCTCATTTGGGGGGACTGTCCTCTGCCCATTGAACATACGAAATTCCAGCTGGGATGGCTGCTGTGAAGGTCAGGGCTCCTGGGCACTTTTCCCAACAGCACCATGGCCTGGCTGTGTGACCTCGCAACAGTCACTGCTCCTTTCTCAGCTGACATTTCTCCCTCTCTCAAGTGGGGATCACAACCCTCTGCTGCCTACCTCAGGGGGTGCAGGGTGGCGGTGAGGGAGACATCCATTGCAGAGCAGCACTTGCAGCAGTGCACAATAGGAAGTGTCCCCTCACACTCCATCCCCTCAGCTTGTGACGTAAGAGAAGAGCTGGAAGATTTGGCGTCATTTCCATTTCATTAGTCTGACATTGTTCAGAGCAGGTTGAAGCAGTTCATGGAATTCCCTCGATCCCATTGTCTCCTCGTTGTGTGCCACAAGACAATGACACCCCTTGGGACAAAGGGGAGATGGATTTCTTTGGCCACTATGTAATTTTGCAATGAATTTTCATCCTTTGGTGTCCTGGGCTCCGTCCCTGCCTGAGGGCGTGGGCTACGTCAGGTAGAAGAGAAGTCAGAACTGGGGGCTTCTCCTTCTGCCTCTGCCATCCCCTTTCTGTGTTGGACCCAGGGGTGGCTTCCCTTCTCTGTACCTCGGGATCCCCGTGTGTCGCTAACTCCAAGGGGTAGTGAGCCTGGGGGAGGAGCGTTGATACCCTGCGTGAAGAAGAAATCGGTGTTTCAACGACCTGAGCACTAAGGAGGCCTGAACTTGACTAAAATGACTCACTGTAGATGGAAGAAATGGTCACGCCGAATCTGTATCTGCAAAACCAATGAGGAGTTATGGGGCACCTTGCAGACTGAGAGACTGATTAGGGCTTAGTGCGGTCAGCCTGTGAGGTGACGCAGGGCTCCTCGTTGCTTCCCCATGTCTGGCAGTCCAGGTGCGAGGGGGCCCCGGCAGGTCTGGCAGGGATCAGTCCGGCCTCTGGGGCTGCTCTGAATTGTTATGAGGCATTTGGGAAAGGGAGGGAGCGCAGGCGAGAACCTGTGGGCTGCTGTGCATAGAAATCAGTGGGAAACAAGGGTCATGGGATGCCCTGTGACTTTGATGTGGGGAATGGGTGTCCCAGGAGGAGCCCGGACTCCTGGGTCCGGTTCCGTCTCTAGTGTGGGTGGGGGTGGGGTGGGGATGGGAGGAGCGTCTGCTTCTGCAAAGGGATGGAGGGTCGTTGTGGCTGACCCACTGCTCTAGGAGGAGGAGACTCCCCGGGGGTCGCAGCCCAGAGGTGCTGAGGGGGAGGCTGGGAGCAGCCCGTGCAGTGAGCTGCTGCTCGGCCGTGTTGCTGGTACTCTCCAGGAAATGGGGGGCGGGTGCTGCTGTGGCTGGGGGAGGGGTGAGGTGGACGGAAAAGGCCCATCAGTGAGGGGCTGCCCTGACCCAGCCTCACGCCTGCTCCCCGCTGGGTTCCAGGATGGCCAGGCTCCTGAGGGTGCTGAGGAGGGAGACGCTCAAGGTGGCCTCAGCGCCAGAGCCTGCGCGGAGCAGCCCCCACCTTCCGCAGGAGCAGAACGGCTCCTCTGGCCCTGCAGGCAGGGAAGCAGCTCCAGGCTGGGTTAAGGGCTGGAAGCTCCCAGTCTGCTGCCGGAAGAAACCCGCTGCCAGCGCGGGCGCTGAGGCGGGCGAGGCACCGGCCAGGCCCAGGCTGCGTCTGGGCAGGCGGGACCCGGACCAGGAGGGGAGACGGGCAGTGTGGCTCTGGGGCCTCCTGTGTGGAGGGAAACATCTGCCCCAGGAGCCCAGCCCCCAATCCCATCTGGGGGCGTCGCCCTGCCCGCACACTAAGGACCTTCCAGCCTCCTCAGAGCAGGAGCTGGAGGGTCCTAGTCCCAGCGCCCAGTCCCACTCGCCATGGGACAGCTGCACCTGGGACTCCAGCCGCAGCCAGGCCGACAGCTGCAGCGTCTCTGTCCCAGGTGAGGAGCCGGGCTGGGCTGAGGGAGGGCTGGGGAGGGGGCTGGGAGCATCCTGGGCCCAGGGGCTCTCCCAGTGCTCTGGGGGATCAGGTGTCTGGCCTGAGCCCCATGAACCCACTGACACCTGCAGCCATCACACAGCTGCCTTGCAGCTGGGGAAATTGCGAAGCTCGGGGGTGAGCGGAGAGCAGCAGCTGCAGCTACTTGGTTCCCAGATGCCGGGGGAGAACCAGCACCCGCACGGACTCCCAACCTATGGGTTGGGAACCCAACATGGGTCGCCATGTGATTTCCTAAGGGGCGCCAGCTGGGCAGCTCCAAGCCGCGTGAGTCTCTTTAAGGAGCCATTTGCAGCTCCCTCTGCTGTGGCCACTCACTCCTCCAGCTCCCAGTCCCTGCCCTGCAGCACTGAAACAGAACTCAGTGGAAGTGGTTTAACGTCCGGCAGGAGGGATCTGGACGTTAAACCCATTACATGGAGTCCATTGCAGCGTAGCGGGGCAGGGAACTGCCACACTGCAGGTGGAGGGAGGGCGTAGGAGGGCTGGGGGAGCCGTGCGGAGGAGGGGTGGCAGCCTGGTGAAATGCAGCAGGGACAGTAACAGTGCTCGTGCGAGGTAGGTCGGGGGCGATGTGGGCCTCTGAGGGGTTTAAGTCTAGGGGCGGCGGGGCGGTGTGAGGCTGCGAGGGGCTTACACCTGGGCTTGTGGGGGTCGGTGTGGGGCTATGAGGGGTTTAAGGCTGGGGACGGGGGGCAGTGTGGGGCTGCGAGGGGTTTATGCCTGGGGATGTGGGGGGCAGTGTGGGGCTGTGAGGGGTTTAAGGCTGGGGGGGTGGGGCTGCGAGGGGTTTATGCCTGGGGATGTGGGGGTCGGTGTGGGGCTGCGAGGGGTTTAAGGCTGGGGACGGGGGGCAGTGTGGGGCTATGAGGGGTTAAAGGCTGGGGATGTGGGGGGCAGTGTGGGGCTGTGAGGGGTTAAAGGCTGGGGATGTGGGGCTGCGAGGGGTTTATGCCTGGGGATGTGGGGGTTGGTGTGGGGCTGCGAGGGGTTTAAGGCTGGGGACGGGGGGCAGTGTGGGGCTATGAGGGGTTAAAGGCTGGGGATGTGGGGGGCAGTGTGGGGCTGCGAGGGGTTTAAGGCTGGGGGGGTGGGGCTGCGAGGGGTTTATGCCTGGGGATGTGGGGGTCGGTGTGGGGCTGCGAGGGGTTTAAGGCTGGGGACGGGGGGGCGGTTTGTGGCTTTGACCGGTTATGCCTGGGGCCAGGAGGGAGACTCCCGGCCATTTAAATTCCCTTGGGTCACCAAGTCTTACTTCAGTGGTCAAAATGGGTGGCCGACAGGAGCCCTCCTGGCAGCTGGCGTCACCCTGTCCCCTTCGCTCCGCACTGCGGGGGCCCCCAGGGGCTCGGCCAACGTGGAGCAGGCGCAGTCTGCTGAGTGGGGAGATGGCGACCTGGAGGAAGCTGCTCTGCAACATATCAGAGAGCATCTCCAGGACCGAGAAAAGGTGCAGACGTTCCCCAGCTGGCAGGAGCCCGAGCGTCCCACGCCTTCCCAGCGTCCCCACCCCCTGCAGGGGGACTGGGCCCTGAGGGTCGCCCACCCCGGTGGGGACCTTCCCCCTCCAGGATGTGGGACCCCAAGACAGGGTGCTTGTCACACACCCACTGGGATCTCCCCCCGACACTCCGGGCCCTGCCCCTGCTGCTGTAGCACTGCTGGGGACTTGGACACTGGACGGTTCCCCCCTGCCCCTGTGGAGGCCTGAGCCCTGCCACTGGTGTGGGTGGGGCAGGGAGGTCGCAGGCTAACAGGCTGTCTCTCCCCTCCCCACTCCTGGGGGCGCAGTACGAGGTGCAGAAGCTCCGGTTCCTGCAGGCCATCGGCCCCGTCTGTCTGGCTGCCCAGAGGCGAGGCCACAACACGCTGGAGCCGCATTGCTGGAAGGCGGCCGTGGTGGAGAGGCTCGTGGTGAGCGAGACGGTGTAAGGGGAAAGGAGGGGACACCCGGCCCTTGGGGTGGGGCTGGGGGTGCAACAGAGACAGGTATTGCTGGGGCTGAGCCCTGGGGAGGAGACAGGAGAAATTCGGAGCCTGATTGCTCGTGGGCAGTGGGAGAGTGAGGGGCTGCAGGGGGAGGGGGCAGCTGGGGACGAGGGAGGAGCTGGTCCCAGCTTGGGAGCTGGGAAGGGGCTGCATGGGGCAGTTCTGACAGGAGAAGGGGAGAAGGGGAAGGGGCTGAGCTAGGCAGGACCCTGGGGAGGAGGCCCCCTGTGCTGGGCAGAAAGGGAGCGGAGGAGCAGGAGGCGGGGGCGGGGGGATCCTGCTGGCTGGGGTGGGCGCTGGCGGTGGGACCTCCTGACGGGGATGTGTCCAGGGTCCCGAATCTCACACGCTCCTTTCTCTCCTCGGGGTCTCATAGGAGATCATTGACGAGGAGCCTGGAGACCCTCCATCCATTGCAGTCTTGGCCAATGCCCTCGTGGCTGCGGGCAGCCTCAGGTACTGAGCCCCTCTCACCCGACTCCTCCCCGGGGTGCTCTGGTCGCAGGCTGGGCATCGCTGCCCCCCTCGACCCTCCTCCCACAGGCAGCTCCTCTGGCAGAAGGGCCGGGGACGTGCTCTGTCTCCTGACTGGGCTCTTCCCTTCTCTCCAGAGCTGCTCTGGGGGCTTTGGGGAGGAGATACCTCCTGGGGACAGATCCAGATGAGCAGCAGTCTCTAGGCGAGAAGTGCTGCTCCTGCCCTGCCACTGTCTAGCTGTGTCTACACGTGCACGCTACTTCGAAGTAGCGGCACTAACTTCGAAATAGCGCCCGTCGCGGCTACACGCGCCGGGCTCTATTTCGAAGTTAACTTCGACGTTAGGCGGCAAGACGTCGAAGTCGCTAACCTCATGAGGGGATGGGAATAGCGCCCTACTTTGACGTTCAATGTCAAAGTAGGGACCGTGTAGACGATCCGCGTCCCGCAACGTCGAAATTGCGGGGTCCTCCATGGCGGCCATCAGCTGGGGGGTTGAGAGATGCTCTCTCTCCAGCCCCTGCGGGGCTCTATGGTCACCGTGGGCAGCAGCCCTTAGCCCAGGGCTTCTGGCTGCTGCTGTAGCAGCTGGGGATCCATGCTGCAGGCACAGGGTCTGCAACCAGTTGTCGGCTCTGTGGATCTTGTGTTGTTTAGTGCAACTGTGCCTGGGAGGGGCCCTTTAAGGGAGCGACTTGCTGTTGAGTCCGCCCTGTGACCCTGTCTGCAGCTGTGCCTGGCACCCTTATTTCGATGTGTGTTACTTTGGCGTGTAGACGTTCCCTTGCAGAGCCTATTTCGATGTGGTGCCGCGCAACGTCGATGTTGAACATCGACGTTGCCAGCCCTGGAGGACGTGTAGACGTTATTCATCGAAATAGCCTATTTCGATGTCGCTACATCGAAATAAGCTATTTCGATGTTGGCTTCACGTGTAGACGTAGCCTCTGTGTGGGAGGCCTTGGCATTCCCTGGCTCACGGCCTCAGCTTCCATTTTCCCTGACTAGGCACATGCCCAACTGGGAGATGCTTGGACAAAACATCTCCTGCCACCCGAAAACAGGGCCACGTGCTGCCCAAGTCTAGGGGTCCTCCACCTGAAAGCACCACGCCACTCACACAGAGCACGTCCCTTCTCCACGCTGAATTGCTTAAACAGGGGCGCTTAGGCTGCATCTGCTCTACGGCCTTATTTCGAAATAACACCCCTCCACACAAAAGGCATTTGCGATGGCGCCCAGCTGTTTGGAAATCACATTCGAGGCACACAGTGCCTGTTTCGAAAGAGTGCCGCTGGAGGCCCTGGGGCTTACTTCAAAATAGGCCTTATCCCTCCTGCAATGAGGTTTATCGGTTTCAAAATAACACACCCGCTATTCCAAGGGCGGCTTTCGGTCCCCCTGGCCCTTGTTGCATGCGAGTTACCGAGAAGCTACAAATAAGCACTGACGTCGAACCCCGGCGGCAGCGTGAGTTTGAAATAAGGGAGCTCGGAACAACTTACACAATTTACATACGTGATTTCAAACGAGGGCTGCAGTGTGGCCCTCGCCTAAAGGTTTATTATGAAAGAAAGAAAGAAAAGCTTGAAAAACAAATTTCAAAAGACTCCAGTGACACACCCCAATGCAAAGTTCCTGGGGCAGGTAGCAGAGCTAAAAGGACTGGCTGTCGTGTAAGCTTCTGGAATTCATCCTTTGTTAGGCTGGGTCATCGGTCCTGGTAGGCTCACCTCAGAGCACACACGCTCCCTACATGTAGAGCTTATATCTCACAGAGCTGGACGGGACCTCGAGAGGTCATCGACTCCAGTCGCTGCCCTCTCAGCAGGGCCAAACACCTTCCCTGACAGACAGTGTTTTAATCTCTTTGCCCCAGGCCCCTAAATGGCCTCCTCCAGGATTGAGCTCCCCACAAAGCACTGAGCGATCCCTCCCCACTCAAGCGATGACTTGGAACGAAGGCAAATGGGGGAACCTCTCCGGCCCTTTTCATACACTTGCCCATGTGGAGGGAAGTCCGTTGGTCTCCCGGGGTGAAAGTACCGCCCAAGATGTTGTTTGTCGCACGAGGAACTCACCTGTCCAGGCAGGACTCTGCAGCAGCCGTCACTGACACGCTGGTCCCGGCAAAGTGCCTCACATGAAGATGGGCACCACTCGAGCTGCATTGCCGTGAAGTGCTTCTGTTGGCATCAGTAGCCGCCCTTTCACAGCACACTGGCCAAGGCTGCTGATGTTCTCCCAAACGTTTGCAACACAAGTGCACAGCCACCACTGCTAACTTCACACCCCACAATGACACACATCTCAGCAGCAGCGGCGGGAGAATCAGGGACTCATACGCTTTCCACAGACACCTCCCTCGGAGCACTTGGCCCAGCGTTTGGTGCGCGCATAGAAGAGCGATTGCAACAAGGTTTTCAATGTTCACATCAGACTCCAATAACGTCGCCCAGGTTGTGCCGATTCCCTGGGGTTTCACATCCGTGTTGATGCCTGTCCCCTTCCACAGTGCACAGTCTGATCCCAGCTCTTCCCTCTCGGCAGCACCATGAAGCCGGCCTTGGAGGGAGAGCAAGAAACCCACCTCCTGCGCACTGCCCTGCACGCTGTGTGCACCTGGGACACCCAGCAGGACACCAGCCAAGGCCAGGCAGATCCTCCTCCGACCCCAACCTGCCAGGAGCAGGAGTGGCTGCTGCTCCCCAGTCCCTTGATTGGCTGGAGCTCCAGCGACAGACGGGGGTCTGAGAAGGACGAGGCTGCCAGGCTGGACCCTTCCCTCCAGGGGGATCACGTTACCCTCCTTGGGAGACCTTCCTTCCGGTGTTTTGCCCGGCAGCCGAGCTCCCATCCACAGCAGCTTTGCTGTTCCCTGCCCTGCTGCCTACAGCGCCCTCCGCAGGACCCTGCTCAGGGCCCATGTCCCCGAGCCAGCCCAGCGCCCTTGCTAACTGCCGGCCATGGGGCGGAATGGGCAGGGCCAGGCCGTGTCTTTGGGGGTCTCAACAGTACCGCCCAGGGAACCCTTTTCCCAGCTGTGGTGGCTGCAGCCCAGGTCCCTCACTCTGAGCCGCGGCTCTCCCTTGCTTTGCAGGCTCTGAACAAGACCTTACTGGAGAGCCTGGACTTCATGCTGGGGAGTCCCCACACACCGGCAGGCTCCACGACCTCTTGGAGGTGAGCCCAGGGGAGGGGCAGGGAAGGGGCCCTTTTCCCTGAGCTCACAGGAAGACTGGTCAGGAGAGCCTAGCAGCTCCGTTTCCCGTCTGTCCCCCTCGCTGGCTCCCCTCCCTGGCCTGGCCTTGGTCGGGTCAGTCAGGGCGATCCTGTGTCAGGCCCAGCCTCCTGCAAGGGCAGAGGAAGGAGCTGGGCGCCCAGCCAGAGCTCTGCCTGGGCCTGCTGAGCACTAAGCCCCTGATGGGCTTGAGGGGCGAGAGTCTGAACCCCCCCGTGAGAGCCAGGAGCTGGGCTCAGAGAAGAGCCACCGGCACCTTGGGAGGGACACAGGAGCGTCCCAGGGAATCAGCCCTTCTCGGCGATGGGACCTGAGATCCCTGGGGGCGACAAACCCCTTGTGAAGCTCTGCCGTCCCGGCCTCGGCTCTTCCACCCTGCGCACAATATCTCAGCCCCTAGGGCTGGGGCCGGGCTGGTTTGCACAGCACGGGCCCTTGCCCAGTGATCCTGACCTGCCTCCTCCCCCCACAGCACCTGGACTTCTGGCTGGTGTCCCGGGTGCCCCAGGAGCGAGCCAGGGCCCTCCACTGCAGCGCGGCCCTGCTCAGAGTCGCCGCCACCCTCCCGGCGTTTGACGTAAGTGACCTCCGAGCCCAGCGCTGCCTGCCAGGGCTGGAGGTGCTGCCGGGGCGGCGCCGTGGAGCATTTTGCTGGCGAGGCAGAGTCGGAGTCCTGCGGGGGGCAGAGGGAAGGAGACTCCTGGCTCAGGGACACTGGGAGCTGAGAAGTTGATGCTGATGGTGTCCCCTCTTCTCTCTTCCCCGTTAGAACTCAGCCGAGTTCCCAGAGCTGGGCCACCATGCAGCTCATCTGCCCCTCTTTATTGGAGACCCATCTCCACACATCCACCGACTGGCTCGGGAGGGTGTGTACAGACTCTACCAGCTGCTGCTGCACCACAGGGGTAAGGAACCCAGCTGGGCCATGGGACCCAGGGGTGCACCGAGAGTGATCGCTGAAGGGTGCTGGGACCTCCATCCACTTCTCTCAGACTGAGCCAGGAGGGGGGATGTGTCACTTCTGTCTCCGTCCTGCTGTGCCCCCTGCCATTCGACGGGGCCGGGATGCAGGGAGGGCTCTGCCCACTGAGCAGCCATCAGTGGGAGGGGAAGGACTCACACCCTGCAAGCAGAATGACCCGGGTGTGTCTCTCCCAGGGCTCACCATCCACCAAGCAGAGGACTTGTGGTGCCGGGACTGGGAGTTGGACAGCTGGATCCTGGACTTCCAGAACACCATCCGGATGGGAGAAGTAAGGACACGCAGACAGGGCAGGACAGGCGCAGGGGGCAGGGCTGGCTGGCTTCCAGGGGTGGTTAGAAGTTACCGGTGTGGGGCAGTCTCTGGACTCCTTAGCGCTTGTCACCTTGGAACAGGGTTGCAGGTCAGTCCTGAATTTCCTCCACAGGTCCCGCCACCCACGGGACATTTTTGCATCAGTGGGGGATGTGGGACTTGTACGGGAAATTTCATCCGCAGCTGGGGCTGCTGGCAGGGCCGTGGGCCTCCCCCCTCCACAGGCCTGTGGGGTGCCCCCCTCCTCCCAGTTTTCAGAAAACTGATGCAGGACAGGCAGCCATGCTGGATACCTGGGGGCTGGGGCAGCCTGTCCCGCAGAAGATTTCCAAAACCCCACCTTGGGAGAAAGGGGCTTCCCTGAGCCAGGCGCCCCTGAGAGCCGCCCGGGAGCGGCTGCCGCTCTCTGCCTCTGCCCCAGGGCCGCCAGTGGGTGAGGCTGTTCTAGTCCCCTGGATTTGGAGCCTGGATCTGGGCTGTCGGCTAAAGCCTCCCACCCTCTGGGTTTTAGGTCTTTGGGAAGCTCCTGTCGGCGCAGCAGCGGTGGTATTTCCTCCAGGCGGCGGTGCTGGCCGTGCACTCCCCCCTGGTGCGCGTCAGCCAGGCCAGGCTGCTCGTGGCCTCCTCCCTCCTGCAGCAAGCCCGGCAGCTGAGGGGCAACACGGTGAGCAGCCGAGGAGAGGCAGGAGACTGAGGCAGGGCTGGGGCCTCCTTCCCCTTCCGGCCATGTGCTGGCCTGGCAGCTGGGAGCCTGGTGGGAGTGAGCCAGAGCAGGTGCTGCTGGGAGGGGAGGGGGATTCTCCAGCACTGCTGGGGGTTGGGGGCAGGAGAGCCCCATATGCCCTCTGGAGCCTCTCCCGCCTGCCCCACAGGCCCCACCCAGGTCCCCGTCACCTGAGCGACCAGCCAGGGTTACTCCCAGCTAGCAGCTGGGAGGCCCAGGAGTGACTGTGGCTGGCGACTGGGCAGGCCAGGCTGAGGCCCAAGGGCAGGGAGAGCTCGTCCTGCTGCTGCAAGGCCAGGCCGTGCTGGAGAGAACAGGGGGGCGGGCGGGAGGCTAAGTCAGCAGGGGCGTCCCACCCACCCCATCCCCAGGGCTGTCCCCCTGGGCCTTCAGCATTGGCCTCTGGGGTGACCTGGGGAAAGGCCTGAGACTCCCCCCACCACCCCCACTTCCCTGCTGGCAGAACCCTCCTGTCCCCGGCTAGCGCCCCGGGGGTGAGGCTCTGATCACATGGGCTGTGCCCTGGGGTGGGAGGTGGAAGAGCTGTCAGGGGCACTGGGGAGAGTCACCCTAGGGGTGGGGGGCTCACACGGGAGCTGACGAGCGGAGAACAGGCCTCCAAGCTGAGCTCAGGTGGGTGAATCCCTCCCTCAGCCGGGGCGGGTGGAAATGCTGCTGGTGCCAGGTGCCCCCTGACTCCTGGGGGCGACGAGTCTCTGACGGGTTCTCATTCCCTTGCAGGCGGCAGACACGAGGGATAACGTACTGCACGAGGGATAACGTACAACACGAGGGATAACATACAACACGAGGGATAACGTACTGCACGAGGGATAACGTACAATACGAGGGATAACGTACTGCACGAGGAATAACGTACAACACGAGGGATAACGTACTGCACGAGAGATAATGTACTGCACGAGGGATAACGTACTGCACGAGGGATAACGTACTGCACGAGCTACACGTCCTCCGCCGCTCGCACCCGCTGCCCATGGCCCTGCAGGGGCTGTGGCCCTGAAGGAGCCAGTGGCGACCGTCCCTCCTCGGCTGACTGGCCGTGGGGAGCAAGAAGGAGGGAAATGACCCCCAGTCTGCTCTGCCATCCTATCGTCTTCCATCCCCTGCTCACCTTCACCGCCTCCGGCTTCCCCTTTGGCCCCTTGTGTTTGAAGAACCCTTTGTGTTGTCTTTAACTTTCCTTGCCAGCTGTAATTCCTTCCCACTCCCAGCCCCCTTCTGCTCTTACCCAGAGACACCACTGCCCTCCCAGAGCTAGGAATGGAACCCAGCAGTCCTGGCACCCCCCAAAGGCCCTCGACTCTGCCCCCCAGAACTCACGATCTGCGGTTTGCTAGGCTTTCCTTCCGGCTCAAGGGTCTGGATCTTGAAGTCCAACCTGAGAGTACTGCTGCAGCTGTCCGTGTAGTTGTCCTCGTGGGGACCAGAAGAGGGACAGAGAGTGATGGGGGCAGGGGCAGCCAGGCAGTGCCTCCAGTCTTCCCCAGATCAAGTGCCCCCTGACACAATACCCCTTGACCCACAGCCATCACGGTGTCCCTGTGCTCCCCATTCCAAAGCCCTTGGGAATTTCACAGAACCAAAAGCTAAGAATGTGTTTCCCTCTGCTCCAAAGCCAACCACCCTAGCGAAAACAGAATTTCCATCAACTATTAGCTATATAGGGGCTAGGACACAGAGATGAGCAGCCCCAAAGGCCTTCTTGGAGAAGACAGTGGTTTTAGCGCAGTAAGATGCACAAGCCCACAACCCCTCGTGTTCATGCCACCTAGTATTTTTATTATGTCAGGTGGGGAAACTGAGGCAGTGACTTGCTGAAGGGCTCACAACAAGAGGCTGACTGGGCTGGGAAGAGAAAGCAAACAAAAAAAAAAAAAAAACCTTGGCACTCTCTCCCTCCTGGGGCATGGAGAGCAGATGAGAGAGAGAGCGTCCCTGGGGGTGTTACTATAATACAGCTCAATGGAAATGTACAGCACCTGGCACAATGCGGGCTGCTCAGGGAAAGGCTTCTGCATACTACTTTGATCCACCTAATAATCATTGCTGAGACAGTGAAGCGCAGCAAGAGGAAGGGTCTCCCAGCTCTGGAGTCTCCAGCCAGGAGGAGTTTGAACAAGCAGTCGCTGTTGGAAGATGGGAGGGTGACTTCCTGCAATGCCTTGGTGCAGTTTAATCCAAACTGACGGAAATTTTTGTTATGAAAAAGCCCTGTTCTGCATGTATAAGAAAGTAGGTCTGTAGAATGTATCATCTTTATTCATTGGTGTGTAAATGTGAATACAGAGACATAAAAACAGTAACATTTCAACATTTTTAATGAAATGGATGAACCTGAGCAGCAGCCAATCCAGCTGCACCCTTCTTAGGTAATTCCAATCTTCCCTCAAGGGCCTGCCCCCTGGATCTAGTCCTGCCCCTCTCCACTGAGGCAGAACTGAGGGCTGATCTACACTTACGTGGATGCTCTGCAGTCGATCTTTAAGAGTTCGATCTTGTCACATGTTAAGGCGTAGCAAAATTGCCCTCTCTGGGCTTGGCTGTTGACCCCGTTGTCCGTGCTGTCGCATGAAATGAGGGATGCCAGCATGAGCCTGAAGAGTCCTGGACGACCCTAGGGCAGAAAGTCTATTCTGATGTGTCAGTTCTGGCTACACTAATGGCATAGCTAGAATTGGGTATCTGAGATCAAGTTTGTTCCCTAGTGTAGTGTAGTGTAGTGTAGTGTTCCCTAGTGTAGTGTACCGAAAGTCTACTTAGACCTGCCCTGCCAGGAGTTAAGAACATAAAAACAGCCACACTGGGTCAGACCAAAGGTCCATCTAGCCCAGTGTCCTGTCTTCCAACAGTGGTCAGTGCCACTTGCCCCAGAGGAAATGAACAGAGCAGGTCATCATCAAGAGATCCTTCTGTCACCCAGTCTCCATTCTGGCAAACAGAGGCCGCGGACTTTATTCCAGGCTCAACTGCCTAATAGCCATTGTCCAAACTGTTCTTTAAAAACTCCATCGACAGCGATTCCACAAACTCCCTTTGACACCTATTCCAGAGGTTAACATTCCTGAGAGTGGCAAAGTCTTCCCAACTGTGGAGTTAGGAACTAAACTGTAGGCATGGCTGTGTCAGCACTAGGATATCCTTGGTAAGATGGTGTAGGTGCACTTGGTCCTGCCTCAGCACAGGGACCTGAACTTAATAACTTCTCAAGATCCTTTTCAGTCCTATGTGGTATTTATTTATTTATTCTGTTCTCACATGTTCAGCTCCACTCATTTCTTCTGGAGATAAGCACCCAGCTTTCCTTGCTTCCACCCCTCAGTCACTGCTCCAGATAAGTTAAGTCCCCAAAGCCATTTAGCATTTAAATACAAGGTTTAAACTGCAGTTTTCCAGAAACAGACTGGAAACCCATAAAAGAAAAGTTAGCTCAACAGACATGCACATGCCAGTGCCAAAGTAAGCATTGCTCACGCCGGGACTAGAGGTGCAGGCCATTGCAAGATTATTCAGATTTACTGTGCGGTAGATGCTTAACTTGTTTCTGACAATCAAAGGCACTTGCAGTGAGATAGGTTTCTGAGCGGTGCATCCTCAAGAAAGTGTTTGTGGGCAGACTGCACCCTTCCAACACAGGCTGCTCCTGGGCAATGTTTCCCTTTAGACAAGTATCAGAGAGGTAGCCAAGTTAATCTGTATTTTCAAGAACAACAAGAACTTCTATGGCACTTTGTAGACTAAGGGATATTTTGGAGCATAAGCTTTGGTGGGCAAGGACCAGCTTCGTCAGATGCATCTGGTAAAGCAGGTCTTTGCCCACAAAAGCTTATGGTCCAAAATATCTGTTAGTCCATAAGGTGCCGCAGGACTTCTTGTTCCCTTCAGATGAGGTGCTTTACTTCCAACATGTGGACAGCTGCTAGACACACGGTGAGCCAAAGAACACCTTCTAGTTTTGGTTTATGCTGAAGCTTGTCAGTTACAAGCATACATGCTCATCTAGATGCCTTACAGCGTCTTGGAACTTTCCTAGAAAGGACAGTCTTGTGCTTAAAGCACACCCCCAGGAGCTAGGATATCTGGGGTTTACACTCAGCTCTGCTACTGATTTTCTGGGTGACCTTGCAGTACTTCATCCGGCTGCAAGATGGCAGTAAAATACCTAACACTGGCAGCAGCCAAACAAAGAAACTAAATTCTATTTGTTCTACTCAGTACACAGACGTGAATCCAGAAGAGCTGCAACAGTGTCAACGCGCTTGGTTTGGATTCCATCCAAATCGCACATTATTGTAATCTGTGTTTGATGAGTATTTTGTTTTACTGAAGGCCTTGCAGTCTTTAATGTGTTTACCCTTTCAACACACCTGTGATGTGTGTTGAACATTATCCCTGTTTTAAAGATGGAGAACGAGGCACAGAGAAATGGAGCAATTTGCTCCAGCTCATATAGAATGTCTGGAGCAAAACTAAGGTGGGGGGCTTTGTTGTCACCCAAACTCTATGCTTGTGCCCTAACCCTGAGAACATCTTTCATACTCTCTTAAAATTATGGCCATTTCGGCTTTTATCTTGTGATGTTACACTTCAAAAATTACCCTTCTATCTGCAAGAACAAGAAGAAGTCCTGTGGCACCTTATAGACTAACAGATATTTTGGAGCATAAATATCTATTCGTGGGTAAAGACTCACTTCATCAGATGCATGAGTGGAGGGCGCAGGACTTCATGTTCTTGAAGATACAGACTAACGCAGCTACCTCTCTGATATTTTTCACCTTCTGTCTGCAATTTTTCTGAGACGAGGTGGGAGAATTTTTTATGTAATATTGCTGCAAACAATAGTCAATGACCATTCTTGAAAGTTACACTCCAGTCATGCACAATCTATTCATTAATTGCATATATTTGAGAGAACTTTCTGCTCTTGCTGTTTATGTGAGTCATTTAGACAGCAAGAAGAGAGGGGATATTAATATTTTTAAAGAAGGCAAAGATATTTGTAGAATGACAAAAACTTGCCAAAGGATGAGGGCAGGCAGTATTATTATAATTGGAGTGTGTTAGCACAGATGAGCCCCAGTCATGGGACTCCATTATGCTAGGCACCGTTCGACAGCTGAGAACAATGGTCTCTGTTTTAAAGGGCTCTCCACTTTTAATTCCGCTTGTCACTAGACCAGGTCAATTTCAATGTGATAGCACCCACTTTACAGCCCTCTATGTTACTGCTGACTGGAGTCTGTGCCACTCCTGGCTTACGTCCTTTTAATTACAGCAAAAAGTTGGAACTTAAGTAGTTCGTTCATGGTTTCTACGACACTTAATGCTTCCATTGAATAAAATCAATTTTATAGGATTATTCAAACTGTATTATGCAATACTGCTGCATTGTTTAGCATCTTAAAACTAAGTGTGGAATCCAGGTAGGGAGGAATTAAATAAATTGAGTTCCATGGAGCACACACATCCTTAAAAGCCAAGCTCCCAAGGTGAATGCTAAAAGTCTCCATTAATGCTAAATGTATATGATATAATAAACCATTGAGAGAAGATGGTTCAGGCGCTCATACTCGCCCTGGCTTGCAAAGGGCTCAATCAAATGGAAGAGGGGGAATCACTCAAAACCAATAAAAGGAACGGCTTTTCCTCATAGGGCAGTCCATCTGGAACTCATTCGCCTCCAAATTCTCATAGGCTGTGTCTGGACTAGCCCCCAACTCCAGGGAGGGGTTGGTAATTAGGGTGGTGGGAGATTACCAATGAAGTGCTGCGGTGCATATGCAGTATTTGATTAGGCTAAATCTCCCCTGCGGCAACTTCGAAGTGTGAAACTTGCATGTAGGCGTGGGTCAGCTGCGGGTACTTCGACATTCCTTTACTCCTCGAGGAACTGGGGCATAATCTGACCTGTAACATGATGGATCAGGAGGAAACTGCCACTGCAAGGCCTCTGCCTCCATAGCAGCTGATGTTGACAACTATGGAAGATCCAGTCCCGACCCAGGCAGGCCACTACTCTCATCTGGTCAGTTGCTTTCCGTACTTCTAACAAGTCTGGTAAAAGGAACAAAGCAATGCTTCTCCAGAAGCTGGACTCACTTCGCATGGTTGGTTTCTGTTTTAAGTTGGTGTAGGAAACCTTCTGTGGGTTGGGGGCTACTGACCCATAGACAAATCAGTTGGGGACCACACAACTGAGATAAAAAAAAACAAAACAGGATAGTGCAGGAGTGGGCTGTGGACAGGGGACCTGGGCAGGAGTGGGGTGCAGGAGTGGACTAGGGTTAGGAGGAGAAGGTGGGTGGGAAGAAGCCCAGAAGCAGGTTGGGTGCATGGGTGTAGGTGGGAGAAAGGATGCAGGAGGGTTCGGGGTGCGGAGTCTGGAAGGGAAAGGTCAGGGTGGGGTGAGGGGTCTGGGAAGGAAGGAGCAGGAGTAGGGTGCAGAGTTGGGGTGGGAAGGATGGTGCAGGAAGAAGGTAGGGGTGCTGGAGTGGTCAGGGGGCACAGGGTCTAGGCAACAGGCATGCACTTTAACAGACTCCTAGGCAACGGTCAGCATTTATGCCACTGCCTATATTTGTCCAAGACAGTTTGGCAACGTGAGAGTAAAGTCACAGAATCATACAACAACAGAGCTGGAAGAGACCTAAAAAAGCCATCAAGTCCAGGCCCCTGCCCTAGGCAGGACCAAACCCAACAGATCAGACCAGCCAGGGCTTTGTTGAGGCAAGACTTAAACACCTCCAGGGACGGAGACTCCACTACTTCCCCGGGTAGACGATTCCAATGCTTCACCACCCTCCTAGTGAAAAAGTTTTTCTTAATGTTCAACCTGGACCTTCCCAGCCACAACTTGAGACCATTATTCTGTGTTCTGCCATCTGTGACCACTGTGAACAGCCTCTCTCCAGCCTCTTTGCAGCCTCCCTTCACTAACTTGAAGGCTGTTTTCAAGGCCCCCCTCAGTCTTCTCTTCTGCAGACTAAACAGTCCCAATTCCCTCAACCTTTCTTCATAGGTCATATGCTCCAGCCCCCTAATAATTTTGGTTGCCCTCCACTGGATCCTCTCCAGTGTATCCACATCCTTCCTATAATTGGGGGCCTAGAACTGGACACAGGATTCTACATGCAGCCTCACCAAAGCTGAATAAAGGGGAATAATCACTTCTCTGGATCTACTGGCAATGCTCCTCTTGATGCAACTTAATATGCCATTAGTTTTCTTGGCTACAATGGCCACTGTTGACTCATGTCCAGCTTCCCGTCCACTACAACTCCCAGGTCCTTTTCTGCAGAACTACTACTGAGCCAGTCGGACCCCAGCCTGTAACAATGCTTCGGATTCTTCCGGTCTGAATGCAGGACTCTGCACTTGCCCTCATTGAACCTCATCAGATTTCTTGCAGCCCAGTCTTCCAATTTGTCTAAGTCAGTCTGGACCCTGTCCCTACCCTCCAGCGTATCTACCTCTCCCCCTAGCTTAGTGTCATCCGCAACCTTGCTGAGGGTGCAATCCAACCCCTCATCCAGGTCACTGATAAATATGTTGAACAGAACAGGACCCAGAACCAAACCTTGGGGCACTCCACTAGAAACCAACCGCCATCCCGACATTGAGCCGTTGATCGCTACCCGCTGGGCCCGACCTTCTAGCCTGCTTTCTATCCATCTTACTGTCCATTTATCCAATCCATATTCCTTTAACTTGCTGACAAGAATATTGTGGGAGACCATAACAAAAGCTTTGCTAAAGTCAAGATAAATCACATCCATTGATTTTCCCCTATCCACAGAGACAGTTATCTCATCGTAGAAACTGATCAGATTGGTCAGGCACGATTTGCCCTTCATGAATCCATGCGGACTATTCCCGATCACTTTCCCCTCCGCCAAGTGCCTCAAAATGACTTCCTTGAGGACCCTCTCCATGATTTTTCCAGGGACTCACGTAAGACTGACCGGCCTATAGCTCCCTGGATCATCCTTCTTCCTTTTTTAAAAGATGGGCACTACATTTGCCTTTTTCCAATCATCCAGGATATCTCCTGATCTCCACGACTTTTCAAAGATAACGGCCAAGGGCTCGTCAACAACATACGCCAACTCCCTCAGAACCCTCGGATGAATTAGGTCCGGGCCCATCGATTTATGTACATTTAGCTTTGTTAGACAGCTCCTAACCTGTTCTTTCCCCACCAAAGGCTGTCTACCTCCATCCCACAATGCATCACTTATCACATTAGTCCAGGAGCTGTCTTTGTCCATGAAGACAGAGGCAAAGAAAGCATTAAGTACTTCAGCTTTCCCTACATCATCTGTCACTGGGTTACCTCCCTCATCCAGGAGGGGCCCCACACCCTCTCTGATCACCTTCTTCTTGCTAACCTGCCTGTAGAAACTTTTCTTGTTATCCTTCACATTCCTCACGAATCGCAATTCCAGTTGTGCTTTCACCTTCCTGATAACTGCCCTACGTTCTCGAGCTATATGTTTATGTCCCTCCCTAGACATTTGTCCAAATTTCCACTTTTCGTAAGCTCCCTTTTTGTGCCTAAGTTTTCCAAGGATTTCCCCAGTAAGCCAGTCTGGTCTCCTACCATATTTACTTCTCTTGCTGCTCATTGGGACAGTTTCTTTCTGCGCCTTCAACAGGGCTTCCTTAAAATACTGCCAGTTTTCCTGGACTCTGTTTCTCTTCATGGTAGCATCCCAGGGGACTCTGCCCATCATGTTCCTGAAGGAGTCAAAGTCTGCTTTTCTGAAGTCCAAGGTGTGTAATTTGCTGTCCTCTTTCCTTCCTTTGATCAGGATCCTGAAGTCTACCATCTCATGACCACTGCTTCCCAGGTTTTCCCCACCTCTATCTTCCCTATTAGTTCCTCCCTGTTTGTAAGCAGCAGGTTGAGCCACACGTGACCTCTGATTGGGTCCTTCAGCACTTGTACCAAGAAGTGATCCCCAACATTCTCCAGAAACTTCCTGGACTGCTTGTGTACTGCTGTATTGCTCTCCCAACAGATGTCAGGGTGATTAAAGTCCCTTGTGATAACGAGAGCCTGTGTAACTTCTCTCAGTTGTCCAAAAAAAGCCTCATCTACCTCATCATCCTGATTTGGTGGCCTGTAGCAGACACCAACCACCACACCTCCAGTGCTGCCTACACCACTAAGCTTGACCCATAGATTCTCAACAGGCTTTTCTCCCTCTGTGTACTGGAGTCCCAAGCAATCATAGTGCTCTCTTACATGCAGTGCAACTCCTCCTCCTTTTCCCCCTTGCCTGTTCTTCCTGAACAGTTTATACCCTTTCATGGCAGCGCTCCAGTCATGCGAGTCATCCCACCAAGTCTCTGTTATTCCAATCAAGTCATAGTTCTTGGACTGGGCCAGGGCTTCTAATTCTTCCTGCTTGTTACCCAGGCTTCTGGCATTGGTGTACAAACACCTTAGATAACCAGTCGATGTCCCTGCCCTCTCTACTCGAACCAGGAGTCCACTTTTGTTGTACATTCCTCTTTGCATTTCTTCCCGGCCTCCAAGTTCCTTTCTCCCATCAGGGTTTTGGTCACCGTTCCCCAGCAAATCTCATTTAAAGCTCTCCTCACTAAATTTGCAAGCCCACTTGCGAAAATGCTCTTTCCTCTCTTGGTTAGGTGGACCCCATCTCTCCCCAATAATCCTTGTTCCCAGAACAGTGTCCCATGATCAAAGAATCCAAAGCCCTCTCTCCAACACCACCTGCGTAACCATGCATTTACTTCCTTCATTCGACGGTCCTTACCTAGCCCTTTCCCTTCGACAGGAAGGATGGACGAGAACATCACTTGCACTCCAAATTCTTTGAACCTTCTTCCCAGCACCGCATAATCTGCAGTAACCCACTCAAGGTCATTCTTGGCCATATTGTTAGTTCCCACATGCAGAAGTAGGAAGGGGTAGTATTCTGAAGTTTTGAGCAGTTTTGTAAGGCTCTCAGTCACATCCTGAATTCGAGCTCCCAGTAAACAGCACACCTCATGAGATTCCAGGTCCGGTCAGCAGATGGGTGGTTCAGTTCCTCTTAGGAGGGAGTCCCCAACCACTACCACCTGTCTTTTTCTTATGGGGGTGGTGGTCATTGAACCCGCACCCCTAGGACTACACATCCCATGTCTTGCAGTAGAAGCAGTTCCCTTCCGATTTTTTCCCAGTGAGGGTCCTTCCAAAGCATTCACCACCGCAGAACCGGTGGAGAGTGTCTGAAAGTGATTACTTATCTCTATATCAATGGGGGACTCGTGTATTGGCCTTATTTTTCTTCTAGAAGTTACATGCTGCCAGTTCTCTGCTTCATCCCTTCTCACCCTCCCCGGTTCTTCTGCCTGCTGTGCTTGCAAGATTAAACTCTCCCTTCTGTCAAGGAAATCCTCCTCCTCCTCGATTGAGTGTGGGGTCAACACTTGAGCCTCCAGTCCTCTAATTTTTTCTTCTAAAATGGAAACCACCTTGTACTTAGTGCAGATGAAATCCCTACTTTCCTTGGGAAGGAAGACAAACATGGCACATCCCAAGCAGGCAACAACAGCAGACCTGTCACTATCCATGCCTGCCATCCTAGAACAGTGATTTAAAGAAAGGCAAGGGTCCCTGGCCCCTTCCAAACCCCCATCTCTAAACTCCCTGTTCACAAGCTCACCTGTTCACTTGGACACTGCTTTATAAAACCCTGAACTGCCTCAAAGTCCCTCTCCTTACTGAGGCTCAGCCAATCAGCAGAGGCTTCTAGATATCAAGCTTATTTAGAAGCCAACAGTTTCCAGCTGCCAGTCCCAGTCCACCCTCCGGGGAGGGGCAGAGAGGCGGGGGGCAGGAGAAAAAAAAACCCACACACCACAGAGCAGAAAAACTCCACAGCCACAGCCAGAAAGCCCCAAACACAACACGCCTGGATTCTAGTCCTCCCACCAGCACTAATAAGAAATGTATCTTCATGCCACCTGGACCAGGGAAGGCACCTGACAGGGATTCACTTGCCCCTGCCTTCTGTCTTCATCTGGTGCAACAAATTCACTGTCTGGGTACCTATGGGGTAGCTCAGCAAAGATTAGCTTTCAACTTACATTCTGAAGGGGAATGTAGGGACAAGATGAACAGCCTCTCCACTCTCATTGCTGCAGGTGACATTAGGCTTTTACTCACTTTGAGATATACTTTCCAGCTATAAATAGGGCAGCAGGACCTCCCATCCAGGCCCCACTGCTCAGCAATATGTCTAGACTGGTTTACTACCCTATTTCTCAAGCAGATTTTACTGGTATCTAGAAAGGCTGCATTGAACCTAGGCCCAGCCAGAATTTAGTCTGTGGAAAGCTTGCTTACCTAAACCAGACCCTTGGTAATAAATGACTCAGCAAGCAAAATCCCACCCCCTGCCAAGGAAATTGAAGCGATCAAGTCTCCGATTCTATGACCTCATCCAATATTCTACTGGTTTACTCTTGTCAACACAGCAACTGTGCCCATGTGTGGATGAAGACAGGGAATACCTGTTATTGCAACCAGAGACCCTTTGAGGAGTCAAAGAAAATAGATCCAGTAATCCTCCGGTATGCGCGATTTCCATTTGTGCTTAACTTGCATGAGCACAAATTAACTCCAAATTGAAAGCTCTCCAGCCCCACCAGCCCAGCAGGATGGATGATCAGTAGCTAAACGTCTAGCTGAGGAGTGTCCAACATGTGGCCCACGTAGCTTTTTAATCTGGCCCGCAGAACCGGCAGCACTGCTATTTTCAAAAGGCGGCTGTGCAGCTCTCAGTGCTGGGTATGACTCAGCTCGGCTCTTGAGGCTCTGCTGAGTCACCAGGGGTGGGATGGAGGGTATGTGGATGTGTGGGGGAGTTGAGGCTATTTTCTGTTTGGTCCCCAGAACATGTAAAAAATTGTCTTGTGGCCCCCAGTGAAAAAAGGTTGGACACCCTGATCTAACTGAACACATTAGTATTGTAAAGTTGGCTCCAGTCAATGTAACACTGTGTACCACCAAAATGAGTGCAAGCCACGCTTGACATAAGTGACTGATATCCAGATATGTCACAACAATAGAACCTCAGAGATAACAACCAGTTACAAACTGACTGGTCAACTGGACACTATGTGAAACAAAGGAACCAATCAGCAAGCAGCAGAAAAAAAGCAAATGTACAGTACTGTCCCTGTATTGCAGTGGCTCCCAAACTCTTCAGCATCACGCCCCCTCTTTGACAGACCCTCATGCTCCCCACCATCATTCAACCGCGCTTTTAAAATTAATCTATTCATAATTTCAAGTTTTAAAAGATAAAATTTTTAAATAAAAATTTTATATCATTAAAAATAAGCAAATAGTTTCTTAGCCCATAAATTTAATAAAAATGTCATTTAACATCAGAAAGAGCAGAAACAAAACAAATTTAACATGAAGGATTATGCATTTTCTTCACAAGTTGGAAATCCGACATCTGAAAGACAAAATTACACAATGCAAATCATTTTTGACATCCAGTCCATTTCTGTTTCATTTTTAATGTGACTGAACTTGAAAAGATTTTTCACAAAGGTATGTTGATGAAAACGGAAGAGCTTCTTCTCCCACTTTTGAGTACATTGGGAAATTTTATCAAAAATACCTGCAAGCTCAAGTTTTCAAAATTATCATCTGCACTTGAACCATTTTATTGCGAGTGCTTGTTCTTACAATACTTCTGGCAATGAATCAACATCAACTTTGAAACAATTGTGTACTAATTTCTGAATGGGGGTTGCCAGAAAAGTTGTCTGAAAAACAGCAGATGAATTTGTCAGCAAGGCAGTCCAGATGAAACACAACTGTATTCTTCACATCCTCTTTACAAAGTTTTGGAAACCTTCATTTTCAGAAAGTGATGAAAATGTTGGAAAACATGAAATATTAGGCATTTGAGCTTGTTTTCAACATTTCCAAACCTGGATTTTTTTCCATAAATGCTTTGGTGGCATCGTGATGCACTATGTTTGCAACATTGTCTCTTTGCAGCTCCAAATTGAGATTGTTCAAAGATTCAAAAATATTCACAAGGTATGCCAGTGAAAGTTGAAATGCTTGGTTTGTAAACTCACAAAATAACACCTTTTTCTGTTACTTGTGGAAAATTACCATGTCATCTTTCAGTTCAAAGAATCTCAAAAGCATGTTCCCTTTTGGAAAGCCATTGTACCTCCACATGAAACCAAAGCTTTATGATCTGCTCCCAAACCTGCACAAAGAGCTACAAAAAGTTGTATATAAAGCACTTGCCTTCACAAAATTGACAACTTTGATGGCCAAATTTGAGTCACATAGGTTATCTGGAAGGGTTTTAGCAGGCAACACTTGTCTGCATATGACAGTGAGTTGTAGTTACAGCTGGATTTTCTTCTCTCACCATCACAAATCCACAGCAAACACCGAGCATTGCTGGAGCACCATCAGTGCATACACCAACCAGTTTTCCCCCATGAAAATCTATTTTCTTAAAAAAAATGCAGAAATCATTTTCATAACATCAAAAGCCTCACTCACCAGGCTGGGACAGAAGGTAGGGGCTTTGGGGTGGGAATGAGGGATTTGGGTGTGGGAAGGGGTGAATAAGTTCTCAGGGGGGTGAATTTCAGTGCAGGAAGAGATTGAGAAGGGGCTGCTGGCTCAGTGAGCTCCGGGCTGGAGTTGTGTTCAAGTGCTGAGCAAACCACAGACTTGCAGATGCAGTTCAGGTTGGGGTGTATGAGGGGCTCAGGGCAGGGGGATTGGGAATATGATGGGCTCAGCACAGATTTGCAGCGTGGATTGTGTAGTAGTGTTGTGGCAGAAGACTGGTTACATGAGAGGCTCAGAACAAGGGGATCTGGCGTATGATACCTCAATACTGAGCCTATATGTCGGATGCAGGGGTTATGCTGGGGCCAGATGGGGCTTGTTAGCTAGGCTTCATTTTTAATTATGTCCAAGACAAACCATTTCAGCATTGTCTACTTATGTGAGAGGTAGGGAACTTGTACTCATGGGGGTCTTGCTGAGGGTGAGCTTGGCTGGTAGCTGGGGGTCCTGCAGCAGCAGGCTAAGACTGAGTCTTAAGTGCATGTGCTGCTTCCCCTACCCAGCCAGCACATTTCCTGAAAAGCCAGGTCTGGTAACTTCCTTCCACCTGCTGCTTCCTGTGCACTGGGGGCAGGGGAATGGGAGTCCTGGGTCCACACTAGCTCCAACTGCTGAGGCAATGCATGCCCAAGACTCCCACTCAAACCTCCCCCCCTCCCCCAGAGGAAGGTGGCAGGCAGAAGTCATCAATGAGCAACAGAACTGGCTTTCCAGGAAATGCACTGGCTGTCTGGGGAGACAGCTGCAGGACTCTTCCCTCCCCACCACCCCATAGGAAGCCAGCACTACCATCCATTTTTGCAGGATAGTGCCAGCACAGGCTTTCTTGGAGTGGAGAGGATTGATGGGGGGTTGTCTCACCATGTGTCCCCCTGGAATTTCTTCATGGTCCCCAAGGAGGCACGCCCCCCAGTTTGGGAACCTATGCTGTATTGCATCTTCAGTACAGGCATTTCTAGGATGCCCGTCACCAGCCCTACAACCTCATGGCAACCCACTTACAGCCAGGAAGGGAAGATGCTTGAGATTTGCAGGCAAAGCTGTATAGCTGCTGGCTAATGGCCCCAGATAGCTGGAGGAGGAGCACCACTGAAGTCTGCACGGCCTTCCTTAGTTATTGGGTATGTGGTGGGTTGAAAACAGGTCCAATACAGGAGGAAGGTAGCTGTTTTCACCACCCTCCTCCCCCTCACCCTGGTCAGGAAGGCAACAGGTATGCCCAGGGTAAGAAGCTGCCAGCATAGAAGATCCCTAGATGCCTCTACAACCTGGCCCAGAGTATTAACTGTTGAAGTCTGAGCAGCATTTTGCTCAGTTACAGCCTCCATTCCTGAGGTGTCCATAACAGTACAAGGTCAGCGAGGCAGATTAGTTAGCACACGTTATGCTAGTAGATCTTACCTACCATTTAAAATACAAAAGCTTTCTAAAGAGAGAAGTCTTAAACATCTTAAACCAGCAATAAAAAGTAAAATATAAATTTTTATTTTGAATTAAAGCAAATACTTCAGTATCACAAACACAATATTAAACTTCAAGAAATATACTGCTAATTTGGAGTGAGCATTTATTTGCACAATCACAACATGCGCACAAATCCAGAAAAGATGAAGTCTGAAATTTTCAACATCCCACCACCAGATAAGATCAGTTGGTCACAATATTTCACACACAGAACATGTACAAAGAATATGTATTGTAATAGATGTTGACAAAATTTCTACAGTTCCATCTTCATAGACAACAAGAAAGCTCTAAGAGGCAAACATTGCAACCTATTCTTCCGAAGAGTCTCTCTCAAACGTGTAGGCCATGAAGCAAGCATCTGGTCTCTTGGGGACAAGGGGATGCCCTGGTCTCACAATCTCAAAGCCCAAAAAGCTGAAAGTACGGAGCAATGCAGCTGCAAAAAGCAGAAAAAAAAATACAAGTTTAATCTGATATTGGAATTACTAGACCATCCTTATTGGCCACCACAGTAGTAATGAGGCATCCGAAAAGACCTATTTTACATGTATTGCAATTACATTTACATGAAGTCACTTTTCTGTTACTGAAGTCACGGTGAAAGCAGTTTCAAAGGTTTCAATTTACACGCACCTCTGTCATCTCTATTCTTGTGGAAGCAAATGAAGACATGATCAACTTGAAGCTGTTCTTCAGCAAACTCAAGAAGAACTGCAAAACTGAAGAGAAGTATCAGTGAGGCAGACAACTCTTTGAAGCAATGTCTAAGTGTCAAACACATTCAGAAATATTGATAGTTTCGCTCTTTCAAGCAAGTGACACCATGTACACATTTGCACCTGCAAATTTGTATGCTTAAATCTGATAGGCTAAGTACCCACGCTCACACAACTGACAAGCCATGCCTCTCCCCACTCAGATTTACCCTTGACATCACATAGCCCAATTAGAATTCCAGCTTTCCACTCTCAACTAGCATATAACACTAGAAGTGATAGGTGCTACTGAAATTTAAGGTCCAAACAGAGTTAAAGGGTTTATTGAACAGAAGTGGAATATTTGGTTCCTTTATTTGTAAGGCCACAAATCAGTCTTGTAATCCTTTTTACTAGTAGGCATACTGAAGCTCACTCCTAATTAGGAAGAAATCAAATGGCATATTACATTCCATTCTTCATACCTGTCTTTGCTCCCTTCAGGCAGAGCACCACTGGGAATTTCAATATACAGATTATTGTTGTTTAGCACTGCCCTCCAATTAACATGTTTGGCATCTGTAAGCCTTGACTGGACATTCAGAATTCTTGTCCTGTTATTAGATGTTAGTTCCTCTGTTACAGTCAGCCGATTATCCTGTTACAAGACGACAGAAAATCAACTGAGATGTAAGTGCACAAAATTCTTGAACACTACAGTCAAGATTAATATTATAGCTTTCTCAAAGTCTCCACCATATGAGAAGTTAAGAAACTAAGAAAATCAAGCAAAGACTTCATGGTATTGACTGCATATACTTACAGAATAAAACAAATTAGCTGAAAGATTGTGATCCCTCTGACTATTCCCTCGCCCACCTGGGATCTTCAGGGGTGGGTGAGGGACATCAGGAGCACCACCGAGGCCCCGGACCCAGGTTACTACAGCAATTGAAAGAAACCCTGGAACTGAAGAAAATCATGGGTTCAGTTAAACTACATAAAGCCTATGTAAAGAAATGAAGCAGTGGTCATGTTTTATATGAAGTTCTATTTAAGAAACCCTTAAAACATTTGGTTAGCCTGAGCTTATAAATGCAAAGTTAAGCCTCTAACTGGCATGCTTTTCCCTTCACTGTATAAATGCCAATCTCATTGACATAGGATGAGAAACACCTAGGTCACAAGGGCTAAGTCTACACAAGAGGTTTTTCCTGGCAAAACTGGGCTTTTGTTGGGGAAAAAGTGCCAAGTGCCTACATACAAAGTGCGCTTTGTCAACAGTACGTCGACAAAACCCAATATATACCTCTCCCCATTCACATATAACATCTCTCTCTCAACAGTGTTTTGTAAACAAAACAGCTGTGTAGACACTCTGGGACCCTCTATCAACAGACAGGGCTTCCAGTTCACAGGCAGCCTCATTTGTATAGCTTCCAGTCACCCATTCTGTCAAGAGAGGGGGCCAGGCAGTCTGGCTGGTCTCTGCTGGTAGAGAGAATTGCTCTTTTGATCTGCTTTTATGTGTAGACACCATCTGTTGACAGAAGATTTGCCAGGAAACCGCTTCTGATAGTGACTTCTATAGACAGAAGCTTCTTATGTAGACATTGCCACAGGGTCTATTGTCCACAAAAACAAGTGCATTAAATGTATACCCATAATGGTCATGGGGTCCACAAATGTTACGGAAGCTAAGGATGACGACATTTAAAGTTAGGGCTGAAAAGCAAATGATATCTAAGAACTTAACTACACATTTTACAGTTAATCTATAAACAGTGGACAGCCACAAACACGTTGAAATTTCCTCCATGCCTGTTGGAACAAAGTATTTCCATCCTACAATGCCCCATTCTGCTTTAATGGTCAAATTCCCCTAAAAATCAATAGAAGTTTGGCACATGCAAGGACAGAAGAGATTCTTCCCTCCTCTTGACCAGTTAAGTGTTTAATAAAATATTTTAATCATTGCAACATTGGTAATATAAAATCTAACTCTTAAGGCTAGCTACAGTTTTAGTTTTAACAAATGATTTGAGAATATATATTTCAAGTGAAAGTTTCCTTGGCAGATGTCAGCAGTTAGAAGCAGAAGATTGTCAAACAATCAGATTACCCCCACCCCTGCGAATACAGATGTTATGCATAGTTTGTTCTAGAAGTATAGTACCTGCGTCATTTCTCTGCATTCTAAAGAGCTTAAGCTGATTCTAAGTAGCTTTTTTTTTTTTTAAAAAAAAAACATTTCCAGATTGTTTCCATTATTTAAACTGTGTAAGGAACAAGTCTGATTCTAAACAGTTTAAAATTTTTAAGTAAAAACAAAGTCTGCTCCTTTAAAATATCACTAATTTGAAAGCCTACCTGAAGTGCACATTGACAATTTTTTGGAAGAAAACTAAGACACACAAAGATAATTATTGATCATCACTCTGCAAAGCATTCCATCTCCTGAAACAATTTTTGTGCACAAGATGTTTCGTAGCACCAGGGAAGCCTGCCTCACTGATCAGCCTTATTACATTAACCAGAGTGACTGCTGTGCCAATTAGCCCCTCCCTCTGCACCATCTTTCACCCTGCAGGCTTGCACTTCAGTTGCGTCATCTCAGCAGATGCAGCAATCAAGGCCCTTAGGGAAATTTTCACAATCATCCTATCTGTGAGTGCCAGCAGCCATTTGCAAATCAGTATAAACATGTACAAAATAATCCACCATTTTGCACAGTCCAAATGTGTTTGAGATTTCCAAATCAGTCAGAAATTTGTGGTATCACAAATACACCACTGATTTAAAAGCTGCTGAACTATACTGATAGATACAATATGCTGAAAGTGATCAATAAAAGGGAACCACTGGGGGCTGCAATATGGATGTATTAGTTTTATTGCACGAAATTTCAAGTACAGAATTAGATATTTACTTATGGATATTAAAAGGTATATGAACCTGCATTCTACTCAATCTCCAAAGTGTAGCAATTTTGCAGTTAAGAATTCAACTGATTCTCTAATACAAAACATTTTGATGTTCCTTTGGCTACTAACTGCATAGAAATGTATCCTAACTGTTTTCTCTTTCTTTTTAGACGATGCAGGCAAAAAAAATACAAAAAGAGATGGACTAGGGTTACTAACAACATATTCAAGTTAGAATTACTATCCTGCATTTTTCCAATCAAGTGGCATACCATCTTTTCAACAGCTTTCCTATTTACCTTCAGAAGTTGTTTGTAATAGTACAGTTTAAAGTTGCACTCATTAGTGTGGTTTTTTTGTACTGTTAACTTTCTCTAAACACAAAAAAGGCTTCTTAAAATGTCTCTGAAAAGGGGGGGGGAAAAAACAGACGTCTAGGGCACTACCGGTTTGAAAGCTTTCTGTCCTGTGTATAGGTCACAGTAATTTTCACGTCATCCCAGCAATTACCATCAAGAGTTTAAACTGCATAAAATGATTAAGAAACCAGGTTTTATAACATTTATGTTTGCTTTAGGTTAAGCACCTTTACTCTTTTCATACACATGAATACACCCCACCGGAAAGGCTTTCACATTTCCCAATCTTCTACCATTCCAAATTCATTAATGTTCCAACCGTAAAGGAAATGTGTTCGTAACCAGAAACAGTCAATTACTGAGATGGTAATTCCTATGAGCTTAAGGACGACTTTTATTGATAAGATTCTTTCCCCTTGTTTCAGCAAAATAAACATTCATGCCTTGGCTGACACGTTCCTCAGGCAACTTCAGCTATTGTATGTGCAGCTGATGTTTATATTTGCCTTTCATACACCCCCGGGCAGGTCAGGCCCGCTGTTGTTTTCACTATTTTACTAGTGCGTGCTGGGATTTACGGGTGCTACGGGGAAGCCCTTATTCCCCACAGCTGCTGCTCTGCCTATGTTGAGACAACAGGTTACTCAGCTCAGGAAGGGGATTGTCCAGGGACTACCGACGCCCGCGAACAGGACGCGGAAGACCCGCAGCCACCTCCGGGCAAGACGCGGGAGGTGACTGACCTTACCGAAGGGGAAGTATTATCACCGGCCGAGGGGAACGGGGGCCTGGTGACGACTCCTACGTGCACGGGGGTGGAGAGAAGCTCATAATCGCTGCTCCTCGTCGGGAGGGGTCACTCATCGCCCAGCCCAGGCCCGCCACCCCACCCACCCCTAGCGGGCCAGGAGGCCGCTTCCAGCGCCCGTAACACAGGCACCGACGATCCGGGGCTGCGCTCCTCCCCCCGCCCAACTGGGCCCGGCGCGGGGGACGGGCTGGCAGACGCGGCCTGGCCCATGGGTCAGCACGGCGGGGGACAGCTCAGAGGCCCACCGCGGGGGAGGGAAGCGGAAGAGAGGGGCTCACGGCGCGGTCTGAGGGGAGCCCTCACCTGCTCTGTCCGGCACTAAGACTCAGCACGGCGGGCATGACGGTACTTTTATTCCCCTCTTTCTCTCTAGCGAAGCAGTGACTGTTGAGTATCCGCTGCAGGGAGGATTTCACCATCCGGGCGCTCTGGTCCGAACCCCGAAACCCTCCGCCGCCTCCCCCCGGCCGCTCTCCAGACTCTGCCGCACAAAATGGCGTCCGCCACCCCAGCCGCCTCTGATATAGGCGTTCTAGGCCCTTGGCCACGCCCATCCCGTGATAATGCCCAATCAAGGGAGCCCTGGCTACTGGAGAGAGACGGTTCCTGTGCGGTAGAGCAACTGTCCGTCAGAGAGACTGGCTCCCCATTGGCTGTGGAACTTACAACGCAGGGGCTCTTTACTGGTTCGGCGCAGTGCAGAGCCAGACTAGTTCTGATTGGCTGCGAGAAAGGAGAGGGCTGAGCCGTGTTTGATGTGCCAGGCCACGCTATTGGAGGAAGACTCATAACGGCACTAACGTTCCCGCCCCCTGGAGAGTCCCTAGTTCGCCCCCGGCTGCTTAAGGTAACGGGGGGTGGGGGGTTGGTGTGCGCATGCGCTTATCTCGTGGTCTTTCTTTGTGGTGAAACGTGGTGTGAGGTTGTCCCCGCAGTTTGACTTCCCCTCCCCCTCCCGTCCCGCTGCACAGAGACCCAGACCCCCCGCGACCCCCGGCTTCGGTACTCCCAGAGCGCAGCACGGCGCGGCCTCCCCTCCCCCTCCCCCGCCCCGGTCGCTCCCCGCCTCACCGACCGCGCGGCTCCCCTTCCCCCAGCCCGACCTCCGTCCCAGCCCCCTGCTCGACTCTCCCCCTCGGGCCGGCCCGGCCCCGCCCCGCCGCCTTCCCGGGGGGCCCATTGCCGAGGCCCCGGGCTCTGGTGTCAGCTGTTGCTATTGTGTCAAGTGCCGGAGGGGGAGCCGTGTTAGTCTGGATCTGTAGCAGCAACGACGGGTCCTGTGGCACCTTATAGACTAACAGAAAAGTTCTGAGCATGAGCTTTCGTGAGCGCAGACTCGCTTCATCAGATGCTGGTCATGGAAATCTGCAGGGCCAGGTACAAATAAGCCAGGGCAAGGGTGGGGATAACAAGGTTAGCTCAGTCAGCAAGGGCGAGGCTCACTGCCAGCAGCTGATCTGGAGGTGTGAACACCAAGGGAGGGGAAGCCGCTTCTGTACTTAGCCAGCCATTCGCAGTCTTTGTTTAAGCCTGAGCTGAGGGCGTCGAATTTGCAGATGAATTGTAGCTCAGAAATTTTTCTTTGGAGTCTGGTCCTGAAATCTCTTCGCTGTAGGACAGCTACTTTTAAGTCTGCTACTGTGTGGCCTGGGAGACTGAAGTGCTCTCCTACGGGTTTTTGTATATCGCCACTTCTGATGTCTGATTTGTGTGCGTTTACTCTTTTACGTAGAGACTGTCCAGTTTGTCCGATGTATATAGCAGAGGGGCATTGCTGGCACATGATGGCATAAGTTATATTGGTAGATGTGCAGCTGAATGAACCCACGGTGGTGTGGCTGACCTGGTTAGGTCCTGTAATGGTGTTGCTGATGTAGATATGTGGGCAGAGCTGGCAAAGAGGTCTGTTGCATGGATGGGTCCCTGAGTTAGAGTGACTGTGGTGCAGTGTATAGTTGCTGGTTAGGATTTGCTTCAGGTTGGCAGGTTGTCTGTGGGCAAGGACTGGTCTGCCTCCCAAGGCCTGTGAAAGTGGGGGATTGTTGTCCAGGATGGGATCTAAATCCCTGACGATGCGCTGTAGAGGTTTTAGCTGAGGACTGTAGGTGATGGCTAGTGGTGTTCTGTTGGTTTCTCTCTTGGGCTTGTCCTGTAGTAAGAGGCTTCGTGGCACACGTCTGGCTCTGTTGATCTGTTTTTTCACTTCCTCAGGTGGGTATTGCAGTTTCAAGAATGCTTAGTAGAGATCCTGTAGGTGTTTGTCTCTGTCAGAGGGGTTGGAGCAAATGCGGTTATATCTTAGTACTTGGCTGTAGACAATGGATTGTGTGGTGTGTCTGGGATGGAAGCTGGAGGCATGAAGGTAGGCGTAGCAGTCAGTAGGTTTACGGTACAGGGTGGTATTGATGTGGCCATTGTGTACTAGCACCGTGGTGTCCAGGAAGTAGCTCTCCTGTGTGGACTGTTCCAGGCTGAGGTTGATGTTGGGGTGAAAGTTGTTGAAGTCCCAGTGGAATTCCTCCAGAGTCTCCTTCCCATGGGTCCAGATGATGAAGATATCATCAATGTAGTGTAAGTAGAGACGGGGTGTCAGTGGACGAGAGCTAAGGAAGCGCTGTTCCAGGTCAGCCATGAAAATATTGGCATATTGAGGGGCCATGGGGGTACCCATAGCTGTGCCACTGATTTGAAGTTATATGTCGTCGCCAAATCTGAAATAGTTGTGTGTGAGGATAAAGTTACAGAGGTCAGCCATCAGATGTGCTGTAGCATCATCAGGGATACTGACCGCTACGCCTACCTTCATGCCTCCAGCTTCCATCCCAGACACACCACACGATTAACATGGGTTGGCAGAGCCTTATATCTTGCATTTATTGGCTATTTGATATAGTTTGGCTTACAGCCCTAATATTGTGCTAACATTGTTTTAATGTAACTTACTAAATGTTATTTCTAAAGCTGGAAATAGGAAAATAATTGAACAAAAATAGTCTTTCAAGTCTTGGTACTGGAAGCTGCCCCAGGTAGATAAAACAACTTCCCCCTGTACTTGGCCTTACTGAGGACAACCCTTGGCCGTAGGCCTCCACACAGACCCAGGTGAATTTCACTGATTGTGATGGCCTTGTTAAAGCACTCCAGCAGAGGTTTTGGGTGCAGAGGGATCCCATACTTGGTGTGTCTTAAGAACGAACTTTTTTTGGCAATGCACAATTTTTAAAAACATTCCTAAATTCAATTTGTGGTCTGTTTTTAATCTTTGTCAGAGGTATAATAGTATTTTGAATTTTTGTTACTAAACAATTCTCACATATTTGAGACTTTTAGTTGTCCCTATGGGGAAGTTTGGTAATGATATTTTAAAATGTAAAAACTAGTTTTTGTGCTGTGTGCATACCCCAATGAGGAAGTAAACAGTGGCCCTCCTAATAGCAAAAGTTCTTTCTCCAAAAGCAAACAGATTACATCAATAGGGAAACATTGTGCTTTTGAGCATCCCTTTTGGAAAGCAAGGCCTTGTGCCTACAACTGGATCTGTACATTTATCTAACTCCTTTGATCTGACAGCAGGATTAGAGTCAAACTCTGATCCAAAGGAATTGATGTGAGATGGGACTGAAGAAACAAAGGTGCTCTTGTTGCCCATGGCCACCCAGGCAAGTCAGCATCTTTCACCTGTGCTAAAAATGCATGTAAAACGGAAAAGGCTAGAATACAGAAGTAGGAAAAGTACTATTCTGGTGGTAAGGGTTTCTTTAATTGAGCCAATCTCCCCATTTTAGAGTATGTTTTATATCACACAAGCCCTCTTTTCAAGGCCAAACTTGGAGGCAGATATTGGATGGCTTAATCCTATCATTACAGGTACAAAGGAGATTTTTAAAAAAGGGTGTGCCTGATGCAGAATGTGTCTGAATAGTGGGATTCAGCATACTCTGAGTTATAAGGCATGTGGAGAAAGGTACATAGAACACAAAGGAACTGGCAGAAATGTTGGTACAATAATTTTCAAGGTCATGATATTCTGATGAATGTGAATGGCTGTTTTCTAAGACAGCTCTGACTAGCTGCAGACGCTAGACTGAGTATAGTTTTTGTATATTCTTAAGATCACAGTGATTAAGAGACCTGCCTGTCCATAAACCTGAACACATGTACAGAGGTTTAATCAATAAACATAGAAAATGAAAATAATGTTCAAAGCCCTACTGACCTGCAGTGGCCTGGAAAAAAAAAAATCACTCTGGTCAAAACCAAGTGGAAGATGGTGACAGAATGTACTGTTGTGGGGGAAGAAAAATCATTGCGCTGCAGAGAAGCTCAGGTAACAGATCTCATTTAACCAGACAGTGACTTTTCTTCAGGGCAGGATGAGCAATGGATGTGAGAGAAATACTTGGCCACAAATATGTGCATTTAACTGTGAGCACAAAACAGGTGAAAGAAACATTAACACCATTTCATGCCTTTGCCTACATTTGGCCATTGATTTTTTTTTTTTTTAATCTGAAGACAGTTGCAGATTACTGTGTTATTCAAAAGCTAACCTGAATCAGTAAGAGAATGGCAGCTCATTAATCTTATTTGGACTAAAAATCACATAAGATAAGAGCTGCCAATCCTTGCTTTGTCTATGATCAAACAGAGACTTCCACCTGGATGGATGTTCAGATTGGCTCTAGGAGTTAAAGTGACAGGAATTTATGTATTTGTCTAATCCCCTTTCCTTATGAGTACACTGATCCTGACAACTTCAGGTAAAATGGAATACATTGTAGCAGCAATCGTCTTTACCTTGGCTTAGCTGTGTTCCATACCAGCGATGAAACTACCAGTATCAAAAATATTATAATCCTCCATTGCTGGAGATTTTTAAAAGCAGGTTAGATGCTTATCAGGGGTGGTCTGGACAGTGTTTGGTCCTGCCAAGAGGGCAGGAAACTGGACTGGATGACCTCTCAAGGTCCCTTCCAGTTCTAGTGTTCTATAATTGTTCTATTTCCTAAACTGGCAGAGATCAGGAATATTACAGCACTGACATGTTTCTGTGCCTTTGAGGGAATATGAAACCCCTGATAACCCTAAAGTGCCTCTTCTTACTTGCAAGAGAAAGCAAGCAGTCCTGTAGCACCGTAGAGACTAACAATATTATTTTAGGTAAAGAACTTTCATAGGAAAGACTCACAAGTGTTCATTACCTAATACAGAATATTGTTGGTCTTTCAGGTGCTAGAGGAGTGCGTGCTTTGTTTTGTGAAGATATAAACTAAACACTGCTACCTCTCAGAATCTTCTTATTTGGTTCACTGATGTGTGAACCTTAGGTCAAGCCTCTGGTGTTTTCCCCAAGAAAGAGTTCCTCTCTCATAGCCACAGAGAAAATTAGACTGTGAACTGGTTTGCTTAGGATAGATGGGGATGATGGGATATGGAGCCTTTCAACTTGTAGATCGGCCAGCTGTTGCCCATATTCACAGTGTATATGACAGTTGCGGCTTTTGTTAGTCTAGTTTATAAATGGCATTCACTAGCCCTCTTGGTAGCAGCTTCGTTGGACATGCCAAGGACTTAATGCACGTGGAGAGTGAATTCTCTCAGGTAGACCTTCCAGATCAGGTTGAAGCCAGTTATTGAGGCTCTCAGAGTCATGGGGCATGCCTGCACCGTACGTCTTCTGTGGAGATTTATAGAATCTCAAAACAAATAACCAAGGCCAAAAATGGGATTAAAAGTAGTGGTTTGGAACTCTTGCAGATGCACTTTGGTGGGATTGGTTACACAGTGCCACATTCATGGAGTTTGAGGCATCTTTCCTTCTGAGATAGTAGGTGAAAGCTAGAGCTATCAGAAGGTAAAAAAGCCTAGTATGTCTGAGAATTTAAACTGAATATAACATGTTATAAATCCTATGATGATTGAACCTGGTGATGTTTTAAACCAAGAGCTCTCTGCTCTGCTAGTAGCTGTTTCCATAGCTTCATGTTAATTTAGTGGGTAAGCTAAGCATCAGCATGACATTCCTTACGTAATAGTACACAGTGATGAAGCCATTTGTACCCATATTGGCGTCTTGTCTCAGTGAGCAGCCACTCCTGTTCACTGCACACAGTGCAGTCCTGGGGTTGAAGGCAGCACGCAGGCCTCCATGGGCCCCCACCCAGCTCCCACACAGGCAACAACACAGTTAGTCCAACCCAAAGTTGAAAGGCCCAGGTCCTGGTGCTGGGCAGGGCAACAGACAAGCAGAATCAATGGAAAGTCAATAAACCCAGGCCCTGGTGCGGGGTGGGGCAACAAACAAGCATTCAATGCAGGGACCAGATGCCCAGGCCTATATCTGGAATGGCAAAGCGAGGAAGACTGCCACCTGTAGATTAGGCGTGGCTAGGCAGGGGCAGAAAGCACGGGCCTACCCACTCCACTGCACCCCAGCCCAGGGCCGTGCTGCAGCAAGGTGGTCTGCCATGAGGGTCAGGAGGGATCCACACTACAGCATGCCAACCCTGTTATCCCTGGGCCCTCTCCAGATCTCCCTGTCTCCTCATACCTGGTGGGTTGGTGAGATGATTCCTCTGCGTCAGGAGGGGTGTGGGGCCTATGGTGGTGGTTCCTCTTTTGCATCATCCATCAGAAGGCCTGGTGGCCCAAGCCAATCTTCTGTCTCCCAGAGTGCTGGGCCCACCTCCTAGCCTGCACACCTGCATCTGGTGACGACCTCTACTGAGCGCTTGGCTGGGGCTCTTACACTAGCAGCCCCACCCCTTGCCTTCCTGCCAGGTAAGGGAGCAGGGCAAAGTTCTGTCCACTAGGGTTCAGGGAGGAGTGCTTGCCATTCTGGCTCATGAGTTGCCATTCCTGCTCACCACAACCCCTATCCCATTCCATCAGTGCTGCTCTTAATCAATTGCTCTGTCTGTTAATGTAAAAGTTCATGTTAATTTAAGAGCTACAATCAAGATTAAAGTGGATTTTAGGAACCGTTATAAAACTTAAGATTCACAGGAGGGCTGAGCTGTTTCACAGACTGATGTGTTAGTAACCTGAAGCCTGTATGACAGTATCTTGGAAATTCAGGTATGGTCTGGCTCACTAACAACAAGATGTGGTAACCAGACTAACATGGCTACCTCTCTGTTACTATTCAACAAGATGTGGTATTGGAGAAAGTATCATGACAAGATTGATAGTGCAGAAGGGCTGTTTCATGGATCAGAGTTAAGACATCTAGCATGGAAGAGGCAGTGCTTTTTTTTGTGCTGGTACTTGCTGGTACTGAGTACTGGCACCTTGGCCGTTCCAGCCACAGGATTAGCTGGGGGGAGAGCTGGCAAAGTTTTTTTTAAAGCACGGGGAGAAGCAAAAGAGATTTTTTAATGAATATTATTATTTTCATGCATCTAAAAGCGAAATATATGGTGATAGGAAAAGCTTTTCTGTCAACAAGCAAGACTGTGAACATAATTTGAAGACACAGGCTAAAAATTTAGGTTCTTAATTAGGAAGAGTTTCTTCCTCCAGAGAGCTGTTATATTGGAAAACGGTCTTTTGATCGATTTTTTTTTTTTTTTTTTTTTTTTGTGTGTGGACACACTCTTTGGAAAGAATTCTTTTGGAAGAGATCTTCTGAAAGAGCTTCTTTCAAAAGACCTCCGTGGTATAGATGCAGACAAGCAGTATAGATGCGGCTCTTTCGAAAGTGATCCCCATCTCCAAAAGAACCCTTTTTCCCTTTTTTTTTATGGGAAGAAGGTTCTTTCAAAAATGGGGTTTACTTTTGAAAGAACCATGTTTACACTGCTTTTTTTTTCTTTCAAAAGAATATGCAAATGAAGTGCCAGATACATAAATCTGCACCTCATTTGCATTTTTGATTTCCCTCTTTTGCATGCCTCTTTCGAAAGAGGACTGCAAGTGTAGACACAGCCGGTATGCTGTGACACTAGAGGGAATAGATAAATCAGATTAAAAGGTGACAGATATTTGTAGAGAAATAACTTTTTGGGGGGAAGTTCAGTCCCAAGCTGTGGAGATTCTGTACTGTAATATAAGGTGTCCCTATTTCCAGGTTCAAAAGGCAGTCTGCTGCAAATAAGAGCAGGAAATTGATATTTTCACTGGTGGGGGGAATAAATAATGGCTTATATTTTCTCCATTTAACTGAATTAGGCCATTGTAGTTCTTCTTGAATGTGGTAATAGGAACTGCTATTATGTTAGGAGCAGCATGGGACTGCTGGCTAGGAAAATGCAGCAAAATATTTAACTTCCTTTTAGCAGCTGTGAAATTCTTGCATTGTTTTACACACTCAACAATCCAGCAAAACAGTGAAAAAAATTAACAAATGTGAATCCCCCTACTTTAAAACTGTCATTTTTATTGCCAGTTTGCTTTCACCCTTCAACTGCAGCAAGAGCTAGTTCTTATTGTTGTAATCAAGTACCAAAACAAATGAAAACAAAAAGCAGTCAAGTAGCACTTCAAAGACTAGCAAAATAATTTATTAGGTGAGCTTTCCTGAGACAGACCCACTTCTTCAGACCATAGGTCTGGTCTGAAGAAGTGGGTCTGTCCCACGAAAGCTCACCTAATAAATTATTTTGCTAGTCTTTAAAGTGCTACTTTGGTAGTGTATAGACTAGCACAGCTCCCTCTCTGTTTCTATTAAAAACAAATGAGCATGATTTGAGACTAAAATATCCCTGAATGCAAGAACCTGAATGCATCAATCCCTATATTACAGTTATACTGTATAGTTCACAAAATCATTGTGTATGATAGCTTCCTCACCCTGTTGCTTGGCATTCTGTGTTCCTAGGATCTCTCGAAATACCTATCCATAATCTGCTGTTGGGAGTGGAGGGAGCAGCAAAACAAATCTCATTAGGCATAATAGCAAAGCATTGAACAAGTATAGCTCAAGCACAGCAAATTTGTATTTGCAATAGATCTTAGAAGCATAACTCCTATGCCTACAGGTCTCCTTCCTCAGAACTTCTGGTTCACTTCCTCCCATATTTCAGTTTACTGGTTCTAAATTCCCCTTTCTCCCCTCCCCCAACTCCAAGCTAGCTGTAATTTTCTAACTTATCCTGAGCTTTGCAGGGTATAGAATTGCAGCCTTTTTTTTCTTGGAATGCTCTCCTCGTGTCAATTGACTCTTCAGAGAATGATTTGTTTTGTAGATCAAATGTCTTACAAACCATCTAGGTTAGAAAGAAATGTTAGGTGCTATTGCAAATTAAAGCCGGGATTCTTAGCTGCTTTCTAGCATGCTAAAATTTTCCAGGTGTTTCATGAAATACGAAATCTTCAAATAGTCCCCGAGCCTAGATGTTTAGCTGTACATGGTGCCAAGACTATAGTAATCTCTTTCATATCATTATATATTATAGTTCTATTATCCAGAACTCTGAAATAACTGGCATTTTAACTATAAGTAAATCTTAGTTATGTTTTCGTCATGTATAGTATAGTGAAAGTAAATACAAATAAATACAGCAAATGCAGTATAAGTTTACAGTGTGCAATACTACTGTTGTTGGTAAATAAAGTACTCTGCATGCATGTTTGCTTGCGTCTTAATATCTAATCTTGTTTTTCTTTAATGTTATGCATTGCTAGGTATAGCTCTCTACTATCCAGAATATTTGACTGTCTGGCAACCGCCCAGTCTTGGGGCTGCCAGATAGGAAAGAGTTTATTGTACTTACAGAAAATCCAGTATCTCACCCCAAAGTAACTTCCAATCTCTGAGTTCTCTGCTACAACCGGCTTGTTCAGAAGTACTCTTGAGGCTATGTTGGATCCTGATCCAGTAACAGACAGAATACTTTATATTCCATTCTATGGTTTAAGGACCAAATCCTGCCAAGTGTTAAAGCATCTCCTGAGAAGTGCTGAGTGCCCTATTTCCATAATTTTGCAGGCTGAAGCAACAGGTGTGGGCTTCATGTAAAAAAACAATAATTCATAAATAAAAGAATAGGTGGGGAAAAAAGTAGAACTGAGAGCAGGAAGTTTGATCAGACAGACCTCGCAGGATACCATCAACTCTCTACTTTCTAACACTTGTGGCATGTGAAATTTGCTTGAATGTTTTTATAGTTTGTGGATTTTCAGTTCTGTATATTAAAATGTTCCATAAACTTTAATCTTGCTCAAGATTTTCCCATTACTGCTGAGAACTCTGAATAATAGAATAAATTCTCCCTTACAAAGAAAATGGAAGATATTGCAGGGTCCTTGTCATGCTATACTAGCTGCCTGTTTAAGAGTAACAGAGAGGTAGCTGTGTTAGTCTGTACTCCAACAAAAACAAAGCAGCAGAAATGTAGCACTTTAAAGACTAATAAAATAATCTGAAGAAGTGGGTCTGTCCCACAAAAGCTCATCACCGAATAAAATCATTTTGTTAGTCTTTAAAGTGCTACATTTCTGCTGCTTTTTTTGCCTGTTTAAGTGACTGTTTTCATTCACTTAGGCTATGTCTACACAGGTGCGTCTGCACTAGCAAGTACATTCGAAATCCAGGTCTGAAAATCGAGATCTTTTGAAAGAAGCCGCGGAGCGTCTACACTCACAAGGCAATCTTTTGAAAATAACTTCGAAAGAACTCCCCGTTCTTTCAGAGTTGGTCCTCTGTTCCCGGGATGGGAAGAGCACCCTCCTTCAAAAGATAATTTTGAAAGAGAGTAAGTGTAGATGCTTCACAGCCCGCTCTTTCGAAAGAGGGAGTCCTCCATGGTGGCGATCAGCTGGCAGGCGGCAGTGCTGCTCACAGCACAGACCGAGCTCTATGGCTCCAGCATCTGGCCGTGCTTAAGGACGCAGGCTCCCAGAAGCCCTCAGGCAAGAAGCTGAGAGCATGCAGGCAGCAGGGAACCCACGGTGCAGCTCAGCCCTCTTGCCAGCTGCGACGCCCCAGGTGAAGCGTCACCCCCTCTGGCACCATGGCCAGCAGCCAGGGCTCTCACCCTTTTCAGGGGCCGCCCAGGGACCGAAGGGAGTCCTCCTAGGAGGAGAGCCAGGCACCCAAGTGCCAGGCCCCTTCCTGGACCTGGCAGCTCCCAGAAGCCCTCCTTGGGCCCAAGGAGGCAGGACCCCCAGCCATGGTCCTTGACACCACAGACTCCCCAACAGAGCGGGAGCTGGAGGAGACGGGAACTGAGGAGGACCACCGCCCGGAATCACTGGCTGCTCACAGGTGCTCATCCAGGATCCTGGGCAGCAGTGATGACGAGGGCTTGAGCAAGGGGGCCCTCATTATCAACATCCCATCCAGCCTGGCCCCCTCCAAGCGTGCGCTGCCCAAGTTCCTGGAGGGATCCACAGGTATGTGCCATGCATGACAGTAGCTGTGGGGCTGGAGGAGGGGGCTCACAGTCCCACCCAGGGTGGCTGCAGCCTACCCACAGAGCTGTCAGCCCCAGGACACAGGCAGGCCAGACAGCCCCGCTGCACTGGCCTCAGAGGGCTGACGTGTGGCACTCAGCACTATGGGCCACCAGGCCATGGAGGGACCGAGGGAGGCAGAGAAGAGCTAGTGCTCCCATGACCCAGGTGGGGAACCCCAGGTGTGGTCCCTGCAGGGCCCCCAGGATAGGGTGGGGAGGTCGAGCCCCTCACCGGGACTAATGGCTCGTTCCTATCCCCTTATGTCTCCACAGCTCCAGCAGCTGGACCAGCCTTGCACTGGGCCCTGAGTAGCCCCACCACCGAGGGCGAGTAGCGCAGGCCCACTACTGGTCCCTTCATTGGCACCACCAGGGTTGGGAGAAGGAGACGGGACGCAGCCCACACAGCGACCCTGTGGGAGCTGATGGACATGGCACAGAAGTGGCTTGCTGTGGAGCGGCAGGCATAGGACCAGGTGGCAGCCAGCTTGGACTCCTTGACCCAGGCTGTGGTTGGCCACCTGGCCCCGGCCACTGCCCTATTGTAGGCCACTCGTGCACCCAGCCCCCTTGCTGTCCTCCCACCATCCCCTGTGCCCCTGTCACCTGCATGTCCCCTCCCCCACCCCCGCAGCTTCCCCTGCCCCCTCCTGCAATGGCACCCACCAAGGAGCCTGACCTCGAGGCCCTGCTCCCTCCCCACCGCCCCCCAGCCAGCCTTGTGCACCTGGCCCGCATGCTTCTGGCCAGCTGGAGGCCAAGCCTCCAACCCCCCCACATCCCCTGTGCCGAGGCTGGCATGGACATGGGAGCCACACCTCTACCTCCCTGTGTTGCCGGCCTTCGTGAGGCCCCTGGACATGGGGAGGAAGTGGTGAGCGCAGAACACAGGGATCCCGGCCATTGAGCCCTGTCAAGGGGTAAGGCCCCCCCACCGTGAACCCAACTCCTCAGGGGCTCCATGGTGCCCACCCGGGACTGCCACACCCCCTTCAGGGTTCCCCCTCGCCCTGTTCATTCTTCCCGCTCCCACCTGTATATAGTTCCCTCAAGAATGGAAGGGCACAGTTTTGTTACTTAGTAAATAGTTTATTGTTATGCTTTACCTTGCATCCCGTGTGCACGGCTTCGGGGCCCTGGACAGCACTCACATTGCCATCCGGGCCTGAGAGCACAGCCGCGGGGCCTTTGTAAATCGCAAGGGCTACCACTCGGTGTTCCTGGAAGCGCTTGTTGATGCCAACAGCCGGTTCCAGGACATCTGTGTGGGCTGGCCGAGCCCGCCCACGATGCAAGGGTCTTCCGGAACTCAGGGCTGGGATGTTGCATGGCCGAGGGGATCTTTATCCCCTGGCAGGAGCTCCCCATCAGGGACACTGTGATGCCGCCCTGCATCGTGGCGGACATGGCTTACCCCCTGCAGGCCTGGCTGATGCTGCCCTACACTGGGCACACGCAGCTGAGACAGGACCTTTTTAATGAGCGGCTGAACCGGGCCCGGAACATGATGGAGTGGGTATTTGGCCACCTCAAGGGGCATTTTAGATGCCTGCACACCAGGCTGGAGGTTTACTAATGAAGCGCTGAAATACATATTCAGCGCCTCATTAGCATGGGGGCGGCCGCGGCACTTCGAAATTGGCAGAACTCTCGACAGAACTCTGCTTTTTCCTTGACAGTATTATCCCTCAAAAATTTGAGGCATAACAATCTCTGGGCAAAGTATTGTTGACAAAAGCGCAGTGTGGACACTGCTGTCCACAGAGGGCTTCCAGTTGCCCGGCAGCCCTCTTTGCAGAGCTGCCATTCCGCTTTCTGGCACCAGAGGGCAGTGCAGTCTGGCAGTTCTTTGTCGACGGAGCAAGCCGTGTGTAGACGCAATCTGTTGACCGAGGTTCTGTCGAGATTTCCCTGTCGACAGAGGCATCTAGTGGGCTGTGTTGACACTACAGCTCTGTTTCGAAAGGATGGCTTTCGAAAGAGAACATGGAAAGATGGCCTTTTGAAACGGAGTGTCCACACGTGAACAGGGACGCAAGATTCAATATGTTCTTTTGAAAGGGCCCCCCAGAGCACTTTGGAAAGAGAGAGTCCACACACCCCAGGGTGCTCGTTCAAGAACAGGGGCAGGAAGCACCACGGGCAAGGCTGCATGACAGATGAGCCCTTCCAGAGCTATCACCTGCCGTCCCTTTAAAGCTCCCCCCCCCCCATGCTTCAGTCTGCACACGCCGAGGCCCAGCAACCCATTCCCAGAGCAGGAGCAGAGGAGGCATCCCGAGCAGCATCCCCCCTCCATCATGGCCGTCCTGGCTGCTGTGTTGCAGCGGCTCCAGGTGGCCACCCCAATAACCGCCCTCCTGGAAGCTGTCCTCAGGGCTCAATGTCCCCAGCCGGACCCCCGGGTCATCCACCACTTGTAGAGCTTCCCCACAAGCAGCGACTGGTGGGACTGGCTGATGCTGGAGGACTGGGGTGACAACCAGTGGCTACAGAACTTCAGGATGACCAAGGGGGACATTCCTGGAGCTGTGCCATTGGCTCACCCCTACCTCCAGCACCATGACACCCACCTCCACACAGCATTCCCCCAGCAGAAAAGGGTGGCCATTGTCCTGTGGAAGCTGGCCACCCCAGACAGTCACCCATAAGTCAGCCACCAGTTTGAGGTGGGCAGGGCCACCATCAGGGCAATCCTTGCCCTGGGCACACCTAGATCGCATGCAGGGGGCACCCTGGCAAGGAGCACAGTTGGGAAAGTGGGGAGGAAACCCCTGCTAGGGACAGGGCGAGGACAGGCAGGCACCCTGGGGACAGGAGCTGGGATGGGGACAGGCAGGCACACCTGTGACGGGGCGGGGATGGGGACATGCGGGCAGGCCTCAGGCCACCCCACACCCACAAGCACACACCCCCTATGTCCTGTAGATCGTCCGGGCCATCAACAAAGTGCTCCTGAGGCAAAGTGTTGAGGGATAATACTGTCGAGAAAAAAGCAGAGTTCTGTGGAGACTTTTGCTGACAGAATGTTTTGTGTGTAAACACTCCCTGAGTTATGTCGACAGATGGCCCCTTCTGTCAACAAAACTCTCTAGTGTAGACCCCCAGCCTTAGGGTCTGCTACTGCTTGCAGGGATTTCATTGTGATTGCTTTCATATAATGGGAACAAGATCAGGTCCTTATAAAGTTCTCAGTTCTGTGAGGTGCTGGGTCTCATCTAAGTGGAGCTGACTGTCCTTCATTCCCACTCAATTTGTGGAGAGAAAAATGAGATTCACAGCCCTTGTGGA